>NC_134687.1:364242545-365656295 GCF_050947455.1 Rhinoderma darwinii
GCCCTGGAGTTGGAAAAAATACAAAGAAGAGCAACGAAGCTAATAAGGGGCATGGAGAATCTAAGTTATGAGGAAAGATTAAAAGAACGAAGCCTATTTAGCCTTGAGAAAAGACGACTAAGGGGGGACATGATTAACTTATATAAATATATGAATGGCACATACAAAAAATATGGTGAAATCCTGTTCCATGTAAAACCCCCTCAAAAAACAAGGGGGCACTCCCTCCGTCTGGAAATAGAAAGGTTCAACCTGCAGAGGCGACAAGCCTTCTTTACTGTAAGAACTGTGAATCTATGGAATAGTCTACCGGAGGAGCTGGTCACAGCAGGGACAGTAGATGGCTTTAAAAAAGGATTAGATAATTTCCTAGAACAAAAAGATATTAGCTCCTATGTGTAGAAATTTTTTACTTCCCCTTTCCCATCCCTTGGTTGAACTTGATGGACATGTGTCTTTTTTCAACCGTACAAACTATGTAACAGTGTAGTAGACTTCGCTATTCCATCCGGCAAAAGAATGTATACCTTGCTGTATACTTATTTTTTTAACATAGTAGCCTATGGATGATGTAAGCCACTGTATGGCATACATTACGGGCATACGTTTAATGGTCACGTCATGGGCATTCAAATAGCCTTTTGTAATGTATACATTATAGTTTATGGGTGACAGCTCCATTAAACAGATGCCTAAAAGTGTCATCTGTTACCCGTAAACTATAATGGTATCCGTTTAATAGATAAGTCATGAACTCTCATGACCCCAGTTTACGATGTATCTGTTTAACGGATACCATTAAAGTCTATGGTGATTGATGCCACTGATGTATGCTTGACAAAGGTTTTATTGAGCAGCTGAAACGTTGCACTGTTTATTGCACTTATGGAAGAATAAATCTACCTTTTTGACATTTGGAATATTTTGTTTCCATTTTTTTTACATTTGCATATCATTAACCCCTTCGCGCACCTGGACGTAATGGCACATCCTGGTGCAGGGGGTGATGCATGGAGCAGGCTCACGCCCTGAGCCCGCTCCAAATGCTGCGGGTGTCAGCTGTGTATTACAGCTGACACCCGGGACTAAAGGCCAGGAACACGATTGCGCTGTTCCAGGACGTCCTACCTCTCAAAGGCCAATCGCGACTGCAGCTTCTGAGGCCTTACGCAATCGCATGGTGCTGGTGGTTAAAAAAAATTAAAAAAGAATTTACAAACTTGGCATTGCTGCGCCCGTAAAAGTCTGAACTATTACAATATACCATTATTTAACTCGCATGGTTAACGGCGCAAGAAAGAAAAACTCAAACACCAAAATCGCTATTTTTTGGTCACCTTCGCACTAAAAAAAAACAAAACCTTATAGTAAAAAGTGACCAAAAAGCTCTACGTACCAAAATATTATAAAAACGACAGCTCGTCCCACAAAAAAAATAAGCCCCAACACCGCTCAATTGATGGAAAAAATGTAAAAGTTATGGCTCTCCGAATGTGGTGAAACAAAACAATTTTTTTTAAACAAATAGTTTTTTCTTTGGAAAAGTAGTAAAATATAAAAAAAAACTATATAAATTTGGTATCACCGTAATCGTATTGAGCCGCAGAATAAAGGTAAGTTGTAGTTTTTACTGCTAGCTGAAAGACGTAAAAATGAAACCCAAAATACAATGCAGGAATCGAGTTTTTTCCAATTTTAGCCCGCAAAGATTTTTTCCCAGTTTCCCTGTACATTATATATTACTTTAAATGGTGCCAATAGAAACTACAACTCCTCCCGCAAGAAAATAAGCTATGGGTCTTGGAAGGCGGGGAGTGAAGAACGATAATGAAAAAAGCAAAAAATGTCTCAGTCCAGAAAGGGTTACCATATCGATCCTGTGAGTTCCACAATTTCCTTCTTGGTGTTGCAATTTCAATGTTGAGGTGTACGCACACCGCTGCCATATACAGTAACTGCTTGCGCATATGAGGTGGCTTGTAATTGTTTTTTCTTTCATTTTTAAAAGAAATGTCCAGGTGTCTGATGCTTTCTCTTCTAGAAACGTTCAAAATGCTTATCGAGAACAAATTGTGTATACTCACAAGAAAATGCATGGCCCATGCAAGCTGTTTAGAAACTTCCAATTTCCACAGAATATTAACGGAGTTTTTGTTTTTCTTCAAGTATATGTCCAGCGAGCCAAGTTTTGCATATTCTTGGACAAGAATACCTAACAGAAAAAAGTGAACAAAGTGACTAATTCTTTTTCCTAACACAGTCAACCCTATTCATTCATGATTCATTTCAAAGAACCAACTTCGACCAACTGTATCTTCTTCATACAGCGCACAAATACTGAAGTGGGCAAATATTAGCAAATTCCTAAAGTTGCTACTTTGTTATACCAGAGCTTAGTAATGTAATATGGTAGATCATTTGCGAGTGCAGCATGGTATGGAATAATAATGTGCATCACACAACTAACACCTTCAAGGACCTACTCGTTGACTGGAGCGAACGACCGTTCACTTTAAGAAACGTAGCTTAGGCTCCGTTCACGTTCAGGGGTCCTGTCGAAGTCTGTATCGGGCTAACCAGTATTTTTTTGGGCAAGAATAGCGAAGTCTTCAGCTGCTGTTTAGGGAATTCCCTAATACACACATCTGGGCTCTGGCGGAATTCATATATATCTGTACAAGGACAATACACCCCAAAAAAAATTCGACTTACTCTCATCTCCACATACACAGACTCCATAATTCAAAATCAAATGTCTGTACGATAGCTGGCTCATCATACTGGCTGCCTCAAAAAAAGACTGAAATCACATGGAAGAAAAATGTAAGTATAATAACATGGCAATATGCTAACAATGATAAACATTAGGACTACATTCCTGGTCAGGTTAACAGGACCACTACTAAGTTCTGAAATCAGTATTTTACCATGAATAACTTTTAAATAGTTCTACATCTTCTGTTAACAGGAAGATGAGAGGGAACGTCCTGGAATATTCAATAGAATAGAGGTGAATACTCATTGCACTTTATTTCAATTGTATTATTTATCTCTTACTTTTGTTATAGAGGCAAGTTCTAAAACAAACCTCAGAATAATTCCGATGTGATTTATCCAGGACTTTGAGAAGAACTTCTGTTTCATGGATCTGATTATAGTCCCCTACTTCCTCCCGTTTTCCTCTAAAAATCTTAGTAAAGGTTCCCTGTCCAAGATTTTCTACCTGCAAGGGGAAATAAATAGAATAGTTACAAAATGTATAGATTTCAAAAGTCAATTCTCAATTCCATTGGGCATTGTGTTAAATAAACTAGATAAACATCTGCAAGGCGTTAAAATGTAGTGCCTAAAGCTTGCCATAGACGCAAAAATGGATACAAAAAGTGCTCCAGGATCATACACAAATATTTATCACAATACGGATGATTTTTCATATGGAAAACCATTTTGATTGTGGGAAATATTATGCATTTGGATTACCTCACATGCATCTTTCTTGCACAATAGTAAACAATACGAGGCAAAGATTTAAAAAAAAAAAATATTGTTAGAATCATTGCCAATAATGATCACACCTATGGTCAGATAGACATGATAGAAACTGTGGCAGAGGGGGTTCTTCTAGACACACTGTACATATAGATCCTGTAAATATATGAAATGAATCTGCCAAGAGCAAGGTGTCCTCAATCTTCTTTGCTTTTCTCATATAGTTGAGGAATGACAAAGATTACTGATTGAACCCTCTCTAATAACCAAATAAAATGGCATGAATAAAAGACACAAATATTCTGGCAATAAATATATATGTCCCTATGTGGGCAGCATAAATCTCTTTCCTGTCTTGATAGTTTGCTACAATGTATTGGAGATTACACTTAAAGAAGCACTCCAGTGAATTTTTTTTCTGCATCCCCATTTTAACATGTGGTCAATAGTAGTGTAATGTTGTGTATCAGCTTACCAAGTTCTCTTTTATTTTTTTTACCCGTAGCCTCTCTGCTGCCCGGGGGTCACGTGATCTTCATTCTACAGCGTCTGCTGTGGAAAACGGAGGTCAGGCTCTCATTGCAAGTATATGAGACTTACACAGAGGCTCATATACACTTGCATTGAGACACGGACGTCTGGTTTCTACAGCAGACACCGTAGGATTCAGAAAGTCGGAAGAAAGATCACGTGACCCTCGGGTGGCCCGGAAGCGAGCAGCTACAGGTAAAGTAGAGGACTAGGTAAGCTGATACACAACACTGCGCTACATTTCTCCACATGTTAAAACATTGGCAGGGGGAAAACTGTTTAAAATTGCCTGGATACAACTATAGCACACTTTAAGACGTATGAGCAGGACTCCTTACACTGACAGTATATAGAGATCTTGGAAATGGTAGAGAATTGAAACAAAGTATATTACAAAGTTGTAAAACTTTTCATAAGGCAATAATTAAAGTCTAATTCCAATACTAAATCTACATTGCAACCTGCTGATGTGCATTTAGCGCTCAGTACACCCCTTCATCTTCCGATGTCCCCTCCCCCCAGCTGTCAATGGCTATATTGGTGACCACAGTCTTTACATGTAACAGGCACAATCTTTGTGATCACTGGTAGCTTCAGTTACACAATTTCCATGATAAACTCTTAGGTGGCACACATTAGCACTGCTCTGTTGTCATATTGTCATTGCATGATGTAGTTGACATCTATAGTATTTCCTATGTTTCACTCGCCAGTGAATAATGACAGTGCAGCCTCAAAGTCATGGACAGAGAAAGTATGGCCCCCATTCAGGAAACTGAAATATTGGGGAAAGCAAAAGTCTGTCCAAAAGCATTCTTTTCAAGTTAGACTTTAAAGTGTACCTATACTTTCAAAAAACTTTTGACATGTCATAGTGACATGTCAGAAGTTTTGATTGGTGGGCGTCCGAGCACTAAAACGAACTGCCGAAACGCTCAGACGAGGAAAGCCGAGCAAGCAGTGTACGGACTCAGACTTTCTATTGAGCCCGTACACCACTCGCTTTTCTGAGGAAAGCCGAGCAGAAACAAAGCGCTCCAGTCACTTCTTTTTAGCTATTGGTGGGTGTCTCAGTGCTCGGACCCCCACCAATCAAAACTTCTGAAATGTCAATAGTTTTTTTCAAAGTATAGTTACACTTTAAGTTAATGTTGTGCTTAGGACAAACATTCTGTGCCGATTCATATTTTAATAGATGTTTATAGCGGTTGGAGCTCTAATCCACAGAATTTTAGCACGATTAAGAATAAAAAAAACTAAATTGTGTTCTAGGGTGAACATTAAGCCTCATTTACATAAAACCCATGTAAAAATGAACGGGATTACTTTCAATATATATAACTGTAGGACTACAGAATGACATACGTAAGTCAAGTCTTCGCTCCTAATCTTGTGAAAGACCATCTGATTGACATTACTGTGTCTATGTAAGGATGGTGATGTAGGTATGTCGGAAACCTTGTTGCTCCGGAAGATAATTAAGTTTGATTTCTCTGTAAAAAGACAAAAGAAAACAAAACAGGTAATATACAAGTAAACATGTTGTGCAAAAATGTACAGTTAAAGAAAAACAAATACTCCTTCACTGAGATTTCCGAATGCTTAAAATTGTCAGGCGCTCCTTAACAACAGACTACAAACTGTCACCACGTACTAAAGTAAGCAGTCTATGGTCTAACAATATTACTATTATCATGCAGCAGAGATTTCCTTTTAAGGGCTTGTCCTCACGTAAAGGAATTGCTGCAGAAAACTTCTGCAGCATTTCCGTTAAAACTAGCAGACATTCCGCTGCGGAAAACACACACTATTTCCTGCAGAAAATAGTGCGGATTTTGCTGCGTTTTTCACAATGCTGTGAGATGGTGATATCTCCTCTGAAATAGCAGCAATTCAGTCCACTTTCCGTGGCAGGACTTGACACGTTGCAGTACCAAAAATACGCATCGCAGGTTAATTTCTGCTCGGAAATTTTACGCAGTGTGTGGATAAGACTTGTTAAATATCACCCACTTTGCTGCTAATGTATTCTGCTGCGTATTTTCCATCCGCAATTCCGCACGGAAAATACGCAGCAATTCCATTACGTGTGGACAAGCCATAACAGTTCTTCTATTTTATATTCTGATTAGTGCAGGTTTCAGAACGTATGATTTACTGTAGTTTATTAGCTCATCGGTAAGGCCTCATGCACACGACCGTAATGGTATGCACGGCCCGTGATTTTCGGCTCGGACGGCCGCGGAGTGTCACCTGTGGGCCGCCCGCAAATCACGGGCCGTGTACAGTCATTTCAATGAGCCTGGACCAAAAAATGCGGCCGTAATAAGACATGCCCTATCTTTTTGCGGTCCAGGCTCCCGGGCAATGCACGGACTGTGTAAACCACGGTCATGTGGATGGGCTCATAGAAATTAATGGGACCGCAATTCAGCCGCAGATTTGCGGGTGAATTGCGGCTGCAAAAACACGTTCGTGTGCACGGGGCCTAAGGGTTTTTACTGTCCGCAAATACGGATGCAAATCCGTACCTGTCCGCAATTGCGGAAGCGCCCATAGACTTCTATGGACGAGTCTGTGCCACAATTGCCAACAAGAATAGGAAATGTTCTATATTTTGCGGATCATTTCAACGGCCCTGACACACATCCGTAAATATATGGAAAGGTATCCGTGGCCTATAGAAATGAATGGGTCCACAATTTTATCCGTAACTACCTGATCGGATGTGCATGAATTATTGATTTATCATTACCTTGTAAAAACTATAGTTTTCCGTCTCCATAAAAACAATATATCCACAGGCTTCAACAATGGCCATTAATTTGGTCTGCTTCTGTTCCAATACTCCTGCTATATGTTATATTTAAAGAGAACCTGTCGGCTCTCTGGATAGGTGTTTTTCAGTAAATACTTTTATTTCTCCATGAAATAACAATGCTCCAGCAGCTTTTCTCAGAGCTCTGTCTTGTGCCATTTCTCGGTTATCCCTTCTGGAAATGTATAAATAAATGGACGACTGGGCATTACAATTCACCTTGTCAATAGGGTCTCACACACAGCACTGATTTGACACGGTCAGACTGTTTAGGAACACGCCCCATTGACAAGGGGAATGGTAACACCCAGTTGTCAGTTTAACCATACATTTCCAGGAGGAATAACAAAGGAACGGCATAATGACGAAAAGATGCTCCTGGATTGTTAGATCATGGGAAATACAGCCATTTACTAAAACAGACATGCCAGGACAGGTTCTCGTCAAAGTTTATTGACCGTAAAGAATAAAAACACCTCTGACCTTTAGGTTTTGGGGGGATACATCGCGTAAACTGGAATATGATTCCATCAGATCGGACAGTTTCTTTTTGATAGCAGTTTAATAACTCTTTTAGTGTGCCAAAATTTTTCTTGGCCCCTCTGAGGTTGTATTCTCCATTGCCTGTCTTTGTTATCAGGCAGTGTTTATATTCAGGCACACCAGCACGCTTGTGGAGAGAAGAGAGAAACATGCACAAATTAGGAATATATAGCACTGGGAGAAAGAGACCCCTAAAAAGGGTACTAAACCTTTTATACCTAAACTGCAGAAAAGACGTTTTCTGGCTTAGAATAATACATCAAAAGTTGCAATTTGGACAATTTTTTTTAAACTTTTGATGAATTTGTGCTGACTACATCTAGTTTGGAAAATTGGGCGGGGTTTAGAATAAGGGGCATGGCCTGTTGCGGCCCATTAAAATGGCTATAATTTAAGACAGGAACTGGTGTAAATGATTGCGGAAATCTCATGAATACCGAGGACTCTTCCTCGCAATGCATTATGAGCACTGCAATGATTAAGCTGTAAGCTTTACAAAAACTATGGAACAGAGACATAACAATCATAAAGCTGAAATCCACGTCTCTGTCACTACCCTATGCTGCCTTTAGTGAGGTCAGCAAAAAGGAAGTGACTGATGCTTTAGAACTTCTTCAGGATGCAGCTATTATGAGCCTTGAAGACACAGCGATTGGTTTAATTTTCTTATTGAGGGGTTCTGAGAGTGATCACTTTTAAATTATCCCGTCGACATAGCCGTATGAGGACTTGTTATTTTTGCAGGATGAGTTGTATTTTCTAATGGTACCATTGTGGGGTACAGCATGTATTCAAAAACTTTTATAAGCTCTTTCTGAGAGCGGGAATGGGAAAGAAAAAAACAATTCTGCCGTTGGTTTTTGGGTTTTGTTTTTATGGCGTTCACCGTGCTATAAAAATTACCTGTGAACATAGGTAGTTGCTATTACAGAGATGGCAGATGTATATACTTTTTTTTTTTTAATTAGTTTTTCTGTGGCCACATTCTAAGAGCCATTACTTTTTTTTTCTTACCCGCAACGGAGCTATATCAGGGCTTGTTTTTTTTTCGGGACGGGTTGTATTTTTAAATTGCGCCATTATGGGGTACATAACACGTAATAAGCTTTTATGAACTTTTTTTGAGGGGATGGACTCCACCATAAATTTTTGCGTTTTCAGTTTACGCTGTTCACCGTGAGGCATAAATAACGTGCTATCTTTAATTTATGGGTTTGTACGAGTATGAAGATACCAAACATTTATATATTTTTTTTATGTTTCACTATTTTTGCAAAATATTAGAACATTTCCTGGGAAAAAAAGTAGTTTCTATGTCATTGCATTCCAAGAGCCATAACTTTGAACATTTTTCCGTCAATGCATGAGGACTTGTTTTTTGCGGGACGAGTCATATTTTTTAATAGAACCATTTTGGGGTTCGAATGAAAAAAAAAAAAGGCAATTCCACCGTGGTCTTTTGGCCTTTTTTGTGGTTTACATTTATTTTATTTTTTTTTTAACACTTTTGCTAAATAAAACCACTTATTATGGGGAAAAAATATTTAATTTTTACTGTGAACACTTTTTTTTCTTTCTTCCTAATAAACTAAATTAAAAAAACGTCAACTGTTTTATAGTCCAGCTATGGGCGCTTCAAAATACGATCTACTGATCGCTTATATAATGCTTTGGTATGCTTCGTATACCAAAGCATTATTGCCTGTCAGTGTAAAACTCTATCTACTAGGCCGTTGCAAATAAACTTTTTAGATTCCACTGTTACCATTGACGGTGGCATCTAAGGGGTTAAATGCCCGGGATTGGAGAGAACACTGATCCCGGCCGTTGCTGTGGGAAGCCGGCTGTATGTTACAGCCAGCGCCTGCTGCGAATGGTGAGGGCACAGCTCCTATGCTTGTGCCATCCACTGCGCGAACAGGTTAATAAATCTGCCACTTTGTTTCTATTTTGAACTACTTTTCCAGTTCTCTGAATGTAGCCAACAATATAAATAATTAATGTTTTCTTTTGGGTTGTCATGGCTGCGTCCAGGATTATATACATGTGTAAACACACTTTCTCCTCTACTCCGTACCAGATATAAGAAATATACTGCAGAGTTTATTACTTTTGAGTTTAATGAATATGGTTTTACACTGGCAGATTTCTGCCGGTAAATGAGCGCCAATCGACAATATAGCTCGGTGATCATTGCTTGTTTAGCTCCATTTACATGCAGAAATCATTGTACTGTATGGGGGCCGAACGAGATTGTACGTTTATAGTTTGCATAATTGCCAGCAGCACATCCCCTGTTTACACGGTGAGATGTGATGCTAACAACAATTTTTACTGCCTTACAAATGATGTGATCAGCCGACAAAAAAGCGTTTGCTCGTTTGTCAGCTGATCAATGGGCCCTTTTAAATGGGGCAATGATTAAGAAAGGCATCTACCCGGCAACCAGAATAAAAACATTTACATTGTTGACTGCATTCACAACAGTCACGCCCTGTAGATGAAGCGGGCACAGGAGCTGTGCGCGCTTCATCTTCAGCGGCTGTCAGCTGTAATATACAGCTGACATCCCGATGCAACAGCGGCGATGGGAGCTACCGCCGATCGCCGCCGTTTAACCCCTTCAATGCGGCTGTCAATGGCGTCCGCCGCATTGAAGTTGTTGCCACAGCGAGGGGGCTCCCTGTGTACCCACCCTCGAGAGATCGTGGGTGACTATGGTAGCTATGGCAACCTGGAAGCCGTCGCTAGGCTTCCTGGTTGCCCAGGTATGGAAGCCTATTAGGTCCTGCCCAAGTTAACTAGTAACTATTTTGTTGGTATTACGATCTGTCTTACAAGCAGATACATTTGAATTTAGAAAAATGCTAATTTTCTCAAAATGTTGGTGTTTTTCACAAAAAAATATTGAATTTATCGACTACATTTTTTCACTAACAAAGTACAATATGTCACGAGAAAATCTCAGAATTGCTTGGATAGGTAAAAGCATTCCAAAGTTATTACCACATAAAGTGACACGTCAGATTTTAAAAATGAGGCTGTGTCATTTGGTCCAAAAGCGGCTGCGGCGAGAAGGGGTTATGAATATGAAATAAAAAACATTATTTTAAATATCTATTCTACGCTGCGATAGGTCTGCTTAAAGTTATAGGACCAAATCCTGAGGTTGAATTACTGCGTGATTCTACCCCTTGTGAAGTAAACAAGTCCTTGTGGATATTCTTTAGGAAGAGCGCATTTGTTGTTATTCTTTAGTGTGTCAATGCAGATTTTTTTGACATAATTTTGCACCCCTTCTTTAAATGTTAAATTACTTAATGGTTGTACACTCATTTGTAGTCGCATTGCATTTGCTACCTGAGGGAATTTGAACCTTCTTGCCATTGTCCTGCATGAGTACCGATATCACATTTGTGTATGATGGAATGTAAAAATATATTTAAGTTGGCCAATATCTTGTGTTTAGTGAGTAATGTTAGTATTATGCACCCACATGACACTTTAATAACCCATTCAAGTCTATCGCATGTCTAACACTGAGTCTTCTGTATCTAATTACCTCTACTGCAAACGTGAGGAAGTACTTGTTAAATTCTTTAGGACTGCAGCGAAGAATGAAAGCTCCTTTTTGGCTCCCTGCTCTTTTCAACTTATCAATGGCAAATTCCATCCTATGTATTGGAGAAAGGAAAAAAAGTTATAGAATCGAGAGTAAAAATGTATTATTGAAAAAAAAAAAAAATCATATTTAGATTAAATCAATCAGTGGTGCTAGTTATTAACGGAGCATGACTGAAGCACTAAAGCAATGGTCAAGCATGTACTTCCCATCAACATAATTACATTTGATTAGTCATCTACCTTACTTTGAAAAACAATGCCCATAACATAAAAAATGTTAACAAAAACCTTAAAAGCGGTTGTCCAAAACTTTAAAGGGATCCGGTCATCAACATCTTACCTTATAAAACCTCCTGACCCCTCAGCTGTCCATAGTTCATTTATCTGTTCTTCTCTCCTCACGTCCTCCTCTTGCCCGAAATGTTGTAATTTAAACTTTTACCGCCTTTTATGGTAATTTATTTTTACTTTGTGACGCAGGATCTTAACCCCGCCCACTTACGCCGCCTGTCCAGCCCTAAATGCCGAAATCTCGCTACAAATATCGCGCATGCGTGCTTCACCCCCCTTCCCTGCTTCATTCATACAGAAACAGTTAACTGCGCATGCGCCGCGCGGGTACACACCCCCTTTCGTCGTCGTCGTATGTCATACTGTGAATTGCTGACACGTCCGTGTCGGCGATTAAGTGTGAGAAAGTGACCGGAATGAAGGGGAAGTAGCGCTCGTATGAGCAGCTGCAACCCCTTCAAAACAGCTGATTGGCGGGGGTGTCGGACCCCCAACCCATCAGCAAGACACTAAAATTAAACTTACCTCCTCTTCCTCACTCCATCAAGTGTCGGGATGTTGTACACTGCTTCGTTCACTCTGCTGTCAGGAGACAGGGGCTGGATTAGGAGAGGAACTGACGTCACACTGAGCGCCGAGCATGCGCATTAAAATAATGAACAGCTGCTTTAGTGTCTCAATGCGCAAGCGCGTGATTTCATGTGCAGTGGAGTGAGAGAAATGGTCAATCAAAAACAAGGAGGCGGAGTCAACTCTGAAACGCCGGAGGAATGAAAATCTGACTCTTTTCGAGTGAAGATTTGACTCTTTTGTGCTCATTTGCATACAGCTCGGGACCACTGAAAAACGGAATACTAAAGCTACAGAGCTTACTTAGAACATATTTATAGGTTAGCTAACAATGATTTTTCACCCACTTTCACAAGGTATTACTGGCTTGATACCTAAAATGCTGGTGACAGATTCCCTTTAAGAAATGTATCTGACTGCAGAATAGGTTTAAAAAAAAAAAAAAAAAAGAAGGAAATACTCACATGTTAAATCCCCTGCCGCTCCAGCGACACTGCTCTAGTGGTCTCCGCAGGCGTGTATTGTTTTTTTTTGTTATATTATAAAACATATTCTGCAGCCAGACAAATGTTTTAAGTCTCAGACAACCCCATTAACTTAAAAACTATATACATCTGAAAGTTTTTTATATTATTATTAAATCAACGTTTTATGTGATTATAAACATTTTGTCAATGAACTAAAAAAAATAAAAAAATATTTTTATGATGCAGCATATATGTATCCTCTTTTAGAGAAGCTATATCGTTGGATATAAGCAGAATAGGTCAGTGAAGTGAACGGACGACTCGGCAGAGAGCGGTACCTGTGCGTGTGCCTAACAAACAGGATCACAATAATATTGATTACATCTAAGTTGCTAAACTTAGATGTGATCATAATTACGGCCATTCTGCGTGTTAGATGCAGGATCAACTCTTTCCTCTAATATAGGACCAGCTCCCTGCTAAGCCAGGAGTTTACTTAAAAGGGGTTGTCCACCAACAGACAACTGATGATGGGTGGGGGTCCGGACATCCATGCCGGAAGCAGATGGCTCCAGTCACAGAATAGTGGTTGAGCTGCAGTACTACAGCTCTGTTCCTTTTCAAGTGAATAGGAGCAGAGCTGCAGAACGGCCGCTATGCAGTGGTCGGAGCCACCTGTTACTGGCTCCAACTACTGCATACCCTTCAAAACATCCAGCGCCTGGAGGCAGCCGGAACAGCTGATTGGTGCAGGGTCCGGGTGTCGGACCCGCACCGATCATATACTGATGGCCTATCCTATGGATAGGTTATCAGTTGTCCGTTCATGGAGAACCACTTTAACGGACAAATTAAGCTGATCGCGAACTATACAGTTTCTATGTATAGAGGATACATATCGTAAAACCAAATTATTATTTTTTCTTTTATAAAAGTCAAGCCACTGTATAGCGGCCGTGCTGCAATACTGCAGCTCTGCCCCTATTCAAGTAAATAGGAGCAGAGCTGCAGTAACCAAGCACGGCTGCTATACAGTGGTCTGAGCATTCTGCTTCGGCACCGACCCCTGCATGTCTTGCGGCACCCGGAGGTAGCAGGATCCGAGTCACGGACCCCCACCGATCCTATACTGGTTAGCTAGCCTACGGATAGGTCATCAGTATAAAATACAGCCCCCAACCTGGGCAACCCCTTTAACCCCTTCCCGACTGCCCACCATCTTTTGACGTCAGGCGGTGCAGGTCCCCAGTCTACGACTACGTCTTTTGGCGTCGCTGTAGATCAGGCTGGTGAGCGCTCATCCTCTAAGCAGGGGCTGTAACGAACAGATCCTGATCTCAGAGCAGCCTCCTGAACACAGCTGTGGTCGGAAGACATTCGTGACCGCGGAATGATCAAAGGGAATGCCGATCTTTGATCGCATCACCGGGTCTCCGGCCTTATGCGAATTACTTTCTTAATCCCCAACTGCACGTGTTTTACTTTTTGACCAAGTGGGCGTTGTAGAGAGAAGTGTATGACGCTGACCAATCAGCATCATACACTTTTCTCCAGTCATTTACTCAGCGCATGGTGACACTGCGTTGTTCACTATGTGCTGTCACTTACTCAGACATGAACGTTACTGAAGTGTCTTGAGTGTTAATAGACATCACCTCCAGCCAGGACGTGATGTCTATTCACAACCCCCGACACTTCGGTAACGTTTGTGTGGGACTTACAGCTCAGCAAGCGTAATCTCGCTGTAAGCTGTCTTTTACATGATGCCCTAACTTTAGGTCCCGGAGAACCGCTGCAACAAGAATGTTTCTATTCACTGACTGCAAACACCTATCTTGAAAATCTTGAGGAATTGGAACAAAGTATATTTAGATATTGCAGAATATTTCATTAGATAATGAATGTAGCATTCCAATATTTTCTATGATCAAGAATGGTGGTCATACATTGCAAGATATGTACAATGATCGGAATGCATTTCCAAATATTGGTCACTGTTGCACAAGCATTTTCTGCTACTGGGTAAATGCTATAACGATAACAAAGAAAAATTTATATCTTAAATCACTCATAAAACAAACTTCCACTGGTAAGAACCAATCGTATTGGTAACATACATATTGGCTTTTGGGGTTATAGATGAATGGGCAAGATGGTTTCACTACTTCCGGAGTGTCATTTGCTTCATATTTAGAGGATTGGCCTCACATTACCACTCATTGGCCACATTTAAAGTCAGTGGTCTTCTAACACTAACAAACACTGGTGTGTGGTGGGGGTTGCAACATACCATTTCTTACAAAATAGGTGACATGTATGGACTCCTTTTAATATCACGAATATCTTTTTCTAAATCATCCCGAAAAAAGTGTAGTCAAATTAATATTGTCTCAGAGGCTGATGTTGGAATAACTTTCAAACCTAGAACCATCAGTAGAAACATTCAAGTGACCCAAAATATAGAATGCAGAAAATTCATCACAGAACCATTCGACTATTTCTTGGAACAGTTCTCTGTAACAGCGAGAGATTGCCGATTTTGTGAGGACATTGCAGTAGAATACATATAGCTTAAAAGCTTAATTGAAACAATTACAGACTTCTCCTGTCAGGATTTAACCGCTGCTTAACATTTTGGCTATAACGTCACATTCGATCATTTTGTAGTGAGAACACTTTGTGCAGCCATTTCTTCACCATGGTAACGTACAGTTACACGTGGACATTGTTTTACCAGGCGAATTATGAGCCTCTTTTTGGGGAAGGGGGGCCTCTGTAGTAAAAATGTTCTATGAGTTGGGATGCAACAATGCCATTACTTGTAGATGACATTGTAGAAATATTAACCATTCTGTTGCAATAGATAAAGATTTGGATTGCTGATTTACAACTGCCAGGCAACTACATAAATAGAAATAGCCAAGAGGTGGGAAACGTATAGCACATGTACATCAGTTGTGAAGCTACTCATTTCTTATTTAATAGGGGAACATCATAATACAATCGCAATGAAACACAGACTTCCAGTTCATTCCTGCGGCTAAGCAGTTTACAGCCTACGTTGGGCACCGTACTCTCTCTTAGAGGCAATGCTTCTAGGGGAGAATACCTCCATAATACTACAGATGATGGAACAAGTCACTTTTTTTTTTATGGATTCTGAAAAAAATCCATGATGTATTATGGATCCTTAAAATGTCAGTGTGCTCGAGGTCTTAAACACCTCGTAGAATATTTTGATAAAACCTCATAAGAGCTAATGTAAAGTTTTGACTCAAGTCTTCTGAGAAATGATCAGCACCATAAAGTATGGATATTCTGCCACTTTGAATATGACTAGGTGCTGGATTATCATATTCTTTCATAATACAGAATGTTTTATTTAATGTAAACTGATTTTAAGAGTTATCCAGGGCATTACAGGCCACCTCAGTTTATCTGTAGCACTTTGTGAACATATTTCTGAAGTTTACCACAAATGAACTGCTGCTTTCCCAGAGCACAATTTGTTTCACTTGGTGTTTTAATCTGGACTCTGGCATAAAGAAAATCATTACTTAAAAATGTAGCTAAAATGACTACACCGAACGTTGAAGATTAAAGGTGGTGTCAAACTTTGCAACCAAATATTTATGTATTGCTCCAGTGCATCTAAAGTAATTTTATTACTTTTTTAATCAATGGGTCTTGATTAAAAAAGTAATACAATTTTGTGTCCATAGCTTCTATACATCTCCATGGTAACAGACTACAAACAAATGCTGTGTAGTCTGATCCAGCAGTCTATTGCCTTCCATCTGTCCCCTAATTCTTAGTTACATGCATTTGGTATATTATCAAGCAGGGGACAGCTGGAAGAGGATAACACTGCAGGATAAGACTAAATAGGTGAATATGGTATGTTACGAACAAAGATCTGAATAGAAGCTGTAGATCCAAAATTATAGGAATTTTTTAATGAAATCTATTTGCAAAGTTATTTTATTTTTCATTTCAGAATAATTAGAGCAATAAAAACCAAATGGTTGCAAAGGTAGACATACCCTTCAAGTAATGGTTTATATCATAAAATGTACTTACGAAACAGGCCTATGACAATAACTCTGTATACTTTCCAGTACCCGGGGAGGCACTACTTCCTTGCAAAGGTAATGGTGTGCATCTGCTGTCAATCTGTAATAGCCATCAATAAGTGACACAAAGGACAGAGCTTCCTTCAGTGATGTAAATTCCACCTCCTAGAAGACGTAAAAAAATGTATTACACATACAGAATTATAATTCTGTATTAAAGGGGTATTCCCAACTTAGCCTTTTTATGGCATATCCACAGGATATGCCATAAATGTCCGATAGATGCAGGTCCCAGTGGCTGCCACATCCAGATAGAAAGCAAACGGAGAGATGGCCATACAAATCTATGGATCTACGGAAACAGTTGAGCAAGAGGGCTCGGCTGTTTACGTAACTCCCATAGAAATGGCCACCTCTTTGTTCATTCTTCGCCTGGAAGCAGTGGCCATCTCACCAGGAGGGATAGGGGCCGGGTGATCCCCGTTCGGGAGATAGGCACAGGTTTCAGAGATGAGACACGCATCTATTGGACATTTCTGACATATCCTGTGGATATGCCACAACTGAGTTGGGAATTACCCTTTAAAACCTAATCGAGGAAGTTGAAAATGATGCTTAGAGGGTTTTCTTTTCTTAATTAAAAATTAGGCCTGTTTCACATAAGTTCAGTTGTAAATGTGCACAATAAGGTTATGCAATATGTCTGTATTTCGGATCATAATCGCATCAGTATTGCATTTGTATTACTGCTGTGTAATAGTGATAAGCGGCCTTCTAAAAAAGACATTTAATTACATAAAACACCACCTTTAAAACATGGATGCAATTTGGATGACATAAGATACAGATGCATTTAGATATGCGCTCTCTCATATACATACACACATATATATATATATACACACACACACACACACACGCACTTGAAAAAGGTCCTATAGCAGGACGGAAACATTGCAGCTGTTGACTGGATAAATCACATACTTTTTAGAACCATCGGAGTGCTGTGGGATTTCTTTCGTATATATATATATATATATATATATATATATATATATATATATATATATATATATAAAATTAGTCAGTCATTCTCAATGAATTAGAGTATTCATCAAAAAGTTAACTTATTTCAGTAATTCAATTCAGAGTGAAACTCATATTATATAGAGTCATTACACACAGAGTGATCTATTTCCATCATTTTTTTATTTTAATGTTGATGATTATGGCGAAGAGTTAATGAAAACCCAAAATTTACAGTCTCAGAAAATTAGATTATATAAGCCCAATTTCAAAAATGATTTTCAATACCGAAATGTTGGCCTACTGAAAAGTATGTCCAGTATATGCCTTCAATACTTGGACGGGGCACCTTTTGCATGAATTACTGCATCAATGCAGCGTGGCATGGAGGTGACCAGCCTGTGGCACTGCTGAGGTGTTATGGAAGCCCAGGTTGATACGATAGCGGCCTTCAGCTCGTCTGCATTGTTGGGTCTGGTGTCTTGTTTTCCTCTTTACTATACTCCATAGATTCTCTATAAATTCTCTATGGGGTTTAGGTCAGACGAGTTTGCTGGGCAATCAAGCACAGTGATACTGTGGTTATTACACCAGGTATTGGTACTTTTTGCAGTGTGGGCAGGTGCCAAGTCCTGCTGGAAAATGAAATACGCATCTCCATAAAGCTTGTCAGCAGAGGGAAGCATGAAGTGCTGGGAAATTTCCTGGTAGACGGCTGTGTTGACTCTGGACTTGATATAACACAGTGGACCAACACCCGCAGATGACATGGCTCCCCAAACCATTACTGACTGTGGAAACTTCACACTGGACCGCAAGCAACTTGGATTGATGCCTCTCCACTCTTCCTCCAGACTCTGGGACCGAGATTTCCAAATGAAATGCAAAATTTGCTTTCATTTGAAATGAGGACTTTGGACCACTGAGCAACAGTGTTGGTTCACTGTGATATATCAAGTCCAGAGTCCGCACAACATCTACCAGGAAATTTTGGAGCACTTCATGCTTCACTCTGCTGACAAGCTTTATGGAGATGCTGATTTCATTTTCCAGTAGGACTTGGTACTTTTGGCAGTGTGGGCAGGTGCTAAGTCCTGCTGTGCTGTCATTCACAGCGTGATCTTGCGAGATCACGCAGTGCTGTGATTAAGTCCCACACAAACTTTACCGAAGTGTCGGGAGTGTGAATAGACATCGCGTCCTGGCTGGAGAGGATGTCTATTCACTCTCAAGACACTTCAGTAAAGTTAATATGGGTGTATGTTACAGCACAGCAAGATCACGCTGTGCGAAGTACAAATGTAGAGAAGTGTATGATGCTGATTGGTCAGCGTCATACACTTCTCTTTACAACGCTTACTTGGTCAAAAGTTAAAAAACGCCCTGTTGGGCATTAAGAAACTAATTAGCATAAATCTAAAATTGCTCAAAAATTATCGTTTTTTAAAATAAAAAACACTTATCTACATTACAGCGCGGATCAGATTATGTAGGAGATGGGGCACTTATAATGTGGTGACCGAGCCTCTTTAAAAAGAAAAAAATGCTGGAAATAGATCACTCTGTGTGTAATGAATCTATATAATATATAAGTTTTACGTTTTGTATTGAATTACTGAAATAAATCAACTTTTTGAAGATATTCGAATTCATTGAGGACTATATGTATATATATACACACACACACACACACACACACACACACACACACACACACACACACACACACACACACACACACGTGTATATACACACACGCGCGCGCACACACACACCAAACTATACATATATATGCACCGAAATATATACGTTTGCGTGAAAAAGGACTCATGCAAACTTACATATTTGATCAGTATTTTACAATAATAAGCCAAAATCTGTAAAATTTTAGTGTATGGCCATTTAAATGAACGCTACAGTCAGTGCAGAGATGCAAGAGAAGCGTTCACAGAGATAAACAATCTCAGCTTGCAGGTGATTTAGAAGTAGTTTATAAAATGCAACGTGGGCAAAAAGTCTCTCACTGGAATACGCAGATGTCAGCAAATTTTCTATAGAATAACTCAATGGAAACTTAGCACAAGTACAGTCCTGGCCAAAAGTTTTGAGACTAACACAAATTTTGTTTTTCACCAAGCTACGGCCTCAGTGGTTTTAGATCTTTTAGAGAGGTTTCTAAGGTATACTGTACAATTATAGGCATTTCATAAGTTTTTAAACTTTTATTGACAAATACATCCAGTTTATGCAAAGACTCAATATTTGCAGCGTTGACCCTTCTTTTTCAATACTTCTGCAATTCGCCCTGGCATGCTGGAAATCAGCTACTGGGCCAAATCCTGACTGATGTTAACCCATTCTTGCCTAATCAGTGCTTGGAGTTTTATCACAAATTCTGTGGTTTTGCTCGTCCATCCGCTTTTTGAGGATGGTCCACAGGTTCTCAATCGGATTGAGATCTGGGGAGTTTCCTGGCCACGGACCAAAAATGTCAATGTTTTATTCACCATGTGACAAGGAAAAAGTGGCTCAGTGCTCCATCATGCTGGAAAAAGTATTGTTCATCACCAAATTGCTCCTTGATCGTTGAGCGAAGTTGCTCTTGGAGGATGTTTAGATAACATTCTTTGTTCATGGAAGTGATCTTAGGCAAAATTGTGAGTGAGCCCACTCCCTTGGATAAAAAGCAACCCCACACATGAATGGTCTCAGGATGCTTAACCGTTAGCATGACACAATACTCATGGTAGCACTCACCTTTTCTTCTCCGGTCAATCATTCTTCCAGGTGTCCCAAACAGCCTAAGGTGGCTTAACCACTTCGCGCTCAGTGATGTACTATTCCGTCAGGGAAACCATCCAGTTCGCGCTTCATGACAGAATAGTACGTCACGAGAGGAATTGCCATTTCGGCCGTCATCCCGACACATGCACGAGCTGTGACAGTTGTACAGCGGCTGCCGCAGTTCCCATAGCGGGGACCGATCGATGTGTCCCCGTTGATTAACCCCTTAAAAGCCACGTTCAATAGCGATAGCGGCTTCCTAGGGGTTAAACCACCATCGACGACCCGATACAGCAACAATGGCGTCCGGCTATGCCATCTACGGAAGCCTAGTGGGTCCTGACAAAGTCAGGACCCACTATGCTTGCTGTCAGTGAGTAGCTGACAGCTCTAATACACTGCACTATGCATGTAGTGCAGTGTATTAAAATTGCGAACAGGGCCTCCTGTCCTCAAGTTCCCTAGTGGGACAAAGTAATAAAGTAAAAAAAAAAGCTGTGTATAAATAAGAAAATAAAAATCCCAATTATCCCTTATCAGTCCTTTATTATTAATAAAAATAAACAAATAAACTATACATAATTGGTATCGCCGCATCCGTAACGGCCTGAACTACAAAATTATTTCGTTATTTATCCCGCACGGTGAATGCCATATAAGAAAATAACAATAAACCATACCAGAATCACAATTGGTACAGTTTGTTACGCAAAAAACAAGTCCTCGCACGGCTTTCTTGATGGAAAAATAAAAAAGTTATGGCTGTTAGAATAAGGGTATGTTCACACGAGAACTGGCTTTTACGTCTGAAAAGACAGACTGTTTTCAGGAGAAAACAGCTGCGTAGTTTCAGACGTAAAAGCTCCTCCTCGCATTTTGCGAGGCGTCTTTACGCCCGTAATCTTGAGCTGCTCTTCATTGACTTCAATGAACGACGGCTCAAATTACGTTGCAAAGAAGTGTCCTGCACTTCTTTGCCGAAGCAGTCATTTTACGCGTCGTCGTTTGACAGCTGTCAAACGACGACGTGTAAATGACAGGTCGTCTGCACAGTACGTCGGCAAAGCCATTCAAATGAATGGGCAGATGTTTGCCGACGTATCGTAGCCCTATTTTCAGACGTAAAACGAGGCATAATACGCCTCGTTTACGTCTGAAAATAGGTTGTTTGAACCAAGCCTAAGGGAACACAAAAAGTAAATGATTTTTTACAAAAAGTATTCTATTGTGAAAACGCCTTAAGACATAAAAAAAAACTAGAAACAAATGGTATCGCCGTAATCGTATCGCCCCGCAGAATAAAGTGAATATGTCATTTATAGCGCACGGTGAACACTGTAAAAAAATTGAATAAAAAAACAATAGTAGAATTGCTGTTTTTTTAGTCACCACGCCTCTTAAAAATAGAATAAAAACTGATCACAAAGTCGCATGCACCCCATGAAAACTACAATTAATTCCTCAAGAGGTCTAGTTTCCAAAATAGGGTCACTTTTGGGGGATTTCCACAGTTTTGGCACCAAAAGACCTCTTCAAACCGGACATGGTGCCTAAAAAAAAAAGGAGGCCTCAGAATCCTCTAGGTGCTCCTTTGCTTCTGAGGCCGGTGCTTCAGTCCATTACCGCACTAGGGCCACATGTGGGATATTTCTCAAAACTACAGAATCTGGACAATAATTATTGAGTTGCGTTTCTCTGGTAAAACCTTCTGTTTTACAGAAAAAAAATTGAATAAAAAGGATTTTCTGACCAAAAAAATAAATATGTAAATTTCACCTCTACTTTGCTCTAAATTCCTGTGAAACACCTAAAGAGTTAATAAACTTTCTATATGCTATATAGGCCCCTCAAAGCAACTTCAGAATTGAACTAGAACCTAAAAAAAATAAAAAATTAGGCAATACTTCGCTTCTTACATTATACTGATGATGAGCAGTGCCCACCCTGAGATGACCCCAGTTTTGACCGTTTGAATAAACGGAGACCCCTATTAGACCGTTTCAGTGCCCGGTTTTTCCAAGCATACACCCCCGAGAAGTGTATTTCTATTGAGGAGTCCTTGGTACATTTTAAAGGGAGGCTACAATTTCGCCAGTACCTGCCGAGTAAGAGAGCAAGGTATGGCGTGAAGATGTATAAGCTGTGCGAGAGTGCATCAGGGTATACTTACAAATTTTAGGATATATGAAGGGAAGATTACCAGTATTCAGCCCCCAGAATACCTCCCCTTACTGGGAGTTAATGCAAAAATTGTGTGGGATTTGGTGCACCCACTGCTGGACCTGGGTTACCAACTCTACCTGGATAATTTTTATACCAGCGTCCCACTCTTCAAGTGCCTCGATTCCAGAAGTACTGCGGCATGCGGCACTGCTAGAAGAAATCTGAGAGGCCTCCCTAAGACTCTGCTTGGGCAAACACTCAGATGGGGTGAGAGCAGGGCAAAATCTAGCAGCAACATATTGTGTGTCGAGTACAAGGACAAGAGAGATGTCCTTGCATTGACAACAATACATGGCCACACCAGTACCTATGTACCTGTACGAGGTACCAGTACAGAGACCCCCAAACCAGACTGCATCCTGGACTACAATAGGTACATGGGGGGGGGGTGGACTTGTCAGATCAAGTCCTGAAGCCCTACAGCGCCATGGGGGGCACCCAGTACTTCTGGAAGCGGGGCCACACGCATCGTACCAAGGCAACACTTTCCAGAAGTTCTTCAAACTGGCAAGAAGGGAAAAAGTCAAAAGAGGTGCAAAGTCTGCTATAAGAGGGGGATAAGGAAGGACACAATATATCAATGTGACACGTGTCCCGAAAAACCTGGGCTCTGTATGAAAGAGTGTTTTAAAATTGATTATACATCCCTTGATTTTTAATCTACCCCAGTTTTACTTACCCTGATGCACTCTGCACAGCTTATCCCCCTCATCTTTCCCTTCTGAGCCCGGCTGTGTGCCCAGTCAGCCACATTGAGGGTATTGCCATACCTGGGAGAACCCACATTACAGTTTATTGGGTGTATGTCTCCGGTCAAAATGCTCTCTACACCTCTAGATGAATGCCTTAAGGGGTGTAGTTTTTAAAATGGGGTCACTTCTCAGGGGGTTTCAACTGTACTGGTACCTCAGGGGCTTCTGCATACATGACTTCGCACCAGAAAATCCCCCGTAGGCCAAATGGTGGTCCTTTCCTTCTGAGCCCTCCCATGGGCCCAAAATGGGCCCAAACGGCAGTTTATAGCCACAAATGGGGTATTGCCGCACTGAGGACAAATTAGGCAACAAAATGGGGTATTTTATTCCTTGTGAAAATAAGAACTTTTGAGCCAAAACTACATCTTATTGGAGGAAAAAAAAAAAACATTTTTTTTTTAAAATTCCCAGCCCAAGTCAAATAAATTCCGTGAAAATACTGTGGGGTCTAAATGGTCACAACACCCATAAATGAATTCCTTGAGGGGTGTAGTTTCCAAAATGGGGTCACTTTTGGGGGATTCCTACTGGTTTGGCACATCAACACCTCTTCAAACCTGGCATGCTGCCTACAATATATTCGAATAAAAAAAAGAGGCCCCAAAATGCACTAGGTGCTTCTTTGCTTCTGGGGCTTGTGTTTTAGTCCACGAGCACACTAGAGCCACATGTGGGACATTTCTACAAACGGCAGAATCTGGACAATACATATTTAGTAGTGTTTCTCTTAAACCTTCTGTGTTACAGGAAAAAATGGAATAAAATTGAAATTCAGCAAGAAAAATGAAATTTGCAAATTTCACCTCCACTTTGCTTTAATTCCTGTGAAATGCATAAAGGATTAAAAAAAACATTCTAAATGCTATTTTGAATACTTTGAGAGGCCTAGTTTTTAAAATGGGGTGTTTTATGGGGGTTTCTAATACATAGGCCCCTCAAAGCCACTTCAGAACTGAACAGGTACCTTAAAAGAATGGCTTTTGAAATTTTCTTAAAAATAATAGGAATTGCTGTTTATGTTCTAAGCCTTGTAACGTCCAAGAAAAATAAAAGAATGTTCAAAAACCAATGCCAATCTAAAGTAGACATATGGGAAATGTGAACTAGTAACTATTTTGGGTGGTATAACTATCTGTTTTACAAGCAGATGCATTAAAATTCTGAAAAATTCAATTTTTCGCTAAATTGTGCAATTTTTCACAAATAAACACTGAATAGATCGACCAAATTTTACCACTAACATAAAGCTCAATGTCTCACGAGAAAACAATCTCAGAATCGCTTGGATAGGTTTAAGCATTTAGAAGTTATTACCACATAAAATTAAATATGTCAGATTTGAAAAATGGGCTCTGAGCCTTAAGCCCTAGGCGCACCACGACGCAACTGTACGTCCATGTGGCCAGTGTCTTAGCGCACGGGGACGTACAGTTACTGCGCAGTTCTCGGTGCACACTGTCGGCGACAGTGTGCACTGGGAACCGGGAGACCAGCTGTCCCTGACAGCTGAGACTCCACTGTATGCCGATCAGCGGCTTATTTCCGCTGGTTTCGGCAATTAACCCCTTAATTGCGGTGATCGATTGCAATCACCGCATTAAGGGGTTTCTAGCACATCGGCAGACCTCACAATAAAATCGTGAGGTTTGCAGATGGCTAGCATGGCGACCAGAGGCCAAGTAATGGCCTCCGTGTCTGCCATGTACGGAAGCCTATCAGGACCAGTCTCCTGAAAGACTTCCTGTCAGAGTGACAGGACGTCACTGCCGCTTGCGATGCACACTGTCGATGACCGTTCCGGGAGGTCAGCTGCCCCTGACAGCTGACACTCCACTGTTGCCGATCAGCGGCTCATTGCAGCTGATTTCAGCAATTAACCTGTTAAATGCGGCGCTCGATTGCGATCTCCGCATGTAGGGGTTTTGTAGAACATCAGCAGCCCCCATGCAATTGTGGGGGCTGCTGATGCTTGTGATGGCACCCGGGGGCCAGACAACGGCCCCCGGGTCTGCCATGTATGCAAGCCTATGAGGACCAGCCTCTGGCTGGTCCTCGTAGACTAAGTGTCAGAATGATCTGACAGTTGGCATACGTTACACTACCTAGGTAGTGTAATGTATTCTAGCAGCAATCAGAGCTGCAGGCAAAAAAAGAAAGTGTAAAAAGTAAAGAAAAAAGTAAAAAAAGTTAATAAAAATATTTTACAAAAGTGTAAAAATAAAAGATTTTTTTTTCCTATAATAAGTCTCTTATTATAGGGAAAAAATGAAAACGTTAAAAAACAGTACACATTTGGTATCACCGCGTTCGTAACGACCCAATCTATAAAACTATAATGTTATTTTTACCGCACGGTGAACGCTGCAAAAAAAACAAACTAAAAACAATGCCAGAATCACTATTTTTTGGTCACCACCCCTCCAAAAATATAGAATAAAAAGTGATCAAAAAGTCGCATGTACCCGAAAATAGTACCAATAAAAACTACAACCCGTTTCGCAAAAAACAAGACCTCCCACAGCTTTATTGGCTGAAAAATAAAAAAGTTACGGCTCTCAGATTATGGTGATACAGAAAATAAATGATTTTATAAAGTGATTTTATTGTGCAAACGCTGCAAAACATAAAAAAACTATATACATACGGTATCGCCGTAATCGCACCGACCCGCAGAATAAAGTAAAATGATCATTTATAGCGCATTATGAACGCCGTAAGAAATAAAGAATTTAAAACGCCAAAATCACAGTTTTTGGTCACCAAAGTTCTAAATAAAATGTAATAAAAAGTGATCAAAAAGTTGTATGTACCAAAAAATTGTACCAATAAAAACTACAGCTCATCCTGCCAAAAATAAGCCCTCACACCGCTCAATTCATGGAAAAATAAAAAAAGTTATGGCGTTTAGAAGGCGTGGAGTGAAAAAACTAAAATGGAAAAGCAAAAAAGGATCAGTCCTGCAAAGGTTAATTAATTTCTATTAAAAAAATAAATTATTACCACGTCGGGTATTGTCATACTCGGGAGAGATTGCGTTACAAATTTAGGGCGACTTTTTCTCCTTTATCCATTGTGAAAATGAAAAAATTCAACGTTTTAGTGGACAAAAATGTTTATATTCATTTTCATGGCCTAATTCTACTAAATTCTGCAAAAAGCCTGTGTGGTATAAATGCTTACTATACCAGTAGAAAAATTCCTTGAGGGGTGTAGTTTCCCAAATGGGGTCACTTTTGGGGTGTTTCCACTGTTTTGTTCCCTCCAGGGCGTTGCAATTGCAACATGGCACTAAAAACCAATCCAGAAAAATCGGCGCTCCAAAATCCAAATGGCGCTCCCTCCCTTCTGAGCCCTGCTGTGTGTCCAAACATCAGTTTATTACCATATATGAGGTATTTCCGTAATCGGGAGAAGATGCTTTACAAATTTGGGGTGCATTTTCTTCTTTTTCCTTGTAAATATTACAAATTTCTATGTTTTTTCAGAAAAAAAAGTAGATTTTCATTTTCACAGACTAACTCCAATAAATATAGCAAAATACCTGTTGGGTCAAAGTGCTAACTATGCCCCTAGATAAATTCCTTGAGGGGTCTAGTTTCCAAAATGGGGTCACTTTTGGGGGGTTTCCACTGTTTTGGTACCACAAGACCTCTTCAAACCCGACATGGTGCCTAAAATATAATCTCAAAATAAGCAGGCCCCAAAATCCTGTAATTGCTCCTTTGCTTCTGAGGCCGGTGTTTCGGTCCATTAGGGCACTAGAGCCACACGTGGGATATTCCTAAAAACTGCAGGACCTGGGCAATAAATATTGAGTTGCGTTTCTCTGGTAAAACCTTCTGTATTACACAATTTTTTTTAATACAAATGAATTTTGGTAAAAAAAAAAAAGACATTTGTAAATTTCCCCTCTACTTTGCTTTATTTCTTGTGAAACGCCTAAAGGGTTAAGAAACTTTCTGAATGCTGTTTTGAATACTTTGAGGGGTGCAGTTTTTAAAATGGTGATTTATTGGGGGATTCTAATATATAAGGCCCACAAAACCACTTCAGAACTAAACTGGTACCTGTAAAAATAGCCTTTTAAAATTTTCTTTAAAATGTGAGAAATTGCTGCTAAAGTTCTAAGCCTTGTAACGTCCTAGAAAAATAAAAGGGATGTTCAAAAAACGAAGCAAATATAAAAGTACACATATGGGAAATGGTAACTAGTGACTATTATCTGTGGTATTACTATCTGTTTTACAAGCAGATACATTTAAATTTAGTAAAATGCACATTTTTGCACATTTATTAAAAATTTTGGTGTTTTTCACAAATAAATATTGAATTTATTGACCAAAATTTTCCACTATCATAAAGTACAATATGTCACGAAAAAACAATCTCAGAATCGCTTGGATAGGTAAAAGCAATCCCAAGTTATCACCACATTAGGTGACATGTCAGATTTGAAAAAATCTGCTGTGCCACAAGGCCAAAACAGGCTGCGTCCTAAAGGGGTTAAGGCCCAAATTAGGCAGCGTCCTTAAGGGGTTAATCAGAGAAAATAACTTTACCCCAGTCCAATCCCTGTACTTCCTGCAGAATATGAGTCTGTCCTTTATTTTTTTTCTTGGAGAAAAGTGGCTTCTTTGGTGCAGTTTTTGACACCAGGCCAGCCTCCAAAAGCCTTCACTTCACTGTGCGTGCAGATATACTGACACTTGCCTGCTGCCATTACTGAGCAAGCTCTGCACTGCTGTTGAACCGATCCTGTAGCTGAATCCTCATTAGGAGGCAGACCTGGCTCTTGCTGGACTTTCTTGGTCGCTATGAAGCCCTCTTAACAGCAATTGAACCTCTCTCCTTGTTTTTGATGATCCAATAAATGGTTGATTTAGGGGAAATCTTACAAGCAGCAATGTCCTTGCCTGTAAAGCCCTTTTAATGCAAAACAATGAAGACTGCACGTATTTCCGTGGAGGTAACCATGGTTAACAGAAGAAGACAATGATTTCAAGCACCATCTCTCTTTTAAAGCAACCAGCCAGCTCTTATAATTCAATCAGCATGACAGAGTGATATCAGCTGCCTTGTCCTTGTTAACACTTTCCCCTGAGCGAACGAGATCACTGAAATGATGTTAGCAGCTAATTTTGTGGCAGGGCTAAAATGCAGTGGAAATGGGGTTTTTGTGGTTAAGTTAAATTTCATGGCAAGGAATGACTTTGCAATTAATTGCAATTCATCTGATCACCCTTCATAACAATCTAGAGTTAATGCAAATTGGCACTATAAAAACTGAAGCAACAAACTTTGTGAAAACCAAAATTTGTGTCAGTCTCAAAACTTTTGGCCAGGACTGAGCACGGTGATAGCAAATACAGAACTTCTATGCAAGGCACATTTTGTTCTAAAATGATTAGTACAAACTATGATTTATGATGCAATGCTCTTCATCATCGTACATAAAATTGCAGTTTATAACTTTAAAATAAAAAACTATATATTTCATAATGAAGGAAAACTAAAAGTGTCAACAAACAAAACCTATTTCAGGAAGGATAAAAATAAGAAGCTCTTTTTAATATTTTATTTTTTTGCCAGATAGTCTGCTGATCACTTAAGGACAGAGACTGACACAGGAAACCTGACTGGTAAGATTTGTGAAAACTTTAGTAACCCAGTACACCACATGGTAATCAGTTACAAAACACAGACATTATGTAACGCTAGCATGTACACATTGTGTATTTTCTCACAGTTCACTTCTCTATAGCTCCTTTTTACAATACATCAACTACAACATAACGTATAAAACTTGCATTTGAATGTTCTAATGATTGTAAGATTGTGTGTGCGAGAGATGTTTGTAAATGTGCGTGATGTGTTTGATACGTGTATGTGTTAATTGTGTGATATGGGAGTGTGTATGATGTGTGTGTCCGATTTTAATCTGGAGATAACGTATAGAACACAGTGTGCAGAACAGACAGACCACAAGACTCTTAGTTTGGTCAACTGCAGTTGCACAATATCTTATTTTTTAAGGACTTGTGTACCTGAAAAAAAAACATTAACAAAATGAGATTGTTGCTTTATAAATTTAACAGATTAACATTCAGCATATCCTGGCAATATGCAAAAAATAATAAAAAAACAAACATATTACCATGCTTTTCATACAGTAGTATAAAATCCATTATTATAAGTTTGTTTATACAAGTTTTGAAAAAAATCTAAATCTGACTGGTTTCTAGTGTTGAGAAATGGTTTCCATAAAACAACTTCTTAGAAAATATGATTTAGCATAGCTATCTGTGGATTATAATTTAGAAAAAGTAATCTAAAATAAAACTACTACACTAAAAACTTTACTTCTTTGCTAGTAAACATAGGAGTGAATAATCAGTCTTTTTAAATAAGTTTTGTAAGGGTATTTTAGCACAAGGCCTTAACAAAATGTGAAAAAATTTAAAGGGTCTGAAGACTTTTCGAATGCATTGCATGTCTCGACAGCACTGCGAAGACTGTCAAATTATTTGTTATGCACTACAACTCTTCAGGAAGTGACATTTGTTTTTCTCCAAAAATAATAATAAAAAAAACAACCCATTTCCACTTAAAATAAGGCTATGTTCACATCAGTGCTGGGAGCTCGATTTACATCTGTATAGTGGGTTCCGTTTATAGTGGAATCCACGACGCAGTGCCGGATCTGTCGCCCAAAGGACACCAGCGGCACTCGACGGCCCCTGTTAACTTACAATGCTGTCTATCCAGGTCCACCAAGGTGTCCGTCGTTTTGACGTGAAAAATAGTTCTGCATGCATTGCATTTTTTTTCTGTTCAATTTGATGGAATCTGTGACAGAGGCTCCGAAAAGACCCTCAAATACAGGTTACCTCGAAGGAGGGCACTAAAGAGGTATCATCACTGTGGAGATAACTATTACTGTGTGGAGGCACAAAGGGAACTGGATGTGTATGGACAGAGATTGGGTGAGTCTAGAGGTGTGGCTTATCGTTAAAAAAATGTGTCGGATGAATTATCCCTCTTTCTAATCGTTGAAAGTTGGGAGGTATGTAAAAATATTACTTACATTTTCTCAGGAGGGTAGAGATGGGGGAAAGAAATACAAATGATTCTTATTATATTTCCAATCCTAAAAGATTATACTGCAGAGAGAGAGTTTATTTAAATGTTTTTACCTCATAATGTTGTCAATGCCAGAGGCATTGCTGGTGATGCTCAATTTATCAATTAGCACCAATTGCATTGCTTTCACAAGTAATGTTATCTTCTTATCTGCCTAAAGACCCTATTACACCGGCCGATAATAGACCAGTGCGGGAAGAGACATCGTTGATCGGCACTCGTTTGCTCCTGTGACACGGAGCTATGGATGGGGACAAGCAGACGATACTCCGATCGCTCGTCCCCATATGTTATCATCATGTTGGCAGTGCTTCTCCCTGTTTACACTGGGAGATGTGCTGCCGACAACGATAATATATTTTACTTTTTTAAAACGATACGACCAGCAGATGATCAAACAATTATCGTCAACGAGCGTTCTATGAACGCTTGTCTGCCCGATAATCACCCAGTGTAAAACCCCCTTAAGGCACTTACAACACTAGATAGATAGATAATGAGATAGATAGATAATGAGATAGATAGATAATGAGATAGATAGATAATGAGATAGATAGATAATGAGATAGATAGATAATGAGATAGATAGATAATGAGATAGATAGATAATGAGATAGATAGATAATGAGATAGATAGATAATGAGATAGATAGATAATGAGATAGATAGATAATGAGATAGATAGATAATGAGATAGATAGATAATGAGATAGATAGATAATGAGATAGATAGATAATGAGATAGATAGATAATGAGATAGATAGATAATGAGATAGATAGATAATGAGATAGATAGATAATGAGATAGATAGATAATGAGATAGATAGATAGATAATGAGATAGATAGATAATGAGATAGATAGATAGATAGATAATGAGATAGATAGAGATAGATAGATAATATGAGAGAGAGAGAGAGAGAGAGAGAGAGAGAGAGAGAGAGAGAGATTAGATAGATAGGATAGATATGAGATAGATAGATAGATATGATATAGATAGATATGAGTTAGATAGATTCGATAGATAGATAGATATACACACAAGGGTTTTTTTTAAAAATTAAAATAACATTAAAAAACAAACAAATGTACACACAAGGGGTATGACAGTTATGACAGTTTTTCACACAGGGTAGGAATTGCATACATTATTCCAATGACACAGGGTATTTATAATGCCAGCTGCGAGTAAAAATAAAAAACTTATATTCTCACAATTAAGGATTTCTACTAGAACAGAAAAATAAAATCGGAGTACCCTTTACTCTAAAAGTTTTAGACAAACTTGCAACCCACCAGAGATTTATTGTCCTGTTTGTGAATAGTCACTATTCGACTTTCGCTTGAATCATCCTTGCTGGCTTGTTTAATGCTCACATCAATGATGTCAGGAAAATCACAGTAGGTCTGCAGGTCCTGTATTAACAACACAATAGGATTTAAAGAAAATCATTACACAAGAATTAAAAAAAAACATATATATATTAAAGCGTACCTCCACTTTCGGTAACAAAACTATTATAGTGCAGGAGTGTGCACAACTATGTTTTTTCTAAATATGAATTGCAATTTTTCTTCTAGCAGCAGCATGGACTGTGTAAAGTCCGTGCTGCTGGCTGCTCATAGATCTTCAGTGGGAGACCCCGTCCTGCTCGTCTACATGGCTCCCGTATGCGGAGTGGCCGTTAGAGTCGGCTCAAAGAGATTGAAAAAAATTAAGTATATATATATATATATATATATATATATATAAAAAAGTATATATAAAAGTATACATATACATATATATATAATGGGCCTAGAAGAAAAGCAAAAAGCCTTTAGCCCACAGTGGCAGAAAAGATGCACTCTGCAGCACCCACTATCATTTAATATAGCAGAGACCTAGGGTGTGGGATGAAAGCACAGGGTGGATAGTGGTGTATTTTTATGGTCTGTAACCCCTTAAGGATGCCACACATTTTGGACCAAAGGACGCAGCGATTTTTGTTTTCGCTTTCTCATTTTCACATTCCGAAATCCCTAACTTATTTTTTTTAATCAAATTAGCCATATAAGAGCTTATTTTTTGCAGGACAAGATGTATTTATTAATGGAACCATTTTAGGTTACATATTTGGGTTTTGTTTTTACGAAATTCACCATGCGATATAAATTACATGATAACTTTATTCTTTTTTTTTATTTTATATTTTGATCTTTTCAGTATTTCATAACTTCAAATACAAAAAGCAAATCCACTGCAGTTATTGTCATTCAATACTAAAACAATTAGTAAGAACGCTCGCAAAAAAAACAAGGGAAGAAAAGTAACAGCTCACCCCCCCCCCCCCCAATGCGGGGTGACGATGGTTGCTATGGCAGCCTAGGGACCTAATAGAAGCTTGTCAGAAAGACTATATACTGCAATAAATTAGTATTGCGGTATATAGAGCAAGCGATCCAACGATCACTGGTTCAAATATCCTAGGGGGACTAATAAAAAAAAAAAAAAAGTAAAAATCAGTTAAAGTTTTTTTTTGTGTACAAAAAAATATTAAAAGTTAAAAAAAAAAAAACCCTTTTCCCATTTTCCCCCTAAAGCATTGGAATAAAAAAAATAAACAAACATAATTGGTATAGCCACGTCTGTAAAGGCCGGAACTATTACAATATATGATTATTTAACCCGCACGGTGTACATCGCAAAAAAACCCCAGTAAAAACGCCAGAATCTTTATTTTTTGGTCACCATCTCCCACAAAAAAATTGAAAAAAAAGTGATCAAAACGTCGCATGTACCCCAAAATGTTACCATTAAAAACTACAGCTTATCCCTCAAAAAATATGCCCTCTTACGGAAAAAATAAAAAAATGTATGGAAACACAAAATTAATTATTATTATTTTTCACATTTCGTTTTTTACTTGTAAAAGTAGTAAAATATAGAAAAAAAAACTATATAAATTTGGTATCGGCGTAATCGCATTGACTTGCAAAATAAAGTTAACATGTCGTTTTAATTGCACGGTGAATTCCATAAAAACGAAGTGCAAAAAACAAAGAGGAATCACTGTTTTTTTCATTTTCTACTCCACAAATAATTTTTCCCCTGTTTGCTAGTACATTATATGGTAAAATAAATGGTGCCATGAAAAACTGCAGCTCGTCTTTCAAAAATCAAGCCGTCATAGGACTAGGTCTACAGAAAAATAAAAAAAAGTTATGGCTTTTGGAAGGTGGAGAGGAAAAAATGAAATAGAAAATCTGGAAAATTGGCTACGCAGGGAAGGGGTTAAAGAGGCTCTGTCACCAGATTATCAAATCCCTATCTCCTATTGCATGTCATCGGCGCTGCAATGTAGATAACAGTAACGTTTTTTTGGTTTTTAAAAAACGATCATTTTTGGCCAAGTTATGAGCAATTTTATATTTATGCAAATGAGCCTTTCTAATGGACAACTGGGCGTGTTTTCTCTTATTTCCAACTGGGCGTGTGTTGTGTTTGTAACATCTGGGCGTGTTTACTTGTTTTACTAGCTGGGCGTTGTGAATAGAAGTGTATGTCAGCATCATATGTCAGCATAATACACTTCTATTCACAACGCCCAGTTAGTAAAACAAGTAAACACGCCCAGATGTTACAAACACAATACACGCCCAGTTGGAAATAAGAGAAAACACGCCCAGTTGTCCATTAGAAAGGCTCATTTGCATAAATATAAAATTGCTCATAACTTAGCCAAAAATGAGTTTTTAAAAAAACAAAACCGTTAATGTTATCTACATTGCAGCGCCGATCACATGCAATAGGAGATAGGGATTTGATAATCTGGTGACAGAGCCTCTTTAAGTAGGGCTAACTCTGGCGAGGGGGATATACTGTATTTTTTTTTTTACAAAAGTCTGGTAATCAATGCAAATAAATGTAACCAGAATGGTGTAACCTTACTTTATTATATAATAACTTTATTCTGTTGGTTGCCATGAAAATGGCAATAAAAACATCTTTTTAGAAAATGGTGTCACTGCATTCAAAGCCCCCTAACATCTTTATGTCAACGGAGCTCTACGAGTTGTAATTTTCATTGGTACCATTTTGAGAAACATACTATTTTTTTATTTTTCAGTTTTTTTGGGGTGATTAAAAAACAGCAATTTTGCCATGGATTTTATTTTTTTTAAGAGCATTCACCGTTTAACATGAATAGTGTTAATTTTATTGTAGGGGTAGTTACGAATGCGGTGATACCAAAGACTTTTTTGTCCAGGGCCTAATAGACTTCCGTGTATGGCAGGCCTGGGAGTCATTATTAGGACCCCAGATGCCATAGCAACCGATTGACACCCCATGATCGCATTTGTAGGACGCCGATAGAGGTAACAAAAGTGAACTTCCTTTGTCTAACCACTTTGATTACGCGGTCAGCATTGATTTACCATCAATCACCATCTAAGTCACCATCTAAGGGGTTAAACATCCAGGATCTGAGCCGCAAAGTATTATTACGGCAAATGGCGGGAAGGGGTTAAGTGGCTCTATTATTGTGGAGGTTTTTTTGCAGCCCATTTATAGAGGGTGCTCCCAAGGGATACCCTCATTATTGGGCTGTGGTATCCAAGCTAAAAAAATAACCTGTTACACCTGATAAGTATTCCAACAATACAGTATTGCGAATTGAATCATGTAAGTGGATTATTAACTACTAGCAATTATGGTTAGGTGTGATCAAAATGAATCCGCTCACATGATAAATTATAACATGCGAAACCAGCATTAAGCTGCTCATATACACGGAATAGCTGTCGGTCAAATGAGCTATTTCAACAGACATCACCTTACACATGCATGACTGGCCGAGCGTGCATGTTTATTTCAATAGGGAAAGGGAACTCACCTTTGGGAAGAAAGGATCGGGCATGCTGAAATCCAACATGCCGATCGTTCTTTCCTCTGCCATCAGGGGGCCGGTTGGAAGGCCCACATACTAATTACATAGTTGGTCCAACCAACCAAAATCAGCTGGTTAAGCAGACTTTTGTCTAAAGCTAGCCGTACATATTGGATAAGAGACTCTTATTCTTTACTTGCTTACGATTGAAAAAGTCTGACCTGTTCCTAAACACAATTTGCTTGAACTGGATATGCCATTACCAATGCAATGCTATGAACTACCTTCTGGCTTTATTAGCCTTGTTTTCATCCTAGACACATACACCTGAAACCATGAGGTTTAGTCTTTACCTGCTCATCAAATGTATCTTTTTCTTTAGATCTGCCTCTTGAATAGCGAATTCCTTCATTTGCAGTAACCACAACAGTTGCAAAAATCTCTCCTCCTAAATGATCGCGGCAAGCTTCCTTAACTTCAAATTGCTCGGAGTAAAATGCTGACTGCAGGGTTTCCAGGTTTATGAGATATTTGAGTTTTAAGTCTCTGGCAGTAGCTTTGCATTGGCTAAACTGCTGAATGAAACTTCGGAATCTGTATCGAATTCTCTTGCGAGTCAGAATATGATAATCTTGTATTTTGGCACGAATGCACTTCGGTAAAAATGTTTTATAGCTGCACAAGAATAAGAGACAGCATTAATAAACTTTACTGTACAGAATCTGACACAACCTGTGCATGCATGACTTCAAAGTCTCTTGATAAAGGCCAGTTCCACCCAAAAGAAAATTTGACCAAATGGTTCCCTCTAAACTTTTACATCCCTGCTAGCGTTTCATAACTGAAGCGTATCTTACAAGCATTCAGCCGATTTTCACAATCAATATAATGGATAGCTAACAAGACATAATGCAACAACCCACTACTTGTTGGGTTTCCTTTTCTCCGATTGAAGCTAAACTTTTGCCACATAAAATGGAAGTGAAGGAAAAACAGACACACAATTAAATCACATAGTAAAAAGTATGTGCACTATTGAACATGGTCTGACAAGTAAAGGTTATGGGAGGTAAAAGTAAACAGGAGAAATTTGTCCACAATGGGGGAGATTTACGAAGCTAAATGAATTGTGGCTCTATTTGCTCTGACAAACCAGAGTACATGTCTTGTGTCAGATTTATTATTCGTTTTAGACAGTGTTTGCACCTCACTAGACCGTTTTGAAAAGTCCCTAGAAAAGGGTCATAGTTTAGTAAAATGGGTGTGGATTAAAATGTGCACCAAAATTTTGCTGTTTAAAATAATATGCACCACTATAATAAATTTGACGCATCTTTTGCCTGTCTGGTCTATTTTCAAGCTGTCTAAGACCATAATAATAAATCTGCCCCATAGTTTGTTTCAGGATCATGCAAACAATTCTACAGACTGTCAGTCTTGTAATTTCCTGCTAATCTTTTTTTTTTTTTTTTTCATCCAACGTTTCGTGTTGCTTTAAACAAGATGATTATTATAGACAAAAAAACAAAAAACTTTAAAAAGGGTGAAACTCTAGATGAAACTTTTGGTGTTTTTATTGCGGTCACTATTCAGGGTTTCTATGTTCTTAATTGATATTTCGCTAATTAGGTATCAGAACATAGAATGTGTCTTCTTGTATAGTAAATACCTGTGAGCATTGTATATTGAAATGGGGCTCTCTTCTTTTTCACTTGCCATACGCATCATGTCAAGAACAGCCATTCCAAGGCACTCCTCTTGTGTTTCATGTGTTATTGGTACGGTTATCCTGCCATTCAGAAAATCATCTCGCCACTTTGAAAAAAAAATAAATCACATTTTAAATTTACAATAAACACAAATAAAAACGTTAAATTGACTTGGCAAACATTTTCACTAAGTTGCCAGAAATTTGTTTAACCAGTCAGTCATTTTGTGTCTACTGCGTAAAATAGGCAATCAGGGGGAAATTTGGTAAGGATCGTGTGGCAGATTTGCCATTTACAAGTTTGGAATGACATCTCCCTAAAGGATCTGTTATAGCAGAAATACGTTGTTGCCAGCAAAAGATGTGCCAAACAAGATTAGAGATTATGACAAATGAGTGTAATCGTACTGCTCTATTAACATTCTTTGTTCTTCAGAAAGGTAGCCACCTAGCACCAGCTGATGGGGTGTTGGCGGCAGCCTCCCTTTGCCTTCGGAGAAACAAGATCATGAGACCACCAGAGGCACCCGCGATCAATTTTTCCGGCAGCAATGGATGAAGACGTCTGCACACTAGCAGAGTCTGATTCCACAGAGCAGTAAAGGGCTCTGAAAATGCTCCTAGAGTCCCCTTCGTCTTCTAATTTATCCTCCTAAGATCAACTTCTATTAAACATTAGTGAAGGATGACGACTTATGTTCTCAGAAGTTTTATTGGGATTCCTAATTTTCAAGCTCTTATTGCTCCCGATACCCGGCCCTGCTACGCTGCTTCTGTAACTGCCATTCACTACTATTGTAGTTACGGAAACAGTGTAGCTTAGCACATTACGCTGTTCTCGTAACTCTTTCTTGTATCACAGTGTATTATACCAGCAATCTCACGATTGCTGGTTAAAGTCCCCTAGGGGAACTAATCGAATGTGTAAAAAAGAGATACATTTTCAGGAGCATAAAAAAATATTAAAAGTTAAAAAAAACAAAAACCTTTTCCGATTTTTCCCCAAGCACAAAGTAAACCCCCCCCCCCCCAAAAAAAGAAAAATTGGTATTGCTGCGTCTGTAAAAGTCCAAACTATTACAATATAGCATTATCTGCCTCACACGGTGAACGGCGTAAAAAAATGTAATTGAAAACCCCAAAATTTTTGTTTTTTGGTCACCTTCGTGTTAATTTTTTTTTTTATAAAAAGTGATCAAAAAATCGTATATATTAAAAGATGGTGCCAATAAAAACTACAGCTCATCCCGCAAAAAATAAGCCCTCACACCGCTCAAATCGATGAAAAAATATAAAAGTTATGGCTCAGAATGTGGTGAAACAGTACAATTTTTTTTTTTAACAAATAGTTTTTTCTTTGGAAAAGTAGTAAAATATGAAATATTTTCGGTTGTCTAAAACCTGGGTGCGTGTTAAAGTAAAGTACCTCTTATAGTCCAAAAAATACGGTGCATAAGGCAAGTATGACTCCACGTCAATTTATAGAAGTTCATTTTCCATTCAAGGTGAACAAAATCACAAAAAGTTAAGAAAGTAGTACTTATCAGATCAATGGCCCAAAGCAGAGCTGAAACTTGTAATACCCAGTGACATTTCGTAAATATTCCTCTCTCAGGCTCATTTAAGTTGCATCAAACGGAGGCTCCATGGATTTTGCCGTGGATAGCAGGTATGCCGACGAAGGCTATTCTTTGCCGCAAAAAGCTATGTTTAGATTCAATAGGTCTGGCAGTAATCATGCCTGGGTTTAGCTAGTGAAATTTAACCCAGTTGAATTTGGTTAACTGGTTGATTTATTAGCTAAGGGGGCAATTACTTTTTCACCTTGGGCCAGGTAGGGCTGAATATCAATTATTCTTCAATAAATGAAATCATAATTTAAGCATTTTTTGTTTACTTGGGTTATTTTTGACCAATATTAAAAGTAGGTTGATGATCTAAAACAGTGATCCCAACCCCTGAGCCATGGATCATTTGGTAACGGGCCGCAGTATCTGGTATCCGCAGGGAATTCCAGGCGAAAAAACGCACCAAGTTGTGGTGCAGTTTTTCACCTGGAATGTCCGCTGCGGAAAACTGCTGAGCATTCAGCAGGCCGGTTTCCTGAGATGACGTTTTATCCCAGGAAACTTCATCCCAGGAGGCCGGCCTGGAGGAAGAAACAAACTTCTGAGTAAGTATAAGTTTTTTATTTTCTAAGTTTTGTTTTTTGCAGCGGAATCGCTGCAATTCCGCTGCAATAAACGCAACTGCCATTTGTTGTGGGTTTTACCTCTCTATTGAAGTTAATGGGGAAAACCTGCAACAAATAATCAGCGTTTACGCAAATACAATTGACATGCTTTTATTCATTGTCAATGGTAGATAAATATTAGTAGTTTTCCCTTGGATGATGTATTACATACTTTTCACCAGTGAAAAGTATACAATTGACATGCTGCGGAATAAAACACTGCACCAAATGTCAATTTCTGAGCATTTTATCCGCTCACTATTTACACAGCGCGTGGATGAGATTTGTTCTATCTCATCCACTTTGCGAATACTGTATTATGCTGTGGATTTTCCCCAACAAATTCCTTTGCGTAAAATCCGCAGTATTAACGCAATGTGTGAACTGACCCTAAACCCCCTGCCCCCGCCGGTCTGTGGAAAAATTGTCCTGCATGAAACTGGTCCTAGGTTAAAAATAGGTTGGGGACAGCTGATCTAAAACATTCAAGTGTGACAAATATGCAAAACTAGAATAAATAAGGGGGCAAAAACTTCTGCACAGCACTGTATGAACACAGTACAGTTATAATTTTTAAACTTACCTGCCTAATATTGAGTAGGTCCCCCTTGTGCCAACAAAAAAGCTCTGACCCGTTGGCTGCTTAAAGAGGCCACTGCCAGTAGGGAATACATTTACCATGCAGGGGTCTTTATGGTCTGAAGCAATGCTTAGATAGGTGGTACTTGTCAAAAGTACCATTCACATGAATGCCAGGACCCAAGGTTTCCTAGCAGAACGTTGCAAAAAGCATTACGCTGCCTCCGTGGCTTGACTCGTTCCCATAGTGCATCCTGGTGCCACCTCTTTCCGAGATAAGCGAGGTCATCCATAGGATGTAAAAGTAAATGTGATTTCTCAAACCAGGCCACCTTTCCAATTGCCCCATGGTCCAGTTCTGGCGCCCATTGTCGACGCTTTCTGTGGTGGACAAGGGTCAGCGTGGGCACTCTGATGGTCTGTGGCTACACAGCCCTAAACACAACAAGCGGCAATGCAGTGTGTGTTCTGACACCATTCTATCATAGCCAGCATTAACTTTTTCAGCAATTTGTGGACATTAGATCTTCTGTTGGATTGAACCAGATGGGATTGTCTTCACTCACCACACGCATCAATGAGCCTTGGGCACCAATGACCCTTTCGTAGGTTTAGACGTTATCCTTCCTCTAAGCCCAGAAAAAGAAACAAGTCACGACCAAATAATTGAAAAAGTGTATAAACAGTCTTTATTGAAGTTAATTTAGACACAGAGACCACATAAAAACAATTAAATATGTTAAAATACCAGGAACCCTCGAACAGGGATGGAATCAGAACAAAAAAGCAGAGCGACCCCCAGATAGTAAAATATGGTCACAATCAACTCCCAAGTGTAGCTAAAGTGCACATATATAAACTATTTAAGCAAGTGCTAGGCATAATACATTTGCACAGATGGACACGTATGCATAGTGTGAATAGTCAGCAATCTAAAATGCAGTCCTAAGTACATATAGCACACTGAGCAATGTACCTACACCTACATGATATGAGATGAGTGGGAGATCCGGACCAGGACGGGGGACCTCTGCTTGACCCAACGCGCGTTTCGCTCCTGACGAAGCACGAGCGAAACGCGCGTTGGGTCAAGCAGAGGTCCCCCGTCCTGGTCCGGATCTCCCACTCATCTCATATCATGTAGGTACATTGCTCAGTGTGCTATATGTACTTAGGACTGCATTTTAGATTGCTGACTATTCACACTATGCATACGTGTCCATCTGTGCAAATGTATTATGCCTAGCACTTGCTTAAATAGTTTATATATGTGCACTTTAGCTACACTTGGGAGTTGATTGTGACCATATTTTACTATCTGGGGGTCGCTCTGCTTTTTTGTTCTGATTCCATCCCTGTTCGAGGGTTCCTGGTATTTTAACATATTTAATTGTTTGTATGTTGTCTCTGTGTCTAAATTAACTTCAATAAAGACTGTTTATATACTTTTTCAATTATTTGGTCGTGACTGGTTTCTTTTTCTGGGCTTGTTATCTAGTCACTAGGACCACTAGTATATTTTGGGGTATTATTCGGTTTGCTAAAGTGTTATCCTTCCTCTGACAACTTCTGGTAAGTACTAACCACAGTTTTTTCTAATCGGACACAAAGCAGATTACAGAGATGTTCTCTACTAGAAGAGTTACCGCAGGGGACTTCGTGTGCTGTCATACAACCTCCTGCACATGGCTCAGTCACGTGTATGAGGCATATAGTGTGTTTCTTTTTTTCCTCTATTCAAACAGATTCAAAGCAGGAATATCTACACAGATTCTACATAATAGGTAAAACACGAAGTTGCTGTTGCTTCATGTTTTTTACGATTAAACTTCGTCTTAATTGAGGTCAAACTGAGTAGTACGAGATGAGAAACTAATTGTGTGTGTGTAATGGCACAAGTCATACAGGAGCAAAAATGCAAATCAGGAAACAAATATTCAGAAGATGTACAGCGGTCATCACTTACAGCACCTGCCTACTGCCATTTGCCTCCCCTTCCTATGCAACTTGCACATTACGTAAGACTTAAAACAGAAATTGACACTACATTGAGCATAATGTCTTGTTTGCATGTTTTTGTTTTTCCCATTTCTCCAGACATTGTGGAGAAATCTGCTTCAGAATAATTTTTACATTTCTCTGGCTCATAAACCTGCCAGTAAACAGTCTGTAAATAGAAATTAGCAGCAACCTCGACTATGCTAGTTGTATTCGAATGGTGTCCAGGCAAGTATAAGAAAATGTGGCAACGCTTTCATATCTCTCCCTTTTAAAGTTTCTGTAAAGAAGTTTTATTACAATAAGTAAATGCTCATTCTTGGTATTTCTCTACTAATTTGGTTCTCAAGAGAAGATCTCAGAGACCATTGCTACATGCAACGTGCCATTTGTATGTATACAGTGGATCCATCAACTAGGTATTCTTAATGTAGACATTTTCCAATATGTGCTTTAGAGTGAAAAGTCCAGTCCAAGTAGTGGCAGGTTAAAAAAAAGAAGCATATCGAATTACTATACACTTAAAGGGGTATTCCCAACGTAGACATTTACGGCATATCCACAGGATATGCCATAAAGGTCTGATATATGCGGTTCATACCTCTAGAATCCACACCTACATCAAGAACGGGGTTCACCCAACCCCCGGTTACAACTAGATTAGCGGCCACAGACTTCAGTAGGGGATTTTTAGATAGAGAGCCGCTTGGCTCTCTCCATGCTGTTCAATATGAGTTACAGAAACAGACGAGCAAGCGATACATGGCTGTTTCCATAACTCCCATACAACAGAATGGAGAGAGCCACGTGGCCCTCTTTCAACTAAGCCCCGACGGGAATCTGCGGCCAGCGGCCCCCCAAATGGGCGAAACTGGGATCAAATGGTCCCCGCTCTCAGTATAGACGCAGGTCCCAGTGCTGGGACCCGTATCTATAAGACATTTATGGCATATCCATGTCTAAGTTGGGAATACTCCTTTAATGTTTTGCCTACCCACTAAAGTCTCTGTTCCTTTCCTTGATCTATGTATAGTCACTGGTTACAGTGATGAATAGTAAGTAGCAATATTTAGCAACTTTCAAGCATGATGATGTGGTCAGTCTCTTTGTTTTAGTGAAGGCACTCTATGCTCTAATGAGCGATCCCTTTAAATAGACCTTGTCCTTTGGGCGGATTTCAGGCCATCTAGGTCAGGGGCTGTTTATATATGGGGTTTTTTCACACAGAAAATAAGTGACTCAGTTTAGGCCATGCACTGTACTTCTACAGGGTGTTATTTTCACACGATGATTTATATGTTTTATTAACATATTCCAATCACATTGTTAGGCCCCTTTTACACGACATTAGCAGCGTCTGCTTGCCTTTTGCGCCAGGATTGTCAAACATATCCAAAGGCTCCCATTCACCTGATGGAGGCCAAAAGAGAGTGACCTTTTGGTCTCTGTCAGGACGGGATATGTCGGTATACATTTTTTTTCTCCTGCGAAATTCCATAAAGACACATCCAGTAAAGAGCAGAACACAGCATATTTTCACAGAAGAACAACGGAGTACAGGAGGGAAGCTTATGTCAGTCAGTATGGTAAAAAAAAAACAGAGGTTTCCTGTGGACTATGTTAATAACAGTTACTATCAATTACAACTGACAGCTATTCCTAATGACTGCTCCATATAAATGCGCGCTCGGCCGAGCGTGCATGTGTTTTCAAAAGGCAGAAAGTCACTGCCAGACACCTCTTGCAGGGCTTATCTACCAATGAACAAAAGGATAGGTCATATTGATATTTAACATGCTCAAACCTTCTCTCCCCTGACATCTGCCGTCGGGAAAGAGTCGGGACGCCGCTATACACATTAGATGGGACACATCTAATGTTTGGCCAGCTTAAAGTGTAGATAAACATTTGACAAACTTCTTACACGTCATAGTGACATATCAGAAGTTTGTATTGGTGGGGGTCCGAGCACGGAGACCCCCACCAATCGTTAGAATGAAGCAGTTGAAGCCCTCGTGTGAGCGCAGCCGCTTCGTGCCTGTTCGGATTTTTCCGGAAATAAATGTATCTGTGTACGGACTTAATAGAAAGTCTATGAGCCCGTACTACGATACATCGGTTTTCCGGAACTAGCCGAACAGACATGAAGCTGCTTAGCGCTCACACGAATGCTTCAGCTGCCTCGTTCTAGCGATTGGTGGGGGTCTCCGTGCTCGGACCCCCACCAATACAAACTTCTGACATGTCACTATGACATATCAGAAGTTTGGCAAACGTTTAGCTACACCTTATCTACCCGATCTATTGTGCTAGCCCTTTCTGGACTAGGCAAGTAGAAGAATTAATTTGAAATTCGCAGCAAGCTAATATTTTAGGACAGATTTTTTCTGCAACATGTGAATGGGGTTTTGAAAACTCCATCCACATGCATTGCACTTTAAATTACTTAAGTGTGCGTTGCAATTTTCTTATGATTACTGAAAACTAAATAAGGTTTCAAAAATGTATCCAAATCACATATTTACTGTTTTGAATTACAACACTAAGAAGATGCATTAATTTTTCCAATGTGACTTTGCCAGTACAAATGGGCAAACATCCCAGAAGAAAACCAGAAAATACTACTTTATGTAGAGAGCTAAATTTATTCCTCTTGACATTAAAGGTGTATTCAAGTTGTAAAACGTTATCACCTTTCGGGCTTATTCAGACGAACGGAATATACGTCCGTGCAACGTGCGTGATTTTCACGCGCATCGCACGGACCTATATTAGGCTATGGGGCCGTGCAGACAGTTGTGTGATTTTTACGCAGCGTGAGTCCGCTGCGAAAAACTCACGACATGTCCGTTCTTTGTGCGTATTTCGCGCATCACGCACTGAAGTCAACGGGTGCGTGAAAATCATGCGCACCACACGGAAGCACTTTCGTGGGACGAGCGTGATTCGCGCAACAGCTGTCAAACTATGAATGTAAACAGAAAAGCACCACGTGCTTTTTTGTTTACAAACATCCAAACGGAGTGTCATAATGATGGCGGCTGCGCGAAAATCACTCAGCCACGCATCATACAGGGCTGACACACGGAGCTGTTAAGTGCGTTTTTTGCGTCCGGCCTTTGACTGAATAGGTGATTACTGTTAAATTGTTGGGGGTCCAACTGCTGGGACTCCCACGATCCCCAGAAGTGGTGTCCCATGTCCCCCATTCCCCCCAGCAACAATACTGCTTGCCAGGAGCAGTTGAATGGAGTGGGTCCCAGCAGTCAGACCCCCACTGATCTGACCGTAATCACCTATCCAATAACTTGTTACAACCGGAATACCACTTTAGTAGTGCAGGTTCAGAGACTAGTGTAGTAATGTAACATCCTCTATGAGTATGCCCTGTAATTTAGAAAGCTCCAAATAAAGTAAAATAAGAGTTGCTGTCGAATGGTCTGAGCTTTCCACACATGGGGTCGACTTGCCCGAGTCATGTGCAGCTTGGGATGAGCAGCTAAATTACATGGTATCAATGTTAAAATAGCAAACAGCATTGGGGGGAGATTTATCAATATTGGTGCAAAGGAAGTAAAGCAGTTCGTCATTGCAACCAATCCGATTGCTTCTTTCATTTACCAAACAAAAACTATGAAAACCGGAAAAGTGGAGCACAGCAGTTAACCATTGCAAAGAATCAGATTCCTTGTTTATAAGGACCTCTTCCTTTCTACTAGTTTTAAGAAATTTTCCCCACAAAATGTTAAGAGCAATTTGATAAAAACAGTGTCAAAATAGAATACTTTCTTACAAAAGAATAACTCCAATTTAAAGCAAGAACCCACAACACGTCAGTTCTTCATGCTCTGGTTTTCAAAATCAACATTTAGATTTCTATCCAGTCAACCTATTGTAACAAATTGGAACACAAGTTTATTTTAATTGACTTTTTATAAAACCATTAAATTGAAAAGGTCCACCGTCACTACCAAAGTTTATATATTATTCCTATACATCGATTGCGTCTACAGCTCATCTGTAGACCTATGTGTCTCCATGGTAACAGGCTCTGTTTAGTCTGAGCCTGCAGTCACACTCCTTTCCATCTGTTCCCAATTTCTTACTAAAATATATGTGGTATGTTAGCAAGAAGCAGGCAACAGATCGATGGTAATAGATTTGTTTTTAGGCGGTTATATTGGAGACATGAAGGTCTGCATAGTAGGTGTAGACACAAAACAATAGGTTTTTAATAATCTTGCTTTGTTTTAGATGCATTGGAACAATTAAAAAAAATTGGTTGCCATGGTAAACCTTCCCTTGAAGAAAGAGGGTAACATTTTCACATATTTTATGTTTAAGCAGCGCCAAACTACTCAATGACTAGTATTCCCTAGAACGGTAATACTCATTTTAAAAAGATGAACGTGTGTCTGCATTTGCAGAGATAACAGCACTTCACATGCAGTACACCCCCCCTCTGACCATTACAATTCATGGAAGGATGACACAATTGTAGTTTATTAAATGTATACTTAACAAAAAAAATAGCAAGAAATTAAGCAACTTTCATTTCCGGCTATGTTCACATCTGTGTGTAGGACAAAACCTGACATACCTATTCAAGTCAATGGATTCCGTCGGGCGCCGTTGGTCTCCGTCATGTGACGGATCTGTCACTGCAGTAATTTTTATTGTTCTGCTCCCATGACTGAGCAGAACAACGGAAATGACGAACACAGATGTGAACAGAGCCTAATTCAGTGCTGCAAAAAAAAAAAAAAAGAGTACACCCTTGCTTGAATCCAACAAACAAATTACTAATACTTCACCTTTTTTTGCAAGGAGTGTACAATTTCACAATATATTCTCACGTCTATCCTATTTCACTCCTGAAGAATCCCCACTTTGCGTGCCTTGATGCTTGATGGGGCGTGCTACTGGGCATGTTTCTTCACAATTCTACAAAGGGGTTCTATAGGGTTGAGGTCGCGTGACATTTGGCCACTGCAGCACTTTCACGTTGTTCTTCCTTAACCCCTTAATGACCGCCGATACGCCTTTTCACGGCGGTCATTAGTGGGCTTTATTCTGATGCAATAGCCTTTTCGCAGCGCTGCATCAGAATAAACAGAGCAGGGAGCCGTTAAATGTCCCTCCTCTCAGCTGCCAGAGGAAGCTGAGAGGTGGGTGTAGCCCTGCTCAAACGAGTGAGATCGATATTAGTATCGATCTCACCAGTTTAACCTCTCAATAGCGAGAACGACATCTGAGTGGTTTTTGGGGAGAGGGAGGGTAAAGATCGCCAAGTGTGTGTGCCTCTAGGTCTGCCTGTAGTGAATGAAAGCTAGATCATGCCTGAGGCATGGCCAAGCAGATGCCTGTCCGTTTTAAACGGACAGGTAGGCAGTAATACACTTCAATACAGAAGTATTGCAGTGTAATATGCGATCATCCGATCGCTTTTATAATAAAGTCCCCTAGTGGGACTAGTAAAAAAGTAAAATAAAAGCTTAATAAAGTTAATTAAAAAAAATTTGAAAAATGAAAAACCCACTTTTTCCCCTTACAAAATGCTTTAATATTAAAAAAAACAAAATAAAGCAAAAAAGTTACACATATTTGCAATTGCCACATCCGGAATAACCCCGACTATAAAGCTATTACATTATTTAGCCCGCACGGTGAACGGCGTAAAAATAAAGTAAAAAACAATGGAAAAATTGCTATTTTCTGTGAATCTGGACTTTCCGAAATTTGATAAAAAGTGATCAAAACGTCGCATCTACTCCAAAATGGTACCAATAAAAACTAGAAGTCGTCCCGCAAAAAAAAAAGCCCTCATACAAGTGCATCGGCGAAAAAATTAAAAATAAAGTTATGGCTCTTCAAATATGGAGACACAAAAACAAGTAATTTTGGAAAAAAGTGTTTTTACTGTCTAAGTAGTAAAACATACAAAATCTAAGTTTGTTATCGTTGCAATTGTAACAACCCATTGAATCAATTAATTGTGTTATTTATACCACACGGTAAACGGCGTAGATTTAGGATGCAAAAAAGAGTGGCGAAATTTCAGGTTTTTTTTCAATCCCACCCCCCAAAAAAAAAGTTAATAAAAGTTAATCAATCAATAATATGTACCCCAAAATGGTGCTATTAAAAAATACAACTTGTCCCGCAAAAAAACAAGACCTTATACAGCTATGTCGACGCAAAAATAAAAAAAAATTATAGCTCTTCGAATGTGACGATGGAAAAATTAAAAAAATGTCTTGGTCATTAGGGCCCAGAATGCAAGCAGGGGGAGGGGTTAAAGTGGTTGTCTCACCACGACAACACCTGTCCAAATGCCCTATTAGGACATATGGATGTTATAGCCGGGAGTCCCCCACTCGGGATCCCTCCATGAGCTAGAATGGAGTACCACTCTATACAAACAGCTTGCGTTCTTGCAGACTCCAGCCATCCTTGTATTTTTTTTATTGAAGAGATATATCAAGTACAAAGAATGATAAGTACATTCAAAAACATTCAAATAATAAAGAACATAACAAATGAATTCGATGTGGATACAACGGTGGTTAACAAGAAGTGGAGTACAGATGTAACCTAATGTAAACTCATATGTATAGCATCCTTGCTTTATTAATACGTTATGTAGCGCACAAAACGCAAGCTTTTGCGATATCCAGCGAGAACCCGCGTTCTGGCATTGGAGTCTGCCATGGGGAGTTGTAGGGAATGCCGAGAGCACCAAATAAGGAAGTACGGGACCCAAAAATAGTACTTTAAAGGGGCTAATTATTTTACTAATAATAAGAGGTAACCTATGTACAGTGTTCGGTACACTTTAAAACAAGTTAGAAGGCTGACCCAGACAGATGTAAACGGAACTACAACATTAGTGTGGATGAGGATTTGCAGTTTTTTTTCCGATAAGTGCAAAGTTAGTAAATTTGCTGCAGAAAATTTACGCTGCAAATTCACGGACATCCGTAGCAAAATTCGCAAGTCCAGATAGTTCAAACAAAGTTTTTTGTTTTTTTTTTCATTATCAAGATTTTTATTTTTGCAGCAACAAAATTACAGCATATACACATTACACAGCTTTGGCAGAAAAATTTGTATCCAGTATAAAATATAGATTATAACAGTTTAGAAACATTATGAAAATGCATTAACACAAATAGGCGGTAACCTCCCACCCATCTAAAGAGCATATGAATTAAAGTACAGTAGAACAGTTCAAACAAAGTTTAAAACAAAAGAAACAGTATTCTTATCTCTCCTGGTGCTCCCATCGCAATGCCTCTCTCACCCCCAGTCACACCAGGCCTCGATGTGATCGCTGCAGCCTGCACCAGGTTCCATATAGCCTGTGATTGGCTGCAGTGGTCGCCGCTGGAGGCAGCCAGATGTACAGACGGGCAGGGGACCAGGGAAGCATTGCCGTGGGAGCACACATCCGGGCATTTGACACCGGAAAGATAAGATGAATAGCTTTCAATAAAACATTGGTTTATAGCAACAAAGTTGGTTATAGGTTTTGTTTCTTTTTCCCTTTTTATTTAATAAATTTTATATGAGATGAACAGATTTTGAAGGAAATCAAAGTTTATAACTCATGGGAAACTAACCACTCGCAGTTTGAACTTAGACCCACACCTTTGACACAGAAGTGATAGATTTTAAGCAAGTATTTAAAATAATGGCATTAGATGTCTTTAGATGCCTGACGAAGACCCAAGTACCGGGTCGAAACTTGTAGCATAGAAAATACATGATGTTCAATGCATGCATGTTGTTTTAAGAAATAAAAATACATTTTTATCACCATTAACAGGGAAGTTGTACTTTCATTCTGAACCAAATTAAAAATCGAACTCTGTGAAGGAGTGCCACAAAAAGGAGTAATCCCCTTTTTCTAGTATCATTGGAATAGTGGGATCACAAGGGGAGGAGAGTATTTCCAAAGGGGGAAATACATAAAAAATCCATGCACTTTACACAACAGAAATTGAAATGCTGCAGAATGAAAAAATTGCACCACAGGTTAATTTCGATGCAGAAAATTTCTGTAGCAAGTGAATGAGATTTGTTCAGATCTCATCAAATTTGCTTCTACAGTATTTTCCTTTTGCAAATGCAGATGGAATATCCGCAGCAAATCAGCTACGTGTGATTGAAGCATTTATGACTATGTACCATGTGTCCTTTCTAAATACACACACGACTTATAGACTTTTGAAATATTTCACAGGACGTGCAGATAAAAACTGATGTTAAAAGGGTATGTACGGGAACCTGTCACCAGCATTTCACCTATTGAACTCTACTCACCCCTCGCTTTCCGCTGCTGTCAATAGTTCATTGCCATTATCCCCTCTCCTAAACTCCTCATGTGACCGTAAATAACGGTCTGTAAACATTTTACGCCTTTTATGGTAATAATCCAGCAGTCTCGTTCGATCCTCGTCTACCCGCCCACCGCTGAAAACTGGCCCACCCTGAATGCTATCAATCAAAAGTAAGCGGCCACTCAAAAGTAAGGAGGCGGGGTTAACTCTGAAAGACTTGAGGGATGAAGATATGACTCTTTCCAACGAAGATGTGGCTCTTTTATACTCATTAGCATACAGATAATTTTATCCACTTCCACCAGGTACTGCTGGTTTAATAGGTGAAATGCTGGTGACAGATTCCCTTTAACTATCTTCAAAAACATCATTGACAAATATCAGTAAGCAAGAGTTGTTCCGAGCACATCGGAACCCGTAAACGTGCTATTTTGGTGTCAACCCAATCCATCAAAACTTCATGGAGATCTTTGCAGGGGACACTGGCGTATCTATAGGGGTCGCAGCGGTCGCAATTGCGACCGGGCCCCGAAGCCAGGGGTCCCACAGCCCCCCGCACCACATCAATAAAAAGTTACTATAGTAACTCAGGTCGCGGGCCCCTGTTACTATAGTAACAGACTGTACTTACCTTCCTGGTTTCGGATCGCAGCGGTGGTCCTGACGTCAATCGCTGTGCGCAGCGCACAACATCGAGAGGACAGGACCTCCACCGCGGCTGAAGAGGAAGGTAAGATTAGTTGCCCTGACTGCTAAAGCTGACTGGCGGGGTCCGACTCCCTGGACCCGCCAATCAGCTGTTTTGAAGGGGCCGCAGCACTCGTACGAGAGCTGCTTCCCCTTCATTCCGGTCACTTCATTCCGGTCACACTGTGAATCGGTGTCGGCGATTCAGTGTGAGCGAGTAGTGAAATGAAATCGAAGCAGCTGTCGTACGAGTGCTGCGGCCCCTTCAAAACAGCTGATTGGCGGGTCCAGGGAGACGGACCCCGACACATCAGCTATTGATGGCCTATCCTGAGGATAGGCCATCAATGTTTAGGGACTGCACAACCCCTTTAAGCCTACAATGTAGCAGGCTTAGAGGGCCCATTAGACAGGATCACAGATTGTGTGATCCTGTCTGCTGGGCCCTGTATCTAAGCCAATCACATGGTAAGCTTAGATACATGGCCCCTGTGTGATCCTGTCTGATGGTCCCTGTATCTAAGCCTACCACACTGTAGGCTTAGATACAGGGCCCCAGCACACAGTAATCTTATACTGTATAAGAGTACTGTCTGCTGGACCCTGTATCTAAGCCTACAGTGTGGTAGGCTTAGATACAGGGTCCCACAAACAGTATCACACATGGGCCCTGTATCTAAGCCTAACATGTGTTACTAATCGTTTTTTTTTGTGTTTTCTCTTACAGGTTCGGTCGTTGGACTACATCGGATTCCAGGGCTACTTCGATCACGACTTTTTTTTTTATTATCAATAAAATGGTTAATGAGGGTTGTGTGGGTTTTTTTTATTTCAATAAAATATTTTTTCTATGTCTTTGTGTTTTTTTTTAAACTATATTACTACCACCTTAGTAATGGCCGCCGGCTGATTGACAGCATCCATTGCTAAGGCGGGGCTTAGTGTTAGCCGGTGCAGAGGCTAACACTAACCCCCTTTATTACCCCGGTACCCACCGCCACCAGGGGTGCTGGAAAGAGCCGGGACCCATCCAGTACTTGACCATCTGTAATGATGGAAGGCCACTGGGGTGGCCGCAGGCTGGTATTATCAGGAGGGGAAAGGCCAAAAACAGTGGCCCTTCCCACCCTGGTAATGCTAGGCTGCTGCTGCTTTTTTGTATCTGGCTGGTTATAAAAAATGGGGGGGACCCCACGTCATTTAAAAAAAATACAATAAAAAATAATTGGAAAGAACGATGTCGGGTCCCCCCCACAATTTTCATAACCAGCCAGATACAACACAGCAGCAGGCAGCATTACCAGGGTGGTAGGGGCCACTGTTTTTGGCCTTCCCCAGCCTAATACTACCAGCCTGCGGCCGCCCCGGTGCCTGCCCGTCACTACAGATGGTCGGGTACTGGTTCGTACCCGGCTCTTCCTGGCACCCCTGGTGGCGGTGGGTACCGGGGTAATAATGGGGGTCAGTGTTAGCCTCTGCACCTGCTAACATTAAGCCCCGCCTTAGTAATGGAGGTTGCCAATCAGCCAGCGGCCATTACTAAGGCGGTGATAATAAAGTATAAAAAGATGCAAGCACATAGAAAAAATATTTTATTTAAATAAAAAAACACAACCCCCATTAACCATTTTATTGAGAATAAAAAAACGCCGTCACTGAAGTCCTCGTATCCGAAGTCCAACAACCGAACCTGTAAAAAAACACAATCACACAAAAATAATCCGTAACACATAAAGAAGCAAAATTATTATTCTTACCTTTCCTGGGTCCAGCGCTGGAGCCGCAATGTCAGCGAGCTGAGTCCTGTATCTAATCCGATCATGTGTGATACTGTCTGCTGGGCCCTATATCTAATCCAATCATGTGTGATACTGTCTGCTAAGCTACTGTATCTGATCCTATCATGTGTGATACTGTCTGCTGGGCCACTGCATCTAATCCTATCATGTGTGATACTGTCTGCTGAGCCAATGTATCTAATCCTATCCATAGTTTATAGGGTCGTAGTGCTATAGATATGCTATGCTGTCTCCTATACACACATTTTTTTTGGGCGGACACATATGTATTGGGGCAATTTCCCCTGACATTTTAAGCCCTTAGTGACGCCCCTGGCTGCTAGTGCTGCATTGTTGGGTTACCTAGGAGACCCAGCGATGCAGCTGAAAGCTGCGGACCGTCAGCCATGAGAAGTTTGCAGGACACTTCTCTGCTGACAACTACCTTTCTAAAGTAAAAGTAGTAAGTAATGTTCACACGGAAAGCAAGAGTTATTAAAAAGTATTTTTCTATGGTCTGCTTTATTATTGCTGGCACATATAAGTATGTCTCTCTAGCCCCAATATAAGGATGATAGCAATTCAGCGACAGGGGGGTTAAAACTGCTGACAGGTTCCCTTTAATACAGCTGAGGAAGCAGCCACAAAAAAACAATGATGCGAGACGACAATTTTGAAACACTGCCAAGAGACATATTTATGTATATATAGATTGGACTCAATTTCATCATCCTTTACATGCAAGTAACAACGGCAGGAGATAACAATGATACCTAAATGCAGAAAACACCACCTGTCAACCCTATTAAAGGTCTATAATTAGCCAATGATCCTTCTAGTCCATGAAACTTGTTGGACTAGATGGATGCTTGTATAAAAACTATAACAATATTGCTACTGTTGCAATTAAAACACAAGGAGGTGAAAAGCAGAAAATAACAAAAGAAGAAATGTAAGGCTTGCGTTCTATAATTCGTTACTCTGATTTGTTTTTAGATCAGAATAAGGATAAAAATGGATCAGTTAAAAATCTCATTGAAATCAATGCGATTTTTAATTGCATCCGTTAGAATCCATTATGTTGGTCATCCTTTTCTCTGACTGAGATAAAAGTGCAGAGTACGGGAATTTTACTCCGTTCAAAAAAACGGATGCCTAACGGATGGGTTATTCTTTATCACTGGTGTAAATGTAAAAAGGATACAAAACAGATTGTAATCTGTTTGCATCAGTTATTTTGATTCCAATGGGATTTTTAACTGATGCGTTTTTATCCTTTTTCTGATCTAAGAACGGATCACAGTACCGGATTATACAACGCAAGTGTAAACTTAGGCCTAAGTGTACTCTCAAAACTGATCAATGCTGCAAGAGTGTAAGCGTCTTACCTGAGTAAACAAATAAGACATGACAAAATCATCAAGAATTGGACTTTCGGATCCCCTCGCAACACCATGACGAAATGCTCTGCTGCTCCCATTGCTGTACCAGTGTGGAAAATAAAACCTAAAAAAAATAATTGAAAATAGTCAAAGATATGCCTAAGCAATCAGATCATTTGCACAGACTAATTTAGGACATCCTTAAAGGGGTCGCCTCACGACACGTCTTCATTGGCAAATGGTCTGGATCTTTAATATTTACCAACCCACGGCACAATTTTACAATGATAGGTATGTTGTCTATTACGCCCTGCTCAAAACCATCATTCAAACTAGTCCTATCTCAACTGTCTACAAGTTTATCAGTCGTGGACAGCAAAACATGGAGTGCTCCCTAGAATATATTTAGCATGAACTATATTATTCCCATATACTGTAACTAAAAGAATAAACCATCTATGTCACTGTACATCTTAGCTATTCAAAGCAGAACTAAGATAGACAGACAAAACGCTATGTATGTAGGCACTCCTTTTACTACTAGCTGTGCCCGCGATTTCGTACACGCAGACCACTCAAAAACTTACCGATGCGGTTTTTATTGTAAGCATACTCCTAGCCTTGCACCATACGCAAAACAAAGTGAAAAAAAAACAAAAAGACAATAAACAAACTTCAATTAACCCCTTCCCTCTTTAGCCACTTTTGACCTTCCTGACCGAGCCTCATTTTTCAAATCTGACATGTGTCAATTTATGTGGTAATAACTCCGGAATGCTTTCACCTATCCAAGCGATTCTGAGACTGTTTTCTCGTGACACATTGGACTTTAAGTTACTGGCAAAATTTGCTCGATATGTTCAGTATTTAATTGTGAAACACACCAAAATGTAGCGAAAAATTGCAAAAATTTGCATTTTTCTCAATTTCAATTTATCTGCTTGTAAGACAGGCAGTTATACCACACAAAATTGTTGCTAATTAACATCACCCATATGTCTACTTTAGATTGGCATTGTTTTTTGAACATCCTTTTATTTTTCTATGACATCACAAGGCTTAGAACTTTAGCAGCAATTTCTCACATTTTCAAGAAAATTTCAAAAGGCCATTTTTACAGGGGCCAGTTCAGTTGTGAAGTGGCTTTCAGGGCCTTATATATTAGAAACCCCCAAAAAGTCACCCCATTTTAAAAACTTCACCCCTCAAAGTATTCAAAACAGCATTTAGAAAATGTCTTAACCCTTTACAGATTTCACAGGAATTAAAGCAAAGTAGAGGTGAAATTTACAAATTTCATATTTTTTTGCAGAAATAAATTTTTAATACAATTTTTTTTATAACACAGAAGGTTTTACCAGAGAAATGCAACTCAATATTTATTGCCCAGTTTCTGCAGTTTTAGGAAATATCCCATATGTGGCTGTAGCGTGCTACTGGACTGAAGCACCGGCCTCAGAAGCAAAGGAACACCTAGTGGATTTTGGGGCCTTATTTTTGTTAGAATAAATTTTAGGCACCATGTCAGGTTTGAAGGGCTCTTGCGGTGCCAAATCATTCAAAATCCCCCAAAAGTGACCCCATCTGGGAAACTACACACCTCAAGGAAATGATCTAGGGGTACAGTGAGCATTTTGACCGCACAGGTTTTTTCCAGAAATTATTGGAAGTAGGACGTGAAAATTAAAATCGACATTTTTTTCAAAGAAAATGTAGGTTTAGCGATTTTTTTTCTCATTTCCACAAGGACTAAAGGAGAAAAAGCACCGTAAAATTTGTAAAGCAATTTCTCCCGAGTAAAACAATATCCCACATGTGGTAATAAACGGTTGTTTGGAGACACGGCAGGGCTTCGAAGGGATGGAGTGCCATTTGGCTTTTGGAGATCACATTTAGCAGGAATGGTTTGCGGAGGCCTTGTCACATTTACGAAGTCCCTGAGGAGACAAAACAGTGGAACCCCCCCCACAAGTGACCCCATTTTGGAGACTACACCCATTGAGGAAATTATCTAGGGGTATAGTGAGCGATTTGACCCCACAGTTTTTTTGCAGAAATTATTGGAATTAGGCCCTGAAAATAAAAATCTTTTATCTTTTATCGTTTAGCTTATTTTTTCTCATTTCCGCAAGGACTGAAGGAGAAAAAGCTATTTCTCCCGAGTAAAACAATGCCCCACATGTGGTAATAAACGCCTGTTTGGAGACACGGCTTGGCTTAGAAGGGAAACAGAGCTATTTGGCTTTTGGAGAACACATTGAGCAGGAATGGTTTGCGGAGGCCATGTCACATTTGCAAAGCCCCTGAGGGGAAAAAACAATGAAAACGCCCAAAAAGTTACACCATTTAGGAAACTACACCTCTTGAGGAATTCATCTAGGGGCGCAGTGAGCATTTTGACCCCACAGATGTTTCATAGAATTTATTAGAATTGGGCAGTGAAAATAAAAACAATCCTTTTTCTTCAATAAGACGTAGCTTTAGCTCAAATTTTTTCATTTTCGCAACAAACAAGGGAGAAATTGCTTTACAAATGTTGGGTTCTTTTTTTATCCTTTGTTTGTTGCGAAAATGAAAAAATTTGAGCTAAAGCTACGTCTTATTGAAGAAAAAGGATTGTTTTTATTTTCACTGCCCAATTCTAATAAATTCTATGAAACATCTGTGGGGTCAAAATGCTCACTGCGCCCCTAGATGAATTCCTCAAGAGGTGTAGTTTCCTAAATGGTGTAACTTTTTGGGCGTTTTCATTGTTTTTTCCCCTCAGGGGCTTTGCAAATGTGACATGGCCTCCGCAAACCATTCCTGCTCAATGTGTTCTCCAAAAGCCAAATAGCTCTGTTTCCCTTCTAAGCCAAGCCGTGTCTCCAAACAGGCGTTTATTACCACATGTGGGGTATTGCCGTACTCGGGAGAAATTGCTTTACAAATGTTGGGTTCTTTTTTATCCGGAGTACGGCAATACCCCATATGTGGTCATAAACTGCTGTTTGGGCACACGGCAGGGCTCAGAAGGGAAGGACCGCCATTTGGAGTGCAGATGTTGCTGGATTGGTTTCTGGGCGCCTGTGGGCCCAAAACAGTGGAAACCCCCCAGAAGTGACCCAATTTTGGAAACTACACCCCTCAATGCATTTACCTAGGGGTGTAGTGAGCATGTTAACCCTGCAGGTGTTTTGTAGAAATTAGTGTGAACTCGATGTTGCAGAGTGAAAATGGGATTTTTTCCACAGATATGTGGACAATATGTGGTGCCCGGCTTGTGCCACCATAACAAGACAGCTCTCTAATTATTATGCTGGGTTTCCTGGTTTTAGAAACACCCTACATGTGGCCCTAATCTCTTGCCTGGACAGTCGACCAGGCTCAGGAGTGAAAGCGTACCATGTAAAATTGAGGCCTAATTTGGTGATTTACAAAGTATTGGTTCACAACTGCAGAGGCTCAGATGTGAAATAATAAAAATAAACCCCTGAGAAGTGACCCCATTTGGAAACTGCACCCCTCAAGGCATTTATTAAGGGGTGTAATGAGCATTTTCACCCCACAGGTCTTTTCCATAAATGAATGCGCTGTGGATGGTGCAAATTAAAAATGTATATTTTTCCCTAGATATGCCATTCAGTGGCAAATATGTTGTGCCCAGGTTATGCCACTGGAGACGCACACCACAAAAATTGCTAAAAGGGTTCTCCCGGGTATGACGGTGCCATATATGTGGAAGGAAACTGCTGTTTGGGCACGCTGTAGGGTTCAGACGGGAGGAAACGCCATTTGGCTTTTGGAGCGTGGATTTTGCTTGGTAGTAGTTTTGTTTGGAGTCTTACTGGTGTTTCCGTTTATAATGTAGGGCATATGTAAGCTGGGCGGAGTATATAAGGGGCATAGTCAGGTGGTATAATAATGGGGTAAAAAAAAACGAATAAAATGATCCATAGATGTGTGTTACGCTGTGACACAATCCTTTCTGCACAGGCCGGTGTCGCACTGATATATGGCGCCCTTCCTTATCCCCCTTTTGATCCACACTCCGCGCCTTTGCAGTTTGGGGAATTTTGTTGGGAAGTGTTGTCCTGGTATAATACGGGCATCGTCGCTTCGCGGATATGTTTGGGCCCTCCCTTTCCTGGTTCCCTAATTTTAGGTCCTTGATAAATCGCCTCTTCAAACAGAAGAAATAATCCACTCGGGCACAACTGCATATTTTTTTATTTCTTGACTTATTGGAGCCATAACTAATTTTATTTTTCATAGACGTAGCGGTATGAGGGCTGGTTTGTTGCGGGACGAGCTGTAGTTATTATTGGTACCATTTTGGGGTACATGCAACTTTTTGATCACCTTTTATCCTATTTTTTGGGATGCCAGGTAAAAAAAAAAAACGCAATTCTGGCACAGTTTTTTTCGTTTTTTTTATACAGCGTTCACCCTGCGTTATAAATTACATGTTAACTTTATTCTGCGGGTCAGTACGATTCCGGCGATACCTCATTTATAGCACTTTTTTATGTTTTACAACTTTTTGCACAATAAAATTACTTTTGTAAAAATAATGTATTTTTTCTGTCGCCAAGTTGTGAGAACCATAACTTTTTAATTTTTTTGTCGACGGAGTTGTATGAGGGCTTGTTTTTTGCGGGACGAGCTATAGGTTTTTATAGATACCATTTTTGGATATGTGTGACTTTTTGATCACTTTTTATTCTAATATTTGTAGGGCAAAGTGACCAAAAAACAGAAACTCTGGTAAAGTTTTTTACGTTTTTTTTTTTTTACGCTGTTCACCGCGTGCAATAAATAATATAATATTTTGATACCTCAGGTCGTTACGGTCGTGGCGATACCAAATACATATGGTTTATTATTATTTTTCAATAATAAAGGAATTGATAAGAGTAAGAGGGGGATTGTGTTTTATTTGATTACTTGAAACTTTTATTGTTTTCAAACTTTTATTTTTTGCACTTTTTTTTATACCTTTTTTTTACACTTTTTCTCAAGTCCCACTAGGGGACTTGAAGGTCCAACGGTCAGATTTTTTTTTTCCTAATACATTGCACTACCTATGTAGTGCAATGTATTAGATCTGTCAGTCATTCACTGACAGCAAGTCGATTAGGCTTCGCCTCCCGGCGGGGCCTAAATCGGCTTCCGTAATGACCATTGTGTCTCCTGTTGCCATAACTGCAGTTGCCAGTCCTGATTGCCTGTCAGGGCTGGCGATCTGCTAGTAACCGCTACAATGCAGAAATCGCTTTCGATTGCTGCATCGAAGGGGTTAATGGCAGGGATCGGAGCTAGCTCCGGTTCCTGCCGTTACAGGTGGATGTCAGCTGTACAGTACAGCTGACTTCCACCGCTGATGACGCCATATCAGCTCCTGACCCGACGCCATCTTGCCGGCAGCTACGGAAGCCTATCAGGCTCCGCCGCCGGGCGGATCTTGACCGGCTTCGGTGCTAGGCAGACCGGGAGGCCAGTATTAGGCCTCCGGTTGCCATTGCAGCCACCGGAACACCGGCAATTTCATTGCTGGGGTTCCGATGAGCTGCAAACACCTTAAGTGCAGCGATCGCGTTTGAGCGCTGCACTTAAGGGGTTAATGGCGGGGATCGAAGCTCATTTCGGTCCCCGCCGTTACAGCCGGATGTCAGCTGTAAGATACAGCTGAGATCCGGTGATGATGGCACCGGCTCAGCTTCTGAGCCGGTCCCAAACATTCGCGCGTATGGGTACGGCAAGATGCGGGAAGTCAATGCTTTCCATGACGTACCCATACGGCAAATGTCGGGAAGGGGTTAAAAATAGTTTTCTTTCAGTAGTCAAGTTCACCACGACAACACTTCCCCGTAAACAATGTTAGCAGCAGAACCATCAGGGATGTGTGCATAAAGATTGGTGGAGTTGCTAACACAGGAGAGAGCCACATAGAGCTGGCTGTGGGCAAAGCAGCAGACACCGAGGTCCACGCCCGCAACGAGCAGCGTTTGGCTCTGTGCTTTGTTGATGGTCATAGTGTAACATAAGCTGACCGGAAACTGTACACGTTTAACCCCTTAATGACCAAGCCATTTTTTACGCTTTTCCATCGTCGAATTCCAAGAGCTATAACTTTTTAATTTTTGCGTCGACATAGCTGTATAAGGTCTTGTTTTTTTTAATAGCACCATTTTGAGGTACATATTATTTATTGATTAACTTTAATTAACTTTTTTTAAGGGGGGGGGGGGAATAGAAAAAAACCTGAAATTTTGCCACTCTTTTTTGCGTCTTAAATCTTCGCCGTTTACCATGTGGTATAAATAACACAATAACTTTATTCAGCGGGTTGTTACAATTGCAATGATACCAAATTTGTATAGTTTTTGTATGTTTTACTACTTTTACACAGTAAAAACGCTTTTTTTTTTTCAAAATTATTTGTTTTTGTGTCTCCATATTTGAAGAGCCGTAACTTTTTTTATTGTTCCGCCGATGCAGTTGTATGAGGGCCTTTTTTTTGCGGGAAAACTAGTAGGTTTTATTGGTACCATTTTGGAGTAGATGCGACTTTTTAGCACATTTTTTTTTTTAAATCAGGATTCACAGAAAACAGCAATTTTTCCATAGTTTTTTATTAACTTTTTTTACGGCGTTCACCGTTAAATAATGTAATAGATTTATAGTCGGGGTCGTTACGGACGCGGTGATACCAAATATGCGTAACTTATTTACTTTATTTAGTTTTTTTAATAGTAAAGCAGTTTATAAGGGGAAAGGTTTTTAATTTTTTTTCACATTTTTTTTTTATTAACTTTATTAAACTTTTTTTAAACTTTTTTTTACTAGTCCCACTAGGGGACTTTAATATGCGATTCTCCGATCGCTATTATAATGCACTGCAATACTTTTGTATTGCAGTGTATTACTGCCTGTCCGTTTAAAACGGACAGGCATCTGCTAGGTCATGCCTCCGGCATGACGTAGCAGGCATTCGCTACAGGCAGACCTGGGGGCCTTTATTAGGCCCCCGGCTGCCATCGGAGACACAGACACTCGGCGATCTTATCTCTCCAAAACTACTCAGATGCGGTGCGCGCTATTCAGCACCGCATCTGAAGGGTTAAACGGGTGAGATCGATACTGCCTCTGGCAGATGAGAGCAGGGAGATTTGACGGCTCCCTGCTCTGTTTACTTTATCCTGATGCAGTGCCGTAAAAACGCATATGCATCAGAATAAAGCCCATTAGTGGCCACCGTTAAAAGGCGTATTGGCGGTCACTAACGGGTTAAAACTGAAGGGAAAATTATTTGGAATGAGGGGGAGTCGGGGTATAAAAACGCTATCACCTGCGCCGCATCCTGTTAAAATCTCAGCTTCTATCACGTTTTGTTGTAGATTTGCGATTTTTAGACGGGTGCCTTTACATAGTTTTGGTGAGCTTAAATTTCTAAGGAGAATTATGGGGACGCCAACTTTTAAATTAATTTTGTGTGACGGAAGACCGGGTGTGCTTAGAGAATTTAAAAATATTTGGTAGCATCTTCTTGTTCAATGACTCTGTTGATAGTGATATATTGTAACGTCCGTGGGCACTGACCACAAACTCCTTCCATCCAGTCGACGCCCTTCTCTCCAGAAGATGTCTGCACATACGGCTGTCCTGTTCCACAGTGACCACCAGGGTGCGCTCGCGAGCTCAGTTCAGACTTGAGCCAAAGCGCACGCAGGTGGGAGATTGAGCGGATTGCTCCCAGAGCACCCTGGGCTATAAGAAAGGCCCCGCCCCATCCTCCCATGCCTGAGCTTCGTGGTCGTACCCAAATGGTATGCAAATGGTCTTCTAGTTCCCAGTGTTTCCCGTACCTGTATCCGTGCTATCCTGGTCGTGTGCCGTGCTGAGATGTAGTCGCGCTGTGCTGCATACCACGCCTGTCCTGCTACCCCACGCCTGACGTCTGCCTGCTGCCTAGTCCCAGCCGAGCCTGCCTTGCTACTGGCCGAGCTGCCGAAGGTACCCTATACGAACTATAGACTGTTACCTGCGCCCTGTTGGCCAGCTGTCATACCGCCAAGGCAGTACGGCCCAGTGGGTCCACGAACCCAACGTGACATATATTCAGCAATATTTCAGTGTTTATTGCTGCTGCCTGGCCATTGCGAGGGGTCAAAATAGCTCTTTCGCAGAGCCAAGAGTTTTCATGATTTGTTATTTGCGTTGGGTCGCCATACACAGAAGAAATGAGGTCTTGCAGTGATGGAACAGTACAACATAAATTATCAGGCAAAATAAAAAATTATCAGCCAAAAGAACTTTCCCCCCTTCTCACAGATACGTGCAGTCACCAATTTTTAGTAATAAATCTGAAAACTCTCGTGCATTTGGGTTGCCTCTGGTTCGCGCCCGCATATTTATTGTTAAATGCATCGGTATAACGTTGCGCCACAGACTTGAGCTCTTTAGGCAGGCTTTAATTTCATCTGCCCTCGTTCCTCGTGGTATGACTGGCAAAGTCGCCACAGAAAAGCATCGTCCTACTATCCATGGGCCGGTCATTTTGTCTGATATCTTGCAAGGTTCTATCTACTGCATCTACCGCTTTACAGTTTGCCAAAGTGCACTCGTCTCATTTTAGTAAGCAGCAATTGCTTGCTTTGTCGCTGTTTCTAGAAACATTACACACTGGGCTTTCCGTAAGATTCAAGTCAATCAGGATCTTGAACATTGTATGGTCGGTTTTGCCTCTGGGCAACAATGTGGCTGCTATGCTCGATGAAGCGACAGCAAGAGCAATTATACTTTGATTGCCTATTTGGGCCAACATGACTTGTGAGAAATGTTTTTCCAATCACACCGGGTGCATCTAAAAACAGGATTTCTCCCAAAGTACCATCTATGCTATGACACACGCGATCGAGTATAATACGCTGTTCCGCTGTCAGACTCGAGACACAGTTTTACAATGTTTTGGCCAGTTCCGCTGGATTTATTTCCGCTGCATACTCACTGTTAACGCGTTCCCCGTCTAAAGCTGGTGCGGGCATACCATATTGAGAGACAGAATTAGCCCCTATAGATGTAACTATGTCTTGGATAGCCAGCAAACATCGATTCATATTAATTTCACACAACGTGTCGTTCAGTTCGCCGTTATTGTTTAGTTGTTCATTCCTGAAAAAGTCTTCAACTAATTTTTCCTGATATCTTTGCCACAACTGTGCAGCATTGAAAAGTCCACAAAAAAACAGCAAAATGGCAAATAAATGATGCAAGCGATGTGGACTATCGCTGACGCATGCTTCGGCCAAAGCGCCATCCCAATGCTGATTACCATCTAGCAAGTGACGCACTCGGCGAGCAGCCTGGTAAGTAGGATATTCAAGATGGTCAACCTTTCGCATTTCGGCAAAAGAAGTAGGTCCTCGCACTGTATGTAGAAGCTTAAGTAATAGCATTCGGAGTTCTTTGGATGCACCGTATAGACTCTTCCAATGATGTGTTCTTTTAAAATGCCGGGCTTGTCATTCACAGCTGTCTTCTACGGTTGAAAACACCTTGCTGCTAATTATAAGTATAATATGACAGAACTTCGTTACAGAACAGTGTTTTTGCTAAATAATCTGTTTCACAAAGTTAAAAGTATGTCAGCAAAGCGGTTTATCTCAAGTTTTCTAACCACTCTGCCACATTTTCAGGGTTGAAGTACACCCGTTGCCCGCCTTCAAGGTGGACATCAAGATGCATCACTGGCAGATGTCTTTCGTGAATGTGGAACCTCAAAATGCGCCACACCGCCTCAGAACAGCTTATAAATCTGCCAGATTGGAACCTCGTGACTTCGTCATATTCATTATTATTTCTCAACGCAAACGTGGCCTAGTCACTACCCTTGTTGACGTATTTACATTATATATTTGATGGCTTCGACGCGGTTACATATTTCGACATTGATGTGAGCTTGAAAGGTGAATAGGGTACAACCCATCGATTGTCCCCAAAAATTTCCTGACCATGTAACCTGATTGTAGATGTGAAACTGCCTTGTAGGGGTGATCTTCCGACGATACAACGGATACCCGTTTTTCCCCGACATAGTTTGCTCTAGGGTATCTTTTAGAGCAATGACCCTCAAGCATGCAAGGAGAGTTTCTATTTAAAGCGCCGCATGGCCCATGAACGTCTTTACAATCTCGTGCAATATCAGATACGCGTTCCGGTCAAGAAATTCAGCACTTATGACCTTGTCAACAGCATCGTGACAAATTTTTTCTTGCAGCCACAGGAGAATGTGGGCGTGTGGCAAGCCACGCTTTTGCCACTCAACGCTATACATGAACTGAACCGAAAACATTTTCTTTTGTGATCAGGTCGATCATCAACTTCAGTTTTAACGTGGAAAACCTTGGCTATAATATCATGCCTATCATAAGACGCCTGTCCTGCAAGAAGTTCTTGGGAAACTTCGTACCACTTTGGATTAGTTGTGAACATTATGAAAAGGCCAGGCCAGCCATATTTTCGGACGTAACAGAAAGCATCTTGTGTACGTTCATGCATGGAACGCGGACCACCGGTAAAACTGGATGGCAGGATAACTAATGTAAGTTTTACACGTTATGATCTTTTTTTTTTTTTTCATAAACTACGTTTTTATTAGAAATTCTAACATATACACAAGAAAACAAGCCAAAGAAAACAGCTCAGAATACATACATATCACTATTATCAGCAATACTCATAGGTAAGACATTAGTATGCTCCGTCATATTTCCCACATACAGTATCAAAGAGATTCACATAACATATGATATGTAAGAACTAGACCCAATAACGTCACATCTTAAAATTATAACCAGGGACTCTGTGTAAAGTGTGTGACAGCTCCCCAGGTCTCAAGAAAGGAAGGAAGGAAGAAAGAGAGAGAGAGGAAAGGAGACGGGAGGAAGGGCCAAGAAAAGAGGTAGAAGCCCATAGATAAAGGACCTGAACTACAGGAAAGACTCCCTGTGTCCTACCCCAAGGTGGGGACAGAAGAGAGGATGGACTGGGGAGGAAAAATAGGCTTTGCCTCCCTCAGACGGAAGCCACTATAGTACCAGGCCGCGCATGACGGACCCCAACTATGGGAGGGTTCCGCCCAGCCAGTTAGCAAAGTGTGGACCAGATTTGAAGGACGACCATGCACTCCAGAGAAAGAACTCTACCAAAGTGATCTGTCTTCTGCAACCAGAGATTCCATTCGACATAAAGAATCCATCTCCACCACCCATTCGCCAACGGAAGGCGGCACAGTAGACTTCCAATGTCTAGGGATAACTGTTCGGGCCGCAGTCAAGAAATGCCGTAGTAGGCCCTTCTTTATACTCGGCAAGGGGCCAGGAATTAGGGATAGCAAAGCTACCTGAGGAGTGGGCACCAGCGGAGTACCCTCCACTATTGCATACATTTCAAAAATCGCTTTCCAGAAGGTCTGCAATGCTGGACACGACCACCAGATGTGCAACATCGTTCCGGTCTCATTCCCGCACCGCCAACACAAATCTGACACCTCAGGGTACATCTTGTTTAGAATCTGTGGGCAACGATACCATCTAGTCAGTATCTTAAAATTATTTTCCTGTGCATGGCAAGCCACAGGCATTTTGTGAGACAGAAAGAATACTCGGTCCCAATCTGCCAATGACATGGTTACTCAAAGTTCTCGCTCCCAGGCGCTAACGTATGCAGGAGGCTGGTCACCACAGGCCTCCAGAAGTAAGGTATATAGAGTAGATATCACCCGAGCCGGAGGCTCTGTTTGAAGCAACAGCGACTCAAAGGCAGTTTCAGTGAGGATACGCATCCCGTCCGGCAGAGCCGAACGCAAGAAGGTAGACAATTGGGCATGTTTCATCCAAGAAAGCGTCCTCCCCGGGCAAGTCCCACGCAACTCCGACAAGGAAGGAAGCCGTCCCCCATCTGTCCTTACCTGACATAGTCTCGTGTCATCAGAAGAGGACCAACTCAGGAAATGATTCGCATTGACAGCTGGTGTTATCAAACAGCGGGCTAAGAAGCCCGGGTCTGTGAGAAAGGCCTTTTCTAACCAACAGTCTGTCCCACAGGGTGAGATAGTGCTGGGTAAGTAGCGGAAAGGTCACAAGGGCCGGCCTATAATCAGGAAGAATCCACGGCAACGATTTAAGGGAGAGAGTGACTATGGACTGCTCAATCCCCACCCACTGTTTATTGGATCCATTATGAAACCAGTCCACTACCCTTGCGAGTACCGCGGCCTGATGATATATGGACAAATCCAGGAGTCCAGCTCCCCCTTCAGTTTCGGACGGGACAGTGACCTCAGGTTGAGGCGCGGCCCCACGTTATTATCTTCTTGCATGGCGTCTCGCAGATGCACATAATCTTCAGCGCGTAAACGTTTTTGGTTAGTCCGTATATACACTAAACGCTAGGTCTCTATTTTCGCATTCAGGTCCACAATAAATTGGCTGAACAATCCTCAAAATCGTTGCAAATAGATAAAACGATTACGCCTTATCTGCAGCAGGTATGAATAAAATTGCTGGGCTGATATATTTTTATGTAAACTTGGCCTTGCACCTTGAAGGTTGGCATGAACGGTTCCTCCGTAATTAGTTTTGCCCCTACCCTAGTAGTAGGATTAACTTGGTAGAGTCCAAAATTGTACCCATCTTCGCCATGGCAATAAATTAAAGGATATTGCAGGGCGTCGTAAGCCCTGTGTTTCGAAAATACGTTGCAGGTGATCATCGTGAGTGCGCAACACGATGTCACGCCTATCGCACTCCTGAACAACTAAAACCACTGCAACTTCATCTGTGATGGGGGCGTTATACCTGGCGTGGTGTTCAGCAACAGGACGTCTATCTGCACTAATGATCATTTTGTAATCATTGTTTTGCCCTTAGACTGTAATGCAGCTTTGAAACTATGCACGTTCGGATTCACCTGATGCAGCATGTTTTGAAGTGGAGATAAGAGGTTACTATTTAGTAGTGGAAAGTTCTGATTTCTGATATTGGCCTGTTCATTGTAATCCGATACAAAATAAATCTGAAGAAATTTTGGCTCATCTTGTGGTATAAAGATCCGATGGTAAACTTGGCCTTGCACCTTGAAGGTTGGCATGAACGGTCCCTCCGTAATTAGTTTTGCCCCAAAAGATGTCATTTTGAATGCACGGTTATTTAAACGGATACTGTCTAAGAAGTGTTTTGATTGTGGATGGTCACCATTTAAAAGTTGTTTTATAAGCTTTGGAGGTACTTGAAATCTTTCAATGTGAACTTTACCACTTGAACAACAGATTCCATTTGGTTCTTTTCTCCATTTGAGAGCACCACAAAAATTGCACATTACGACCAGACCACCTACGGAAGCGAATTCAGCATAGGCAATCCAAGGGGAATACATAAAACCTGCTGTTTCCTTATTGACCCAAGGAACAACATTGTTTGCCGCACCATACTCCTGAGACTCATCTGAATCTTCTGATGAAATAGACATTCTATTAAGAGCGTATCAAATTCGATCAGCCTCTAAACGTGATTGACCGTATTTCATCTACTCTTTTCCTTTGTCAATAAATAACTTTCATTATCTTGGCGCGTGCGTTCAGAATTCTCTCTAGCTGATTCCAATTCGCTTTCAAGAGCTCTGGCATAGCTGTGACGTTTGCTATCGGCGGTTAATCGCGATGTTCTTCACTACTTTCAAGCTCTCGAGAAGCCACTGTGCGAGCTCTCTGACAACTCAAGTGAGATTCTCTGTCGGTGAAAAATTCGGACTCACGTGACTATGCATGGCGCTGTAGGTCAGCAGATAGTTGTGCTTCACGTTCCTAGTTACTCTCCAGAGACCGAGAGGCCGCCATGCGAGCACGTTGTGTACTTAGCCGAGACAGACGCTGGGTAGAAGTTTCTGATGCGCGAGTTCTGGCCTGACATTCTTGAGCTGCAGTGTCGCCTCATGATCTTGTTCAGATTTTTGATACCTAATTAGTCTCATTCTTTTTGCATTTCTGCTATATTGAGAAATATTTGTTCTCTTTCTGGAAGGCATTTACTCTCTTGAGACCGAGAGGCCGCTGTCCGAGCCCTTTGAGACAACCAATCAGATACGTTTTTTGAGGCAGCTAGGTGAATGAAAGCAGCAAGCGGATTGGTTACTTTCTCTCTCTTCTATGTGTAATATCCAATACAGACAAATGTTGGAACTGTTGTCCATAACAACCAATCAGATTACAGTTTAGATTCTTGTAAGGCAGCTAGGAGAATTAAAGTCGAAACCGGATTGATTATTTTATCTCCCTTCCATGTGTAAGAACCAAAATAAACAAATGTTGGAACTTTTGTCCATAGCAACCAATCAGATTGTAGTTTACATTCTTGTGAGGCAGCAGGTGAATGATAGCAGCGATCTGATTGGTTGCTATATCTCCTTACTATGTGTAAAAATCAATGTAGACAAATGTTGGAGCTGTTGTCCATAACAACCAATCAGATTACAGTTCTTTTTTTCTGAGGCAGCTTGGACAATGAAAGCAGAAACCTGATTGGTAGTTACATGTGCCTCAGATACATAAAAAAAAACAATATAGACGAAAGCTGGAGTTGTTGTCCTTAGCAACCAATCAGATCACAGCTGTAATTTGTCTGAGGCAGCTTGAAAAATTTGCAGCAATCTGATTGTTATATAAGGGAGAGGTTGCAATCAATCAGTATACATGAAATTTGGAGCAGTTGCCCATAGCAACCTACTGGTGTCTATTTTTCCAAGACAATACAAAATGAAAGTAAAAATGTGATTGGTTGCCATGGTTTCCATGAGTTTGTCGTCGTACTAATGCAATGTAAATTAATTTTTGAAAACATGAAATTCGCATATCTTTTGATTGAGTGAATTGATTGAGTGAATTGATTGCGATGAAATAAAAACTAAATGTTACTTTAAGTTGACCCCCATCCGAATTGGGTCAGTAGTTTTTATGTGATGCGTGCACAAACAAAAACAGACAAAAATTCCAAAAATGATCTTAACCCCTTCCCGCACCTTGGCGTAAATGCACGTCCAGGTGAGCAGTAACTTCGCGCACCCGGGCGTGCAGTTACGTCCGTGCTTTAAAAGTTAACCGCCGCACGGCGCTACACCGCAGCGGCGGTTAACTTCTCAGGCAGTCTGCCCTGATGTCCGGGCACACAACAAGGGACCAATTGAAGCAGTCCCTTGTTGTAGATCGCTCTGATTGGTAAGTCTGTGCAGACTTACCAATCGGAGCTCACTTCTGAGTAGGAAATACGTCTCCTCTGTTGGAGTCAGGAAGTCGAGGAGATCAGAGCCTGTAGCGTCGTCGTCGTCGTCGTCGTCGTCGTCGTGTGAAGACAGCTGTTACATTCAGAAAACCCCATAATATCCCAATTAACGGCTTGATCACAGTGTGTAACTGTGATCCCCCCCCCCCCTTTCTCTCCCAGTCTATAAGGGAGCTTTTTTTTTGTGCTTTTTTTAAAAAAAAAACATAAAACTCTAAAAAAAAAAGTCCATTTAGTCAGCGTCAGTGTTAGTCAGCGTCAGTCAGCGTCAGTCAGCGTCAGTCAGCGTCAGTCAGCGTCAGTCGTCAGTCGTCAGCGTCAGTCAGCGTCAGTCGTCAGCGTCAGAGTCCGCGTCAGTCAGAGTCCGCGTCAGTCAGAGTCCGCGTCAGTCAGAGTCAGCGTCAGTCAGAGTCAGCGTCAGTCAGAGTCAGCGTCAGTCAGAGTCAGCGTCAGTCAGAGTCAGCGTCAGTCAGAGTCAGCGTCAGTCAGAGTCAGCGTCAGTCAGAGTCAGCGTCAGTCAGAGTCAGCGTCAGTCAGAGTCAGCGTCAGTCAGAGTCAGCGTCAGTCAGAGTCAGCGTCAGTCAGAGTCAGCGTCAGTCAGAGTCAGCGTCAGTCAGAGTCAGCGTCAGTCAGAGTCAGCGTCAGTCAGAGTCAGCGTCAGTCAGAGTCAGCGTCAGTCAGAGTCAGCGTCAGTGTTAGTCAGCGTTAGTCAGCGTCAGTCAGTCAGCGTTAGTCAGCGTCAGCGTTAGTCAGCGTCAGCGTTAGTCAGCGTCAGTGTCCATTTAGTCAGCGTCAGTGTCCATTTAGTCAGCGTTAGCGTCAATTTATTCAGTGTCAATCAGTGTCAGCGTCACTTAGTTTCAGACCATCTGTTAGCGTCAGATCGTTCCATTTGTCAATCAGTCAGCGTCCGTCATCGTCTTTTTGTCAGTGTAGTTTAGTCAGTGTTAGTTTTAGTGTCATAAAATAAAAAAAATATTAGTGTACGTTAGTGTTAGGTCAGTCCGTCTGTTAGTCAGTGTCAGACCGTCTGTTTATAAAATCAGTCAGCGTCAGTTAGTCATAGTCTTTTTGTCAGTGTAGTTTAGTCAGCGTCAATTTAGTCTGCGTCAATTTATTTAGTGTCAGTCAGCGTCAGACCGTCAGTTAGCGTCAATCAGTGTGTGATTGTCAGTTAGTTATTGTTTTTTTTGTCAGTATAGTTTAGTCAGTGTTCGGGTCATAAAATAAAAAATAAAAAAACATTAGTGTACGTTATTTTGTGTTTTACGTAAAAAAAAAAAATTTTTTGTATACATATACATTCAATAAAAATGGCCCGCAAAACCTTCACTGCAGAGGAGGCATATGAGATGCTCGCATCGGACACCGATACTGCGAGTGATGCTGGGTCCGCTTTTGCTCTGTCCTCCTCAAGCGACACCGAGGAACCCCCTCGCAGTCGCAGGAGGGTTAGTGTTCAGGTAACACCTGCATCTGAACCCAATTGGTTGCCCCCAACCTCCTACACCCCCCCAAGTACCGGACTTTACTGCTGCTGCAGGGGTCCAAGTCCAGACAGCAGGGCTGTCCGAGATTGAGTTTTTCCAGCTCTTTTTTTCGGACAGCCTTGTGGAAAATATTGTTGAGCAAACTAATCTATGTGCTCAACAATTTATTGCTGTCAACCCCGAAAGTTTTTATGCCAGGCCATACAGGTGGCATCCCACTGACAAAGCAGAAATGCTGCAGTACTGGGGATTGGTACTAAATATGGGCCTAACGAAAAAGCCATCGGTGAGGTCTTATTGGTCCACCGATATTCTGTACCACTGCCCCTTATACCGCACCACAATGCCCAGGGCTCGTTTTGAGGCAATACAGAAATTTTTACATTTCAATGACAATTCCCAGTGCCCCCCCCCCCAGGATGACCCCAATTTTGATAGACTCTACAAAATTAGACCCCTTATTTCCCATTTGGCCCAAAAATGTTCAGCATCTTATACCCCTGGCAGAGAAATTGCCATTGACGAGTCCCTGGTGCATTTCAAGGGAAGGGTGAAGTTCAGGCAGTATTTGCTCAACAAACGTGCCAGGTATGCCATAAAAATGTACAAGTTGTGTGAGTTGGAGTCGGGCTACACACACACACGTTTAAAATATACGAGGGAAGGGACAGTCAAATTGAGCCCCCAAACTGTCCACCCGTCCTGACCACAACTGGGAAGATTGTCTGGGACCTCCTGCACCCACTGATTAATAAGGGGTACCACTTGTATATAGACAACTGGTATACAAGTGTACCCCTGTTCAAATGCCTGGCGGAGCAAAAAACAGCGGCGTGTGGGACGGTCCGCAAAAACCAGAGACAGCTCCCAAAAACCCTTTTCGGCCAACCCCTGCAGCGTGGGGAGAGCAGGGCACTCCTTAGCGAAGGGGGTCCTCTTTTTGAAGTTCAGGGACAAGAAGTATGTCCTAATGCGGACATCAATCCATGATGCCACCTGCTCTCTTGTCCCTGTGCGTGGTGCAACACCCACCACCACGTCACGGCCTGTCTGCATCCAGGCCTATAATAAGTTCATGGGGGGAGTGGACCTTTCTGACCAGATGCTTAAGCCGTACAATGCCATGCGGAAATCAAAAATTTGGTATAAAAAACTTGCGGTGTACTTTATCCAAATGGCATTGTACAACTCCTTTGTCATCTACAGGAGCACTGGTCAGGAGGGGACATACCTGGAGTACCAGGAGAAGGTGATCAAATCCCTTCTCTTTGGGAATGTGGCAGAGGTAGGGGAAAGTTCTACCTCAGCAAGTACGGATGTCCCCAGGATAGTTCCAGGCCAGCACTTTCCTGGTGAAGTGCCGCCCACAGAAAAAAAAGGCGCCCCCAGAAAAAGTGTCGTGTCTGTGCCAGAAGAGGCATAAGAAAAGACACGACATATCAGTGTAACACCTGTCCCACCCACCCTGGACTGTGTATCAAGGAGTGCTTCCAAATATATCACACCTCTCTGGAGTTCTAAATTTTATTTTCACCCGTCCCTTTCATTTATAATTATATTCCCTTCCATTTACAATTACCGTCCCTTTGATTTACCATAACCATTTCACCATTTAAAAATTGAAGATCCCCCATAACAAAACTAAAAATTCCCATTATACCCCTAGATGAATACCTAGGATTTGTAATACCGTGTAGTATCTGCACAATTTTTTAGGCCTTTGCAAACATGACATGTGCCCAAAAATCATCCAAGTAAAATAAGGCCTCAAAATCCTTGTGGTGTTCCAATACTTTCTGGCCCTGCCATACGTCCAGCAACAGCAGATTAGAGCCAATTTGAGGGTATTTCTAAACGCAGAAGAAATGGGCCAATAAGTGTTGAGGTGTTTTTCTTCACTTGCATGATCAGTGTCTGAAAAATCTGTCCTAGAAGTGAAGCATTTGTGAAAAAATTTGAAAATGTCCTTTTTCACTCCACATTTCCACAAGATTCTGCAAAGAAACTGTGCCATCAAAAAGTGATGACACCCCTAGATCAATTCCTTGAGGGGTGTAGTATTCAAAATGGGGTAATTTCTGGGTGTTTTCCATCGTTATGGTGGCTCAGAGTCTCTTCAAAGATCAAATGGGGCTGTTGAACCAATCATGCAAAACTTGGGCCCTGAAAATCTAAGGCTGCTCCTTCACTTCCAGGCACTGCCATGTGCCCACACAACATATTTGGATCACTTTGGGGGCATCTCCGAACTCGGTACAAATGAGCCAATAAATGTTGAGGTGTTTTTCTTCACTTACATGCTCTGAACAATCTGTCTTATAAATGAAACATTGGTGAAAAAATTGAAAATAGCTTTTTTCACGCCAGATTTCGACAAGATTCTGCAAAAAAAATGTGTGGTCAAAAATGTGATCGCACACCGAGAAAAATTCTTAGAGGGGTGTAGTTATCAAAATGGGGCCATTTCTGAGGGTTTCCCATCATTATGGGGGCTCAGAGTCTCTTCAAAGATCAAATGGGGCTGTTGAACCAATCATGCAAAACTTGGGCCCTGAAAACCTAAGGCTTCTCCTTCACTTCCATGCACTGCCATGTGTCCACACAACATATTTGGACCACTTTGGGGGTATCTCTGAACTCGGTACAAATGGGCCAATAATGCTTTTCTTCACTTGCATGCTCTGTGTCTGAAAAATCTGTCCTATGAATGAAGTAGTTGTGAAAAAATTTTAAATGTTCTTTTTCACGCCAGATAGCCACAAGATTCTGCAAAAAAATTATGGGGTTAAAAAAAATTGATCACACCCCTAGAAAAAAAATTTCTTGAGGGGTCAACTTTCCAAAATGGGGTCACTTTTGGGGGGTTTCCACGGTTTTGGTCCCTCCAGGGCATTGCAAACACGACATGGCAATGAAAACTATTCCAGCAAAATCCGTTCTCCAAAATCCAAATGACGCTCCTTCTCTTCTGAGCCCTGCTGTGGGTCCAAACAGTAGTGTATTACCACATATGTGGTATTGCCGTAATCGGGAGAAATTGCTTTACAACTGTAGTGGTGCTTTTTCTCTTTTATTCCTTGTAAAAATTTAAAATGTCTATGTTTTTTCAGAAAAAAAGTAGATTTTCATCTTCACACACAAATTCAAATAGATTTCGCAAAACAACTGTGAGGTCAAAATGCTAACTATACCCCTAGAAAGATTCCTTGAGGCGTGTAGATTCTAAAATGGGGTCACTTTTTCTGTTTTTACTGTATCGGCAGCACAAGAACTCTTCAAACCTGACATGGTGCCTAAAATATATCCTAAAAAAAGGAGGCCCCAAAATCCCCTAGGTGTTCCTTTGCTTCTGAGGCCTGTGCTTCAGTCTGTTAGCACACTACGGCCACATGTAGGATATTTCTAAAAAGTGCAGAATCTGGGCAATAAATATTCAGTTGCATTTCTTGGAAAAAACTTTGTGTTACAGAAAAAAAATGGATTACATATGAATTTTAGCAAAAAAAAATGAAATTTGTAAATTTCACCTGTAGTTTGCTTTAATTCCTCTGAAATGCCTAAAGGGTTAAAACACTTTCTGAATACTCTGAGGGGCGCAGTTTTCAAAATGGCTTGATTTATGGGGACTTTCTAATATATAAGGCCAACAAACTAACTTCAGAACTGACCTGGTCCCTGAAAAAATGGCCTTTTGACATTTTCTTGAAAATATGAGAAATTGCTGCTAAAGTTCTAAGCCTTGTAACGTCCTAGAAAAATAAAAGAATGTTCCAAAAACGATGCAAATATAAAATAGACATATGGGAAATATAAACTAGTAAGTATTTTGTGTGGTAACACTATCTGTCTTCCAAGCAGATTGAAATTTCGAAAAATGGTAATTTTTGCAAATTTTCTCTAAATTTTGATGTTTTTCACAAATAAATATTGAATATATCGACCAAATTTTTTCACTAACAAAGTACAATATGTCACGAGAAAACAGAATCGCTTGGATAGGTAAAAGCATTCCAGAGTAATTACCACATAAAGTGACACGTCAGATTTGAAAAATCGGCTTCGTCCTGAAGGCCAAAACAGGCTCAGTCCTGAAGGGGTTAATGCATTCTATCACTTAATCCCCAATTATTTTTTTCACAAATATTTTCAATGTACATACACGCAAAGTTTACAGTTTTATTATACACCATGTTCCAAATTATTATGCACATTGGATTAAAGTGTCATAAACATTTAATTATTAGTTTTTCAATTAAACTCATGGATGGTATTGTGTCTAAGGGTATGTTCACACGAGGGCGTCCGTAACGGAAGAAATTACGGGGATGTTTCAGCCTGAAAACATCCCAGTAATTTCAGCTGTAACGGCATGTGCAGGCGTTTGAACGCCGCGTCCATTACGGACGTAATTGGCGCTGCTATTCATTGGAGTCAATGAATAACGGCTCCAATTACGGCCAAAGAAGTGACAGGTCACTTCTTTGACGCGGGTGTCTATTTACGCGCCGTCATTTGACAGCGGCGCGTAAATTACGCCTCGTGTGAACAGACAAACGTCTGCCCATTGCTTTCAATGGGCAGATGTCTGTCAGCGCTATTTTCGGACATAATTCGGGGCAAAAACGCCCGAATTACGTCCGTAATTAGTGCGTGTGAACATACCCTTAGGGCTCTTTGGATCATTGTAATCAATCTCAAACACCTGTGATAATTAGTTTGCCAGGTGTGCTCAATCAAAGAAAAACTACTTAAGAAGGACGTTCCACATTATTAAGCAGGCCACAGGTTTCAAGCAATATGGGACAGAAAAAGGATCTCTCTGCTGCCGAAAAGCGTGAAATAGTGCAATATCTTGGACAAGGTATGAAAACATTGGATATTTCAAGAAAACTTAAGCGTGATCATCGTACTGTGAAAAGATTTCTGGCTGATTCAGAGCAGACGGGTTCGTTCAGATAAAGGCATAATGAGGAAGGTTTCTGCCAGACAAATTAATAGGATTAGGAGAGCAGCTGCTAAAATGCCATTGCAAAGCAGCAAACATGTATTTGAAGCCGCTGGTGCCTCTGGAGTCCCGCAAACCTCAAGGTGTAGGATGCTCCAGAGGTTTGCAAGTGTGCATAAAGCTATTATTCGGCCACCCCTAAACAATGCTCACGTTTTCAAACCGTGTTGTTTACTGAGGAGTGCCGTGCAACCCTGGACGGTCCAGATGGATGGAGTAGTGGATGGTTGGTGAATGGCCACCATGTCCAACAAGGCTGCGACGTCAGCACGGAGTCATGTTTTGGGCTGGAATCATGGAGAGAGACCTGGTAGGCCCCTTTAGGGTCCCTGACGGTGTGAAAATTACCTCTGCAAAGTACGTAGAGTTTATGACTGACCACTTTCTTCCGTGGTACAAAAAGAAGAACCATGCCTTCCGTAGCAAAATGATCTTCATGCATGACAATGCACCATCTCATGCTGCAAAGAATACCTCTGTGTCATTGGCTGCTATGGGCATAAAAGGAGAGCAACTCATGGTGTGGCCCCCATGTTCCCCTGACCTCAACCCTATTGAGAACATTTGGAGCATCCTCAAGCAAAATATCTATGAGGGTGGGAGGTAGTTCACATCAAAACAGAAGCTCTGGGAGGCTATTCTGACATCCTGCAAAGATATTCAAGCAGAAACTGTCCAAATACTCACAAATTCAATGGATGCAAGAATTGTGACGGTGATATCAAAGAAGGGGTCCTATGTTAACATGTAACTTGGCCTGTTCAGTTTTTTTTGATTGAAAGAGCTTTTGATTTCTGTAAATATGTCGTCCTGATGCTGCAAATTCAACAAATTACCATTTTAGTTCTCTTTACAACCTTTAAAATGTTTTGATCTCTGTTGTGCATAATAATTTGAAACCGTGCATTTTGAGTTTTTTTACTTCTAAAAAAAAAAATCTGTTATCATTAGGAGATTTGTTCAATAAAATTTGCATTATACTCCAACGGTTGATGGCTTGAAGATTATACTGACTGTCATTTGCATCGACCATTTAGGAAAATCAGCGAAAAATAACATTTGCATAATAATTTGGAACGCGGTGTATAGGTAAAATGTAACTATATTGTGATCACTGTTACCGAGGTTTTCACGAACATTGACATTCCCAACAAGCTCTGCATTATTAGAAATGACCAGATCCAACAGAGCTTCACCTCTAGTCGGGTCTTCCACAAACTGGCCCATAAAATTTTCCTGCAACAGGTTGAGGAAATTTCTCCCCTTTGCAGTTGAAGCTGAACCATGACACCAATTAACCCCTTAAGGACGCAGCCTAGTTTGGGCCTTAAGGCTCAGAGCCCATTTTTCAAATCTGACAGATTTCACTTTATGTGGTAATAACGTCGGAATGCTTAAACCTATCCAAGCGATTCTGAGATTGTTTTCTCGTGACACTTTGTGCTTCATGTTTGTGGTAAAATGTGGTCGATATATTCAGTCTTTATTTGTGAAAAATTGCAAAATTTAGAGAAAATTTACAAAAAATAGCATTTTTCAGAATTTAAATGCATCTGCTTGTAAAACAGACGGTTATACCACCCAAAATAGTTACTAGTTCACATTTCCCATATGTCTACTTTAGATTGGCATCGTTTTTTGAACATTATTTTATTTTTCTTGGACGTTACAAGGCTTAGAACATAAACAGCAATTTCTCAAATTCTTAAGAAAATTTCAAAAGCCTTTTTTTGAAGGTGCCAGTTCAGTTCTGAAGTGGATTTGAGGGGCCTATGTATTAGAAACCCCCATAAAACACCACATTTTAAAAACTAGACCCCTCAAAGTATTCAAAACAGCATATAGAAAGTTTTTTAACCCTTCAGGCATTTCACAGGAATTAAAGCAAAGTGGAAATGAAATTTGCAAATTTCATTTTTTCTGCTGAATTTCAATTTTATTCAATTTTTTTTTTAGTAACAGAGAAGGTTTTACCAGAGAAATACTACTAAATATGTATTGTCCAGATTCTGCAGTTTTTAGAAATGTCCCACATGTGCCTCTAGTGCGCTCGTGGACTAAAACACAAGCCCTAGAAGCAAAGAAGCACCTAGTGCATTTTGAGGCCTCTTTTTATTAGAATATATTTTAGGCAGCATGCCAGGTTTGAAGAGGTGTTGAGGTATCAAAAGAATGGAAACCCACCAGAAGTGACCCCATTTTGGAAATTACACCCCTCAAGGAATTCATTTATGGTTTTTGTTATCATTTTGACCGCACAGTTTTTTCACAGCACCTATTTGAATTGGGCTGTGAAATGAAAAAAATGATATTTTTTCCAATAAGATGTCATTTTTGATCAAAATTTCTTATTTTCACAGGGAACAACATACCCCATTTTGTTGCCCAATTTGTCCTTAGTGCGGCAATACCCCATTTGTGGTGATAAACTGCCGTTTGGGCCCATGGGAGGGCTCAGAAGAAAAGGACCACCATTTGGCCTACTGGAGCTTTTCTGGTGCTAAGTCATGTATGCAGAAGCCCCTGAGGTACCAGTACAGTTGAAACCCCCGAGAAGTGACCCCATTTTAAAAACTACACCCCTTAAGACATTCATCTAGAGGTGTAGTGAGCATTTTGACCCCACAGGTACTGTGTAAAAGATAATGCGCAGTGTGAGATTTGCAATTTTATATATATATATATATATATATGCCATTTCAGTGTCCAATATAGTGTGCCCAGCATGCGCCACCGGAGATATACACCCCTTAAATTGTAATGTGGGTTCTCCTGGGTACGGCAATACCCTACATGTGGCTGTTATCAGCTGCCTGGGCATATGGCAGGGCTCAGAAGGGAAAGATGAGGGGGGTAAGCTGTGCGGAGTGCATCAGGGTAAATTAAAAATCAAGGGATGTATGATACATTTTAAAACAATCTTTTATACAGAGCCCTGGTTTTTCGGGACACGTGTCACATTGGTATATTGTGTTCTTCCTTATCCCCCTCTTATAGCAGACTCTGCACCTCTTTTGACTCTTTCCCTTTCCACCGGTTTGGGGAACTTCTCCTGGAAAGTGTTGCCCTGGTACGATGCGTGTGGCCTCGCTTCCAGAAGTACTGGGTGCCCCCCCTTCCTGGTCCCTAAAGATTAGATCTTGAAATTCCAGGAAAGTTCCCCTCTGGCCTGCACATCGACGTAGCACGTACGCATTGTACAAAGCCATCTGTATGATGTGCCCGGCCAGCTTCTTATACCACACCGCATGGCGCTGTAGGGCTTCAGGACTTGATTTGACAAATCCATCCCTCCCATGTACCTATTGTAGTCCAGGATGCAGTCTGGTTTGGGGGTGGCCTTTCCTTCATATATCCTAAATCTGTAGGTATACCCTGATGCACTCTCGCACAGCTTATACATCTTCACGCCATACCTTGCCCTCTTACCCGGCAGGTACTGGCGGAATTGAACCCTCCCTTTAAAATGTACCAGGGACTCATCAATAGAAAAACACTTCTCGGGGGTGTATGCTTGGGAAAACCGGGCACTGAAACAGTCTAATAGGGGTCTCCGTTTATACAAACTGTCAAAACTGGGGTAATCTCGGGGTGGGCACGGCTCATTATCAGTATAATGTAAGAAGCGAAGTATTGCCTCATTTATTTATTTTTTTAGGTTCCAGTTCATTTCTGAAGTTGCTTTGAGGGGCCCATATATTAGAAACCCCTATCAAACACCCCATTTTAGAAACTAGACCCCTCAAAGTATTCACAACAGCATTTAGAAAGTTTATGAACCCTTTAGGTGTTTCACAGAAATTTAGAGCAAAGTAGAGGTGAAATTTACTCTTTTTATACCATTTTTTTTATAACACAAAATGATTTATCAGAGAAACGCAACTTAATACGTATTGCCCAGATTCTGCAGTTTTGAGAAATATCCCACATGTTGCCCTCGGGCGGTAATGGACTGAAGCACCGGCCTCCGAAGCAAAGGAGCACCTAGCGGATTTTGAGCCCTCTTTTTTATTAGGCACCATGTCCGGTTTGAAGAGGTCTTGTGGTGCCAAAACATTGGAAACCCCCCAAAAGTGACCCCAATTTGGAAACTAGACCCCTTGAGGAATCCATTGTAGTTTTCTTGGGGTGAATGCGGCTTTTTGATCAGTTTTTATTCCATTTTTAGGTGGCGTGGTGACTAATAAACAGCAATTCTACTATTGTTTTTGTATACTTTTTTTTTTACAGCGTTCACCGTGCGCTATAAATGACATATTCACTTTATTCTGCGGGGTGATACGATCACGTCGATACCAGATGTTTATTTTTTTTTTTATGTCTTATGGCGTTTGCACAATAAAATACGTTTTGTAAACAATCATTCACTTTTTGTGTTACCTTATTCTAAGAGCCAGAACGTTTTTATTTTTCAATCAATAAAGCCGTGCGAGGACTTATTTTTTGCGTAACGAACTGTAGTTTCAATCATTACCATTTTTCGGTACATGCGACTTTTTGATCTCTTTTTATTCCATTTTTTGGGAGGTGAAGTGACCAAACAATTGTGATTGTGGTACGGTTTATTAATATATTTTTTTACGGCGTTCACCGTGCGGGATAAATAACAAAATAATTTTGTAGTTCAGGCCGTTACGGACGCGGCGATACCAATTATGTATAGTTTATTTGTTTGTTTATGTATTTAAATTAATTATAAATGACTGATAAGGGAAAAAGTGGGACTTTTACTTTTATTACTTTTAAAACTTTTATTTTCTTATTTTTACACATCTTTTTTTAACTTTTTTTTAACTTTATTACTTTGTCCCACTAGGGGACTTGAGGGCAGGAGGCCCTGATCGCTATTCTAATACACTGCACTACATGCGTAGTGCAGTGTATTAGAGCGGTCAGCTACTCACTGACAGCAAGCATAGTGGGTCCTGACGTTGTCAGGACCCACTAGGCTTCCGTCTATGGCATAGCCGGACGCCATTGTTTGGTGTCCGGTTGCCATAGTCACCATCGCCGGCCGCTATCGTGTAGCAGGCCGGCGATGGCGGATTAACCCCTAAGAAGCCGCGATCGCTATTGAACGCGGCTTCTGAGGGGTTAATCGGCGGGGGAGCTCCGCGATCGGTCCCGGCACATTGAGCAGTGATAGTCTGCTGTCGGAAACAGCAGCTATCACAGCTCATGAACGCGCCCCGCGCGAACGGCGCCGTGTTTACTCCATGACCTACTATTAGGTCACTGAGCGCGAACGCTACAGTTAGCATGACCTAATAGTAGGTCATGGAGCGTTAAGGGGTTAATATCCCGGTAAATAAAATCTCCCATTATCACTACAGTACCCGCCTGTGCAGCCTGCCCCATCTGTTTATATAGCTTACCTTCCATCTCCTCAGTTATATTGGGGGGTCTATAGATTACCCCAAAAGTAATTTTTTCAGTGTTTACCTCCCTTTGTAATTCCACCAAAAAGGTTTGATAAAATATTTTTCCGCTTTGCTTTGTTTTGTGCTATGAAGGTTCTGATTATGGCGTGGAAGGCCACGACGTGTCCGTGTCTGGAGCACTGGATCCAATTAGTAAATAAATATGTATCAAAAACCGTACCTCAACAGGAGATGCCCTGATAAATTTGGGAAGATCTGTTCTAGGTGGTTGGAGGCCTCGGACACTGCCATCTAATTTTTGTTTGCCCTTCTGGCTGGAATGGGAGCAATGCGGGATGACTGGAGCCCTTGGTTGAATGGTGTATGAATGTGTGTTCTTTTAGTTGTTCTATGGCATTTACTGTGGTTACTTATTCTTATCCTGATTAACAGCAAAATATATACTGTGTTGTGATGCTCCTTTCTTTGTCAACTGCTTTCTCTGAACTATTAATATACTATATACCATGGTGCCTTGTTGTTGCCAACTAGTTTTTGGGTTAGTAATTATGTTGTATTCGTATCTACTTGTACTATTGTACTTGAAAAATGGAATAAATAAAACCTTTTAAAAAAATAATAATAATTTGCTGCCAAATGCTGGAAAACAGATATTTCCTTCAAAAACAGCAAAAATAAATAAATAATAATAATGTGATTTAAACATATGACAACCTCATTATGGAGTAAAGATCGTTGTCAGATTTTTAATGAAAGAAAACTAGAGATGATTCTGTACGCACAGAAGTCAAAAGAGGCCAGCATTCCTTGTTCTGCATTTGTACACATTTGCACAGCAGCGTTGGTAGAAAAGAGCTTGTTGTCCTGTGCCATTCACTAGATCCAGCTGACCCCTCTACTAACCAGCCTGAACAAGGCTCCTTTATTCTAAACACCGCTCTCTTACATCCATATACAAAATATGATATTCAGTTATGAATATATCCTCACTGCTCGGCTTGTAAGAATGGTCACCGAGAACGTGGAACTTAAGTGCACCAGCAGCTTATGTAATTCTTTCTCCTTTTTTTGTAAATGTATGGCTTTACTCTAATCAGATTTTTAATCTTGCCATTTAACCCCTTCAGGACCCAGCATGTTTTAGCCTTCAAGATTTTTTAAAATCTGACATGTGTTACTTTATGTGGTAATATCTTCAGAATGCTTTTACCTATCCAATCGATTCTGAGATTGTTTTCTCGTGACATGTTGTACTTCAGGTTAGTGAAAAAATTTGGTCGATAAATTTGGCATTTATTTCTGAAAAACACAAAAATTCTGAGAAAATTTGCAAAAATTAGCATTTTCTAAATTTTAACGTATCTGCTTGTAAAACAGATAGTAATACCACACAAAATAGTTATGAATTAACATTTCCCATATGTCTACTTTGTTTGCATCATTTTTTGAACGTACTTTTATTTTTCTAGGACGTTACAAGGCTTAGAACTTTAGCAGCAATTTCTCATATTTTAAAGAAAATTTCAAAAGGCCATTTTTTCAGGGACCAGTTCAGTTCTGAAGTGGCTTTGAGGGGCTTATATATTAGAAAATTCCCATAAATCACCCCATTTTGAAAACTGCACCCCTCAAGGTATTCAAATCAGCATTGACAAAGTGTTTTAACCCTTTAGGTGTTTCACAGGAATTAAAGCAAAGTAGAGGTGAAATTTACAAATTAGATTTTTTTTCCCGAAATTCATTTCTAATACATTTTTTTTTTGTAACACAGAAGGTTTTACCAAAGAAATGCAACTCAATATTTATTGCCCAGATTCTGCAGTTTTTAGAAATATCCCACATGTGGTCCTAGTGCGCTAATGGACTGAAACACCGGCCTCAGAAGCAAAAGAACCACCTAGTGAATTTTGGGCCTCCTTTTTTATAGAATATATTATAGGCACCTTGTCAGGTTTGAAGAGGTCTTGTGGTGCCAAAACAGTGGAAACACCACAAAAGTGACCCCATTTTGGAAACTACACCTCTCGAGGAATTTATCTAAGGGTATAGTTAGCACTTTGACCACTCTGGCGCGCAGGATCCACCTGTTATCGATCACATCTAAGTTATGAACTTGCATGTGATCGGCAACAGCTCGATCCTGCGTGTCATGGATACGCAAGACCCGCTGTCAGTGAACCCGTCAATCCCACTGACCTGACTGATTCAGGTCTCAGCGCTAGATATAGCTGCTCTGTATACAGGATATAAAGCAACTGTATCTCAAAAAGTAAAAATAATTTTTAAACAAAAAACATTTAGAAAATTTCACTACACACACTGACACATTTTTATTAACAAAATAAACAAAAAAAGCCCCACAATTTAAAAAGGTTAACATAGCCTTTAACCCCTTAGTGTCTAAGCCTGTGTTGGCCTTGTGAACACAGCCGATTTTTGCAAATCTGACGTTTTACTTTATGTGGTAATAACTCCAGAATGCTTTTGCCTATCCAAGCGATTCTGAGATTGTTTTCTCGTGACATATTGTACTTTATGATACTGAAAACATTTGGTTGTTAAATTCAATATTTGTAAAAAACAAAATTGAGAAAATTTGCAAAAATCTGCATTTTTCAAAATTTGAATGTATCTGCTTGTAAAACAGATCGTAATACCACACAAAATATTTACTAGTTAACATTTCCCATATATCTAGTTTATGTTTGCATCGTTTTTTGAACGTCCTTTTATTTTTCTAGGACGTTACAAGGCTTAGAACTTTAGCTGCAATTTCTCGCATTTTCAAGAAAATCTCAGTAGGCCATTTTTTCAGGGACCGGTTCAGTTCTGAAGTGGCTTTGAGGGGCTTATGTATTATAAAGTCCCCATAAATCACCCCATTTAAAAAACGGCACCCCTCAAAGTATTCAAAACAGCATTCAGAAATTATTTTAACCCTTTAGGCGTTTCACAGGAAATAAAGCAAACTAGAGGTGAAATTTACAAATTTAAATATTTTTTTTTACGAAATTAAATTTGTAATACAGTTTTTTCCTGTAACACAGAAGGTTTTACGATAGAAACGCAACTCAATATTTATTGCCCAGATTCTGGAGTTTTTAGAAATATCCCACATGTGGCCCTAGTGTGGTAATGGAATGAAGCACTGACCTCAGAAGCAAAGGAGCACCTAGTGGATTTTGGGCCACTTTTTTTATTAGAATATATTTTAGGCACCATGTCAGGTTTGAAGAGGTCTTCTGGTGCCAAAACAGTGGAAAGCCCCCAAAAGTGACCCCATTTTGGAAACTACACCCCTCAAGGAATTTTTCAAGAGGTATAGTTAGCATTTTGAGCCCACAGGTTTTTTGCTAAATTTATTGGAACTGGTCTGTGAAAATTAAAATCTACTTTTTTTCTGAAAAAACATACAATGTTTTAGTTTTTACAAGGAATAAAAGGAGAAAAAAGCACCCCAACATTTGTAAAGCAATGTCTCCCGATTACAGCAATACCCCATATGTGGTAATAAACTGCTGTTTGGTCCCACTGCAGGGCTCAGAAGGGAACTAGGGCCATTTGGATTTTGGAGCGCAGATTTTGCTGGAATGGTTTTCGGTGCCATGTCGTGTTTGCAAAGCCCTGGAGGGACCATAACAGTGGAAACTCCCCAAAAGTGACCCCATTTTGGAAACGACACCCCTCAAGGATTTTGTTCTAGGCTTATAGTTAGCATTTTGACCCCACACTGTTTAATTACGGCACGGGCAGGCCCATAGAAGTCTATGGGGCTCCTGTAATTACGGGTGACTACGTATGTGCACCCGTAATTACGGAAGCGTTGCTAGGCGACGTCAGGGGATAGTCACTGTCCAGGGTGCTGAAAGAGTTAAACGATCGGCAGTAACTAAGCACCCTGGACAGCGACATCACAATATAAATCAATGTGCAAAAAAAAATAGAAGTTCATACTTAACCAGAACTCCCTGCTTCTTCCTCCAGTCCGGCCCCCCCACGGTTGAAGTTTCATCCCATATGACTGCTGCAACCAATCACATGTCAATCACAGGCTGCAGCGGTACATGGACTGCCGCATTATCCAGGGAGGTCGGGCTGGATGTCAAAAAAGGGACACGTCACTAAGACAACGGCCGTGTAAGTATGAATTTCTTTTACTTTTACTAAGTAAAGGGCTGCCCCTTCTCTTTATCCTGCACTGATAGAGAGAAGGGGTTGCCGAATAGTGCACTGCAATTTTGCAGCGAAAACGTGCAATACGGGTCGAATACATGTGACCAAGGACCCGTATTTACGCCAGTATTTACGGGAGGAAAAAAATACTTTCTGTGCATGAGGCCTAAATAAAACACACAAGGCACGTTATTTACAAACATGGTTAAATATATATATATATATATATATATATATATATATATATATATATATATATATATATATATATATATATATGGCGTTGTCGGGCAGGGCTTCCCGCAAAGCGCAGTACCATTACGTCATGGTGATAGTGCGGGCTCAGGAGCTTAACCCGCACCATCACTGCCGGGTTCCAGTTGTATGTTACAGCTGACACCCTGATGTAAAAGGCCAGGACTGGAGCTAGCCTCCAATCCGACCGATTAACCCCACAGATGCGTTCAATAGAGATCGCAGTATCTGAGGGGTTTTTAGCCACCAGCACCACAGCAAAGTGATCGCTGGGTTGATGGTGGCTGCAATGGCAACTGGAGCGCTAATACTGGCCTCCCGATCTGTCAGCAAAGGAAGCCTTTTATGCCCTGCTCGGAGGCGGGGCCTAAAAGGCTTCTGGTACCATCGGCAAAATGGCGCCAGCTTAGCTTCCGGTTCAGAACTGAAACATATCTGCTGGAAGAGAGGGTGCCCGTATTATACCAGGAAAACACTTCCCAGCAAAAATCCCCAAACGTCAAAGATGTAGAGTGTGGACCAAAAGGGGGATAAGAAACGACATTTATCGGTGCGACACGGGCCTGTGCATGAAGGATTGCTTCACAGCGCAACCGACATCTATGGATTATTTTAGCCCATTATTATACCACCTGACTATGCCCCTGATGTACTCTGCCCAGCTTACATGTACCCCCACATAATAAACTGAAATACTAGTAAAACTGCAAACAAAACTACTACCAAGCAAAATCCCACACTACAAAAGCCAAATGCCGCTGCTTCCCTTCTGAACCCTACAGCGTGCTCAAACAGCAGTTTACTGCCACATATATGGCAATTTTAGGGTTTCTGTCTCCAGTGGCACAAGCTGGGCACGACATATTTGGGAAAAATTGCTATTTTTACTATGCACCATCCGCAGCGCAATCATTTATGGAAAAGACCTCTGAGGTGAAAATGCTCACTACACCCCTTAATAAATGCCTTGAGGGGTGTGGTTTCCAAAATAGGGTCACTTCTCAGGGGTTTCTTTTATTATTTCACATCAGAGCCTTTGCAATTGTGAACCAATACTTTCTAAATCGCCAAATTAGGCCTCAATTTCGCATGGTACTCTTTCACTTCTGAGCCCTGTCGATCGTCCAGGCAAAAGAGTAGGGCCACATGTAGGGTGTTTCTAAAACCAGGAAACACAGAATAATATTTAGAGAGTTGTATTTTCATGGTGGCACAAGCTGGGCACCACATACTGGCATATTTATCAAAAAATTCTTATTTTCACTCTGCAACATTTAGTGTACACAAATTTCTGGAAAACACATGCGGGTTTAAAGTGCTCACTACACCCCTAGGTGAATACCTTGAGGAGTGTAGTTTCCAAAATGGGGTCACTTCTGGGGTGTTTCCACTGGGGCTTTAATCTGCACTCCAAATGACAAATGGCACTCCTTCCCTTCTGAGCCCTACTGTGTGCCCAAACAGCAGTTTATGACCACATATCGAGCATTGCCATACTCGGGAGAAATTGCTTTACAGATGTTGGGGTGCTTTTTCTCCTTTTATTTGTTGAGAAAATTAAAAGTTTTGAGCTAAAGCTACGTCTTATTGGGAAAAACATTTTTTGTTTTCACTGCCGAATTCAAGTAAAATCTATGAAACACTTGCGGGGTAAAAATGCTCACTTCACCCCTAGATTAATTCCTCAGGGGGTGTAGTTTCCTAAATGGAGTGACTTTTGGGTAGTTTCTACTGTACTAGTACCTCAGGGGCTTTGCAAATGCAACATGATGCCGAGAAACCAATCCAGCAAAACCTGCGCTCCTAAAGCCAAATGATGCTCCTTCCCTTCTAAGTTTTGCCACGTGCCCAAATAGCAGTTTATTACCACATATTGGGTATTTACACACTCTGGAGAAGTTGCTTTACAAATGTTGGGGGGCTTTTTCTTCTTTATTCCTTGTGGCAATTAATGTTTTGTTTTTTTTGCTAAAACGACATTTTGTGTCAAATTTACAAATTTCCTTTTTTTTTTTGCAGAAATTAATTTTTAATCAATTTTTTTTGTAACACAAAGTTTCACCAGGTAAACGCAGCGCAATATTTATTGCCCAGGTTCCGCAGTTTTAGGAAATATCCCACGTGGCCCTAGTGTGCTACTGGACTGAAGCACAGGTCTCAGAAGCAAAGGAGCACCTAGTGGATTTTAGGCCTCCTTTTTATTAGAATATATTTTAGCCACCATGTCAGGTTTGAAGGGCTCTTGCGGTGCCAAAACCGTGGAAATCCCCCAAAAGTGACCCCATTTGGGAAACTATACCCCTTACGGAAATGATTTGTGGTTATAGTGAGGATTTTGACCCTGCAGGTTTTTTGCAGAAATTATTGGAATTAGGCTGTGAAAATGAAAATCTACATTCTTTCAAAGAAAATGTAGGTTTAGCTAATTTTTTCTCATTTCCACAAGGACTAAAGGAGAAAAAGCACTGCAACGTTTCTAAAGCAATTTCTTCCTAGTAAAACAACACCCCACATGTGGTCATAAATGGCTGTTTAGACACACGGCAGGGCTTAGAAAGGAAAGAGAGCCATTTGGCTTTTGGAGCACAGATTTTGCTGAATTGGTTTCTCAGCACCAGCACCAGGTCGCTTTTGCAAAGCCCCTAAGGTACCAGTACAGTGGAAACTACCCAAAAGCGACTCCATTTCGGATACTACACCCCTTGAGGAATTAATCTAGGGGTGTAGTGAGCATTTTCACCCCACAGATGTTTCATAGATTTTATTTGAATTGGAGAGTGTAAAAAAAAATTACGTTTTTTTCCAATAAGATGTAGCTTTAGCGCAAATTTCTTTATTTTCTTAAAAAATAAAGGAGAAAAAGAACCCCAACATTTGTAAAGCAATTTCTCCCGAGTACGGCATTACCCCATATGTGGTCATAAACTGCTTTATGGGAACACGGCAGGGCTTAAAAGGGAAGGAGCGCCATTTGGCTTTTGGAGTGCAGATTTTGTTTAATTGGTTTCTGGTCCCTATGTAGCATTTGCAAAGCCCCTGTGTGACCAACACAGTGGAAACTCCCCAGAAGTGACCACATTTTGGAAACTACACCCCTCAAAGGTTTCACCTAGGGGTGTAGTGAGCATGTTAACCCCGCAGGTGTTTTGCAGAAATTAGTGTGCACTCGATGTTGCAGAGTGAAAATGGGATTTTTTCCATAGATATGCCAATATGTGGTGCCCAGCTTGTGCCACCGTAACAAGACAGCTCTCTAATTATTATGCAGTGTTTCCCGGTTTTAGAATCACCCTACATGGGGCACTAACCTTTTGCCTGGACATTCGACAGGGCTCAGGAGTGAAAGAGTACCATGCGAAATTGAGGCCTAATTTGGCGACTTACAAAGTATTGGTTTACAATTGCAGAGGCTCTGATGTGAAATAATAAAAGAAACCCCTGAGAAGTGACCCCATTTTAGAAACTACACCCCTCAAGGCATTTATTAAAGGGGTGTAGTGAGCATTTTCACCCCACAGGTCTTTTCCATAAATGAATGCGCTGCGGATGGTGCAAAGTAAACATTTCAATTTTTCCCCAGATATGCCAATTCAGTGGCAAATATGTCATGCCCAGCTTATGCCACCGGAGACACACACCCCAAAAAATGTTAAAAGGGTGCCATATAGGTGTTAGTAAACTGCTGTTTGGGCACACTGTAGGGCTCAGAAGAGAGGGAGCGCAATTTCGCTTTTAAAGGGTAAATTTTGCTTGGTAGTAGTTTTGTTTGGAGTTTTACTGGTATTACAGTTTATAATGTGGGGGCATATGTGAGCTGGACAGAGTACATCAGGGGCATAGTCAGGTGATATAATAATGGGGTAAACAAAATAATCCACAGATGTGTGTTACACTGTGGAGCAATCCTTTATGCACAGTCCAGTGTCGCACTGATAAATGGCGTCCTTTCTTATCCCCTTTTTCGTCCACACTCCGCACCTTTGCAGTTTGGGGAATTTTGCTGGGAAGTGTTGTCCTGGTATAATACGGGCACCCTCGCTTCCAGCAGATATGTTTGGGCCCTCCCCTTCCTGGTTCCCTAATTTTAGGGCCCTGATAAATCACCTCTTGAAACAGAAGAAATGTTCCCCTCGGGCCTGCAGAACCGCATATATTTAATTTCCTGACTTATTGGAGCCTTAACTTACTTTATTTTTTCATAGACGTAGTGGTATAAAGGCTGTTTTGTTGTGGGATGCTCTGTAGTTATTATTGGTACTATTTTGGGGTATATGCAAATTTTTGACCACTTTTGATCCTATTTTTGGGAGGCAAGGTGACCATAAAACAGCAAAACAGTTTATTCTGTGGGTCTGTATGATTCCGGCGATACCTAATTCATTGCACTTTTTTATATGTTTTACAACTTTTTGCACAATAAAATTACTTTTGCAAAATGTATTTTTTCTGTCGCCAACTTTTTAATTTTTTCGTCGATGGAGCTGGATGAGGGATTGTTTTTTTTCGAGACTAGCTATAGTTTTTTTTATAGGTACCATTTTTAGAGACATGCGACTTTTTGATCACTTTTTATTTACATTTTTGTAGGGCAAAGTGACCACAAAACAGAAATTCTGTCATTGCTTTTTACACCGTTAACCGCGTGGAATAAACAAATATTTTTATAGTGTAGGCCGTTACGGTCGTGGCGATGCAAAACATGTATGTTTTATTTATTTTTTCAATAATAAAACAACTTGATAAGGGAAGAGCGATTTTTTAAATTTTATTACTTTAAACTTTTATTATATTTTTTACTGCTTTCTTTTTTACACTTATCTTTAGTCCCACTAGGGGACTTGAAGGTCCAACTGTCATATTTTTTTTTCTAATACATTGCACTACCTATGTAGAGCAATGTATTAGATCTGTCATTCACTGACAGCAAGCCGATTAGGCTTCGCCTCTGGGCGGGGCCTAATTGGCTTCCATACTGGCAGAGGAGGAGGCCATTGTTAGGTCTCCTGTTGCCATAGCAGCAGTCGGCAGCCGTGCGATTGCAGGGCACAGCTGCCGATCTGCTGACAACCAAATAGATGCAACGATCGCTGCAACTAAGGGGTTAATGGCAGGAATTGGAGCTAGCTCCGGTTCCTGTTACAGGTGGATGTTAGCTGTAACATACAGCTGACATCCACCGCTGAGGACGCCGGCTCATCTCCTGAGTCAGCGGCCACGGAAGCCTTTCAGGCCCCGCCTCCGTGCAGGTGGCTGAAAGTTTTCCGTGCTAGGCAGACCAGGAGGCTACTATTAGGCATCCGGTTGCCACTGCAGCCGCCGACACCCCGGCGATTTCATTGCTGGGGTGTCAATGAGATGAAAACACCTTAAATGCAGCGATCACTTTTGACCGCTGCATTTAAGGGGTTAATGGGTGGATCGAAGCTAACTTCGGTCCCCGCCATTACAGCAGGGTGTCAGCTGTAAGATACAGCTGACATCCGGGGATGATTACACCTACTCTGCTTCTGAGCCGGTGCCATCCATTTCTCGTAAGTATACGACATTTTGCAGGAAACACTGGCTTTCCGTGACATATACTTACAACAAATGTCGGGAAGGGGTTAAATAGAACTCCTCCCGCAAAAAAAAGTTTTAAACAATAAAAAGTTATAAACTCAAAATGCAAAGTGGAAAATAAATAAATATTTGAACTGTCCTCAAGGCCAAAAATGGCAGTCTCCCTAAGGGGTTAACCCCGATGTTGTCATTATATGAGGGAAATGATGGGGTCACTTATTATGGCGTTATTCATTTTGAACCTCCATACCCAATTATGTATCTCACATATTAACCCAATGTCGCCCATTTGGATTGTGAGGTACATGATGGGGTTAATTACTATTAAATGTGAGGCACATGGAGGTTCAAAATTAACAACACCATGTACCTCACATCAGAAAATGTAAGGACTTATTGTGCCTTTTTTTTTACTGTTGGCAAAGTATTATTTTGGTATCGAGACACTACACAAAGTATTGGTATCGAAGTCAAAATTCTGGTATCGTTGCAACCCTAGTTTGGACACACGGCAGAGCTCAGAAAAGGAGGAGTGAAATTTGGCTTTTGGAGCTTAAATTTAGCTGAAATGGTTTTCGGGTGCCATGGCGCGTTTGCAAACCCCTTAGAGACTAAAACCGTGAAAAAAAAAAAAATGTGACTCCATTTGGGAAACACACCCCTCAAGGAAATCATCTAGGGGTATAGTGAGAAGTTTGACCCCACAGGTTACTTGCTGAACTCATTTAATTAGGCCGTGAAAATAATTTTTTTTCAACTAAAGAAGGAATAAAGAAGAAAATACACACCAACTAAAGAAATTTCTCCCAAGTACGGTAATACCCCGTATATGGTCATAAATTGCGATTTGGACACACGGCAGGGTTCAGAAAGGCAGGAGTGCTATTTGGCATGCAGATTTTGCCGGTTTGTTTTTTTTAGAGTGCCATGTCGCGTTTGCAGAGCCCCGAGGTACCAATACAGTGGAAACCCCTGAGAAGTGGCTATATTTTGGAAACTACACCCCTCATGGCATTCATCTAGGGGTATATTAAGCATTTTGACCCCATAGGTGTTTCATAGATTTTATTAGAATTAGGCAGTGAAGATGAAAATTTTAAATTTCTTTCAGAAATATGTAGGTTTAGTACCGGATTCTTCATTTTCACAAGGGGTAATTGGAGAAGTTGAGTAAGAAATTGTGTAGTGTTTTCTCTTCGGAGTACGGTATTACCCCATATGTGGCCCTAAACAGGTGATTTAAGCCTATTTTGATCTTTTATGTGTCTTTTTTATTAGAAATTAACACGCAGCGGATGGTGCAAAGTGAAAATTTTAATTTTTCCACAGACATGTAATTTCAGTGCCCAATATGTAGTGTCCAGCTCGTGCCACTATGAAATGATAGCTCTCTAATCATTATGCTATGTTTCCTGGCTTTCGAAGACGTGTAGCCCTAATCTTTTGTCTGGACATACGACAGGGCTCAGGAGTGAAAAAGCACTTGAGGCCTATTTTGGCAATTTACGCAGCATTGGCCCAAAATTGTAGGGCTCTCAGGTCAAATAGTAAAAACAAAACCCCCAAGAACTGTCCCTATTTTGGAAACTACACTCCTCAAGGCATTAATCGGTGTAGTGAGCATTTTGATCGCACAGGAATTTAACCATAAATTAATGCCGATGGTGCCAAGTGAAAATTGCAACTTTCACTTTTTTGAAAATTGCAATTTTCCACGGATATACAAATTTTAGTGTGCAATATGTTCTGACCAGCTTGTGCCACTGAAGACAAATACCTCATAATATGCTAAGCGGGTTCTCCTGGGTATGGCAATAGCATATATGTGGACGTAAATGGCTGGTTGGGCACATTGTAGGGCTCAGAAGCAAGGGAGTGCCATTTGGCTTTTGGAGCGCAGAATTTGCTTTGTAGTAGATTTGTTTGGGGTTCCACTGGTATTTCAGTTTATAATGTGGGCGCATATGTAAGCGGTGCTGGGGACATCAGGGTACATAAGGTGGTAAAATAACGCATCAAAGGGATTGTCCGACTATTTTTCTTTTCTGAAATGAATAAACTTTGTAATATGCTTTCTTTTCCAAACCTATACAGATTGCAGGTTTTCAGTCCCTGTCAAGTGGACCGGGAAGTGGTGACGCGCCGTTACCGCTCCGGAGGGGGGGGGGGGCAGCTACCAACGCCTATGGATAGGTGATGAATATTGATTATGGTAAAAACCCTTTAAACATTGATTCTAAATTATGAAAATCTTTTCCCAATGTTTGCCCCCTTTGATCACATCTTTAATCCTGCCAGGCCAAGCAGCAAACCAAAGAGAACATCCGTTTAGTAGTTAATAATCTTTATCATGCCATCTGCAACAAACGGGAATTATTGTTGCGGAGCTTAGACCTGGAAAAAGTTTTCGACTGTAAAACGGGAATATTTAGCACTCGTGTTGGGTAGGATGGGAATTCAAGGCCCCTTTCTACAAGCTCTTAATTCCCTTCACTCTACCCCCCCCCCCAACCCCGGCCAGAGTAATATCCCAAAGTTAACTGCCCTCCTCCTTCCCATTTGGACGTGGAACGAGGTCGGGTTGTCCTTTATCTACTCTTCTTTATGCTATTGCCATGGAGCCTCTTGCCCTTGCAATCCGTCAAAATGTGGACATCCAAGTATACAATTTGGGTTCATCTTCCTTCAAACGTATCATGTATTCAGATGACATCCTTTTATTTATTAAAGGCTATGAAAACCTTTGATGGGGTTTTTTGGTTTTTTTTTTTAATAAAAAGGTCAGTCAGTGTGTTTGGTGCAACTTTATAAATAGTGTTTATTAAAAATAATTTTAACTTTTTGAGATACAGCTGCTCTGTATTCTCTATACAGAGCAGATATATCGTTCATAATGACCTGAATCCATCAGTCCTGCGGACCTGGCGGGTTCAGGGTCAGTGGGTCCTACATGTCTGACACTCAGGATCCACCTGTAATCTTTTACATCTAAGTTATGAACTTATATGGATCTCCTATATCTTGGGGCATGGGAATGCCGAATTTAAAGGGAACCGGTCACCAGCATTTCATATAACACATTTCTATATAACCTATAATTGTCTTCTTATAGAAGAGTCAAATCTTCGTTTGAAAAGAGTCATATCTTCATTCCTCAAGTCTTTCTGCATTTACCCCGCCTCCTTACTTTTGATTGACAGTTCCTCGCCTTCCCCCAGCACACAAAATCCCGCGCTTGTGCATTGATGTCCTCTTCTGGTGTGTGCGTAAAACGGGACACCGGATTATTACGATAAAAGGCGCAAAATGTTTGCAGACCATTGTTTACAGTCGGACGAGGAGTTTAGGAGAGGGGATAACGGCAATGAAGTTAAGATAGCAGTGGCCAGTGAGGGATATGTAAAGCTCAATAGGTTCAATAGGTGAAATGCTGGTGACAGGTTCTATACCATTTAAAAGCACAATTCTCACAAATTGCAGTATTATCAGTATTGATAATCCTTCACACACAAAAAGGGTCTTATTTGAATTCCTCCCCGGAGCCCTAATGTGGTCTCCTCAGCTAGGTACACACCTGAACTCGGTTGAGAATAGAGTAGTAGCGCACTCCTTACATCTCTGGTATACTCATGGACATCATTTATATTAATATCTAACTCGGACTCATTACAAAATATATTCCATAACCCAGATTTTCCTTCAGTTCAAACACCTACCGCCGTTCAATGGTGGATAGATACTCATATTACCATATTACCATATTCTTCAAACTCATACGAAACGGGAAACTCATGTCCTTTGTGAACTTAAGATTAGACCTACACATACCCTTGAGGGAACATTATAGATATATGCAAATCTCTAATTTTATTACATTATCTTTTAAAGTCTCTTATGGCGTTCACAGTTCCAGAGAATTTATGCAGAATAACCCCAAAACATAAAAGGTATGATCTCAGATATATTCTCAATTTTAGAACTTGAGTTCTGATAACGCCCCCTCCTATTTAGCAGCATGGGAAAAGCAGATAGGCCCTGTCCCTGGTGACATTACTTGGCAGCGCATATGGGAGAATACTCACACTTGTTCCCGTTCTTATAACATTAAAAAGACTTCTTACAAACTTCTGATGGCATCTGAGCCCTGCAAGGCTAGCTAAAAAAATTTCATCCCAAACAAAATTTAGGTTTCCTTGGATGTGAAGAAATAAGCTCTTAATTCACATTTGGTGGATATGTTTGATAGCTCAAGTGCATTGGAGACTAGTTGAGAGATGAATATCTTCAGCTGTAATGGTATAACTTCGGCACACATCGGCTCTTCTTGGAGAGGCAGGGTTAGATCAAGACGGGTTCATAGAAGTCTGAGTCGGTCTTCAGGTAACTGCCTTTTACAGAAGAGCTGAAAAAAAAGCCTAAGTTATGCTATTATAGCTGAAGGGACACTGCGCTCGGCTGAGCACTTCTGCCCGTTAGTTTCAGTGATTTGTGGGGGTCTTAGACCCAGACCTCAACTAACCAAAACTTCTGAAGTCACTAGGACTTGTCAAAAGTTTTATGAAATGACCGTTACTCTTTACTAAACTATCAGTGATAAGATTATCAGGTAGTTGCCACACTGAGGGTATGTGCACACACAAAATAAAAAACGTCTCTAAATACGGAGCTGTTTTCAAGGGAAAAAAGCTCCTGATTTTCAGGCGTTTTTTAATCAAAGTCGCGCTTGTCGCAGTGTTTTTAAACTGACATTTTTGGAGCGGTTTTTCTATAGAGAGTCTATGAAAAACGGCTGAAGAAGTGACATGCACTTCTTTTTCACGGGCATTTTTTACGCGGCCGTTTTTTCAAAACGGCCACGTAAAAAACGCCCAGTCGGAGCAGAAAGCAGTTTTCCCATCGAAATCAATGGGCTGAACACACTCCGTGTGAACATACCCTTTTACTGCGGCAAATGTACCTCAGTAATAATAAACCTAGAGAGAGTAATTTTAACTAAAACCTGCAACTGCCTGTGATATATGGATTGCTACAATTTGAGGTAGGAAGTTAATTAGAAAGTATTCTTTTTGTACAAAGCAGCTTAAAGAGGCTCTGTCACCAGATTTTGCAACCCCTATCTTCTATTGCAGCAGATCGGCGCTGCAATGTAGATAAGAGTAACGTTTTGTTTTTTTTTTAAAACGAGCATTTTTGGCCAAGTTATGACCATTTTTATATTTATGCAAATGAGGCTTTCTAAAGTACAACTGGGCGTGTTTAACCCCTTCAGGACACAGCCTGTTTTGGCCTTGTGGACGCAGGCGATTTTTTCAAATCTGACGTGTGTCACTTTATGTGGTAATAACTCCGGAATGCCTATCCAAGCGATTCTGAGCTTGTTTTTTTCGTGACATATTGTACTTTACGTCTGTTAAAAAATTTGGTCAATAAATTCAATATTTATTTGTGAAAAACACCAAAATTTATAGAAAATTTGCAAAAAATTGCATTTTTCTAAATTTGAAGGTATCTGCTTGCAAAACAGCTATTAATACCACACACAATAGTTACTAGTTTATATTTCCCATATGTCTACTTTATGTTGGCATAGTTTTTTGAACATCCTTTTATTTTTCTAGGACGTTACAAGGCTTAGAACTTTAGCAGCAATTTCTCACATTTTCCAAAACCATTTTTTTCATGGACCAGTTCAGTTCTGAAGTGGCTTTGAGGGCCTTATATATTAGAAACTCCCCATAATTCACCCCATTTTCAAAACTTCACCCCTCAAAGTATTCAAAACAGCATTCAGAAAGTTTCTTAACCCTTTAGGCGTTTCACAGGAATTAAAGCAAAGTAGAGGTGTAAATTACAAATGTAATTTTTTTTGCAGAAATTCATTTGTAATAGAAAAATTTCTGTAACACAGAAGGTTTTACATGGGAAACGCAACTCAATATTTATTGCCCAGATTCTGCAGTATTTAGAAATATCCCACATGTGGCCCTAGTGTGGTAATGGACTGAAGCACTGGCCTCAGAAGCAAAGGAGCACCTAGAGGATTTTGAAGCCTCCTTTTTATTACAATATATTTTAGGCTCCATGTCTGGTTTGAAGAGGTCTTGTGGTACCTAAACAGTGGAAACCCCCAAAAAGTGACCCCATTTTGGAAACTACACCACTCAAGGAATTTATCTAGTTGTATAGTGAGCATTTTAACCCCACAGGTTTTTTGCTGAATTTATTGGCGTTAGTCTGTGAAAATGAAAATCTACATTTCTTCTGAAGAAACATAGAAATTTTTTAATTTTTGCAAGGAATAAAGGAGAAAAAGCCGCCCAACATTTGTAAAGAAATTTCTCCTGATTACGGCAATACCCCATATGTGGTAATAAACGTATATTTGAACACATTACAGCCCTCAGAAGGGAAGGAGCGCCATTTGGATTTTGGAGCTCAAATTTTGCTATAATGGTTTTCGGTGCCATGTCCCATTTGCAACGCCCTGGAGGGACCAAAACAGCAGAAACCCCCCAAAAGTGACCCCATTCACTATCAGAATCCAAGAGAGCAAATGCCTCTTAAGTGGTATATAACTTGCGTGCCATTTTTTACGTATTTTTTTTTTTACTTATTTTTTGTAACGGTTTTAATAAAAGTAACAAAGAAAAAGTCCACTAATCCATTGATCAATAAATTTATGAACAACCCTAAGGCCCTGTTCACACTGGGTTTTTTTTACGAGTTTTTCAACGCGGAAAACACTCCGCAAAACTCGTCAAAAACCGCCAGAAAATGTCTCCCATTGATTTCAATGGGAGTTGGACGAGCTTTTTTACCGTGAGCAAAAAAAACGCATCGCGGTAAAAAGAAGCGACATGACTTATCTTTAGGCGGTTTCCGCCTCAGAACCCCATTTCAATCAGTCAGAAGGGTAAAAAAAACACCTCGACAAGTGTTTTGACGAGTTTTTGGCAAACCACTGTGCAAAAAACGTCTGGAGCAGTTTTTGCAGGAGGAATTTTCCTCCTGCAAAAAACTCAGTGTGAACACAGCCTAACAATGACTCAATGTATTTAGAATTTACAGACGTGTAAAATATATGAAGAGATTTATATAAGTATATGTGTGTCTACGTATATATTACATGTACGTATATATCTATATGATATAGATATATAACATCCCTAATTATTAATTTTTAGTATTAACAAATTTCAAATATATGTCTATATATAATATATATCACGTGTGCGTATGTATATATATATATATATATATATATATATATAAAACATAGATGTGTATATATATATATATATATATATATATATACACACACACGTGTATGTATATATATATATATATACATACATACACACATATGTATACATACACACACAGTATATAAATATAATATAAATATATATATAAAAAAAAAATCATATAGATATATATAGATTTATATACTGTGTATATAAATAAATATATATATATATATATATATATATATATATATATATATATATATATATATATATATATATATATATACACATACACACACACACAAATACACATTATAAGCCCTAATTGATTATAAATTAACTAACTGTCCTAGTCTGAGTACTATCTACCTAAACTATAACTAGCTGCCATCACTAAACTATCTATGTGGATGTGTTTTTCTGTGTATTTCACAGTCATTGTGTCTTTATAGGAGACACACAGCAGCTGCTCGGCACAGCTTCTTCTCCCCCACTGTCTCAGAACGATCTGACAGGGAGGGAGGAGAAACATTGTAACAAACAGCACGAAAGTTTGTTGCTGCAACAAACTTTGCTGTGATCATGATAAGTTTATCATGGTGATCATGTCATCAGGACCGACACCAATCCGGTCCTGATATCTTCTCTCAGCACTTAGGCTGCTAGTAGCAGCGTGTGCTGAGAGATTCAGAGCACAGGGAGAGCGCTGTGCACTCTCTTCTGGCACCACGTGAATTAACGGGCTGCAGGAGAAAAGCCCAGCACGGCAGCCCGTTAATCTACGTGGGCTGGTCGTGAAGGGGTTAAAGTAAAAGTACAACTGGGCGTGTATTATGTGCGTACATCCGGGCGTTTTTACTTCTTTTACTAGCTGGGCGCTGTGTATAGAAGTATCATCCACTTCTCTCCACAACGCCCAGCTTCTGGCAGTGCACAGACACAGCGTGTTCTCGAGAAATCACGCTGTGACGTCATTCACTTCCTGCCCCAGGTCCTGCATCGTGTCGGACCAGCGAGGACACATCAGCACCAGAGGCTACATTTGATTCTGCAGCAGCATCAGCGTTTGCAGGTAAGTAGCTGCCAGAAGCTGGGTGTTAACGAAGAGAAGTGGATGATGCTGATTCGTCAGCATTATACACTTCCATTCACAACGCCCAGCTAGTAAAAGAAGTAAAAACGCCCAGATGTACGCACATAATACACGCCCAGTTGTACTTTAGAAAGCCTCATTTGCATAAATATAAAAATGGTCATAACTTGGCCAAAAATGCTCGTTTTAAAAAAACAAAAAAACTTTACTCTTATCTACATTGCAGCGCCGATTTGCTGCAATAGGAGATAGGGGTTGCAAAATATGGTGACAGACCCTCTTTAAGGCCCCATGCACACGAACGTGCTTTTGCGGCCGCAATTCCCCCGAAAATCCACGGGAGAATTGCAGCCCGATTCATTCTTATGGGGCCATGCACACGACCGTGGTTTCCACGGTCCGTGCATGGCCCCGGAGCCCGGACCGCAGAAAGAACGGGCAAGTCTTATTACAGCTGTGTTTAAAATAATGGCCGCGGCCATGTGCACAGCCCACGATTTGCGGGCATCTCGCGGCTGACGATCCGTGGCCGGCCGACCCGAAAATCACGGCCGTGCACATGGCTACGGTCGTGTGCATGAGACCTTACCAGGATTGCAGACACTATTTAAAGTCACGCAAAAAAATTGGATAAGCGAGTCGAACCTTCAAATACAAAACTGAATTATAACCGCTGGAGTCTAAATAGCAACTCTCAACAGAAATATTTTAATACTGATAAAATACATTTCCTCTTAACGCCGAAGGACTGATATATCCGTCCTCTGCAGCTGCTAGTTCGCGCAGGACGACTTCTATATCTGTCCTGTGATCGCGCGGGTACGGACAGTGTACCCACGCGATCAGCGGCAGAAACATGGCTGTTATACACAGCCTGGCTCCTGCTGCAAAGGAAGCGCGCTCCGATTCCGGCAGTTTAACCCATTAAATGCCGCTGTCAATAGCGACAGCGACATCTAATGTGTTTGACAGAGGGAGGGAGCTCCCTCTGTCACCACATCGGCGCCCCCGCAAAGAAATCACGGGTCGCCATCGGGTTTCCATGGCAGCTGGGGGCCTAACCAAGGCCCCCAGGTCTGTCTTCAGCAAATGCCTGTTAGGCCATGCCAGAAGCATGGCCTAATAGATTGCCTGTCAGTTTTACACTGACAGGCAATAATGCTTTGATATACTAAGTATATACTAAGTATACCAAAGCATTATATATGCGATCGCATAGTGAAGTCCCCTGGTGGGACTAAAAAAAAAAAAAGTAAAAGCAGTTAAATAAAAAGTTTGTAAAAAAACTAATCACTGAAACTAAGTGGCAGAAGTGCTCATCCGAGCGCAGGGTCCCTTCAGCTATAGCATAACAGCCTTTTTTTCAGCTCTTCTGTAAAAGGCAGTTACCTGAAGACAGACTCAGACGTCTATGAACCCGTCTTGAGCTAACCCTGCCTCTCCAAGAAGAGCCGAAGCAATACCATTACAGCTGAAGGGACACTAAACTCAGCTAAGTGTTTGTTTCAGCGATCGGTGGGGGTCTCAGCACTGTCACTGTCACATGTCAAAAGTTTTATGAAATTAGTTACTTTTTAACCCCTTCCCGCTTTGGCCACTTTTGACCTTCCTGACAGAGCCTCATTTTTCAAATCTGACATGTTTCCCTTTATGTGGTAATAACTCTGGAATGCTTTCACCTATCCAAGAGATTGAGATTGTTTTCTCGTGACACATTGGACTTTAGTTTACTGGCAAAATTTGCTCGATACATTCAGTATTTAATTGTGAAAAACAAAATTGCAAAAATTAGCATCTTTCTAAATTTAAATGTATCTGCTTTGTAAGACAGGCACTTATACCACACTAAATTCTTGCTAATTAACATCCTCCTTATGTCTACTTTAGATCGGCATGGTTTTTTGAATATAGTTTTATTTTTCTAGGACGTTACAAGGCTTGGAACTTTAGCAGCAATTTCTCACATTTTCAAGAAAATTTCAAAAGGCTATTTTTACAGTGGGCAGTTCAGTTGTGAAGTGGCTTTGAGGGCTTTATATATTAGAAACCCTGAATAAGTCACCCCATTTCAAAAACTTCACCCCTCAAAGTATTCAAAACAGCATTTAGTACGTTTCTTAACCCTTTAGACGTTTCAAAGGAATTAAAGCAAAGTAGAGGTGAAATTTACAAAATTTCTTTTTTTTTTTTTTTGCAGAAATAAATTTTTCGTTTCAATTGTTTTAATTGGGGGTTTTTCATATAAAACATGAGACAGACATACTATGCATAAAGTATATAAAGTTCAGTTACATATATCTCAATAAAGCAAAGGATAGCGATATCAATGTGAACTTCTTGAAAATATCAGCATAGAACAAATAAAAGGGAAATAACAAAAAACACACAAACAGTGCAGCAATACTTGGTATTACAGACAGTATCCATATATATTCATACAGATATGCATATAGGATCATACCGCAGGTAAAGTCTAAAACAGCGTAACCCTGTGCATGTTCAGGTCAGAGTGCTAACTGATTGGTAATTATGGAAAATACTGGTAAACCAGGGGTTCCACAATAGGCTAAATTTGGAGAATGAAGAATTACCCAAGGCTATTATTCTCTCATATGCATATGTCGTGTTGAGTAAAGATATGAGTTCATCTATTGAAGGAGCATCTATCTCTTTCCAATGTCGTGTGATAACTAGCTTAGCCAGTACAAGGATTTTACAAATCAAGCATCTCATATTAAATGGGATAATGTCTAGATCAAGAGATAGTAGTGCTAGTTGAGGAGAACACAGGATTGAGCATTGAAATACTTGTGCCAAAAGTTCAAATATTTGGGTCCAATACCCGTCCAGTTTGGGACATCGCCACAGAATATGAAAAAGGGTGCCTGTGTTACCACAACCCCTCCAACATACAGGCGGTGAATCAGGGTACATCTGATGCAAACGGTCAGGAGTGAAGTACCATCTCAAAGAAGTTTTAATTGCGGTTTCTACATGTTGAATACATGGGAGAGCCGCATGTATGAGTTTAAAGGAGGCCAACCATGCCGCGTCATCAAATGTCATCTCTAAGTCTCTTTCCCATGACTTAAGCAAATGAAATTTAGTGAACGAATAATGAGAGTTGATCGTGTTGTATATGGGTTTTAAACCCTTAACTCGTCTGGAGAAATGGCCAAATAGTTTAAAGTTGCATAAAGCATAAAGCATCCAAATTGTTGATGTTCATAATGCAGTGTTTTATTTGTAAGTACTTGAAAAAGTCTGAGTCGGATAGAGAAAATTCAGACTTGAGATGATCAAAACTCACCAGTTGCCGGTGCTCAAACAATAATGAAACATCTTTGATACCCTTTGCAATCCATGATGATAAAGAAAAGGTTAGGAATTATCAGCATAAAAAATTCTAAGGGAATATAGCTTTTAAGTAAAGGAACGCGGTGAGGTGTATTTCGCTGAATATAGGACCAGCATTCCAAAGTAGACTTTGTCAATGGAGATAGTGGACAGGGATATGGTAACTCCCAAAACTGCAAGAATAGTGTAGATTTTAAGGGCAGGGGCGAAGTAGAAGAGGCTTCTATTTGTACCCATTGTTTGTCTCCATCCATGGCCCACCAGCTAGATATTTGTGCTACTTGAGTGGCAATGTAGTAGCTGTGAATGTCTGGTATACCCAAACCTCCTATCTTCCTGTCTTTAGTAAGCAAATGCATGGAAATTCTAGGTTGGTGTCTTGACCAGACAAATTGGGAGAGGGTTTTTTGCGCCATCTGAAAGAATCTCTTGGGAAGAGCGATAGGCAAGGTTCGAAATAGGTATAAAAGTTTGGGTAATAGAAGCATTTTGTATGCTGCAATCCTGCCAAGCCATGAGGTTTCAAATTTCAGTAGTCGCTCCGTGTCGGTTTGAATAGTCTTCAAAAGCGGTTCATAATTAGCCTCATATAGGTCCCTAAAGGAGGAAGTTAAGGTTATACCTAAATATTGAATACCTTTCGTTTGCCAGTCAAAAGGGTATTTGGTTTTAAGGAAATGTAGTGTAGAAAAGTCTAGATGGAAAGGAAGTATTTGTGATTTCTGCGCATTTAATTTATAATATGAGATTTTCCCAAACGCATTGATAATGTCCATAGATGAGGCCAACAAGGACTCTGGATCAGTTAAAGATAGGATGATGTCATCTGCATATAAAGAAATGATATGTGATTTGTCCCGGCATTGTATTCCCTGAATTTCCGTGCAAAGTTTAATGTGTTGAGCTAACGGTTCCATGGATAATATGAAGATTATTGGGGATAAAGGGCATCCTTGTCGGGTGCCATTAGATATATTAAACTCCGTGGACAGGATTCCATTAGTGTATACTTTTGCTGTAGGCGACGAGTACAGAGCTCCAATGGCCTTCAATATTGTGCCCTCAAATCCCATCTCCCTAAGTGTCGCAAAGGCGCAAGACCAATTAATGCGGTCGAACGCCTTTTCAGCGTCCAAAGCCAGCATCAAAGCTGGCGTAGCTCGCGTTTCAATAAGGTGAATTAGGTTTAAGATCTTTCTCGTATTATCTGACGCTTGCCGTCCTTTAACGAAACCCACCTGATCTACACTCACCAAAGTAGTCAACAGAGGGGAAAGCCGCGTTACAATTAATTTGGCATATAGTTTTAAATCTGAGTTCAGTAGCGAAATTGGTCTAAAATTTTGGGGAACATCAGGATTCTTACCCGGTTTAGGGAGTGTGACAATAATGGCCGACTGATTTTCTTTCGGAAAGGAACCAAGATCCATGGCATGTTGAAAAAACTTTGTCAAGTAGGGAACTAATATAGTGGATACGTTTTTATAATAAGAGTTAGAAAGGCCATCTGGGCCTGGGGATTTGCCTTGTGGGAGGGAGTGGATAATTGTCAAAATTTCTTGCGGTGTGATTGGGGCATTTAGGGATTCCAGCTGTTCTACGGACAATTTAGGCAAAGACACCCTCCGGAGAAAGTCTAGTATCTCAGGGGGGTTGGGACAAGCAGTAAAGGGGTCATCTTTTAGGTTGTAGAGGGATGAGTAATATATGCGGAACTGATCTACTATGTCTCTGGGGTCAAGAATTTTTTTTGCGATTATGGGGGTCTATCAAGTAAGGGATTCTAGCTTTCTGGTGTTGAGTTTTAAGTCGAGCGGCTAATAGTTTCCCTGCCTTATTGTTTTGTGAATAATATCGAGCTTTGGTTTTCCTTAAATTTTTCTCATACTCAGATAGTAAGCAGAGACGAAGGCGTTGGCGTAGGAGGAGTAATTGAGAGGCCCATTCCGTCGAGGGTGATAATTTATTTTTTGTATCCAAAATGCGGATCTCGTTTGTCATCGAAGAGATCTCCGCTACCCGTGTTCTGCGAAGAGTGTGACCTAATCGGATGAAAGTGCCTCTGATGTATGCTTTGTGTGCGTTCCATAGGGAGGAGATCCCGACATCTGGCGTATCGTTTTGTTGAAAGTACTCATGAAGGTCTCTTTCTATGTCTTTTTTATAAGTAGGATGTGATAAGAGAAAAGAGTTGCATCTCCAAAGGTAATCTGAAGGAGTATTATACGATTCCGCAATCGTCAGAGTAATTGGAGCGTGGTCCGACCACTGAATACTTCCAATAGTCGTGGATTGAGCCAAAAGAAGTGTAGTTTTATCTATTATGAACATATCAATTCTAGAGTAGCTATTATGTACTTGGGAATGGAACGAGTAGTCTCGTTCCGACCATGTTGCATACGCCAGATATCGTACAGCTCCTCCCCACAAAACCAATCACCGAGGGCAACGCTTGAGAGACGAGAATGTGAAGAGGTATCTATGTCAACATCCATAACAGCGTTAAAGTCCCCGCATATAATTAATTGTCCCTGTTTATGTTTGGAAATCAATCTGTGGATTTTATGTAGGAATCTCATCTGGTGCGTGTTAGGTGCATACAGCGTTAACAGGGAATATTTTACATTGTTAATCAGACAAATCAGGAAAATATATCTACCGTTAGGATCAGCAAACAATTCAATTACTTGAAAGGCAACTGAGTTTCTTATAGCCATCAGCACACCTCGGGTTTTGGTGGAGTGGTGTGATTGGAAGACATAGGGAAATTGAGGGTGTTTGATGCGATGAGCATCTTGTTTCAAAAGGTAAGTCTCTTGTATACAAAGAACCTCACATGCTAATTGTTGCGCTTCCTTCCACATATACGCCCTCTTATGCAGACTGTTAAGGCCATTTACGTTTAGAGAGCCAATTTTAAGAGCCATTATAAAAGAACACGGTCTGCTGACTATAAGCTCCCTCAGACATAAGAATTATACTCCTTCCATTACAGAAATTACATACTATAGTAATTAATGGCAGGTATGCACTTTGATGGCGGTACAAGTATATATGAGATAAAGATAGCTGCAATAAACAAGCAAAAAACTCACAGTAACAAAACAAAAGCATTCGAATACTTTCTCAAAGGAAGGTCTGAACAACAGGGAAGTTCAGACATATGCGGGGGGAAACAGTCCGCTTGTGAACCGGATTTCTAGGCCTCAAAGAGCCCAGCAGCGCCCCTGCCGTAGGGTGTACCTAAACGTCGTGGTCGATTACGGAGGTTGATCACTCGCCAGTCATCTTTCACAGGTTGTGGGGGAGCTCTCTTCGTAGATTCTGGGGGAACTACAGAAACGGAAATACCCCACTGTTGGAGGAGCAGCGCTCAGTCTCCAACGGTTCTGATTGCGTGCATGGAGCCATTCCTGTTGATCAATAAACGCACTGGAAATCCCCACTTGTATAGAATCTTGTGATCTCTCAGAGCAGTAGTGATGGGGGAAAGTTCTCTCCTAAGTTGCAGAGTGACAGCAGATAGGTCTGCATATACGGAGATCTGGTTGTATTGCGCAGGAAGAGTCTCCTTTTGTCTGACGGCATTCATGAAGTTATCTTTTATGTGGAAAAAGTGGAAGCGGGCCAGGACGTCCCTTGCAACATCCTCAGCTAGATGCTTAGGTCTGGGAACCCTGTGGTCTCTGTCAATGATCAGGTCCCTAGAGGTGCATTTAGGCAGTGCAGACTTGACAAAATCTTGAATAAAATGGGTCAGATCTTTGGCTGCTATGTCTTCAGGGATACCTCGAAATTTGACGTTATTACGTCGGGAGCTGTCTTCTAAGTCGGCAATTTTAGCTTTCACTTGTGAAAAGTTAGCTTCAAGGTCATAATGGGCATCTATAAGCTCATTGTGAGAGGCTGCAAAGACGCTCATTTTTGATTCAACATGTTGAACCCTATCTTCCACTGCGTGTAACGCTTCCGACATTGGATTCGCTCATTTACTTAAACCTGAGTAGAGAGACTGCTGCAGAGCTTGCAACATGGTCCTAAGGGTAAGTTCTGTGACAGGGTTAGATGAAGATGGCATGTCAGTTAAAACATCTGGGGATCTTGAAGACATACCTTCGTCATCGTGTCAGTCTTTGTCCGGCCCCAAAGAAGTCTGAGAGAGGTGTGGGCCCTTCTTCTGCTGTTTCGCAGGGCTCCTGGATGTAGGAGACTGAGTTGAGGAAGAAGAGGTGCCACGTGTTTGATCCCTAAGATGGTAAGATGGCGGCCTCTGAGTTCCGGTAACACGAGGGTCGGAGGTAACTCCATCTCTTGAGAATGAGGAGAGGCTGTCAGAGTGTGAGGTGACAGAGCCGGTACAGAACTGCTCCTGCGAGGTGGAGTCGTGGCGTGCGGGGATCCCGGAGCGGAGGTGAGTGAACCCGTTTGTGAGCAGGCATCGGCGCCATTTTGGACCTTCAGGCGGTCGTGAGGGAAATAGAAATCCAGCAGTTTCGCTGGTCTGGACACAGATTTTCTTCTTCTGGGCATGCCTGGCGGTGTTATCCTCCGGTACAGCAAAGTCAGGGTGTAGGAGAGGTATCAGGCGTTAAGTAGTCGCTGAATGTCGGTAAGGCAGTGCGGAGCGGAGTTTTCAAGCGGCCATTCAGTCCGGCAGCCAAGCCACGCCCCAGAAATAAATTTTTAATCAATTTTTTTTGTAATACAGAAGGTTTTACCAGAGAAAAGCAACTCAATATTTATTGCCCAGATACTGCAGTTTTTAGAAATAGCCCACGTGGCCCTAGTGTGCTAATAGACTGAAGCACCGGCCTCAGAAGCAAAGGAGTACCTAATGAGTCTTGGGGCCTCCTTTTTATTAGAAAATATTTTAGGCACCATGTCAGGTTTGAAGGGCTCTTGTGGGGCCAAAATAGTGGAAATCCCCCAAAAGTTACCCAATTTGGGAAACTAGACCCCTCAAGGAGATCTAGGGGTATAGTGAGCATTTTGACCCCACAATTTTATTGCAGAAATTATTGGAAGTAGGTCGTGAAAATTAAAATCTACATTCTTTCAAAGAAAATGTAGGTTTAGCCCACATTTGTAAAGCAATATCTCCCGATTAAAACAACACCCCACATGTAGTCCTAAATAGCTGTTTGGACACACGGCATGGCTTAGAAGGGAAAGAGCGCCATTTGGATTTTGGAGCTCAAATTTAGCAGGAATGGTTTGCGGAGGCCATGTCACATTTGCAAAGCCCCCGAAGGGACAAAAAACTGTGGAAACTTTCCACAAGTGACCCCATTTTGGAAACGACACCCCTTGAGGAATTCATCTACGGGTGTAGTGAGCATTTTGACCCCACAGGGGATTTATAGATTTTATTAAAATTGGGCAGTGAAAATTAAAAAAAATCCCTTTTCTTCAAGACGACGTAGCTTTAGCTCAAAACTTTTCATTTTCTCAATAAATAAAGTAAAAAAAAAAAAAAAGAAACACAATGTTTGTATTGTAAAGCAATTTCTCCTGAGTACAGCAATATCCAATATGTGGTTATAAACTGCTGTTTGGGCACACGGTAGGGCTCAGAAGGGAAGAAGTGCCATTTGGAGTGCAGATTTTGCTGGATTGGTTTCTCGGCACTGTCGCATTTGCAAAGTCCCTGTGGGACCAAAACAGTGGAAACCCCCTACAAGTGACCCCATTTTGTAAACTACACCCCTCAAGGTATTCACCTAGGGGTGTGGCGAGCATTTTAACCCCGCAGGTGTTTTGCAGAAATTAGTGTACACTCGATGTTGCAGAGTGAAAATTATATTTTTTCCATAGATATCCCAATATGTGGTGCCCAGCTTGTGCCAGCATAACAAGACAGCTCTCTAATTATTATGCTGTGTTCCCCGGTTTTAGAAACACCCTACATGTGGCCCTAATCTTTTGCCTGGACTATCAACAGGGCTCAGGAGTGAGAGAGTACCATGCGAAATTGAGGTCTAATTTGGCAACTTACACAGTATTGGTTCACAATTGCAGAGGCTCTGATGTGAAATAATAAAAGAAACCACTGAGAAGTGACCCCATTTTGGAAACTACACCCCTCAAGGCATTTATTAAGGGGTGTAATGAGCATTTTCACCCCACAGGTCTTTTCCATAAATGATGGTGCTAAGTAAAAATTTAAATTTTTCCTCAAGATTTGACATTTCAGAGGGAAATAAGTCGTGCCCAGCTTGTGGCACTGGAGACACACACCCCAAAACTTGTTAAAAGGGTTCTCTCAGGTATGGCGATGCCATATATCTGGAAGTAAACTACTGTTTGGGCACGCTGTAGGGCTCAGAAGGGAAGGAGCGCCATTTAGCTTTTGGAGCGTGGCTATTGCTTGGTAGTAGTTTTGTTTGGAGTTTTACTGGTGTTTCAGTTTATAATGTGGGGCACATGTAAGCCGGGCAAAGTACATAGTACATAGTAAGAGGGTATAATAATGGTGTAAAATAATCCATAGATGTGTGTTACGCTATGAAGCAATCCTTATTGCACAGGCCGGTGTCGCACTGATAAATGGCATCCTTACTTATCTCCCATTTGGTCCACACTCTGCACCTTTGCAGTTTGAGGAATTTTGCTGGAAAGTGTTGTCTTGGTATAATACCGGCTCCCTCGCTTCTAACAGATATGTTTGGGCTCTCCCCTTCCTGGTTCCCTAATTTTAGGGCCTTGATAATTCGCCTCTTGAAACAGAAGAAATGTTCACCAGCACAACCGCATATTTTTATTTCCTGACTAGCCTTAACTAATTTTATGTTTTCATAGATGTAGTGGCTTGAGGGCTGTTTTTTTGCGGGACGAGCTGTAGTTATTATTGGTACTATTTTGGGGTACATGCACCTTTGTGATCACTTGTTATCCTTTTTTTAGGAGACAAGGTAATCAAAAAACAGCAATTCTGCCATAGTTTTTTTTATACAGCGTTCATCATGCGTTATAAATTACATGTTACCTTCATTCTGCGGGTAAGTACGATTCCGGCGATACCTAATTTATAGAAAGTTTTTATGTTTTACAACTTTTTGCAAAATAAAATTACTTTTGTAAAAAGAATGTATTTTTTCTGTCGCCATTTTAATTTTTTTGGTCGATGGAGCGGTCTAAGGGCTTGTTTTTTGCGAGACAAGTAATCGTTTTTATAGGTACCATTTTTGGATACATGTGACTTTTTGATCACTTTTTAATTCAATTTTTGTAAGAAAGTGACAAAAAAAAAAAAAAGCTATTCTGGCATTATTTTTTAGGTTGCTTTTTACGGCGTTCACTGTGAGGGACAACTAAGATAATATTTTTATAGTTCAGGTCGTTACAGACGTGGCGATGCCAAATATGTATGCTTTTATTATTTTTTTACAATAGTAAATGACTTGATAAGGGAAAAAAGGCAATCGTATTTTATGTTATTACTTGAAACTGTTATTTTATGTTTTACAACTTTTATTTTTAATTTTTTTACACTTTTCTTTAGTCCCGCTAGGGGACTTGAAGGTCCAACTGTTTGATTGATGTTCTAATACATTGCAATACCCATGTATTAGAACTGTCAGTTATTCACCGACAGCAAGCCGATCAGGCTCCGGCTCCGGGCCTAAACGGCTTCCGTGATGGCAGACAGGAGGCCATGGTTAGGCCTCCTGTTGCCATAGTAGCAGTCGCCAGCCTGGTCATCGCATGGCAGGCTGCCGATTTGCTACAAGCCACTTTGATGCAGCGATCGCATTGGATCTCTGCATCGAAGGGGTTAATGGCAGGAATCTGAGCTAGCTCCGGTTCCTGCCGATACATCGGGGGGTGTCCGTTGTAACATACAGCAGACACCTACTGCTGATGACACCGGCTCAGCTTCTGAGCCAGAAGCGGAGCCAGCGCCATCTTGCCGATGGTACCGGAAGGCTTTTAGGCCCCGCCGCCGAGCGGGGCATAGGAGGATTCCGTTGCTGGCAGACAGGGAGGTAAGTATTAGGCCTCCAATCGCCTTTGCAGCCACCTGTAACCCAGCGATCGCGTTGCTTGGGTGTCGGTGGCTAAAAACTCCTCACATGCTGCGATCTCTATTGAACGCAGCATCTGAGGGGTCAATCGGCCGGATCGGATGCTAGCTCCGGTCCTGGCCGGTACCTCAGGGTGCCAGTTGTAACATACAGCTGGCACCCAGCGGTGATGGTGCGGGCTCAGCTCCTGAGCCCGCACGATCACGCAACGTAATGGTACTGCGCTTTGCGGTAAGCCCTTCCCGATTGCGCCGTATATATGCGGCGGATGTCGGGAAGGGGTTAATAGAATGTTATAACTGCTTTAAACAGGGATATTATGATATATAGCTAAAACAGTCTTTTTTATAATACATGTGATGTTATCCTATAGGAAAATAGTATTTTCTAGGCTATTCATTTTGCATAACACTTAAACCCCACGCAGCTCTCAGCAGGTCCATGCTATATTAGACTTTGTAGTCAAGACATTATACTGGGTGTTTAATACCAAACAAGAAGACATACAGAGCCCTTTTCTTACGAGAGAAAGCAATGTTAACTGTTCTCCAAATCCAATGCCCCCTGCATCAAGTCTGGAAAGCACAGCAAAAGCCTGTGAAGTTTCAAGCACTCATACTGCAGCCACCAGCATCCAGCCACAATGTAAAAATAAACATAGATTTATTGCAAAAAAAAAAAAAGCCATGACGGTTAAACAGCTCTTTTTAACGAGAAATTAATAGGGAATTAGTGTAGCCCTGCCTTCTTTATAAGAATCATTAAATAATAATAACATGGTTTGACCCTAATCTGTGACATCATAGCTATGATTAGAGAAACTAAAATATTCTATGGTGTGTTATAAGTAAAAGGGAGTTATACTCTCACACTACCACATTTCTGGGTGGAGTAACGCTTATTAACTGGATGCAATATGTAATTTTAGAAAAGAAAGATGACTGCAAAATTCACTTCTCCAAAAAGCAGGTTTTTTTTTTCCTATTTCAAAACCAACTAGAATATACTAAGGCTACATTCACATGACAGGTAAAAATTGCCATGGGATGGCCGTTATTTTTAACCGCCATCACAAGGTTGTTTTCAGAACCATGTAGTTCTATGGCTGTATTCATACAGCTGCTTTTTCAAGAAATAGGACATGTCCTATTTTTGCCCGTTTTCACGGCCAGATGGCCCCCCATAGAACCCAATGGATCAGTTTTTAACTGCCGTTTTTTAGGAATCAATCCTTGTAACGGACATTAAAAATGGATCCTGGCTCTCACAAGAGGATTTCCGGAGCACACCTCTACTTTATGCGCTGAGCACAGGAAAGCCATTGACGTCACTGTCCATATATGGACATAAGGCCCAGGTTTCCAGGAATTTATTTGAGGTATTGCATACAGGGGCCGTCAAATATTCCATTGAAAGGCGGTCCTTGATTGTGTATAAATCAGTTCTGGAGAGTTGAATTTATTGAGTTTCGGGGGTCCGAAATCAGCCCATCAATAGTATGAATTGATGCCCCGTGTATAAGGTACACATGGAGCTTTTAGTCTCCTTGGACCGAATTACTCTCAAAAGGTCGTAAGGGAGTACACTGCAAAACCAATTTTCCCATCTGAGCGTGTTTAAGGGGAAGAACTCAACACCATTTAATAAGCTTGGAGATAAGACCCATAGGAGAGGGGCCCGTTAAGCACATACGTACAAAGGGGGTAAGCCAAGGTACCACGGTCGAACACAGTGAGGTAGAGCAATAATGGTTTGTCGGTAACCATATGCTGTAGTAGAGGGAAGTAAGTTCTTCGACCTAAGTTCAGCAACTCACATAAGCTTGGTCGTGCAAGGGTCCACTAGGTCTCCAAAGCGATATAAAAGTCAATATTGAACCAGGGTCGAAATATCACGGACGTCATACTATCAGGGATATGTGGTGTTAACAAAAAAGGTACTAAGAGGAAAGTAGAGGGCGGAAACTTGAAAGCACAGTCTACATTTATACCAAATCTTCTCAACCCCTTCAACAGTGTATGAACCTGGGTGGGAAATTTGCCTGAAATAGTGAGATATAGTAGGGGGCTATACAGACCTAAATATTTTAGCTTTTTGTCCCTCCAGGCGTAACAGAACGACAACTTCTAACTTGACAACAAAGGAGGGGGAAACTAATGGTTTGTTTTAGAGGAATTTATTTTATCTTTACAGCTGGCTGTAGTGAGTAATAGCACAATGGACATTAGAAAACTAAATAAACAGATTAGTCAAAGTCAGCAAAACATAATCCGCAAAGAGAGATAGCTTTAAGGACTCCAATGGGGATACCTTGAATATCAGGGTTAGCTCTAATCTCAGCCGCTAAAGGCTCATTCCTCAGTACATAAAAGAGAGGTGAATGGGGACAGCCCTGAGGAGTACCATTATTGATAGGGAAGGTTGAAGAATGGGAGTATGACAATCTCACCGATGCAGCCGGGGAGGAGCAAAGACCCCTGAGGGCCTGGTGAAAGGGACCCCCAAAACCGTAATGGTGCAAAGATGTGTATTAAAGCTGACACCCTGGACTAATGGCCAGGAACATTGATCGCTCTGTTCCTGGCCGTTTAACCACTTCGAACGCCACAGTCAAAAGCGCCTGCATCATCTAAGCTTCTAGAAAGAGGGCACCCCCCCCCCCACGACAGGTCCTCACCCCCCATCACAGTCATTGGTACATCACAGTCAGTGGTGAGAGAAGTGGTGGAGCTTTAACAGTGCAGGCGACACATTGAGGTCAGTGTAACTAGTGATTGACGAGGAAGAGCGCCCATATCAAAGAGCCCCATGTGGAGGAGTTGTCCATAGGACCATCAGAGACTGAGCCAACAATGGCCGCAACCGGGATCAAGGCCTAGAGTTGTGTCCCCACCGGGTTAAGGGGGATGGTGACGAGGGGTCTAAAGTGGAGGCGGCTGAAGGGGCGTGTGGTGGAGGGACAGGAAAAATGTCCAGTACACGTAACTCACCACTAGGCCTGGAGGAAGCAGAGTCACGGGGAGTCAAGGAAGTACGCTGCGGTGCCACAATGGAAGTGGCCGTTGGGTCCCTGGTCTCCCGCATGAGGTTATAGTCGAAGGTGAGAAAAGGTGGAAGGAACTGGGTGTCTAATGGTTGCTTGGGTACCTTCCAAGTTTTTTTTTTTCGGTAGTGCGGCCTGGTTGCCAGTTTTCAGCCGATGAGAGCGAAGCAGCAGGACTATACGACCGTCTCATCTCCATAAGCTTCAAGCCATGCCTCCTTTACCAATTATTTTTTATTAAAAACTTTATTTTTTGTCCTAAAATGGGACTTTTACTTTTTTTTTTTTTATTATAATGCATTGGAATAGCTATGAATTCCAATGCATTATTGCCTGTGTATGAATAATGCACAAGCAGCGGCTAGGTATGCCCTAACAGGGATTAACACAGAACAGCCCTGGGGTTCTTTGGGTGGTCGTTTAAAAAGGTTAGCGCCAGAGAGCACTATAGCCAAGGCTCCCTTGTGATGCAGCAATTGCTAGTGATAATATTGATATTCTCAGATCCTAGTCGTTGTCGCTGGGAGGTCGCGGTTATTGACAGCACCACCCTGCACCACTCCTGCTGCAAGGGAGCATGCGGGCACAACTGATATGGCCTCACCATCACAGCAGCATAGATGTATGGCAATGTGCTCCAAGTACTAGCATTTAGCACCACACATTTACGTTGCAGGGTGCCAAAGGGTTGAAATAGTATTCAAGGTGGTTTACAAAAGGAGATAACAAAAACTCACCCTGTCTCTGCTTCTTACAGGGATGTTATACCTCTAAAACATAAAAAATATATACATATATAAAAGTGTCCCCTATAGATAAGGCCCCATGCACATGACCGTAGATTTCGTCCGTAATTAGAGACATTACTGCTGAAAATAGAAAGTTCAGGGGTGGGGGCTTATCCCCCACAGACTATAATGGACACAGTTAGCTGGGCAATGATGAAGGACCTTAAGCATGGAATTACTCCTGGAATAGGCAAATTTTTATGTTTGTTGTTTTCTTTACTTTGTGCTGCGTTGTGTATGTAGGGCAACTACGGTTATTTTTTTTTTCAGAATATAAAATGCATTGAAAATTCCACTTATTACACAGCTTTCTAAAAGGCAAATCTGCCTAGCTATAGCATGATTTGAGAGCGAGGGCGATTTATTTAGGTAGATTTAGTATTTAGCAGTCTCCATTACAGCTCCCCATGGTTTGTAACCCAACTTTCCCGGGAACCTGAAAGGCAAATCTGCCTAGCTAGGGCACGAGTTGGGATTGAGGAGTGGGATTTATTTAGATAGAGTTAGTATTCAGCAGTCTGTTACAGCTCCACATGATTTGTTACCCATTTACCAGGACCATGAATGGTCTGCATAACTTGTCTATTACAGCTTTGCAGGAATACAGCATTACAATACCAATGTGAAAGAACAAACAAAATACGCACCTTTGTCGAAATTTCACTATTTGCCTGCTTGTTTCATCCACAACAAAGGTATGATTGGGAGGATACCATATTCTGTCATCCTCGTTCATCAAAGCAAATAGGGTATAGTATACAGGTGTCACCCCTGGAAAAAAAACCAAAAAAAACAATTGTGAAAAATTTAGAAAGTTCAGTACTGTATGAGTTCAGGATGATAATTGTTGTTAGTAGAATAGTTAAATTTTTTGCACTTTCTATTTTCCATCATATACAGTGCATTAGGAAAGTCTTCAGACCCTTTAAATTATTTCACATTTTGTTATGTTGTGGCCTTGTGCTAAAATAAAAAAAAATTAAAAGGTTTTCCCCGTCATTCTGCACTCCATACACAATAATGACAAAGTGAAAAAAGAAGGTTAGTAATCTTTGCTAATTTATTAAAAAGGAAAAACTAAAACATTGCATTGACGTAAGTTATCAGACCCTTTACTCAGTACTTAGTTGAAGCCTCCAGTCTTCTTGGGTATGATGCCACAAGGTTTGCACACCTAGATATTGGGATTTTCTGGCATTCTTCTCAGCAGAACTTTTCGAAGTCTGTCAGGTTGGATGGGGACCGTCGGTGGTTGAGAATGGGGCGTATACCTGAAACGTAGTAGCGGGCGTTGTGAGATGCTGACCCACGCTCCACGTGTAGTCTCTGCTGCTAGTCCTGGAACAGAGAGACCGAAAAAACCAACCGGTTCCTCTAACGGACTATGGCACATTGGGCGAGATCACTTTTTGTTACATACATATGTCCCTAAGCCACTCCTGTGTTGTCTTGGCTGTGTGCTTAGGGTCATTGTCTTGTTGGAAGGAGAACCTTCGGCCCAGTCTGAGGTCCAGACTGAGGTTTTTATTAAGAATATCTCTGTACTTTTCTCCATTCATCTTTCCCTTAACCCTGACCAGTCCCAGCCGCTAAAAAATATTCCCCCACAGCATGATGCGGCCACCACCATGCTGTATGGATGGTATTGGGCAGGTGATGAGCAGTGCCTCGTTTCCTCCAGACAGAACGCTTAGGGTATGTGCACACGTAGTGACCAAAAACATCTGAAAATACGGAGCTGTTTTCAAGGGAAAACAGCCCCTGATTTTCAGACGTTTTTTGAGCAACTCACGTTTTTCGCGCCGTTTTTGCAGCGTTTTTTACGTCCGTTTTTGGAGCCGTTTTCATTGGAGTCTATGAGAAAACGGCTCCAAAAACGTCCCAAGAAGTGTCCTGCACTTCTTTTGACGAGACTAAGTTTACGTGTCGTCTTTTGACAGCTGTCAAACGACGACGCGTAAATTACAGGTCGTCTGCACAGTACGTCGGCAAACCCATTCAAATGAATGGGCAGATGTTTGCCGACGTATTGTAGCCTTATTTTCAGACGTAAAACGAGGCATAATACGCCTCGTTTATGTCTGAAAATAGGTCGTGTGAACCCAGCCTTAGAATCGAGGATAAAAAGTTCAATCTTGGTTTCATCATATCACAGAATCTTGTTTCTCAGTCTGAGAGTCCTTTAGGTGCTATTTTAAAAAACTCCAGGCAAGCTTTCATGTGTCTTTTACTGAGGAGAGGCTTCACAGAACATTCAGAATCTTTGGAGCTCAGCCAGAGTAAACAAGGCCCTTCTCCCCCGATTACTTCGTTTGGTGGGGCGGTTAGCTCTATGAAGAGTACTGGTTGTTCAAAACTTCTTCCATTTAAGAATTATGGAGGCCACAGTGCTCTTGGGAGCTTTCAGTGCAGAAGAAGTTTATTTGCACCCTTCTCCAGATCTGTACCTCCACACAATCCTGTCTGAGCTCTACAGGCAGTTCTTTCCTCCTCATGGCTTGGTTTTTGCTCTGATATGCATTGTCAGCTGTGAGACCTTATATAGACAGGGGTGTGTCTTTCCAAATCATGTCCAATCAAATAAATTTACCACAGGTGGACTCCAATCAAGGTGTAGAAACATTTCAAAGATGATCTAGAGAAATGAGAGGCCCCCAGAGCAAAATTTCAAGTGTCATTGCAAAGGGTCTGAATACTTCCGTTGATGAAAAATTTTAGCTTTTCATTTTTTTAAAATGTGCAAAAAATATCTAAAATTCTGTCTTCACTTTGTCATTATGGGGTATTGGAGTGCAGAATGCTAGGGAAAAACGTGATATTTTTTTAGCACAAGGTCTCAACATAACAAAATGTGAAAAAAGTGAAAGGGTCTGAAGACTTTCCAAATGCACTATAGCAGTACAGTGATGGACCAGTATGCCATTCCTGATCGTTATTGCAATGATACAGAATGAAATCTTCATACTATTGTATTGGCCCTTAGACATAAGTCGAATTGTCAGAAGTACCTGCAAGTCACATGGACATCAGAGTTCCACCCTCGGAACATCCCTGTATTAGACAGAGGGAAAAAGCGCTTGTAATTGTGGCTCTTGCTCTGGAGGACTTGGCAGTTTCATGTTTAATATAAACGCCCATTTATTTGATGTACGGCCAGCTGTAGTAGTTTTCCTTATCCCACCTCTTGGTTGGCTTAGTTTACGCCAGTTATTTTGTGCACGACAACTTATTTTAAGCCATGCCCTTCCTGCTAGATCATGTCCCGCCTCTTGTCAAGTGCAGCACAAAAAGGGTCTACAACAGTTAATAAATGTGGCGCATGGCATGTGAAATAGAATTCTGGCTCAGTTTGTGCCACACTTCTGACGCTTTTCTAAAAGTAAATCTTCCCCACCGTATTAATCAAATGCTGCCAGACAGTTGTTGCAATCTGATATTAAACTTAAATTTGATATACACATGTGGTTTGTGTCTGTGGGCACTGCCAACTTTCCCCTGATGTCTCCCAGCCTTAATAAACAACTTTTTGGAGTAAGATACGACACATTTATTAAGAGGCGAACACCTCTTAATAAAGGTTTAGAATCTTTTGGCTGACTGTGCGCCACACTTGTGCTGTAGTAATCGTGGCCATGCACCATTCAATTCCCCCTTCCCATCAGACATAAAATTAAAAAAAAGGCGTATACTAACCTCACCGCTCTTCTACACTTCTCCCCACCAGGTTCCCTCATAATGATGCGGCTCATGTATACGTCATGTCGCTGCCCGGCATCAGTACCTTGCATGAACTGCAACATCATGAGCGAGCCTGAGGGGACCTGGTAGGAAAGGAGGAGCGGTGAGCATAATTTTGTTTTTTCATTGTCCGATGGGGATGGGGGGGGGGTAGTCTGATAGGGAGAATAGTCCGATATAGGAGGGCAAGATACGAGGCCCGGAACGGTCTTCTACCTTGCTACGCCGCACAGAGCAAAAAAAATTGTCCCGGTCGCTTTTAATAAAAGTGGCGAGGGTGGCGTAAAAAAATGGCGTAGGAAGGTTAATAAATTCTCAACAAGATGTGTCAATTATCGCCACCACATGCCGGTTCAGCGTAGCCAAAATGGAATGTTAATGGGTGAAACGGGGAAGATTCTTATGCCTACGTCCAGCTTTACTCATTGGTGAAGTGGTACTGTTGAAAAAAAATAATTATTCCTAAACAAAATTGCTACAAACGATACCAATTTGCTCTTGCACACATTGCATACTACTTCTCTATTAAATCAGATCCTTCTATTAACAAAAATTATAGGTTTCATAAAATAAATATGTAGAAGGCTGGCCACATACTTTTGATAGCTGTCGGCCAAACTATCTATTCTTAACAACTCCCCCATACACATGCACGCTTGGCCAATAGGGAGAAGGAAGAGAGCCGCTGCCAGATTCCTGGCATCGGCTTATCTCCTTACGAACAAAAGAATTAGACATCTATTTCAATGGTTATATATATCACTGACAGGCACTGCATGTATATTGCCATATACCCTGTACAATGTGGCTTCCTCAGGAGATAATTTGCTTGTGTGAGTGTGGTCATGTTATATAGTAACATAGCTAAGTAGTAATTATAAATGCAATAGTTTCCACCCTAGGGCGCACTTACCCCTCTCCGTTCTCCAATGGACAGGAGGTGTGGCACAAGTCGGCGTTCACTCGTGTGCAGTGCGCATGCGCCAAGGCCGGCACCATGTGCACCTGATGACGGCCTCGGCGCACGCGCAGTATACCCGGCGGAAGTGCTCTACGCCGTGAAGGGAAAACGGCGTATTGCCACATTGACTGGGGGGTTGGGAAGCGGGCAATTTGCCTTCGGTTCAGAAGGTTAAAGGTATTCTAGCCGGAAAACAATGTCTGTTGTGAAGATAATCTAAAATAGCATAAACACTTATTTGTATATATAAGTATTCAGAGAAGGTAACGCCTGGACCTGTACAGAAATGAACACGGACTATATTGTTTTTAGGTGTGTGCTGTAAGAACACATGCAAAAAAAAAGTATAATAGACAATAATGAAAATATATATATAAGTATATGTGATACATAACGCTAATAATGTCTCATGGAAGAGACGACAGTAAAAATTTATGACAGAAGATATGCACATACGAATGTCCAGGCATAGCTCCTCACAATACACTATATTGATCTATTTCAATGGTAACACTTCCATTGCTAATGGCTTCCGTTTGTCTCCGTTCCTGAAGGTTTCAGTTTTTTGGCGGAATCAATAGCGTAGTTGACTGCACTATTGATTGCGCAAAAAAAAAGAAAAAAAAAGGGAAACCTTACGGAACGGAAACTAACGGAAACCATTAGCAACGGAAGCATTGCTATTGAAATCAAGGGTAATGCAAAGAGAAAGCTATGGTTTCCGTTTGTAGGTTCCCTTGACAGAAAGGTCTGACGGAACCCCGACGCAGATGTGAATGAAGCCTTATCTCAAAACAATTTAAAAGAGCTGTGTCACTTGCACTGCTCTAGAAAAGAGGTAACGGTGATTAATACTTTATGGGAACAAGCGGCCATACACCTATGCACAAAACAGTCGTGCAACTCGGGACGTTTTTCATGGCATCCGATAGTCTTCACGGACCCATTCACTTTAGCGGGTGAATCGGGTCCGTGAAAAATGATCCGAGACTCCGATCAGAGGAAAGATAGGACATGTTCTATCTGTCCTCGGATCACTGACGGGACTCGGCCGGCGCACATGAGGCATCACACATTAGGAATAGTCATCAAGGCATGCAAACGACACAATAACATGAAAGGGAAAAACACCACATTGTTGTCCTAAGACGGAGTTCAATACTTCAGTAGAATAGAGTGCAAATCAGGATTGAAGTCAGTTAAAAAGTAAAATACGAGTATTCATAACCTTCTAACCAGTCCCTGACCAGCCAAACACAGGCAATGGGTAGACTTTAGATGGAGCTGAACCAGACTGTAAATGACAGCTTCCTATTTTAGTGATTTGCTTTAAAACGGTTTGATGAAGTTCACAGCCATTCAATAACTGAACACAAATTGTGCCACATTAGGTTTACCATGGAAATACAGTGCCATCAGCAGGAACTACTGCATCCAGCCAGGCCAGCTATGTAACAACAAGGTACAGCTGCTTCTGGCTTCAACACCACCACGTCTGCTAAATACCTATACACAAAATATCTGTATTGTCAGCTACTGCTTTTTCATTTTTAAAAGAACATTGTTGCTGGGCAGAAAAGATGCAGACTAGCACCATATATGTCTCGATCTGATCCCCACAAAAAAGAAAAACGTTTTCTAAGTGCACCATGAGCAATCTACCATTCTTTTATATACTATTCCTATTCCAAAGCCCAGGTTATCATCACTGCAAAACCAGGGCATAATGCTTTCTGCATGTGTGCAAGCACTTGAGAGCTACACATTTATCAGCTGGCAGACCTTGGTACCACATGCATCCTGCATGTGCATGCTGTGTAGCCGAGGTCCCAGTAAAATGCAGTGCCTTGCCCAGGTTAAAGGGGTTGTCCAGAATTAGAAAAACTTGCCTGCTTTCTTCCCAACAGCTCCACACCTGTCCACAATTTGTACGTGGTATGGCAGCTCAGCCTCATTCACTTCAACGGAGCCGAGCTGTAATACCAGACATAACCTATGGACAGGTGTGGCGCTGTTTCTAGAAGACAGCAGACATGTTTTTCTAATCCTGGACAACCCCTTTAATGGTTGGACAAGAGATTCTCTTTATACCGTACAGTCCTGTACACCATCCAATTATAGAGAACATACCCTAGTTGCGGTTATCAAATAGTCTTTCTACTGCAACATAGCCAAGAAGTTGCAGAGAGCAACACTTCCCTCCGTTGCCTAGAGGAAGAAGTTACAAAGGACGGCAGCTGGTTGGCTGTTCAAAGTAATCTACTGCTAGAAGAGGACAGCCAGGCACAGGAGAATGGTGGAGTAAGCTGCCCATATTCCTAAGATAGCTGTTGGCCAAACAGCTATTCCTCTCTACTCCCACTGGGCGTACATGTGTATGTGTATTCAATGAGGAGAGGTGACCAAGACACTGCCAGAGACCTATGGCAGCGGATGATCTCCTGCAGGCACAAAAGATCGGGCATATTGAAATCCAGAAAGTCAGGACAACCCCATACACATCAGAATGTTGGCTGGTCCCACCAGCAGGTTTGGCCGACTGTCATCTGATGTGTGTGGCTATGTACTCCTTTGAAAAGGTGTTCTTGTTTTTTAATTAAAATGTTATTAAAACAATATTTTTACTTTTTGAGATACAGCTGCTTTGTATCCTGTATACAGACCATCTGTATCTTGCACTGAGACCTGAATCCGTCAGGTCAGCAGGACGGACGGGTTCAGTGTCAGCGGGTCCAGTGGGTGTCTGACACGCAGGGTCCAGTGGGTGTCTGACACGCAGGGTCCAGTGGGTGTCTGACACGCAGGGTCCAGTGGGTGTCTGACACGCAGGGTCGAGCGGTTACCGATCAAGAACGGGATTGTTAAAAATAAAATTTGTTTTTCCATATTCAGAGAGTCATAACTTTTATTCTGCCGTCAATTGACCAATGTGTCTGCTTTTTGCAGAGCGAGCTGTAGTTTCGATTGGTAATATTTTGGGGTACTGATTCTTTTTTTATTCCATTTTTTTGTGGGAGATAAGGTGACCAAAAATCATTCACCATGCAAATTAAATAATGTTAGGGTGTGTTCACATCAGCGTCACCCTTCCATTCATGGATTCTGTTAGACCTTTCTGTCTGAGGAACCCATGAACGGAAAGCCAAACGGAAACCATTGCTTTTGTTTGCATTACCATTGATTTCAATGGTAAAGCTTCCATTTGCAATTGGTTTCCGTTCCGTAAGGTTTCCGCTAAAGTGATGCTTCGTACTTTTAGGGATGCAGCGATACCAGTTAAGTTAATATATATATATTTTTTTACATTGCTTTTGGGGGAAAAAAAATGGGATTTTTATATATGAAGAAAACTAACTGTTTTTAACTTTTTTTTACTAGTCCCACTAGGGGACTTGAGCTATTGTTTGATCGCTTACATGACATACTATACTGCAATACTAATGTACTAATACTAATGTAAAATAACAGGCACTTATTAAGCCCTGCCTCCGGAAAGGGCTTGGTAGGTGTGCAAAGATTGCAGACCTGAGGGCCTTCATCAGGCGACAGTCTGCCATGACGACCACCAGCACCCAACAATCATGTCACGAGTGGGGGGCAAATGGCACGTCAGAGGGACCGTCCCCTCATTCTAACGGCTTAGTTGCCACGATAGAGAGAGAGAGAGAGAGAGAGAGAGAGAGAAAAACCTAAGAGCAGATCTCGGTAGAAAAATAAATTCGGATGGCAGAAAAGCAGAAAGGAAATAGCAGTGCAAAACAGCCCTATATTGTGGGTGTAAACACCTACCCACTGTCCTGACCCTGGTTAAAAGTTATGAGTGGTCCTCGGAGTCCAAGGTCGAATCAGTGGTCCCTGTAAGGTGGCAGGTTTTCCACCATTGCACTCTACAGAATTCATTAAAACGTATACAGGTCCATTCAGTGAATAGTTTAACCCGTTAGTGACCGCCAATAGGTGTTTTTACTGTAGCTACGAACAGGCTTTATTCCGATGCAGCGCCGTAAAAAGGCTACTGCATCGGAATAAACAAATCGGCTAGCAGTTAAATCTCCCAATTCCCTACTTGGAGGTAGTGGAGGGCTGGGATCAGTATTAATCCAGTATTAATCCCGCTCATTTAACCCCTCAGATGCGGTGCTCAATAGCGAGCGTCGCATCTGAGTGGTTTTGAAGGGAAGGAGGGGCTCCTCCTTAATAAAGGCTCCTCCTTAATAAAGGCCCCCTCTAGTTAATGCCTGCTAGGCCATGCCAGAGGAATCGCCTAACAGATGCCTGTCTGTTTTACATAGACAGGCAGGAATACACTGCAATAAAGAAGTATTACAGTGTATTATAAAAGCGATCAGATAATCGCATAGTGAAGTCCCCTTTAAAAAAAAGTTGAATTAAAGTTTATAATAAATAAAAAAACAAAAGTAACAAAAATGCTTGATGAAAAAAATAAAAAGTTACAGATATTTGGTATCGCCGCGTCCGTAACGACCTCAAGTATAAAACTACTACATTTTTTAACCTGCTCGGCGGACGCCGTAAAAAAATGTAATAAAAAACAATTTAAGAATTGCCGTTTTCTGTGCATCCTGCCTTAAAAAAAAAAGTGATAAAGAGTGATCGCTTTTCAATGGCTTTTCAAATATGGAGACACAAAAAAAAAATTATTTGGAAAAAAGTGTTTTTACTGTATAAAAGTAGTAAAACCCAAGAAAACTATATAAATTTGGTATCGTTGCAATCGTAACAACCCGCTGAATAAAGATATTGTGTTATTTATACCACACGGTAAACGGCGTAAATTTAGGATGCAAAAAACAGGGGGAATTTTTTTCCCCTATTTCCCCCCCCAAAAAAGTTAATCAATAAATTATATGTACCCCCAAAATGGTGGTAATAAAAAATACAACTTGTCCTGCAAAAAATAAGACCTTATACAGCTATGTCGACGCAAAAATAAAAAAGTAATAGCTCTTTGAATGCGAAGATGGAAAAACGAAAAAATGTCATTAAAATCTAAAATAGGCTGGACACTTGAAGTTATTTCTTTATTTGTTTTTCCACAGGAGTGCTATAATGTAAATTTATGACGTGCTTGACTTAACCCCTTAGTGACCAGCCTATTTTAGGCCTTAAAGGGGATGTCCGAGATACCATCATAGTTTCAAAAATCTCTTTAATGCATGTAAGTTATAAATGTAAATACATTTGTAATATACTTACATTTTCCAAAGTGGCCCCGTTTCCAGATCCTGCCGTGGGGAACTTGACTGGTGACGTCACTCTCTGCTCTGGCTCTGCCGCTTTGTTGATCTTGAATTCTTTGCCGGGTATACGGCACGTCACTTGTGACGTGGTGTATATCGGCTTGTTCTGTTGTAACACATATGCGCGGCCCCTGCTGTTATCTCGAGAACAGCAGGGACCGTAAGAACAGCAGTGACGGCGCATGCGCGTTACTGGACGTGAAGCAGAACAAGCCGATATACACCACGTGACAAGTGACGTGTCGTATACCATCCGAGGTCTCTCTAGTTCGAGACCTTGTGATCGGGATACGACACGACAGTGGAGGAGGCCGAAAACGTGACGTCAGAGCTCAAGTGATCAGAAGGAAAAAGCAGCCAGAGCAGAGAACAGAAGCAAGATTGCACGGGTAAGTATATTATACAATTGTAAATATGTGCAATGTGGTTTTAAATGTACAAAAAATAATAATAATCTCGGACAACCCCTTTAATGACCAAGCTATTTTTTACGTTTTTTTATCGTCATATTCAAAAAGCTATAACTTTTTTATTTTTGCGTTGACATAGCTGTATAAGGCCTCATGCACAAACATATTTTTTTTCCTCCCGTAAATACTGGCATAAATACAGGTCCTTTATCACACGTATTCGACCCGTATTCCACCAGTATTTACGGACCCGTGCCCGTAAATACAGGTCCGGTGTCACCAGTATTCCACCCGTATTTACGGACCCGTTTTCTCTGCACTAATCGGAAGCCCCTTCACTCTATCAGTGCTGGAAAGAAAGAAGGGGCAGCCCTTTCAGGCAGAGTTTCTGCAGCAATTGAAAAAAGAAGTTCATACGTACCGTTGTCTTGGCGACGCGTCCCTCTTTTGACATCCAGTCCGACCTCCCTGGATGACGCGGCAGTCCATGTGACCGCTGCAGCCTGTGATTGGCTGCAGCGGTCACATGGGATGAAACGTCATCCCGAGAGGCCGAACTGGAGGAAAAAGCAGGTAAGTTAACTTTTAATACTATTAACTCCAGCGGTAGTCACTGTCCCGGGTGCTGAAAGAGTTACTGCAGATCAGTTAACTCTTTCAGCACCCTGGACAGTGACTATCCCCGGACGTTGCCTAGCAACACTCCCGTAATTACGGGTGCACACACGTAGCCACCCGTAATTAAGGGAGCCCCATAGACTTCTATGGGCCTGCCCGTGCCGTTATTATGGCCTGAAATAGAACGTGTTCCATATTTTTCAACGGCATGGGAAGGTACCCGTGGCCAATAGAAGTCCATGGGCCCGTAATTACGGGAGTTTTTACGTTTGTGTGCATGAGGCCTAAGGACTTGTTTTTTTGCGGGACAAGTTGCATTTTTTAATAGCACTTTGGGGTACATATAACTTATTGATTAAATTTTATGAACTTTTTTGTGGGGGGGTAATAGGGAAAAACGGGTCGTTACGATTGCGGCGATACCAAATTTATGTAGTTTTTTCGTGTTTCACTACCATTACACTGTAAAAACCTTTTTAAAAAAATAAAATAAAAATGTTTGTTTTTGTGTTGCCATGTTTTAAGAGCCATAACATTTATTTTTCCGCCGATGCGGCTGTATGAGGGCTTATTTTTTGCGGGACGACTTGTAGTTTTTATTGGTACCACTTTGGAGTACATACGACTTCTTAATCAGTTATCACATTTTTTTGAAAGCAGGATGAACAGCAATTTTAGCATAGTTTTTTTAATTTTTTACGGTGTTCAGCGGGTTAAATAATGTAATAGTTTTATAGTTACGGTCGTTACGGATGCTGCGATGCCAAATATGTGTAGCTTTTCAGGTTTTGTTTTTTTTCATAAATGTTCAATAAAAATTTTGTAAGGGAAAAAAGTGGGTTTTTAATATTTTTTTTACTTGGGATTTTTATTTATTTATTATAAACTTTATTAAACTTTTATTTTTTTAGTCCCACTAGGGGACTTTACTGTGCGATCAGGGTGTTTGCAGCACATCGGCAGCCCCCACAATGTGATATCGGGGGCTGCCGATGGTTGGCATAATTTCTTGTAAAATTTAAAAATTTTTGTTTTTTCAGAAAAAAAAGTAGATTTTTGTTTTCATGGCTAATTCCACTAAACTCCGCAAAAAACCTGTGGGGTCAAAATGCTAACTATACCCATAGAAAAAGTCCTTGAGAGGTGTAGTTTCCAAAATGGAGTCACTTTTAGTTTCCACTGTTTTGGTCTCTCCAGGGCGTTGCAAACGCGACATGGTACCCGAAGAAAACCATTCCAGCAAAATCTGCGCTCCAAAATCCAAATGGCGCTCCTTACTTTCGGAGCCCTGCAGTGGGTCCAAGCAGCAATTTATTACCATATATGGGGTATTGGCGTAATCGGGAGAATTTGCTTTCGAAATTTTGGGGTGCTTTTTCTCCTTTATTCCTTGTATAAATGTAAAATTTTTACGTTTTTTTCCCAGAAAAAAAAAGTAATTTTTAATTTTCACAAACTAACTCCAATAAATAAAGCAAATTGCTTGTGGGGTCAAGATGCTAACTATACCCCTATCTAAATTCCTTGAGGGGTGTAGATTCCAGAACGGGGTCACTTATGGGGTCTTTCTACTGTTTTGGCACCACAAGTCCTCTTCAAACCTGACATGGTGCCTAAAATATATTCTAAAAAAAGGAAGACCCAAATTCCTCTAGGTGCTTCTTTGCTCCTGAGGCCTGTGTTTGTCCATTACCACACTAGGGCCACACGTGGGGTATTTAACTGCAGAATCTGGGCAATAAATATTGAGTTGCGTTTCTCTGGTAAAACTTTGTGTTACAGAATTTTTTTTTTATTACAAATACATTTCTGAAAAAAAAAAAAAAATTTGTAAATTTCCCCTAGACTTTGCTTTAATTCCTGTGAAACGCCTAAAGGATTAAGAAACTTTCTGAATGCTGTTTTGAATACTTTGAGGGGTGCAGTTTTTTAAATGGGGTGATTTATGGGGACTTTCTAATATATAAGGCCCTCAAAGCCACTTCAGAACTGAACTGGTCCATGAAAAAAATAGCCTTTTGAAATTTTCTTTAAAATATGAGAAATTACTGCTAAAGTTCTAAGCCTTGTAACGTCTTAGAAAAATAAAAGGAAGTTCAAAAAACGATGCAAACAAAGTAGACATATGGGAAATGTTAACTAGTAACTATTTTGTGTGGTATTACTATCTGTTTTACAAGCAAATTTTCTGCAAATTTTGGTGTTTTCACAAATACTGAATTTAAAAATTGACCAAATTTTTCTTCTAACAAAGTACAATATGAGAAAATCTCAGAAACGCTTAAAAAAATAAAAGCATTCACAGGAATTTAAGCAAAGTGGAGGTGAAATTTACAAATTACGTTTTGTTTTTTTAGAAAATCGGTTTTTATTCATTTTTTTTCTGTAACTCAAAATGTTTTACCAGAGAAACGCAACTCAATATTTATTGCCCAGATTCTGCAGTTTTTAGAAATATCCCACATGTGACCCTAGTGTGCTAATGTGACCCTGAAGCACCGGCCTCAGAAGCAAATGAGCACCTAGTGGATTTTGGGGCCTCCTCTTTAGTAGAATATGTTTTAGGCACCATGTCCGGTTTGAAGAGGTCTTGTGAAACAAAAACAAAGTAAACACCCCTAAAAAGACCCCATTTCGGAAACTACACCCCACAAGGAATTCATCTAGGCGTGTAGTGTGCATTTTGACCCCACAGATGTTTCATAGATTTTATAGAATTGGGCCGTGAAAATAAAAACAATCCTTTTTCTTCAATAAGACGTAGCTTTAGCTCAACATTTTTCATTTTCTCAACAAATAAAAGGAAAAAAAGAACCCCAACATGTAAAGCAAATTCTCTGGAGTACAGAAATACCCCATATGTAATCATGAAAAATACACAATTTAGCAAACTACACCCCTCAAGGGGTATAGTGACCATTTTAACCCCACAGGTGTTTTGCTGAATTTACTGGAAATAGGATGTAAAATGAAAATCTACATTTTTTTCAATAAAATGTAGAAATTTTAAATATTTACAAGGCATAAAGGAGAAAAAGCGCCACAACATTTGAAAAGCAATTTCTTCCGATTATGACAATACCCTATATGTGGTAATAAGCTGCTGTTTGGACACACGGCAGGGCTCAGAAGAGAAGAAGCGCCATTGGCAGGGAGCGCCAAATAAATAGGAGGACTCCTTGTTGGGATACTCATGGCTCTTAGGAGCCAAATCAGGCATGCCAACGGACGTCAACCAGCGAGCTCTCCTTAGATTTGTTATGTAATTAAAGGACTGACCAATAATGAGAATTGCCCTACTAAGAGCTAGTTTGGAGGAGAGGAGGGTGTTAATATTGCTTTTGCAATTCATATTGCTCTCCTGTTCAACTTTGGTCAGCATTAAAAGCAAAAGTTCAGCTGGGTCTGTTCCTCAAAGTCTGTTCTGCGGAATCTATGGAACTATAAGCGCTTAAAATAGACAGGAGCGCTGGATCAATTTCAGGTGCAATTAATGCCTGGATATCAGGGATGCCAATACAATTTCTAAGAACCAAATCATCCTCCTTAAAGAGGCTCTGTCACCAGATTATCAAATCCCTATCTCCTATTGCAGGTTATCGGCGCTGCAATGTAGATAACAGTAACGTGTTTTTTTTGTTTTTTTTAAACGATAATTTTTGGCCAAGTTATGAGCAATTTTATATTTATGCAAATGAGCCTTTCTAATGGACAACTGGGCGTGTTTTCTCTTATTTCCAACTGGGCGTGTATTGTGTTTGTAACATCTGGGCGTGTTTACTTGTTTTGCTAGCTGGGCTTTGTGAATAGAAGTGTATGATGCTGACATATGATGCGGACAAAGGCCAACTGAGCAAAATCTCTTACTTCAGAAGATTATGCTATGGCCTAACTTTGTGAAAATAACTTAGTAGGGTGTGTCTTACCCGCTAAGCCCACACGAATCATCTGCTTATCACTCGGTTTGCCCCCCTCAGGCGATACAGCAGACCTCGTGACACTATCCGACTCCCAGTACACTTCCAAGAAGGGTGAGGGAAATATTTCAGGGGACCTGTCAGATGAGGCAAACGCCTCTAAGGAATTTTTCCTCCATGTATTGCAAAGTATTCAGAAGGGGGGCACTGTCCGTCAACCCTCCTAAAAATGCCCGTAATTGGTGTGTCTTCAACTTCCCTCAAATGAGGGTCTTTCGTCCTATAGCTAGACCTCGGAGACTCCTGTTCAGAGTCAGAGGAAACAGAGAGGAATAACTCTTTATTAGCCCTCTTTTTCTGTAAAACAAGCTTTTCCTCAGAGGAGGAAGAAGACAGAGTTGTATGACGCTTTCTTGGTATGCTCTGTGGAGTTGCCCCACAGAGACCGACACTGCCACAGAGAACAATCCTTTATTGCACAAGCAGGTTTTTATCCCCCTTTTGGAACACGCATGCAGTTTGGGAAACATCACAGGAAAAAAGTGTTACCCTGGTACAATATTGGCGCCCTCGCTTTCAGATGTGCACTTTGATTCCCAAATATTAGGGCCTTGAAACTTAAGGAATGTTCCTCTCCGGCCTGCACACCGTGATGTTTTTTCATACGAGAGTCATAACCTTTTTCTTTTTCCATCAACAGAGCTGTATGAGGGCTTGAATTCTGCACCACAAGTGGTCGTCTTTATTGGTACCATTTTAGGGGTATATGCAACTTTTTGATCACTTTGAGGTGAGGTAACAAAAATAAATTCTAACATTGTTTTTTGTTTTAGTTTTTCTTTTTTACGGCGTTCAGCTTGTAAATTATATTTTAACTTCATTCTGCAGGTCAATAAGATTACGGCAATACCAAATGTACATAGTTTTTTATGTGTTACTATTTTACAGGGCCTAATAGGCTTCTGTAGATATCAAACCTGGAAGACATTGTTAGGCCTCAGATTGCCATAGCAACCTTGGGCACCCTGTGTTCGCGTTACTTGGGCATCTAAGGGGTTAAATGTCCGGGATTGGAGTTATAGCAAGAGACCAGCTGATGTACTTGTATGTCAGTCAATATGTGGGAACTTCCCGATTATGACGTGCATGTACATCAAATGTTAGAAAGCAGCTAAGGGGAAGAGAATTTTTACATTTTTGACTCCTTCATTCCATCAGCCACAACTTTTTTATTTTTAAGGCTACATATTGGAGACCTTGTTTGTTTTTTTTAGGTATCATTTTCACATAAATTAAATGCTTCCATATATTTATATGAATGTTTTAGTAACGGGAATGCATTAAAAGCAGCAGTTCTGCCATTGTATGCTTTTTTTTTTATGGCATTCATCGTTAAAATTAGTAGATAGCATAACTTTATTCTATGGGTCAAGAGGAGTATGTGGATATAAAATATGTTTTTGTAGGTTTTTGCATTGCAGCGTTAATTTTATTTACCGTTTATTTTAATTTACTTTTTTGGTCTTATTAGTTTTAATTATTTTTATTTTAACATAATGTGAGGTCATATGTCTATATGACAGTACATTACTGCCTGAGGTAATTAAATGTACAGGCATCTGTTAGGGCATAGCTAAAGTATGCCCTAACAAACACTATTACTAGACAGTCCTGGTGATCTATGTTAGGCCTAGGGCTGTCACGATATACTGGTAAGCCACGGTGATCGCAATGCCAGGGCTGACAGGAACAAGACAAAAGAGGGCGCAGGGTTTAAACGGCTTGGATCTGAATATTCTCCTATCCCGGACATTAGTGCAGGAGTATAACTGTCACTCACAGCCCCACTCCTAGCTCGGATCGCGCGTGCATAACTGTTGTGAACGCGCAAACAGTGAGAACGTAAATGTACGGCATCCTGTGGGAACTACATCACGCCAATGACGGCAATGCCAGTCATTCTTCTTTAAGAGGTGAAAGAGCATTGAAGCCAGGAAAGCCATCCGTAAACACTGTTTTGGAGTTGACGCTTTTCATCAAGAGTAGAGTTCTGATTGTAGGAGTTGCCATGTGCCTCACGAAAGGCACTGATTTTCCTTGAGAAGATCCAGATAATTGAGAGTCTTTAAAGGCAATATTCCCAGGGAAAAGCATGCAAAATAGTAACTAAAAAGTCACTCAGGACATTCTTTAGCTGTTGAGACAGACACAGAGCAGGTCCTAATCCTTAATCTGCTTTCCCCAAATGGGTGACTCAGCCAAAAAAAAAAAAAAAATCAATGATATCCTAGAACAGAAACTTAAAAAAAACAAACAGAAGCCCAATTGTGGCAGAACCGCAAAACAACATTTGTTTGTCGCATTTCTAACTGCATTTTTTTCTTCTGCGATGGGGTGTCTCATCACAACGCAAATAGCCAGATGAAGTATTAGTGAAGAATGTTTGTCTTACGTCCCTTGACCAGGTTTTAGCCTGAGTAGTCGTAAGAGAAGTGTCACGGTTTGTGGGTATGTGGACCCACTAGGCCGCACCGCCGTAGCAGGGAGGCAGCTGGCCAAACAGGGAACTCCAACAATACAAAGTCCCGCACAAGGGTACCTGGATAGTCCAGAAAGTGGCCGCAGCTCTGGCACGGATGGAGGTGGGTGCAGCAGGTAACGCCAGACGTGGCGGATGACCGCAGGTGCTGCAGGTTGGGCCAGATGTGGCGAATCCCTCTGGACATGGCGGATGACAACAGTAGGTGCAGTAGACACGACTGCAACTAGTAGGCACAGGAACAAGAACACAACACGGAATACAGGAACAGGTAACAGGGAACGGGAAACACTAAGGGACCCTTTGCAAGACAGACTTGGGATATACTAACAACGCTCAGGCAAGGAACAGACGGGCTGGGGCCTTCTTATAGTCCAGGAAATCATGTGTTTTGATGATAATGATTTTCTTCATGTGCGTGCGCTGGCCCTTTAAGAGCGGTCACGAGCGTACGTGCGCACCCTAAGGGACACAACGGACCGGAGCGGAAGTGAGCGCTGGCTCCTCCTGTGAAGGAGATGGGGACCAGCGCTCACAGATCCATGGCTGCGGGCGTCAGGAGGTGAGTAGACCCGACGGCCTGCGGCCATGGACGCTACAAGAAGCACATTCAATATTGGCATGAGGGTGTTATAAACCTAGCGGTAGTGTCCCATGTCATAGGCCAATTAACAGCTATGAACCACAGCAGAAAACGACTACGTGTAGGGGTACTCTGAGGCATCAGCCGTGTACCACAAGGATCATATTGGGTCAAGCAGGTCCCAATCTGTGTATTAATAATCAGAAATAAAACCTTAATTTATCTGCCTCTCCAAAAAAGTTTAAAATACTGCTTTGAAAACCATGCAGTTTATAGGGCTTGCTTTTTTTCCCCCTCCTCTCACATATTTGTGGCATTTCTACCCTCATTGTCTTCAATAGGTAAAAATGCCATATTTCTTTATATGTGGTATGATGCTATTTTCCACAGAAGCAGTTCCAGGAATATCTCGTCCTAACAACTGCTGCCAAGTGTGAATAAAGCCTTATATGTCTAGCTAAACGTCTAATATAATTCAATATTACAGTTTGAAAGCAAGCAGCTAAAATCTAGCAATATGCACCGCATTCCAAATTATTATGCAAATGTTATTTTTCGCTGATTTTCCTAAATAGTCGATGCTAATGACAGTCAGTATAGTCTTCAAGCCATCAACCGTTGGAGTATAATGCGAATTGTATTGGACAAATCTCCTAAGGATAACAGATTTTTTTTTTTAGAAGTAAAAAACTCAAAATGCACGGTTTCAAATTATTATGCTCAACAGAGATCAAAACATTTTAAGGGTATGTGCACATGATAGCAGGCATTTACATCTGAAAAGACAGACTGTTTTCAGGAGAAAACAACTGCCTCGTTTCAGTCGTAAATGCTCCTCCTCGCATTTTGCGAGGCTTCTCTGACAGCCGTAAATTTTGAGCTGCTCTTCATTGAGTTCAATGAAGAACGGCTCAAATTACGTCTGAAAGAAGTGTCCTGCACTTCTTTTGACGAGACTGTATTTTTATGCGTCGTCGTTTGACAGCTGTCAAACGACGACACGTAAATGACAGGTTGTCTGCACAGTACGTCGGCAAACCCATTCAAATGAATGGGCAGATGTTTGCCGACGTATTGTAGCCCTATTTTCAGACGTAAAACGAGACATAATACGCCTCGTTTACGTTTGAAAATAGGTCATGTGAACCCAGCCTAAAGGTTGTAAAGAGAACTAAAATGGTAATTTGTTGAATTTGCAGCATCAGGAGGTCATATTTACAGAAATCAAAAGCTCTTTCAATCAAAAAAAACTTAGCAGGCCAAGTTACATGTTAACATAGGACCCCTTCTTTGATATCACCTTCACAATTCTTGCATCCATTGAATTTGTGAGTATTTGGACAGTTTCTGCTTGAACATTTTTGCAGGATGTCAGAATAGCCTCCCAGAGCTTCTGTTTTGATGTGAACTGCCTCACACCCTCATAGATATTTTGCTTGAGGATGCTCCAAAGGTTCTCAATAGGGTTGAGGTCAGGGGAACATGGGGGCCACACCATGAGATTCTCTCCTTTTATGCCCATAGCAGCCACTAACACAGAGGTATTCTTTGCAGCATGAGATGGTGCATGGTCATGCATTAAGATAATTTTGCTACGGAAGGCACGGTTCTTCTTTTTGTACCACGGAAGAAAGTGGTCATTCATAAACTCTACGTACTTTGCAGAGGTCATTTTCACACCGTCAGGGACCCTAAAGGGGCCTACCAGTTCTCTCCCCATGATTCCAGCCCAAAACATGACTCCGCCACCTCCTTGCTGACGTCGCAGCCTTGTTGGGACATGGTGGCCATTCACCAACCATCCACTACTCCATCCATCTGGACCATCCAGGGTTGCACGGCACTCATCAGTAAACAACACGGTTTGAAAATTAGTCTTAATTTATTTCTGAGCCCACTGCAACCGTTTCTGCTTGTGAGCATTGTTTAGGCATGGCCGAATAATAGCTTTATGCACACTTGCAAACCTCTGGAGGATCCTACACCTTGAGGTTCACGGGACTCCAGAGGCACCAGCGGCTCCAAATACCTGTTTGCTGCTTTGCAATGGCATTTTAGCAGCTGCTCTCCTAATCCTACTAATTTGTCTGGCAGAAACCTTCCTCATTATGCCTTTATCTGAACGAACCCGTCTGTGCTCTGAATCAGCCACAAATCTTTTCACAGTACGATGATCACGCTTAAGTTTTCTTGAAATATCCAAGATTTTCATACCTTGTCCAAGGTATTGCACTATTTCACGCTTTTCAGCAGCAGAGAGATCCTTTTTCTTTCCCATATTGCTTAAAACCTGTGGCCTGCTTAATAATGTGGAATGTCCTTCTTAAGTAGTTTTCCTTTGATTGGGCACACCTGGCAAACTAAGTATCACAGGTGTCTGAGAGTTATTACAATGATCCAAAAAGCCCTAAGGCTGGGTTCACACGACCTATTTTCAGACGTAAACGAGGCGTATTATGCCTCGTTTTACGTCTGAAAATAGGGCTCCAATACGTCGGCAAACATCTGCCCATTCATTTGAATGGATTTGCCGACGTACTGTGCAGACGACCGGTCGTTTGCGCGTCGTTGTTTGACAGCTGTCAAACGACGACACGTAAAAATACAGCCTCGTCAAAAGAAGTGCAGGACACTTCTTTGGACGTTTTTGGAGCCGTTTTCTCAGACTCCAATGAAAACAGCTCCAAAAACGGACGTGAAAACCGCGAGTTGCTAAAAAACTTCTGAAAATCAGGGGCTGTTTTCCCTTGAAAACAGCTCCGTATTTTCAGACGTTTTTGGTCACTACGTGTGCACATACCCTAAGACACAATACCATCCATGAGTTTAATTGAAAAACTAATAAATTAAATGTTTATGACACTTAAATCCAATGTGCATAATAATTTGGAACACGGTGTAAATCATAAATCTCAAAAGAGCAAGCTATGAAAAAAGACGCAATGGCAAAAGTATAAATGTAGAATACACATAGTGTACATTTATAGCCTAGTTTTTACACTAAGTCAGCTTATGTTTAAGTAGAATTGTACATTTGGTATAAGCATTGTGCATGAGCTGGTGTTTTCAGGATTGCATTTGGGCTGCAGACAAATCTAGAGTGAAATCTAAACATAAGAAAAGACCAATGCCATCATTACTGCCCATTCTCTAGGAAGCACTTTTATGTTAAAGCTGAAACCCATAACGCAAGTACACAATTATAAAAGGAAATTGAATTTTAGAGTTGCTGACGTGAAGTAATAAAACAAATTTTATTTCTAAAAAAGGAAGGAATACAATTTTCCTAAATGACATCAAAATGTAGATTAGCTTTTTCAAAATGACTAACAAATTTCCAAGGACTAGCCAGAAAAACTGGTAGAAAAAGGCTGTATTCACATTAGCGTCATTGCCATGACAGATATTCCGGATCGGTTTCAAATGGATCCTGACGAACTCCATCGACTTATATTATGGACGGTTAAGTTTCTGTTGGGGTTCTGATATTTTTGATGCCCAAAAAAAAAAAATAGCGCTGCAGACTGCATTATTCTGGCTTCCAAAATCACAGTAACCCTGATGAAAAGAACATTGCAAAAATGTAAACCGTGCCTAGTCCACACCACCGTGTGTGCCACCTGAGTCCTGTCCGTGATCCGTGGAAGGATAGGAGAATTGGGTCTGTTTTAACGGACCCGATTCACCCACTAAAGTGAATGGTGCCACTCGGATGCCATGAAAAACAGCCCTAGTTGCACACGGTCGTGTGCAACTGGCATAATAATAGGATTGGAACAAATGGAATAATGTGTTTTTTTTTTATCAACCATAATTTCCAGAGGTGTGATGAATGTACTTAGTATTTCCTTCATGTGCTTAGGAAAAAAAATTAAGTGTAAACACATCAGTAAAAGGTTCCAATTTTAATAAAAGTCTAGATACAGTGCAGTGCTTATTGCATAATTCATCAAAAGCACAGAATAAATCGAATGAATCCTAAATGTAATAAATAATTTTCCTGTACCCCTGATGCTTATCACGCAAGTACACATTAAAGCTCAAATGCAGAGCAGTCCAAAATTCTTGTATTTTTCCAGATTTGTCACACTTTAAAGCAGGGGTCTCAGGCACGCGGCCCCTGGGGCTGTCATCTGCGGCCCGCGGGACACAGAGCCGCTAGTATAGGCTCTGCTCCCAGACTCTGGAATTCCCTGACATCGCAGTCCACATATGAACAGCGATGTCTGGGGCTTCCCCAGAGCCTGAGTCCCGGGCAGAGCGCTAGTATCGGCTCTGCTTCGGGACTCTGTGGAATTCCCTGACATCGCTGTCCACATATGAACAGCGATGTCTGGGGCTTCCCCAGAGCCTGAGTCCCGGGCAGAGCGCTAGTATCGGCTCTGCTTCGGGACTCTGTGGAATTCCCTGACATCGCTGTCCATGTTTGGACACACGATGTCTGGGTCTTCCCCAGAGCGGAGTCACGGGCAGAGCGCTAGTATAGGCTCTGCTCCGGGACTCTGTGGAATTCCCTGACATCGCTGTCCATATATGGACAGTATGGCAGGGTCTTCCCCAGAGCGGAGTTCCGGGCAGAGCGCTAGTATAGGCTCTGCTTCGGGACTCTGTCCATATATGGACAGCAATGTCAGGGAATTCCACAGAGTCCCGAAGCAGAGCCTATACTAGCGCTCTGCCCGGGACTCCGCTCTGGGGAAGACCCTGACACACTGTCCATATATGGACAGCGATGTCAGGGAATTTCACAGTGTGTCAGGGTCTTCCCGAGAGCGGAGTCCCGGGCAGAGCGCTAGTAAAGGCTCTGCTTCGGGACTCTGTGGAATTCCCTGACATCGCTGTCCATATATGGAAGGTGTGTTAGGGTCTTCCCCAGAGCGGAGTCCCGGGCAGAGCGCTACTATAGGCTCTGCTCCGGGACTCTGTGGAATTCCCTGACATCGGTGTCCATGTTTCGACACGGATGTCAGGGGCTTCCCCAGAGCAGGAGTCCCAGTGATGTCAGGAGCACAGCTGGAGTCCCAGGAAGAGCCTACTAGCGCTCTACCCGGGACCACAGCTCTGGGGTTGCCCCCGACATCTGTCCATATATGGAGGCCCCTGCGGCAGCACCCGCCGAGGGCACTGCGGCCCTATCTAAAAAGGGGCTGCCCAATCTTGACATGTGTGTCTGCCAAATGCTGCTAACTGAGCCGTCGGACGGCATTTAGCGACACTTAAACAGGAAAACTGGATTGTTGAAATAAGCATGTGGAGAAATATCTCAAATTTTAAACCTAGCGATATTATTATAGTAAAGTAGTATTATTATAGTAATATAGTGTTATAGTAGTTCAAATAACTAATTAACAATAATTTTGTATTGTATCAAATTTTAAAATAATGCGGCCCGTCAACCTCCCATTTTTTCTATATGCGGCCCACTTACCCGACCGAGTTTGAGACCCCTGCTTTAAAGGGTAACTAAACGTTCAAACCTGTGTCATGTCAGAAGTTTTGATTGGTGGAGGTCCAAGCACTGAGACCGCCACCAATCGCTAAAACTAAGAGGCAAAAGTGCCCAGGTGAGTGCTGAGCCGCTTAGTTTCTGTTCTGCTTTTTCCTGAAAGCCAATGTATCGGAGTACGGGCTCATAGACATTCTATTGACTATAGAGCCCTAATAAAATTTAAAAAAAGTAAGATACAGTTATTTTTTTTTTAATGTACAAAATAGAATTCAATATATTAAAAGTTTCAAAAAAAACAAAACTTTTTGCATATTATCCCTAAAGTAATGTTCAATTATTTTTTTTTTACATAACTGCCATCACCACGTACGTAAAACTAAATCTATTACAATATAATGTTATTTAACCCGCTCAGTGAATGCTGCAAAAAAAAGATTAAATTAATAAAAAGACCCAAATTGCTGTTTTTTGGTCACCTTAGCACTCCCAAAAAAAAAGAATAAAAAGTGATCAAAACGTCGCAGGTACCCCAAAATGGTACCAATGAAAACTACTGCAAAAAAACTAAGCCATCACACAACTCAAATCGATGGAAAAATTAAAAACAAGCTATGGCTCACAGAATGTGGCGACACAACCATTTTGTTTTTTAAATAAAAAGTGTTTTTTTTTCTAAAAGTGGTAAAACATGAAAGAAACTATATAAATTTGGTATCTCCGTAATCGTATCAACCTGTAGAATAAAGTTAACATGTCGTTTTTCCTGCAGGATATACGTCGCAAATACGAAACCCAAAAAAAACAAAAAGCTGGATTCACAGTTTGTTTCCCATTCCACCCCACAAAATAATTTTTTTTCAATTTCCCAGTACATTATATGGCACATTAAATAATGCCTTGAAAAACTACAACTCATTGGGCAAAAAACAAGCCCTCATACAGCTATGACAACTAAACGAAAAACTATAAGGAAATGTGCACACACAAAATAAAAAAAAAGTCTCAAAATACAGAGCGGTTTTCAAGGGAAACCAGCTCCTGATTTTCAGATGTTTTTTAATTCAAACTCGCGTTTTCGTGCCGTTTTTGGAGCTGTTTTTCTATAGAGTCTATGAAAAATGGCTGAAGAAGTGACATGCACCGTTTTTCAAATTGGCCGCGTAAAAAAACGCCCGTCGGAACAGAACGCCGTTTTTCCCATTGAAATCAATGGGCAGATGTTTGGAGGCGTTCTGCTTCCGATTTTTCAGCCATTTTTTGGGACGTTTACAGTTGGACTTTCAGGTCCGCTAGTGTGAAAAAAAAATATAATAAAAGTTTCAAGTAATAAAATAAAACCACAATCGCCCTGTTCCCTTATCAAGTCCTTTATTATTGAAAAAAATAAATAAACCATATACCGTAACAGCCTAAACTATAAAAGTATTATGTTATTTATGCCACATCGTGAACGGCGTAAAAAAAAAAAACAACTTGAAAAACAATGATAGAATTTCTGGTTTTTGATCACTTTGCCCTACAAAAATTTAAAAAAAAATAAAAATAAAAATAAATGAAAAAAATAAAAGTAGTGAGCAAAAAGTCGCACATATCCAAAAATGGTACCTAGAAAAACTATAGCTCGTCTCGCAAAAAACAAGCCCTCATACAGCTCCATTTGTGAAAACATTTAAAAGTAATGGTTCCTACAACATGGCGACAGAAAAATACATTCTTTTTACAAAAGTAATTTTATTGTGCAAAAAGTTGTAAAACATAAAAAAGTTCTAGAAAGTAGGTATCGCCGGAATCGTACTGACCCGCAGAATAAAGTTAACATGCAGTTTATAATGCATGGTGAACGCTGTATAAAAAAAACTATGCCAGGATTGCTGTTTTTTGGTCACCGTGCCTCCCAAAAAATAGGATAAAAAGTGATCAAAAGGTCGTCACATGTACCCCAAAATGGTACCAATAATAACTACAGCTCGTCCCACAAAAACAAACAGCCCTTATACCACTACGTCTATGAAAAAATAAAATGAGTTAAGGCTCCAATAAGTCAGGAAATAAAAATATGCGGTTGTGCAGGCCTGAGGGGAACATTTCTTCTATTTCAAGAGGCGTATTATCAAGGCCCTAAAATTAGGGAACCAGGAAGGGGAGGGCCCAAACATATCTGCTGGAAGCGAGGGTGCCCGTATTATACCAGGACAACACTTCCCAGCAAAATTCCCCAAACTGCAAAGGTGCGGAGTGTGGACCAAAAGGGGTATAAGAAAGGACGCCATATATCAGTGCGACACTGGCCTGTGCAGAAAGGATTGCGTCACAGCGTAACACACATCTATGGATTATTTTATTGTTTACCCTATTATTATACCACCTGACCATGCCCCTGATATACTCTGCCCAGCTTACATGTGCCCCCACAATATAAACGGAAACACCAGCAATACTCAAACAAAACTACTACCAAGCAAAATCTACGCTTCAAAAGCCAAATGGCGCTCCCTCGCTTCTGAACCCTGCAACGTGCCCAAACAACTGTTTACTTCCACATATATGGCACCGCCATACCCGGGAGAACCTTTTTAACAATTTTTCAGTGGCATAAGCTGGTCATGACATATTTGCTATATTTTCACTGCTATTTATGATATCACTTGTGCTCCCACAAAAATTTTATAAATGGACAATTCACTGATTGTGACTAAAGAGTAAAATTTGCATACTTTATTAATATCTTGCTAAAATCAGGGGTACAATCACCACCGTGACAAAATGTGCTCAATAAATTTGAAAGATTTTTTTATTTCATTCACCGATTCTGTTGCGAACCCTGCTAAATGAATATAACCATAAGATATACGGGGTTAGAACGTTTAACCATTGGTGTTACAGCGAATCACTCCCATATATGCCCTGAAATAATCAGGCAATAACTCCTGAGAACATCAGTGTCAGGGCAAAGATATCGATAGTGCTGTCACCAACGCTAAATTCCGCTTCTCATATTGACCCTACGCGTTTCTAACTCAATATATAATCAGGGGTCTATTCATTATAAAGCTAGCTGCTACGCCAGCAACATTAAGTCGTGCAAATATTTCATTCCATATACACACACACACACACACACACACACACACACAAAGCGTGCTCGCATTGATATCAGCGGCACGTTTCTCTCTGGACTCGGAGTATATATAACTTATACCCCACCCCCTATACGGAGGCCAAGCCCCCGTGCCGACCAATCATTGTCGCACGCGTAAACCGTGACGCGCGGACATGTGATGCCAGGCGCATCATGTGACACGCCCGGCATCCACATCCACCGCCCACCAAGCACACACGCGTAGAGTAGGGCAGCGGGGCGTAACCTACTGCAGCCTCAAGCCCTTCCTATCTGGGAGGAGTAACCTATTCCTATGGGAAGGACGCTGACCAGCTCCAGACTGTGTCCTGGCAAAAACTATAATCTGTGCATAAATAATCCGGCACTATAGGAGGTGAATAAAGAAAAGCATTAGATTGACCACTAGTAGATAAACCACTAGTAGATTGACCACTAGTATTGGGTAACCTAGAAGATAGACATAAATGGAACCCCAATACCAGTACAGAAAGATAGATAAATGTATAAAATGACTGGAATCCTATAGGTATGAGTTTAAATAAAGCATGTATAATTCATCTGCTCATTTAGCCCATCTGGTTGTATACATCCTAACCTATAGATCCACTGGGCTTCTTTTCGCAGGATCAAGTTGTCCCAATCCCTACCTCGTTTTGGTGGACGCACCAATTAAATTGCCTGAAAATGAAGACATTCAGCTTTTCCTTGATGTTTCTCATGTACATGTTTAGATACGGAGGTGTCCCTTGCATTTATCATGTCCCCTACATGTTCTCTAATACGGCGACGAAATTGCCGAATGGTCTTACCCACATAATTCAGTGGGCATGGACACGTGATCAGATACACAACCCCCACTTTTCTATAATTAACAAAGTCCCGAATGTCGTATTTAATTTGGGTGGTAACACTTTGGAATCTCTTCCCAGTCTGAATAAAGTTACAGGCTCTGCAACTTCCACATCTATGTGTGCCCGGAACCTTCCGATCCAACCATGTTCCCTTTTGTGGTATAGGGTCAAAGCAGCTATGCATCACTCTATCTTTTATATTCCTTCCTCTTCGGAATGGGACAGAAGGTCTATGAGTGATTCTATCTGCTATATCCATATCTGAACTAAGAATACGCCAATACCTTGTAAGGATTTTCATTACCTCTGGGTGTTTGGAGTCATAAGTGCTTTGTGATGTTTACTTCTTTTCACTCTCTTGGGATCAGAAGACTTGTTCTATCTGAATCTCTTGCCATCTCATAAGCCCTCTTCACCACATTTTTGGGAAAACCTCTTTCCCTTAACCGCTTCCCGACCGCCCACCATAAATTCACGTCGGCGGTTGCTGGGCGGACTGTAACAGATTGGAAAGTTTGTTGCTACAACAGTAACAAAGTCAAATGTGTTTCGAGAAAACAATCTCAGAATCGCTTGGATAGGTAAAAGCATTCTGAAGTTATTACCACATAAAGTGAAACATGTCAGATTTGAAAAATGAGGCTGTCAGGAAGGACAAAAGTGGCCAAAGCGGGAAGGGTTAAAAGCTGCATTTTGCGTTTACTTGTGTTGTCTTTATCTTATATTAAAACTAGTTGGATGAGCTGAAACATTTAAACGTGACAAATTAGTAAAAATAGAAGAAATCGAGATGGGGAAAAAAAAAAAAAATTCAGCACTGTACACCACACAGCCATGTGCAGAGCCTTACGATGGAAAAGGAGTCACTATAGCAATATACAGGGGAAATGCAGGATTTTTAAAGGGGGTTTTCCAAATGCATTACTTTTTAAACCAAGTTATGACTTTATCGCGCCACCTGCATCACAAGAGAGGTTCCCTTCCCTTGCCTAAGGACGTGGATACAGTTGAGACGAATAGTATGTGAAGGCCTCTCTGAGCAAGGGTAACAGCAGAGCCCTGGTCACAGGGGGATTTCCAGGCAACTAGAAACCCCCACTGCTATACTACATGGCCTAGGTAATCCGTGTACCACTGTAGTACCTTTGAAAGGCACCATATTATAGAAATATTCTCCGATCGAACATGATATTTTTTGTCTGGATTATAAATCAGAAAAGTCCTCTATAATAAAATAGAGGCATACAGGAGGTACAATAAGGGCTCATTCAGACGAACGTAAAACTCGTCCATGTGCTGTGCGTGAAAATCACGCACAGCACACGGACCCATTGATTTCAACGGGGCCATTCACACATGCAGGAGTTTTCAGTCAGCGTGTGTCCGTTGAGTAAAACTCACTGCATGTCCTATATTGGTGCGTTTTTCACGCACCTATCGCCCATTGAAGTCAATGGGTGCGTGAAAATCACGCACAGCACACGGATGCACATCTGTGTGCTGTGCGTGACTTGCGCATCAATTCAATTGAAAAATAAAAAGGTGTGCTTTGCGAGTGCTTGAAATACACATGCCACTCGCAAAGCACAGATACAATAACGCAATGCATATGGACCAGATTTACGTGCGTATTTCACAAGCGTGAATCTGATACGCTCGTGTGAATGTAGCCTAAGGCCACAGACTTTTCACGGTGCTGTATTATGGCTCCAGACAACTCGGATGTTCGGAGCGGTTATACAAACATGTATGTGAGACCTATGGAACTTCTCAAATTTTTCCACTGCATTTTTTGTGGATAAATATATGTCCGTGATTGTAAATATCTCACATTTTGTGTTTTCAAAGCGTGAATTTTAAAGAGTTCTGTCAAATGGCAGTTACGTTTGACATGTGATAATGACATGTCAGAAATGTTTATCGGTGGCAACCCATGTGCATAGTTTCCCACCGTTCACCGAAACAAAGGGGCAGAAGCACTCGGCTTTGTCTAGAATGGTGTAACTTCGGCTCTTTCCGTAGAGGCCGGGTTATGTAAAAACAGGCATACAGAAGTCTATGAGCCCGTCTTCAGCTAACTCCACCTTACCAAAAAGAGCCGAAGTTATCACATCACAGCAGAAGGGGCACAGCACTCGGCAGAGCACTACCTTAGTTTCAGCGATCGGTGGGGGTCTCATTACCCGGACCCCAACCAATCAAAACTTCTGACATGTCAACAGTTGTGAAATGACAGTTACTCTTTAAAGTTTGTTGCAGTTTTTTCCTAACCTATTTTTTTTTATACCCACTGCCAGGGTGGGCGTTAGCACCCGGGCAAGTACCAGGCCCCACTACCCTTGGGTGGACCCACTCTGCCACCAGGTGCTGACGCTGCCATCATGGCTCCTCTAGGAGTAGAATCCCCCGGGCAGAGCGTTGCCGATGCGGTTGCCAGGATTCTGCTTCTAGAGGGAGCTCCTGTCTAGGAACCAGTGGCGTAACTACCGCTGAAGCAGCCATAGCGGCTGCTAAGGGGCCCACAGCATAAGGCGGCCCTGTGCCAACCGCCGTCATGGTCTCCCTCATGTCCCGGTGGTGCTGCTAGCAGCTGCTACTGCGGTAGCAACGCCACATTCAATAGTATCTGCGTCCTTAGGACACAGATACTGCTGAACACTATGGCAGAGCAGGGAGGCAGCTCCCTACTCTGTCATTTACTAGGCTTCAGGGGAACGGGGCCTATGTAAGTATGAAGATTTTTTGTTTTATTTGTTTGGGGGACGCCATATGGTGCAATCTACAGAAAGGGGGATTGCTATATGGTGCTAGCTACATGGGGGTGGGGTCGCTATATGGCGCCATCTACAGGAGGGGGGACTGTATGGCACTATCTACCGGAGTGGGGGCCGTGTGGCGCTATCTACAGGGGGGGCATATGGCGCGATCTACAGGGGGGGGCATAAGGCTCTATCTACATGGGGTAGGTAGGGGCACTATGTACAGGGGGGCTATATGGCACTATCTACAAAGGGCACTCAATTTATGGGGGTACAAACTGGAGGCCTAACTTCTATATGGTGCAGAAACACAGCCTAACTTCTATATAGGGGCACAGTGACGTTTTCTGCAATTTTACTGCCGCCGTGAGTTCCCCCGCAAAGGGCCCCACTATGTCTGTGTGGCCCAAGTACACACGTAAACCTGGAGCCGGCCCTGCCCACTGCACAGTTATGAGGTATAGTGAAGATACAATCCTTGCAGTAGTTAGAGTTGTTTCCCAAATGTTTCACCATGCATATGGAAATTATATGGGTAACAGTACCAGAGAGAGTCCTCTTACTCCTCCCTGTGTGCGGGTCCTGCTGTATAAATTTGTATATGCAGTGGAGGTCTCAGAATCCCATTTGCCCTTCCAGAGCAAGTTACATATGACCTGCACACAAATCTTTTTTTAGCTAAGGGGCAAAGTAGTAGATAGAAATACAGCCTAAGGGTTTGTTCACATCAGCATTAGGGTATGTTCACACAGAGTTTTTTTGCAGGCAGAAAATTCTGCCTGGAAAAATCAGCTGTTTTTTTTAAGTTGTTTTGCCCCACAGCCGTTTTTTTGGCCGCGATTTGACGCTTTTATTGGCGCGTTTCTACCTATTTCTCTAACAGGCAAAGGAAAAATCTGTGAGCGTTTTTTTTCTCGTCTCCCATTGATGGGGTTTTTGATGCGGAAAACGCCTCAAGATAGGGCATGTTGCTTCTTTTTCCCGAAAAACAATGGGCAGCAATTTTGAAAACAATGGGAGGCAATTTCCGCAGTTTTTTGCAGCGGTTTCCGCGGCAAAAACAGTGTAAAAGAACTCAGTGTGAACAGGGCCTTAGAGTTCCATTGATGGGTTCCGCGAAACCTTTGCGTCGAATGAACCCATCAACAGGGAGGCAAACGAAAAGCATAGCTTTTGTTTGCATTACCATGGATTTTAATGGTAATGCTTCCGTTGCAATTGGCTTCCGTTCTTTAAGATTTTCGTTTTTATGACTAAAACAATAGCGCAGTAGACTGCGAAATTGTTTCAGTCACAAAAACAAACATTACGGAATGGAAACCATTTGCAACGGAAGCATTCCGAATTAAATCAATTGTAATGCAAATGGAAGCTATGGTTTCCGTTTGCCTTTCCGCTGATGGGTTCCTCCAACAGAAAGGTCTAGCAGAACCAATCAATGGAAGGGTGACGCTGATGTGAACGAGCCCTAAAACCTCATTCACATTTGCGTCTCTTTGTCTTGCATCAGTATTTGTAAGCCAAAACAGAGAGTGGAACATAAAACAGAAAAAGTATAATGGAAAGATTTTTACTTCTATGTTTTGGACCCACTCCTGGTTTTGGCTTACAAATACTAATGCAAAACGAATGTCATACATGACCAAACAGAAGATTAGATCGGCTTTTAAAATAGCAATTTAGGAAAAGAAAATATGAAGTTGATGCATTTTATCTGAGATTAAACAAGAATTTGGCTTCTATACACGGTTTTCAAGGCTGCATACCAAGCCCAGAGCCATTGTCCGCGTACTCTGGATCATTTAGCATGCAATCATGCCAGCTGATCTTTGCCTTCAACTCTTGCTCAGAAGCAAAAGAGAATTAAAGAAGTGAAGCAAAAGAATAGATTTTGGGCCTGTCAGCAGATTCATGGTACCCTAGTTATAGGTAACATGTTCTAGTTAGAAGGATGCGGAGCATGAGACCGTGCTTGTGTCCAGAAAAATATATAAAAACTGGATAAAATAATTGCGCACACTATGCAGATGTGCGTGTCCGGCTAAGGCAGCGATCACAGGTGGGATATTTGCCTTGTATTTCAGCAGCGTAAAAATATGCAGCAGAAAACGTTACAATACAAGAATATGGGAAAAATATTTTGCAACGCAAGAATTTGAGAAATCTGGCTGATAAGCGGAATATTTTTTCCATTGGACAGCGTCGTTTTTCCCTGCGAAAATACAAGGCAATTACGCCACATGTGACTGCACCCTTATTTATGAGCTGCTAATGAGATTTTTATACAGGTATTTTGCGTGTGTTTTTTTTTTTTACTCACCCTCAGCGTGTTTACAACTAGAACACGTTGCTCATAATTTATGTAAATCTGCTCCCTAACGTTGTAATTCAGTACGGTTTCTGAATTAAGCTTTGGATAAGGCTAAAGTCAGACGTGGCGGATTGGTCATGGATTCTTGTACTGCAGGACTGTGGCATATTGTTGTACGTATGCACACCCATATTGCAGTTTCTATGGACCTGCTGCAATACTTGATCGCTAATATATGCCACATGTTCATAGTGACTGCTGTATATACTAGTGCATTTAAACAAAGCGATGCAACCGCAGTGACTGAGATCATCGCTAGGGCACTGCAGCTGAAGTTTTGAATTCAAAGAATACCTATACAAAAAAAAGAAAATAAACAAATCACTCCCTTTGCTTTAGATATACAGGGTATTAGGTGTAATGAAGTCAGAAATGTGGTGTCTGAATTCTGGGGCTTTCCTCCCCCTCCCCATTTTTGCAAAGACATTTCTCTCCATGCCTGCTGGGTGGGCAACGTGTTACTTGTGTGATGCTTGGGCTATGCACAGCATTCGGACCCAAATTAAAGGTCTCCCACATGAAGCTACCCCTCATAAGGTTTCCCAGAAACACTAAGACAGAAAAATGCAGCTACATTCCCTTCTCTTCCATTCCTAAATGACTTCTATACTTTTGTTTGAGGAGGCTTCTAAATATTTGCAAAGAGCCTACACGCAGGTTGATGGAAGGTGAATAAGATGCCACTTTTCCCTAATTTCGTTAGATTCTAAAACAAGAGGAAGATACTTCAGGTCAGCCATATTAGTTATCATGGGCCTTATATATTTGTCTCCCAGTCAAACGTCTGATTGGCAATTTAAAAAGTATCAAATAGGAACATATACATATACACACACACACACACACACACACACACACACACACACACACACACACACACACACACACACACACACACACACACACACACACACACACACACACAAAAACACGCCATCATCGAAGTAGTCCTCAAATCCGAAGTAGTCGAACAACCGAACTTGTAAAAAACACAATCACACAAAAATAATTAGTAACACATCAAAAAGCAAAACAATTATTATTCTTACCTTTCCTGGGTCCAGCGCTGGAGCCGCAATGTCAGCGAGCTGGGCCCTATATCTAATCCTATCATGTGTGATACAGTCTGCTGAGCCAATGTATCTAATCCTATCATGTGTGATACGGTCTGCTGAGCTGTGTATCTAATTCTATCATGTGTGATACTGTCTGCTGAGCCACTGTATCTAATCCTATCATGTGTGATACAGTCTGCTGAGCCAATGTATCTAATCCTATCCATAGCTATACGGTCTTAGTGCTATAGATATGCGGTCTCCTATATACACATAAACATACACGCACACACTTTTTTTTGGGGGGGGGGGGTATATGTATTGGGCTATTTCCCCTGACGTTTTAAGACCTTAGTGATGGCCCTGGCTGCAAGTGCTGCATTGTTGAGTCACTTAGGAGACCCAGCGATGTAGCTGAAAGCTGCGGGCCATCAGCCATGAGAAGTTTGGGGGGGGGGGGGGGGCCCCAAGAATCTTTGCATCGGGGCCCATGAGCCTTTAGCTATGCCCGAGTGTGTGTATATACACATTTATTTTTTGCACCACCAAGTGCCTACCCATCGCCGTGTGAACAAGGAAGATAAGAAGGGTGGGAATATAAGGGTGCTGTCATGGTACGAGGATTTAAAAACTTACCAGAAAGTGTAATTACTGTTTTCTCCCTTATAATGACAGCACCACCGGAGAATTTACCAGAAAGAGAACGGTGGGATTACAGATTGAAGAACCTCACTATGAAAGAAAGAGCAGAAACGTCAGGTCACATCCAACTGGTAGTGACAAAAAAAAAAAAAAACTGTGTGAGGAGAAGACCAAATGGCAGTCTTAGGGTATGTTCACACGCAGTGTTTTCAGACGTAAATCAGGCATCAGAATTACGCATGAAATAACGGCTCCATTACACCTATAAACATCTGCCCATTGCTTGCAATTGGTTTTACGGTGTTCTGTTCCCACGAGGTGTAATTTTACGCGTAAAAAGACACCCGTGAAAAAGAAGAAGTGCATGTCACTTCTTGGGACGTTTTTGGAGCCGTTTTTCATTGACTCCATTGAAAAACAGCTCCAATAACGGCCGTAAAATACGCCGCGAAAAATGTTAGTTGCTACAAAAACGTCTGAAAATCAGGTGCTGTTTTCGCCTGAAAACAGCTCCGTATTTTCAGACGTTTTGGTAACTGCGTGTGAACATACCCTCACAGATCTAATTAGAGGCTTATATTAAAACAAGAGGATTGTACTCCGACAATCCAAAGGATCTACTCCCACTAAACGATGCAATTATTTCTATATTTAAACAATTATTATTAAGCTTTATTCATATACATTAAAAGAATAAGATCTAAACCCTATTAAAGACATACAAAAGTGAGTTAAAAATTAATCCATGGACTACCTTATTTCTGAAAATATGAATATTATATTTTAAATCTGCTGAATTAGCAGATATAGCTTATAGAGGAGAAAGTGTTTGCATATGTTTGTTTGTGGAATTAAAAGTATATTGCACACTCCGTATTAGAGGCATTCCTCTCAGAAACCAAGAAACACATGGAGGCATTCCTCCTATGGTACATTATACACTCAGTATTAGGGTATGTGCACACGGTAGCAGGCATTTACGTCTGAAAAGACAGACTGTTTTCAGGAGAAAACAGCTGCCTCAATTCAGTCGTAAATGCTCCTCCTCGCATTTTGCGAGGCTTCTCTGACAGCCGTAAATTTTGAGCTGTGCTTCATTGAGTTCAATGAAGAACGGCTCAAATTACGTCTGAAAGAAGTGTCCTGCACTTCTTTTGACGAGGCTGTATTTTTACGCGTCGTCGTTTGACAGCTGTCAAACGACGACGCATAAATGACAGGTCGTCTGCACAGTACGTCGGCAAACCCATTCAAATGAATGGGCAGATGTTTGCCGACGTATTGTAGCCTTATTTTCAGACGTAAAACGAGGCATAATACGCCTCGTGTACGTCTGAAAATAGGTCGTGTGAACCCAACCTTAGAGGCATTCCTCCTATGGTACATTATACACTCAGTATTAGAGGCATTCCTCTCAGAAATCAAAAAACACATGGAGGCATTCCTCCTCTGGTATATTACACACTTCGTATTAGGGTATGTGCACACACACACAAACTAAAAAACGTCTGAAAATACGGAGCTGTTTTCAAAAGGAAAACAGCTCCTGATTTTCAGAAGTTTTTTAATCAAATTTGCGTTTCTCGCTGCGTTTTTAGAGCTGTTTTTCTATAGAATCTATGAAAAACGGCTCCAAAAAATGGCTGAAGTAGTGACATGCACTTCTTTTTCACGGCCGTTTTTTTATGCGGCCGTTTTGAAAAAAACAGCCGCATAGAAAATGCCCCGTCGGAACAGAACGCCGTTTTCCCATTGAAATCAATGGGCAGATGTTTGGAGGCATTCTTCTTCCGATTTTTCGCCCGTTTACTACGTGTGAACATACCCTTAGAGATATTCCTCGGAATCTACAAACACGGAGGCATTCCTCCCAAAGAGCTACACATTCACACTCTCCCTCTATTGTCGCTAAATCATGATGTTGGTATTGTATTGGTATCCTAGCAAGGATTATATATTAAAATAACAAAATAGTCCCTAAATCAGCCTCCCTACATGTTTCACCACACAGTGGCGTCATCAGGGAAGAATGGCTGTTCTAATGGCGTCCGCATGAGGTCTGGCATCTCCTAACTATAATGACAGAAGTAACTGGCTTTCTGATTAGTCTGCAGCGAAAGGAGTAACTAGCTTGCTAATTGGTCTACAGCAAAATAGGTAACAGGCTTCCTAAATGGTCTACAGCGAAAAAAAGTAACGGGCTTCCAGAAATGTTTTCCCAAGTGAGAACACATTTAGAGAGTCTGCCTCTACTCGCTGTCTGGCATCACTGAGGTCCTGATTTACGTGAGGGCTTCAAGCCTTAATTAAATAGGAACCCCTATGATTTTATTTTATCTTTTTAGAGAATTTCCATTTTCCTGCATTCTCTTTCCTTTTAAGCTGGTTGTTAAATCTTTGGGAGGGACCTAAGGGCTTATTTTGTCTTGGATTAAAATTTGTAGAAAACGCTTTTTTCCTATCACCTGCCTCATCAAGAAGATCATCCAGGACAGCTCCAAACAAAAAAATTCCCTCACACGAGATCCCACATAGACAAATTTTAGATTCTGCATCTCCCGACTAATTCTTAAGCCATAATGCACATCTCGCTAAAATGGAAAGAGCAGCTAACCTCGCAGAGAGCCTAAGGATATCTGCCATAAACCCTGACGATTTTTTTAAGGGTAGGAAAGAAAGCTAACAGATTGTCACACAGAGCCTTGTTCTGGAGGGGAGTCTCCAATTGGCTAATCCACACTACTAAGGATCTGGCTACACAAGTTGCGGCTATATTGGGTTTAAATGCCATAGAAAACTATTCCCAGGCTTTGACAAAAAAGCCCGGCTTACTTATTCATTAAGTCTTTAAAATATGTCATATCATCTAAAAGGAAGACATGCTTAACAGAATACTTGTATCAAAAGGGACATCAATTCTATTGGGTTATGTCCCAGGCAGCGGTTTCTTCCTCATCAACGGGGTATTTTCTCCTAACCACCTTGGAGTCATCCGGTTTTTTTCATTCTTTATAGACAAGGGACCAAATATTTTTTTTAATCATAAGTGAAAAGGTGAAATCCGGCACATCCTCATTTAAAACAAACCTTTTTTCCGTCATGTATAAAAACCTTGTTGGTATTCCATGTAACGCTTATGCGCTTCGAGACAATCAGGCAACAAATTAAAAACAAAAACCGACCAATCCTGACAACCAGATGCGATCATATAACACATAAATGGTAGATGTGATGTGAAATAACAAACAGATCGATACAGCATACTGAATTATTTCAATAATAATACATTAAAGCATTTCTATCGTTTAGGCCAGAAGGAACCATTATATGTCAGAAGACCACATCCGGTTGTCAGGATCGGTTATCTTTTGTTTTTAAATTGTTGCAATACTCATGTAGCATGGCTATGACTAAGAATCTGAATGGCTGCAAACGCATAAGGATATGTTCACACGCTTAACAAAAAACGTCTGAAAATTACGGAGCAGATTTCAGAGAAAACAGCCTCTGATTTTCAGGCGTTTTTGAAGCTGAGAATGAAATTTGGAGCTTCTTTTGAGGCTTCTTTTCAGACGTTTTTTGAGGCGTTTTTCATAGTGTTCAATGGAAAATCAGCTCCAAAATACGCCTGAAGAAGTGACATGCTACTTATTTTTACGGAGTGTCTTTTTACGCTCCGTTTTTTTACAGCAAAGCGTAAAATAAAGGCTCGTGGGAACAGAACATCGTAATTCCCAGTGAACGCAATGGGCAGATGTTTGTAGGCGTATTAGGGGCGTTTTTTCAGGCGTAATTCGAGGCGTAAAACGTCTCCATTACGTCTGAAAATAGGTCGTGTGAACCCAGCCTTAGCGTTCCATGGAATACCGACAAGATTTTATAACATGCCGGTATAAAGGTTTGTTTTAAAAGAGGATGTGCCGGATTTCACCTTTTCGCTTGTAATTCGTTGTTACGGCGCGAGTTCAACAAGTACTTTCCATTGATTCAAACGACAACGCCACAAGACAGGATGACTGTTCTTGCAGACTGATTTTATAGGGACCCCCTCACCCTAAAATATACAAATATATACAACTTAAGCATTTAAATAATGGAAGCAGGTAGAAAAACTCACCAACCTAGATGAGAGACAACCCTCAAGTTATCAGACTTGGTTTATGCAGAGGAGAGTGAGAAGGATCCCACTTAATCCCATCTCCATTAGTACTCGTGTTTGAAAAGGTAGCGATAGACGCAGCTTGCCTGTTCTTCTTTAGATACTAAAGATCAGCTGGCCAGGACTGCCAAGAAGGAAGGGCCACTTCCCACTATGAATAGTCTCCTCCAGAGCCTGTGAACTACATGAGAATAGCGTCTTATGCCAATTACGGTTCTCTAATCAATTTTCATCTAGGATCGGAAGCATCCAGCTGGTCGCAACTGCATACCATGCAAGTCAAGCACAATCCACACCTATACCGGTATTTAATAAGAACCGCAAGGATAGGAGGCTCAGGTTGCAATTTAAGCCAATAATCCCAGGCAGGCATCAGGCTGCTGGGCTTCAAAGAGGGTGAATCAGAGGAGGCAAAAGGTAAATCGGGAGTCCAGGACAAAACCTCGAACTCGTGTAATGAATTCCTCTCAGCGGGGTGAGTAGTTTCAGACCGCCCAGGCAGAGGCAACCCCAGCTATATCTGACCTTGACAAGACCCAAATGGGTCCTAATGCAGAGCTTCCCGCAGGAACAAGAAACCATTGGGGCTGCGGAGGAGCTTTCTTTTTATCTCTAGGGTTCCGGTCCTTCCTCCGGAGCTGCGGTCAGGGTGAGGGGCTATTATTCACCTCCCACATGCTTATGCAAAGAACAACATGGCTGGTAGGTAAATGCAATGTACTGGTAAGGAAATAATCACTAGACTGACCCTTAATATGACCCAAACTTACCCTTTTTGTCATATAATAGTAAGGCTACGTGCACACTATGTTTAGCACACGGACCCGGGTTAGTAACAGCAGATCCAGAAATGGGTGTCCGGACACTAAGTTAGTCAGGCCAGAGGTCGTTACATGAATTTTCAGATCAGTCAAGACAAGCCGAATCAAACACAGGGAATCACAGGAAAACAGAAAAAAAACTCACCGCCAGACCTAAAAAAAATAAAAACTTTAATTGAGCTACGCATGGTGCAGAGCAAGGGACTGTGTCCTTGCCTTGGCAACAGCACACCACAGGTTTCAGAGGAGTTGGCGAGTGCGGTCCCTGGCATGCCCCCTGCCAGCAGATATAGTGCCGTGGGAGTGGTCGTGCAAGATCGCAAACCTCGACATCCTTTTTACGCAACACTGCTTTCAGTTCCATTTTCCGTACGGTTTAGTTCCGAATAATCTTTTCAACTACTAAATAACAGAAGTAAAGGCAACCGACAAAATATGTTGTGTTTTCGAACGTAGTAATCTTCTTTGCATGTAAATAAATCTATTTATAATTTCTTCTTATCTGCAGCCTAACATTTAGAATATAAATGTCAGCAAAATCAAAATATTCCAGCACAAGTGTAATGTTGCACTAGCAGAGTTTAACTGGAGATTTTTTTTGAACCCAATAAAAAAATCCAGAATATTTTTCTTCCCGGGTCACCTGTAGAAGTTTTAAAATAATTTCTAAAACTAAAGAGATTTCTGGAATACCAATGACTACTGGCCTATTTCTATCAAATGCCACATGTTTCGGTTAGGACTTTGCACATTTGTTTTTTCAAAAGGATGCAGGAAGAATCCAGGACTAAAATATAATGTACAAATTGTTATATGGTTCTAATTTATAATGTAATAAAACATTTTCTCTTTACGGATATTCAGCTGATCAAGAGGACATTGTGCAGCTTGCATAAACAAGACTCTCAATGCAAGCAGATGTGACATAAATACAAAATTATAGACTGGTCACAAATGACAAAACCCAAAAATGCACTTACCACACGCTTTAGCAGCAGTGATGCATATTTCTTCTGCATTATACTCTCCTGGGGGCAATGCAAGGTAATCCCCATCACCCGAGCACAAAGCATGGTATAGAAAGATGTGAAATCCTGCGTCACTGGGTTTTGGGGCACTTAAACGCAACTGTGTATCTCCACTTGGGTGAACAGTAGGAGCTGTGGTTATGTTCATTTCAGTCATTGTGAGGCAAGCCATTACATCACTCCACAAGTGTTACCTAGAAGAAAACAAACAAAATCAGGAAACAATACAGAATTGAAAGTTGTTACTCCGAAAGCGTAAACTATTTTCTGCTTGGTTAGAAATAAATTGTACAAACAATGACCTGTGAGCAGGTCTGGGGGAATTCTGATTTAACCTTGGCAAACTCCTACGTAGGTAGCGCCAAGCACCCTAAATATGCAACGCGAGGATGGCACGGGCGCAGGAGCGGAGCCCGCACCATCCGCAGTGAGTGTCAGCTGCAACGGCCGAGAACAGAGATAACGCTAATCCTGGCCGTCCAATCCTTTAGCTGCTGCTGTCTCGGCAGCATTTAAAAAGTTAGACAGAAGGAGGGGGCTTCTTTTTTCACCCAATCAGACGACCATGCCAGAAACAGGTTCTAATAGGATGTCTGTCAGTTTTACAGCAATCACACGATCGCATGGTTAAGTCTCCTAGTGGGATTAAAAAAAATGTAATAAAAAAAATTTTGCCCACCATTACAAAATGCTTTTTTATTTAAAAAAAAGTATTTTAAAAGTTTGTATTGCCGCAACATCCTGTACTATAAAACAAATGCATTTTTCTTCTCGCATTTATTTATATATATTGATGAAGGCCCAAATAAAAAAAAATCAATGAAAAAAATGGTGGAATTAAAAAAATACTAATTTTCCTCTTAAAAAAAAAAAAAAAAAAAGCCTTCAAAATTTTACAACGATGAAAAATGAAGTTATAGCTCTCATAACCGTGACAAAAAGAGAGAGAAAAAAAATAAGTTGCTTTGTCCTGAAGGCCCAAAATTGCTGCGTCCCCAACGTTTTGTTTTCCTTATTCTTTTATTTTTTCACAACTTTGTTATAATTACTAAAAGACAACATCCAAAGAGAGAGAAAAAAAAAAAAGAACAAACTTAATCCACTGTTTCCGTCAAGTCCCATAAAAGTGAATCGGAGTTACGGAAACCGCGTAACAGTGAGCTACACGGTTTCCAGAACTGTGGAGCTCCGGTAACAGCATCTAGGGGAGTTACAGAAACAGCTTAGCTCAGCAAAATAGTCTGTTTCCGTACTCCTGGCAACATCGTAACTCAGTGGCCAGAACCCGGCGACTGTGGATATGCCATAAATGTCCAAAAGGGGATACCTCTTTAAGCATAGAAACAAAGGGTAGCTCCACCTTTGTTGAAGAACAGAACTAGAATAGGTATAAAATATTACCACTTTGATTAACTGTAACTTGAAATTGATAATAGTAAGAGGAAGAAAAAAATAAATAAAAAACAAATACCAGAAGCTGCAGCACCTTGTCTATTAGTATTTCTCCGTTACTCATGCGTAGATCAATTTTTTCTTTTACTTTGATTCCGCCAAATGCAGTGAGGTGTCGGCTGTATTACACAGCCGTCACCGGCTAAGCATGGAGCGAGCTCAGCCCGTGAGCCCACTCCATACTTCCCTTTAATGGCTGCCACGTACATGAACGTGGCATGTTGTTAAGAGCTTAACATTACTTTGGGGGGGGGGGATAAGAAAAAAAAATATTTATTTTTAACTTTACATTTTTTTTTGTACATTAAAAATTGAATTAGTGAGTATATTGCAGTATATAGCGATTTTGACAGGCTTCTATTAAGCCATCACTCGCGAAGTATGGAACGAGCTCAGCCAGTGAGCCCACTCCATACGTCCCATTAACAGCTACCACATGTACGTGGTATGACTTTAAGAGGTTAAGTGGCCAATCGATGAATTAGCAACACATATATATATATACACACACACACACACACACACACACACACACACACACACACACACACACTACCGTTCAAAAGTTTAGGGTCACTTAGAAATTTCCTTATTTTTTAAGGAAAAGCACAGTTTTTTTCAATGAAGATAACATTAAATTAATCAGAAATACACTCTATACATTGTTAATGTGATAAATGACTATTCTAGCTGCAAACATCTGTTTTTTCATGCAATATCTACATAGGTGTATAGAGGTCCATTTCCAGCAACCATCACTCCAGTGTTCTAATGGTACATTGTGTTTGCTAACTGTGTTAGAAGGCTAATGGATGATTAGAAAACACTTGAAAACCCTTGTGCAATTATGTTAGCACCGCTGTAAACAGTTTTGCTGTTTAGAGGAACTATAAAACGGACCTTCCTTTGAGCTAGTTGATAATCTGGAGCATTACATTTGTGGGTTCGATTAAACTCTCCAAATGACTAGAACAAGAGAGCTTTCATGTGAAACTCGACAGTCTATTCTTGTTCTTAGAAATGAACGCTATTTCATGCGAGAAATTGCCAAGAAACTGAAGATTTCCTACAACGGTGTGTACTACTTCCTTCAGAGGACAGCACAAACAGGCTCTAACCAGAGTAGAAAGAGAAGTGGGAGGCCCCGCTGCACAACTGAGCAAGAAGACAAGTACATTAGAGTCTCTAGTTTGAGAAATAAACGCCTCATAGGTCCTCAACTGGCAGCTTCATTAAATAGTACCCGCAAAACGCCAGTGTCAACGTCTACAGTGAAGAGGTGACTCTGGGATGCTGGCCTTCAGGGCAGAGTGGCAAAGAAAGACATATCTGAGACTGGCTAATAAAAGGAATAGATTAATATGGGCAAAAGCACACAGACATTGGACAGAGGAAGATTGGAAAAAAGTGTTATGGACAGACGAATCGAAGTCTGAGGTGTTTGGATCACACAGAAGAACATTTGTGAGACGCAGAACAACTGAAAAGATGCTGGAAGAGTGCCTGACGCCATCTGTCAAGCATGGTGGAGGTAATGTGATGGTCTGGGGTTGCTTTGGTGCTGGTAAAGTGGGAGATTTGTACAAGGTAAAAGGGATTTTGAATAAGGAAGGCTATCACTCCATTTTGCAACGCCATGCCATACCCTGTGGACAGCGCTTGATTGGAGCCAATTTCATCCTACAACAGGACAATGACCCAAAGTACACCTCCAAATTATGCAAGAACTATTTAGGGAAGAAGCAGGCAGCTGGTATTCTATCTGTAATGGAGTGGCCAGCCTAGTCACCAGATCTCAACCCCATAGAGCTGTTGTGGGAGCAGCTTGACCGTATGGTACGCAAGAAGTGCCCATCAAGCCAATCCAACTTGTGGGAGGAGCTTCTGGAAGCATGGGGTGAAATTTCTCCCGATTACCTCAGCAAATTAACAGCTAGAATGCCAAAGGTCTGCAATGCTGTAATTGCTGCAAATGGAGCATTCTTTGACGAAAGCAAAGTTTGAAGGAGAAAATTATTATTTCAAATAAAAATCATTATTTCTAACCTTGTCAATGTCTTGACTATATTTTCTAGTCATTTTGCAACTCATTTGATAAATATAAGTGTGAGTTTTCATGGAAAACATGAAATTGTCTGGGTGACCCCAAACTTTTGAACGGTAGTGTGTATGTATATATATATATATATATATATATATATATAGGCAAATGCTCCAAAAATACGAGACAGCACACCTTGATAGTGGAAAACAAGTGGATTTATTTATTTGATTGTTGTGAATAAATCCACTTTTCCCACTATCAAGGTGTGCAGTCTCATATTTTTGGAAGATTTGACTAGGTATCTGGGGACACTGGTCACGTGTCCAAACGGGAATATTGCACCCGGACTGTACAGGTTTGAAAAACTGTGCAGCTTATATATATATATATATAATCTATCTATCTATCTATCTATCTATCTATCTATATACACACACACACATACACACACACTACAGTTCAAAAGTTTGGGGTCATCCAGACAATTTTGTGTTTTCCATGAAAACTCACACTTATATTTATCCAATGAGTTGCAAAATGACTAGAAAATATAGTCAAGACATTGACAAGGTTAGAAATAATGATTTTTATTTCAAATAATAATTTTCTCCTTCAAACTTTGCTTTTGTCAAAGAATGCTCCATTTGCAGCAATTACAGCATTGCAGACCTTTGGCATTCTAGCTGTTAATTTGCTGAGGTAATCGGGAGAAATTTCACCCCATGCTTCCAGAAGCCCCTCCCACAAGTTGGATTGGCTTGATGGGCACTTCTTGCGTACCATACGGTCAAGCTGCTCCCACAACAGCTCTATGGGGTTGAGATCTGGTGACTGCGCTGGCCACTCCATTACAGATAGAATACCAGCTGCCTGCTTCTTCCCTAAATAGTTCTTGCATAATTTGGAGGTGTGCTTTGGGTCATTGTCCTGTTGTAGGATGAAATTGGCTCCAATCAAGCGCTGTCCACAGGGTATGGCATGGCGTTGCAAAATGGAGTGATAGCCTTCCTTATTCAAAATCCCTTTTAGCTTGTACAAATCTCCCACTTTACCAGCACCAAAGCAACCCCAGACCATCACATTACCTCCACCATGCTTGACAGATGGCGTCAGGCACTCTTCCAGCATCTTTTCAGTTGTTCTGCGTCTCACAAATGTTCTTCTGTGTGATCCAAACACCTCAAACTTCGATTCGTCTGTCCATAACACTTTTTTCCAATCTTCCTCTGTCCAATGTCTGTGTGCTTTTGCCCATATTAATCTTTTCCTTTTATTAGCCAGTCTCAGATATGGCTTTTTCTTTGCCACTCTGCCCTGAAGGCCAGCATCCAGTAGTCGCCTCTTCAGACATTGACACTGGCGTTTTGCGGGTACTATTTAATGAAGCTGCCAGTTGAGGACCTGTGAGGCGTCTATTTCTCAAACTAGAGACTGTAATGTACTTGTCTTGTTGCTCAGTTGTGCAGCGGGGCCTCCCACTTCTCTTTCTACTCTGGTTAGAGCCTGTTTGTGCTATCCTCTGAAGGGAGTAGTACACACCGTTGTAGGAAATCTTCAGTTTCTTGGCAATTTCTCGCATGGAATAGCCTTTATTTCTAAGAACAAGAATAGACTGTCGAGTTTCACATGAAAGCTCTTTTTCTAGCCATTTTGAGAGTTTAATCGAACCCACAAATGTAATGCTCCAGAATCTCAACTAGCTCAAAGGAAGGGCAGTTTTATAGCTCCTCTAAACAGCAAAACTGTTTACAGCGGTGCTAACATAATTGCGCAAGGGTTTTCAAGTGTTTTCTAATCGTCCATTAGCCTTCTAACACAGTTAGCAAACACAATGTACCATTAGAACACTGGAGTGATGGTTGCCGGAAATGGGCCTCTATACACCTATGTAGATATTGCATTAAAAACCAGACGTTTGCAGCTAGAATAGTCATTTAGCACATTAACAATGTATAGAGTGTATTTCTGATTAATTTAATGTTATCTTCATTGAAAAAAACTGTGCTTTTCTTTCAAAAATAAGGAAATTTCTAAGTGACCCTAAACTTTTGAACGGTAGTGTATATATATATTTATTATTTACACACACATACGTGTATATATATATATATATACACACACACACGCATACACACACGTGTGTGTGTGTGTGTGTGTGTGTGTGTGTGTGTGTGTGTGTGGCATGGAGGCGATCAGCCTGTGGCACTGCTGAGGTGTTATGGAAGCCCAGGTTGCTTTGATAGCGGCCATTGTTGGGTCTGGTGTCACTCATCTTCCTCTTGACAATACCCCATAGATTCTCTATGGGATTTAGGTCAGGTGCGTTTGCTGGCCAATCAAGCGCAGTGATACGGTGGTTATTAAACCATGTATTGGTACTTTTGGCAGTGTGGGCAGGTGCCAAGTCCTGCAGAAAATGAAATCAGCATCTCCATAAAGCTGGTCAGCAAAGGGAAGCATGAAGTGCTCGAAAATTTCCTGGTAGACGGCTGCGTTGACTCTGGATATAACACAGTGGGCAGTTTGGGGGCTCTACTTTGGAGACTCTGAACTTATGTAGCCAGATGTGCTTTCACATAATTCGTAAACTTTTACGCTCATACCTGGCCCGCTTGTTGGGCGTAAATGTAATCTGCTATTGAAGTGCACTACGGATTCATCTTGGCTGCATGTTTTAGGGTTGGTGTATAATGGGCCAAATTTTCAATAAGCAGTCATATGTGGAGTCATTAGGGAGTATGCAAAGTGCATTATTATTATAATGCAGAAATTTTAGCAAGACTTCATATCGAGCCCTAGGCATGACGTTTGAGTGTAGTATAAAAGGTCATTACTCCAATATAACCTTATTGTGTTTTTTTTTATTATTCCCATATTAAGTAATAGACCTCATAACATTTAATCTCTGCAGAGTTAGTGGGAGACCACTGACGGCATCTTGCATCATATGAGCTGGGTTTGGCGTCTAAAAACTGCTGGGCATAAATATTTGTTTGTTCTAGTATCATCGGTATTAATTCTTCTGAGAAAAAAAAAATGAGGTAGAAGAAATCTGCTTCCTTAAACCCTGAAGTAAAGATACAGTCTGGCACCTTGGGTACAGATTCCAGCTGGACCTTCGCTAGTAGTCACTTGGGGAACCGTTTAGCACTAACCCTAGTGCGTCTACAGGACAATTCATCTCCTGACGAATTAGTAGTAGAGGAGGACAGCAGAAAATGCACTTCTCCACTGTCAGTCAGACTCTGAAGCTAGTATGGCAAACACCACCTCAGACATTTTATAGCTTAACCCCTTCCCGACCACCCCACATAGATTAACTGGCTGCAGCACTGGTCCTTGTGCCTGCACTCCGTTAATCTACGTGTGCTCCTAACAGAGAGCACAGGCGGTTCCCGCAGCCCGGCATCTCCCAGTAGAGGCTGCTACTAGCAGCCTTAGTACTGGGGGAAAACATCGGGTCGGATCACAGCCATGATCCCTGCCGATTAACCCCTTAAATGCGGCAGACAATAGCGACCGCCGCATTTAAGTTGTTATAGCAACATCGGCACCCCGCTACGCGATTGCGGGGGCCGATTGCTATGGCAACCGGAAGTCTAACAAAGGCTTCCGGTCTGCCATCTATGGAAGGCGATTAGGTCTTTACAGAGGCAGGACCTAATATGTCTCCTGTCAGTGTGAAACTGACAGGTATAATACCCTGAAATACATAAGTATTGCAGGGTATTATAACAACAGTCCAACAATTGGATCTTCTATTCCCTAGTGGGACTAAAAAAAAACAAAAGAAGTTAAATAAAGTTACAAAAAAAATTTACAAAAGTAAAATGTCAAAATAACAACATTTAAAAATCGCCCCCCTTTTTCCCTTCTAAAGTCCTTTATTAGAAAAAAAAACGAAAAAAATAAACTATGCATAATTGGTATCGCCGCATCCGTAACGGCCTGAACTATAAAAATATAAATGTAATTTATCCCGCACGGTGACCGCCATAAAAAAAACTATACCGGAATCGCTATTTTTAGTCACTTCAGCTCCCAAATAATTGCATAAATAGGGATCAACAAGTCGCATGTACCCAACAATTGTACCAATAAAAACTACAGTTTGTTCTGCAAAAAACAAGCCCTCACACAGCTTTCCTGATAGAAAAATAAAAAAGTTGTGGCTCTTAGAATATGGCGACACAAAAACAAAATAATTTTTTTTTAAACCGGGATTTTATCGTGCAAACACCGTAAAACATAAAAAACCTATATACATATGGCATATGTCATTTATAGCGCAATAGGAGTTTTGACGGCCTAATTACACTAAATTCAGTTTTTTTGCTATGTGATGAAAATGCTCACTATACCCGTAGACAAATTCTTTTAAGGGCTGTAGTTTCCCAAACGGGGTCACTTCTGGGGGGTGTCCACTGTTTTGGTCCCTCAGGGGCTTTGCAAATGCGACATGACACCCGAGAACCAATTGCGCAAAATTAAGCTCCAAAAGCCAAATAGTGCTCCTTCGCTCCTGAGCCCTGCCGTGTGTCCAAACAGCCGTTTATTACCACATATGGGGTATTGCCGTAATCAGCAGAAATTGCTTTACAAATCTTGGGGCGCTTTTTCTTCTTTATTCCTTGTAAAAATTCATAATTTCTACGTTTTAGATTTAGGTTTTAAATTTAGATTTTTCATTTTTATGGACTAATTCCACTGAATTCAGCAAAAAACCTGTGGGGTTAAAATGCTCACTATACCCCTTGATGAATTCCTTGAGGGGTGTAGTTTGCCAAATGGTGTCTTTTTGGGGGTGTTTCCACTGTTTTGGCCACACAAGACCTCTTCAAACCGGTGCCTAAAATATATTCTAATAAAAAGGAGGCCTCAAAATCCTCTAGGTGCGCCTTTGCTTCTGAGGTCTGTGCTTCAGTCCAGTAGCAAACTAGGGCCACATGTGGGATATTTCTAAAAACTGTAGTATCTGGGCAATAAATAGTGAGTTGCGTTTCTCTGGTAAAACCTTTTGTGTTACAGAAAAAAATGGATTTTCCGTCAAAAAAAAAAAAAAAGAAATATGTAAATTTCCCCTCTACTTTGCTTTAGTTCCTGTGAAACACCTGAAGGGTTAAGAAACTTTCTAAATGCTGTATTGAATACTTTGAGGGGTGCAGTTTTTAAAATTGGGTGACTTATGGGGGTTTCTAATATATAAGGCCCTCAAAGCCACTTCAGAACTGAACTGGTACCTATAAAAATAGGTTTTGGAAATTTTCTTGAAAATGTGAGAAATTGCTGCTAAAGTTCTAAGCCTTGTAACGTCCTACAAAAATAAAAGGATGTTCAAAAAACGATGCCAACAAAGTAGACATATGGGAAATGTTAATTAGTAACTATTGTGTGTGGTATAACTGCCTGTCTTACAAGCAGATACATTTAAATTTAGAAAAATGCAAATGTTTGCAAATTCTCTCTAAAGTTTGGTAATTTTCACAAACAAATACTGAATTTGATAAAAAATTTCCACTAACATACAGTACAATATGTCACGAGAAAACAATCTCAGAATCGCTTGGATAGGTAAAAGAATTCCCAAGTTATTACCACATAAAGTGACGTCAGATTTGAAAAAATTGGCTGCGTCCACAAGGCCAAAACAGGCTCAGTCCTGAAGGGGTTAAAGAGGATCTGTCACTAGCTTAGTAATGCCCCATCTCCTGGCTAATCTAATAGGCGTGGTAACACCGATAGTGCTAGTGAAAATTGTGTCCCAAAACGTTTATTTTTAAAAGCTATGAGCTTTTATTCTAAATATGCAAATGAGCCTATACTTGACAAATGGGCGTCAACACCAGCGATTGTCCTGAGGTGGAGCTACTAAGCAGCCTCTGACGAGGTCCTATCAGCATGAATCTGCTTCACACACAGCATGAGAGACTGAGGCTGGAGGGGAGGGGGATCACTTAAAACAGCCATATCTCGGGCTGTGGGCCCCCTAGAACAGTGGTTCTGGTGTCATATGAAAGATGAGATTCTATTCTTTCATTTGACACCAGGATCTCAGTTTAACAACCATTGATATCACCAGTTGAAAACACAGTTGCGAATAGAAACTGTGTACTATATGATCAGGCTGTGTTGCTGGGCAGGGAACGGGGAGAAGCTGTATGCCGATTGGACAGAGTCATACAGAAAATATGACACCGTCCAGAGTGAAAAGAAAGAGTAAACCTCCCATTTTGCAAGTAGAGCCAAATTAGCATATTTAAAAAATGCTCATAACTCTGCAAATAAACGGTTTTGAAAAAAATTACACTGTAGTTATCAGCATCACAGCGCCTATTAGATTAGTTAGGAGGTAGGGAGTTAATAAACTTGTGACAGATCCTCTTTAACCATAAGAACTGTAGTTGAAACATAATTTAAAAAAAGTATATATATTTTTTTCAACATTAGTCTAACTAACCTACTCTAAAAACCGATAGCTTCGTTTGTCAGGGTTAGTGATGGACTTAAACTGAACACTCCCCCAATAAACTAAGTGACTATCTCTAATAAAAAAAGATATATATTTTTGGTTCTTCTATAATTAAAGGAGTTTCAGCAAATTAATGTTATTTTTTGTATAATTTAGTTACAACATTTTCCAATATACTTTCTGCCATAATACCTCAAGGCTTTTAAGATCTCTGCTTGTTGTTATTCAGTAGCAACCTTCATGGTTTACTTCCAGTGGATAAAATTTTGTCCATGGTCATGTGATGGACACACAGGTCCACAGCTCGTTTCAGTATACGTATCAGAGTTGTGTTTTATAACAATCCCAGCACCTGTGTGTCCATCACATGACCATGGACAGAATTTTAACCACTGGAAGTAAACAAACTTAGTGAGTAACAACAAGCAGAGATCTTGAAAACCGTGAGGAATGAAAGCAGAAAATATATTGGAAAATTGTAGAACTATTGATTTTTACCAAAAAAAAAACATTTGCTGGAACCGGACTACCCCTTTAACAAGAAAAAAAACAAATAAGAAAAATACTCCAAAAACAGTGGAGCTTGGTATCGGTCAATGCTGACACAAATCAGCGACAGGGATTGGTCACAGATGGAGGTATGGGTTGTAAGTGTGGCGGCGATGGGGCACTGATTTTTTTTTTTTTTAAACACTTTTTCTTTCTTTCTTTGGAGCTGCACAACCGGCCCGACCTCTTCTCTCAAAACAAATGAGAATCGGACAGCCTCTTCTGACCGTTCCAATTGTGATTGGTCCATTCCTACGAGCAGAGCAATCACAATGATCGCCGACTGGCGAGAAGACCTTGTTGCCACCCGCTTGCAGGTGTTTATGCTAAACTGCACGATTTCGTGCAGGGGCAGATTAACTGAATCATGTGCATGTACAGCGTGGAGGCACAGAATATCCCGCCACACATGTATGTGATCCTGCGTTAAGTGGTTAATTTGCCCAACCTGTAATAATGAGATTATTTTCATCACCCAATGCCTGTACATAGAACAAAGATGACAAGAGGGCTACAAAGTAGTGGGGTTTTTTTGGCACGGATTTTGATGCGGAAATCATGTCGGAATCAGTGCCAAAAAAATGCCCGAAATCTTCTCCCATTGATTTCAATGGAAAGCACAGGACTTTTTTTTTTTTTTTTTTCCCCTGGGCGTTTTTTGATCGTTTGCAGGGAGAAAAAAAAGCAGCACGCCCTATCTTGGAGCAGTTTCCGCCTCTGAATCTTTAGTGAAAGCAATGAGGCGAAAAAAACAAAATATGCGCCTCAAAAAGCGCATCCTGAAGGAATTTTGACAGATTTTTTTCTGACTGTCTATCCACATAAAAGGTTATTGAAATATTGCAGGTTTTAGGCAGTTTGTCACACAAAAAATTAACAGATACCAAAAATAAAAATAATATGTAAGTTTCTGATCATACATTTCCCCTAAATCTACGCAATGGATTAGGAGCTCCTTATCAGAAAAATGGAGGTCCCAACACTATTAAAGGGGTTTTCTGAGATCTAAAAAAAAAAAAGCTTTAATAGTCGGACCTTTTTTTTTTAGCTATAAATACACCCCCCTAAATACCTTTTAGAAATTTTCTGTTTCTTTCCGTCCTGTAAACGTTCTGTTTTTACATTCCACGCTCTGTTTACATGCCTCCTATGACAGCTTCCGGTCCGCTCCCAGCATGCATCGCTTTTCTCCCAACATGCCATGCGCCAGGAGCAAGGCCTGTCATGCACGCTATGAGAGCAAACACGCATGCTCAGACGCCGGAGAAAGCGTATCCGGTCCACCTCCTCTCTGTGTGCAGTGACGTCAGGAATGACGTTCCCGTACATTGAGCAGGCCGGAAAATGGAAGTCAAAGATTATCGACGGGCTAGCGCCGGAAGTAAATATTTTCCTGCTGGAGACGCATCACATGACCGGCGCTGGAATCGGGTGTTAGAAAATGAAAACAAAACGTAAGTATATTACAAATGACATTATTTTTGTATGTGCAGTGAAATAGAAATTAGTTAATTGGTTCCGGAAAACCCCTTTAAGATGTACTCCGATATTTATCTGAACAGAAATTTGGACCTAAAAACTACATGATGCTAAAAGTTAGACATTCAACTTAAGCTCCACTTTTCTGTAAGTACAGACTGGCAACAAAAATGTAAAAAAAATTGTATGGGCACCACTTTAAGTCCTTTAAGGGGCCCTGCTAACATCACATAAAAAAGGAATGGAAGAGGTGAAAATGGGATATGACATAAATGTCAATAGATGCCATTCTGGCCGCCATCCTACCTTGTCCAGCTCCCACTGCTTCCCGACCACCTGTCTGCGAATGTAGTCTGGAATATGGAAATAGCCAAGCTCGCTGAGTTTCCGCGAGGCGAGCTACGCGGTTTTCGTAACTCTCATTCATTTCTATGGGAGTTCAGAAACAGCATAGCTCAGCTGTTTCGTTACTTCGTCCACCTCATCAGAGTGGCTGGGGGCAGCAGAAGCCAGGCAAGGTAGGACAGGGGTCCTTGTTCTAGATATAGGTGTGGATCCCAGAGGTGGGGCCCGCATCTATTAGATATTTATGGCATATCCTGTTGATATACCATAAATGTCCAAGATGGAAAATCCCTTTTAAATTGAGGTGCTTTATAAAGTCCAGGTAAAAATTGTATTGCTGTTTTGCTTGCATAAACATGTCAAATAGGAGAAAAACAATTCTGTAAACATCTAAGCCATGAACTCAGCATTACTCAGGTTACATGAAATCTGTAGTGAAACAGGGCAATGTGACCTAGGAAGAGCAATAAAGCAATGTCTGACTTGTCCACATGTTAAGATTATTTCAAAGGTCAACTCCATATTCATCTTACAAAACCACAATTTCATTCTTTTCATGGGTCAAAGTCTTGGGATGCAATGAAGCAATAAAGGATACGCTGCATAGAAAGATTGATGTTCATAGTGTCTGGTATATTAAATAGATTAACATTATATCTGATGTATAAACATTTTTATGAGAGGAGTTAAAGGAACACTAAACCTATATGAATGCTAAAAAAGAATACAATACATTTTCCCCCACTGTTGGTCAGTCTGCAGGATTTTCTGCGTGTCTACAAAGCAGACTTGTAGATATGCTGCAGAAAACACAAATGTTAACCTCCTGCTGATCTATTCTAATTTTAGCTGGTAAACTGCTAAGATGGTGGGTCTTAAAGGGGTTATCCGGCTTTTTCAAAAAATTGGCCAATGTAGGAGGGATGCTTTTTTTTTTAAAAAAAAAAATGGCTGCAGCAATGTCTTGCTGTATACTCACATGATCGCTGCAGCCAGCGAAACTGTGCCATATACACACAGAAACCAGTGATTGGCTGCTGCGGTCATGTGGGTATACAAGCGCGTCATTGCTGCAGATGTCAAACTGTGGTGGGGAGGACTGGAGCGGCGGTGGAATGTTGGGGATCTGTGAGGTAAATAATGGCTTTTTCGGTTTTCATTTTTAATGCATCCCTCCTACCGCTGCCACTTTTTTTTTTTTTAATAAGTCAGAAAACCCCTTTAACATTTGTGCCCTACTGCAGACAGAGCAGAGAGAGGAAGGCTCCTGCTGCAGCCAGCTGTCTTACAACCAGATGCAAAGTTGTGAGGAGATAAGGCAATGATCTCCTGGGGAATTAGGAGTGCTTTATAAAATCACCCAGTTTTAATTGCAATACGAGACAAAATATGATAATAGGAGAGTTAAATTTTTGTGTAAATATTCTATTTCTGTTCCTTTAAGAAAGCATTACTATTGACATCTTATGGTTTCATTGGCAAGATGCAAAACACTTCAGTAACTGAAAAGTAAACCTGCAATAAAAGATATTCCTAGATGTTAAAGGGGTTTTGCCATGAACGATATTTATGACATATCCATAGGATATGTCATAAATGCGGGTCCCACCTCTGTCCATCTCACTGAGCCCCGCCGTGTTAAATTTGATCCCTGGGCTGCCCGTGTACTCAGGTATTTGGGGTTTATAATTTTCTGGTGTGGGCGACCAAATGGGGTCACTTTGCTCAGGGGTATCAATTGTTGCGGGGGTCACTAGTCTCGGGGGTTTCAACTGTGGTGGTGGTCCTGGGGCGTCTCCTAGGGGGTCCCTCCTCTTCATGACTGGATGAGGAGGTCGACAAATAAAACAGTCTCACCATCCGACGAGTCCGTGTCGGAGGCAAGAAATGAATACGCCTCTTCGGCAGTAAATGTCCTTTGGGACAGGTTTGTTGTGCTTAGGGATTTTTTTTTTCTGTATATACATTTTATCTAACTGGGAGCAATAGGCTAGCACAAAAGCATGTATTTTTTTTAGAGTGGACTTCCCTAATGCTAAACCTAACTACGGTGACGATTCCCTGACACTAAACACATCTAGATTATTTAGAGCTTCCCTGACGCTAAACCTAACTACGGTGACGGTTGCCGGACGCTAAACCGAACTAGATTTTATGCGAACCTCCCGGACGCTAAACCTAACTACGGTGACTGATTCCTGACACTAAATTCCCTGACGCTATACCTAACTACGCTTTTTGATGGTTCCCCGACACTAACTAACCCTAAGGGTATGTGCACACACACTAATTACGTCCGTAATTGACGGACGTATTTCGGCCGCAAGTCCCGGACCGAACACAGTGCAAGAAGCCGGGCTCCCAGCATCATACTTATGTACGATGCTAGGAGTCCCTGCCTCGCTGCAGGACAACTGTCCCGTAGTGTAATCATGTTTACAGTACGGGACAGTTGTCCTGCAGCGAGGCAGGGACTCCTAGCATCGTACATAAGTATGATGCTAGGAGCCCGGCTCCTTGCACGGTGTTCGGTCCGGGACTTGCGGCCGAAATACGTCCGTCAATTACGGACGTAATTAGTGTGTGTGCACATACCCTAATACTAAACTAACCAGTTAAATTGTCTAAACTAACTTTTTTTATTTGATTGATTTTTACATTTTTATATTTTCTTTTGTTTTATATATTTTATAAAGAAAAAATAAAAAACATAATCCCCAGGGACCAAGAAATTTGGTCCTTGTAGCGCCCATGGCCGCGGGCCGTAGGGTTTACTTACCTCCCGACGCCCGCAGCCATGGATCTGTGAGCACTTCCGCTCCGTCCGGCTGGGTCCCGTAGGGTGCGCGCGCATGCTCGTGCCCGACCTTAAAGGGCCAGCGCGCGCAATTAGGAAATAGTCATCATCATCAACTGCCACGATTTCCTGGTCTATAAGAAGGCCCCTGGCCTTCTAATCCTTGCCTGAGCGTTGTTAGTCTTTCCCAGTCTGTCTCGCAAATGGTCCCTTAGTGTCTCCCGTTCCAGCTGTTACCCGTGCCCAGTTACCGTTCCTGTATTCCGTATTGTTCCTGTGCCTACCCGCGTTCAAGTGTCTTCTGCCACGCCAAGTGCCATCTGCCACGTCAAGTGTCTTCTGCCAGGTCAAGTGCCATCTGCCACGTCAAGTGCCATCTGCCACGTCAAGTGCCATCTGCCACGTCAAGTGCCATCTGCCACGTCAAGTGTCTACCGCTCATCGGATACTGCCCGCCATGTCTGGCGCCACTTGCCGCACCTGCCTCCACCCGTGCGGAAGCCACAGCCACCTCCCGGACTAATTCAGGTACCCAAGCATTACTGTCTGCCATTTTACGTTCGCATAGACTGTGACCTGGTCAGCTGCCTCCCTGCTACGGCGGAGCGGCCTAGTGGGTCCACAAACCCAGTGTCCGTGACAGTACGCTCAGGCCATGGAACCCGCTGGCCAGCCCAAGACCCCAGTACAGAAGATTCAGACAGAGATGCATGACCTACGCACACGTCAGGATCAACTCCTTGAGGCGGTGAATTCTATTCTGGTCCGCCTGGATCTACTCGCGGTTCCACCCCCGGTTCTTCCTCCTGAAGTTGTTGCCGTGCCACTGCCTGTTGCTCCCCCTGTTTGTTCCGGATCCTCAGTTCCTCTGCCTATTCCTCCTCGCTACGACAGTGACCCCAGAGCATGCAGAGGATTTCTCAATCAATGCACGGTGCATTTTAGGCTACGGCCTCATCTCTTCCCCTCCGAGGAGGCCAAAGTAGCGTTCATTATCTCCCTCCTCGCTGGCAAGGCCCTCGCATGGGCGAACTCAATCTTGGAGCAACAAGGACCTGTATCCTCGGACCTGGCCTTGTTCCTGCAGTCCTTTCGTGCCGTGTTCGAAGAGCCAGGTCGAACATCCTCTGCTGCAGCCACTCTGCTGACCCTCAAGCAAGAAGGCTCCACAGTAGGGGAGTATGCCATCTCCTTCCGTACCCTAGCAGCCGAGCTGGCATGGAACAATGAGGCACTGGTGGCGACCTTCTGGCAGGGACTGTCCTCTCACATCAAGGACGAACTGGCAGCCCGCGACCTTCCTTCTACCTTGGATGCCCTCATGCTGTTAGCCACCCGGGTTGATACGAGAATCCGGGAGCGCTCTCGAGAGGTTCGTCAGGAGAGCCGGGCCCACAGACCAGCACCCTCTGCCCAGAGACCACTATTGTCCACTCCTAGTGCGCTACCTGAGGAACCCATGCAGGTAGACAGAGTCCGGTTATCTGAACAGGAGAAGCAGCGCAGACGCTCCTCTGGACTTTGTATGTATTGCGGCCTCAAGGGTCATCTTGTGCGCCAATGCCCACAGAAACCGGGAAACTCCAGTACCTAGGGTTGGTTGGAGAGGCAACTCTAGGTGGAACGTCTCCAAACGTTAAAACCTCTTCCAAATTATCGATACCTGTGGCCATCGTCACCGGACAGGCATCACATCCTTCCTCCGCCTATCTTGACTCTGGAGCGGCTGCTAATTTTAACCACCAAGATCTAGTGGATCGGTTTCAACTACCCACAGTCCGTCTGGAGAGACCCCTGGTAGTTGCCTCTGTGAATGGTCTACCGTTGCCTGATCCAATCATGCTCATCACTGAGCCGTTGACACTACGGGTTGGAGCTCTTCACTCGGAACAGATCTCCTTCCTGGTACTACCCAAGGCTATCAAACCTATCCTGCTGGGTATGCCATGGCTCCATCTACACGCCCCGACACTTGACTGGAGTTCTGGAGAAGTTCTTCAATGGGGTTCCAGATGCCATAGCCATTGGCTGTCACAAGTCCGTCCTGTTGTACCCCCTCTGCCTCAGTCACTCTCCGATCTACCTTCTCAGTATGCCAGTTTTGTGGATGTCTTCTGCAAACGAGAGGCTGAGACGTTGCCTCCACATCGGAATTATGACTGTCCCATTGAACTGGTTCCCAATGCTTCTCTTCCCCGTGGACGAGTATATCCTCTCTCCTTGCCAGAGACTTTATCGATGTCAGCCTATATCAAGGAGAACTTGGAGAGGGGTTTTATTCGAAAATCTTCCTCCCCGGCCGGGGCAGGATTCTTCTTCGTTAAAAAGAGAGATGGATCTCTCCGACCCTGCATTGACTACCGTGGTCTCAATCAGATCACGGTCAAGAACAAATACCCGTTGCCACTCATTTCCGAGCTGTTTGATCGCATACGAGGAGCCAAATTTTTTTCCAAGCTAGATCTGCGGGGGGCCTATAATCTAATCCGGATTCGCCGGGGTGACGAATGGAAGACGGCATTTAACACCCGCGATGGGCACTACGAATACCTAGTGATGCCCTTCGGACTGTGTAACTCTCCCGCAGTATTTCAGGAGTTTGTCAATGATATCTTCCGAGATCTCTTCTATACGTGTGTTGTAGTTTATCTCGATAATATTCTAATTATCTCCCCAGATCTGATGACCCATCGGAGGCATGTTCGTCAAGTTCTTCTGCGAATAAGAGAGAATCGCTTGTATGCCAAGTTAGAGAAATGCACCTTTGAAAAGAGGTCTTTGCCCTTCCAGGGCTATGTCATCTCGGATCAAGGCCTTAAGATGGACCCTGAGAAGTTAAAGTCTGTCCTGGAATGGCCACGTCCTCAAGGCCTAAGGGCCATACAGCGGTTCCTGGGTTTCGCCAATTTCTACCGCCAGTTTATTCCGAACTTTTCTTCTGACGGCCCCCATCTCTACCCTTACCAAGAAGGGTGTGAACGCCAAGGTATGGACTCCAGAGGTAGAGTCCGCATTCATTAGCCTCAAGAAAGCCTTCACCTCAGCTTCAATCCTCCATCACCCTGACGTATCTCAGCAGTTCTCCCTGGAAGTGGACGCTTCCTCTGTTGGTGCAGGTGCACTTTTGTTCCAGAGGAGCTCCAAAGGAAAGGCAGTAGTATGTGGCTACTACTCAAGACTGTTTTCCTCTGCTGAGCGCAATTATTCCATTGGAGATCAGGAGCTACTGGCTATCAAATTGGCTCTGGAGGAGTGGAGACATCTTCTGGAGGGCGCTGCTCACCCCATCCTGATCTTCACCGACCACAAGAATCTCACTTACCTTCAGTCTGCTCAAAGACTGAATCCTCGTCAAGCCAGGTGGTCACTGTTCTTCACCAGTTTCCAATTTCTGCTCCACTACCGTCCCGCTGACAAGAATGTGAGGGCCGATGCCCTGTTCAGGTCATTTGAGACGGAAGACACGGTGGAGTCCCTTCAGACGATCATAGACCCATCCTGCGTTGTCACCGCCAATCCTCTGCAGCTTAGAAATATCCCTCCGGGGAGAACTTTTGTTCGGTTGGCAGACAGAAAAAGAATTCTCCGCTGGGGACACAGTTCTAAACTAGCTGGGCACGCCGGTGTCCGTAAAACCCAAGACCTGATCGCTCGTCACTTCTGGTGGCCCACGCTACCGAAGGATGTTCTGGACTTGGTCTCTGCTTGCACGGTGTGTGCCTCTAACAAAGTGACTCACAGCAAGCCTGCCGGCCTGCTTCAACCCCTGCCTGTACCCAGTGCCCCCTGGCAGCACATCGCTATGGACTTCGTCACGGACCTTCCTCTCTCAGCAGGATGCAACACCATCTGGGTGGTGGTGGACCGGTTCTCTAAGATGGCACATTTTATCCCGCTGACCGGCCTACCCTCTGCTCCTCGACTGGCAAGTTCCTTCATTCAGCACATCTTCCGCTTGCATGGCTTGCCTCTTCACATTGTGTCCGACCGGGGGGTTCAGTTTACCTCCAAGTTCTGGAGAGCCCTCTGTAAACTCCTGGATGTGAGTTTGGACTTTTCCTCTGCCTATCACCCCCAGTCCAATGGGCAAGTTGAGAGGATCAACCAGATCATGGAAAATTACCTCCGCCACTTCATCTCTTCACAGCACGATAACTGGGTACAGCTTCTTCCATGGGCGGAGTTTTCATATAATAACCACACAAGTGAGTCCACCACCTCCATTCCGTTTCACATCGTGTACAGTCAACATTCCAGAGTTCCTCTTCCAGTGTCGACTTCATCTCAGGTACCCGCTGCTGACTCTGCATATGGGGACTTCCTGGAAATCTGGCAACAGACCCGGTCCTCTATTTTGCTGGCGGTAGATCGCATGAAGCGTAAGGCAGATACCAAGAGAAGAGAGCCGCCTCAGTATCTTCCTGGGACTAAAGTCTGGCTGTCCTCTCGGAACATTCGCTTGAGGGTGCCTTCATACAAGTTTGCTCCCAGGTTCCTTGGTCCTTTCGAGATCCTGCAACAAATTAACCCTGTTTCCTATAAGCTGCGGCTGCTTCCTACCCTCAGAATCCCTAACTCCTTCCATGTGTCCCTCCTGAAACCAGTGGTCCTGAACCGCTACAGCAAGACCTCTAGTTCCACAGTTGCGCCCAGCGGCCCTTCTGATGTATTCGAGGTAAAGGAGATCCTGGACCACAAGAGGGTAGGAGGAAGGACTTTCTATTTGGTGGACTGGAGAGGGTTTGGTCCTGAGGAGAGGTCCTGGGAGCCAGAAGAGAACCTCAGCGCCCCTACTCTTATTAAAAAGTTCCTCTCTCACTCTGGCCCCAAGAAGAGGGGGCGTAAGAGGGGGGATACTGTAGCGCCCATGGCCGCGGGCCGTCGGGTTTACTCACCTCCCGACGCCATGGATCTGTGAGCGCTGGCCTCCGTCTCCCTCCTAGGAGATGCCAGCGCTCACTTCCGCTCCGTCCGGCTGGGTCCCGTAGGGTGCGCGATCATGCTCGCGCCCGGCCTTAAAGGGCCAGCGCGCGCAATTAGGAAATCGTCATCATCATCAACTGCCACGATTTCCTGGTCTATAAGAAGGCCCCTGGCCTTCTAATCCTTGCCTGAGCGTTGTTAGTCTTTCCCAGTCTGTCTCGCAAATGGTCCCTTGGTGTCTCCCGTTCCAGCTGTTACCCGTGCCCTGTTACCGTTCCTGTATTCCGTATTGTTCCTGTGCCTACCCGCGTTCAAGTGTCTTCTGCCACGCCAAGTGCCATCTGCCACGCCAAGTGCCATCTGCCACGTCAAGTGCCATCTGCCACGTCAAGTGCCATCTGCCACGTCAAGTGCCATCTGCCACGTCAAGTGTCTACCGCTCATCGGATACTGCCCGCCACGTCTGGCGCCACTTGCCGCACCTGCCTCCACCCGTGCTGAACCCACAGCCACCTCTCGGACTAATTCAGGTACCCAAGCATTACTGTCTGCCATTTTACGTTTGCATAGACTGTGACCTGGTCAGCTGCCTCCCCGCTACAGCGGAGCGGCCTAGTGGGTCCACAAACCCAGTGTCCATGACAGTCCTGAAGACTAAGAAGTGGTCAGTGATAGGAGATCACTGACCAAAAACGTGGGGGGAACACAAGAAGGAGGTGAACAGGAGTGGATAGTGGATGAAGTGGGAAGTAGAAAACAGCGATTTATTTTATTTATTTTTTAACTTTTTCACTCTCTCTTTCTGCTCACAACCGCTCTGAACACCTCTCTAACTCCAACAGAGACGTTCAGGGCGGGTGCGGCAGGAACGGATGTCAGGGAGAGGAAGTTTAGACAACAATCGCCACTATTGGACAGTTAGTCACTGACTAACCAATAGCGGCGATCGTAAAGGTGAGACCATCTCGATTGATCCTGGCACATTGATCTGTGATAGCTGCTGTTTCTGACGGCAGGCTATCACAGCTCATGAACACGCCCGGAGCGAGCGGCAGTCTGTTTCATACATGACAAACTATTATGTCATGGAAAGCGAACGATGCACTTACCGTGACATAATAGTATGTCCTGGAGCGTTAAGGGGTTAAAGCTTATTTATACGGCGTCAATAAAAGTTACATTTAATTTAAAGAGGCTCTGTCACCAGATTTTGCAACCCCTATCTGCTATTGCAGCAGATAGGCGCTGCAATGTAGATTACAGTAACGTTTTTATTTTAAAAAAACGAGCATTTTTGGCCAAGTTATGACCATTTTTGTATTTATGCAAATGAGGCTTGCAAAAGTCCAAGTGGGCGTGTTTAAAGTAAAAGTCCAAGTGGGCGTGTATTATGTGCGTACATCGGGGCGTTTTTACTACTTTTACTAGCTGGGCGTTCTGACGAGAAGTATCATCCACTTCTCTTCAGAACGCCCAGCTTCTGGCAGTGCAGACACAGCGTGTTCTCGAGAGATCACGCTGTGACGTCACTCACAGGTCCTGCATCGTGTCGGCCACATCGGCACCAGAGGCTACAGTTGATTCTGCAGCAGCATCAGCGTTTGCAGGTAAGTAGCTACATCGACTTACCTGCAAACGCTGATGCTGCTGCAGAATCAACTGTAGCCTTCTGGTGCCGATGTGGCCGACACGATGCAGGACCTGTGAGTGACGTCACAGCGTGATCTCTCGAGAACACGCAGTGTCTGCACTGCCAGAAGCTGGGCGTTCTGAAGAGAAGTGGATGATACTTCTCGTCAGAACGCCCAGCTAGTAAAAGTAGTAAAAACGCCCCGATGTACGCACATTGGACTTTTGCAAGCCTCATTTGCATAAATACAAAAATGGTCATAACTTGGCCAAAAATGCTAGTTTTTTAAAAATAAAAACGTTACTGTAATCTACATTGCAGCGCCGATCTGCTGCAATAGCAGATAGGGGTTGCAAAATCTGGTGACAGAGCCTCTTTAAATTAAATGTAACTTTTATTGACGCCGTATAAATAAGCTTTAACCCCTTAACGCTCCAGGACATACTATTATGTCACGGTAAGTGCATCGTTCGCTTTCCATGACATAATAGTTTGTCATGTATGAAACAGACTGCCGCTCGCTCCGGGCGCGTTCATGAGCTGTGATAGCCTGCCGTCAGAAACAGCAGCTATCACAGATCAATGTGCCAGGATCAATCGAGATGCCTATAACAGCCTATGGAGAGGGGAGGGGGAGCAGGAGGAAGGAGCAGAGTGTGAGTCAGCAAAACACACACTGCTTGTAAGTCTATGGGGGGTTAGGGATGAGCAAGAGCAGAGTGAGAAAGGCACAGAGACGCTACTGGTAAGATTTCTATGTCCCCCCAGTTACACTGCTCATTATTGCTGTATAATCTCCTCCATGCTGCTGCAGCTTCTATATACACTTCTCAACATTGAAATTGCAACACCAAGAAGGAAAAGCTTTGTGGAAATCACAGGATAGACATTTTAATGATATGCAAATGATTAAAAAAAATGGAAACAAAATATTCCAAACATCTTGATTTATTCAGTACCGAGTGTGAGTGCCACGCGCAGAAATACACGCACCTACACGCCTTGGCAGGTCATCAATGAGGTTACTAATGGTTAATACTAATACGAATATCATCAAGATTGAATGCTGGCAGCTCCCTTTGCAATTGCCGACCAATGACGTCCCAGATGTGCTCGAAGGGAGACCAGTCCGGAGACGCTGCAGGCCATGGTAGAACGTTTTGGCCACGCAAGATGCTCACAGTGGCACAAAGAAAATGCTGTCTGGCGTTGTCCTGTTGAAAAACAGCTTATGGGACTCTTTGGAGAAATGGCCGTACCACTGGTTCCACGACCATATCAACGTAACGTCGAGCTGTTAGTGTACCGGAGAAGAAGACTAGAGGGTTTTCGGCTACCGTACATTATGCCATCCCACACCATAATCCCGGGAGTAGGACCAGTGTGACGTTCTCTCGTGGAGGCCTCCTCATGGCGTTGCCCACGTGGTCTCCAGACAAATCTCCAGTTATCATTGCGTCCGAGACAAAAGAGTGTGGTCAATGGAACACCTGTACTTGGACGTCTGGCTCACAGCCCAATGTCACGCAAATGTCTTCTGATAATTTGTGTCGACACTGGTTGCGGTCATAGGTTTGGGATGTGATGTCCAATTTCACTTGCAGTACAGGATGGATCACTACGCACCATTCTTCCAATAAGACGATCCGTACGTGCAGAGGTTAGTTTCCGCGCACCTCTTGCATCATTCCCGTCAGTTACTGTTCTCCCAACCCCTGGGACACGCAAGGGGTTGTCCTGCTTTTATTTTTTCACTTATTTGTGGACTAGGAAATTATACAGTTTTCTAATATACATGTATTAGAAATTCTGCTCACATACATTTATTATAGTGCATGAGGCTCCTGTCATGGCGTCAGTCATGTGAACACACACACACACATTCTTCACACTGTCTCGTGTAAGAGCTGCTACTACACAGAGACTGACAGACATGATAATGAGATGTTGCTGTGTGTAGAAATACTTTATAGCTTCCGCATCTCAATAACCTATTTTATACCTGGACATTGTTACCTGCATGTCAGGGGTCACATGATGTGGGTCACTTGACTGCTGCCATCTTTAGACAGAGACAACTGCTCTGCTATAATAAAAGTTGTGAGAAGAATTTTAAATACATGTATATTAGAAATCTGTATGATTTCCCATTCTATAAAAAAAATAAAAAGTGGACAACCCCTTCAAATAACAAAATTTCAAATGGAAAGCGTAACAAACAAAATATTTACACACTCTTAGCCCACAAAGCTTCTTTTACCGTTAGTCACAATAGTATCTCTTCTTCAGTATTAACAGCAGGTCCTTAATCTGGCCTCCCATCAACCTAAGGCGAAATTCACACGAACGTGTGCGTTTTGCGCACGTAAAAAAAAACGCTGCGTTTTTCCTGCGTTGCAGTTCCATGTGACATCAGTGTATGGTGCTGGTCAGCGTTTTTTACGCGCGTATGTCAGCCGTATGTCATGCATTTCACGTCAGCAAAATACACTGAAGGAGGTGGTTTTCTTGTTCTCATCATTTCTTGAGCAACGGTTGCGTGAATCACGTACAGCACACGGATGCCCGTGTGCTGTCCATGATTTTCACACACCCATTGACTTCAATGGGTGTGTGATGTGCAAAAAACGCATAAGTATAGGACATGCAGTGAGTTTCACACAGCGGACACACCTGTTGGACTGAAACGTCGCACAGGTGAATAAACTGCGGTTGGCTTTTTGGAAGTGCTGCCTCTGTCCATTTCTTGTTTGCCTGATATCAAGGACCGTAGACCAGGTCCAATTGAGGTGTGCACCCACCTGCAGTCCAGTGCTGTGGAAACTCTTTGTTTTGTGATATTGTGGGTCCCATCCACGTTGCACAGACAGCTTTGGCCATTGAGCACAAGTAAGCTTTACCCACAGTGTTTATGTACACGGAGGAGGACGTTGAACGGATCATGCAGGGCATCTCTGGGGATGCATCCTTTCTCAGCGTTCCATCTGTTGACCATGTGAAAAGGAAATGGGAGATGGAATCGAAGCTAGCCATCACCGTATATCTACACCTAGTCACCTTGGGGGAATACTTCAAGGTGGACCGTATCCCACGTGGTATGAGATCAAGTTTGACACCTAACCCGTTTCCGAATAATGCTGTATTTTGTCAGCGCTTCTGCCAAATATCTAACAGGTATGCTCGCGACATCATATTGTTGAATGTGGAATTTTTACAAGCTGAATTACGGAGTGTGAACGCTCAGATACATGATCTTGATGGATCACTCATGGCTTTATTGTCTGTGGAGGATTTACAGAAATACAAAGAAAGTGCCAAGGAGTCCTTTGACAAATTCAGAATACAGCTGGAAAATACCAAGTGTCAAAAATGGGTACGTGATGTCGAGGACTATATGCATGGTCGCATTTACAATTGGCAGAAAGAACCTCATATTCTAAAAGGAGTTGCACATGGCAAGGGAACAGTGAGCGGCAAGGGAACAGTGAGCGGCAAGGGAACAGTGAGCGGCAAGGGAACAGTGAGCGGCAAGGGAACAGTGAGCAGCAAGGGAACAGTGAGCAACAAGAGACGTTCACAATCTACAGTGAATGTCCCCACGGACTTTTCTGATCCCTCTTTTTTAGGGGGGGGGACCATAGATGCCCTAGACGGAGGCTGCAAACATAGAAGGCGGTTTAAATCCAAGCCCAGAGAGAACAAGACGACATTGGCAATTGACACGAGGCAAAGAAAGGAAAATCAACTAGAGCAATTGGCGGTAAATATTTCCTCACGCCCTTTATCCGATACTCAACTAAAATTATTAAACAAGGGACTGAAATTCTGTCCGGCTTCCAAAGTTGACCCGTTCCAATTGGAATTAGACTTTTATTCTTTTTTTCGCAGGATAAAATTAAAAAAGTTTTTCTGTGATCATACTGTGGTTCATGAGAATATAGGGCCCTGCGAATTTGTTCTAAGCAAAGTAGGTCTTTTTAAAAAATCAGGGTGGCAACCATATAGTTGTGAACCGATTATAGAAGCCTTTACCAGCATTGTTAAAGAAAAGGTGCATCGATTAAGGGAAGAGGTTGGGTTACATCATTATTACATCCTAATTTGACCAGTGCGGAACGGATTGCTCTGAAAGAGTTAGCTAGTGATGTGTCCCTGACGATCAAGCCAGCCGACAAAGGTGGAGCCTTGGTCGTCATGGACACATCGCTGTATCTCGATGAGATTGGCAGTCAAGTCAATGACACCAATGTCTTTGTTAAAGTATCTGGAGAACCAAAGTTTAGAATCCAGCGTAAAATTGTCTGTATCCTTCAGAATGCGTTAGTTGGAGGGGGGGGGATCATTGATAAGGATTTATTTGATTTTCTTGTTGTGACACATCCGGTTACCCTTGTGATATACTGCCTACCTAAGATACATAAATGTTTACATAAACCACCGGGACGTCCCATCGTATCTGGGAGGGATTCCATCTTTAATCCCATAGCAGTATTTCTTGATAAAACACTCAGGGGTTTTGCCATCTCTGCAACATCTTACATCCAAGATACAACTGATTTCCTGGTAAAATTAACACAAGTAACCTTGACTGGGGACATCATTTTAGCGTCATTTGACGTTTGTAGTCTCTATACTTCCATCAATCATGATAGAGAACTCAATGTAGTAAGGGAAGCTTTAGAGAGATCGGAACATTCTGAGGCTGGCACATGCTTTTTGTTTTTTGATGGATCTGTTGGAATTTATACTGACAGAGAATTATTTTCTGTTTGTTGATTCCTTCTACATTCAAAAAAGGGGGACCGCCATGGGCTCAAATGCGGCCCTCGAAGAGCGTCACGTCTATGTGTCCCACCACTTCAGGCATGTACTGAGGTGGTGGCGATATATAGACGACGTGTTCGTTATTTGGACTGGAACTATGTTACAGCTTGAAGAATTTTTCGGGTTCCTCAATTCCTTGATGAAGATATCAAATTCACAATGGAGTTCTCTACCACTCATTTAAATTTTTTGGATACTCTTGTATATAGGGTGGATGATAAATTAGTCACCGATTTATACCAAAAGACGACCGACCGCAAAAGTCTGTTGCGATTTGACAGTCAACATCATCGACGGATGATTGAATCTTTACCTTTAAATGTTGAGGGTTAAATGTATTGTGGCAGAACCTCAACATCTTACATCACGTTTGGATGACATGGGTGAAAAATTCGCCCAGCGTAAATATCCACGAACGCTCCTACGTAAACACAGAGATAGGGTTGAATCTGTCGCTAGGGAACAGTTATTGTCATCACAAAGTAAAAAATCTCCAAATAGAGTAGCATTTGTTTCAACTTTTTGTGACATTAGCTACAGGATCTCTAATATCATACGTCAAGAGTGGCATATTCTTGGGAACCTGTCGGGTGTGGTCCCCGAATTTAGCAATCCCCCTATGATGGCTTTTAGGCGTCCAAAAAACTTAAGGGATCAACTTGTACATGCTGATGTGGGGTCTTCAAATGAGCCGCCAGTTAACTTTGGCCCCCAAAAAATTGGGATGTTTTCCATGCTTGAATTGCGTGAATTGCAACATCATGGTGAAGGGCAACATGTTTAGACACCCGACAAATGGTAAGATTTTCCATATAAAACAATTCTTGAACTGTGCATCATCATTTGTTGTATATGTATTACAGTGTCCATGCAAGTTGCTATATGTGGGAGAAACCACACAGGAATGTCGCGCACGTATTATAAGCATAGATCCACTATTAGGACGAAAAAACTTGATCTTCCAGTTCCAGCACATTTTTCCTCAGCGGGACGTATGGTCAGTGATCTGAGATTTTGGGTCATTGACCATGTGCCCATACATAGGAGGGGTGGCGATAGAATTGCCAAATTAAAACGTAAAGAACTTGAGTGGATTCATAGGTTGGATTCTCTTCATCCAAGGGGACTTAATGTCGACTTTAAAGTTGGGGTGGTTTTCAACTAATGGATATAGGGATTGTGATTATTCTCCTTGATGTGCCGTGTATGGTCTGTAATCATCGTCAACTGTTGTACATGAATCTGCAAACACACTTAATATGACGATATTTCATTGCAATATAAAATAATTTTTATCTTAACCAAAATATTTATAGATTGTCTATTTTTGTCATTTCCAGATTCTGTCAATGGGCTGGACTGTTTCCTCTGATTTCCGGAGTCCATATAGAACTGTTCTAATTATTCACGTGAATGGCTATTTTCATTCATATACATTTTTGGTCCAATTTTTCCTGTGGGGAAGGGGGGCAGTACAGCATGGGATATTTGTTAATTCGATTTAAAGGTTAGCATTTACATCAGCGGGTATACACTATTTTTGGGGATCAATTGTAGTTTTATATTTATAAGGACACTATCATAGGTCTGATCTATGGATAATTGGAGGCATAATGCCTTTGATATCTATATATCTAGGCAGGTATATTATACAAGATGATCATTACACATATACACCATTGACCCTAGACTAAGTGTTCCCAGCTAGTAATTGCAGTTCCCCATGATAGACCCTTTTTGTCCTATTGGATCCCGTTCCTGTTAGATAGATTCACTTCCAGGGAGCAAAATGGCCGCTACACAGTGTAATATACACTGCGCATGCGCTAAATTAACACAGTAGTTTTTTGCCAGGATGGCCGCCGCGCTATTCGCGATCTAGTGCGCATGCACGGGAATAGCTGATTGCGATATCACGGGATTTTGCGATGTATCGCAAGCAGCGATTGCAGTTCTATTACACATGTGTGTTATACGTTGTATACACACATGGACAGCTGAGACTAAGAGGAATGAGCCCTTCCGGTTTCTGCAATTTACATTTTTGAAAGATTTTTATTATATACACAACTGGGTGAGTCATTATGTCATTAACACTCTATTGAATCTAGGGCTGTCTTTTTTCTGTACCAGTCCCTTAACCCCTTCCCGCCGAATCACGTACAGTAACGTGATTAAAACTGGTGTTTTACCGCATTTTCACGTTACTGTACGTGATGGAGATGAAGCTGGCTCAGGAGCTGAGCCAGCGACATCACCGCCGGACGACAGCTGTATGTTACAGCTGGCACCCTGAGGTATCGGCCAGGACCGGAGCTAGCATCCGATCCGGCCGATTAACCCCTCACATGCTGCGTTCAATAGAGATCGTAGCATGTGAGGAGTTTATAAAAGCCACCGGCACCCCAGCAACGTTATCACTGGATTGCCGGTGGCTGCAAAGGCGATCGGAGGGCTAATACTTACCTCCCGGTCTGCCAGTAACGGAATCCTCCTATGCCCCGTCGTCGGCGGGGCCCAGGAGGCTTCCGGTACCATCGGCAAGATGGCGCCGGCTCAGCTTCCGGCTCAGAAGCTGAGCCGGCGTCATCAGCAGTGGGTGTCCACTGTATGTTACAGAGGACACCCCGATCTATCGCCAGGAACCGGAGCTAGCTCCGATTCCTGGCATTAACCCCTTCGATGCAGTGATCCATTGTGATCGCTGCATCCTAGAGGTTTGTAGCAAATCAGCAGCCTTGCCATGCGATGGCAAGGCTGGTGACGGTTACTATGGCAACAGGAGCCCTAACAATGGACTCCTTTCTGCCATTACGTAAGCGGATTAGGCCCCACCCAGAGGTGGAGCCTGATAGGCTTGCTGTCAGTGAACAACTGACAGTTCCAATACATTGCACTACCTATGTAGTACAATGTATTAGATCAAACAAACAGTTGGACATTCAAGTCCCCTAGTGGGACTAAAGTGTAAAAAAAAAAAAAGTGTAAAAAAAGTAAACCTAAAAGTTGTAAAACATACAATAAAAGTTTCAAGTAATAAAATAAAACACAAATCGCCCTTTTTCCCTTATCAAGTCATTTATTATTGAAAAAAATAATAAAGCCATACATATTTATTTGTTATCGCTGCGACCGTAACGACCTGGACAATAAAATATTATGTTATTTATCCAGCGTAGTGAAAGCCGTAAAAAAAAAACAAACTCAAAAACACTGCCATAATTAGGCTGGGTTCACACGTGGCGGAATTTCACTTAAATTCCGCTGCGGACACTCCGCAGCGTTAATCCGCAGCGGAGCCGTTTGTCCATTGACTTACACTTTAATTTAGCAGTGTTCGTTTAGACGAGGCGTAAAATTCCGCTGCGGAGCGGAATTTGGTGTCCGCAGCATGCTCTGTCTGTTGCGGAGCAGTGGCGGACTCATGGCGGAATTTCTCCATTGACTTCAATGGAGATTCTAATTTCCGCAATGAAGTCCGCAGCTGTCATGCACATGTTATGTGTGCTGCGGATCCGTCTTGCTTTTTTAACTTGACATTTCTTCATTCTGGCTGGACCTATGTATTTCTAGGTCTACAGCCAGACTGAGGAAGTCAATGGGGCTCCCGTAATGACGGGAGCGTTGCTAGGAGACGTCAGTAAATAGTCACTGTCCAGGGTGCTGAAAGAGTTAAGCGATCGGCAGTAACTGTTTCTGCACCCGGGACAGTGACTACCGATCCCAATATACATCTATCTGTAAAAAAAAATGAAGTTCATACTTACCGAGAACTCCCTGCTTCTGTCTCCAGTCCGGCCTCCCAGGATGACGTTTCAGTCTAAGTGACGGCTGCAGCCAATCACAGGCTAATAACAGGCTGCAGCGGTCACATGGACTGCCGCGTCATCCAGGGAGGTCGGGCTGGATGCCGAAGGAGGGACGCGTCACCAAGACAACGGGCGGTAAGTATGAATTTCTTTGACTTTCACAAGGGAAAGTGCTGTCCCTTCTCTCTATCCTGCACTGATAGGGAGAAGGGAAGTACTTTTACCGCAGTCCGCAGCAGCTAGTCCGCATCAATTTACTGCACATTTTGTGCAGATCCGCAGCAGAATCTGCAACGCAGATTCTGTGCGGCATTGATGCGGACAGTTGCGGAGGAAATCCGCCACGTGTGGTCATGCCCTAACTGTTTATTTGGTCACGGTCTTCCAAAAATGTAAATAAATAGTGATCAAAAAGTCGCATGTATCCAAAAATGGTACCTATAAAATCTATACCTCGTCTCGCAAAAAACAAGCCCTCACACAGCTCCATCGACAAAAAAAATGTAAAAAGTTATGGCTCTCACAACATGGCGACAGAAAAAATACACTCTCTTTCCAAAAGTAATTTTATTGTGCAAAAAGTTATAAAAAAGTTATAGAAATTAGGTATCGCCGAGATCGTACTGACCCACAGAATAAAGGTAACATGTAGTTTATAACGCATGGTGAACGCTGTATATATATAAAAAAAAAAAAAAAAAAACTATGGCAGAATTGCTGTTTTTTTGTCACCTTGCCTCCCAAAAAAAGGATAACAAGTGATCAAAAAGTCGCATGTACCCAAATATGGTACCAATAAAAGCTACAGCTCGTTCCGTAAAAAAAGAGCCCTCATACCACTACGTCTATGAAAAAATAATATAGGTTAAGGCTACAATAAGTCAGAAAAGAAAAATATCCAGTTGTGCCGGCCCGAGGAGAACATTTCTTCTGTTTTAAAAGGCGATGTATCAAGGCACTAAAATTAGGGAACCAGGAAGTGGAGGGCCCAAACATATCTGCTGGAAGCGACGGTGCCCGTATTATATCAGGACAACACTTTCCCGGCAAAATTCCCCAAACTGCAAAGGTGCGGAGTGTGGACCAAAACGGGGATAAGGAAGGACATTTATCAGTGCGACACCGGCCTGTGTAGAAAGGATTGTGTCACAGCGTAACACACATCTATGGATTATTTTATTTTATTTTTTACCTTATTATTATACTACCTGACTATGCCCCTGATGTACTCTGCCGAGCTCACATATGCCCCACATTATAAACGGAAACACCAGTGATACTCCAAACAAATCTATTACCAAGCAAATTCCACGCTCCAAAAGCCAAATGGCGCTCCCACCCATCTGAGCCCTACAGTGTGCCCAAACAGCAGCTTACTTCCACATATATGGCATCGCCATACCCGGGAGAACCCTTTTAACAATTTTTGGGTGTGTGTCCCCAGTGGCACAACATATTTGACACTGAATTGGCATATCTAGGGAAAAATTGTAAATTTGTACCTTCCGCAGTGCAATCATTTATGGAAAAGACACGTGGGGTGAAAATGCTCACTACACCCCTTAATAAATGCCTTGAGGGGTGTAGTTTCCAAAATGGGGTCACTTCTCAGGGGTTTCTTTTATTATTTCACATCAAAACCTCTGCAATTGTGAACCAATACTTTATATGTCGCCAAATTAGGCCTCAATTTTACATGGTACTCTTTCACTCCTGAGCCCTGTCGAATGTCCAGGCAAAAGATTAGTGCCACATGTAGGGTGTTTCTAAAACAGGGAAACACCGCATAATAATTGAGAGCTGTCTTGTTATGGTGGCACAAGCCGGGCACCACATATTGGCATATCTATGGAAAAAATCCCATTTTCACTCTCCCACATCGTGTGCACACGAATTTCTGCAAACCACCTGTGAGGTTAACATGCTCACTACACCCCTAGGTAAATACCTTGAGGGTGTTGTTTCCAAAATGGGGTCACTTCTGGGGGGGGGGGGATCCACTGTTTTGGTCCCACAGGGACTTTACAAATGCAACATAGAGACCAGAAACCAAATGCCGCAAAATCTGCACACCAAAAGCAAATGGCGCTCCTTCCCTTCTGAGCCCTGCCATGTGCCCAAACAGCAGTTTATAACCACATATGGGGTATTGCCGTACTCCAGAGAAGTTGCTTTACAAATGTTGGGGTTCTTTTTTTCCTTTATTTGTTGAGAAAATTTAAAATTTGGAGCTAAAACTACGTCTTATTGAAGAAAAAGGATTTTTTTTATTTTCACTGCCCAATTCTAATAAAATCTATGAAACACCTGTGGGGGCAAAATGCTCACTACACCCCTAGATGGATTCCTCAAGGAGTGTAGTTTTCTCAATGGAGTCACTTTTTTTGCGGTTTCACGGTTTTGGTCCCTTAGGGGCTTTACAAATGCGACATGGCCTCCGCAAACCATTTCTGCTAAATTTGAGCTCCAAAAGCCAAATGGCGCTCTTTTCCTTCTAAGCTCCGCCGTGTGTCCAAACAGCCATTTATGACCACATGTGGGTTATTCTTTTACTCGGGAGAAATTGATTTACAAATTTTGCGGTGCTTTTTCTCCTTTAGTCCTTGTGGAAATTAGAAAAAATTAGCTAAACCTACATTTTCTTTGAAAGAATGTAGATTTTCATTTTCACGGCCTACTTCCAATAATTTCTGCAAAAAACCTGCGGGGTCAAAATGCTCACTATACCCCCAGATAATTTCCTAAAGGGGTGTAGTTTCCCAAATGGGGTCACTTTTGGGGGATTTCCATTGTTTTGGCACCGAAAGAGCCCTTGAAACCTGACATGGTGCCTAAAATATTTTCTAATAAAAAGGAGGCCCAAAATCCACTATGTGCTCCTTTGCTTCGAAGGCCGGTGCTTCAGTCCATTACCACACTAGGGCCACATGTGGAATATTTCTAAAGACTGCAGAATCTGGTCAATAAATATTGAGTTGCGTTTCTCTGGTAAAACCTTCTGTGTTACAAAAAAAATTGATTAAAAATGAATTTCTGCAAAAAAAAAAAAATGAAATTTGAAAATTTCACCTCTACGTTGCTTTCATTCCTGTGAAACGTTTAAAGGGTTAAGAAACTTTCTAAATGCTGTTTTGAATACTTTGAGGGGTGACCATTTTAAAATGGGGTGACTTTTTGGCAGTTTCTAATATATAATGCCCTAAAAGCGGCTTCACAACTGAACTGGCCCCTGTAAAAATAGCCTTTTGAAATTTTCTTGAAAATGTGAGAAAATTGCTGCTAAAGTTCTAAGCCTTGTGACGTCATATAAAAATAAACAGACGTCCAAAAAACAAATGCCAATCTAAAGTAGACATATGGGGGATGTTAATTAGCAAAAATTTTGTGTGGTATAACTGCCTGTCTTACAAGCAGATACATTTACAAAAATGCAAATTTTTGCAATTTTTCACAAAATTTGGGTGTTTTTCACTGGTAAATATTGAATTTATCGACCACATTTTTCCACTATCATAAAGTCCAATGTGTCACGAGAAAACAATCTCAGAATTGCTTTGATAGGTAAAAGCATTCAAGAGTTAATACCACATAAAGTGAAATATGTCAGATTTGAAAAAATGGGTCTGGTCCTGAAGGCCAAAATGAGCTTGGTCCTGAAGGGGTTAATCACTATTATGTATGTTTACATTTTCACTGGCATTCATGTCTGTATTTTCACATTGCACTTTGTTTTTGTGCTATCTGTTTTATATTGTATTTTGTCTTAATCACTGCTTTATCTTAATCTGGCTTTGTGAGCCGTTATATACTTATGACCTCATGTGTGTTTTCATGCTTGAAAAAAGTCCTGTTGGACGGAAACATCGCACGGGTGAATAAACTGCTGTTGCCTTTTTGGAAGTGCTGCCTCTGTCCATTTCTTGTTTGCCTGAATGGCCCCATTGACTTGCATAGGTCCGTGTGATGTGCGTTGTTTTAACGCGCGTAACACGGATGTGAAATACGCTCATGTAAATAAGGCCTAACAGGACGTCTACCCGCTTTCCCAGTAGTTTCAGCAAAGCCTGGCCAATTTTCTTCTAGTAGTCAACGCAGCTCCCCGCCATCCAAGCAGTTACAGCATAGTTCTACTTTCCACCCTGTAGACACAGCGAGCCTCTAAACAAATTAGCTGCAATCCGATTGGCTGGGCATCCGCTCCCATTTCTCCTTGCCACAATTTTGATTTGTCTCTCTTTTTTTTAATCACTAGTGCTAAATTGTGAGAAGAGGTATGCTTCACTTATTACAGCCATCTAGAATAAAACCACCATATATAAAGCTATTGCATGGGCAAAGAATACAGACCAAAGAAAACAAAAACTAAAAAGGCACATCACGAGCAACACCATCTGAAAGCAGATATGCAAGTTGCTGAATAACAGGGAGGGGGAAAGCAGAAATAGAGAACAGAAAGCAAGTAGCAGAACTAGTCAAATGTACTATTCCTTCTCAATTAATCAGAATATCATCAAAAAGTTAATTTATTTCAGTAATTCAATTTAAAAAGTGAAACTCCTATATTCTATAGATTCATTACACACAGACATCTATTTCCAGCATTTTTTTCTTTTAATGTTGATGATTATGGCTAACAGTTAAAGAAAACCCAAAATTTACTGTCTTATAGCATTCTAATTTTCTAAACCCAATTGAAATAAATATTTTTAATACTGAAATGTTGGCGTACTTTAAAGTATGTCCAGTATATGTACCCAATACTTGGTCGGGGCTCCTTTTGCATGAATTACTGCATCAATGCAGCGTGGCATGGAGGTGACCAGCCTGTGGCACTGCTGAGGTGTTATGGAAGCCCAGGTTGCTTTGATAGCGGCCTTCAGCTCGTCTGCATTGTTGGGTCTGGTGTCTCATCTTCCTATTGACAATACCCCATAGATTCTCTATAGATTCTCTATGGGGTTTATGTCAGGCGAGTTTGCTGGCCAATCAAGCGCAGTGATACTGTGGTTATTAAACCAGGTATTGGTACTTTTGTCAGTGTGGGCATGTGCCAAGTTCTGCTTGAAAATGAAATCAGCATCTCCATAAAGCTTGTCAGCAGAGGGAAACGTGACGGGCTTTAAAATTTCCTGGTAGACGCTGCGCTGACTCTGGACTCCAGTGTAATGAATCTATATAATATATGAGTTTCACTTTTTATTGAATTACTGAAATAAATTAACTTTTTGATGATATTCTAATTCATTGAGAAGGACTAGTGTATATTTATGCCTGCTTGTCTCTCTAAGCTGAAGTAAAAAATAAAAGGTGTGTAGATTGAAATCTAAGTAAGATCCATTCTGACCAAAATGTTCTCAGATTGATCGGTCACAGAAGCTCCAGGCCTTGCACTGTTTCTAAGGCTTCGTTCACATCTGCGCTAGGGTCCCATTTTTTAGTTTGTTTCAGTTGTGTAGGGGTTCCATCGTTTTGACAGAATCAATAGCGTAGTCGACTACGCTATTGATTCAGTAAAAACGACGGAACACTTGCACAATTGAGAAAAACTGAAACCATTGGAAAATAACAAAATGAGACCCTGGTAGTTGGCAGGTAATGATTATATCAACCAGAGAAGAAACGTGCCAAGGCACAAAAAAAACCCTATTCCCAACTACCAATAGAATGATTGTAGTGAAGATAAAATGTAACCTTTAATAATCAAGTTAAAACATAACACTGGAAACATACAACATATAAGGGGTTAAGAGTTGCACAAAGTCGGCTGGCACACCAATTGATTGAGGTATACGTGATTATGACATAAGTGTATGTCTTGTGGACACAGTGGGACCGTCAGGATAAGCAGCTGCAGACCGCTATATCATCCACTGTGTCACGCTGAAATTAGAGTGTGATTGCAAGCCAGACAAGGATCATTAAAATTACAGAAGCAGCGTCCTCAGGGGATAAAATGGGGCTAATGGTCGCGCGTTCAATTTACACTTCCTTTATAATCTCGGACATGCAGCCCGAAAACGGGTACCCTGATGTGTCAGCCTATCAGAGCTCACAGTGGGGAACGAGCCTCCGTCCAACAAGATGGACATAGTAAGTGACCAATGGAAGAGAGCAGTAAAAGTACCAATCAGCACGTCTGCTGTGCGCATGCGTGTTGTATCAAAACCTGGTGATAGCCATTCTCGTGGCCATCTCCAGGAAGGTAAATAAAGATTCTGCCCCTTTTATAACTTGCTCAAAAATGATAGTTTTTCAAAATAAAAACCACTGTTGTTACCTACATTATAGCGCCGATCACATTATGTAGGAGATAGGCCACTTATAATGTGGTGACAGAGCCTCTTTAAAGAGACTGTCACCACATTATAAGTGGCTTATCTCCTACATAAGGAGATCGGCGCTATAATGTAGGTGACAGCAGTGCTTTTTATTTTAAAAAAACGATCTATTTTCACCACTTTATTAACGATTGTAGCTTTTTGCTAATGAGTTTCTCAATGGATAACTGGGCGTGTTTTACTATTGACCAAGTGGGCGTTGTACAGAGGAGTGTATGACGCTGACCAATCAGTGACTAATCAGCGTCATACACTTCTCTCCATTCATTTAGTCAGCGCATAGGGATCCTTTTAGATCACTGTGTACTGTCTTATACGAACACATTAACGATACTGAAGTGTTTAGACAGTACTTCTCTCTGCACTTCGTTAATGTTTCTGTGGTAGTTACAGCAGAGCAAGCGTAATCTCGCGAGATTACGCTGTAAATGACAGGTTACAGCGAGATTACGCTTGCTCTGCTGTAACTACCACAGAAACATTAACGAAGTGCAGAGATTGTGAAAAAATAGTAGAAAGGAAACCTCCGGCTCACCTTGACTGAGGACTTGCTCAGATGAACCCGCACGGATCCTCGTGTCGGCACACGATGAGTGAACAGCAGAAAAAAGGGAAGGGTTGGATCCAGCGAGGTGCAGAGATTGTGAATAGACATCCCGTAGAATGTCTATTCACTGTCTAAACACTTCAGTATCGTTAATGTGTTCGTATAAGACAGCACATAGTGATCTAAAAGGATCCCTATGCACTAACTAAATGAATGGAGAGAAGTGTATGATGCTGATTGGTCAGCGTCATACACTTCTCTGTACAACGCCCACTTTGGCAATAGTAAAGCACGCCCAGTTGTCCATTGAGAAACTCATTAGCATAAAGCTAAAATCGCTAATAAAGTGGTGAAAATAGATCGTTTTTTTAAAATAAAAAGCACTCCTGTCATCTACATTATAGCGCCAATCTCCTTATGTAGGAGATAGTGCACTTATGCACTTATAACGTGGTGACAGAGTCTCTTTAAGGGCTTATTCAGATGTGTCCCCATTTTGCGTCCGCCAAAAACGGACCGTATTTCATGCATTTCAGTACCGTGTGGTTCTGTGTTGCGTCAGTGTGGCATCAGTTTTTTGTGTCCTTGTTTCTCCTCTGCAAGCACTTCCGGTTTTGTTTTTTTATCAGCATTTCTTAAGCAACTGATGCGTGAAACACGGACAGCACACGGACGTAGTCTGTGGAATGTCCGCGTTTTCCACGTGGTCCGCAAAAACTGACCAAAATAGAACATGCAGTGAGTTTCACAGACACACGCTGAATGAAAAATCACGCATGTGTGAATAGCCCCATTGATTTTCATGGATCAGTGTGCTGTCCGTTATTAGAATGGACAGCACACGGACGTAAAATTCGTTAGTCTAAAAGAGGTCTAAGAAAAATATTAGGGCAAGAAACATATGATAATCTCCCATAGAAACAGATCTCTATCTTCCCAATGTTTAACCTTACAAAGAATGTTGCATTAGTTACACAACTAAAATGGATGGCACCGAGAAGCTATAAATAGACCCAAAAAGAAACACTATAAATAAACAGTTTCTCAATTTCAAGCACAGAACTATTTTCTACTAGTCAGGGACAGTGTCATCCGCAGGATGTTACATACAACAAATCCAGTGGGTAGACATGAGATAGTAATTATTATTCACTCACTACAGGGAGAGTGTCCATGTGACAAAAAGTTTTCACGGCCCATTTGACACCCGTTTGTGTGAATAAGCCCTTATAGTTTTTATTGCCATTATTTTGCGGTACCCATAATTTATTGATTACAATTAAATGTTAGTTTTTTACGCCGTATAGTAGAATTAATATGTTAACTTTAGTCTATGAGTCGTCGCGATTGCAGCGATACCATGCATAAGTATTTTTTTTATTTTACTATTTCTAAACCAGAAAATGTTTTTTTTTTTTAGGTAGACTATTTTTTTAAATTAAACTTATTTTATCGTTTATATTATGCGTTTGAATATTGAGTATTGCAAAGCAGTGTTACACCTGCAAAAGAAGATACCTACAGCAGACCTGGGGGGCATTGTTAAAGCCTCGAGCATCCGTTGCCAAATATACGGGCGCAAATCACGGATCCGCGAAACACGGACCGCACACTGATGGCTTCTGTGTGCGGTCCGTTGTTTTGACGGACCAAATTAATGGCTGGCCGAGGATGATCCGCATACAAACGGAGTGGAATAGGAACGGTTCTATTTCTGGCAGAACGGCCACACGGTTCGGCTAAAAAAAAAACAGAAGTGTCCATGGCCCCATAGAAAGGAACGGGTCAGTGTGCTATCCGTTAAAAAAAAAAAAAAAAAAAAAAGTCAGCACACCAAGCATTTCACTGAAGTGTGCTTGAGGCCTAATGCGGACAGGAGGAGTAGCCGCTATTGACTGTAGCATCTAAGGATCAAATGGTGCCTGCACAACCACCACGTTGTACTAGTACATCCTATTGAAGTTAGGACATAGTGGGAAGGCAGTAAATCATTTCCAGGTGTAGATCAGAATCTTAGCTTTCAAAAGATACCAGGTAATCAGAGTGCAGCACTTGTTTAAAGTCAGGGAACAGGATGAAAAACGGTCTGTATAGGGGAGGGGATAGGAAAGAAGAGGTAAAGGAAGGGCTGTAATTAAAAGGGGTTTTCCGGGAATTTAAAATAGATGGCCTATTCTAATATTAGATTGCTGGGGGCCTGACTCTAGGCACCCCCGACAATCAGCGGTTTACAGGGGCCACGGCGCTCTTTCGAGCAATGCAGCCTCTTCATTGCTTACATTAATGAATGGGACAGTGCTGAAGTAGCTTGCACAACCGCTATGAATGTAACGGCGCTCGCAAGTACGAACAGAAATTAAATTGATGTAAATAATGAAGAGGCTGCATTGCTCGTATGCACAGCAGCCCATTCAAACAGCTGATCGATGGAAGTGCAGAGAGTCAGACGCCCACCGATCATTAATTTTAAAACCACGGATAACCCCTTACCTATCTTTTGACAGCGGGCGGTACAGGTTCAGAATCTAGTGACGTCTTTTGGCGTCACTGTAGAAAAGGCTCATTCTCTATGCAGAAGTGGTTACTAACATTTCCTGTTCTTAGAGAATTCTAGTGAATACAGCTGGGATCGGAGGAAACTCTGACCCCAGCTGTTTAACCCTTTGATCCTCGTGATCAGGGCATAATCAAAGGATCAAAGGGGACTCCCCTCTTCAATCGCATCACCGGAAACTCGGTGACGTGATCGGAGACTGGGGGATTCCTCTGCAGCCAGCCCAGGGGACCTGGAATGGAACCCAGGGTTGTCTGTTCTGTCAGACTGCTGTTAGGTAACACTATGTTATCCCTTCATGGGAGTAAAAAAAATCAATACATAAATAAATAGAAAAGAAATGTCCAAAGCGAAAAAATAAATAAATATAAAAATAAAAAAGGGCTTTATTTAGCATCAAAAATATATTTTATTGCTCAAAGATAAAAACATTTTAGGTATCTACAGGGCCATGAAAATCTGAAGAATTAGGTTTTTTTTTAGTTTTTTTTATCCCGTTTACGTTTCATGCTCTATATCAGGGGTCTCAAGCACGCCGCCCGCGGGCCGCATGCGGCCCCTGGGGCTGTCATCTGCGGCCCGCGGGACACAGAGCCGCTAGTATCGGCTCTGCTTCGAGACTCTGGAATTCCCTGACATCGCTGTCCACATATGAACAGCGATGTCTGGGGCTTCCCCAGAGCCGGAGTCCCGAGCAGAGCACTGGTGTCAGCTCTGCTCCGGTACTCTGTGGAATTCCCTGACATCGCTGTCCACATATGAACAGCGATGTCTGGGGCTTCCCCAGAGCCAGAGTCCCGGGCAGAGCGCTAGTATAGGCTCTGCTCTGGGACGCTGCGGAATTCCCTGACATATCTGCCCATATATGGACAGTGTGTCAGGGTATTCCCCAGAGCGGAGTCCCGGGCAGAGCGCTATTATCGGCTCTGCTCCGGGATTCTGGGGAATTCCCTGACATCGCTGCCCATATGTGGACAGTGTGTCAGGGTCTTCCCCATAGCGGAGTCCCGGGCAGAGCGCTAGTATAGGCTCTGCTCTGGGACGCTGCGGAATTCCCTGACATATCTGCCCATATATGGACAGTGTGTCAGGGTCTTCCCCAGAGCGGAGTCCCGGGCAGAGCGCTATTATCGGCTCTGCTCCGGGACTCTGGGGAAGCCTCTGACATCGCTGTCCATAAATCGACAATGATGTCAGGGGCTTCCCCAGATCAGGAGTCCCAGTGATGTCAGGAGCACAGCTGGAGTCCCAGGAAGAGCCTACTAGCGCTCTGCCTGGGACTCCAGCTCTGGGCAAGCCCCTGACATCACTGGGGCAGCCTCTACAGAGGGCACTGGGGCAGCCTCTACAGAGGGCACTGGGGCAGCCTCTACAGAGGGCATTGCGGCGTTATCTACAAGTGGGTGTGTGACAGTATCTGAAGAGGACACTGGCATTATCTAGGGGTGTGTTGCATTATCTACAGAGGGCACGGTGTTGCATTATCTACAGAGGGCACGGTGGCCTTATCTACAGAGGGCACGGTGGCCTTATCTACAGAGGGCACGGTGGCCTTATCTACAGAGGGCACGGTGGCCTTATCTACAGAGGGCACGGTGGCCTTATCTACAGAGGGCACGGTGGCCTTATCTACAGAGGGCACGGTGGCCTTATCTACAGAGGGCACGGTGGCCTTATCTACAGAGGGCACGGTGGCCTTATCTACAGAGGGCACGGTGGCCTTATCTACAGAGGGCACGGTGGCCTTATCTACAGAGGGCACGGTGGCCTTATCTACAGAGGGCACGGTGGCCTTATCTACAGAGGGCACGGTGGCCTTATCTACAGAGGGCACGGTGGCCTTATCTACAGAGGGCACGGTGGCCTTATCTACAGAGGGCACGGTGGCCTTATCTACAGAGGGCACGGTGGCCTTATCTACAGAGGGCACGGTGGCCTTATCTACAGAGGGCACGGTGGCCTTATCTACAGAGGGCACGGTGGCCTTATCTACAGAGGGCACGGTGGCCTTATCTACAGAGGGCACGGTGGCCTTATCTACAGAGGGCACGGTGGCCTTATCTACAGAGGGCACGGTGGCCTTATCTACAGAGGGCACGGTGGCCTTATCTACAGAGGGCACGGTGGCCTTATCTACAGAGAGCACGGTGGCCTTATCTACAGAGAGCACGGTGGCCTTATCTACAGAGAGCACGGTGGCCTTATCTACAGAGAGCACGGTGGCCTTATCTACAGAGAGCACTGTGGCCTTATCTACAGAGAGCACTGTGGCCTTATCTACAGAGAGCACTGTGGCCTTATCTACAGAGAGCACTGTGGCCTTATCTACAGAGAGCACTGTGGCCTTATCTACAGAGAGCACTGTGGCCTTATCTACAGAGAGCACTGTGGCCTTATCTAGGGGTGTGTTGCATTATCCACAGAGGGCACTGCGGCAGCATCCACAGAGGGCACTGCGGCACTATCTAAAAAGGGGCTGCCCAATCTTGACATGTGTGCTAACTGAGCCGCCGGACTGCATTTAGCGACACTTAAACTGGAAAGCTGGATTGTTGAAATAAGCACGTGGAGAAATATCTCACATTTTAAACCTAGCGGTATTATTATAGTAATGTAGTATTATTATTCTAGTAATATAGTGTTATAGTAGTTCAAATAACTAATTGATTAACAATAATTTATGTATCAAATTTGAAAGTAATGCGGCCCGTCAACTTCCCATTTTTTCTATATGCGGCCCACTTACCCGGCCGAGTTTGAGACCCCTGCTCTATATCATATGAAATTATGTTTAAAATCGCTTTTTTCTATATTCATGCTGCAAAAATAAATTACATAACATAAACAGTACGTTTTTTAACTGTGGCCAGGCAGCGTAAAAGCTCACACGTGACCCTGTATTCTCCGGAACGCGCACGCACCAATGCTTCATAAATCGGCACATGCACGGTATATCCTTGACGGTTCACCGGTCTAAATCGGCTGTACTGCGCCGATTAAGTCAGCGGCCATTGAAGTTTTACAGATATCAACAACTTTTAGTCTATGGAATTTTTTTCCCCACTAATCTGGGACACCCAGACTAGCAATCATCATTCTGTGAATCCATGCTCCCTTTTACAAAAGCAGGATAATTCTCAGGAGCAAGTAGAATAAGCAACAAGAAAAGCAAAGCGTTGTTGCCATCTATATTTTTGGGTAATATTCTACCAACGCCTAGGAAAGTACTTAGGCCTCATGCATACGGCCGTGCCTGTAATCCCAGCCCGCGATTGAAGGCACAGCCGGCCGGCCGCCGACGGCAGCAGCCCGCAGTTTCGGCCCGTGCTCTCATACAAATAAATAAACGGGAAGGTGTCCGTGGACAATAGAAGTGAATTGGTCCGTAATTTCGGACAAGTTTTATGGTCGTGTACATGGGGCCTTATTCTGTGGCCACTAAAATGTCAACCAGGTGCCTGTAGTGGTAAAACTGGTCCCTACAGTCTACCGCATTTAATAAATTCCTGTTAAACCCTTTCGCTGCCAGGGGTTTCTGGACATTTTAAACCTCTTGTAGTCAGAAAAATGTTCACTCTTACATGTACAAATAAAACCTGAATTAAAAATTTATACTACACACACCCCCATTTATTTTCTGAAAGTAGACACCTGGCACATTGTGTGTATAACGTGCAGAGTGGCATTTTACAAACACCTTCGTGCAATTTTGCACAGTGCATTTTTTTCCGTAAAAAACGCATACAAAATCCTGTTTGTGGCTAAAAATCTGACCGAAGCAGAAAATTAGACACACAACCCCTCCTTAAAATAAAAAGTTTAATATGTGCAGAGTTCATACATGTCACTTATGTCTATGTCAACATGAAAATATCTTTACGAAAATCACCAGAACTAAAAAGACCAAAAATATGGTTTTAAGATAGAAATTTGAAAAGACAAAGATTACACATCTTGAAAAGTATGAGTTCCCCCACACCCCACCCCTATTTCCTGAAAGCAGCCAGCCTGAGGATTGCATCCGCTTTCACGAAACATTGTGACAAACAGATAATTAAAAAAATCAGTTAATCTTACAATTGCACTTAAAACTCGCATCGAAGAAGAGACTTACGCAAAACAACGTAAAAATAATAGTTCAAAAAGGTATGCAATGTTCATATACACCGCAGGCATCCACATCAACAAGAGCTTGGGCTCTCAAAAATGGTGAAAAAGAGGCCAAACGACATCTGACTAGCGTGTATCGCTAGAGAAGCAGTCAGAAGATTATACACTAAACATCGGGTACGAACAGAATAGGGACAGTGTAAAATATATAAACTTTGAGGTGCCGCGATCCAGAACTTCCAGGTCGTGAAGTCAATAAACGGCCTAATTAGGCACTGAGGGGTGAGAACAAGGAGCAGTTGCCTGTCTTCACACCCAGTTTCTTGAGGGAAAAAAAAAAGTCCCCCCTATATGTGACAATCAGAGAGCAAATATGTTGCCTGATTGATAAGGGGGACATAACATGAACAGTACACGTTATCCATCCCGAGTGATTATCTAAAGCCATACAGGAACAGAAGGTGGATCACAGATCCTACTCCTCTCCTTGGATTTCAGCTCCTTGAACACTGTCAGCACGTCTCCAGTGTCCATCTTTAAGTGGGATAGACAATAAGCAGTGGGGACTGCCCACTTAACAGTCTACTTTTAGAGATCATCTAAACCAGGGGTCTCAAGCACGCGGCCCGCGGGCCGCATGCGGCCCCTGGGGCTGTCATCTGCGGCCCGCAGGACACAGAGCCGCTAGTATCGGCTCTGCTCCGAGACTCTGGAATTCCCTGACATCGCTGTCCACATATGAACAGCGATGTCTGGGGCTTCCCCAGAGCCAGAGTCCTGAGCAGAGCGCTGGTGTCGGCTCTGCTCCGGGACTCTGTGGAATTCCCTGACATCGCTGCCCATATATGGACAGTGTGTCAGGGTCTTGCCCAGAGCGGAGCAGAGCGCTGGTGTCGGCTCTGCGGAATTCCCCGACATCGCTGTCCACATATGAACAGCGATGTCTGGGGCTTCCCCAGAGCCGAAGTCCCGGGCAGAGCGCTAGTACAGGCTCTGCTCCGGGACTCTGTGGAATTCCCTCACATCGCTGTCCACATATGAACAGCGATGTCTGGGGCTTCCCCAGAGCCGGAGTCCCGAGCATAGCGCTGGTGTCGGCTCTGCTCCGGGACGCTGCGGAATTCCCTGACATATCTGCCCATATGTGGACAGTGTGTCAGGGTCTTCCCTAGAGCGGAGTCCCGGGTAGAGCGCTAGTATAGGCTCTGCTCCGGGACACTGCAGAATTCCCTGACATATCTGCCCATATGTGGACAGTGTGTCAGGGTCTTCCCCAGAGCGGAGTCCCGGGCAGAGCGCAATTATCGGCTCTGCTCCGGGACTCTGGGGAAGCCTCTGACATCGCTGTCCATACATCGACAATGATGTCAGGGGCTTCCCCAGAGCAGGAGTCCCAGTGATGTCAGGAGCACAGCTGGAGTCCCAGGAAGAGCCTACTAGCGCTCTGCCTGGGACTCCAGCTCTGGGGTTGCCCCTGACATCTCTGTCCATATATGGACAGTGCCTGGGATTCCAGCTCTGCTCCTGACATCACTGTCCATATATGGACAGAGATGTCAGGGGCAACTCCAGAGCTGGAGTCCCAGGCAGAGCGCTAGTAGGCTCTTCCTGGGACTCCAGCTGTGCTCCTGACATCAGAGTGCCAGAAGCGGCTCTGCTCCGGGACTCCAGCATCCACAGAGGGCGCTGCGGCAGCATCCCCGGAGGGCGCTGCGGCAGCATCCCCGGAGGGCGCTGCGGCAGCATCCCCGGAGGGCGCTGCGGCAGCATCCCCGGAGGGCGCTGCGGCAGCATCCCCGGAGGGCGCTGCGGCACTATCTAAAAAGGGGCTGCCCAATCTTGACATGTGTGCTAACTGAGCCGCCGGACTGCATTTAGCGACACTTAAACTGGAAAGCTGGATTGCTGAAATAAGCACGTGGAGAAATATCTCAAATTTTAAACCTAGCGGTATTATTATAGTAATGTAGTATTATTATTATAGTAATTCAAATAACTAATTGATTAACAATCATTTCGGATTGTATCAAATTTGAAAGTAATGCGGCCCGTCAACTTCCCATTTTTTCTATATGCAGCCCACTTACCCGGCCGAGTTTGAGACCCCTGATCTAAACGAACGGGTCCAATTGCAGGGCAATGTGGGTAGCTAGCAGGAAAACAAAACCAGCACTGCAGCTGCTGGTAAGCTATCCAGGTGGGTTTTCCAGTCCTAAGAAATTGATGGCCTATCCTCAAATTAGGCCATCAATATCTCATCGGTCGGGGTCTGACTCCCAGCACCCCCGCCGATCAGCTGTTTTGAAAGGGTCGCATCGCCCGTATGAGCGCTGCTTACCCTTCATTTGTTGTACTGCTTAAACAGTGAATTGCCACCACACTTGTAGTGACAGTTTACAGTATTACAGCCTTCTCACAAGTGTGTCGGCTATTCACTGTGTGAGCAGTACAACAAATGAAGGGGAAGCAGCGCTCCTTCAAAACAGCTGATCGGCAGGGGTGCCGGGAGTCTGACCACGACCGATGAGATATTGATGGCCTATCCTGAAACTAGGCCATCAATTTCTTAGGGCTGGAAAACCCCTTTAAGGAAAGGCATACCAAAATCAGATCGCTCTCTCTAAGGCCTCATTTAAGACTGCATTAAAAAACGCTTTTGAAAATGCAACTATTAATAAAATGTATCATGCTTTTTTTCTGGAATTTTTAGACAGAAATCTATGGGAAATAACGCTTGAAAAAATTGTCATCCTCAGAGAATGCTGCGTTTGGAAAAAAAAACGCCACGGACAAAAAAATTACCTAAAAAACGCCACAAATCAAAATGCAGTTATGTGTAGTGCATTTGATAATTTACTATAGACTAACATCTGGCTGCACTATAAAAAAAAACGCATTAAAAAAACTGCATAAAGTACCACAAAACACGCAGCCATATGCTGCGTGTGAATCCAGCCTAAACGAGCCACAGTGACCATCCTCAGAGTGGTCATTTGACCTACAGAGATGAATCAGCTATGCAGCAACTGCCTCAGCTACTGATCAATAGCTGGGAATAGACCTGCTGCTCGTAAATGTTACATATCAATGTGTTTTGAACGTTAACGACTCGCTATATCGTCAGCCGATTTTACAAATTTATCTTCACGTTTAAAAACACCCTAAAGGCATGCCCTTTAGCGCCCATAAAAAAAAGAAGATGGTCATCTGTTTTCTCGAAAACTGTTAAAGGAGCATGCAAAAACTCTCGTAGACGGACCGTGTATCTGTCACTGGCTTTTGGGTGTAATCGGTATTAGGCTGGATTCACACGAGCGTTGCGCATCTCGGACATGAAAAACGGCCATTTTTCACGTCCGAGGTGCATCCATGCGCTGCGGGACGCGTTATCACACATCCCCCATAGACTAGAGTCTATGGAGTGATGCGTGAAGAAATAGGACATGTCCTATTTTCTCACAGACCCTTCAAACGGTCCGTTGAAACAACAGCAGTGTGAACGGCCCCATTGAATTATGTAGGTCCGTGCGATGGCCGTTGTGTTGACGGCAGTCACACGGACGTATAACACGTTCGTGTGAATAAGGCCTTAGTTTGTGATATATTCCCTTGTGAACATTTAGAGCGCTGTACTTGGCTGTCCCCTAGATTTTGAATAGAGCGGCACTGCACATCTTGTCCGCCGCTTCATTCAAATTTCTGATCACCATTGTCTTGTGATCGTGGGGATCCCAGCGGTGGGCAACTGAGAGATCACACACACTTATTACCTACCCTGCGGATAGGTGATAAATGTGGATTCTGGGAATACCCATTTAACACCTTAACGACCGGCCACCGTCTTTTGACAGCAGGCGGTGCAGGTGCTTAGTCTACAGCGACATCTTTTGGCGTTGCTGTAGAAGAGGCTGATGAGCGCTCCTGTGTGCGCTCATCCTCTAAGCAGGAGCTGTAACTTACAGCTCCTGATCTTAGAGCAGCCTGCTGAATACAGCTGGGGTCGGAAAACATTCGGACTCCAGCTGTTTAACCCTTTGATCGCTGCGGTGACCGCGGCAAGATCAAAAGGGAACTCCCCGCTTTGATCTCGTCATTGGAAACCCGGTGACATGATGAAACACCGGGGAATCCCTCTGCAATCAGCCCTGGGGACATACAAATGACCTCAGGGCTGTCTGTTCAGTTTGCCTGCTGTTAGGGCAGCACATAGTGTGCCCTAACAGAAGCCTGTGTCATAGTGACACAGTGTAATGTATTAGGATACAGGAGTATGCTAATACATTACAAGTAAAAAATAAAGTTTCAAAGAAATTTAAAAAAAAATCCCAAAACGTTATTTTGCATAAAATATATTTTATTGCCCCTGCACTAGATAAAAAAACAAAAAAACCTACACATATTAGGTATCTAAACGGCTGTAATAACTTGAAGAATTAATCTAACAGGTTTTTAGAGTGAAATGTGAACAGGGTAAATAATAAACAAGAAATACGATTCAGAGAATCGCTTTTTCTTATATGCGCGCCGTAAAAAAAAATGTTTTCTACCTCCAAACTATGAAAAAAAATAATACAATTTCTCCCGCATAAAACAAGGCCTCATACGGCCAGGTCAATGAAAAAGTAAGAAAGTTATGGCTGCTAAAACGCAGAGAGGTAAAGACTGGAAAATGTAGCTGGTCATTATGACCTTTTCAGGCCCGATCATTAAGGGTTAAATATTTCCAATCCTAATCGATGTGCACAATTTGTTACAATGTTGATTAAAAATGCAATTTCCCCTCTGTGTATACTGTATCATTTCAGACATCTGGATGTCTACTATTTACAGTGGGGGAGAATTGTTAGGACTTGCGTTTCTGTCTTAATAAACAATTGGAGCAAGATGTAACACATTCATTAAGGGTAAGGCCACACGGAGCGGCTAACTACCGCGCCGGCACCATGTTCGGTGCGGCTGTCAAACAGCTTGTTAGTGGCCGCATGTTGGACGGTTTACCCGCGTTCTTTATCTGCAAAATCGTGCGGCCATGTATTATTACACCCTTTATGGCCGCACGATTTTGCAAATGACAACAACTTACCCCCTATTCATGCTCTATGGCAGCGCCGGAAAAAGCCGAACACTGCACTCTGCTATCTTCGGCGCTCCCATAGAGAATGAATGGAGCAGCAGTACGCATGCGCATGTAACCGGAATACAGCCGCTCCTACATAGTGCCAGCGCGGTTGTTGGCCGCGTTGCGACCGTGTCAGGGCCGCTCCGTGTGGCCTTACCCTAAAAGGATTTTCCCACAAATAACATTTACCACCTATACAGACTAGGTGATAAATTTTTGATCGCTGGGACGCCCACCGATCTCTAGAACATGTCAGGACCCCCCTTCCTTCTCACTGCACGATTGCGGTAAAAAGGATTTTGAATAGAGGTGAAAAATCATTATTGTAGGAAAACCCCTTTAACAGGCTCCCTCAGCGTGCTACGTCACATACAACGTTCTAGAAGATGGTAGAGGCAACAGCATCCTTTTCAGTACATCACTTTTAGGCCTTATTCACACGAACGTGTCCGTTTTGCACGTGTAAAAAAACGCAGCGTTTTTCCTGCGTTACAGTCCCGTGAGACATCAGTGTATGGTGCGTGTCTGTGTTTTTTACGCGTGTATGTCATCAGTATGTCACGCGTTTCACGTCAGCAAAATAAACTGAAGGGGGTGCTTTTCTTTTTCAAAATCACTTCTTTAGCAACTGTTGCGCGAATCACGCACAGCACACGGATGTGCGTCTGTGTGCTGTCCGTGATTTTCACGCACCCATTGACTTCACTGTCACTAGGGCAGCATAAGGCTGGGTTCACACTGAGTTTTTTTGCAGGAGGAAAATCTGCCTCAAAATTCCGATTTTTGCAGCGTTTTTTGCCCGCGTCCATTGAGTGCCGTGGGCATAAAACACCACAAAATACGCTTTCTCTGCCTCCCATTGATGTCAATTGGAGGTCAGAGGCCTAAACGCCCAAAGATAGGGCATGTCCCTTCTTTTTCCCGCGAGCCACTTTTTTTCCGTGTCAAAAAACTCTGTGTGAACTGGCCCTATAGGTTGTGACCGATTCCCTTTAAACTGTATGTAACAAACTATACAAACTACTATCCTGCACTATTGAATTGAACTCCTAAGGCCCTGTTCACACAGAGTATTTTGACGAGTTTTTTGGCGCGGAAACCGCTCCACAAAACTCGTCTAAAACCGGCCGAAAATGCCTCCCATTGATTTCAATGGGAGGCGGGGGCGATTTTCTCCCGCGAGCAGTAAATTCGTCTCGCGGGAGAAAGACGGGACATGCCCTATCTTCGTGCGTTTACGCCTCGGACCTCCCATTGACATCAATCGCGGCAAACAACGTGCAGGAAGGTCAAAATCTAATCCCAAACGGAATTTTGAGGCAGAATTTTCCTCCTGCAAAAAACTCAGTGTGAACACAGCCTAATGCAGATTACATCATGCTTTAAACATAAATATAACAACAAGGATACTTCCTAATGTTTCTGCTCCATGCTTTGACAGTGTATACAAGTTAGGGTATGTTCACACGGCCTATTTTCGGCCGTTTTTCGGGCCGTAAACGGACGAAAAATTGGAAGCAGAGGAAGCATTTTCGCTGCGTTTTTTTAAGTGTAAATAAACGGCCGCGAAAAAGAAGTGCAGGACACTTCTTGGGACGTTTTTGGAGTCATTTTTCATTGACTCTAGCGAAAAAAGCTCCAAAAACGGCCATAAAAAAAGCAGCAAAGATCACGAGTGGCTTCAAAAACGTCCGAAAATCAGGATCTGTTTTCCCTTGAAAACAGCTCCGTATTTTGAGACGTTTTTGCTCACTGCGTGTGAACATACCCCAAGGCCCCCTTCACATCACGCTTTTATTCTTCAATAGGTATACTTCTGAAGCAATGTGCCCAGGGAAGCTCCTGACATCACCGATCTATCTAGCACATTTGTATATCAGGTCATCACGAAACACTTTCTCCGATTGGTAAATCCTCCATACTCTGCTATTGGACAGAATACGCTGTATCAATGTCTTTATGCTTGTGCACTTGTGCAACCACTTCGATAACAATCCAATGAGTATTTGTGCACATGCGGGAATACTTAATGCTACCTATACATTCTATTCACTGCACTTGGTCAGCATATTGCATAATGGATACATTGTAGCTTTTAACAGCGCATGTCCACACAAGAAGTTTCTAAAATATACCTGGAAAAAATGTATTATTACGCATGCTCAACTTATGAGTTTTAGGTTAAGTTCACACAGGGCGGATAAAAAGGTACACAGCGTATCTGCCCTGGCAGGCGCAGGGAATTCCGCCCAACAAACACCAAATTGTGGTGCAGTTTTTCGTCCGAAACGTCCGCTGGGGAAAACAGAAGAGGAAAACATGCATACCTACCCTCTGACGTCCAGCAGACCAACTTCCTGGGATGACGTTTGCAGCGGTCACATGGGTTAAAACATCATCCCAGGAGGCCGGCCTGGACGAAGAAGCACGGAATTCTGGGTAAGTAAGGGATTTAGTTTTTCTGAGTTGCGATTTTTGCAAGGGAATCGCAGCTTTTCCGCCACAATAATTGCAACATCTGCTATTTTTTGCTGGTTTTACCTCCCCATTAAATTCAATGAGGAAAACCTGCACAAATAAGCAGCGATTACGCAAATACAATTGACATGCTGCAATTTAAAAAAAAACTAAAAAAAAACGCACCGCAGGTCAATTACTCTAAGTTTTTCACGTTTATCATTTGTTCAAATCTCATCCACCCTGCTGCTACTATATTATGCTGCGGGTTTTCTACAACTAAACCAGTTGTGGAAAATCCACAGTATTTAAGCTACGTGTGAACTCATCCTACGGGTTCGGCCGTTGTTTGAATGAGTCCAAAGGCTGGAGAGTAAGGCCCCATGCACACGAACGTGCTTTTGCAGCCGAAATTCCCCCGAAAATCAACGGGAGAAGGGCGGCCCCATTCATTCCTATGGGTCCATGCACAAGACAGTGGTTTTCACGGTCCGTGCATGGCCCTGGAGCCACAGAAAGAACGGACATGTCTTATTACAGCCGTGTTCTGCGGTCCGGGCTCATTGAAAATAATGGCCGTGGTCATGTGCACAGCCCGCTATTTGAGGATGGCTCGCGGCTGTCACTCCGTGGCTGCCGACCTGGAAATCACGGCAGTGCACATGGCTACGGTCGTGTGCATGGGGCCTTAGGGTATGTTCACACGTGCGTAGAGTCAAAAACGGAAAACAGCCCCTGATTTTCAGACGTTTTTTGAGCAACTCGCTTTTTTCATGGCGTTTTCACTGCGTTTTTTACAGCCGTTTTTTGAGCTGTTTTTCATTGGAGTCTATGAGAAAACGGCTCCAAAAACGTCCCCAGAAGTGTCCTGCACTTCTTTTGACAAGGCTGTAATTTTATGAGCCGTCTTTTGACAGCGACGCGTAAAATGACAGCTCGTCTGCACAGAACATCCTAAAGCCCATTGAAAGTAATGGGCAGATGTTTGCCGACGTATTGGAGGCGTTTTTTCAGACATAATTCGAGGCGTAAACCGCCTCCATTACGTCTGACAATAGGTCGTGTGAACCCAGCCTTAGGGTAGCAGAATATGCGAGATCGCATGATCTACCAATAAAATGCTAAATCCAGTATTCCAGTATCACATAGTGCATAATAAATTATTGTTCCAAACATAGATGGACCCTCTTTGAGCTAGCCATAAAGATTAGCTAAAACTCTGCCTAAACCTGCTGAATTTGGCCGGGATCGGTCAACGATCTGATGGATATCGGGCTTTCTGACCATCACCCGACAGCAGATATCAGGCAAGTTGGATAAGCTGCTGCCAAAAGGGTTTGGCAGTGGCTTATTTCACTCTAAACATGCTCGCTCTGCTGAGCTAAGCGTGAATGCTTAGGGTATGTGCACACGATAACTGCATTGACGTCTGAAATTACGAAGCTGTTTTCAGGAGAAAACAGCTCCTGAATTTCAGACATAATTGCATGTACTGGCGTTTTTCGCCGCGTCTTTTACAGACGTAATTTGGAGCTGTTGTTCATTGGAGTCCATGAAAAACGGCTCCAATTATCTCCCAAGAAGTGTCCTGCACTTCTTTGATGAAGTTGTTTTTTTACGCGCCGTCTTTTGACAGCGACGCGTAAATGACAGGTCGTCGGCACAGTACATCGTAAAGCCCATTGCAAGCAATGGGCAGATGTTTGCCGACGTATTGGAGGCGTTTTTTCAGACGTAACTCGAGGTGTAAAACGCCTCCATTACGTCTGAAAATAGGTCGTGTGAATCCAGCCTTAGTGTGGAGTCAGGAGAAAAAGCTGTTGGCAAGTTTTTTTTCTTTCATTGCTACATTAAACAACACAATTTTAGCGGTACCTGATAACAATCTGCTTTCAGTTCCTGCTTGAGGAACATGTAGTCGAATATTTTTCCATTTCAAATGTCTTTTACATGCAGATAGTAAGGGCGTCCTATCTGAGGGCATAATTCAAGAGCGCCAGGGGTGCCGAGCATGGGTTTATGGAGTCCACTCCACATAATCAATGAGCTGTGCTTTACACCGGACTACCCCACATGATTGACAATTTCTCCTTATTAGGGTATGTTCACACGGCAACGCCAATTACGTCTGAAATTACGGAGCTGTTTTCATGCGGAAACAGCTCCTGAATTTCAGACGCTTTGACAAGTGCACAGTTTTTCGCTGCGTTTTTTACGGTCGTAATTGGAGCTGGATTTCATTGGATTCAATGAAAAATGGCTCCAATTACGTCCCAAGAAGTGACATGCACTTCTTTGAGGCGGGCGTCTTTTAAGTTTGGAGCCTTTTTTTTGGGTGTAATTCAAGGCGTGAAACGCCTGAATTACGTCCGGAAATAGGGTAAACATACTTAGTGCTGAAAAGGAGACACTTGAGAGAGAAAAACAGAGAATGGCATGCGTGAAGAAGGGAAAATAGTTTATCAATCAGGGCTGTGTCAGTAGAAATGTACCGACTCCAACTTAAAAACATTTTAGATTATTAATAGTGTATTCATTTATTAAATGCATAGCTTGTTGCATATTTACTTTCATAGGAATTTAGGAAAGTTTTGACCTTTTAATCATATAAATATTTTTTATGTTCCATCTATCAAAGGCCCCTATTTAACAAAAAACAGTAATAACTAGATAGTTCTAGCGGAACAGATTTTTTTTTATCTGTTACCCGTTGTTCTCTCCCTAGACAAGGGCCGGGTTTCCACGTAGCGTAATTCTGCAGCATTTACAGTAGCAGCAAAGTGAATGAGATTTAGAAAATCTCACGCCCACACGGCGGAAAAAATAACCGTGCGGAAAGTGTTTTGCGGTGCGTTTTTCAATTCCGCAGCATGCTGCGGGTTCTGTGCGGGGATGCTGCATATTTGTCCCATAGACTTCAATGGGGAGCAGAAATTCCGCAATAGATTTATGTTATTGCGGTTTTTACAGCGTTTACACAGCAGAAACGCGGTAAAAACTGCTGGAAATCCGCAGGTGCCCATATACTTTGCTATAACCAATATTTAACCCTATATACGCAGGTAAAACTGCTGTGGCAAAAACACAGCGTTTCGAAGGAAAAACGCACTATTTGGGGCAGATTTCGGTCACAGATTTACCAGCGTTTTTCTTGAGATTCCGCTGCAGATTTTCTGCTGCAGAAAATCTGCAGCGTATCCTGTGTGTGGGAACATATACTAAGAATTTTCATGCTGCTGCTCTAAGGCCGAATCTGTGAAGCACATGATCGATCAGTGGTGAAGTTCCTCCTCTGAAGACCAGAGGAGGAAGTGCACTCCTGGGCATAGGTCCGTTTTATCACTTTCGTGGGCCAGTGCAAAAGTTTTATGGCTGGACCCCTTCCTTCCTGAACAGACTGTAGCACTGAGAGCTTATTATTGACAACAATGCCGCTCTCCTCTGTCTCTGGGGGTCTGCCCCCATACCCAGTTAGGGTATGTTCACACGCACAGTTTTCAGATGTAAATTTGGGTGTTTTACGCCTCGAATTATGCCTGAAAAAACGACTCCATTACGCCTACAAACATCTGCCCACTGCTTTCAATGGGTTTTACGGTGTTCTGTTCCCACGAGGTGTTATTTTACGCGTCGCTGTGAAAAGACGGTGCGTAAAAAGACGCCCGCGTCAAAGAAGTGCATGTCACTTCTTGGGACGTTTTTGGAGCCGTTTTTCATTGACTCCAATGAAAAATAGCTCCAATAACGACCGTAAAATATGCCACGAAAATCGCGAGTTGTTAAAAAACGTCTGAAAATCAGGAGCTGTTTTCAGGCAAAAACAGCTCCGTAATGTCAGACGTATTTTGCTACTGCATGTGAACATACCCCTACAAGTTGACGGCTGACAGAGTGATATAGGGGAAGGGGATTGCATTGTAAACATACCTTGTGTCTCGGTCATACAAGTTGCATGACCGAGAAAACTATGTTTGTATTCCCCGGCTGCCACTGTAGCGTGCACTTGATGTGAAAGTGCTCCTGCACTGTATGCTGCCAGCTCGGGCCCTCTGCTCTGGCTGACGGCTCTAGCGGTCTCCGGTGTGGTCGTGCAGTGCAGAGCGTGGCACTTGCAACTGACCCATTAGGAGAATCAAACGCAAGTTGCATAACCGATAGAGACAGTATGTTTACAATGCCCTCCCTACATCGCTCTGCCAGCAGTTTTGAGGCCTCAAAACTGTGGACCAGATTCCCTTTCAGGCCCTGCTCACACGGAGTAATTTGCAGGCGGAAAAAAATCTGCCTCAAAATTCCTTCAGGTTTTGACCTGCCTGCACTTTCTTGTTTTCAACCGTGGCCATTGAGTGCCACGGGCAAAAAAAAAAACCCACTTTTTCTGCCTCCCATTGATTTAAACGGGAGATCAGAGGTGGAACTGCACCAAGAAAGGACATGCCGCTTTTTTTTTTTTCCCGCGAGCAGCTAGAAGCCGCTCGGGGGAAAAAAAAAAAAAAATCATTGGAAGGCGGTTTCGGAAGATTTTTGGTGCGGATGCCGACGCGGTTTCCGTATCAAAAACAGTGCTAAAAAAACGCTGTGTGAACTGGGCCTAAGGCTAGTACTTAAAGGGTAACTAAACGTTCAACAAACTTCTGACATGTCATAGCGAGACGTCAGAAGTTTTGATTGGTAGGGGTCCGAGCATTGAGAACCCACCAATCGCTAAAACGAAGCAGATCGTGTGAGCGCTCAGCCTCTTCGGCTTGTTCCGGAAAGCCGATGTATCGGAGTACGGACTCAATAGAAAGTTTACAGGCCCATAAACCGCTACATCTGCTTTCCGGAAAAAGCCGAACAGAAACAAAGCGGCTCAGCACTCACAAGAACGCTTCTGCCGCTTCGTTTCAGCGATTGGTAGGGGTCTCAGTGATCGGACCCCAACCATTCAAAACTTCTGACATGTCACTATGACATACACTGATCACAAAATACAGGGAGGATAACCAGTATAATGCAAAATATAACATCTTTATTAGATACAAGATAAAATACAGAATATAGGATGGAACGACAAACTCATGATGCCAGGATCCCCACACGCAAATATTAAAATCCTCCTATAGAAAGAAATGCACGCGTAAATACAGCAAAGTGCAAGTGCCTGAGCAATAAATGCAGCGCCCTATATTGACAGGAAAACAATTAGACTAGGCAGGTACAAAAGAGAGAACAGAATACAGACAAAAAGAGGGGGACCCTGACCCCCAACACGTGTTTCGCCACCTGCTTCATCCGGGGGTCTGACATGTCACTATGACATCACTGTAAAGAAGTATTCGGCACACAAAGTAGAAGTAGAAAAAGTCTAATGCCTCATGCACACGACCGTTGTGCGAGTCAGGCCGTTTTTGACGCCATCCGAGCGGCACCCGATAGTCTTCAGGGACCCAGTCACTTTAGCGGACGGCACACTCAGTCGTGTGCATGAGGCGTAAGGCTACATTCACACGACAGTGAAAAAAATGGCCATTAAAAACTGATAAACTGACAGCTGTTCACGGCCATTTTGCATCACTGTGTCTCCAAATTTTCATCCATTTACAGTCCATCTGTCTGTTTTTAATGGCCATTTGTCATCCGTTTTTCATGGCCGTTAAAAAAACTAATGGATTTAATTTGTTGGTTTTATTGTCCAAACCCCCTGAAAACACCACAGCTCCCATGTAGATAGGGCTGCAATGACACTGTAGATAGTGCCACAGTGCCCACTGTAGATAGTGCCACAGTGCCCATGTAAATAGGGCCACTCCCCTGTAGAGAGCACCACCCGTAAATGACATCTCCTCCTTGCAGATAGCACCCCCCATGTAGATAGCAGCAGCCCCCCCCCCCCTGTAGATAGAGCCACTGTAGCTTCCTGTAGAAGCGGAATCCCTCTGGCCAGAAATTTCACTCCAAGGAGGTAGCCACTGACGTCACCATCCATATATGGACAGTAACGCCAGGGGCTTCTCCAGCTTCTCCAGTAGCGGAATCCCCTGGCCAGAGCGTCGGCCGGGAGAGAAGTGTATGACGCTGATTGGTCAGCGTCATACACTCTGTACAACGCCCACTTGGTCTAAAAGTAAAAATACGCCCAGTTGGGCATTAAGCAACTCATTAGCATAAATCTAAAATCGCTAATAAAGTGGTAAAAATAGATTGTTTTATTAAATAAAAAGCATTACTGTCACCTACATTATAGCCCCCATCTCCTTATATAGGAGATAGGCCACTTAGAATGTGGTGACAGAGTCTCTTTAATGGGCGAGGAGCTGCAACGTATGGCAGATACAAGAACAGTAGGAGTTACTAGAAGGTGGCAGGTTTCACTATTCAGATATTCTGTATAAAAACTGTTGAGTCACAAAGACACCACAAAATCCCCAGAGACACATCCAAGTATGGTAAACTGATGCAGATCTCTACACACTTTAAAATTGCTGCTGTATTGATGTAGTAAACCTACAATGAAGCTAGCTTTCTCTCTAAGCCCTGTTCATGCAGAGTTTTTTGCAGCGGCCGAAATTGACTCCCATTAATTACAATGGGAGGTTGGTGGCGGTTTTTTCCCACAAGCAAAAAAAAATGCTCGTGGGAATAAGCAGCGACATGCCCTATCTTGAGGCGTTTTCCGCCTTAAAAACCCCATTGAAATCAATGGCAGACGTAAATAAATGTGCTTTTTTGCCGCTATTTTTGGTGCGTTCTTAGGCAAAAAAAACGTGCGCAGTTATTCACTTTGTCTATTGAAGAAATATGGGGGGGGGGGGAACGGCCTTAAAAAACCGCGGCTAAAAACGCATCTAAAAATCGCAGCAAAAAAACGCGTGTGGAGCAAAACCACTTAAAAACATAATGGAGCTGAATTTTCCAGGCAGAATTTTCTGCCTGCAAAAAAACTCTGTGTGAACATACCCTAAAAGGCTACGTTCACACAGGGCAGACACGCTGTGTAAATGTGGTGCAGTTTTTCGCTCGGAACTTACGCTGCGCAAAACATCATCCAAGGAGGCCGGGCTGGATGAAGAAGCACAGAATTCTGGGTAAGTATTCAATTATGTTTTTCTGAGTTGAATTCAATGAGAAAAACCACAACAAAAAAGCAGCGATTATGGAAATACAATTGACATACTGCGGATTAAAAACTGCACCGCAGGTACATTTTTAAAAGAAATTTCTACTTCTCATTTACGCATGTGGATGAGATTTGTTCAAATCTCATCCACTTTACTGCTACTGTAGTATGCTGCGGGTTTTCTGCAACAAAATCCATTGTGGAAAATTTGCAGTATTTACACAACGTGTGAACTTACCCTAAGGCCGGATTCACACGAGCGTGTGCGTTTTGCGCGTGCAAAAAACACGGCGTTTTGCGCGCGCAAAAGTCCATAAAAGCTGAGTGTGTTATCAGCATATGGTGCGTGGCTGCGTGATTTTTGCGCAGCCGGCATCATTATGTCACTCATAATGTCATTATGTTTTTATGTTTGTAAACAGTGTCATCTTGAAGACACTCCGTTTGGATGTTTGTAAACAGAAAAGCACGTGGTGCTTTTCTGTTTACATTCTGAGTTTGACAGCTCTTGCGCGAATCACGCAGTTCGCAAGGAAGTGCTTCCGTGTGGCATGCGTGGTTTTCACGCACCTATTGACTTCAATGGGTGCGTGATGCGCGAGAAACGCACGATTTTAGAACATGTCGTGAGTTTTACGCAACGCACTCGCGCAGCGCAAAAATCACGGACTGTCAGCACTGTCCCATAGAGTAATATAGGTGCGTACGTCACGCGTGAAAAGCACGGGCGTATATTACGCTCGTGTAAATGAGGCCTAATAGTGTTTGTTTTTTTTTATGCGTATTTACATTTTGATGCAGAAATAGGTACATTTAATGCTGCAGATTTTGGTGCATTTAAAAAAAAGAAAAAAAAAACTAGTCAGATACAATTCCCAAGTGGAAACGCAGGCTGAGGATTTTAAAACATGCACCGCAGGTCAAAATTACAAAAAAGTTAAATACAGTAAAATAAAGTTGATTTTTTTTTTTAAAACACACACACACATATATACATATATATATATATATATATATATATATATATATATTAAAAAGCAAAAAAATAATAAATTTGCATAAGCCCAATGTAAAAAAAAATAAAAAAAATAAACATAACTGGTATCGCTGCGTCCGTAAAAGTCCGAACTATTACAATATATCATTATTTAGTCCACACGGTGAAGGTTGTAAGAAATTTAAAATTAAACTGCCAGAATTGCTGTTTGGTCACTTCATCTCCCACAAGAAGATGGAATATAAAGTGATCAGAAAGTCTCATGCAGAAATTACAGCTCGTCCCACAAAAAATAAACCCTCATACCTCTCAAAATCGACGGAAAAAAACAAAAAACAAAAAAGTTACGGCTCTCAGAATGTGGCGACAAAACTCAAATTTAATTTTTAAACAATCAGTTTACTTGTAAAACAAAATAAACAATTATATAAAATTTGGTATCGCCGTAATCGTAATGATCCGCAGAATAAAGTTAGCATGCAGTTTTTAACGCATGGGGAACGCCGTAAAAACAAAACCCCCCAAAAGATTGAATCTCTATTTTTTTCCTATTCCACCCTACAAATAATCTATCCCCAATTTCCCACTACATTATATGGTACAATAACTGGTGCCATGAAAAACTTCAACTCGTTCGGCAAAAAACAAGCCCTCATCCGGCTATATTGATGGAAAAAACGAAAGTGAAAATCTGAAAAATGGCTGCGACAGGAAGGGGTTAACTGCGTCCGGATCATGGCAATAAGTCGCACCATACACTCACAAACATCAATAAAGATTACACATTTTACATTGTCCCTATCCTGGCTGTTATCGATCTTTAGCATAAAATCAGCTAACCACTTCTCTAGCAATTTTGCAGGATGGTGAAGATTTCCGTTAGGGCCTGTTTACATCACCGTTCGCTTTCAGTTCCGGGGTTCTGTCGGAGGTTTCCGTCGGGTGAACCCCGCAACGGAAAGTGAAACCACAGCTTCCATTTCAGTCACCATTGATATCAATGGTGACGGAAACATTGCTAATGGTTTTCGGTTTTCCGACGGAATAGCAGAGTCGACTCCGCTATTGATTCCGTCGGAAAACCGAAAACCTGCCGGAATGGTGACGAACGGAAACCATTAGCGATGTTTCCGTCAGAATTTATATCAATGGTGACTGAAGAAGCTGTGGTTTCACTTTCCATTGCGGGGTTCACCCGACGAAAACCTCCGACGGAACCCTGGAATGGAAAGTGAACGGTGATGTGAACAGGCCCTTAGTCAGAAAATAATTTTTTATCCACTGCCATGAACGATCATTTCCGAATAAAAAAAAAAAAAATCTGTAATAGTTGCTGCATAAAAATCATGCAGTGTGTCCGACCTAGAACCCGCAGGTACCATGTGACCACCGCTACAGCCTGTGATAGGCTGCAGCGGTCTCATGGGAAGCAACGTCATCCCAGGTGGCCGGACGGGACAAAAACAGACTTCTGGGTATGTTTTTTTTTTTTTCCATAGTAGCGATTTTTGCGGATATGGCAGGGTCCACAGAAGTCTCCCTTCATGCCCATTGCTTCTGTGTCTCCCTAGCCCGGCTGGGTACGTGTTGTGGGATGGAAAGGGGAGGATAGGTTGGCCACAGGGGGTATGGGTCCCGGATATCTTTCGGTTCGGATTCCCGACATAGTTCTTAGCGTTGCCGCTTGCTTTATACTCCCTCGGACTGTTTTGCCCATCACGGACGGTGCCGTTCATGTTGATGGCACTACATGTGCTGTCCTAGGCAGCTGGGAGCCCCCCCCTTGGGATTTACAGTGGTAGGTGGTTCTTTATAGGTGTGTTGGGATGTCCACACCTTATTTAGCCGGTTGGGTCCGGAGTATACTTGAGTTTATTTTGAACATACTTGTATATTTGCAGTTCTTATATAATTTTGTCTTTTCGCGTCACTGTCAATCTTCGTTCCCCATTAGGGTCCCGTATAGCGGTGTCTCGGTCTGAGGGTATTTTCCTTCTTAGGGAGACATAGCACACGACGAGTTGTTGAGGGGTTTTGTACTCCACTCCGCTTCTAAGTGCTGTCTTGTTACATTGTTCTGGTCTCTCTACCTCTTCTAAGGGAACTTTTTCTTTCTTTGCTTCCTTCCCCACCATGTCTAACATTAATATGGATTCCCTGAATGCACAGGGTCTGAACATCCCTGAAAAGAGGTCCTCCATTCTCAGTCTCCTCTGGAAGAGAAAAGCACAGGTGGCCTTCCTTCAGGAGACCCACTTTCGGGGGGTGATTGTATGCCGAAACTCACATTACACGGATGTGTAACATAGCATGTCCTCAGACTATAAGACAAAGGGGGTCTCCATCCTGATTTCTCGCTCTCTCTCTCCCTTGGGAACACGTGGAGACTCGCACTGATGGAGCGGGAAGGGATCTCTTCGTGAAAGGTAGGCTGGCCAACACACTGTTCACACTGGCCTCGTATTATCTCCCTAACTCTGGTCAGGTTGCCTTTCTAGAGAGGGTCCTGACGGAGTTGGATGACTTTCTGGAAGGTACTCTAATATTGGGAGGTGACTTGAATGTACCCCTAGATCCCACCTTAGACTCCTCACGAGGGCACTCGCCCTTATCTAGGTCAGCCCATCATCGTATTCGTCTGTTGCTCCCTGAACATCAATTATTCGATGTGTGGCGTCTCCTGCACCCGTCGACAAAAGACTACACATTCTTCTCGGCTCCACATAACTCATACTACAGAATAGATTATGTCTTTCTACGCCATACACACCTTTCATGACTCGCGTCAGCTTCCATAGATGATATTACCTTCTCTAATCACCCTCTTATAACACTTAATCTCTCCCTCCCAACGGTCCACCCTCGTTCCTGGCAGTGGCGTTTGAACGAATCGCTTCTACAGGATCCGACAATATTAACAGATATACGCAGAGACCAACAGGATTATTTTGACACCAATGTCTCCCCGGACGTTGACCCCCTTAGCATTTGGGGGGCACATAAGTGTGTGGTATGTGGTTCATTCATTCGCATTGGTTCTAAACTGGAGAGGGAACGGGCTGCACACTTGTTTGATCTCTTTTCCCGAATCCATTTATTGGAGCAGTCCCACAAGGCCTCCCTGGACCGGGATGTCAGGGCGGAGCTGGGGCAGCTGAGAGTACAGGTTCGATTGCTCTGCCTTGCCAAGGCTAGGGCTTCCTTAGCTAAATGCAGACGGCACTTTTATGAATATAATAATAAACCGGGTAGGACCCTTGCACAGGCACTTAGAATAACCTGCTGTCGTACATATATGCCCCAAATTCATACCTCCCACAATCGGAACCTGCATCTTCCCCATGACATCACAGAAGCCTTTCGTGCCTACTACCACTCTCTCTACAATCTTCCTCGAGCCCCTTCATCTGCTGACAGGAGGAGCCAGCTGAAGAGGATTGAGTCCTACCTCCAGACCTTTGGGATTAAAAGTACCCCCCAGGAGGCACTTGCCGCTCTGGAGGCTCCTATTTCCCCAGACGAGTGGTTGTGGGCATTGAAGGACTCCACATTGGGGGAAGGAGCCAGGCCCTGATGGTCTCCCTTTGCAATATTATAAGGCCTGTTCTGACCTGCTTTCCCCTCACTTCCTACACGCCTTTAACTCACTCACTGAGGGGAGCTCCCTTCCCCAAGATACACTCCAGGCTTACATTACAGTGATACCCAAGTAGGGGAAGGATCCTTCCTGTGCCAAAGTTACCTCCCCATATCCTTGCTAAACGTAGATCTGAAGTGGTTTGCAAAAATGTTGGCGTATAGGCTGACCCCCCTTTTACAAACGGTTACTCATAACGACCAAGTGGGTTTTATGCCTCTTAGGGAAGCGCGTGATAATACCACAAGGGCTATTAATTTAATATATCAAGCTGGTGCCTGGGGTCTGCCCACGTTCTGTCCACAGATGCGGAGAAGGCCTTTGACAGGGTCAACTGGGACTTTATGCTGGCCACCTTACGGTATATTGGACTAGGCACCCATATGATGCAATGGATTTCGAGTCTCTACTCCTCCCCCTCAGCCCGGGTTAATGTTAATGGACACTTCTCCCCGCTCGCTATCTCGAATGGTACTAGGGAGGGCTGCCCCTTGTCCCCCTTAATATTCATTTTATGCTTGGAGGAGATATAGCGCGTCCCTCTGGGGGAGAGGTCCCACAAAGTCGCAGCATTTGTGGACGATTTGCTCTATTTTCTTACATCACCGAGGATTTCTATACCTAATCTGATGGTGGAGCTGAGTAGATACTCTATATTGTCCAATTTCAAAATCAATTGCCAAAAATCGGAGGCTCTTAATATCTCATTGTCGAAGTCTCTTGTGGAGGATCTGACAGAGTCATTTAGAATCCTGGACGACGGACACATTTACCTGGTTTGGTGCGCAATATTTAAAATGAACATTTTACCGCAGATTTTGTATCTCTTTCAAGCCCTGCCCGTCCACATCCCTCGTCCCTTCTTCCAAACCCTGTTGTCAATTCTACATAGATTCATATGGGTGGGGAAACCAGCCCGCATTGCCCATTCTATGGTTTTCCGTGCTAAATGTGAGGGCGGTGTTGGCCTCCTGGATTTTGTCTCATACCATATGGCCTCACATTTATCGCGAATCCTGGACTGGTGCAGACATTCCGGGGTTAAACAATGGGTGTCTATAGAACAGACCTTCTTTGATTTCCCTCTGCAGATGCTTCCCTGGTTAGGCAAAAACATTCCCCTATCGGCACAGACACACCTGACTATTGGGCTCACCTTAGCGGTTGCGTCCCGGCTCTTTCCTCTAAAAGAAATCTCGCCGTCCCCCTCCCCATTGTTCCCTATTCTGGGCAATCCTGCGTTCCCTCCTGGACAGGAACGGGGTTCATTCCAGCACTGGTTGCTGGCAAGTAAGGGTCACGCGGCTCATTTCATTCAGGGTGGGAATTGGATGTCTAGTCAACAACTAGTGTCTCTGACAGACCCTCACTCCACCTTTTGGCAGGTTACTCAGTTGAGGCATTTCCTCACGTCCTTACCTAATCCATCAGCATACTCTCGGGACAGTTCCCCTTTTGAGCTTCTTTGCTCGAGCACAGTACGTCATTCACTATCTCGACTTTATGATCTCCTGATTTCTCCATCCAATCTCTCTACACCTTCCTATTTGGTTAGTTGGGAGAGACTTGGATCTAACATTTACTGCGGAACGGAAGTATCGTTTGTTAACAATGACACATAAATCCTCCATGGCTAGCAGATTCCAGGAAGCTGGATTTAAGATCTTGTCGCGCTGGTATAGAGTGCCTTCCAGACTGCACACATTGATACCTGCGGTCTCTCTGTTGTGTTGGAAATGTGGCGAGCATGCGGGCACAATTTTACACTCCTTTTGGGACTGCCCGAAGTTGACCGACTTCTAGTCGGAAGTGTGGCGCATCTCCTCCAAATTTACGGACTTTCCCCTTCCATGTTCCCCAGCCTTCTTCCTGCTCCATCTGTGTGACATTCCATTAACTACGTACAGGTGTTCGCCATCTGGTGAATGCAGCTAGAGCATGCAATCCTGCGCTGTGGAGACAATCTCGTCCTCCGTCGATTGCTATGTGGTTCGGCAAAATTCAGGAGATTATGAAAATGGATGATCTCACTGCATCCATGAGAGGGACCCATGCTAGATTCCTCAAAATCTGGTATCATTGGATTAGATTTCAATCTTCTGCGGAATTTAGGACCATTGTTGCCTCTTGATTTTAAAGAGGCTCGGTCACCACATTATAAGTGGCCTCTCTTGTACATAATATGATCGGCGCTTTAATGTAGATTACAGCAGTGTTTTTTATTTAGAAAAACAATCATTTTTGACGGAGTTATGACCTATATTAGCTTTATGCTAATGAGTTTCTTAATGGACAACTGGGCGTGTTTTACTTTTTGACCAAGTGGGCGTTGTACAGAGAAGTGTATGACGCTGGACAATCAGCGACCAATCAGCGTCATACACTTCTCTCCATTCACTCTGCAGATAGCTATATCCCTATGTGCAGCCACATACATACTGCAGTGTCCTGACAATGAATAGACATTACCTCCAGCCAGGACGTGATGTGTATTCAGAATCCTGACCACTTCTGTAGAGTCTGTGTGAGACTACAGCACAGCACAGCGAGATCTCACTGTAAATGACAGTTTACAGCGTAATCTCGCGAGACTACGCCTGCTATGCTGTAAATCACAGAGACGTGCAGAGAAGTGTCTGGATTCTGAACACACATCACGTCCTGGCTGGAGGTAATGTATATTCTTTGCCAGGACACTGCAGTAACAATATAGTGTGTTTATGTGGCTGCACATGGCGATATAGCTATATCGCTATGTGCTGTATAAATGAATGGAGAGAAGTGTATGACGCTGATTGGTCAGCGTCATACACTTCTCTGTACAACGCCCACTTGGCCATATAGTAAAACACGCCCAGTTGTCCATTGAGAAACTCATTAGCATAAAGCTAATTTAGGTCATAACTACAGCGCCGATCACATCATGTACAATATAGGTCACTTATAATGTGGTGACAGAGCCTCTTTAATCCCTCTGGTCTGGTGCTCTATGTAAGTTCCCTATCCTCTCCTTCTTCCTTTACCCTCCCTTCTTCCTTCTGCTTCGCTCTACCGTCTTTTTGTCCTGTTTTTCTTACTGGTTCCTGTGCGCGTCTGCTGGTAGTGTGCACAGGACTACTTTTCTAGTGATGTGTGTGTGCGTGCCGATGTGCGTGTTTCCACATGTATGCACTTTATTATCTCTTGCTTGATATTGAAAATGGAAAATAAAAGTATTAAAAAAAAACCCAGCTCCAAAAACGCGAGTTTGATTAAAAAATGACTGAAAATCAGGAGCGGATTTCCCTTGAAAACAACTCCGTATTTCCAGACGTATTTTGTTAAGCGTGTGAACCTACATACCCCTAGCGTAGAATGGACAGCACACGGACTCAATACTGACACATTAAAGACAATGGGTCAATTCACATGTTCGATTCTCCACATGGATTGTTGGTCTGTTCAGAGCAAATCGCAGCATGAACTACTTTTGCCCGATTCTCGCTCATTCAAGTCTATGATTCAGTGGAAAAAAAACAAAACAGACAGCACACGGATGTCATCCGAGTGCAGTCAGTTTTTCACTGACGGGTTGCTGGCAGATTCTGAAAAGAAAGCAGAAAAATACTGGCAGAGCAGCATTAATTTTTTTCTTTTTATGTACGTGGAAAAAAAAAAAAATTATGATGACTGATGCTACACCGGACGTAAAAAAAATTACACACAGAACGCACCCTGACACAATACTAATGTAAAATAGTTTGTTTTCCCTGATGTAGCAGACGAGCAAGTAACTACAAATTTTAGGTTGCTAGAATACTGGACAAATTTCTGTCATGTGGCAAAAATTCTCTTAACTAGGTCTTCCTGCTAGCATGGTGTCTTAGGGCCTTTTGCACACTGCGTCTGTGACCTCCGACTTATACCACTGACAGATGCCACTGTATACGTTTAACGGATGCTTGTGACAGATGCCATATCGCACCTTCTGTCACACATAGGCTCCAATGTTAAAAAATATATACACCGCACAGTAAAGGTTTTTCTAACGGATGCCTCTGCATGGAATAACGCAGCCTCCTGCAATATTCCACACAGCAAAAACACTATCCCCGTATACTGCTCGAAGGAGGCCAAAAGAATACTCTTTTGACCTATGTCGGTATAATGGAAGCCTGGAAGTACGTTTGACATATGCACTCGGAGCTTTCCAAGGGCAGAAGGTGAATGTGCACCGAAAAACGCTGTGTGAAGAGGGCACTGCTGAATTTGCGCTGACGGCGTCTGTACTAGGAGAGGTAATAACAGACCAGGCCGTGCTTACAGACATGTATAAACTGTATATGGGGCTTCCAACTAATGATCGTTGAAACACTTTACAAATAAGATTACAGTGCCCAATATCATTGCCGTAATTAGACGACAATGGGGAGTTCACACAGCATTTTTTACCAGGAACTTTTATGCCAAATTTTGAATTGCCGGCGTTTTTTGTCGCGTTTTCTTCACATTTTTTTAGGCTTTTATTGCCCATGTTTTGTTTTTTAGCCGTGAATTTAATGCAAAAGCCGCAGGAAAAAAAAAACTGCCACAAAAGACACTCCAAACAAGCGTTGCAGGTTTTTTCTGCCTTCCGTTGATTTCAATGGTAAGAGGTGGAAATTGATCAGAGAGTATGTTTTGTTTTGTTTTTTTTCCACAAGCGCTTGTGGGGGGAAAAAAAAAAGAAAAAAAAAAAGGCCTCTACCTCCCTTTGAAATCAATGCAGGCGATTTGGGGAGTTTCTTGGCGCTATTTCCAACGCGGTTTCCACGTAAAAAATCACCACCAAAAAACGCAGTGTGAACTACCCCTAACAATCTTCCGTTCATTTACTCCACTGATAGCGTCAACTCTTTAATGTGTTTCTTCTACTCTTCTGAATTTCGGTTATTTGTTTATTGTATAAAGTCAGGAGAAAATTCTGCGTCCATGTGTTTTTGTAGAATGTAAATGGATAACAAGAGGAGATCCCGGATAAGCAAGACATTACAAGATCCTCATACCAGGCCAATAAGTCCTACAGGATTTATGGCACCAACAAAACAGTTTTTTTACATACGAATTCTGCAGATGCTACCATGATCAGATTTGTACCCACAGTCATAATGCTTTGCCAGCTCTGTGCCACAGACATTTAACAGGGAAGCTGGTATGACTCACTTGTGTCCTAGGTAACAGTTACATTCTGTACAGAGGGTAGATTTGTTCATTCATTTCCAAAGTAATGCCATAGAAAGCAAACCTCATAAAAATCTGCTTTACCACATGTTAATTCTAGAAATGGATGTACGGATTGGTTGCAGTGATAAAATGGGTTCATGCATAAGACTGATGATAGCTGAATATTGCCTTGTATTCTTTCCCATCTATTTTATATAATACACATGAATAGCAAAAATGACTAAAAAAAAAAAAAAAAAAGAAGGACTTAAAACATTTACATTTTGTTCAACATGGCAATTACCTGGACCGCCAAAGATGCCCCGTTAATATAAGGGGGCACTTTGGTATATTTATATTTCCTCTTTGGAAAAATCTGTAAGAGTCCCACACAAATACAATCCTGCCCTCTAGTGACTACAAAATTCCAATGGATTAGCAACAGTCCCTAAATTCTATAGTACTACCTTATTCCGCATGGTGGGACCTTATGTATATGTAAAATGGAAATTCTAAATCAGATCAGTTCTTACAAATGTAATGAGACCAAAGTAAAAATACATAGTAAACCGGTTGATGTGAGAAGTGATGGACTGCGATAAACGTCCTGGACTCCTTTAATATATTAGGATCCTACATAAAAATAAAGAGATCAGCAATACTAGAAAATGCAGGGCTGAGCCAGGCTATTTAAAATGATAAAAAAGAACGGTTTGAAATACGGTAGGAACACAAAGTAAAAGATATCCGTCTTGAATTAGCGCGCCCGAGGGCTAATCGGAGGTGCCAGGTAGGCGATGCACCCTCCGGCTTGTCTTTAATAGGGCATGTTTAGATCCAAAATTAAAGGGATTCCCCCCCATCAAGACAAACCCAGTGAATATGCCCTACTGGGGCATCAGCTCGTGCTCTCCCTCTAATAGCCAACGCACAAGGGAACTCTTTGGCACTTTTTATGACATGATCACCCACTAAGTGGTACATTTTCCCTGCAGAGTTAATACATATATGTGCCGGCAGCATCCCATGGTGATAAAACGTGATCACCCAGAGATCGCTGCCTCTGTTGTACTGAATGAACCATTAGAGCTGGTCCCACAAGCGCCTGCAAGGACTGCGCTACGCCTCATCCTCTCCACCCAATGGTGGCCCAGAGTAGTCTACAATGTCAGCAGATAACTTTAACGTCATCAATAAAAGGACTAGTTCTACGGGTGCCAGTCAGCGTCGCACGGAACCTTTACCCACTATAGTGCATGCAGAGACACGACCTCTTGGGTGACACTATGACAGGTTTAGGAAGTGGCTTGTCACTGCAATATGTGACATATAACAAGCCACACCCCTTTCTAATGCCACAAATAACAAACAGCAGTTGTCAGTAGTCACCCAGGAAATCTAGTTCTCCATTAGCTGGGTACCTGTGCCCCCTGTGTAAACAATGCCCAACACTAAACAACGCCTGCCCTACCAAATACACAACCGACTGGCTGAAATCCATTGACTTGTGGCAGCACCTCCCAGAACATTACTATTTGTAAACAGTACCACTGACGCATTCTAAAATGTGAGTTTATGTACATGTTCAGACGCTAAGAAAACAAAGCTGGCCACGCTCACAGGTAAGTGAAGCCTGAAGAAAATGATGCCCACACGGAGGAAGCGTAAGACACAGTCCCCAATGTACCATAGTACTTGCATAGTCAATACAGGCGAATTACTCACCATGGGGAAACCCGAGGCACTTCCCAGTAAGTCACAAAGGTCCCAGCGCCTTCATTTCTCAGCCTGGCAGAGAACGTCTTTTCCTGGCTATGCCCTCTGGCCAGGTGTGAGGCAGTTTTGCCCGGTCTCTTCCTCTGTGGTGACAGGGTAGCGGCTAGTTCCCCCTTCTCCGAAAGGACCTTCTGACGTCGCCACCCCACGTGACACACCCATGTGACTTCTACCGTCACGTGGTACGCGCGGGCTGCAGGCTGTGCGTTCCACTGGAGAGTAGTTGGAAAGCGCGACTATATCGGTGCGGCGTCAGCAGGCAAGTGCGGCAAAGACTGACGAGGAGGGGGACACATCAGCTCCACACATATGCTGCAACTTCATACCTTCAGCGGATAATAACTCTGCCCACTCCTTGAAGCAATCCTCATCAATACATTACAACTAGATGACTAGAGTCCATTTCACCAGTTGGTTTTCTCCTATTTCATAGACAGAGTCTCCACTGCTGCACAATGTTCTTGTGGGGCTGTTCCAAATGGATCCTGTCATTTAGTAAACAACTTGCCATGGCCACTGCTAAATGCCATGTTCTAGTCTGCCACTGATAGCGATGTGTGCTGGTGTAGGTAGTTCTATACCACCGCTGCTAGGCAGAGAGTACACATGGCCAGGAGCTATCCCCTCTGGCTAGTACAGGGTGGTTCTTGATCAGGCCATCGCTGCCTTTAACATCTCAAGCAGACAGCCCTTTAAAAATAAGGGTATATTCACACGCTTAAGAAAAACGTATGAAAAATACGGAGCTGATTTCAGAGAAGATTTTCAGGAATTTTTGAAGCTGAGAATTAAATTTGGAGCTTCTTTTGAGGCGTTTTTCATAGTGTTCAATGGAAAAACCGCTCCAAAACGGCCCGAAAATGCCTCCCGTTGATTTCAATGGGGGGTGGTTTTCTCCCGCGAGCAGTAAACCAGCTCGCGGGAGAAAGAAGCAAGATGCCCTATCTTCAGTCGTTTCCGCCTCTGACCTCCCATTGAATGGGAGGCAGAGAAAGCGTATTTCGCGGCGTTTTATGCCCGCGGCTCTCAATGGCCGCGGGCGAAAAAAAGCCGCGAAAAATCGGCGTGCAGGGAGAGGAAAATCTGCCTCAAACTTCCAAACTGAATTTTGAGGCAGAAATTCTGCCTGCAAAAAACTCAGTGTGAACATAGCCTTAGTGTTGGGTGCTGACCGGATATATTGGACACTAGACAATTATTTTTTAAGTCTATGTAATATGGATTGTGATGGAAAGAGCTGAGTTATATGAGAGAGATGCTTTAGGCTACATTCACACGAGCGTATCAGATTCACGTGCGTTGTGAGTGGCATGTGTTTTTCACTCACTCGCAAAGCACATCTTTTTTTTTTCAATGGAATTGATGTGCAAATCACGCACCGCACACGGGTGTAAAACGCACCAATATAGGACATGCAGTGAGTTTCACGCAACGGACACACGCTGCGTAAAAACTCCTGCATGTGTGAACGGACCCATTGAAATCAATGGGCCCGTGTGCTGTGCGTGATTTCCACGCACAGCACATGGACGAGTTTTACGCTCGTCTGAATGAGACCTAAGGCCTTATTCACACGAACGTGTCCGTTTTGCGCACAAAAAACGCAGCATTTTTCTTGCGTTGCAGTTCCATGTGACATCCGTGTACGGTGCGTGTCTGCATTGTTTATGTGCTTATGTCATCTGTATGTCACGTGTTTTTTACGACAGCAAAATAAACTGAAGGAGGTGAGGTTTATTTCCTCATCATTTCTATAGCAACTATTGCGTGAATCATGCACAGCACACGTATGACGTCCATGTGCTGTCTGTTTTTTTCACGCACATATAGACTTCAATGGGAGCGTGATGCGCAAAAAACCGCGCAAGAATAGGACATGCAGTGAGTTTCACGCAGCGGACACTGTGTCCGCTGCGTGAAAAACACTGACTGTCTGAATGGCCCCATTGATGGTCCATGTGATGTCTGTTGTTTTAACGCGCTTAACACGGATGTCAAATACGCTCGTGTGAATAAGGCCTAACAGTCAGAGAATACTACGTGAAGGAGCATAACAACAATGAAATCATACGGCTATAAAATGGCGCATTCGTGGATGTCTTGCCACGTGGGAATTTGGGAAAATGAAACAACATGTTAAGTATATTCTGCGGATCGATACTATGGGGGGGCGTTGGTGGGGGGTTGACCTATGGAGCGAAGTAAGAGCATTGGCTGCAATGGTAACGCCCTCATTGCACCTAAATGCTATTCCTCTACAAAGGAGACAGTAAGCAGAAAATAAACGCTAGAGACAGGTTAGTCTCCTCTACAGTACCCTGGTACTAGTTTGACTCGGACATTCTGGTGACAGACTCCCTATAGGTGTGTGAAAGGAAGCCGGTGATTTAGGGTATGTTCACACGGCCTATTTACGGACGTAATTCGGGCGTTTTTGCCCCGAATTACGCCCGAAAATAGCGCCTCAATAGCGCTGACAAACATCTGCCCATTGAAAGCAATGGGCAGACGTTTGTCTGTTCACACGAGGCGTATATTTACGCGCCGCTGTCAAATGACGGCGCGTAAATAGACGCCCGCGTCAAAGAAGTGACCTGTCACTTCTTTGCCCGTAATTGGAGCCGTTATTCATTCACTCCAATGAATAGCAGCGCCAATTACGGCCGTAATTGACGCGGCGTTCAAGCGCCTGCACATGCCGGTACGGCTGAAATTACGGGGATGTTTTCAGGCTGAAACATCCCCGTAATTTCAGCTGTAACGGACGCCCTCGTGTGAACATACCCTTAGAGCTCAGCATCATAATAATTGAGCTGTGATCTCTATAAAGATAAATTATGAAATTAAAGGGAACCTGTCACTAGATTTTAGGGCGCTAGACAACTAGCATGTCGTTATACTGCTGGGAAATAGTGTCCTTAACCTCTTCCCAACATTTGACAAACAGTTGGGTAATAGTTGAAGTATGAAGAGGGCTCAGGGATGTTACATCCGACACCACACTTTAACGCCTGGGATCGACAGTAACTGACCAAAATACGCCCATGTGAATGCGGCCTCATAGTCACACCCGGGGGTGTAGCTAGGGGGAAGGTAGGGCATGTGCCTGGCGCAGTCAGGATTGTGGTGGAGGGCGAAGGCTGCATTGCTTGTGGATGCTAAACAATGAGTTTTTTGCTTGCCGCCCGGGCCAGCACACTTAAAAAATTGTGACATGTATACTGGACGGCTGCCAGAGGTGCAGAGGTGTTCTAGCAGTTTAATAAATGATCTGATATGGCAGCTGGCACACTTACAAATACAAGCAGTGCGTCCCACCCACAGTCTTCTGTAGCCCCTGGCTTCTGTGCTCTGTACATCCTCTCAGACCTAGTGATGTGGCACCTGTCTTCCTTCTTTCTCCATGATCACTGCTGAGGCTGCCTCCTCATTCCTCGAGAACAGCGTTGGATGACTTGAATATAACTACTAGGAAACTACTACTAATACTACTACTAATACTACTAATATAACTACTTGAAACTTCGATACTGTTTCGATACTCTGCATCCCCAAGTGGTTCGGTACCGTTATTTCATGTATTTCGATACTGAGCTGTGTGGCTGCACAGCTGAGCATTGTAACACATGCATGTATTGGAGTGGGGCTGTGGCTGTGTAATACAGCCATTGCCCCGCTCCTGAGTCCTGACAAGTTCGCACTTAGAACTTTAGCAGCAATTTCTCATATTTTCAAGAAAATTTCAAAAGCCCATTTTTTCAGGGACCAGTTCAGTTCTGAAGCGGCTTTGAGGGCCTTATATATTATAAAGACCGCATAACTCACCCCATTTTAAAAACTGCACCCCTCAAAGTATCCAAAACAGCATTCAGAAAGTGTTTTAACCCCATAGGCGTTTCTCAGGAATTAAAGCAAAGTAGAGGTGAAATTTACAAATTTCATTTCTTTTTGCCATGTTAAATACTTTTGTGTCAAAAAAGACAAAAGTATAGTAGGTATGATTCCTTTATTGGCTAACCATAAAAGTTCAATATGCAAGCTTTCAGAGCGCACAGGCTCCTTCTTCAGGCAGTTTAGAAATGAATGACTTAGAAAAAAGCACAACATTTAGATGTTACACAAAGACAATTAGTACATGAGGTGATACATCATTAAGATAAGCCGGGGCAATAAAACTGAGGTTATAAGGGTGATGACTTAGGAGTTAAGGGATCTGGAGTCAGTCTGATGGGGGACGTGACGTGTGTCCATGTAGTGGCTCATAAATCCAGGTGTTAGATTGAGGCCTTGTGTCAATGACTGGAATTTTATCATCATCTTGAATTCCACATATTTCTGTCTCTGTTGTTTTTAAAATGACCCTTCAGAATTAGGACCTTTAAATCTGCCAATCTGTGATCAGGTCCAGAGAAGTGTTTTCCCACGGGTGTATCCACCTCCTGTTTTATTGTATGTCTGTGAAGATTCATCCTGGTTTGTAGTTTTTGTATTGTTTCTCCAATGTAGATTCCTTTATCTATGCACCTTGTACACAGGATCATGTACACTACATTGGAGTATGTACGGCCGCTTTGTTCGGGCCGTTTTTCGCTTTGTTTATCTTGGCGTTTTTTGCTTGTTTGTTTGCGTCTTTTTTTGCGATGTTTTTTGCTGTGTTTTCCATTGCGTTTATCGTAGCCTTTTTCACGTCGTTTATCATTTCTTTTTTTGCGTCGTTGTTTGCGCCTATTTTTGCTGCGTTTTTCGTTGCGTCTTTCGTGGCGTTTTCCCAGTTGATTTTCGCTGCGTTCTTTGCCCCTGTTTGCGGCGTTTTTCGTGTCTTTTTCCGCTATGTTTTTCGCAGCTTTTTCCGTTGCGTTTATCGTAGCCTTTTTTGCGTCGTTTTTCGCGTCTCTTTTTTGCGTTCTTTTTTCTGCGTTTTTCATTGCGTCTTTCGTGTTGTTTTCCCTGTCGTTTTTCGTGGCGTTCATGGCCTCTTTGTTTGGGGCTTTTTTTGCGGCTTTATTTGCGATGTTTTTCGCGGCATTTATCGTAGCCTTTTCTGCGTTTTTTTTTTGCGTCTGTTTTTTGCGGCGTTGTTTGTGGCTTTTTTTGCTGCGTTTTTTGCGTCGTTTTCCGTGGCATTTTTCGCCCGCGGCAATTGAGCGCCGCGGGCATAAAACAACGCGAAATACGCTTTCTCTGCCTCCCATTGAAGTCAATGGGAGGTCAGAGGCGTAAACGCCCGAAGATGGAGCATGTTGCTTCTTTTTCCCGCAAGGCAGTTTTAATGCTCGATTTTAATTCTTGTTACAACAAATTGCAGCATAAATCACGCACCAAACACGCTTGTTTGGTGCATGGTTTTCACGCATGCATCTACTTGAGTGTAGGTGCATGATAACGCACCAATAGAGGACATGCAGTATGTTTCACGCAGCGGACTCTCGCTGCGTGAAAACGGCCCCATTGAAATAAATGGGTCGCGTGTGCTGTGCGTGGTTTCGACGTGGTGTGAATGGGGCCTTATGCGCGATTTACACTAGCGTGAATCAAGTCTGTGTGCTGTGCTTTGAAAAAACGCACAACACACGCAACCCATTTATGTCAATGGGGCCGTTGACACATGTGGGTATGTTCACACGGCAGCGTCCGTAACTGCCGAAATTACGGGCTGTTTTCAGGAGAAAACAGCCCTGTCGTTTCATCCGTAACGGCATGTGCAGGCGCTTGAACGCCGCGTCCATTACGGACGTAACTGTAGCTGGTTTTCCATGTAGTCCATGGAAAACGGCTCCATTTACGTCTGAAGAAGTGACATGACACTTCTTTGACGCGGGCGTCTATTTACACGCCGTCTTTTGACAGCGACGCGTAAAAATATACACCTCGTGTGAACATACAAACGTCAGCCCATTGCTTTCAATGGGCAGATGTTTGCCAACGATTTCAAGCCGTAATTTCAGACGTAATTCGGGGGTTAATACGCCCGAATTACGTCCGTAAATAGGCCGTGTGAACATACCCTTATACAGGAATAAAAAGAATGTCATCTGGGGTCCTGTATCTAAGCCTACATTGTGTTAGGCTTAGATACAGGCTCCATGTGTGACACTGTTTGTTAGACCCTGTATCTAAGCCTAACAATGTAGGCTTAGATACAGGACCCCAGAAGATCTTATCTAGTTCAGGACGGGGCACCGTTTAGCCATTTTTAGCACGTGTTCGGTAAATGGCTATAACTTTTTTATTTGTTGGGCTAACGACGTTATTTTTGTGACGTTTTTTCCGTAGACAATGCAGGTTTATTTTTTTATCGTTTTTATACACACCTTTTTTGCCATTTTAGAATTTTCCTTCATAAAGTTTGAAAATAATAGTAAAAAAAATAAGCTTTTTTACGTTTCAGCTATTTTTTTTTGGTAATAACATAGTTTTACCCTAAAATAGACCTTTTATTTGTGATCGTCATTGTCTACCGTAAATTTCTATATATTACATGTCTATATTAGGGTAATTGGGTCAGCGCTAGCGTTATAACAATGATTGACAGGGGGAACGGTATTTTTTGGGGGTGGGTATTTTATGTGTATTTATTATTAAATTTTTTTTTGTACTTTACTATTTTTTTTTTACTATGGTCTGTCCCTCAAAGGTCAAAAAAGACCTTTGGGGAACATTATATATTTTTTTTCTTTTTTTTTACACCATCTTTTCCACTGTAACTGGAGCTGCACAGCAGCCCCAGTTACAGGGGAAATCAGCCCTCTCATAGTGACGATTGTCACTAATAGGGCTGTGCTGGGTCTGATTAGACCCAGCAGCAGTCTGCCACTAACGGTACCCGGTGATCATGTGACCAGTCACATGATCACCGGGAGGAATAGAGACAGCGCCGCTGCTGCTGTCTCTATTCCTATACACAGCGTTCATTGAACGCTGTGTAAAAAGACATCGGAGAAGACAGAAGCAGCGAAAGCTGCTTCTATCTTCTCCTCCGGGTCCCCGGCAGTCACTGACAGCCGGAGACCCGACATTCCCGCAGGTGCCGTCCCTCTTCACTTTTTTCACTGTGAACACGCATAGGCGCGCTCACAGTGAAAAAAAGCTGCATAGGCTGGGCGGGCACCCGCAGAAACGACATGTCTCCAGTGACGTGTCGTGTCCCATCCGAGGTCTCGCTGGGGCGAGACCATGTGATCGGGACACGACACGACAGTGGAGGAGGAAGAAAACGTGACGTCAGAAGACAGGTGATCGGAAGAAAAGAGCTGCCAGAACGGAGAACAGAAGCAAGATTGCACAGGTAAGTATATTAGGGAATATTTAATGTGTGTATTGTGTGTTTAACTTTTAAATAAAAATATATCTCGGACAACCCCTTTAATCCAGGTATCTTCAGAAAAAACGGAACCCAGTTCCCTTTCCCATTTTAACATGTAACTTGTTTTACCCTTACTATCCAAAGCAAGGATCAAATCATAAAATTGTGGTAAACCCTTTGAATATCCCTGCAATTTATGTAAGAATTTGTGGAATGAAGTGAGATTAGTAGGTGAGTGAGGAAGTTTCATGGATTGGATACAATGTCTGATTTGCAGATATTGGTAAAAAAGGTTATGGGAGAGTTGATAAACCTTCTGTAAGTCTTCAAACGTCTGAAAAGTGTCAGAGTCATAAAAATCAGAAATAACCTTCATACCTGCGGCAACCCAAGGAGACATGGAAATATGAAGAATAAAGAACTCAAGAACAGGAAGTGGAATACAATCTTTCGTCACATGAACCCACTTATTTTTGCAAACATATCGTACCCACACCTGTAACGTATCGGTCATAGAAGTCAAAGTAAATTTTGGTACTAATATAAAGGGAAGAGGGAAATGGGAGGAAACCTCCAGCTCACCAATCTGACACTCCTGTGTTCGTAATCGCCCGGGTCAGCCGCGACGGCACACGGCAGCAATTGTAGAAAAAAATAGAGACGATCCAGCGATTGTGATATCCAAAATAGGAAAAACTAAGTTTCCACTTTATTAAATGCAAGCTATCCAAGCTTGAAATAGAACACCAGGAGGAAAAGACAGGGTGGTGATATGCGGCAATAAATTAGCCTACACGTTTCAGGCACTAGGCTGTGCCCTTAATCATGGCTATGTCGACATAGCCATGATTAAGGGCACAGCCTAGTGCCTGAAACGCGTAGGCTAATTTATTGCCGCATATCACCACCCTGTCTTTTCCTCCTGGTGTTCTATTTCAAGCTTGGATAGCTTGCATTTAATAAAGTGGAAACTTAGTTTTTCCTATTTTGGATATCACAATCGCTGGATCGTCTCTATTTTTTTCTAAATTTTGGTACCTTAGCTCCTAATAAAGTAGCTATAAGAGTAGATTTAAAGAGGCTCTGTCACCAGATTTTGCAACCCCTATCTGCTATTGCAGCAGATAGGCGCTGCAATGTAGATTACAGTAACGTTTTTATTTTTTAAAAACAAGCATTTTTGGCCAAGTTATGACCATTTTTGTAGTTATGCAAATGAGGCTTGCAAAAGTCCAAGTGGGCGTGTATTATGTGCGTACATCGGGGCGTTTTTAATACTTTTACTAGCTGGGCGCTCTGACGAGAAGTATCATCCACTTCTCTTCAGAACGCCCAGCTTCTGCCAGATCACGCTGTGACGTCCCTCACAGGTCCTGCATCGTGTCAGACGAGCGAGGGCACATCGGCACCAGAGGCTTCAGTTGATTCTGCAGCAGCATTGGCGTTAGCAGGTAAGTCGATGTAGCTACTTACCTGCAAACGCTGATGCTGCTGCAGAATCAACTGTAGCCTCTGGTGCCGATGTGTCCTCGCTCGTCTGACACGATGCAGGACCCGTGAGTGACGTCACAGCGTGATCTGGCAGAAGCTGGGCGTTATGAAGAGAAGTGGATGATATTTCTCATCAGAACGCCCAGCTAGTAAAAGTATTAAAAACGCCCCGATGTACGCACATAATACACGCTCACTTGGACTTTTACTTTTAAACACACCCACTTGGACTTTTGCAAGCCTCATTTGCATAACTACAAAAATGGTCATAACTTGGCCAAAAATGCTCGTTTTTTAAAAATAAAAACGTTACTGTAATCTACATTGCAGCGCCTATCTGCTGCAATAGGAGATAGGGGTTGCAAAATCTGGTGACAGAGCCTCTTTAAATGAAACGTTAGGGTGACTATTCTCTTCCAAGACAGCCCACAAAAAGGGGGTTATATCATTCCAAAAGGGATGTAGTTGGTCTGCAATAGCCGCTACGTTATAGGCTACAACATTTGGTACACCCATCCCTCCATTTTTTTATTTTGCGATAAAGGAGATTCTTAGCTACTCTAGCTCTCTTCTTATAATAAATAAAATTAAGAAATAAGGATTGGAGTGGTGCTGTAATAGAACCTGGAAGGATATATGGAATAGTTCTGCATAGATATAAAAATTTGGGGAGCAAAAACATCTTAACTAATGGAATTCTAGCGAACCATAAAAGATGAAGATTTTCAAATTGTATATAATCCTGTTTAAGAGCCCCAATAAGAGAAGAAAAATTTGTAGGGATTACCTGAGAAGGGTTGGGAGTGAGCCTAATCCCCAGATATTTCAGACCCGATTCCGCCCAAGTAAATTTAAATTTAGAGATAGACGCTCTCATTTGTGGGGAAATATGAATAGGCATCATGGAGGATTTAGCAACATTCAATTTATAAAAGGAGACTGCTGAATAAGATTTTATAACTTTAAGAATTGCGGGAATCGTTGTTAGATGCGATTTACAAAATAACAGGACGTCATCCGCATACAACCCGATTTTGTGCTCAATAGGGCCGACCTGAAGGCCCTGGATGTCAGGGGAACTACGTATAAGTTCAGCAAATGGTTCCATACATAGGGTAAAAATTAAGGGGGACAACGGACACCCTTGACGAGTGCCATTACTGATTTGAATATGTTTTGAAAACAAACCAGACGTAAAAATCTGGGCCGATGGGGAGGTATATAAAGAAAGGATCGCATCCTTAATAAAGGCTTGAAAACCAAATTTGTCCAGGACAGCTTCTAGAAAATGCCAATTAACCCTGTCAAAGGCTTTTTCCGCATCCAATGAAATCGGCACCGCAGGGACCTTCAGGGAATGCGCAATTTGGATTAGATCAAGACTCCTCCTAGTTCCGTCTCTGGCCAGACGGCCTGTAATAAAGCCCACCTGGTCTGAAGCAATCAGAGAAGCTAGGCAGCTGTTAAGTCTCAAAGCCAGTAATTTAGCAAAGAGTTTTATATCATTATTTAACAGTGAAATCGGCCTAAAATTAGCCGGAGAATCAGGGGGTTTCCCAGGTTTAGGGATAGTAACAATTATGACTTTCAACATTTCCGCGGGAGGAGAGCCATTACGTGCTATATTATTTACCAAACCCAGAAAGTACGGGGACAGAACGTTAATAAAAGTTTTATAATACTCATTGGGAAGGCCATCTTATTTTGTTTCGAGGATCTAATAAGTTTCCTGACTTCCTGCTCTGAAATAGGGTAATTTAGGCTGTTCAATTGCTGATCAAACAGTTTTGGTAAGTTCAGGGCTGACAATAATTCCCGAGCCTTTTCTAAAGTTACTTGTGGAAGAGAAGGATCTTCCTTCAAATTATATAAATCACTATAGTAATCTGCGAACGCATCTGCTATTTTTTGAGGATCATAAGTATCAACGCCATCTTTCGCTTTGAGGTGAGAAATTTTAGCTTTAGCGGATTTCTTTTTTACTCTATTCGCCAATAATTTTCTAGGCCTATCGCCTTGCGTGTAGAAATTCCATTTCATTCGTTTCAAATTAGTTTCATAATAGCCCAAATTCAAGGATTTCAACTTATTTCGTACATTTTTCCATATATCAATATAACCTGGTAAAGGATTTTGTTTCATTAAACCCTCATATTTTTGGATTTTATGTAAGAGATCATCTATTTCTCGGGTTCTTTCTTTTTTGGCCCTAGACGCTACTTGTATAAATAAACCTCTCACAAAGGCTTTAGGGGTACACCATAATAATTCCGGAAAAGTGAGCATTAATTTAAAAAAAACTCAGATAAGCCCTTTTCAATGTACGTTTGAACCTTTGGGGACTTCAAAAGGTGAGTTCTAAGTCTCCAAGGGGATCTAGGGGGTAAGTCATATTTGTCAGAAATTACTAGTTCAATAGGGGCATGGTCAGACCAAGTTATAGTTCCAATATCTGAAGATATAGAATTTAAAAGCATACCTCTATCCACCAAAAACATGTCTATCCTTGAATAAATCTGATGAGGAGAGGAAAAGAAGAAATAGTCTCTCTCTGAAGCATGCTGGTATCTCCAAACATCATGGAGGTTCTCCTCTAATAAAATATCCCCTGTATCAGGAGGCCCTCTAGCAGAGGGTACAGATCTATCCAACCGAGCATGAATAACTATATTAAAGAGGCTCTGTCACCAGATTTTGCAACCCCTATCTGCTATTGCAGCAGATAGGCGCTGCAATGTAGATTACAGTAACGTTTTTATTTTTAAAAAACGAGCATTTTTGGCCAAGTTATGACCATTTTTGTAGTTATGCAAATGAGGCTTGCAAAAGTCCAAGTGGGTGTGTTTAAAAGTAAAAGTCCAAGTGGGCGTGTATTATGTGCGTACATCGGGGCGTTTTTAATACTTTCACTAGCTGGGCGCTCTGATGAGAAGTAACATCCTCTTCTCTTCAGAACGCCCAGCTTGTGACAGTGCAGATCTGTGACGTCACTCACAGGTCCTGCATCGTGACGGCCACATCGGCACCAGAGGCTACAGTTGATTCTGCAGCAGCATCAGCGTTTGCAGGTAAGATCGACTTACCTGCAAACGCTGATGCAGAATCAACTGTAGCCTCTGGTGCCGATGTGGCCGTCACGATGCAGGACCTGTGAGTGACGTCACAGATCTGCACTGTCACAAGCTGGGCGTTCTGAAGAGAAGAGGATGTTACTTCTCATCAGAGCGCCCAGCTAGTGAAAGCATTAAAAACGCCCCGATGTACGCACATAATACACGCCCACTTGGACTTTTACTTTTAAACACACCCACTTGGACTTTTGCAAGCCTCATTTGCATAACTATAAAAATGGTCATAACTTGGCCAAAAATGCTCGTTTTTTTAAAATAAAAACGTTACTGTAATCTACATTGCAGCGCCTATCTGCTGCAATAGCAGATAGGGGTTGCAAAATCTGGTGACAGAGCCTCTTTAAAGTCTCCACAGAAGACCAGCCCCCCTTGTTGAATAGCTTTAGCTTTTTTAATCACTTTTCTGATAAAGGAATGTTGTCTAGAATTAGGAGCATACACCGATACAATAGTGAAAGTAATGGCATTAAGTTCACAAATCAGGATCACGTATCTACCCTTTGGATCAATGACATCTTTCACATGTTGAAACGCAACTGCGTTTTTAACAGCTATGGATACTCCCACCTTCTTCTTATCAATGGAAGCTGAAAAAACATGAGAGAAACATCTTTAGCACACAAATGAGATTCTTGGATACATAAAACATCACATCTCGATATAACTGCTTCTTTCCAAAGAAGCAACCTTTTAAATGGAGAATTCAAACCATGGACATTTAAGGACAGAAACTTAATTCCCATCAATGGTACTGCAAAAGAATCAGGAAGTAGTCAATCTTATTATCAACACACAACAGTATATAACTCATGAACAGTAGAACCAATATCCCTCTTGCAGGGAAGAAACAACGGAGGCAAAAGTCTGTGGAACTTCTTTACCCTCTAACAAAGGGCCACAAAGTGAACCAAGCAGAAAGTTACACACTTATTTGAAGCTCAGCCATCTGAAAGTGAAGCAGACATGGACAGTTTCAATCCTCAGCTCTGCGCTTAGAACGAGTAACCTTTTCAGACCAGAGACGAATCCTCATTCTGGTCTTGTGCCTTGATTATGAATGGGACTGTTAGGTGGGGTAGAAAGGAGTCCCCAGATGTGAAGAAGATCTCTTGCTTCCGCCGGAGAGAAACACACATGCTGAGATCCATTCCTTGAAATTATTAGCTTGACCGGAAATCCCCATTTGTACAGGATTCGTTTTTCTCTCAGGAGTTTGGTCATAGGTAAGTATTCCTTTCTACGTAACATAGTAGCTGCCGATAGGTCTGGGTAAATTGATACCTCTTTAAATTTATCCGGAAGGTCTGGATAGGTTTTTAGAGCTTTCAAGAAATCATCCTTGACATGGTAGAAATGGATCCGAGCAATAGTATCCCTAGCAAGGTGGGCAGCAATGAGGACTCATTTCTTGCGGGACCTACTGTAGTTTTTATTGGTACCATTTTTTGTTACGTACAACTTTTTGAGCACTTTTTATTAACATTTTTTTAGAGCTGAGGTGATCAAAAAACAGCAATTTTGGCGGTTTAAATTCTTTATTATACAGCGTTCACCGTGTGAGTTAAATAATGGTATATTGTAATTGTTCAGACTTTTACGGACACAGCGATACTAATTTTGTGAAAAAATTGGGAAAAGGGTTTTCTTTTGGACTTTAAATGTTTATTAAATTTTTTTCACGAATAACTTTATTTACTTTTTTTTTTTCTACACATTTTATTAGTCCCCCTAGGGGACTTGAACCAGCGATCGTTAGATCACTAGTACATTACACTGCAATACTAATGTATTGCAATATATTGTCATTTTTACAGGCTCCTGTAACAGCGCGATCGCTGTTCCTGTCCATTAGTCCTGGGTGTCAGCTGTAATACACAGCTGATACCCGCAACGTATGGCACGGTCTCAGTGCGTGAGCCCGCTCCATACATGCCCCCCCGCACACCACGACATGCTATTAAGTCGTGGTGCACGAAGGGATTAATGCGCAACGGGTGGTGCAGAGTGAAAATTTACATTTTCCACTGGTATGCCATTTGAGTGCACAATATGCTGTGCCCAGTTTGTGTCACTGAAGACAAATACCTCATAAAATATTAATCGGGTTCTCCCGGGTCTGGCAATGCCAGATCTGTGGGCGTAAACCGCTGTTTGGGCACGCTGCAGGGCTCAGAAGGGAGGTGGCGCCATTTGGCTTTTGGAGCACAGATTTAGCTTGGTAGTTGTTTTGTTTAGGGTTTTGCTGGTATTTGAGTTTATAATGTGGGGGCATATGTAAGCTGTGCGGAGTACATCATGGGTAAATAAATAATAATCCGCAGATATGTGGCCAGCGTCACACTGATAAATGCTGCCCAATCCTATCCGCTTTTGGACACTCTGCATATTTTGCATTGCCATATTTTGAGAGCCAGAACTTCTTTATTTCTTCTTCACCGGAGCTGTGTGAGGGCTTATTTGTTGCAGGACAAACTGTAGTTTTCATTGGTACCATTTTGGGGTACATGCGTTTTTTTTAATCACTTTTTATTCCATTTTTTGGCAAGCAAGGTGACCAAAAACCAGCAATTCTGACAATGGTTTTTGTTCTTTTTTTTTATGGCGTTCACCGTGCGCTATAAATGACAATTTTACTTTATGCTGCAGGTCGATACGATTACGGCGATACCAAATGTATATAGTTTTTTTTATGTTTTGAAGCGTTTGCGTGATAAAATCACTTTTTTATAAAATAATTTATTTTTTGTGTCACCATATTCTGAGAGCCATAAGTTTTTTCTTTTTCAGTAAAAAAAGCTGTGTAAGGGCTTGTTTTTTGAGAGACTTATTGTAGTTGTTATTGGTACTATTTTGGCGTGCATTTGACTTTTTGATCACTTTTTATTTTGCGAGGGGTGGTGACCAAAAAATAGTGATTCTGGCATTGTTTTTTACTTATTTTTTTTGTGGTGTTCACCGTGTGGGAAAAATAACATTATAGTTTTATAGTTTGGGTCGTTACGAACGCGGTGATACCAAATATGTGCACTTTTAGCGTGTTCATTTTTTTCCTATAATAAAAGACTTATTATAGGGGGAAAAATCATTTTTTTGTTGATGTAACTTATAACTTTTATTTGTAAACTTTTATAAAACATTTTTATTATCTTTTTTTTACGTTTTTTTTACTTGTCCCACTAGGGGACATTTAGACCGTGAAATCACGGTGAGGCTGGCGATGGTACCCATGGCAACCGGACGCCAGACAATGGCTTCCGGGCTGCCATGTACAGAAGCCAATGAGGACCAGCCGGAGGCAGGTCCTCGTAGGCTTCCTGTCAGAGTGACTGTCACGTCACAATGACAGCTGGAATGCATTACACTACGTAGGCAGTGTAATCTATTCTTGCAGCGATCAGAGCTGCAAGTCTGAGTGTCCCCTTGTGGGACAAGTAAAAAAATGATGATAAAAATGTTTTATAAAAGCTGTGATGATATATTATTTATACTTTTGTCGGTAAACCCATTCACTATGCAGCAGTATCCTATTAAGTGCGTGTATATCAGACTCCCATCTATTCCATGATGGTCTCTGTGCTCTATTTGCACAGACGCTCATTGGCGCATGCGCTGTGGGCACTGCTTCCCGGAGTGCCTGATCTGTGTGTTCACGTTACTATGGTGACGTTCGTTTCAGCAACGTTCGTCATGACGTGGACATCTTGGCGCTTCCTGGTGATGCAGTGTCTGCATCATGGCTACTGAGCGCCGCCCTGGACATGCATTCCACAGGTGCCACCAATGAATCAGTCACTGGTGCCAATATATAAACCCCCGGTTTTTAATGATGATCAGCCTCCTGACGAAGCCGGTCGCAGGCGAAACGCGTCGAGGCTTTCCTGTGCCATCTCTCCACGTCCCGTGCTGCCATCATGTCCACAGGTATATCCGTTTTCACATTTATCTTTTCTGGCATATATCTGTAATTTTTCCCTGTATCTGCGCTGTTGATCCGTAGCAGGCATTTGCTATGCATATTTTGCAACGGGCAGCATTTCTTTTTATAGATGTAGCCTAACATATATATACTTTTTATACCCTATTGGCATTATATTATACTTGTGTGCATGGCATGTTAGTATTGGGACGTGTTCTGAGTTTGGTTGTCTCTTGTTTCCCTCATGGTATGTTGTCATCTGTACCTGACTGCTATTCCTCTTGATATATGATCCGTTATTCTTGTTGTATTTATTATTGTAATACCATTGTAAAAGATCTGCCAGGCACAACTTCTGTGTATACGCCCATAGGTAATCAGTCTGCACCTGAGTCTATGTCTCTGAGACTGACTCCATCTTCCACCACTCAGGATGGCAGGCTTAGGAGTGGGAGAGCCTATCGCAGCCTGGCCAGACGGAGCTAGCTCCCGCCCTCTGTCTATTTATACCTGCCTTTCCTGTTCCTCCTTTGCTTGTGATTCTTCTCGTGTGGTTTCCTGGCCCAGCTACAGCTTCTAACTATTTGATCCTGCTCCGTACTGACCCTGGCTTACTGACTACTCTCCTGCTCTGCGTTTGGTACCTCGTACACTCCTGGTTTGACTCGGCTCGTTCACCACTCTTGTTGCTCACGGTGTTGCCGTGAGCAACTGCCCCATTTCCCTTAGTTTTGTGTACCCTTGTCTGTTTGTCTCGTGCACTTACTGAGCGTAGGGACCGCCGCCCAGTTGTACCCCGTCGCCTAGGGTGGGTCGTTGCAAGTAGGCAGGGACAGAGTGGCGGGTAGATTAGGGCTCACTTGTCCGTTTCCCTACCCTCATCATTACAACCATGTATCGTTATGTAATAATAAAGATGTATATTTTTTACTATTCATGGTAGTTCTCTTCATATTCTATTGGGATGCTATGTCCCTTGCGCTTTCGCGATTTGTAGGTTGTTTCTGAGTCATATTGGGGATTCTCCTTTTTGCTTTACCCTGTTTTGAGGTTCTTTGTAGGTTTACTATTTAATTGTGTCTGTGTTCACAGATATTACCTCTGGATATATGGATTTTAGAAAACATGATAAAGACTGGATTACACGTCATGGATCTATATTTGGAGAGCGAGCAGTAGGGATTACTGAGAATAGTGATATTAAGGAATTGAAGCTTAAAATTCGAGTACGTCTTGAAAAACGCACTAAGGTGTGGTGGAATAAGGCTGCCCTTGAGACTTATTTACAGAGGGATATTTTACCTAGAGATTTACTTTTACAGGCTTTTCCCACTTTGGAAGATGATGATCCTAGCTTTATCTCCAAATGGGAAGAGACCCTTACTAAATGTTCACGTACGTTACTAGAACTACTTATCGGAGCAGATCGTAAAAAATTTGAGTCATTAGAAAAGAAGATTGATCTCCTTAAAGATAAGATCCAACAAACCCTTACTAGGGACGATTTTGCTATTTCCGACAAATCATTGGATGAAGATCTTATTAAATGGGAGAAAAACATCCTGGATATCAAGACCAAGAAATTCGGGGCGTGATTTGGGGCATTTTCAATCTAACAAAGTATATCGTTGGAATAACCACAAAAGAGATAGAGGTAGATCAGTCTCACGCTCTTCATCTCTGACATCTTTGGTCTCTGAGGAAGAATGTGGTTTTTTAGGCAGACCTCGGCCTCCTGGGGACGGAGATCCCACTTACAACCTAAGAACACCTTCGGTAAAAAGAAAAACAGGATTGATTTTCAACAAGGACAAGAAAAACAGGAGATTTTGAAGGTGATTAATTTATCCTCATATGTCCTTACTCCTCCTCAGATTCAAGTGTTACAAAAGGGTCTATCATTCTCACCTACAAATTAAAGATCTTTTCCCGTAAACCTACTTTTTAAAAAGCATTTCAGTAGGTGTGAATGTGGTGATGCAGCATATTCACCTGCTGAAAGGCAGGCCTTTAATGCCCTTGTTTCGCTTCTTAAAGGGAATGTGTTGCTAGAAATTTTTTTTTTTCTTTTTTAGTTAAACAGTTAGTTTATGAATGCTTAAACACTGTCCAAATTTTTAATTTTTTTACGAGTCAGGAAATATTATAAATTAGATTCTAATTTATAACATTTCCCAGTGCTGGTCACTAGATGGAGCAATTCCCAAAATTGCAGCATTGCATGTGGTAAAGCAACTACATTGCTTTATGCTGCAAAATTTGGGAATACTCACTCGCTCTAGTGAGCTCACAGTATCCCCCCTCCTTTATCCTGGCTAGTGCCAGGAGAAAGGAGGGAATTGAACGGTCAAACCTCCTACACTGTGTGTCGCCATTTTTTGAGCTAACACACAGTGTAGTCGGTTAACATACAGTAGTAAACACACAGTAAAACACGTACATACACAGACCTAACTTACCTGCTCCTGCCGCCGCCGCTCCCTCCAGTCCGTCCGCTCCGGTCTGCTCCCTCCGCTCCTCGTGCTTGCTTCAGAACACAAGTCCGGAAGCCGCGACCGGAAGTAGTCATCTCACAGTCCGGCCGCGGCTTCCTGTCGACATGAACATGGCGCCGGATTTCGCTCTAGCGAAGACCTGACTTTTGGTCTGTGTGGGAGCGGCGCATGCGCCGCTCCCAAACAGACCCCGTACGCTATAGTGGATGGAACGGCTCCCGTTCGCATTCTCTATGGGGATGTGTGCGCCGTATTCCATCACTGTATGTGTCGTTAATCGACACATACAGAGATGGCAAAAAAAATGGCAGCCCCCATAGAGAAGAAAAAGTAATAAAATATAAAAACGTAAAACACAAACACACACATAAATAAAAGATTTTATAATAAAACACTAAATGCAAATTGATGTCCACATTTTTTTTTCCTTGACACTCGTCCTTTAATAAACAAGATAGCGTGACTGACCCCTCATTACCTATGCACCTGTGCCGCCGCTCACAACATTTCCCCCCTCTTTCTATATGTCCTCCTGTGGATATATTCTTTAAGCTAGTCAAACGTGATCTTGAGTCTATTTCTGACTCTGACCGTTCTTATAATCTTAGCTTTACTCAGAGGGAAGCCATTCAACAGCTTCGTGACCTTAAAGGCATTGTTATCAAACCTGCCGATAAGGGGGGTAATGTTGTGATCTGGCCTGCACAGATGTATGAAGGTGAGGTTTTTCGTCAGCTTAAAGTGGTCACATGTTATCATCGCCTTTCTGGTGATCCCACTGTTTCCTTTAAAAGAGAACTAGACAATATACTACAAAGAGCTGTGGAAGAACTTATTATTAGCCCTAAACTCAAAGAGGGCTTGGTGGTTGATTTCCCGATTGTACCGACGTTGTATCTGCTACCCAAAATCCATAAGGACTCCATTAATCCCCCAAGTCATCCTATTGTGTCGGGCATAGGTGGCCTTTGTGAAAATATTTGCAGATTTGTGGACTTTTTTCTACAAAGATGTGTGGAGACTCTACCATCATTCATCAAAGATACCACCGATGTCCTTCGCCGTTTGGACGGCTTACATTTGGATGATGACATGATTCTAGTCACATGTGACGTGGAGTCCTTGTATACGTCTATTTGTCACGACCAGGGGGTACGAGCGTCCAAATATTTCTTGAGTATGACTAACTATGACTCTGACCTCATTGCACTTGTGATAACTTTGTTAGAGTTTTCGCTCACTCATAACTTCTTTACCTTCAACGATCGTTTTTTCCTGCAGCTCCAGGGCATGGCAATGGGGGCAACATGTGCGCCCTCATATGCTAATTTGTTCCTGGGGCTGTGGGAGAGAGAGATTGTCCTTAATACCCCTGGTCATGACGCCGTACTCCTCTGGTCTAGATACATAGACGACATTCTATTTATCTGGCAAGGCTCCACTGAATACCTAGAATCTTTTCTCTCATCTCTGAACGACAACAATTTAAACATCAGGCTTACTTGGAAGTTTAGTAGGTCATGTGTGGAATTTCTTGATGTCTTGATATCAAAGGATGTTGATAATATTGTCTCTACAGACATTTTTAGGAAGGAAACCGCGACCAATGCACTTCTCCATGCCACTTCCTCCCACTACCCAAAGGTCAAGAGGGCTATTCCAACAGGCCAATTTTTAAGAGCTCGGCGTATCTGTTCTAACATTTATAAATTTGAATATCAAGCTTCAGATATGTCAGCACGTTTTCGTGATCGTGGATATAATCAGAGGGATATAAGACGTGGGTATCTCAGAGCTAAACAAACACCACGTGAGGGATTACTGGTGAGTAAACCCAAGTCTAAAGAAATTTTTGATCCTAACGTTAGGTTTATTACAACCTTCAACTCAATGGGTTGAAATTTGCAAAATCATGCAGAAGCATTGGAACGTGCTCCTCACGGATCTAGATCTAGCCACTTGCCTGTCGAAATATCCCTCTATTACTTGGAGGAGATCCAAAAATCTGCATGATCTTTTGACCTCTAGTCATTACATTTCCAAGACCCAAATGAGTCCATTTGGTAGTCGTGGTCCACCCTGGGGATCATTAAATTGCGGCAGCTATGCTGCCTGTAAATTTATTATACGCTCATCCTCCTTTTATGATTCCAAAAAAGATCGGGAATATAAGATTGTGTTCAACATAACCTGTAAAACGGAGGCTGTGATTTACTTTGCAACATGTCCCTGTGATTTGATCTATATAGGAATGACTAGCAGGCCTTTTACGACACGTGTACTTGAACATGTTAGTAAGATCCGTACAGCAAACAACACCAAAGATGTTGACCAACTACAGCCGATTGCCAGACATTTCCATCTATATCACTCTTGTGACCCTAGTGGTATAAGATTTCAGGGCATTGATAGGGTCAACCTGGGCTGTAGGGGTGGTGATATCCGTAAAGCCCTCCTGAAAAAAGAAATGAAGTGGATTACTTTGCTAAATACCACCACACCCTTTGGCCTCAATGAGGCCACTAGCTTCAAACCTTTTCTATGATTGTTATAAGCAGCGCGAATTTTAGTTTTGGGGGATTGCTTATGTATTGCCGATATTCTAATCTTAGTTCTGTTATATTCTAGTGTTTCTGGTTCCATCGATGTCATTATTTATCCTGTGAGATGTACGTCCTCCTTTGTGAAGATTGCGAGTGACCATCATTCTTGGACATGCTGCTCAGTGTTGTTGTTTTTTGTTTATTTATTCATTTATCTCTTATTTATTATTTTTTATTATTATTATTTTTTATATTTTTTATTTCTTTATTTTTTATTATTTTTTATTATTTTTCAGTTTATATATATCTTTTTTTATATATATTCATTATTTTTATTATTTTTATCTTTATTATATATATTTTTTACACATCTATTTATTGTTTATTTAAAAAAATATATATTTTTATTTTTATATTTATTTATTTTTATTATTTTTTATTTTTTCGTTTTTACATTCTGTATTCTATTTTCATTTTATTTATTTTTTATTTTTCATTATTATGTTTCACATTTCTCTCTATAAAATTTATAACTATTGGTTTTGTATTATTTATTTGTATTTTTGTATGTGAACTATATATTAACCCCTTCCCTCTTTGGCCACTTTTGACCTTCCTGACAGATCCTCATTTTTCAAATCTGACATGTTTCACTTTATTTGGTAATAACTCCGGAATGCTTTTACCTATCCAAGCGACTCTGAGATTGTTTTCTCGTGACACATTAATCGACACATACAAAATTTGCCCGATACATTCAGTATTTAATTGTGAAAAACACCAAAATTTAGCGAAAAATTGCAAAAATTAGCATTTTTCTCAATTTAAATGTATCTGCTTGTAAGACAGGCAGTTATACCACACAAAAATGTTGCTAACTAACATCCCCCATATGTCTACTTTAGATTGGCATAGTTTTTTGAACATCATTTTATTTTTCTAGGACGTTACAAGGCTTAGAACTTTAGCAGCAATTTCTCACATTTTCAAGAAAATTTCAAAATGCAATTTTTACAGGGGCCAGTTCAGTTGTGAAGTGGCTTTGAGGTCCTTAGATATTAGAAACCGCCAATAAGTCACCCCATTTTAAAAACTGCACCCCTCAAAGTATTCAAAACAGCATTTAGAAAGTTTCTTAACCCTTTAGACATTGCGGAGGAATTAAGGCAAAGTAGAGGTGAAATTTACAAAGTTCATTATTTTTTTCCAGAAATTCATTTTGAATCCATTTTTTTTGTACCACAGAAGGTTTTACCCAAGAAATGCAACTCAATATTTATTGCCCAGGTTCTGCAGTTTTAAGAAATATCCCACATGTGGCTTTAGTGTGCTACTGGACTGAAGCACCGGCCTCAGAAGCAAAGGAGCACCTGGTGGATTTTGGGCCTCCTTTTTATTAGAATATATTTTAGGCACCATGTCAGCTTTGAACAGGTCTTGTGGAACTAAAACAGTGGAAACCCCCCAAAAGTGACCCCATTTGGGAAACTACACCCCTCGAGGAATTTATTTAGGGGTGTAGCAAGCATTTTGACCGGGCAGATTTTTTGCAAAAAATTTTGGAACTAGGCCATGAAAATGAAAATCTACATTTTTTTCTAATAAAATGTAGGTTTAGCTAATTTTTTTTCATTTCCAAAAGAACTAAAGTAGAAAAAGCACCACAACATTTGTAGAGCAATTTCTCCCGAGTAAAACAATACCCCACATGTGGTAATAAACGGTTGTTTGGACACACGGCAGGGCTTAGAATGGAAAGAGCGCCATTTGGCTCTTGGAGCTCAAATTTAGCAGGAATGGTATTGTGTTAATAATACACTCTTTCACATTTTGGTAACATTTACACACACTCATTTTTTGTGTCACCTTTTGCATATATTTATATTTTGTTTATTTATTTAATGATATATTTATTATTTATACTTTATGAATTATATGAAATTTCAAATCGATCTATTATGTATTGATTAGACATTGTATTTACATATGTTCTATTTATTCATTTCATTTATTATCCGTTTTGATTATTTTATGCATGGGTTTCTTTCTATCTTATATATATATTTTTTGTATAAGTATCTCTATTTATTATACTTATCAATATAAAATTATATATTATTTATACTTTTGTCGGTAAACCCATTCACTATGCAGCAGTATCCTATTAAGTGCGTGTATATCAGACTCCCATCTATTCCTTGATGGTCTCTGTGCTCTATTTGCACAGACGCTCTTTGGGCATTCGCTGTGGGCACTGCATCCCGGAGTGCCTGATCTGTGTGTTCACGTTACTATGGTGACGTGCGTTTCAGCAACTGAGATGCATCGTCACGACGTGGACATCTTGGCGCTTCCTGGTGATGCAGTGTCTGCATCATGGCTACTGAGCGCCGCCCTGGACGTGCATTCCACAGGTGCCACCAATGAATCAGTCACTGGTGCCAATATATAAACCCCCAGTTTTTAATGATGATCAGCCTCCTGACGAAGCCGGTCGCAGGCGAAACGCGCGTTGAGGCTTTCGTGTGCCATCTCTCCACGTCCCGTGCTGCCATCATGTCCACAGGTATATCCGTTTTCACATTTATCTTTTCTGGCATATATCTGTAATTTTTGCCTGTATCTGCGCTGTTGATCCGTAGCAGGCATTTGCTATGCATATTTTGCAACGTGCAGCATTTCTTTTTATAGATGTAGCCTAACATATATATACTTTTTATACCCTATTGGCATTATATTATACTTGTGTGCATGGCATGTTAGTATTGGGACGTGTTCTGAGTTTGGTTGTCTCTTGTTTCCCTCATGGTATGTTGTCATCTGTACCTGACCTCTATTCCTCTTGATATATGATCCGTTATTCTTGTTGTATTTATTATTGTAATACCATGTATCGTTATGTAATAATAAAGATGTATATTTTTTTACTATTCATGGTAGTTATCTTCATATTCTATTGGGATGCTATGTCCCTTGCGCTTTCGCGCTTTGTAGGTTGTTTCTGAGTCATATTGGGGATTCTCCTTTTTGCTTTACCCTGTTTTGTGGTTCTTTGTAGGTTTAATATCCTGTGGATATGCCATTAATGTTTGAGATGGGAAAAACACCTTCACTTTTTTTACTATGGGATTTGACCATGCTAACGTAATACACCACAGTACTCTTGTAGTGCAGTGTATTATGCCTGTCATTGTTGTTATAACAGGGAGTCCATTAGGCCCTGCCTCAAGACTCATATACAAAGCAGACCTGGGGGCCTTTTTTAGGCTATTAGCACCCAGCGATCATGTTGCAAGGGCGCCGATAAGCTCACAGAACTAACCCCTTTCTCTGTAAAACCTATTGATCGCAGTATCTAAGGGGTTAAGCGGGGTGTCAGCTGTATTTTACGGTATGGTGTGAGCTGTATGTTAGCCCACGACATATATATATGGTGCTGTGTGGGAAGGGGTTAAATGGTCCTCTCAAAGCTCAATATCCTCTCAAAGCTCTATGTAATAGCAGGGTTGTAGCGTCCATGGCCGCGTGCCGTCGGGTTCACTCACCTCCCGACGCCCGCAGCCATGGATCTGTGAGCGCTGGTCCCCGTCTCCCTCCTAGGAGACGCCAGCGCTCACTTCCGCTCCGTTCGGCTGTGTCCCGTAGGGTGCGCGCGCGAAAACTGCATTCTTAAGGCTTGTTCACACATAACGGAAAGCTGCGTATTTTCCGTCCGGAATTAGTGATATGCTTGCTAGATACACATTATCACTGTTCTTAGGCCTCATGCACACGACCGTGTTTTTGCGTCCGCAATTCAACCGCAAATCCACGGGTAAATTGCGGACCCATTCATTTCTATGGGCCCATACACACTATCCGTGTTTTCACGGCTCTCCGCATGTCCGCACATCCGTGCCGCAGAAACTACGGACATGTCCTATTATGGGCCGCAAATGCGGTGCGGACATGCCAATAGAAGTCAATGGGCCCGTGGAAATTGCGGATACACCGCCGTGTGTCATCCGCAGTTTTGCGGATTTGCGGAAGTGTTGCTAGGCGACGACCGGGAATGAGTTCTGTCGTCATCATGTTTTACCTAGGCTTTTTATTTTTCATCCGCATTTTGCGGATTACATACGGATGAACTGCGGAGGACATACGGATGAACTGCGGATGACATTTCACGGAACACGGTCCTGGAATTTGCGGACCAGAAAAACACTACGGTCGTGTGCATGAGGCCTTAGACTTCATTGCTATTTTTATTTACTATCCTGTTTAGCATACCTCTTTGCACTGGTGGAGATAAAAAAATAATAATTGTAAATTGGCTCCATTTTCTTATTTTTATATCGTATATTCAAGATAAATAAATGCAATGTTTTATTATTGTTTGAGTCATATTATCTCTAATCCACCAGGAACCACATAAAAGCTTCAAGGGTTTAACCCCTTAATGACTGCCGATACGTCTTTTTACGGCGGTCATTGGTGGGCTTTATTCTAGAGCGCCGCTATTCTACGTCGCTGCTGTAGAATAAAGTAAACAGAGCAGGGAGCCGTGAAATCTCCATGCTCTCAGCTGCCAGAGGCAGCTGAGGGCTGGGGGCGTCCCTGCTCTGCCGGGTGAGATCGATATTAGTATCGATCTCACCCTTTTAACCCTTCAGATGCGGTGCACAATAGCGAGCACCGCATCTGAATGGTTTTGGAGAGAGGGAGGGAGCTCCCTCTCATCTCACTGACACCCGGCGATAAAATCGCCGAGTGTCTGTGTCTTCTATGGCAGCCGGGGGTCTAATAAAGACCCCCAGGTCTGCCTGGAGCGAATGCCTGCTAGATCATGCCGCAGGCATGACCTAGCAGATGCCTGTCCGTTTTAAACGGACAGGCAGTAATACACTGCAATACAAAAGTATTGCAGTGTATTATAATAGCGATCGGAGGATAGGGAAGTCCCCTAGTGGGACTAGTAAAAAAGTAAAAAAGTTTAATAAAGTTAATAAAAAAAAAAAAGTGAAACAAAAAAAATGAAAAACCCACTTTTTCCCCTTACAAAATGCTTTACTATTAAAAAAAAATACAATAAAGCAAAAAAGTTACACAGATTTGGTATCGCCGCGTCCGTAACGACCCCGACTATAAAGCTGTTACATTATTTAACCCGCACTGTGAACGCCGTAAAAAATAAAATAAAAAACAATGGAAAAATTGCTGTTTTCTGTTAATCCTGACTTTAAAAAAATTTGATAAAAAGTGATCAAAAAGTCGCATCTACTCTCAAATGGTACCAATAAAAACTGCAAGTCGTCCCGAAAAAAAAAAAGACCTTATACAGCTATGCCGACGCAAAAATAAAAAAGTTACAGCTCTTTGAATGTGACAATGTAAAAATGTAAAAAATGGCTTGGACATTAGGGCCCAGAATGCAAGCAGGGGGAAGGGGTTAAGTTGAAAAGTTAAAGGGTTATTTTACAGCAACTGCAAATAATGTAAAACATATTTAAAAACTCAGGAGTTTAATTTTTTAGTGACCTGTTCTATCTCAACACACACACTTAACCCTGAGTGTGACAGATAACATTCCGGCTGGCAGAGAAAAGGCAGTTGTTTGGAGACTATGACAGCTAATAGCAAGTAAACAAACTCAAAATGAAAGCAATAAATATAAAGAAATTTTTCATGACAAGTAATATGGATAAAGACAACCTTTCATGATCTTTCAAGATATTTATTGTATTTTCTCTTAAACACGATACAGAAAAGTACCATGGAGTACTATTTTATTAGTCAAAAACCATCTAGAAGATTTTGTTTTAAATGTCGGTTGTACATTAATAAATGGTTATGAAAAATATTTTGTATCTTTTACTTTATTTAAAGGAGCCTTGACCCAGTCCATTCAGAAAAGGAATTGCACATTGTTTGGTATTAGGCCATGTTCACACGGCATATGTTTACGCCGAAAAATACAACGCTGATTTCAAGAGAAATAAGCCTCTGGGTCTGGGCGTTTTTGGAGTTGAGTTTCAAAGTTTTTTGGATTTTTGCAAGCGTTTTGAAGCGCATTTTGAGGCATATTTCAGTGGGAAATATCAGCTTGTAAAACGCTGACTTGGTACTTCTTTTTATGAAGAATATTTTTACGAGGCATTTCCTAATTCAGCAGCGGAGAAATATGAATGAACTACACAGCATGTCTCCCAATGAAATAAACGGAAGCTGTTTGCAGACATATTTTAAGCATATTTCGAAGCGTAATACAAGCGTTTGAATACATAGTCTGAAAATATGTTGTTTTGAAATGGCATTAGATTTATTGATGGTGGCTTAATAAAAGTACAGGACTAGAGATGTGCGAACTTTCGAAAAGTTCGGTTCGGCTAGTTCGCCGAATTTCACAAAAAAGTTCGATTCGGACCGAACCTGTAATTTCCGTGCGCCGAGCATGGTACTGTCTAGGGTGCTGATAGAGTTAATGGGCTGCACTAACTCTTTCAGCAACCTTGACAGTACATGCTCGGCGCGCGGAAAATACAATTTTAATGTAATAAAAAAATATACGTTCATACTTACATTCCTCCTGTCCGGCCTCCAGCGATGACGTTTCATCCATGTCGCCGCTGCAGCCAATCACAGGCTGTAGTGGCGGTCACGCACGTCAGGATGACGTCAGAAGGCCGGCCTCCAGGGATGACGCTTTATCCCACGTGACCGCCTCTGCAGCCAATCACAGGCTGCAGCGGCCTCTGCAGCCAATCACACGCTCCTCTCCTGAAATACTCTGTGCTGCCTTAAACTCTGTGGACAGGTCAGGATCCTGTTTCTTTTAAATGCTGCTGGGGAACCCACTCGATCCACTATATAAGGCTGCGCTACAGTGCAGCATTTAAAAGAAACAGGATCCTGACCTGTCCACAGAGTTTAAGGCAGCACAGAGTATTTCAGGAGATGAGCGTGCAGATTCAGTGCTGCTGTGAACTCTGCTCTTACCATTACGTAGCTCTCAGTCTGTTACCTCTCCTCCACTCCTGTCCACTATAACACCTTCACATGATTGGCAAGTCACCACGTAATGGTAAGAGCAGAGTTCACAGCAGCACAGAGTATTTCAGGAGATGAGCGTGCGGATCTTGTGCGGGGTGGTGACTTGCCAATCATGTGAAGGTGTTATTGAGGACAGGAGTGGAGCAGAGGTAACAGACTGAGCTACGTAATGGTAAGAGCAGAGTTCACAGCAGCACAGAGTATTTCTGTTACCTCTCCTCCACTCCTGTCCTCAATAACACCTTCACATGATTGGCAAGTCACCACCCCGCACAAGAGCCGCACGCTCATCTCCTGAAATACTCTGTGCTGCTGTGAACTCTGCTCTTACCATTACGTGGTGACTAGCCAATCATGTGAAGGTGTTAGGCTGGGTTCACACGTGGCGGAATTTCACTTGAATTCCGCTGCGGACACTCCGCAGCGTTAATCCGCAGCGGAGCCGTTTCTCCATTGACTTCCACTTTACTTTAGAAGTGTTCGTTTAGACGTTGAGTAAAATTCCGCTGCGGAGCATAGGCTGCGGAGCGGAATTTGGTGTCCGCAGCATGCTCTGTCTGTTGCGGAGCAGTGGCGGACTGGTTGCGGACTCATGGCGGAATTTCTCCATTGACTTCAATGGAGATTCTAAATTCCGCAATGAAGTCCGCAGCTGTCATGCACATGTTATGTGTGCTGCGGATGCGTCTTGCTTTTTTAACATGACATTTCTTCATTCTGGCTGGACCTATGTATTTCTAGGTCTACAGCCAGACTGAGGAAGTCAATGGGGCTCCCGTAATTACGGGAGCGTTGCTAGGAGACGTCAGTAAATAGTCACTGTCCAGGGTGCTGAAAGAGTTAAGCGATCGGCAGTAACTGTTTCTGCACCCTGGACAGTGACTACCGATCCCAATATACAGCAACCTGTAAAAAAATAGAAGTTCATACTTACCGAGAACTCCCTGCTTCTGTCTCCAGTCCGGCTTCCCAGGATGACGTTTCAGTCTAAGTGACGGCTGCAGCCAATCACAGGCTGCAGCGGTCACATGGACTGCCGCGTCATCCAGGGAGGTCGGGCTGGATGCCGAAAGAGGGACGCGTCACCAAGACAACGGCCGGTAAGTATGAAATGTGTTTACTTTCACTAGGGAAATTGCTGTCCCTTCTCTCTATCCTTCACTGATAGAGAGAAGGGAAGCACTTTTTCCGCAGTCCGCAGCAGCTAGTCCGCATCAATTTACTGCACATTTTGGGCAGATCCGCAGCGTAATCCGCAACCCGGATTAGGTGCGGCATTGATGCGGACAGTTGCGGAGGAAATCCGCCACGTGGGGGCATGCCCTTATAGAGGTACTGTGAAAAGGGTTTTCTTTTTTACTTTAAATACTTTTTTTTTTTTTTTGGAATATAAAAAAAAACTTTATTTAAAGTGTAGCTAAACATTAGACAAAAGTCTGACATGTCATAGTGACGTGTCAGAAGTTTGAATTGGTGAGACCCCCACCAATCTCTAGAACGAAGTAGCTGAAGGTCTCGTGTGAGCGCTCAGCTGCTTCGTTTCTGTTTTTTTTTTCCTGAAAGCCGATGTATCGGAGTACGGGATCATAGACTTTGTATTAAGTCCGTACACCGATACATTTATTTCCGGAAAAACCCGAACAGACACGAAGCGGCTAAGCGCTCACATGAGCACTTCAGCTGCTTCGTTCTAGCGATTGGTGGGGGTCTCAGTGGTCGGACCCCCACCAATCCAAACTTCTGACATGTCGCTATGACATGTCAGAAGTTTGCCGAACGTTTAGCTACACTTTAACTGTTTTTTACTTTTTTTATTAGTCCCCCTAGGGGACCTGAAGCAGCGATCGTTGGATCGCTTGCATGATATATTGCAATACTAATGTATTGCAGTATATCGTGATTCGGAGGGTATGTTCACACGGGCTATTTTCGGCCATTTTTCGGGCCGTAAACGTCCCGAAAAATGGCTGAAAAATCAGAAGCAGAACGCCTACAAACATCTGCCCATATGGTGTTCTGTTCCGAAAGGGTGTTTTTTTACGCCTCATTTTCCAAATTGGCACGTAAAAAGACACCCGCGAAAAAGAAATACATGTCACTTTTTGGGACGTTTTTGGAGCCGTTTTTCATTGACTCTATAGAAAAACAGCTCCAAAAACGGGCATAAAAAAATGCAGCAAATAACGCAAGTATGATTAAAAAATGTCTGAAAATCAGGAGCTGTTTTCCCATGACGTTTTTTAGTATGTGTGTGAACATACCCTGGCAGAGCTTCAAAGGAGTACAATGATGGCAGACCTGGGGGCTTTCATTAGGCCCCCAGGCTGCTATAACAACCGTTGTAACAGCCGATCGTGCCGCGGGGGGGGGGGGGGGGAGAGTGATGGCTTGTTTCAGGGGGCGCCCCCCGATTCTAACACTTTAAATGCCATGGTCGCGATTGACCACGGCATTTAAGGTGTTAAACGGACGGAATCAACGTGATCTTTGATTCTGCCCGTTGCACTGAAGTGTCGGCTGCGTAATCCGCTGTGTATGGAGTGAGCTCAGCCCGTGAGCTCGCTCTGTACTTCCCATACATACCTAACACTTATCAAGTACAGTTACGTGATATTGCGTTAAGGGGTTCTCTCTCCACAACGCCCACTTGGTCATATAGTAAAACACGCCCAGTTGTCCATTCAGAAACTCATTAGCATAAAGCTAATATAGGTCATAACTCCATCAAAAATTATCGTTTTTCTAAATAAAAAACACTGCTATAATCCACATTACAGCGCCGATCACATCATGTACAATATAGGCCACTTATAATGTGGTGACAGAGCCTCTTTAAGAGGAATGTTGGCGAGATTTATCAAAACTAATGTAAAGGAGTTACAAACAGATTGCCAATTGGATAGTTACAATGGGCCTCTGAACAATGAGAGCTGAAATGTTGTTGCTATGGGCAACTGCTCCACTTTTCCTTTATCAGTTTTGATGAATCTCCCCCAATGTTTCAGTTTTTATCTTTATACAGCTTTATTTACTAGAATCTGGACAACTCCTTTAAGTTTCATTGACAATAACTTTTGTTGGGATAAAGGCTGCAGGGCGTTCAACCGCGACCAAACTCAAAGGGTAAGGGAGCCAACAGTGGGCCTGCCCTGGATCCCCTAGGCTGCCACATCAGACTGTCTGTGCCACACCGCATAGAAGGTCCTGACGTCGGACAGCATCAGTACGTTATACGTGACGCAGCACACAGCACTGGACACTGAACATTGTGTGCTGTGTCATATACAACGTTCTGATTTTGCCTCTCGTCAGGACTAATGTGGCAGCCTGAGGGGATTTGGGGTGGGGTTCCTGCAGACAAGGAAATACGGTGGAGCGATGAGTAAAGGCTTTTCTTTATGTTTGATTTGGGGGAGTCAGATCAGGGGGGTGCATTCCCTGGTTACACCCCTGTTTCTTGCCTTGCACTATAGCCATATTTTTTTTAACTTTGAATATTCGTATGCAAAATATACTGAACCTTTTTGAGTTAAGCCCTTTTATTGAAAATTTTGGAAAGTAGTATCCTGTACATAAAAGTTTTATTTAGCATTGTTGAGTGAATTAATATGATCACATAATAAACAGTGTTGCTAAGTTCCCTCAAAACGTTGTTTCATTGGGTGGGGATAACTGGAATGAACAAAACAGGTTTTCAAAGCCAAATAATGAAAACTGAGAAAAAAAATCTAACAGTTACATAAAAGTTGCTCTGTCTTTGTTTGTATTGGTTTGTTATACTTTCCTAAAACAAATAATGTTGGATTAACCCCTTCCCTCTTTGGCCACTTTTGACCTTCCTGACAGAGCCTCATTTTTCAAATCTGACATGTTTCACTTTATGTGGTAATAACTTCGGAATACTTTTACCTATCCAAGCGATTCTGAGATAGTTTCTCGTGACACATTGGACTTTATGTTACTGGCAAAATTTGGGGCGTAACTAGGAAAGACTGGGCCCCATAGCAAACTTTTGACTGGGTCCCCCCCCCCCTCTGCTGGGTATCACACAACCCCCCCTTGTAGATAGTGCCTCCCTATAGATTCCACCACACAGCGCCCCCTATAGATAGCACCATACACAGCCCCCTGTAGATAACGCCATACAGCCCCCTCTGTAGATAACGCCATACAGACCCCCTCTGTAGATAACGCCATACAGCCCCCTCTGTAGATTACGCCATACAGACACCCCCCCCAAAAAAAAACGGCCTATAGTTTGTCCTACAAAAGACATGCATCCCCTATCCACAGGATAGGGGATACATGTGTGATCGCTGGCAGCGATAAGGAGAATGGGGGACCGAAAGTCCCCCGAAGTTCTCCATGACTAACCTCGGACTTCCGGCGTCTGCGCAGTTCAATAAAAATGAAAGGAGCGCTGGTCACGCATGCGCACAAGCACGACAGGTGCGCAAGTCATTTCCATGGAGCTGCAGACAGACTACGGAAGTCCGAGGTTTGTCATGGAGAACTTAGGGGGGACTTTCGGTCCCCCGTTCTCCTCATCGCTGGGCGTCCCAGCGATCCCACATGTATCCCCTATCCTGTGGTTAGGGGATGCATGTCTTTTGTAGGAACAACCCCTATCCTGTGGTTAGGGGATGCATGTCTTTTGTAGGAACAACCCCTTCAGTGGCGTCGCGCTGTAGCAGCCATAGCGGCTGCTAGTGGAGCCTGCGGCCATGGGAGGGGCCGTGCCGGCGGGTGGCACGGGCCCCCTCATGCTGCAGGCCCCGTAGAAGTCGCTACGGCTTCTATAGCGGTAGTTACGCCACTGCGCATAGGTTTGTACGGCGTAAAACTACAGCTCACAGCATGGCCGAAACAATGATAAGGATATGCTGGGAGATGCGGTTTCACAAAAAAAAAAAATCATACCACCATCATCTCGCTGCAGATCATACAGTGACTACAATACTGATTAGAGGCAGAATAAACATTTACATTAAGTGACTCACCGGTGACGTCTCAGATTCTAGTTCTTTTCTTCTCCCTCCGGTTCAGACATCTATGATGGATTTCTCCCGGGCATGACCCATTTCTGCAGTTTTCCGTTTAGATGTCTTCAGCTTCTCACTTTTAAAACATTTCTGCACTTGTAAACAAAGTTAAAATTCTCAACAGATCTAAATATAACTGACACACACACACACACACACACACACACACACACACACACCGTGCCCCCTGTAGATAGTGACCTACATAGAAGCCCCTGTAGATAGTGCCCACATATGGACTCCAGAGCTGCAAGGCAATAGTGCTAACCACTGAGCCACCGTGCTGCCCTATATATAGCTTCCCCTATAGTTAGTGCTCCACGTATAGCCCACCTCTGTAGATATTGTCCCACATATAGCCCACCCCTGTAGACTGTGCACTACATATAGCCACCCTGTTGCTAGTGCCCCACAGGTAACCCACCCCTGTATATAGTGTCCCACACATAGCCCACCCCTATAGAAAGTACCCTAAAAAATAGCTCCCCTATAGAAAGTGCTCTACATATAGCCCACCCCTGTATAGTGTCTCACATATACTGCCCCACATATAGACCCCCCCCTGTAGCTAGTGCCCCACATATAGACCCCCCCTGTATATATTGGCCCACATATAGACCCCCCTGTATATAGTGGCCCACACCCCCACATATAGACCCCCCTGTAGCTACTGCCCCACATATAGACCCCCCTGTAGCTACTGCCCCACATATAGACCCCCCTATATATAATAGCCCACATAAAGACGACCCCCCCTGTAGATAGACCCCCCCACTATAGATAATGCCATTCACATTTTTATGAGGAAAAAAATATATAAAGTTGACATACTCACATTCTCCGGTTCCCACGCTGTTCACTGGCGATGCAGACATGCTCTCTTCTGAGCATGTCTGCAGGAGCTGAATGAGCGTCCTTCAATGACGCTGATTGGCGGGGCAGAATGACTTGCTCCGCCAATCAGCACCTTCCAAGCATGGAAGCGGCGCGATGATGTCATCGCGCCGCTAGCCAATCAGTGTCATTGTAAGGCACTGGATGGTCAGGCACGGAACATGCCCGGCCATTCAGTGCTAATACATGTATTTGGCTGCTGCTAGCACCGGGACCCCCTCCGGTGCTACCGACACCTATAGGCATGAGAGTGCCTGTGTAAGGCTCGGTGGCGCGGGCCCCACAGTAGCGGTGCTACCCCTGTAGCAGCCATATGGCTGCTAGCGGCGCCACCGGGCATTTGGGAGGGCGTGTCGGCTGGCGGCCCGGGCCCCCTCAAGCCCCGGGCCCCGTAGCAGCCGCTACTGCTGCTACCGCGGTAGTTACGCCACTGGAAACAGACAAGTGAGCCCTAATCTACCCGCCACTCAGTCCCTGCCTACTTCCAATGACCCGCCCTAGGCGACGGGGTACAACTGGGCGACGGTCCCTACACTCAGTAAGTGCACGACAGACAACCAGACAAGGAAACACAGAACAAAGGGAAACGGGGAAGTTGCCCACGGCAACACCGTGAGCAACAAGAGTAGTAAACGAGCTGAGTCAAACCAGGAGAGTACGAGGTGCCAAACGCAGAGCAGGAGAGTAGTGAACAAGCCGAGTCAAACCAGGAGTGTACGAGGTACCAAACGCAGAGCAGAAGAGTAGTCAGTAAGCCAGGGTCAATACGAAGCAGGGACAAGTAGTCCAAGAAGCTGCAGCAGGGCCAGGAAACCAACAGAGAAGAAACACAAGCAAGGAGGAACAGGAAAGGCAGGTATAAATAGACGGAGGGCGGGAGCTAGCTCCGTCTGCCAGGCTGTGATAGGCTCTCCCACTCCTAAGCCTGCCATCCTGAGTGGTGGAAGATGGAGTCAGTCTTACAGACATAGAAGCAGGTGCAGACTGATTACCTATGGGCGTGGATACAGAAGCTGTGCCTGACAGATCCTTAACAGTACCCCCCCTTTTATGAGGGGCCACCGGACCCTTTCTAGATTGACCTGGTTTATTGGGGAAACTAAGGTGGAACCTCCTGATCAATACCCCAGCGTGAATATCCCGGGCGGGTACCCAAGTGCTCTCCTCAGGCCCGTATCCTCTCCAATGGACCAGGTACTGGAGGGAGCCTTGGACCATCTTGCTGTCCACAATCTTGGCCACCTCGAATTCTACCCCCTCAGGGGTGAGAACGGGGACAGGAGGTTTCCTCGAGGGAGCCAAGGACGGGGAGCAGCGTTTAAGGAGGGAGGCATGAAACACGTCGTGTACTCGAAAAGATGGGGGCAACTCCAGTCGGAAGGAGACAGGATTGAGGACTTCAATGACTTTGTACGGCCCTATAAACCGGGGAGAAAACTTCTTGGACGGGACTTTAAGGCGCAAGTTCTTAGACGATAGCCACACTAGATCCCCGACCATAAACAAGGGGTTAGCAGAACGTCTTCTATCTGCCTGAGTTTTTTGTATGCTCTGGGACGCCTCTAGGTTCTTCTGAACCTGGGCCCAAACTGTGCACAGTTCCCGATGAACGACCTCTACCTCGGGATTGTTGGAACTACCAGGTGAAATGGAGGAGAACCGTGGATTAAACCCAAAATTACAGAAAAAAGGGGACACCCCTGACGAGTTACTGACCCAGTTATTAAGGGAAAATTCGGCGAGGGGAATGAATGAGACCCAATCATATTGACAGTCAGAGATAAAACACCTTAAATATTGTTCTAGAGACTGATTAGTCCTCTCAGTTTGGCCATTAGTTTCAGGATGGAAGGCAGAGGAGAAGGACAGATCAATCTCCAACTTTTTACAGAAGGCTCTCTAAAACAAAGAAACAAATTGTACCCCTCTGTCAGAAACAATATTGACAGGGACCCCATGGAGACGCAGGATGTGTTTGACAAACAAGGTAGCTAACGTCTTAGCATTGGGTAGTTTTTAGAGGGGCACAAAGTGGCACATCTTACTGAAGCGGTCTACTACAACCCACACCACCGACTTGCCTTGAGATGGAGGCAAATCGGGGATAAAATCCATGGCGATATGGGTCCAAGGTCTCTGGGGAATGGGCAAAGAACGTAGTAAGCCCGCTGGTCGGGACCTGGGAGTCTTGGACCTTGCACAAACCTCACAAGCGGCGACGTAAGCCTTAACGTCTTTAGGCAACCCAGGCCACCAATAGTTTCTGGCAATGAGGTGCTTGGTACCCAGGATGCCTGGATGACCAGATAGTGCGGAGTCATGATTTTCGCTAAGTACCCTTAGCCGGAATTGCAGGGGAACAAACAGCTTGTTCTCAGGAAGGTTCCCGGGGGCTGAACCTTGATCAGCCGCAATTTCGGAGACTAAATCAGAATCAATAGAGGAAATGATTATACCTGGACGCAAAATACAAGCAGGATCTTCCTCCGAAGGAGGGCTGGCCATGAAGCTACGCGACAGTGCATCAGCCTTAAAGGGAATGTGTTGCTAGCAAAAAATGTATTTTTTTTTTTAGTTAAACAATTAGTGTGTAGGTGATTAAACATTATTCTAATTTTTGTTATTTTTTTCACGAGTCAGGAAATATTATAAATTAGATTCTAATTTATAATATTTCCCAGCACTGGTCACTAGATGGAGCAATTCCCAAAATTGCAGCATTGCATGTGGTAAAGCAACCACATTGCTTTATGCTGCAAAATTGGAAAAAAATCCCTCGCTCTAGTGAGCTCTCAGAATCCCCCCTCCTTTATCCTGGCTAGTGCCGGGAGAAACGAGGGGATTGAACGGTCAAACCTCCTACACTGTGTGTCGCCATTTTTTGAGCTAACACACAGTGTAGTAGGTTTACATACACTAGTTAACACACACTGAAACACGAACATACATAGAAATCACTTACCTGCTCCTGCCGCAGCTGCTCCCTCCGGTCCGTCCGCTCCGTCTGCTGCCGCTCCTCCAAGTGCACAAGTCCGGAAGCCGCGACCGGAAGTAGTAAACTTACTGTCCGGCCGCGACTTCCGGTCTACAGGAAAATGGCGCCGGACGGCGCTCAGTTCAAATTGGACTGTGTGGGAGCGGCGCATGCGCTGTTCCCACACAGACGGCGTACACCATAGTGGATGGAACGGGCCCCGTTCGCATTCACTATGGGACTGTAGCTGCCGTATTCCATGTCTGTATGTGTCGTTAATCGACACATACAGAAATTGAAAAAAAAATGGCAACCCCCGATAGGGAAGAAAAAGTAAAAAAATAAAAAAGAGTAACACACAAACACACAAATAAATATAAAAGTTTTTAATAAAACACTAACATCAAACTGATATAAAAAAAATTTTTTGGGTGACACTGTTCCTTTAATATTTTTAGACCCAGCCCTATATTTAACCAAAAAATTGAATCTGGTAAAAAATAACGCCCATCGAGCTTGTCTCGGGTTTAGCCTCCGGGCAGATTCTAGGAAAACCAGATTCTTGTGGTCGGTAAGGACCGTTACCTGGTGCCTAGCCCCCTCCAGGAAGTGGCGCCACTCTTCAAATGCCCATTTAATGGCTAAGAGTTCGCGGTTGCCAATATCATAGTTACTCTCAGTGGGCGAAAACTTCCTGGAGAAGTAGGCACAGGGACGCAAGATTTTATTACGTTTCATATTTACTGGAAATACCTGTGCGCCCAAGTGACCTCCCCGATGATCACTTAGGCGCGGAAGTTTTCCGGCTGCTTATTCTTACGCCTAGGACAGGTGTTCACTTGATGCTTGTCATCCCCACAATAGAAGCAGAGACCATTCTTCCTGCGGAGCTCTCTACGTTGTTGGGGGGACACGGAGGCCCCGAGTTGCATAGGTACCTCCGAGTCTTCCGTGGAAGAACGAAGCAACGGAACCTCAGGAGGCATCATGGGGGAGTCAGAGGAGAAAACACATAAACGTTCACGTTGTTGTTCCCTGAGACGTCGGTCAAGTCGTACCGCTAAAGTCATAACCTGGTCTAGGGACTCAGAAGAGGGATAGCTAACTAGCAGGTCTTTCAGGGCGTTCGACAGACCCAACTTAAGGCAGGGTCATTCCACCGAGAAGCTACGCACCACTTCCTAAAGTCAGAGCAATACTCTTCAACAGGTCTCTTATCCTGACGTAAGGTCACCAGCTGACTCTCGGCAAAGGCAGTCCTGTCAGTCTCGTCATAAATGAGTCCGAGAGCAGAAAAGAAAAGATCAACGGAGGAAAGTTCAGGGGCGTCAGGAGCCAAGGAGAAGGCCCATTCTTGGGGCCCTTCCTGGAGCCGGGACATAATTATACCCACCCGCTGGCTTTTAGAACCTGAGGAGTGGGGCTTTAAACGAAAATAGAGCCTACAACTCTCCCGAAACGAGAAAAAAGCCTTCCGGTCCCCTGAGAACCGGTCAGGCAACTTGAAGTGGGGTTCAAGAGGTGAGGTGAGGGGCACTACCATGGTAGCATCAGGCTGGTTGACCCTATGAGCCAGGGCCTGGACCTGTAGGGAGAGACCCGGCATTTGCTGAACCAGGGTCTCAAGGGGGTCCATAGTGGTGTGAGGGACCAGGGTAAAGTAGGTATATGGGCTTGTGATTATGTAATGACAGGGATAGGGAAACAGACAAGTGAGCCCTAATCTACCCGCCACTCAGTCCCTGCCTACTTGCAACGACCCGCCCTAGGCGACGGGTACAACTGGGCGACGGTCCCTACACTCAGTAAGTGCACGACAGACAACCAGACAAGGAAACACAGAACAAAGGGAAACGGGGCAGTTGCCCACGGCAACACCGTGAGCAACAAGAGTAGTAAACGAGCCGAGTCAAACCAGGAGAGTAGGAGGTGCAAAACGCAGAGCAGGAGAGTAGTGAACAAGCCGAGTCAAACCAGGAGTGTACGAGGTACCAAACGCAGAGAAGAAGAGTAGTCAGTAAGCCAGGGTCAATACGAAGCAGGGACAAGTAGTCCAAGAAGCTGCAGCATGGCCAGGAAACCAACAGAGAAGAAACACAAGCAAGGAGGAACAGGAAAGGCAGGTATAAATAGATGGAGGGCGGGAGCTAGCTCCGTCTGGCCAGGCTGTGATAAGCTCTCCCACTCCTAAGCCTGCCATCCTGAGTGGTGGAAGATGGAGTCAGTCTCAGGCTGGATTCACACGAACGTTGCGTTTTTGCGCGCGTGAAAAACGTGCCGTTTCGGTTGCGTTGGAGTTGCGTGTGGCATCCGTTTGGGCAGCGTGATAGCGTATTTAACGCGCGTATGGCATGCGTTTTTTAGGCGCGTCAAAACAACGGAGGGTGGAGTAATGGAGAGGGCAGCCTACAAAAAGACACCTTCTACAACACCTGCTTGCTGTGAGCACATGTTCGCATCAAGATTTCACGTTACCTCACACTTTGGCCCGTGTTTGTTGTTTTTGGGTGGTTTTACAGGTAAAAAAACTACTATTGCTGCAGATGTCAGTTTAAACAGTGCGCATGTGCTCAGAAAGTGAAAAGCCACATCCTGGTTGTTTTGTCTAGTCTGCTCAACTCATTTACATAGACTTAACAAGTGTTGCGTGAAAAACGCTGTGCGTACGGAGGTGCTTCCGTGTGCCCTGCGTTGTTTTCACGCACCCATTGACTTCAATGGGAGCGTGATGCGTTGAAAACGCTGAATCAACGGACATGTCGTGCCTTTTTGGCAACGGAGCAACGCTGCGCAAAAACCACGCACATGTCTGCACGGCCCCATAGACTAATATAGGTCCGGGCAACGCGCGTGAAAATCACGCGCGTATTTTACGTTCGTCTGAATAAAGCCTCACAGACATAGAAGCAGGTGCAGACTGATTACCTATGGGCGTGGATACAGAAGCTGTGCCTGGCAGATCCTTAACAGATACATTCAATAGTTAATTGTAAAAAACATCAAAATTTTCGAAAAATTTCATAAATTTGCATTTTTCTCAATTTAAATGTATCTGCTTGTAAGACAGGCAGTTATACAACACAAAAGTGTTGCTAATTAACATCCCCCATATGTCTACTTTAGATTGGCATCATTTTTGAACATCCTTTTATTTTTCTAAGACGTTACAAGGCCAGTTCAGTTGTGAAGTGGCTTTGAGGGCCTTATATATTAGAAACCCCCAATAAGTCACCTCATTTTAAAAACTTCACCCCTCAAAGTATTGAAAACGTAATTTAGAAAGTTTCTTAACCCTTCTGAAGTTTCACAGAAATGAAAGCAATGTAGAGGTGAAATTTACAAATTTCATTTTTTTTTGCTGAAATTAATATTTAATCCATTTATTTTTGTAACACAGAAAGTTTTACCAGAGAAATGCAACTCAATATTTATTTCCCAGGTTCTGCAGTGTTCGAAAATATCCCACAGCGTGCTACTCTACTGAAGCACCGGCCTCAGAAGCAAAGGAGCACCTAGTGGATTTTGGGGCCTTATTTTTATTAGAATATATTTTAGGCACCATGTCAGGTTTGAAGGGCTCTTGCGGTGCCAAAACAGTGAAAATCCCCCAAAACTGACCCCATTTGGAAAACTACACACCTCAAGGAAATTATCTAGGGGTATAGTGAGCATTTTGACCGCACAGGTTTTTTACAGAAATTATTGAAAGTAGGCAGTAAAAATTAAAATCTACATTTTTTAAAGGAAATGTAGGTTTAGCGATTTTTTTCCTCATTTCTACACTAAAGGAGAAAAAGCACTGCAAAATTTGTAAAGCAATTTCTCCCGAGTAAAACAATACTGCACATGTGGTCATAAACGGCTGTTTGGACACACGGCAGGGCTTAGAAGGGACAGAGCGCCATTTGGCTTTTGGAGCTCAAATATTGCAGGAATGGTTTGTGGAGGCCATGTCCCATTTGCAAAGCCCCTGACAAAACAGTGGAAACCCCCCACAAGTGACCCAATTTTGGAAACTACACCCATTGAGGAAATTATCTAGCGGTATAGTGAGCATTTTGACCCCACAGGTTTATTGCAGAAATTATTGGAATTAGGCCGTGAAAATTAAAATCTAAATTTTTTCAAATAAAATGTATGTTTAGCTAATTATTTCTCATTTCCACAAAGACTAAAGGAGAAAAAGCACTGCAAAATTTGTAAAGCAAATTCTCCCGAGTAAAACAATACCCCACATGTGGTCATAAACAGCTGTTTGGAAAAACGGCGGGGCTTAGAAGGGAAAGAGCGCTATTTGGCTTTTGGAGATCACATTTAGCAGGAATGGTTTGCGGAGGGCATGTCACATTTGCAAATCACCTGAGGGGACAAAACAATGAAAATGCCCAAAAAGTGACTCCAATTATAAACTACACCCCTTGAGGAATTCATCTAGGGGTGTAGAGAGCATTTTGACCCCACAGGTGTTTCATAGAATTTATTAGAATTGGGCAGTGAAAATAAAAACAATCCCTTTTCTCATTTTCTCAACAAATAAAGCAAAAAAAGTACCCAACATTTGTAAAGCAATTTCTCCAGAGCACGGCAATACCCTATATGTGGTCATAAACTGCTGTTTGGGCACACAGTAGGGCTCAGAAGGGAAGCAGCGGCATTTGGCTTTTGGAGTGCAGATTTTGCTGGATTGGTTTCTGAGCGACCCTGTGGGACCAAAACAGTGGAAACCCCCCAGAAGTCACCACATTTTGGAAACTACAATGCATTCACCTAGCGGTGTAGTGAGCATGTTAACCCCGCAGGTGTTTTGTAGAAATTAGTGTGCACTCGATGTTGCAGAGTGAAAATTGGATTTTTTCCATAGATGTACCAATATGTGACCCTAATCTTTTGCCTGGACATTTGACAGGGCTCAGGAGTGAAAGAGTACCATGTAAAATTGAGGCCTAATTTGGCGATTTACAAAGTATTGGTTCACAATTGCAGGCCTCAGATGTGAAATAATAAAAAGAAACCCCTGAGAAGTGAGCAAATTTTGGAAACTACACCGCTGAAGGCATTTATTAAGGGGTGTAGTGAGCATTTTCACCCCACAGATCTTTTCCATAAATGAATGCGGATGGTGCAAATTAAACATTTAGATTTTTCCCTAGATATGCCATTTCAGTGGCAAATATGTTGTGCCCAGCTTGTGCCACTGAAGACACCCACCCCAAAAATTATTAAAAAGGTTATCCCGGATATGGCGATGCCATATATGTGGAAGTAAACTGCTGTTTGGGCACGCTGTAGGGTTTAGAGGGGAGGGCGGATTTTGCTTGGTAGTAGTTTTGTTTGAGTATTGATGGTGTTTCCGTTTATAATGTGGTGGTATATGTAAGCTGGGCAGAGTATATCAGGGGCATAGTCAGGTGGTATAATAATGGGGTTAAAAAAACAATAAAATGATCCATAGATGTGTGTTACACTGTGAAGGAATCCTTTCTGCAAAGGCCAGTGTCACACTGATAAATGGCGTCCTTTCTTATCCCCTTTTTGGTCCACACTCTGCACCTTTGCAGTTTGGGGAATTTAGCTGGGAAGTGTTGTCCTGGTATAATACGGGCACGCCGCTTCCAGCGGATATGTTTGGGCCCTACCCTTCCCCTTTCCCTAATTTTAGGGCCTTGATACATCGCCTCTTGAAACAGAAGAAATGTTCCTCTCGGACCTGCACAACTGCATATTTTTCTTCCCTGACTTATTGGAGCTTTAACTAATTTAAATTTTCCATAGACGTAGTGGTTTGAGGGCTGTTTTTTGCGGGACAAGCTGTAGTTATTATTGGTACCATTTTGGGGTACATGCGACTCTTTGATCACTTTTTATCATATTTTTTTAGGAGGACAGGTAACCACAAAACCGTCATTCTGGCATAGTTTTTTTATACAGCGTTCACCCTGCGTTATAAATTACATGTTAACTTTATTCTGCGGGTCAGTCTGATTCCGGCGATACCTAATTTATAGCACTTTTTTATGTTTTACAACGTTTTGCACAATAAAATGACTTTTGTAAAAAGAATGTATTTTTTTCTGTCGCCAAGTTGTGAGAACCATAACTTTTTAACTTTTTCGTCGACGGAGCTGTATGAGGGCATGTGTTTTGTGAGACGAGCTATAGTTTTTATAGGTACTATTTTTGGATACGTGCGACTTTTTGATCACTTTTTATTCCAATATTTGTAGTGACCAAATATTGGTATAGTTTTTTACTTTTTTTATGCTGTTCAGCGCGTGCAATAAATAATATAATATTTTTATATATAGCTCAGGCCGTTATGGTCGCAGCGATACCAAATACGTATGGTTTATTTTTATTTTTTTTCAATAATAAAGAACTTGATAAGGGTACGCCCTGTAATTGTGTTTTTTTACTTTTATTATGTTTTCAAACTTTTTTTTTTTTCACACTTTTTTTCAAGTCCCATTAGGGGACTTGAGGGTCCAACTGTCTGGTTTTTTTTTTTCTAATACATTGCACTACCTACGTAGTGCAATGTATTAGATCTGTCAGTTATTAACTGACAGCAAGCCGATTAGGCTTCGCCTCCCGGCGGGGCCTAATCGGCTTCCGTAATGGCAGAGCAGGAGGCCAACCGCTGAGATGCAGCGATCGCTTTTGATCGCTGCATCGAAGGGGTTAATGGTAGGGATCGGAGCTAGCTCCAGTTCCTGCCGTTACAGGTGGATGTCAGCTGTAACATACAGCTGACATCCACCGCTGATGACGCCGGCTCAGCTCCTGAGCCGGCGCCATCTTGCCAGCGGCTACGGAAGCCGTTCAGGCTCCGCCGCCGTGCGGGTCCTGAACTACTTCCGTGCTAGGCAGACTGGGAGGCCAGTATTAGGCCTCCGGTTGAAATTGCAGCCACTGGAATTTCATTGCCGGGGTTCCGATGAGCTGCAAACACCTTAAATGCAGCGATCGGGTTTGAGCGCTGCATTTAAGGGGTTAATGGCGGGGATTGAAGCTAATTTCGTTCCCCACCATTACAACCAGATGTTAGCTGTAAGATACTGCTGACATACGGCGATGATGGCACCGGCTCAGCTTCTGAGCCGGTGCCATGCATTTGGTGTATGGATACGGCAAAATGTGGGAAGCAGTAGCTTTCCATGACGTATCCATATTGCAAATGTCGGGAAGGGGTTAAAGTAGTTGTCTAAAAGTAAGGAAAACAAAGAATTTTGCAGAAAAATTAGTAAAATGATAAAAAATAATAATAATAATCCTTCTAGTCCACCAGGTACCACAATCTCCCCCGTGTTCTTTTGACATCAAAGATCTCTTTAATCTCAAACTCAGCATCAGCCGCAGGAGCAGGATGGACAGGAACTTTTTGGGAAAATCGGTTGAATATTGTAGCTTTCACCAGAGAAATGTGGAAAGAATTAGAGATTTTCAGAGACTGAGGAAGGCGAAGTCTGAAAGTTACTGGATTAATCTGTTATCTCATAAGGACCCAGAAAACGAGGAGCCAGTGTGTAACAAGGGGTTTTCAGTCGTATGTACCGGATGGACAGCCAGACTTTATCCACAGGAAAGAGCTGCAGCGGTATCCTGCGTTTTTTATCCGAGTTTCTCTTGAACCTGGCTACGGCTTTGTGGATGGAGTCCTTGGCCTCCTGCCATATATGTACAAAGTCACGGTGGACCATGTTAGCAGCTGGAATCCCAGAAGGTACAGAAACTGGTAGAGGTATTCCTGGGTGCTGGCCATACACCAAGAAGAAAGGAGAAAAGTGGGTAGATTCCCCCGTATGGTTGTTCGGCCCATGGAAGTAGACTTGCCCAGTCGTCTTGTCGTGGAGACACAAAATTCCTGAGGAAACTTTCATGTATTTGATTTATCCGCTCTACTTGACCATTGGATTGAGGATGGTAAGCGGAAGAGAAGTGAAGTTTGACCTCCAGCGGTTTGCACAAGGCTCTCCAGAACTTGGATGTGAACTGTACTCCCCTGTCAAAAACAATATGTTTAGGAAGACCATGAAGGCGAAAGATGTGCTTGATAAACAGCGTTGCCAGTCGCGAAGATGATGGAAGGTCTAAAAGAGATACAAAATGAGCCATTTTGGAAAAGCGATCCACGACTACCCATATCACGGTACACCCAGCAGAACTTGGCATATCAGTAATGAACTCCATGGCAATGTGTGACCAGGGAGAGTCAGGCATGGGTAGAGGATGCAAAAGGCCGGCAGGTCTTAAATGGGAGACTTTACTCTGAGAGCAAATGGAGCAGGCTGAAACAAAGTCTTTAGTATCTTGGAACATGGAAGGCCACCAGTACTGATATCTAATCAAATTGAGAGTCTTTTTGATGACAAGGTGCCCAGAAACCCTGGCTGCATGACCCCGGCGAAGAACACAATCCCTTTGTTTAGGTGGTACGTAGGTCTTCCCTCGGGGAATGTGTACTACTTCAGCTGGGGCAACGATCATAATGCGTTCTGGATCTATAATGAACTGGGGACTGGGCTCTTGATCTGTGGGGTCAAAAGAGCGAGATAAGGCATCAGCCTTGGTATTCTTTCCAGCGCGTCTGTAGTGAAGATGGAAATCAAATCTGGAGAAGAATAATGCCCACAGTGCTTGGCGAGGATTCAAGCGTTGAGCAGATTGCAGGTAAAGGAGGTTTTTATGATCTATGTAGATGATGATAGGATGCCGTGCATCCTCTAGCAAATGTCTCCAATATCATAATTTTTCTCCGCAGGTGTAAATGATTTGGAGAAAAAGCCACAGGCCACATGTTTCCCTCTACAACTATTTTGTGAAAGAATAGCTCCCACTCCCACAGATGAAGCATTGACCTCCAGAACAAAGGGTTTGGTGGAGTTCGGTCTATGTAGGACTGAAGCAGAAGAGAAGGCAATTTTAAGAGCTTGGAATGCGGCTTCGGCCTCCGTGGTCCAGTCTTTGGCATTAACCCAATTTTTGGTCAGTGCAGAAATAGGAGCTGTCATAGAGAAGAAGTCAGGCATAAACTGGCGGTAATAATTTGCGAATACCAGCAGGCGTTGGACAGCTTTGAGTCCTTGCGGACGAGGCCAGTTGAAAATTGAGGACAGCTTGGCTGGATCCATTTGAAGCCCCTGGTCGGAAATTACATAACCCAAGGAAAGGCAGGCTGGTTTTCTCGAAGAGGCATTTCTCCAGTTTAGCAAACAGAGAGTTCTCTCGCAGACGCTGTAACACTTGGCGCACATGCACACGATGAGTCTGAATATTGGGAGAAAAGATTAAAATGTCATCTAGGTATACCCCCACACAGCTGTACAATAGATCTCTTAAATGTCATTAACTAAGGCCTGGAAAACCGCAGAAGCATTACTGAGTCCAAAGGGCATGACGAGGTATTTAAAAAGCCCATCACGAGTGTTGAACGCGGTTTTCCATTCGTCTCCTTCGCGGATACGAATCCGATTATAAGCTCCACGAAGGTCTAGTTTGGTGAAAATTCTCACCCCTATAAGCAGTCAAGGAGTTCAGAGATCAACGGTAATGGGTACTAGTTTTTAACGTGATATTATTCAACCCACGGTAATCAATGCAAGGACGCAGGGAGCCATCTTTTTTCCCCACAAAGAAAAACCCTGCGCCAGCAGGAGAGGAGGACTTACGGATGAATCCTCTCCCCAGATTCTCTTGGATATTGTAATGACCGGGGGGTAGGGAAACGGACAAGTGAGCCCTAATCTACCCGCCACTCTGTCCCTGCCTACTTGCAACGACCCGCCCTAGGCGACGGGGTACAACTGGGCGGCGGTCCCTGCACTCAGTAAGTGCACGACAAACATACAAGGGAATACAAGCAAGGGAAAGGGGCAGTTGCCCACGGCAACACCGTGAGCAACCAGAGTGGTGAACGAGCCGAGTCAAGCCAGGAGTGTGCGAGGTACCAAACGAAGAGCAGAAGAGTAGTCAGTAAGCCAGGGTCTGTATGGAGCAGGAACAAAATAGAAGGAGCTGTAGCTGGGCCAGGAAACCACACGAAAAAGAATAACAAGCAAGGAGGAACAGGAAATGCAGGTAAAAATAGACAGAGGGCGGGAACTAGCTGAGTCTGGCCAGGCTGCGATAGGCTCTCCCACTCCTAAGCCTGCCAGCCTGAGTGGTGGAAGCTGGAGTCAGTCTCAGGGATGTAGATTCAGGTGCTGACTGATTAATTAAGGGAGTTAACCCCGAAGCTGTGCCTGGCAGATCCTTTACAGTACCCCCCTTTTATGAGGGGCCACCGGACCCTTTCTAAGTGGACCTGGCTTACTGGGGAAACGCAGGTGGAACCTCCTGACCAATACCCCAGCGTGAACATCCCGGGCGGGTACCCAAATCCTCTCCTCGGGCCCGTAACCTCTCCAATGGACCAGGTACTGGAGGGAGCCTTGGACCATCTTGCTGTCCACAATCCTGGCCACCTCGAATTCCACCCCCTCAGAGGTGAGGACGGGAACAGGAGGTCTCCTCGAGGGAGCCAAGGACGGGGAGCAGCGTTTAAGGAGGGAGGCATGAAACACGTCGTGTATACGAAAAGACGGGGGTAACTCCAGCCGGAAGGAGACAGGATTGAGGACCTCAATGACCTTATACGGCCCAATAAACCGGGGAGCAAACTTCTTGGACGGAACCTTGAGACGCAAGTTCCTAGACGACAACCACACCAGATCCCCGACCATAAACTGGCGGTTAGCAGAACGTTTTCTATCAGCCTGAGTTTTTTGTACGCTCTGGGACGCCTCTAGGTTCTTCTGAACCTGGGCCCAGACTGTGCACAGTTCCCGATGAACGACCTCTACCTCGGGATTGTTGGAACTACCAGGTGAAACGGAGGAGAACCGTGGATTAAACCCAAAATTACAGAAAAAGGGAGAGACCCCTGACGAGTTACTGACCCGGTTATTAAGGGAAAATTCGGCGAGGGGAATGAATGAGACCCAATCATATTGACAGTCAGAGACAAAACACCTTAAGTATTGTTCTAGAGATTGATTAGTCCTCTCCGTTTGACCATTGGTTTCAGGATGGAAGGCAGAGGAGAAGGACAGATCAATCCCCAACTTCATACAGAAGGCTCTCCAAAACAATGAAACAAATTGTACCCCTCTGTCCGAAACAATATTGACAGGGACCCCATGGAGACGCAGGATGTGTTTGACAAACAAGGTAGCCAACGTCTTGGCGTTGGGTAGTTTCTTGAGGGGCACAAAGTGGCACATCTTACTGAAGCGGTCTACCACCACCCACACCACCGACTTGCCTTGGGATGGAGGCAAATCGGTGATAAAATCCATGGAGATATGTGTCCAAGGTCTCTGGGGAATGGGCAACGAACGCAGTAAGCCCGCTGGTCGGGACCTGGGAGTCTTGGACCTAGCACAAACCTCACAAGCGGCGACGTAGGCCTTAACGTCTTTAGGCAACCCAGGCCACCAATAATTTCTGGTAATGAGGTGTTTGGTACCCAGGATGCCTGGATGACCAGATAGTGCGGAGTCATGATTTTCCCTAAGTACCCTTAGCCAGAATTGCAGGGGAACAAACAGCTTGTTCTCAGGAAGGTTCCCGGGAGCTGAACCTTGAGCAGCAGCAATTTCAGAGACTAAATCAGAATCGATCGAGGAAATGATTATACCTGGAGGCAAAATACAAGCAGGATCTTCCTCCGAAGGAGGGCTGGCCATGAAGCTACGCGACAGTGCATCAGCCTTAATATTTTTAGACCCAGCCCTATAGGTAACCAAAAAATTGAATCTGGTAAAAAATAACGCCCATCGAGCTTGTCTCGGGTTTAGCCTCCGGGCAGATTCTAGGAAAACCAGATTCTTGTGGTCGGTAAGGACCGTTACCTGGTGTCTAGCCCCCTCCAGGAAGTGGCGCCACTCTTCAAATGCCCATTTAATGGCTAAGAGTTCGCGGTTGCCAATATCATAGTTACTCTCAGTTGGCGAAAACTTCCTGGAGAAGTAGGCACAGGGGCGGAGATGGGTGAGGGACCTGGTACCCTGGGACAAGACAGCCCCCACTCCCACCTCAGATGCGTCAACTTCCACGATAAATGGCTCCATTTGGTTGGGCTGAACCAGCACCGGGGCCGAGATAAAGCACTTCTTAAGGACCTCAAAAGCCTGGACAGCCTCAGGAGGCCAGTGGAGGAGATCAGCACCTTTGCGAGTGAGGTCCGTAAGAGGCTTAGCGATGACCGAGAAGTTAGCAATAAATCTCCTGTAATAATTAGCGAACCCCAAAAAACACTGTAACGCCTTCAGGGAGGCAGGTTGGACCCATTCCGCCACAGCCTGAACCTTGGCGGGGTCCATGCGGAATTCATGAGGAGTGAGGATTTGATCCAAAAATGGTATCTCCTGTACCCCAAACACACATTTTTCGGTTTTGGCAAACAGTTTGTTTTCCCGAAGGACCTGGAGCACCTTCCTGACATGCTCAATGTGGGAGGACCAGTCCTTGGAAAACACCAGTATGTCATCAAGGTACACTACAAGAAATATCCCCAGGTAATTTCTCAAAATCTCATTTATGAAATTCTGGAAGACCGCAAGGGCATTACACAACCCAAAGGGCATGACGAGGTATTCGAAATGGCCTTCGGGCGTGTTAAACGCAGTCTTCCACTCATCCCCCTCTTTGATGCGAATAAGGTTATACGCCCCCCGTAGATCCAATTTAGAGAACCATTGGGCCCCCTGAACCTGATTAAAGAGATCAGGAATCAAAGGAAGGGGATACTGGTTCCTTACCGTGACCTTATTCAGGCTACGGTAGTCAATGCATGGCCTAAGACCACCATCCTTCTTCCCCACGAAGAAGAAGCCAGCACCTACCGGAGAAGAAGAGGGACGAATGTAACCCTTGGCCAGGGATTCCTGGATATACTCTCTCATGGCTTCACGTTCGGGACAAGAAAGATTAAATATCCTACCCTTAGGAAGCTTAGCTCCTGGTACCAATTCGATAGCGCAATCGTATTCTCTATGAGGAGGTAACACTTCGGAGGCCTCCCTAGAGAAAACATCAGCGAAGTCCTGAACAAACTCGGGTAGCGTATTCGCCTCCTCAGGGGGAGAAATAGAATTAACAGAAAAACATGACGTACAACATTCATTACCCCATTTGGTTAGCTCCCCAGTATTCCAGTCAAACGTGGGATTATGCAACTGCAACCAGGGAAGGCCTAGAACCAAATCGTACGATAATCCCTGCATCAACAGTACAGAGCATTGCTCCAAATGCATGGAGCCAACAAGGAGTTCAAAAACAGGGGTATGCTGTGTAAAATAACCATTAGCAAGAGGAGTGGAGTCGATACCCACTACCGGGACAAGTTTAGGCAAATCAATCAGAGGCATAGCAAGAGACATAGCAAATTCCACAGACATAATATTAGTAGAGGACCCTGAATCCACGAAGGCACTGCCGGTAGCAGACCTACCACCAAAAGAGACCTGAAAGGGAAGCAAGATCTTAGTACGTTTCCTATTTACTGGAAATACCTGTGCGCCCAAGTGACCTCCCCGATGATCACTTAGGCGCGGAAGTTCTCTGGCTGCATTCTTACGCTTAGGACAGTTGTTCACTTGATGCTTGTCATCCCCACAGTAGAAGCAGAGACCATTCTTCCTGCGGAATTCTCTACGTTGTTGGGGGGACACGGAGGCCCCGAGTTGCATAGGTATCTCTGAGTCTTTCCTGGAGGAACGAAGCAACGGAACTTCGGGAGGCATCATGGGGGAGTCGTTCCCTGAGACGTCGGTCAAGTCGTACCGCTAAAGCCATAGCCTGGTCTAGGGAGTCAGAAGAGGGATAGCTAACTAGCAGGTCTTTCAGGGCATTCGACAGACCCAACCTAAACTGGCACCTTAAGGCAGGGTCATTCCACCGAGAAGCTACGCACCACTTCCTAAAGTCAGAGCAATACTCCTCAACAGGTCTCTTACCCTGACGTAAGGTCACCAGCTGACTCTCGGCAAAGGCAGTCCTGTCAGTCTCGTCATAAATAAGTCCGAGAGCAGAAAAGAAACAATCAACGGAGGAAGGTTCAGGGGCGTCAGGAGCCAATGAGAAGGCCCACTCTTGGGGCCCTTCCTGGAGCCGGGACATAATTATACCCACCCGCTGGCTCTCAGAACCTGAGGAATGAGGCTTTAAACGAAAGTAAAGCCTACAACTCTCCCGAAAGGAGAGAAAAGCCCTCCGGTCCCCTGAGAACCGGTCGGGCAACTTGAGGTGGGGTTCAAGAGGTGCGGTGAGGGGAACTACCAAGGTAGCATCAGGCTGGTTGACCCTCTGAGCCAGGGCCTGGACCTGTAGGGAGAGACCCTGCATTTGCTGAGCCAGGGTCTCACGGGGGTCCATAGTGGTGTCAGGGACCAGGGTAGACTAGGTATGGGCTTGTTATTATGTAATGACCGGGGGGTAGGGAAACGGACAAGTAAGCCCTAATCTACCCGCCACTCTGTCCCTGCCTACTTGCAACGACCCGCCCTAGGCGACGAGGTCCCTGCACTCAGTAAGTGCACGACAAACACGACAAACATACAAGGGAATACAAGCAAGGGAAAGGGGCAGTTGCCCACGGCAACACCGTGAGCAACCAGAGTGGTGAACGAGCCGAGTCAAGCCAGGAGTGTGCGAGGTACCAAACGAAGAGCAGAAGAGTAGTCAGTAAGCCAGGGTCTGTATGGAGCAGGAACAAAATAGAAGGAGCTGTAGCTGGGCCAGGAAACCACACGAAAAAGAATAACAAGCAAGGAGGAACAGGAAATGCAGGTAAAAATAGACAGAGGGCGGGAACTAGCTGAGTCTGGCCAGGCTGCGATAGGCTCTCCCACTCCTAAGCCTGCCAGCCTGAGTGGTGGAAGCTGGAGTCAGTCTCAGGGATGTAGATTCAGGTGCTGACTGATTAATTAAGGGAGTTAACCCCGAAGCTGTGCCTGGCAGATCCTTTACAGTACCCCCCTTTTATGAGGGGCCACCGGACCCTTTCTAAGTGGACCTGGCTTACTGGGGAAACGCAGGTGGAACCTCCTGACCAATACCCCAGCGTGAACATCCCGGGCGGGTACCCAAATCCTCTCCTCGGGCCCGTAACCTCTCCAATGGACCAGGTACTGGAGGGAGCCTTGGACCATCTTGCTGTCCACAATCCTGGCCACCTCGAATTCCACCCCCTCAGAGGTGAGGACGGGAACAGGAGGTCTCCTCGAGGGAGCCAAGGACGGGGAGCAGCGTTTAAGGAGGGAGGCATGAAACACGTCGTGTATACGAAAAGACGGGGGTAACTCCAGCCGGAAGGAGACAGGATTGAGGACCTCAATGACCTTATACGGCCCAATAAACCGGGGAGCAAACTTCTTGGACGGAACCTTGAGACGCAAGTTCCTAGACGACAACCACACCAGATCCCCGACCATAAACTGGCGGTTAGCAGAACGTTTTCTATCAGCCTGAGTTTTTTGTACGCTCTGGGACGCCTCTAGGTTCTTCTGAACCTGGGCCCAGACTGTGCACAGTTCCCGATGAACGACCTCTACCTCGGGATTGTTGGAACTACCAGGTGAAACGGAGGAGAACCGTGGATTAAACCCAAAATTACAGAAAAAGGGAGAGACCCCTGACGAGTTACTGACCCGGTTATTAAGGGAAAATTCGGCGAGGGGAATGAATGAGACCCAATCATATTGACAGTCAGAGACAAAACACCTTAAGTATTGTTCTAGAGATTGATTAGTCCTCTCCGTTTGACCATTGGTTTCAGGATGGAAGGCAGAGGAGAAGGACAGATCAATCCCCAACTTCATACAGAAGGCTCTCCAAAACAATGAAACAAATTGTACCCCTCTGTCCGAAACAATATTGACAGGGACCCCATGGAGACGCAGGATGTGTTTGACAAACAAGGTAGCCAACGTCTTGGCGTTGGGTAGTTTCTTGAGGGGCACAAAGTGGCACATCTTACTGAAGCGGTCTACCACCACCCACACCACCGACTTGCCTTGGGATGGAGGCAAATCGGTGATAAAATCCATGGAGATATGTGTCCAAGGTCTCTGGGGAATGGGCAACGAACGCAGTAAGCCCGCTGGTCGGGACCTGGGAGTCTTGGACCTAGCACAAACCTCACAAGCGGCGACGTAGGCCTTAACGTCTTTAGGCAACCCAGGCCACCAATAATTTCTGGTAATGAGGTGTTTGGTACCCAGGATGCCTGGATGACCAGATAGTGCGGAGTCATGATTTTCCCTAAGTACCCTTAGCCAGAATTGCAGGGGAACAAACAGCTTGTTCTCAGGAAGGTTCCCGGGAGCTGAACCTTGAGCAGCAGCAATTTCAGAGACTAAATCAGAATCGATCGAGGAAATGATTATACCTGGAGGCAAAATACAAGCAGGATCTTCCTCCGAAGGAGGGCTGGCCATGAAGCTACGCGACAGTGCATCAGCCTTAATATTTTTAGACCCAGCCCTATAGGTAACCAAAAAATTGAATCTGGTAAAAAATAACGCCCATCGAGCTTGTCTCGGGTTTAGCCTCCGGGCAGATTCTAGGAAAACCAGATTCTTGTGGTCGGTAAGGACCGTTACCTGGTGTCTAGCCCCCTCCAGGAAGTGGCGCCACTCTTCAAATGCCCATTTAATGGCTAAGAGTTCGCGGTTGCCAATATCATAGTTACTCTCAGTTGGCGAAAACTTCCTGGAGAAGTAGGCACAGGGGCGGAGATGGGTGAGGGACCTGGTACCCTGGGACAAGACAGCCCCCACTCCCACCTCAGATGCGTCAACTTCCACGATAAATGGCTCCATTTGGTTGGGCTGAACCAGCACCGGGGCCGAGATAAAGCACTTCTTAAGGACCTCAAAAGCCTGGACAGCCTCAGGAGGCCAGTGGAGGAGATCAGCACCTTTGCGAGTGAGGTCCGTAAGAGGCTTAGCGATGACCGAGAAGTTAGCAATAAATCTCCTGTAATAATTAGCGAACCCCAAAAAACACTGTAACGCCTTCAGGGAGGCAGGTTGGACCCATTCCGCCACAGCCTGAACCTTGGCGGGGTCCATGCGGAATTCATGAGGAGTGAGGATTTGATCCAAAAATGGTATCTCCTGTACCCCAAACACACATTTTTCGGTTTTGGCAAACAGTTTGTTTTCCCGAAGGACCTGGAGCACCTTCCTGACATGCTCAATGTGGGAGGACCAGTCCTTGGAAAACACCAGTATGTCATCAAGGTACACTACAAGAAATATCCCCAGGTAATTTCTCAAAATCTCATTTATGAAATTCTGGAAGACCGCAAGGGCATTACACAACCCAAAGGGCATGACGAGGTATTCGAAATGGCCTTCGGGCGTGTTAAACGCAGTCTTCCACTCATCCCCCTCTTTGATGCGAATAAGGTTATACGCCCCCCGTAGATCCAATTTAGAGAACCATTGGGCCCCCTGAACCTGATTAAAGAGATCAGGAATCAAAGGAAGGGGATACTGGTTCCTTACCGTGACCTTATTCAGGCTACGGTAGTCAATGCATGGCCTAAGACCACCATCCTTCTTCCCCACGAAGAAGAAGCCAGCACCTACCGGAGAAGAAGAGGGACGAATGTAACCCTTGGCCAGGGATTCCTGGATATACTCTCTCATGGCTTCACGTTCGGGACAAGAAAGATTAAATATCCTACCCTTAGGAAGCTTAGCTCCTGGTACCAATTCGATAGCGCAATCGTATTCTCTATGAGGAGGTAACACTTCGGAGGCCTCCCTAGAGAAAACATCAGCGAAGTCCTGAACAAACTCGGGTAGCGTATTCGCCTCCTCAGGGGGAGAAATAGAATTAACAGAAAAACATGACGTACAACATTCATTACCCCATTTGGTTAGCTCCCCAGTATTCCAGTCAAACGTGGGATTATGCAACTGCAACCAGGGAAGGCCTAGAACCAAATCGTACGATAATCCCTGCATCAACAGTACAGAGCATTGCTCCAAATGCATGGAGCCAACAAGGAGTTCAAAAACAGGGGTATGCTGTGTAAAATAACCATTAGCAAGAGGAGTGGAGTCGATACCCACTACCGGGACAAGTTTAGGCAAATCAATCAGAGGCATAGCAAGAGACATAGCAAATTCCACAGACATAATATTAGTAGAGGACCCTGAATCCACGAAGGCACTGCCGGTAGCAGACCTACCACCAAAAGAGACCTGAAAGGGAAGCAAGATCTTAGTACGTTTCCTATTTACTGGAAATACCTGTGCGCCCAAGTGACCTCCCCGATGATCACTTAGGCGCGGAAGTTCTCTGGCTGCATTCTTACGCTTAGGACAGTTGTTCACTTGATGCTTGTCATCCCCACAGTAGAAGCAGAGACCATTCTTCCTGCGGAATTCTCTACGTTGTTGGGGGGACACGGAGGCCCCGAGTTGCATAGGTATCTCTGAGTCTTTCCTGGAGGAACGAAGCAACGGAACTTCGGGAGGCATCATGGGGGAGTCGTTCCCTGAGACGTCGGTCAAGTCGTACCGCTAAAGCCATAGCCTGGTCTAGGGAGTCAGAAGAGGGATAGCTAACTAGCAGGTCTTTCAGGGCATTCGACAGACCCAACCTAAACTGGCACCTTAAGGCAGGGTCATTCCACCGAGAAGCTACGCACCACTTCCTAAAGTCAGAGCAATACTCCTCAACAGGTCTCTTACCCTGACGTAAGGTCACCAGCTGACTCTCGGCAAAGGCAGTCCTGTCAGTCTCGTCATAAATAAGTCCGAGAGCAGAAAAGAAACAATCAACGGAGGAAGGTTCAGGGGCGTCAGGAGCCAATGAGAAGGCCCACTCTTGGGGCCCTTCCTGGAGCCGGGACATAATTATACCCACCCGCTGGCTCTCAGAACCTGAGGAATGAGGCTTTAAACGAAAGTAAAGCCTACAACTCTCCCGAAAGGAGAGAAAAGCCCTCCGGTCCCCTGAGAACCGGTCGGGCAACTTGAGGTGGGGTTCAAGAGGTGCGGTGAGGGGAACTACCAAGGTAGCATCAGGCTGGTTGACCCTCTGAGCCAGGGCCTGGACCTGTAGGGAGAGACCCTGCATTTGCTGAGCCAGGGTCTCACGGGGGTCCATAGTGGTGTCAGGGACCAGGGTAGACTAGGTATGGGCTTGTTATTATGTAATGACCGGGGGGTAGGGAAACGGACAAGTAAGCCCTAATCTACCCGCCACTCTGTCCCTGCCTACTTGCAACGACCCGCCCTAGGCGACGGGGTACAACTGGGCGGCGGTCCCTGCACTCAGTAAGTGCACGACAAACACGACAAACATACAAGGGAATACAAGCAAGGGAAAGGGGCAGTTGCCCACGGCAACACCGTGAGCAACCAGAGTGGTGAACGAGCCGAGTCAAGCCAGGAGTGTGCGAGGTACCAAACGAAGAGCAGAAGAGTAGTCAGTAAGCCAGGGTCTGTATGGAGCAGGAACAAAATAGAAGGAGCTGTAGCTGGGCCAGGAAACCACACGAAAAAGAATAACAACCAAGGAGGAACAGGAAATGCAGGTAAAAATAGACAGAGGGCGGGAGCTAGCTGAGTCTGGCCAGGCTGCGATAGGCTCTCCCACTCCTAAGCCTGCCAGCCTGAGTGGTGGAAGCTGGAGTCAGTCTCAGGGATGTAGATTCAGGTGCTGACTGATTAATTAAGGGAGTTAACCCCGAAGCTGTGCCTGGCAGATCCTTTACAGATATACCGAGACATGGCCTCCATCTCGGGCAAAGACAGAGGGTAGACTCTACCTCTGCGAGGAGTGGCATTGGGGGCCAGGTCTATGGCACAGTCGTATGGCCTGTGAGGGGGCAGCGATTCAGCTTGTTGTTTACAGAAAACATCAGAGAAGCTTTTATATGGAGTAGGAAGTCCTGCTGAGTTGGGTTCTGTAGGCTGAGGCATGGATGGGCGAATAGGTTGTAAACAATGTTGGTAATTTGATCTCCAGTCCAGTCAATAACAGGAGAGTGCTTCTGCAACCACGGTAGACCCAGTAGCAAAGGGTTCAGAGAGTTCTTTAAAACGTAGAAGGAGATACGTTCCTGGTGCAGCGCCCCTGTTAACATGAAAATGGGCTGACAAGATAGATAGTCTCCTCTAGAAGCCTCCCATCCACAGAAGCAATCGACAAAGATCTGGTTAGTTTTTGAACTGGGATCTGGTAGCTATTTACCAGGGACTGGCACAGGAAATTCCCAGCGGATCCAGAATCTAGAAAGGCTTGAACGCAGAAAGTGGTTCCTGCAAAGGACAGTTTTTCCAGTATGGTCATCTTTTGAGAGGGTGGTACTCCACCTAGGGTAGCCTCTCCTACTTGCCCTAAGTGTTGGAGTTTTCCGGCCTCACTGGACAGTCCTTGAGGAGGTGCCTTTTACCACCACAATATAAACATAAATTCAACTTGCGTCTATTCTGGCGCTCCTCAGGCGTGAGTCTTGTTCTCTCCACCTGCATGGGTTCATCCGACCGAGAGGAAGATGAGGCAAGAAGAGGCCTTTGGAAGGTTGGTGCCAACCGTGATGTCCGATTGCCCCGAGCAGATTCTTGTTGTCTCTCGCGGATACGTATATCAATCCGATTGGCAAGAGTGATCAAGTCATCCAAGGATGATGGAAGGTCTCGGCCAACAAGTTCATCCTTGATTCGGCCCACCAGACCCTCCCAGAAGCTAGATACCAAAGCCTCGTTATTCCACTGGAGTTCTGTAGCCAGGGTGCAAAATTTAATGGTGTATTGGCCTACAGTGGAGGTTCCTTGCCGGAGCTTGAGAAGAGAGGAAGCTGCTGAAGATGCTCGACGCGGTTCTACAAACACCTTTTTAAATATGGAGAGAAAGTTCTGAATATCATACATTATGGGGTCGTTTCTCTCCCACAAGGGCGATGCCCAAGCCAGCGCTCCGCCAGAAAGCAGGGACAAGATGTAGGTCACCTTAGCCCTGTCTGAGGAAAAATGATGTGCCATGACCTCAAAATGGATGGTGCATTGATCAACAAATCCCCTGCAGGTTTTGGGGTTACCTTCATAGCGGGCAGGCGTAGGTAAATGTAGTCCTGGACTGTAAACAGGAGCTTGCAGTGGTGGTGGCTGTGCCGGAGGCGCTAGTTCGTTCAAACGAGTGGACACATTTTGCAGAAGCTGGAAAAGCTGTGTCTTGGCAGACTTGTTGTCTTGAAAGTTCCTGAGCCATATCAGCTGCGTCAGGCAGGGCTGTGTCAAGGGGACCCATGGCTTGTTCAAACTATAACGGTTCTCATCGGATGGTGCTTGTAACCCAGGGCAACGCTAGTTGGCACAGCAGGTTTAGAGGCAGTCAGATGAATAGGCCAGAAGTCAGGACAGGCAGCAGACGTCATTACGGGTATGGCTAGCAATAGGTCAAGGCAGGCGGCAGGCAAGGATAGTACAAGTTCAGGCAGAGGTCACAGGGAAAACCAGACAAAGGCAGAAGGCAAGATAACAGGAAAAACTGGGTACAGGGAAGCTCATAGGGATAACAGGGTTGAACAAGCAAGGATCTGAGGGAGGAGGATCCTTAAATAGGAAGTCTTAGGATTTTGGCACACGTCGGCCCTTCAAGAAGGGAAGAGTCAGCACGTGCGCCCTCTAGTGGCTGCAGCCGCACATTGTGGATGATGGCCGTGGAGGGAGGTGAGAGATGCAGTTACCTGACGACGCCCAGAGCCTGCAGAGCGTCCGGATCGGATGAATGGAGCTCGGGACGAGCATGAGGGAATGGAGGGTACAGGAATCAGAGCAGAGGCCGTGGAAGCAGCGGGGAACGGCGCGGCAGCCGTTACAACGGAAATACACATTCAAGTAAAACGCAACGTGTTTTGCGGATGTTTTATGGACACGCCCTTGTGAATGTAGCGTAAGCCAGAGCAGAGCTACTGTAAATAACAGCTCTCAATTTTACATGGTACTCTTTCACTCCTGAGCCCTGTCAAATGTCCAGGCAAAAGATTAGGGTCACATGTAAGGTGTTTCTAAAACCGGGAAACACAGCATAATAATTAGAGAGCTGTCTTGTTATGGTGGCACAAGCTGGGCACCACATATTGGTACATCTATGGAAAAAAATCCCATTTTCACTCTGCAACATCGAGTGCACACTAATTTCTACAAAACACCTGCGGGGTTAACATGCTCACTACACCGCTAGGTGAATGCATTGAGGGGTGTAGTTTCCAAAATGTGGTCACTTCTGGGGGGTTTCCAATGTTTTGGTCCCACAGGGTCGCTCAGCAACCAATCCAGCAAAATCTGCACTCCAAAAGACAAATGCCGCTGCTTCCCTTCTGAGCCCTACTGTGTGCCCAAACAGCAGTTTATGACCACATATAGGGTATTGCCGTACTCTGGAGAAATTGCTTTACAAATGTGAAATGAATATAAAGTGAAACATGTCAGATTTGAAAAATGAGGCTCTGTCAGGAAGGTCAAAAGTGGCCAAAAAGGGAAGGGGTTAATCCAACATTATTTGTTTTAGGAAAGTATAACAAACCAATACAAACAAAGACAGAGCAACTTTTATGTAACTGTTAGATTTTTTTTTTCAGTTTTCATTATTTGGCTTTGAAAACCTGTTTTGTTCATTCCAGTTATCCCCACCCAATGAAACAACGTTCTGAGGGAACTTAGCAACACTGTTTATTATGTGATCATATTAATTCACTCAACAATGCTAAATAAAACTTTTATGTACAGGATACTACTTTCCAAAATTTTAAATAAAGGGGCTTAACTCAAAAAGGTTCAGTATATTTTGCATACGAATATTCAAAGTTAAAAAAAATATGGCTATAGTGCAAGGCAAGAAACAGGGGTGTAACCAGTGAGTAACCCCCTGATCTGACCCCCCCAAATCAGACATAAAGAAAAGCCTTTACTCACCGCTCCACCGTATTTTCTTGTCTGCAGGAACCCCACCCCAAATCCCCTCAGTCTGCCACATTAGTCCCGACGAGAGGCAAAATCAGAACGTTGTATATGACACAGCACACAATGTTCAGTGTCCAGTGCTGTGTGCTGCGTCACGTATAACGTACTGATGCTGTCCGGCGTCAGGACCTTCTATGCGGTGTGGCACAGACAGTCTGATGTGGCAGCCTAGGGGATCCAGGGCAGGCCCACTGTTGGCTCCCTTACCCTTTGAGTTTGGTCGCGGTTGAATGCCCTGCAGCCTTTATCCCAACAAAAGTTATTGTCAATGTAACTTAAAGGAGTTGTCCAGATTCTAGTAAATAAAGCTGTATAAAGATAAAAACTGAAACATTGGGGGAGATTCATCAAAACTGATAAAGGAAAAGTGGAGCAGTTGCCCATAGCAACAACATTTCAGCTCTCATTGTTCAGAGGCCCATTGTAACTATCCAATTGGCAATCTGTTTGTAACTCCTTTACATTAGTTTTGATAAATCTCGTCAACATTCCTCTTAACCCCTTAAGGACACAGCCTATTTTGGCCTTGTGGACACAGCCGATTTTTGCAAATCTGACATGTGTCACTTTATGTGGTAATAACTCCATAATTCTTTTGCCTATCCAAGCGATTCTGAGATTGTTTTCTCGTGACATGTTGTACTTTATGATACTGAAAAAATTTTGTCGTTAAATTCAATATTTATTTGTAAAAAACACCAAAATTTAGAGAAAATTTGTAAAAATCTGCATTTTTCTAAATTGTAATGTATCTGTTAGTAAAACAGATCGTAATACCGCACAAAATATTTACTAGTTAACATTTCCCATATGTCTACTTTATGTTTGCATAATTTTTTGAACGTGCTTTTATTTTTCTATGACCTCACAAGGCTTAGAACTTTAGCTGCAATTTCTCGCATTTTCAAGAAAATTTCAAAAGGCTATTTTTTCAGGGACCAGTTCAGTTCTGAAGTGGCTTTGAGGGCCTTATATATTAGAAACCCCCTATAAAACACCCCATTTTAAAAACTGCACCCCTCAAAGTATTCAAAATCACATTCAGAAATTATTTTAACCCTTTAGGCATTTCACAGGAAATAAAGCAAAGTAGAGGTGAAATTTACAAATTTCGATTTTTTTTTACAAAATTCATTTGTAATACAGTTTTTTCTGTAACACAGAAGGTTTTACCAGAGAAACGCAACTCAATATTTATTGCCCAGATTCTGCAATTTTTAGAAATATCCCACATGTGTCCCTAGTGCGGTAATGGACTGAAATACCGGCCTCAGAAGCAAAGGAGCACCCAGTGGATTTTGGGGCCTCTATTTTATTAGAATATATTTTAGGCACCATAACAGGTTTGAAGAGGTCTTGTGGTGCCAAAACAGTGGAAACCCCCCAAAAGTGACCCCATTTTGGAAACTACACCCCTCAAGAAATTTTTCAAGAGGTATAGTTAGCATTTTTAGCCCACAGGTTTTTTGCTAAATTTATTGGAACTGGTCTGTGAAAATGAAAATCTACTTTGTTTCTGAAAAAACATACGATGTTTTAGTTTTTACAAGGAATAAAGGAGAAAAAGCACCCTAACATTTGTAAAGCAATGTCTCCCGATTACGACAATACCCCATATGTGGTAATAAACTGCTGTTTGGACCCACGGCAGGGCTCAGAAGGGAACGAGGGCCATTTGGATTTTGGAGCACAGATTTTGCTGGAATGGTTTTCGGTGCCATGTCGTGTTTGCAAAGCCCTGGAGGGACCATAACAGTGGAAACTCCCCAAAAGTGACCCCATTTTGGAAACTACACCCCTCAAGGAATTTTTTAAGAGCTATAGTTAGCATTTTTAGCCCACAGGTTTTTTGCTAAATTTATTGGAACTGGTCTGTGAAAATGAAAATCTACTTTTTTTCTAAAAAAACATACAATGTTTTAGATTTTACAAGGAATAAAGGAGAAAAAGCACCCCAACATTTGTAAAGCAATGTCTCCCGATTACGGCAATACCCCATATGTGGTAATAAACTGCTGTTTGGACCCACGGCAGGGCTCAGAAGGGAACGAGGGCCATTTGGATTTTGGAGCGCAGATTTTGCTGGAATGGTTTTCGGTGCCATGTCGTGTTTGCAAAGCCCTGGAGGGACCATAACAGTGGAAACTCCCCAAAAGTGACCCCATTTTGGAAACTACACCCCTCAAGGAATTTTTCTAGGGGTATAATGTGCATTTTGACCCTACACGGGTTTTGCTGAATTTATGGGAATTATGCCGTGAAATTGAAAATCTACATTTTTTCTAATAAAATGTAGTTTTAGCTCAGATTTTTTCATTTTTACAACAGATAAAGGAGAAAAAACACCCCAATATTTGTAAAGCAAACTCTTCTGAGCACAGCAATACCCCATATGTGGTAATAAACTGCTGTTTGGACACATGGCGGAAGTTAGAAAGGACAGAGCGCCATTTGACTTTTGGAGCTCAAGTTTTCCTGGAATGGTTTGCGGCCCCATGTGACATTTGCAAAGCCACTGAGGGGGCAAAATAGTGCAAACCCGGCAAAAGTGACCCCATTTGGGAATCTATACCCCTCGTGGAATTTATCTAGCGGTATAGTGAGCATTTTGACCCCACAGTTTTTTTTGCTGAATTATTGGGATTATGCAGTGAAACTGAAAATCTACATTCTTTCCACTAAAATGTTTAATTGTTTTCATTTTCACAAGGAATAAAGGAGAAAAAGCGCCCCAATAATTGTAAAGCAATTTCTCCCGAGTACGGCAATACCCCATATGTGGTTATAAACTGCTGCTTGGATACACCGCAGGGCTCAGAATGGCAGGAGTGCTACTTGGCATGTAGATTTTGGTTGATTGTTTTTTGGGCGCCATGTCGCATTTGCAGAGCCCCTGAGGTACCCGTACAGTAGAAACCCCTGAGAAGTGACTCCATTTTGGAAACTTTACCCCTCAGGGTAATCATCTAGGGTTGTACTGAGCATTTTGATCCCACAGGTGTTTCATAGATTGTATTAGAATGAGGCAATGAAAATGAGAAAAAAAAATTTTTCCCCAAAAATATGTAGTTTTGCACAAATTTTTTTTTCCCACAAGGGGTAATAGGAGAAAAAAACAACACATAATTTGTTACCCAATTTCTCCCGAGTACGGTAATACCCCATGTGTGGCCCTAAACTGCTGTTTGGGCATATGGCAGAGCTCAAAATGGAAGGAGTGCCATGTGGCTTTTAGAGCACAGATTTTGCTGGACTGGTGTAGGGGCGCCATGTCGCATTTGCAGAGCTCCCTTAGGTACCAGAGTAGAGTGTAAAACCATGAGAAGTGACCCCATTTTGTAAACTACACCCCTCAAGGCATTTATCATTTGCCTGGACATATGACAGGGCTTAGGAGTGAAAGGCGCATGTGAGACCTATTTTGGTGATTTTCGCAGCATTAGCCCACAACGGCAGGACTCTGGGGTCAAATAGTAAAACAAACCCCCAAGTAGTGACCCCCATTTTGGAAACTGCACCCCTCAAGGCATTTTGACCACACAGGTTTTTTTTTCTATTAGAAATGAATGCTCAGTGGATGGTGAAAATTGCAAATTTCCATTGTGCCATTTTAGTGCACAATATTTTGTGCCCAGTTCGTGCCACTGAAGACAAATACCTCAAACTGTTAAGCGGGTTCTCCCGGGTATGGCGATGCCATATATGTGGACGTACACTGCTGCTTGGGCACGCTGCAGGGCGCACCATTTGGCTTTTGGAGCGTGGATTTTGCTCGCTAGTTGTTTTGTTTGGGGTTTTGCTGGTATTTCAGTTATGATGTGGGGGCGTATGTAAGCTGTGCAGAGAACATCAGGGGTATAATAAGAGAGTATAATAATGGGGTAAATAAATAATTATCCACAGATGTGTGGCCGGTGTCGCACTGATAAATGGCGCCCGATCTTATCCGCTTTTGGACACTTTGCACATTTTGCATCGCCATATTCTGAGAGCCAAAACGTCTTTATTTTTTCTCCCCCGGAGCTGTGTGAGGACTTATTTGTTGCGGGACAATCTGTAGATTTCATTGGTACCATTTTGGGGTACATGCGATTTTTTGATCACTTTGTATTTCATTTTTTTGGCAAGCAAGGTGACCAAAAACCTGCAATTCTGATGTTTTTTATTATTTATTTTTTTACGGCGTTCGCCATGCGCTATGAATGACAATTTTACATTATTCTGCGGATCGGTACGATTACGGCGATACCAGATGTATATAGTTTTTCTTATGCTTTGAAGCGTCTGCACGATAAAATCACTTTTGTTTAAAATAATTTATTTTTGGTGTCACCAGATTCTGAGAGCCATAACTTTTTTATTTTTCCGTCAAAAAAGCGGTGGGAGAGCTTGTTTTTTGCGGGACGGGCTGCGTTTTTTTAATGGTATAATTTTGGGGTACATTCAACTTTTAGATCCCTTTTTTTATTCTGTTTTTCGAGGGGTGACAGTTTTTGACAGGGTGACAGTTTTTAGCCAGGACGCACCGGTACGTCCCTGTGGCTTAAAGCACTTCAATGCAGGACGTACCGGTGCGTCCTGGTGCGCTAAGGGGTTAAAGAGGCTCTGTCACCACATTATAAGTGGCCTATATTGTACATGATGTGATCGGCGCTGTAATGTAGATTACAGCATTGTTTTTTATTTAGAAAAACGATAATTTTTGATGGAGTTATGACCTATATTATCTTTATGCTAATGAGTTTCTCAATGGACAACTGGGCATGTTTTACTATATGACCAAGTGGGCGTTGTGGAGAGAAGTGTATGACGCTGACCAATCAGTGACCAATCAGTGTCATACACTTCTCTCCATTCATTTATTCTGCAGATAGCGATATAGCTATATCGCTATCTGCAGCATCTTACACACACACTAACATTACTGCAGTGTCCTGATAATGAAAATACATTACCTCCAGCCGGGACGTGATGTGTATTCAGAATCCTGACCACTTCTGTAGCGTCTCTGTGATTTACAGCATAGCAGGCGTAGTAGCGGTACTCCCATCAGGGGCCCGGCCACATGGCTGAAGAAAAGGGGCCCGTCTGTCGTCGCCCACCCCGGACTGTCGGCCCCCCCTTGCAACCCTCACGGGCCCCCCTCGCAACTCTCGCGGCTCCCCCTCGCAACGCTCGCGGCCCCCCCCCCCCGCAGATCTGTTGTAACTTCACGAACTGGACGGGGAAGATGCAGCATGTAAGCAGAAGATTCGTTTGGAGATCCCGCCGCCCAAACACGTCCTTCTCTACACAGCCGACTGGACCTGTAGGCTGGTGAGTGTTCCCCCCTCTCCATCCTGCTTCCCATCTCTCCTGATCCCACTTGTAGAATATTTAAAGTATGTTAAAATGTTTGTTTTTTTTTGCTTTCCCAGCATTTTATTGCCGCGATTTTCGCAATTGCGGCAAAAATGGCGCAGTTTTGACGTGATTATATAAAAATCACGGATAAAACGCCTGAATTGTGCCGCGATTATGAAAATTACATTAAAAAAAAGGATACAAAACATGAAAAAATATTCACAAAAAAATGGGATTTGGCCGCACTGTGCAACTAGACTAAGGCCTTATTCAGACTGTTTGGTCCGTGATATACGGAGCATGTACCGGCCGTATTTCCCAGGCCGACCACAATTCATGGAGCGGGACTCCTAGCATCACCGTTATCAATGCTGCTAGGAGTCCCTGCCTCTCCCCGGGAATACTGCCCCATACTGTAATGATGTTTTCAGTACAGGACTGGGGACAGTATTCCCACGGGAAGGGAGGGACTCCTATTATTATAGATAACTGTGATGCTAGAAACCCGGCTCCCTGAACTGTGGTCAGTCCGCGAAATATGGTCGATACACGGTCCGAATATCACAGACCGAAGATGGACATCTGAATAAGGCCACTTACTTGTCTCCTATTTTTGGTGCGGATTGCGCACTGAAAATTCACTACAAATTACAATATAAGGCCATATTTAGATAAACGTGTGTGAAATCAGCCGTGAAGAACGGCCGTTTTTCACGCCCGATTTGCACCCGTGCGGGACCTGAAATAGGACGTCCTATTTTTTTTACAGGCCCTTCACGCGGTCCGTTAAAGCAACGACCATGTGAATAACCCCATAGAAATACATGCAGCCGTGTGACGGCCATTAAAAAAAAGGTCCTTCACACGGACGATTAACACGTTAGTCTGAATAAGCCCTAACTCATGTGAATGGGGTTTGTCAAAACCCCAAGCAAGTGCAGCAGAAAAAAAACTGCATGGAATTTAAGACGTGCTGCTGATTTATAACCCCTTAACGCAATACCATGTAACTGTACGTGATAAGGCTTAGGTATGTATGGGAAGTATAGAGCGAGCTCACGGTCTGAGCTCACTCCTTACACAGCGGGTGACGGCTGTGTTACGCAGCCGACACCTCACTGCAACGGGCAGAATCAAAGATCACATTGATTCCGTCCGTTTAACACCTTAAATGCCGCGGTCAATCGCGACCACGGCATTTAAAGTGTTCGAATCGGAGGGCGCCCCCTGAAACAAGCCATCACCCCCCCCCCCCCCGCGCGCGGCACGATCGGCTATCGGCTGTTAACAACGGTTGTTATAGCAGGGCTTCGGAGGAGACTGTCAGGATATGTTCACACGCATACTAAAAAACTTTTGAAAATTCGGAGATGTTTTCAAGGGAAAACAGCTCCTGATTTTCAGACATTTTTTAATTATACTTGCGTTATTCGCTGCGTTTTTTTATGGCCATTTTTGGAGCTGTTTTTCTATAGAGTCAATGAAAAACGGCTCCAAAAACGTCCTAAAAAGTGACATGCATTTCTTTTTCGCGGGCGTCTTTTTACGTACCGATTTGGAAAACGAGGCGTAAAAAAAACACCCCTTCGGAACAGAACACCATATGGGCAGATGTTTGTAAGCGTTCTGCTTCTGATTTTTCAGCCATTTTTCGGGACGTTTACGGCCCGAAAAATGGGCAAAAATACCACGTGTTAACATACCCTCCGAATCACAATATACTGCAATACATTAGTATTGCACTATATCATGCAAGCGATCCAAAGATCGCTGCTTCAAATCCCCTAGGGGGACTAATAAAAAAAGTAAAAAACAGTTAAAGTGTAGCTGAGGGCTTATTTACACGAACGTGTAATATGTCCGTGCAACGCGCGTGATTTTCACGCGACTCGCACAGACCTATGTTAGTCTATGGGGCCGTTCAGACAGTCCGTGATTTTCATGCACGACGTGTCCTATATTTGTGCGTTGCTCGCGCATCACGCACCCATTGAAGTCAATGGGTGCGTGAAAATCACGCGCAGCACGCAGAAGCACTTCCGTGTGACGCGCGTGATTCGCGCAACAGCAGTCAAAACTATGATTGAAAACAGAAAAGCACCACGTGCTTTTCTGTTTACAAACATACAAACAGAGTGTCATAATGATGGCGGCTGCGCGAAAATCACGCAGCCACCCCATCATACGGGGATGACACACGGAGCTGTTACGTAAGTTTTGCGCGCGCAAAACGCAGCGTTTTTTTGCGCTCACAAAACGCAGCGTTTTTTTGCGCGCGCAAAATGCACGCTCGTGTAAATACAGCCTAAACGTTCGACAAACGTCAGGCTGGGTTCACACGACTTATTTTCAGGCGTAAGCGAGGCGTATTATGCCTCGATTTACGCCTGAAAATACAGCTCCAATACGTCGGCAAACATCTGCCCATTCATTTGAATGGGTTTGCCGACGTACTGTGCCGACGACCTGTCATTTACGCGTCGTCGTTTGACAGCTGTCAAACGACGACGCGTAAAATGACTGCCTCGTCAAAGAAGTGCAGGACACTTCTTTGGACGTTTTTGGAGCCGTTTTCTCATAGACTCCAATGAAAACAGCTCGAAAAACGGACGTAAAAAACGCTGCAAAAACGCAGCGAAAAACGCGAGTTGCTCAAAAAACGTCTGAAAATCAGGGGCTGTTTTCCCTTGAAAACAGCTCCGTATTTTCAGACGTAATTGCAGTTAGGGTATGTGCACACGGTAGCAGGCTTTTACGTCTGAAAAGACAGACTGTTTTCAGGAGAAAACAGCTGCCTCGTTTCAGACGTAAATGCTCCTCCTCGCATTTTGAGAGACTTCTCTGACAGCCGTAAATTTTGAGCTGTGCTTCATTGAGTTCAATGAAGAATGCCTCAAATTACGTCTGAAAGAAGTGTCCTGCACTTCTATTGACGAGGCTGTATTTTTACGCGTCGTCGTTTGACAGCTGTCAAACGACGACACGTAAATGGCAGGTTGTCTGCACAGTACGTCGGCAAACCCATTCAAATGAATGGGCAGATGTTTGCCGACGTATTGTAGCCCTATTTTCAGACGTAAAATGAGGCATAATACGCCTCGTTTACGTCTGAAAATAGGTTGTGTGAACCCAGCCTTAGGGTATGTTCACACGACAGCGTCCGTAACGGCTGAAATTACGGGGATGTTTTCAGGAGAAAATATCCCCGTAATTTCAGCCGTAACGGCATGTGCAGGCGCTTGAACGCCGCATCCATTACGGACGTAATTGGCGCTGCTTTTCATTGGAGTCAATGAATAACAGCTCCAATTACGCCCCAAGAAGTGACAGGTCACTTCTTTGACGCGGGCGTCTATTTACGCGCCGTCATTTGACAGCGGCGCGTAAATATACGCCTTGTGTGAACAGACAAACGTCAGCCCATTGCTTTCAATGGGCAGATGTTTGTCAACGCTTTCAAGCCGCATTTTTCGGACGTAATTCGGGGCAAAAACGTGTGCACATACCCTCATAGTGACATGTCAGAAGTTTTGATTGGTGGGGGTCCGACCACTGAGACCCCCACCAATTGCTAGAGCGAAGCAGCTGAAGGGCTCATGTGAAATAAATGTATTGGTGTACGGACTCAATAGAAAGTCTATGAGCCCGTACTCCGATATATCGACTTTCCGAAAAAAAACGAACAGAAACGAAGCAGCTGATCGCTCACACGAGCACTTCAGCTACTTCGTTCTAGCGATTAGTGGGGGTCTCCGTGCTCGGACCCCCACCAATCCAAACTTCTGACATGTCACTGTGACATATCAGAAGTTTGGCAAACGTTTAGCTACACTTTAAATAAAGTTTTTTTTATATTCCAAAAAAAAAAAAATTAAGTATTAAAAGTTAAAAAGAAAACCCTTTTCACAGGTTTTTCCCTAAATCAATGTTAAAAAATAAAAGTTAGCATAATTCGTATTGCGGCGTCCGTAAAAGTCCGAACTATCACAATATAGTGTTGTTTAACCCGCTTGGTGAATGCCGTGAAAAAAATATAAAAAACATGCAAATTGCTGGTTTTTGGTCACCTTAGCACTCCACAAAAGTAATCAAAAAAGTTGCATATGCCCCAAAATGGTATCGGTGAAAACTACAGCTCGCGTGGCAAAATTTAAGCCCTCATATCGCTAAATTGATGGAAAAATGAAAAAGTTATTGCTCTCAGAACATGGCGACACAAAACATTTTTTTAATTTAGCAAATCGTTTTATTTTTTTAAAAGTTGTAAAATGTAAAACAAAATATATAAATTTGGTATCGCCGTAATCGTATCAATCTGTAGAATAAGTTGAATATGTAGTTTTTACTGCCTGATGGATGGCGTAAAAACAAAACCCCCCAAAAAATGGCATAATCGCTGTTTTTTGCCCATTTCACCCCACAAATAATTTTTCTTCAGCTTCCCAGTACATTATGCGGTACAATAAATGATGCCATGAAAAACTACAACTTGTCCCACAAAAAACAAGCAATAATATTGCTATATAGATGGAAAGAGAAAACAATTATAGTATTTGGAAGGTGGGGAGGAAAAAACAAAGGTGAAAATCCGGAAAATGGCTGGAGGAGGGAAGGGGTTAAATTAGCTGCATGTCTATTATGTTGCAGAATTGTAACGTATTTCATCCTTTACAATGTAAAGGGTTAATTTGCTGTAAATTCCCAGCAAATTCTGTAACGCACACATTGAGGAATTTAGTGCACAAAATCTGCATCAAAACCGCAGGTAAAATCTGTACTTAATAGTGCGCTTTTTGATAAGTTTTTAGATGCGGTTTTTACATTTTGACGCGGAAATAGGTGCAGGTTTTATGCTGCAGATTATAATTTTTTTTTAATTTAAACTAGTCAGAAACAATTCGCAAGCGGAAACGCAAAATAAATTGACATGTAGCATATTTTTCAAATACGCACCGCAGGTCAATTTTTGTGCAGAAAATGCGACATGTAGATGGGATTTCTTGATCTCATTTACTTTGCTGGTACTGTATTACACTGCGGATTTGCCGCACAAAAATACCCGCGACAAATTTGCACGTAATAAGTATCGTGTGCATTTTGCCTAACAGAGTTTGTTTTTTTAACTCACCCTAAGGCCCCGTTCAAACATGTTGAATTTGATACGGATTCCGATGACATGCCGATGATTCTGCATCCCATGCATATGAGGTTTCCGCAACCCAGTTCACATGCTACGAAAAATTTTCCACGTGTATTTTTGTTTGCACCATGAAAAGAAATCCACCACAGCAATAAGTAGCATGCAACTTATATTACATGGAAAAGCCGAGGATAAGCAACTTTCAATAACAATGGGACTGAGGCCTGATTTACACGAGCGTGTGCGTTTTGCGCACGCAAAAAAACGCAGCATTTTGCGTGCGCAAAAGGCACTTGACAGCTCCGTGTGTCATCAGTGTATGATGCGCGGCTGCGTGATTTTCGCGCAGCCGCCATCATAGAGATGAGGCTAGTCGACGTCAGTCACTGTCCAGGGTGCTGAAAGAGTTAACTGATCGGCAGTAACTCTTTCAGCACCCTCGACAGTAAATTCCGATCACCATATCGAGTAACCTGTTTAAAAAAAAAGAGGTTCGTACTTACCGAGAACTTCCCGGCCGTTGCCTTGGTGACGCGCCTCTCTTGACATCTGGCCCCACCTCCCTGGATGACGCGGCAGTCCATGTGACCGTTTTGGCTAAATAGATCCAAATCCAGAGCATTAACCGGTCACTGCCTGCTCCATGGTTTCCTTCACTGTAATTGACATCAGCACCAGAATCAGTTAATGTGTATAACGTACAAACGTGAGTGCCACACTTTCCGTTGCCCACCCTGGTAATGGAGGGGGGGGGCAGACATCTTGGCCGTATGGGGCCCAGAAATTTCTGCTGTCAGCACAGAAACAGAGGAGACATTATCATTCCAGTTTCCCCAGTCCTGATGAATCTCTGGTTCACAGGATCTTTAAGGCTTGGCAGGAAGCTGGCACACTTAGGAGATGCTATTAAATTTGCATCTTCATATGGAGTACAAATATTATTTTTTTTCTTATTCAAAATTTTTTATTGAGTTTCAGAACACAAAATTACAAAACATAGTGGAGGGAAGGCCTCCACACCTTAAATAAAAACGACAAACAAGGTCAGTGGACCAAATCAAAACCAAAAAAATCAATAATGTGCATCACATCTCAATAAAAGGGACAATGGTCAGTATACAACAGTAGCATGAATAATCCTAGAAGCAAAACATCAGGAGGTACAGTGAGGCCACTTAATTCAAACGGAGAAGGAGAGGCACATTACCCTAGACAGGGGAAGAGAAAGTATAGAAAAAGGCCCCAAGAGAGGGAGGAATAGGAGGGAGGGGAGAGGACAAGGGGATCCTGGACTCCAGTTACGGGGTATTATGGGTGAAAACAGCAGCGAGCAAGCGCCGCAGTACACTTCACAAGGGCATAGGCCGACTCAGGTTACAGCCGTGAGGTAGGAAGGAGAATAAAGGAACACTATCCAAGGAGACCACATAGACGTGTATTTTACCACAGCTGCCGGGGAATGAGCCACCAGATGTTCCATTCGCTGTATCAAGGCAACCTCCCGAAACCACTGATCTAATGTTGGGGGTATTGCCGTTTTCCACCTGCGCGGGATCACTGATTTTGCCGCTTGAAGGAGATGTCTAGTTAGGGAACTTTTATAAACGTGTATTGGCATCGGGAACATGAATAAAAGAGCTGCTTCCGGAGAGTTGGGGACAGAGACTCCCGTAACCTCCAATATCAATTTAAGTACTGCATCCCAAAAACTCCTCAACAAGGGGCAGCTCCACCAAACATGAGACATGGAACCTCCCACAGTACCACAACGCCAACAATTGTCAGGCACAGACGGATACCATTTATGAAGCGCAGCCGGGACCCGGTACCATCTAGAGACAATTTTGGAACTAGTTTCCTGGGCCCTAATGGCTATAGAGGGTTTTTGTGAAAGGGAGAAACACCGCTTCCATTGTGCATCAGTAAATGTAGTATGTAATTCTCTCTCCCAGGCCCCACGGAAGGAGGGGAGTTGTTGGGAACGCTGTGAAAGGAGTAATTTATATATTGTGGAGATGGCATGGGCAGGGGGCTGGGTGGAAACACATAGGCGCTGAAAGTCAGTCAACAACCTGTGAAGATGTGCGCGTCGATTAACCGCTCCATAAAAATGCTTTAACTGGGCGTATTCATACATATGGCGAGTGGAGGTCACAGCATCGGGGCAGATGGAGGTTAGAGGGAGAAGAGAGGAAGCGGAGAGGACTTGGGCAAAATACATGGGGCCGGTGGACGACCTACCTAGGAAGGAGCGACCAGCCTTACCAGCAGGAAAGGCTGGATTATCCGTAATAGGAGTTAAAGGACCCAGGGGGTCTATAAGCGTACTTCCAGGCCCTAAGGACCTCAAACGCCAAGAGGGTATGGTAAACAACAAAGGAGGCTTGGGTCGGTCTGTTCCCGGACAGGGTCCACGGCAGGGATGATAGGGTACTGGGACATAGTTGTTGAGCCAAACGGACCCATAGTTTTGATTCACGGTTATGAAAAAAATCTAAAACACGTGCGTGAGTTGATGCCAGATAGTAGAGCCGACAATCCGGCAGACCAACCCCACCCGTACCCCTGGAACGAGTCAGAAGAGCCCGTCTCAAAAGTGGACGACCAGTCGGCCAAATGAAGGAGCCAAAGCACCGCTGAATCCGCAACCAATAGGAGGATGGGATAGAGATGGGGATCGTCTGCAGGAGATAAAGTAAGCGGCGGAGGAGAGACATCTTAATAATATTGATACGGCCAAACCAGGAAAATTCAGTCTTATGCCAGGAATTATTTGTAAACAATTGTGTAAGATCACCACCTATACGGGCACCCAAATATGTTATACCTCTGGAGGGCCAAGAGAAGGGGAAATTACTTTGGAGAAGCGACACTAACGGGGCCGGGAGAGAAACATTTAGCGCTTCAGACTTAGAGAAATTGATCTTGAAATTAGACCATGTTCCAAAACGGGACAACTCGGACATCAATGAAGGAAGAGAGACATGAGGGTCTGTGAGATAAACCAATAGGTCATTAGCAAATGCCGAGCACTTGTATTCCATCCCTCCAATGTTAATACCCTTAATATCCGTGTTGCTCCGAATGGAGGCCATGAGGTATTCCATAACCAGAACATACAACAGGGGGGATAGGGGAAAGCCCTGTCGTGTGCCATTGTGAATAGGGAAAGGTGCCGAGAGGGAGCCATTTATTTTCATTTGGGCCGAAGGCGTACAATACAATGCCATAATTTTTGCCAGGAGAGAGGGTCCTATTCCCACATGTTGAAGGGTTTGGTAAAGGGCAGGCCACGATATTCTGTCAAACGCCTTTTCAGCATCTAGGGATAGGATAATGAGCGGGATGTGGTTAGTCTGGGCGTAGTGAATGATATCAAAAGTTTTAAGGGTGTTGTCACGGGCCTCCCGACCAGGCACAAACCTCACCTGGTCCGGATGGACTAGACCAGGCAGTAAGTTATTCAGTCTATTGGCGAACAATTTGGCGTAAATTTTTAGGTCTACATTGAGCAAGGAGATGGGACGATAACTGGAGCAGAGTTGAGGATCTTTACCCGGCTTAGGGATAACCGCGACATGGGCCAAGCTGGAGCTAGGACAGGGGTGGGCAAACTTTTTGACTCGCGGGCCACAATGGGTTCTAAAATTTGACAGAGGGGCCGGGCCAGGAGCATTTGGAGGGAGTGTTTGGGCCGGATATACTAAAGCATTAAATGTAGTGTGTGCAAACCTCATAGCACAGTAAGAACACTACAACCCAATTTATTAACTGTCTTTCAAATGTGAAAAATAGCCCTTATCAGTTAATAAATTTGTCTCAAGGAATATGCAAGATATGGCATTTACATACTATTTCGCAGATACTGGGAGAAGGAAATGTAAATAGATTAAAATAACATACGCACTGTGATTTATCAAGAAAAAAGTTCTGTTGACTCTGTAAATTAGCTGCCAACCTCTGAGCAGTAGCCGCCCGTTCTTGTGTTGACTGCTTGCTAGCATTGTTTGCATGCTTCGTGGCAAAGTGACGGCTGATATTGTACTCTTTGAAAACCGAAGGGCTTAATGGTGACGTGAAACGAAGTGAAAATTAAAGTGAAATAAAGAGAAATACGCGCCACATTAACCCCTTAATGACCGGGCCATTTTGCACGTTAATAACCAAGGATTATTTTTTGTTTTTTCATGGTCGCATTCCAAGAGTCGTAACTTTTTTTTTATTACGTCGACATAGCCGTATAAGGGCTTGTTTTTTGCGGGACGAGTTGTATTTTGTAATTGCACCATTTTTAGATGCTTACAATATATTGATTAACTTTTATTAACTTTATTTTAGGAGAGAATTGAAAATAAGCAGCTATTCCAGCATTAATTTTCACGTTATAAATTTATGCCATTTACTATGCAGCATAAATAACATGTTACCTTTATTCTACGGGTCGGCACGATTACGAGGATACCAAATATGTAAAGGTTTTATATGTTTTCCTATGTTTGCACAATAAAAACCCTTTTAGAAAAAAATTACTTGTTTCTGCATCGCCGCGTTCCAAGAGCCGTCATTTTTTTATTTTTCCGTCGATGTGACCGTATGTGGGCTTGATTTTTGCGGGCCAATGCGTAGTTTTCATTAGTACTATTTTGGGGTACATAGGACTTATAGATTAACTTTTATTTTATTTTTTATGGGGGGAATGGGAGAAAAGAGAGAATTTTGCCGTTGTTTTTTGCGGGTTTTTTGGACGCCGTACATCCGGCGGTTTCATTAATGTGTTCATTTTATTGGTCAAGTTGTTACGATCGCGGGGATACCATATATGTGTATGTGTTATTTGTTTTGACACTTTTACTGAATAAAACCACTTTTTGGGCAAAAAAAGTAGTTTTATTTGATTTTGACTGTAATTATTTTATTTTTTTTCAACAAACTTTATTTAACTGATTGACATTTTTTTTTTAAGTCCCACCAGGGGACTTCACTATGCGATGTGCCGATCGCATATATAATGCTTTGGTATACTTAGTATACCAAAGCATTATTGCCTGTCAGTGTAAAACTGACAGGCAACCTGTTAGGTCATGCCTCCGGCATCGCCAAACAGGCAGTTGCGGAAGACAGACCTGGGGGTCTTTGTTAGACCCCCGGCTGTCATGGAAACCCGAAGGCGACCCGCGATTTGTTTGCGGGGGCGCCGATCGGGTGACAGAGGGAGCTCCCTCCCTCTGTCAAACACATTAGATGCCGCTGTCACTATTGACAGCGGCATTTAATGGGTTAAACTGCCGGAATCGGAGCGCGCTTCGATTCCGGCAGTTGCAGCAGGAGCCAGGCTGTGTATAAGGCCTCATTTACACGAGCGTGTGCGTTTTGCGCGCGCAAAAAACGCTGCGTTTTGCGCGCGCAAAAGGCACTTGGCAGCTCCGTGTGTCATCCGTGTATGATGCGCGGCTGCGTGATTTTCGCGCAGCCGCCATCATATTGATGAGGCTAGTCGACGCCCGTCACTGTCCAAGGTGCTGAAAGAGTTAACTGATCGGCAGTAACTATTTCAGCACCCTCGACAGTGAATGCCGAACACAATATACACCAACCTGTGAATAAAAAAAGACTTTCATACTTACCAAGAACTTCCTGCTTCCCCCAGTCCGGGCTCCCGGCCGTTGCCTTGGTGACGCGTCCCTCTCTTGTCATCCGGCCCCACCTCCCAGGATGACGCCGCAGTCCATGAGACCGCTGCAGCCTGTGATTGGCTGCAGCCTGTGCTTGGCCTGTGATTGGCTGCAGCCTGTGCTTGGCCTGTGATTGGCTGCAGCCTGTGCTTGGCCTGTGATTGGCTGCAGCTGTCACTTTGACTGAACTGTCATCCCGGGAGGTCGGACCGGAGTTATCGGTAAGTCAGAACGTCTTTTTTTTTTTACAGGTTCATGGATTTTCGGAGCGGAAGTCACTGTCCATGGTGCTGAACCAGTTTAACGCTTTCAGCACCGTGGACAGTGACTGTCTCCTGACGTCGCGTACCCGAACATTTTTTACCGGTTTCGGTCAAAACGAGTTTGGCCGAACCCGGTGAAGTTCGGGGCGCTCATCTCGAATTTGACACTCCGTTTGGATGTTTGTAAACAGAAAAGCACGTGGTGCTTTTCTGTTTACATTCAGGAGTTTGACAGCTCTTGCGCGAATCACGCAGTTCGCACGGAAGTGCTTCCGTGCGGCATGCGTGGTTTTCACGCACCCATTGACTTCAATGGGTGCGTGAGTGCGCGAAAAACGCACGATTAGGCCTCGTTTACACGAACGTATTATACGCGCGTACGACGAGCGTGCTTTTCACGCGTGTCGTACGCACCTATAATAGTCTATGGGGCTGTTTAGACGATGCGTGAATTTTGCGCTGCGTGAGTGCGTTGCGTAAAACTCACGACATGTTCTATATTCTTGCGTTTTTCACGCAACACGCACCCATTGACTTCAATGGGTGCGTGAAAACAACGCATGCCACACTGACGGTCCTGCGTTGCATGCGCGAAAATCACGCAAGAGCTGTCAAACTCCTGAATGTAAACAGAAAAGCACCACGTGCTTTTCTGGTTACAAACATCCAAACGGAGTGTCAAATTAGAGATGAGCGCACCGAACTTCACCGGGTTCGGCCAAACTCGTTTTGACCGAAACCGGTAAAAAATGTTCGGGTACGCGACGTCAGGAGACAGTCACTGTCCACGGTGCTGAAAGCGTTAAACTGGTTCAGCACCATGGACAGTGACTTCCGCTCCGAAAATCCATGAACCTGTAAAAAAAAAAAAAAGTTCTGACTTACCGATAACTCCGGTCCGACCTCCTGGGATGACAGTTCAGTCCAAATGACAGCTGCAGCCAATCACAGGCCAAGCACAGGCTGCAGCCAATCACAGGCTGCAGCGGTCTCATGGACTGCGGCGTCATCCTGGGAGGTGGGGCCGGATGGCAAGAGAGGGACGCGTCACCAAGGCAACGGCCGGGAGCCCGGACTGGGGGAAGCAGGAAGTTCTTGGTAAGTATGAAAGTCTTTTTATTTTCACAGGTTGGTGTATATTGTGATCGGCATTCACTGTCGAGGGTGCTGAAAGAGTTACTGCCGATCAGTTAGCTCTTTCAGCACCTTGGACAGTGACGGGCCTCGACTACCTCATCTCTATGATGGCGGCTGCGTGAAAATCACGCAGCCGCGCATCATGACACACGGAGCTGTCAAATGCCTTTTGCGCGTTTAAAACGCAACAAGGCTGCGTATACGCAGTGCATACGCCATGCATACGCGCGCAAAACGCAGCGTTTTTTGCGCGCGCAAAACGCACACGCTCGTGCAAATGAGGCCTTATAGAACATGTCGTGAGTTTTTTTCTGCGCACACGCAATGAGCGCAATTCACGCATCGTCTAAACAGCCCCATTGACTAATATAGGTGCGTACGACATGCGTGCAAAGCACGCGCGTCGCACGCGCGTATAATACGTTCGTGTAAATGAGGCCTAACAGCCGTGCTCCTGCCGCTGATCGCGTGGGTACACTGGCAGTACCCGCGCCATCACAGGACGGATATATCCGTCCTCCTGCGCGAACTAGCAGCTGCTGAGGACGGATATATCTGTCCTTCGGCGTTAAGGAGTTAACAACGGTCAATGTGCGCCATCTATTGGGAAAACGTGGGCATTGCAGGGAAAGGGGAAAAAAAAGGAGGTTTTTACTATGATTTGGACAAGTTCGGCGGGCCGGATTAAAAAGCCTAACGGGCCGTATGTGGCCCGCGGGCCGTAGTTTGCCCATGTCTGAGCTAGGAGGAAACAGGACCTCCGGGGAAATAGAGTTAAAAGCTGGCAGTAGAAGCGGTAGCAAACGGTCAGCCAACACCTTGTAAAACTTGGCAGTATAGCCATCCGGGCCAGGACTCTTTCCCTCAGGAAGATCGGTTATAACCGCAAGGAGCTCCCGGGAGGTGAAGTCCATATCAAGTTCCTCAGCTATCTCCCTAGACAACGGTGTGAAAGGAGAGGAGAAAGAATCCCAGTCCGGCGGATGGGAGGGGGCAGGAGTGGGAGGGTCAAGGTTGTAAAGATCAGAGAAAAAGCTATGGAAGCAATCCGCTATCTCTGGGGTCGTGTGAACAACCTGGCAAGAAGGAGATTTAGTATTTTGGATGTGTGACTGGGCAATCCTAGCTTTTAAAGCTCTGGCCAACATGCGTCCGCTCTTATTGCCAAACTCATAGAATTTACTACGACAGACTTGGAGAGCACGCTGCTTGGCTGAGTCCAACAGCTGTCTGGCGTCCTGTCGGGCAACCTGTAACTCCCGCAAAATAAGAAGAGACAGTGCACGCTTGTGAGCCAGTTCAAGAGCGCTAATTTTTTGAAGAACAATTTTAAGGGAGTGGGCCCTTTCTCTTTTAAGACGCGCGCTGTGTTTTATGAGGACCCCCCTGAGAACACATTTAAAGGCTTCCCAACGAACCAAGGGAGACGTGTCATCCTGGGCATGATCAAGTGTGAAATGTTCCACCGTTTGATGCAAATCAGCATGGCACACCCCATCCAGGAGCAGGGACTCATTTAGTCTCCAAGTCCAGGGGCCCTTAGTGATGAAGGGGAGATGTAAGGTACAATATACCGGGGCATGGTCAGACCACAGGATACTGCCAATGGACGTACAGGCGACCCAGGGGAGAGCATGTTGCTGAAGAAAAATGTAATCCAAGCGACTGTAGGTGCCATGCGGATGGGAGTAAAAACTATAATCCTTATCAGTGGGATGTTGAAGGCGCCATGCATCACAGAGTTGAAGCTGTAGGAGAGCACGTCTCGCCCGCCTAATAGCACCGTATGCAACACTAGAGCGACCAGTAGAATTATCCACCGTCGGATCCAAAGTAAGGTTAAAGTCTCCGCACAGCCCCACAGTCCCCCGGACCACCAGAAGGGCGGTTTCTATAAGTTGGAGAATGAAGGGCACCTGACCCTGGTTAGGAGCATAAGCATTAATCACCGTGAATTCCCTCCCACCAATATTAAGCACTAAGATGATGTATCTAGCGTCGGGATCTACAACAAGATTGACAACCTGATGGGGAGGGACTTGTGGAGAGCTATGGCAACTCCACACGATCTGGAAAGGGGATTATTACTGAAATGCCAAGTAGTGTAGTGTTTATCATTAATGGTAGGGGTATGTCCCTCCTTAAAGTGTGTTTCCTGGAAGCATGCAATGTGTACCTTACGCTTGTGTAGATGATGTAGGATTTGCGCCCGCTTTTCAGGAACATTCAGCCCCTTCACATTGAAGGAGGCAATAGTAAGGTCAGCCATGGACGCAGACTAAACGGCTCGCTGAGGTATGCCGGCTAATGCACGAAGGGTCGGAGTCCAGGATCACCAGGAGGGAAGAAGAGGAGGGAAACAAGCTAGGAGTAAAAAACAGAGCATTAGAGAAAAACACAGACATAAAGTCAAACTAAAAAGTCAGTAAGAAAACAACTGCCGCACAAGCTAAACGCACAATTGCGGAAGACCAAAAAGTCGGTCGGGGATCGTACAGTATAGGTACGGCCATCTTGTCTGACCATCAGGGCAAACGGGAAGCCCCACCTGTAGATGATGTCCCGGCTTCGGAGTACCTCCAGCAGGGGTTTGAGAGCAGCTCTTTGCACCAGCGTGTGTCGAGACAAATCCGGCAAAATACGTGCCTTGGTGGAGAATGATAGGCTGCCATCGGATTTTTTGCAGGATAGAGTCCTTGATTGCGTAAAAATGGATTCGGCAGATGACATCCCTCGGCCGAGGATCATCAACACTTACAGGGCGGAGAGCTCTATGTGCCCGGTCGATCTCTATATGGGTATTCGGCGGACGGCCTAGTAAGGTATTGAAGATGGTGGAGAGAGTCGAAAACAGATCAGACGCAGGAATGGATTCGGGCAAGCCTCGAACACGTAGGTTGTTCCTCCTGTTACGGTTTTCGATATCATCGAGGTGTTGCTGCAAAGTGAACAACTGAGCTGAGTGCTGCTGGATAGTAGATTGGATATTTGCAATAGTGGCATTATCAGCAACCCGATCCTGTGTAAGAGTGTCCACCCTCGTAGAACGTGAGGAAAGTTCAGCACGAAACTGGGTAAACTCCAGCTTGCATTCTTCCACGATCTGTCTGGCAAAGGACGTCATATCAGCCCTAGTGGGCAACAGTTGGACAAGCTGGCGGATGTCTGAAAGAGTCTCCGGCCTATTTTCACACATAGATCCAGACGACGGGTCTGTAAGACTTAATCCAAGGACTGCTGGTATATCCGTCGGAGCATGGGCACAATCCAGGTCAGGAGAAGGAAGTGGGTGAAATTGAGGACCCTGGCCACGGGTATGTAATGCAGGCAAAGTCCCGGATTGCAGGGGAGATCCCATAGGCCCGGCCGGGATGATGGTTGTTGGGACATTTGGGGCGCTGCTCCATGAGGAGCCAGAGGACCAAGAGGGGGAGGCCCCCACCAGCCCAGGGCACCTGGGAGGGAGGGAGAGATCTGGAGCTAATGGCCCCACAGGCTGTAAAGTGAACCTGGAGGTAGGAGGCTCAGGGCCTCTGTACTCACTGTGCCTCCCAGATGAATCGTCCAGCTGTGGAACTGCAGGCAGGGCAGCTGTGGCGTCTCTCACTCCGGTGGATGCCGGAGCAGGTGGTAGCAGGCCGCAGTCAGGTCCAGGAGGTAGATGGCCCGCAGGCCATGAAAGCAGTGCCGGAGGTAGGTGGAGTCCCGACATCTGCAGGCCAGCAACGCCGGCAGCCATCTTGAGAGGCCACGTGGTCTGATGGCAGGAAAGCGGCGGCTGCCGCGGAGGGAGCCCCAGAGGCCTCCCAGTTAGACGAGGATTCCGATACCTTCTGAGCCGGAGCTCTCCCATCCGGAGAGACTGTGAGGGGGGCCGCACTCTTCAGAGCAGGCCCGCATCCGAGCACCACAGAGTCCCGGTGGCCATCTTGGATGACGGCGGTCGGCCGGGCCGCAGGATCCTCCACAGCCCGGGGAAGAGACGCGGAGTCGGAGGCCTCCAGGATCTTAACCCGGGAGGGTAAGTGAACGACGTCTGCTGTCGGCTCCGGCAGCCCAGGGCACTGGGACAGTGGAGACGGAGAGGTCGGGCGGCCATCTTGACCCCAGGCCTCGGCCCGGATCGAGGCCCGCAGCTGCATCTGGGGTTGTCGCCCGAAGTAGTCCCCAATATCACGCTGGGGTGATGAGGGGCAGGTAGGGGCTGCTGCCTTGTTTTTCTTTAGATGCCTTCCCCATGTCTGGGAGCAGATGTCAGCCGATTTAGCGAACGCTAGGTGAGGAGCTGGAGAGAGCACGTCTTCACTCTCCCATAGCTGGCCACGCCCCCCGGAGTACAAATACTTTAACCCTTTAATCATTTGCAATATTGTAATTAATAATTCTATGCTTATTACCTGATGCATTTATCAATATTGTTTCTCCTAGCACCAAACTCTTTTTTTCTCTATATTTTTATACTCTCAGAATCAGGATATGTTTGGTCTACTGAAAGGGTTAACAGTGCTTTGATAATGAAACTAATAAAATTGCTTGCATACCCATACTGAATTAGATTTATTTTGTCGCAAATTACAAGTTCAACTTCACTACATATGTATAGGCAATTTATAAAAAATGTCCAGTACAAGGAAAACATGGGTCAGACCATTGAGGCTGCATGTACCCTTACCCTTAATATAACCCATTATTCATAATAAATAGGGTTGTATGGAGTACAAGCTGTCCTTTGGCATGCATGGTCCTCTTGGAGTACAGTAAGGAAAAGACAGGTGTGATTTAGATAAAATGATGCCTCACACATCTATATTTTAACTACTAGGAGACTATCCTCAGTTCAAACGTTTCATAAGTCACAGCTGTCATTTTCAGCTATGAAACCAAGACAAAATGCCAAATGCTGTTTCATTCTGTTCCTAGGAACCGGACTGCAGTGTGCAGTATTCTAAGAGATTGCTTTGGGCTGCTTCCTCTTTCCAGAGGGAAATCCTGGGATATCACTGCTGCCCATTTGTAGCGTAAGTTATCTGACCCATTCTAATAAATACAGCAATGACAAGCCAGTCAAGGAATCCAGATTTTCTAAATTATTAATCTCTTCTTGTTTAAAGTGAATTTTACACAATAACTATTACTGTACCTGGTTAAAATATTTGAAATAATACCAGTGATATTTATAGCTACTGCTTTAGACAATCTTTTTTACGATTATAATCTCCATCCCACGCCATCATGAATTCACCTGGCAGGGAGACTTTGGAAAATCTATACTTTTTAAAAGGGTCCCTTCACATTCAACTAATCTTAAAGGGAATGTGTTGCTAGAAAATGTTTTATTTTTTTTCAGTTAAACAATTAGTATTTAAGTGATTACACTGTTTTAATTGTTTACATTTTTTCACAAGTCAGGAAATATTATAAATTAGATTCTAATTTATAAAATTTCCATGTGCTGGCCACTAGAGGGAGCAGTTCCCAAAATTGCAGCATGGTCACTGTGGTAAAGCAACCTCATTGATGTATGCTGCAAATTTGGGGTGGACACACTCTCCTCTAGTGTCCTCACACAATCCCCCCTCCCTTCTTCTCGCTAGTGCCAGGAGAAGGAAGGGTTTGAATGTCTTCAAACCTCCTACACTGTGTGCCGCCATTTTCTGAGCGACTGCACAGTGCTAGGAGGATTAGATACAAGGCTCAGCAGATAGTATCACATGAACATACACGAACATAATACACACGAACATACACAAACATAAATTACCTGCTCCTGCCGCCGCGTCCGCTGGTCTACGCTCCTCTTCCTTGCGCCTTCGCTTCGTTGAACATATGGCCGGAAGCCGCGGCCAGAAGTTGTCAACTTACTGTCCGGCAGCGGCTTCCGGTCCACATGAAAATAGCGCCAGATTTTGCTCTACAAACGAGTTTCGTTTTGGTCTGTATGGGAGAGGCGCATGCGCCGTTCCCACACAGACGGCACCCGAAACTGAGAATGGAACGGCTCCCGTTCGCATTCTCTATGGGGTTGTATGTGCCGTATTCCATCTCTGTATGTGTCGTCAATCGACACATACAGAGATGAAAAAAAAATGGCAGCCCCCAAAGAGAAGTAAAAGTCAGAAAATATGATAAAGTAAAACATGAGAACATAATTAAATAACATTTTTGAAAATATATTAGAAGCAATATGATAAAAAAAATTAAAAATTCATGACACCTTCCCTTTAAAGTGTCCTCTTTCTGGGACCCCCAGTAATCTGTAGGGAAACCTTTATGAAGCGTCAGAAATTACACAGTGCCCATTCAAATCAATGGGTTGTCTGTGTAATGCAGGACTGGACAGGTCCTACAGAGGGACAGATGCTCTTTGTAACCAGTCTCCACTCTTGCCAAGAGATGAGGCTTTCTTGAGGCCAAAAGGAGATTGCTCAAGGCAAATATTCAATATTCGCTTATATATCCAGCAAAATTAAAAATCTCCCACGAATGAACTTACATTTTTTTCTTTAATCAGCAATGGAGGCTGGTCACTGGCTGGACTCTAAGGGTATGTTCACACGGCCTATTTACGGACGTAATTCGGGCGTTTTGGCCCCGAATTACGTCTGAAAATAGCGCCTCAATAGCGCTGACAAACATCTGCCCATTGAAAGCAATGGGCAGACGTTTGTCTGTTCACACGAGGCGTATATTTACGCGCCGCTGTCAAATGACGGCGCGTAACTAGACGCCCGCGTCAAAGAAGTGACCTGTCACTTCTTTGGCCGTAATTGGAGCCGCTATTCATTGACTCCAATGAATAGCAGCGCTAATTACGGCCGTAATTGACGCGGCGTTCAAGCGCCTGCACATGCCGGTACGGCTGAAATTACGGGGATGTTTTCAGGCTGAAACATCCCCGTAATTTCAGCCGTTACGGACCCCCGCCGTGTGAACATACCCTAAAGGGTTCTAAATCTAAATCCGTAGTTTACTATCGCTATGGGCGCTTGGGGTGGGGGGGGGGGGAGCTGGCCGCAATGGTCCAACTTTAAACTTTTTCCTTTTTCTCACCATTATCATTGGCATAGTGGGTCCACTAGTGGTGTCCTAATTTATCCACCTTTATTTGCAGGGGGGGGGGGGGTTGATAGGGAGAGATGATAGATGAGGAGTTTTCTGGTGCACTGTTGGTGCATTAGCGAACTATGTGTGGGGTTTTGGGGGAGGGTGTCGGTGGTTTTGGGGAGATTTTTTTTTTCTCTCTCCTCTGTTGGCCATTTATAAAGAAGAACCATTCTGAAAATAGTGTCATGAAACATTAGGCGTTTTACAGGAATTAAAACAAAGTAGAGGTGAAATTTACAATTTTAATTTTTTTTGCCAAAATTCATTTGTAATAAAAAAAATTCTGTAACACAGAAGGTTTTACCAGAGAAACACAACTCAATATTTATTGCCCAGATTCTGCAGTTTTTAGAAATATCCCACATGTGGCCCTAGTGTGCTAATGGTCTGAAGCACAGGCAAAGGAGCACCTAGTGGATATTGGGGCCTCCTGTTTTTTTGAGACTATATTTTAGGCATCATGTCAGGTTTGAAGAGGTCTTGTGGTGCCAAAACAGTGGAAACCCCCCAAAAGTGATCCCATTTTGGAAACTACATCCCTCAAGAAATGTATCTAGAGGTATAGTTAGCATTTTGACCCCACAAGGAATAAATAAGAAAAAGCACCCCAACATTTGTATAGTAATTTCTCCCGATTACAGCAATTCCCCATACTGCTGTTTGGACCCATGGCAGGGCTCACAAGGGAAGGAACGCTATTTGGATTTTGGAGAGCAGATTTTGCTGGAATGGTTTTCAGTGCCATTTCGTGTTTGCAACGCCCTGGAGGGACCAAAACAGTGCAGACACCCAAAAGTAATCCCATTTTGGAAACTACACCCCTCAAGGAATATTTCTAGGGGTATAGTTAGCATTTTGACCCCACACATTTTTTGCAGAATTTATTGGAATTAGGCTGTGAAATTGAAAATCTATATTTTTTTCTAATAAAATGCAGTTTTAGCTCATATTTTTTTATTTCCACAATAGATAAAAGAGAAAAAGCACCCCCAATATTTGTAAAGCAAACCCTTCTGAGGACATTAATACCCCATATGCGGTTTGGACCCACGGCAGGGCTTAGAAAGGAAGGAGCACCATTTGACTTTTGCTGGAATTGCGGCGCCATGTCACATTTGCAAAGCCCCTGAGGGGCCAAACAGTGCAAACCCTGCAAAAGTGACCCCATTTTGGAAACTACACCCCTCATGGAATTTATCTAGCGGTATAGTGAGAATTTTGACCCCACTGTTTTTTTTGCTGAATTTATTGGAATTAGGCCGTGAAAATGTAAATCGACATTCTTTCCACTAAAATTTTTAATGTTTTTCATTTTCACAAGGAATAAAGGAGAAAAAGCACCCCAACACTTGTAAAGCAACTTCTCCCGAGTATGGCAATACCCTATATGTGGTCATAAACTTTTGTTTGGACACACCGCAGGGCTCAGAATGGCAGGAGTGCTACTTGGCATGCAGATTTTGCTTAATTGGTTTTTGGGCGCCATGTCGCATTTGCAGAGCCCCTGAGTTACCAGTACAGAAGAAACCCCTGAGAAGTGACTCCATTTTGGAAATTATACCCCTCATAGCATTCATCTAGGGGTGTAGTGAGCATTTTAATACCACAGGTGTTTCATAGATTTTATTAGAATCAAAAAACATTGATTCTGGAATAGTTTTTTATTTTATTTTTTCACGGTGTTCACCGTGTGGGTAAAATAGCATGATATTTTTATAGTTCAGGTTGTTACGGACGTGGTGATACCAAATATGTGTACTTTCCGTTTTTTTTGCTATAATAAAAGACTTATTATGGGAAAAAAGGCGGTTATTGTTTTTTTAACTTGAAACTTTTACTTTAACAACTTTTTTTTTACTTTTTTTTGTCCCACTATGGGACTTGAAGGCATGAAGCCCTGATCGCTATTCTTATGCACTGCACTCCCTACATAGTGCAGTGTATTAGAGCTGTCAGCTATTCACTGACAGCAAGCCTATTAGGGTATGTGCACACACACTAATTACGTCCGTAATGGACGGACGTATTTCGGCCGCAAGTAGTGGACCGAACTCAGTGCAGGGAGCCGGGCTCCTAGCATCATACTTATGTACGATGCTAGGAGTCCCTGCCTCTCCGTGGAACTACTGTCCCATACTGAAAACACGATTACAGTACGGGACAGTTGTCCTGCAGCGAGGCAGGGACTCCTAGCATCGTACATAACTATGATGCTAGGAGCCCGGCTCCCTGCACTGAGTTCGGTCCGGTACTTGCGGCCGAAATACGTCCGTCAATTACGGACGTAATTAGTGTGTGTGCACATACCCTTAGGCTTCGCCTCCCGTGGTGCCTAATAGGCTTCCATAATAGGATGCCATTGTTGGGCCTCCAGTTGCCATAGCAACCATCGACACCGCCCACAGGTGCCGATCGTTGCCATTAGCAACCATCAGGTGCGATCTAACCACCTAGATGAAGCGATTTGCTTTTGATCGCTGCATCTATGGGGTTAATCGGCTGGATCGGAGCCTAGCTTCAGTCCTGGCCATTACAGCAGGATGTCAGCTGTGACAATTTTCTTGGCCCTGATAGCAGGCCTTTTAGGCCCCGCCTCCGGGCGTGGACTAAAAGGCTTCCGTTCTTGGCACACCTGAGGCCATTGTTAGCGGTGCCGACAGGCTGGCAACCACCTAGATGAAGCGATCGAGAGAGTGGGAATGAGAGTGGTCCACACGGTAGTCTAGGCACCCCGACGCGCGTTTCGCCGGTATCGCTTCCTCAGGTTGTCAAAACTATCCTGGGTTGAATAACAGTGATAATTGTACTGATAAAGAGTGTTACCTTACCCATCTTTTGTTATGGTTGTTTGTGACTGATCCACAAATAGACCTTAATTTTTTAGAACCTTGTTGAGTTTTTTATATATTGTATATGTATATTATTGTATGTAATAAAGAATAAAGATGGATATTTTTCTATGACTATGGCATAAAGACTCCCTGTTCTCAAGTGTTTTTCAGCAACTAAGTTAATAGGTTTAACATCTGAATTGGGCTGGCTTGACATATGGCAGATTAGGAACCCCCATGCTAAGAAATTTTCGTGCTTTACATATTCTAGGGAGGAGATGTCAAGAATTGACGTTACCTTCATTAATGAACTAATGTTAAAGTACATAAAGAAAGTGTCTTATGAACCGCGTGGGGTCTCAGACCACGCTCCTCTTATGGTCGAGCTTGATCTGAGCCTGAGACTGGGTAGTAAGGTATATAAGATTTTTCCTTCAGTCTTGGTGAAAATTTCATTCCACGAGATAGATAATGAATTGTCAGTGTTTCTGGAAGACCATTCGGGTTACCCAGATTCATTGATATTATGGGATACCCTAAAAGCATGCATTAGGGGAACTGTTTTAAAAAAAACAAATATAATTAAGAAAACACATTATATTCAAAGAGATATTATTAAAAAACAACTTGGAGGAGGCAGAAAGGCAATATGTAGATAATCCTTCAGAAGCTACTGAATCTCAATGGAAAGTCTCCCAAATTAAATATGAAAACCTGATACAGGAGGAAGCAGAATCAGAAATCTTTTTGAGTTGCAAACAATACTATTTTGAAGCTAGCAAATCATGTAAATGTTGGCCCATATTGGTTACCAACGGCCTTCTAATTCTGTTTTGTCCATTAAGAACACAAAGGGGCAACATTCTTCACGATGCTAGGGAAGTAGTAGAAGAATTCAGAGGATTCTATCAAGACCTGTACCGCTCTAAGTTAAAAGACTCTGAGGATACCATAGATAGTTATCTGGATGGAATGGAATTCTCTAATATTGATAACGAACAAAGATCAATGTTAGATCACCCGAATAACAACGGAGGAATTGAAAGCGTCCGAGATGGAAACGCCAAGTATCAAAGCTGTGGGGGTAGATGGACTTCCTTTTGAACTATATAAGTTATACCAGAATAAATTAATCCCTCTAGTGGAAACCGCAATTTTTTCCTATGTTAGAGGTAGGCTCCCGAATCTATGGAGGCCACAGAAATTATTGGTATCCCTAAGAAGGACCCTGTCTTGGTGGAATCGTACTGGCCTATTTCACTGTTGAATACTGACGTCAAGCTGTTGGCTAAGGTTTTGGCCGCTTAAACTGATGAAGGTAATGAATAGTATAATTCACCCGGACAAGACCGGGTTTATTCCGGGCAGGGTTAGGGTAAAGAACGTCTGCCGAGTCTTTGCTAATTTACAATACGGGAAAGTGTATGCTAAGAAGAGTGCTATCCTCTCAAACGATGTTATGAAAGCTTTCGATACTGTCGAATGGCGGTTTGTTTTTAGGATTTTGGGTTGTTTTGGTATCGGGGAAAAATTCATAAATTTGATTAAATTACTGTATAGACAACCACAGGCCAGAGTAGGCATGAACGGTCAGAAATCAGCTTACTTTAACTTAGAAAGGTGAGTGCGATCAGATTTTCTTCCTTGAATTCTGTTGAGTTGTTTTTATATTTAGGCGTAAAAATTTCTAGGGATGCCGCTGACTACATTACACTCAATATAATTCCTCTGTTTGCATCTTTGATGGGGAAAGTTAAAGCATGGAATACGTTACTATTGACTAGAGCTGCAAAAATTGCACAGATCAAAATGTTTTTTTACCTAAAATATTAAAAAATTTTCTCCAACTGTTTGATTTAGTTGCCGTAATTTTTTTTTACAACTGTAGAAGCCGTTCCTAACAACCTAAGATGGAACGGGAAAAAAAAAATCTGTTCTTACCGGTAACCAAAGGGGGCTTTGCCCTTCCTGATTATAGAAAGTACTTTTTAGCTTCTCAGTTCCAACATTTCCGGGACTGGGAGGCCCTGGGGCCTAATAGATTTTTGTTGAAAACGCTAGGGGACAAATGCTCTAATATATTTGAAGCTCTAGAAGCCGGGGTTCTGAATTCCCCTGCTTTGGGACTTGGGACTATTTATGATAACCAGCAGCAGGTCTGAAATTCTGTTAAACTCATTGAAAAAATGAATACCTTTATTGAAGTCACTCCTCTATGGGACAACAGGAATATTGGTGAGTTTGACGGCCTCCCAGACTCTTTGTTTTGGAAAAAGCATTACATCACAAAGGATATCACATTTATTTAACCCCTTAACACTCCAGAACTAATAACTGCATCGTTCGCGCTCCATGACATAATAGTATGTCATGGATGAAACACCTCGCCGTTCGCACCGGGTGCGTTCACGAGCTGTGAAAGCTGCTGATTCCGACAGCAGGCTATCATAGCTCAGTGTGCAGAGACAGATCGCGGTGGTCCCCACCGATTAACCCCTTAGAAGCCGTGTTCAATGGCGATCGCGGCTTCTTATGGGTTAAACTGCCATCGACGGCCTGCTACATGATAGCGGGTGGTGATGGCTGCTATGGCTACTATGGTAGCCGGAGTCCTAACAATGGACTATGCCATCTACGGAAGCTTAGTGGGTCCTGACAAAGTCAGGACCCACTATGCTTGCTGTCAGCAAATAGCTGACAGCTCTAATACACTGCACTACGAATGTAGTGCAGTGTATTAGAATTGCAATCAGGGCTTCCTGCCCTCAAGTTCCCTAGTTAAAACGTTAAAAAAAAGTTGTGTAAAAATAAAAAAATTTGAAGTTTTAAAGTAATAAAAGTAAAAATCCCCCTTTTATCCTTATCAGTGCTTTATTATTAAAAAAAATAAAAAATAAACAAATAAACTATACATAATTGGTATCGCTGCGTCCGTAACGGCCTGAACTACAATAGTCTTTCGTTATTTATCCCGCTCGGTGAACGCCATAAAAAAAATAATAAACGATACCAGAATAACAATTTTGGTCACTTCACTGCCCAAAAAATTGAATAAAAAGATATCAAAAAGTCGCATATATCTAAAAATGGTACTGATCGAAACTACAGTTGGTTATACAAAAAACAAGTCCTCGCATGGTTTTCTTGATGGAAAAATAAAAAGTTATTGCTGTTAGAATAAGGCAATACAAAAAGTAAATTATTTTTTATAAAAAGTATTTTATTGTGCAAATGCCATAAGACATAAAAAAAACTATAAACATATGGTATCGCCGTAATCGTATCGCCCCGCAGAATAAAGTGAATATGTCATTTATAGCGCACGGTGAACACTGTAAAAAAAAAAGGAATAAAAAACAATAGTAGAATTGCTGTTTTTTAGTCACCATGCCTCTTAAAAAATAGAATAAAAACCGATCAAAAAGTCGCATGCACCCCATACACCCCATGAAAACTATAATGAATTCCTCAAGGGGTCTAGTTTCCAAAATTGGGTCACTTTTAAGGGGCTTCCCCTGTACTGGTACCTCAGAAGATCTGCAAATGCGACATGGCGCCCAGAAACCAATCCAGCAAAATCTACATGTCAAATAGAGCTCCTGCCTTTCTGAGCTCTGCCGTTTGTCCACCCAGCAGTTTATGACCACATATGTGGTATTTCCGTAATCGGGAGAAATTGCTTTACAAATGTTTGGGTGCTTTTTCTCCTTTATTCCTTGTCAAAATTAAAATAGCTTTTATCGGAAACATTGATTTTTAATTGCACAGCCTAATTACACAAAATGCAGCAAACAACCTGTGGTATCTAAATGCCCACTATACCCCTCGATAAGTTCCTTGGGGTGTAGTTTGCCAAATAGGGTCACTTTTGGGGGGTTTTCAGTGTTTTGGCACCACAAGACCTCTTCAAACGGACATGGTGCCTAATAAAAAGGAGGCCTCAAAATCCCCTAGGTACACCTTTGCTTCGGAGGCCGGTGCTTCAGTCCATTTCCACACTAGGGCCACATGTGAGATATTTCTAAAAACTGCAGAATCTAGGTAATAAATATTGAGTTGAGTTTTTCAGAAAGAAATGGAATAAAATGGATTTTCTGCCCAAAAATGAAATTTGTAAATTTCACCTCTACTTTGCTTTAAATTCCTGTGAAACACCTAAAGGTTTAATCAACTTTATAAATGCTGTTTTGAATACTTTAGGGGGTCTAGTTTCTAAAATTGGGTATTTTATGGGGGTTTCTAATATATAAGCCCTTCAAAGCCGCTTCAGAACTGAACTGGTACCTAAAAAAAAGGCCTTTGAAATGTTATTCAAAATATGAGAAATTGCTGCTTATGTTCTAAGCCGTGTAACGTCCTAGAAAAATAAAAGAATGTTCAAAAAATTATGCCAACATAAAGTAGACATATGAAAAATTTGAACTACTCACTATTTTGAGTGGTATAACCGTCTGTGTTACAAGCAGATGCATTTAAATTCAGAAAAATTCAATTTTTTTCAAATTTTCTCAAAATTTTGCTATTTTTCACTAATAAACACTGAATGTATCGACCACATTTTAGCACTAACATAAAGTCCTATGTGTTACGAGAAAACAATCTCGGAATCGCTTTGATCAGTATAAGCATTCTTAAGTTATTACCACATAAAGTGAAATATGTCAGATTTGAAAAATGGGTTCTTAGCCTTAAGGCCCAAACTAGACTGCGACCTTAAAAAAGCTCTGTCACCACATTATAAGTGCCCTATCTCCTACATAATGTGATCGGCACTGTAATGTAAATAACAACAGTGTTTTTTATTTTGAAAAACGATTAATTTTGAGCAAGATATGCACAATTTTCGATTCATGCTAATTAGTTTCCTAATAGACAACTGGCCATTTTAAAGAGGAGTGTATGACGCTGACCAATCAGCATCATATACGTCTCTCCATTAATTTTTAGCATTACTCGCAAGACAGCGTGATCTCGCGAGTACAGTCACATACACACATTAACTTTACCGAAGTGTCTTGAGAGTGAATAGACATCACCTCCAGCCAGGACGAGATGTCTATTCCCACTCCCGACACTTCGGTAAAGTTTCTTGGGGACTTACTCACACAGCACGCTGTTTTGCGAGTATTGCTAAAAATGAATGGAGAGAAGTGTATGACGCTGATTAGGCAGCGTCATACACTTCTCTTTACAACGCCCAGTTGGTAAAAAAGTAAAAGCACGCGCAGTTGTCTAATAAGAAACTAATTAGCATAAATTTAAAATTGCTCATAACTTGCTCAAAATTGATAATTTTTCAGAATAAAAAACACTGTTGTTATCTACATTACAGTGCCAATCACATTATGTAGGAGATAGGGCACTTATAATCTGGTGTCAGAGCCTCTTTAAGGTGTTAATAATGCACAACTAAAAACTTTTACGGAACTGCAGAGAATATACAAGTTCCCTGATTACGGTCTGTTTAGATATTTTCAAATTAAACACGCTTTTTTGGCCATTAAATATAAATCACGGTTCATTTTTACACCTTTTCAGTCATTAGAATGTTTAAAAACTAAGCAAGGTCTTTTGTCCTCACTATATAAAAAAATTATTTTAGAGGATGAAGGAAATCATTAAAATACAAAGAAAATAGGATAAGGATCTTGGGATTAGGATCAATTGGGGGTTAGTTTATAAACATATCGGAGAAGCATCATTAAATCACGATCACCGATTTATTTGTTTTATGATGAATCATAAACGTTATTATACACCGAAGCTCTTAAAGGTTATGGGGTTAAGGAATAACGATAATTGTCAGAAATGCGGTATAGCAAACCGAACAATACCCCAATTGATACTAGTGGTCCTAGTGACTAATTTAAACAAAACCAGAAAAAGAAACAAGTCACGACCAGGTATTTGGAAAAATACAAATAATCTTTATTAAAGTCAATTAGACACATAGAGACAACATATAACAATTAAACATAATAAAATGCCATGGACCCTCGAACACAAACGGAATCCGAACGTAAAAGCAGAGTGGGCCCCCAGATGTAAAAATGGTCTGACACAACCTATATACGGCTAAAGTGCATAAATACATATTAATGAGCAGGTACTAGGCATGGTACGCTTTGCACAGATGAACACATAAATAAGTATAGAGAGTATATATAAAGTGCAATCTTAAGTAAAAACAACATGCAAAGTAGTATACCTACACCTGCATATAAGAAGATGAATAGGAGATTCATCTTATTTCCAAATACCTGGTCGAGAAATGCGGTATACATCAAGCAGGTCTCATCCACTTATTGTGGCGTTGTCCCAAGCTACATAGATACTGGAGTAGAGTAGCAGCATCTATTTCTAAATTAATTTGGAAAGAGGTTCCAATGGAACCGATGCTATTTATTTTTGGCACCTCCGCTCTTTTGAAAGACTGTGGTTGTAGCAAACTAATTAGAAAGATTTTGTGTCTGGCAAGACTGGTTATCATTTATAAATGGATCTCAAAAGATTTCCCACGGGATGTAGAATGGCACCATAAGGTGAATAGAGTGATGCTTTTTTTTAAATAAGATCTGGAACAGATGGATAATGGAACTATCCCCCGAACAAAAAAAAAGACCTTAGTGCTGGTTTAAAATGAGTTAGTAGCTGTTTGAGGAGTTTTCGTTTTTCTCTCTCTCTCTCCCCCCTCCCCTCGCGATATTTTCCAGGGTTTTAGTAGGCGATTGTTGATTTTCCAGCATTGACTTTTGGGATAGTGTCTGTACTAGATAATATTTTGTTTAATATACTGTTAACTTGGAACTTTTTCTTCATTTTTTTGTTATGTAGTATGGAATATTTTGTTATATAATTCAACAACAGTAAAAAAAAAAATCCTTCTGGGACCCCCAGTAATCAGCAGTAATCTGTGGGGAAACCTGGCAGTAAGGGTATGTGCACACACACTAATTACGTCCGTAATTTACGGACGTATTTCGGCCGCAAGTACCGGACCGAACATAGTGCAGGGAGCCGGGCTCCTAGCATCATAGTTATATACGATGCTAGGAGTCCCTGCCTCTCTGCAGGACAACTGTCCCGTACTGTAATCATGTTTTCAGTACGGGACAGTAGTTCCACGGAGAGGCAGGGGCTCCTAGCATCGTACATATGTATGATGCTAGGAGCCCGGCTCCCTGCACTGAGTTCGGTCCGGGACTTCCGGCCGAAATACGTCCGTCAATTACGGGCGTAATTAGTGTGTGTGCACATACCCTTACTGCAACATTTGGGACATCATCTCCATTGGAAATATGAACCTAACAATACTACTGTTCTTCTGCCTGACCCAGGAGTTCACAGGACTTCCAGGCTGATAAAACCGGCAAACACATCGCAGGCAGTGGCGTAACTACCGCTATAGCAGCCGTAGCGGCTGCTACGGGGCCCGCAGCATAAGGGGGCCCGTGCCACCCGCCGGCATGGGCCCCCCCCCATGGCTGGAGGCTCCGCTATTAGCCGCTATGGCTGCTACAGCGCGACGCCACTGAAGGGGTTGTTTCTACAAAAGACATGCATCCCCTATCCACAGGATAGGGGATGCATGTGTGATCTCTGAGACGCCCAGCGATAAGGAGAACGGGGGACCGAAAGTCCCCCGAAGTTCTCCATGACAGACCTCGGACTTCCGGGGTCTGTCTGCAGCTCCATAGAAATGAATTGTGCACTGGTCACGCTTGTGCGCCTGCGCGACCAGCGCACCTTTCATTTTTATTGAACTGCGCAGACTCCGGAAGTCCATAGTTTGTTATAGAGAACTTGGGGGGACTTTCGGTCTCCCGTTCTCCTTATCGCTGCCAGCGATCACACATGTATCCCCTATCCTGTGGATAGGGGATACATCTCTTTTGTAGGACAAACTATAGGCCGGTTTTTTTTTTGGGGGGGGGGGGGGCTATATGGCGTTATTTACGTGGGGGGGGGTGGGGTTTGTATGGCATTATCTACAGCGGGGTTCTGTATGGTGTTATGTACAGGGGGGGGTCTGTATGGCGTTATCTACATGGGGGTTCTGTATGGCGTTATCTACAGGGGGGGTCTGTATAGCGTTATCTACAGGGGGGGTCTGTATGGCGTTATCTACAGGGGGGGTCTGTATGGCGTTATCTACAGGGGGGGTCTGTATGGCGTTGTCTACAGGGGGGTCTGTATGGTGTTATCTACAGGGGGGTCTGTATGGCGTTATCTCCAGGGGGTCTGTATGGCGTTATCTACAGGGGGTCTGTATGGCGTTATCTACAGGGGGACTCCGTATGGCGTTATCTACAGGGGGACTCTGTATGGCGTTATCTACAGGGGGACTCTGTATGACATTATCTACAGGGGGGTCTGTATGGCGTTATCTACAGATCTGTTCTGTATGGCGTTATCTACAGGAGGGGTTCTGTATGGCGTTATCTACAGGGGGTTTGTATGGCGTTATCTACAGGGGGGTATGTATGGCGTTATCTACAGGGGGGTATGTATGGCGTTATCTACAGGGGGGTCTCTATGGCGTTATCTACAGGGGGACTCTATGGCGTTATCTACAGGGGGGACTCTGTATGGCGTTATCTACAGGGGAACTCTGTATGGTGTTATCTACAGGGCGGGCTCTGTATGGCGTTATCTACAGGGGGGACTCTGTATGGCATTATCTACAGGGGGGTCTGTATGGCGTTATCTACAGATCTGTTCTGTATGGCGTTATCTACAGGAGGGGTTCTGTATGGCGTTATCTACAGGGGGTTTGTATGGCGTTATCTACAGGGGGGTATGTATGGCGTTATCTACAGGGGGTATGTATTGCGTTATCTACAGGGGGGTCTGTATGGCGTTATCTACAGGGGGTCTGTATGGCATTATCTACAGGGGGGAATGTGTGGCGTTATCTACAGGGGGGCTGTATGGCGTTATCTACAGGGGGGCTGTATGGCGTTATCTACAGGGGGGCTGTATGGCGTTATCTACAGGTGGGATTGGGGCTCTAAGATATTATCTACAGGGGGCTGTGTATGGTGCTATGTATAGGAGGGCGCTGTGTGGTGGAATCTATAGGGAGGCACTATCTACAAGGAGGGGGGGGTTGTGTGATACCCAGCGAAGGGGGGCTGCAGTCAAAAGTTTGCTATGGGGCCCAGTCTTTCCTAGTTACGCCCCTGATCGGAGGCTACATAATCATCCTCACTCCCCTCCCCCTCCCCTTCTTGTTATATTTGATAAGCCAGGAAGAAAATGTGAAAAAAAATTTTTAAATAAAATTATACTCATACATATTTTTTTAAAACAATAGTTATTTAGATAAAAACACATTGTCAAGGTTTCAATAAAAATACAAAGAAAGGAGTAAAAAAAGTGTCTGTGAAGATCAGCCAGCCTAGCAACGAAAACTATTTGAGCAATTTGTTCTGTAAAAGTCCAGAAGACATAAAAGGCACATCTGTTAAAAGATACAGCAAAATATTGTATCTGTTTTAGCTCCTTATACCATTTTCAGGATACATAGCTCTGTTCATACTTTACACTTTCCGTACGTTCTGTGTATAGTATGTCCCACACCTATATAATGAATGTATAGCCTCGACACATCCAAGTGTATACCATACAGTTGCACAGGTTGCCCTTCTCTTGCAGGATCCCTTTATAGTGAAAAGTTTAGTCAAATATGCTTTCAAATACAATGCCAATGCATACTGCCTGAACGAATGCCAAAAGGACATTCAAAGATTTTTTTTTTAATCAAATAATATCTAATTATTTTACAAGAAATTAAATAGTACAAAAAACACAACAAAACATACAGAAAAGAAACCCCCTCCTAACCCACCCCCCGGCACAAACATAAATGAACAATATGAGTGATACATTTTTCATTTACAAGGAAATTAGCTTACAGCAGTAGGTATGCAGTACATGCTCATGAAGCTTCGGAGTAGTACAAACCGTATACGTGTATATCCATCATTTTTGACATAGCTATAGAAGGCAGCTTAACAGGAAGTCTTCCCATACTAAGTATAACATCTCACACTATCTTTGTAATGATAGGGGTAGGGAAACGGACAAGTGAGCCCTAATCTACCCGCCACTCTGTCCCTGCCTACTTGCAACGACCCGCCCTAGTCGACGGGGTACTACTGGGCGGCGGTCCCTACGCTCAGTAAGTGCACGAGACAAACATACAAGGGAATATAAAGCAAAGGGAAAGGGGCAGTTGCCCACGGCAATACCGTGAGCAACAGAGTGGTGAACGAGCCAGGTCAAACCAGGAGAGCACGAGGTACCAAACGCAGAGCAGAAGAGTAGTCAGAAAGCCAGGGTCAGTATGGAGCAGGATCAAATAGTAGGAGCTGTAGCTGGGCCAGGAAACCACACGGAAAGAATCACAAGCAAGGAGGAACAGGAAAGGCAGGTATAAATAGACAGAGGGCGGGAGCTAGCGGAGTCTGGCCAGGCTGCGATAGGCTCTCCCACTCCTAAGCCTGCCAGCCTGAGTGGTGGAAGCTGGAGTCAGTCTCAGAGAGATAGACTCAGGTGAAGACTGATTACCTCTGGAAGTTAACCCCGAAGCTGTGCCTGGCAGATCCTTTACAGTACCCCCCCCCCTTTTATGAGGGGCCACCGGACCCTTTCTAAGTGGACCTGGTTTACTGGGGAAACGAAGGTGGAACTTCCTGACCAATACCCCAGCGTGAACATCCCGGGCGGGTACCCAAGTCCTCTCCTCAGGCCCGTATCCTCTCCAATGGACCAGGTACTGGAGGGAGCCTTGGACCATCTTGCTGTCCACAATCTTGGCCACCTCGAATTCTACCACCTCAGGGGTGAGAACGGGAACAGGAGGTTTCCTCGAGGGAGCCAAGGACGGGGAGCAGCGTTTAAAGGGAATGTGTTGCCAGAAAAACATGTTTTGTTTTTTTTAAATAAACATTTAGTGTGTGGGTGATTAAACATTGTTCACATTTTTTTTATTTTTTTCACGAGTCAGGAAATATTATAAATTAATTTTAATTTATAATACTACCCATTTTTGGTCACTAGATGGAGCTATTCCCAAAATTGCAGCATTGCAACATTGGGTTAAAAGCCCTCGCTCTAGTGAGCTCTCAGCATCCCCCCCTCCTTTATCCTGGCTAGTGCCGGGATAAACGAGGGGTTTGAACGGTGTAACCTCCTACACTGTGTGTCGCCATTTTTTGAGCTAACACACAGTGTAGTAGGTTTACATACAGTAGTAAACACACACAAACACGAACATACATTGAAATCTCTTACCTGCTCCTGCCGCCGCGGCTCCCTCCGGCCCGTCCGCTCCGTTTGCTGCCGCTGGTCCAAGTGCACAAATCCGGAAGCCGCGACTGGAAGTAGTAATATTACTGTCCGGCCGCGACTTCCGGTCCACAGGAAAATGGCGCCGGACGGCGCCAATTTCGAATTGGACTGTGTGGGAGCGGCGCATGCGCAGTTCCCACACAGACGCCGTACACTAAAGTCAATGGGACGGGAGCCGTTCGCAGTCCCTATGGGACTGTGGCTGCCGTATTCCATGTCTGTATGTGTCGTTAATCGACACAGACAGAAATGGAACAAAAAATGGCAGCCCCCATAGGGAAGAAAAAGTGTAAAAATAAGAAAAAGTAAAACACAAAACACACAAATGAATATAAACGTTTTTAATAAAGCACTAACATCTTTAACATATAAAAAAATAATTTGTGATGACACTGTTCCTTTAAGGAGGGAGGCATGAAACACGTCGTGTATACGAAAAGATGGGGGTAACTCCAGCCGGAAGGAGACAGGATTGAGGACTTCAATGACCTTGTACGGCCCTATATATCGGGGAGCAAACTTCTTGGACGGGACCTTAAGTCGCAAGTTCCTAGACGATAACCACACCAGATCCCCGACCATAAACAAGGGGTTAGCAGAACATTTTCTATCAGCCTGAGTTTTTTGTACGCTCTGGGACGCCTCTAGGTTCTTCTGAACCTGGGCCCAGACTGTGCACAGTTCCCGATGAACGACCTCTACCTCGGGATTGTTGGAACTACCAGGTGAAACGGAGGAGAACCGTGGATTAAACCCAAAATTACAGAAAAAGGGGGAGACCCCTGACGAGTTACTGACCCGGTTATTAAGGGAAAATTCAGCGAGGGGAATGAATGAGACCCAATCATATTGACAGTCAGAGATAAAACACCTTAAATATTGTTCTAGAGATTGATTAGTCCTCTCAGTTTGGCCATTGGTTTCAGGATGGAAAGCAGAGGAGAAGGACAGATCAATCTCCAACTTCTTACAGAAGGCACTCCAAAACAAAGAAACAAATTGTACCCCTCTGTCCGAAACAATATTGACAGGGACCCCATGGAGACGGAGGATGTGTTTGACAAACAAGGTAGCAAACGTCTTGGCGTTGGGTAGTTTCTTGAGGGGCACAAAGTGGCACATCTTACTGAAGCAGTCTACTACCACCCACACCACCGACTTGCCTTGGGATGGAGGCAAATCGGTGATAAAATCCATGGAGATATGTGTCCAAGGTCTCTGGGGAATGGGCAACGAACGTAGTAAGCCCGCTGGTTGGGACCTGGGAGTCTTGGACCTAGCACAAACCTCACAAGCGGCGACGTAGGCCTTAACGTCTTTAGGCAACCCAGGCCACCAATAGTTTCTGGCAATGAGGTGTTTGGTACCCAGGATGCCTCGATGACCAGATAGTGCGGAGTCATGATTTTCCCTAAGTACCCTTAGCCGGTATTGCAGGGGAACAAACAGCTTGTCCTCAGGAAGGTTCCCGGGAGCTGAACCTTGATCAGCTGCAATTTCAGAGACTAAATCAGAATCAATAGAAGAAATGATTATACCGGGAGGCAAAATACAAGCAGGATCTTCCTCTGAAGGAGGGCTGGCCATGAAGCTACGCGACAGTGCATCGGCCTTAATATTTTTAGACCCAGCCCTATAGGTAACCAAAAAGTTGAATCTGCTAAAAAATAGCGCCCATCGAGCTTGTCTCGGGTTTAGCCTCCGGGCAGATTCTAGGAAAACCAGATTCTTGTGGTCGGTAAGGACCGTTACCTGGTGCCTAGCCCCCTCCAGGAAGTGGCGCCACTCTTCAAATGCCCATTTAATGGCTAAGAGTTCGCAGTTGCCAATATCATAGTTACTCTCAGTGGGTGAAAACTTCCTGGAGAAGTAGGCACAGGGGCGGAGATGGGTGAGGGACCTGGTACCCTGGGACAAGACAGCCCCCACTCCCACCTCGGATGCGTCAACTTCCACGATAAATGGCTCCATTTGGTTGGGCTGAACCAGCACCGGGGCCGAGATAAAGCACTTCTTAAGGACCTCAAAAGCCTGGACAGCCTCAGGAGGCCAGTGGAGGAGATCAGCACCTTTGCGAGTGAGGTCCGTAAGAGGCTTAGCGATGACCGAGAAGTTAGCAATGAATCTCCTGTAATAATTAGCGAACCCCAAAAAACACTGTAACGCCTTCAGGGAGGCAGGTTGGACCCATTCCGCCACAGCCTGAACCTTGGCGGGGTCCATGCGGAATTCATGAGGAGTGAGGATTTGACCCAAAAATGGTATCTCCTGTACCCCAAACACAAATTTTTTGGTTTTTGCAAACAGTTTGTTTTCCCGAAGGACCTGGAGCACCTTCCTGACATGCTCAATGTGGGAGGGCCAGTCCTTGGAAAACACCAGTATGTCATCAAGGTACACTACAAGAAATATACCCAGGTAATCTCTCAAAATCTCATTTATGAAATTCTGGAAGACCGCCAGCGCATTACACAACCCAAAGGGCATGACGAGGTATTCGAAATGACCTTCGGGCGTGTTAAACGCAGTCTTCCACTCATCCCCCTCTTTGATGCGGATAAGGTTATACGCCCCCCGTAGATCAAACTTAGAGAACCATTGGGCCCCCTGAACCTGATTAAAGAGATCAGGAATCAAAGGAAGGGGATACTGGTTCCTTACAGTGACCTTATTCAGGTTACGGTAGTCAATGCATGGCCTAAGACCACCATCCTTCTTCCCTACGAAGAAGAAGCCAGCACCTACCGGAGAAGTAGAGGGGCGAATGTAACCCTTGGCCAGGCATTCCTGGATATACTCTCTCATGGCTTCACGTTCGGGACAAGAAAGATTAAATATCCTACCCTTAGGAAGCTTAGCTCCTGGTACCAATTCGATAGCGCAATCATATTCTCTATGAGGAGGTAACACTTCGGAGGCCTCCTTAGAGAACACATCAGCGAAGTCCCGAACAAACTCAGGTAGCGTGTTCACCTCCTCAGGGGGAGAAATAGAATTAACAGAAAAACATGACGTCAAACATTCATTACCCCATTTGGTAAGCTCCCCAGTATTCCAGTCAAACGTGGGATTATGCAACTGCAACCAGGGAAGGTCTAAAACCAAATCGGACGATAATCCCTGCATCAATAGTACAAATGCATGGAGCCAACAAGGAGTTCAAAAACAGGGGTATGCTGTGTAAAATAACCATTAGCAAGAGGAGTGGAGTCGATACCCACTACCGGGACAGGTTTAGGCAAATCAATCAAAGGCATAGCAAGAGACATAGCAAATTCCACAGACATGATATTGGCAGAAGACCCTGAATCCACGAAGGCACTGCCGGTAGCAGACCTACCACCAAAAGAGACCTGAAATGGAAGCAAGATCTTATTACGTTTCATATTTACGGGAAATACCTGTGCGCCCAAGTGACCTCCCCGATGATCACTTAGGCGCGGAAGTTCTCCGGCTGCATTCTTACGCTTAGGACAGGTGTTCACTTGATGCTTGTCATCACCACAGTAGAAGCAGAGACCATTCTTCCTGCGGAAATCTCTGCGTTGTTGGGGGGACACGAAGGCCCCGAGTTGCATAGGTACCTCTGAGTCTTCCGGGGAAGAACGTAGCAACGGAACCTCGGGAGGCATCATGGGGGAGTCGGAGGAGAAAACACATAAACGTTCGCGTTGTCGTTCCCTGAGACGTCGGTCAAGTCGTACCGCTAAAGCCATAACCTGGTCTAGGGAGTCAGAAGAGGGATAGCTAACTAGCAGGTCTTTCAGGGCATTCGACAGACCCAACCTAAACTGGCACCTCAAGGCAGGGTCAGTCCACCGAGAAGCTACGCACCACTTCCTAAAGTCAAAACAATACTCCTCAACAGGTCTCTTACCCTGACGTAAGGTCACCAGCTGACTCTCGGCAAAGGCAGTCTTGTCAGTCTCGTCATAAATGAGTCCGAGAGCAGAAAAGAAAAAATCAACGGAGGAAAGTTCAGGGGCGTCAGGAGCCAAGGAGAAGGCCCATTCTTGGGGCCCGTCCTGGAGCCGGGACATAATTATACCCACTCGCTGGCTCTCAGAACCTGAGGAGTGGGGCTTTAAGCGAAAGTAAAGCCTGCAACTCTCCCGAAAGGAGAGAAAAGCCCTCCGGTCCCCTGAGAATCGGTCGGGCAACTTGAGGTGGGGTTCAGGAGTTGAGGTGAGGGGAACTACCATGGTAGCATCAGGCTGGTTGACCTTCTGATCCAGGGCCTGGACCTGTAGGGAGAGACCCTGCATTTGCTGAGCCAGGGTCTCAAGGGGGTCCATAGTAGTGTCAGGGACCAGGGTAGACTAGGTATATGGGCTTGTGATTATGTAATGATAGGGGTAGGGAAACGGACAAGTGAGCTCTAATCTACCCGCCACTCTGTCCCTGCCTACTTGCAACGACCCGCCCTAGGCGACGGGGTACAACTGGGCGGCGGTCCCTACGCTCAGTAAGTGCACGAGACAAACATACAAGGGAATATAAAGCAAAGGGAAAGGGGCAGTTGCCCACGGCAACACCGTGAGCAACAGAGTGGTGAACGAGCCAGGTCAAACCAGGAGAGCACGAGGTACCAAACGCAGAGCAGAAGAGTAGTCAGAAAGCCAGGGTCAGTATGGAGCAGGATCAAATAGTAGGAGCTGTAGCTGGGCCAGGAAACCACACGGAAAGAATCACAAGCAAGGAGGAACAGGAAAGGCAGGTATAAATAGACAGAGGGCGGGAGCTAGCTGAGTCTGGCCAGGCTGCGATAGGCTCTCCCACTCCTAAGCCTGCCAGCCTGAGTGGTGGAAGCTGGAGTCAGTCTCAGAGAGATAGAATCAGGTGAAGACTGATTACCTCTGGAAGTTAACCCCGAAGCTGTGCCTGGCAGATCCTTTACAATCTTATTTGTATCATCGGTGCAAGTTCTGGCACATTCAACCATGGTCCCCATATGGATTAAAATTTATTAAGAGCATTTAGTTTGACATACACAGACCTTTCCAATGCAATCATTTTATTTACCTTAGCAATTAATTTTTTCCTAGTCGGCGGGGCGCCCTGTATCCAATTCAGTGCAATTAGTTCTCTTGCTATATAGAGCAGTCGTTCTGTAGTCAACTTATCGTGTGTCGGTACAAGGGTAACACAACCCAGCATGCATTCCAATGGTGTCCCTTGCAGTGTGATAGCATATGTGTCATTGATCAATTTTATCATGCTAGACAAATATGATGTTAGGTGTATGCAGGACCATAGAATGTGAAAATGATCAGCTCCTTCTTCCAAACATCTTGGGGAGGTAGAGTCACAACGCACTCCGATATTGAAGATACATTTAGGGGTCTGGTGTATTCTATGAATAATATACAGTGACCACCAAAAGTTCCGGAACACCCTCATAGCTTTTGAACGGCTCAAGATAGAGGGTTGAAATTTGGTGAGATTTAATTAGGTCATAAAATCTACCAGTTAACGGCAAAAAAAAACAAAAAAACACCCCCTTGGGGGCAACAAAATCTTAAATGGCATGGGGGGGGGGGAGTAGAGGGGGACGGGGGGGGGCATTTGCAAGCACTTTCCAATACGAAAACAATGCTGCAATCGATTTTGATATAGGATTTTATTTTGCTGAGATATTTAACTTTAAAGTTATCATCTTCATTATCGGCTACCGCCGGTTTTAGCATTACACAAAATTTACCGTGGGGGTAAAATTCTAAATCTGTGTCGGCGCTTGTGCGTGTGTGAGCTTGGGAATATCACATCAAGGTGACTTTAAATTACGTATTATTACAATCGGCCTTGGCGATACAAAATGTACCTTGTCTACGATTGTAACATGATTTCATGTGTACACATTTCGGTAGTGAGTACGCCATTCAGCTCCGCACCCTGGTGGCAGAGCTGTCCTGGGACAATGAGGCCTTGGGGGCTACATTCTGGCAGGGACTGTCTCCTAAGATTAAAGACGAGCTCGCTGCTCGTGATCTGCCACCTACCCTGGATGACCTCATACTTTTAGCCACCCGGATTGACATGAGGATCCGGGAGCGATCCCAAGAGGTTCGCCTGGAGGCAAGATTCCCACCAGAGGAGTCTAGGCAGGTGGACCTGTTTAAACAGTCTGTCCAGAAGAGACACCGCAGATGCAGTTTAGGACTTTGTCTGTATTGCGGCCTCAGAGGCCATCTTGTGCGTTTGTGTCCGCAGAGGCAAATTCCCGTGCCAAGGATTGGTTGGAGAGACAACCCTAGGTGGAACGGTGCTAGGGAGAAAGTTCTCCTCTAAACTGTCCATTCCCGTGACCATAGTGTCTGGTGAAAAGACGCAGCGGGTCTCTGCATATCTGGACTCAGGGTCCGCAGCAAACTTCATCCGGAAAGACCTAGTGGATCTTCTTCAGTTGTCCACAGTCCCCCTGGGGATATCTTTGGCTGTTGCCTCTGTGAATGGACTGCCTCTGCCCGACCCAATCGTAGCTGAGACCAAACCGCTGAGACTCCAAGTTGGAGCCCTTCATTCAGAGCAAATCTCACTTTTTGTTGTGCCCAAAGCCGTCAACCCTGTGCTGCTGGGTCTGCCTTGGCTTCGGCTACATGCCCCAGTTCTGGACTGGAATTCCGGAGAGGTTCTCCAATGAGGTCTCAAATGTCGCAATCGCTGTCTGTCGCAGATCCATCCGGTCCAGTCCCCTTTGCATCAGTCATAGGCAGGATTGCCTCCTCAGTACTCTCAATTTGCAGATGTCTTCAGCAAGAAGGAGGCTGAGACGCTCTCTTCTTGCCAGAGACATAGTCTATGTCGATCTACATCAAGGAGAATCTGGAGAGGGGTTTCATACGGAAGCCTTCCTCCCCGGCCGGGTTCTACTTTTTGTCAAGAAAAAAGATGGATCTCTTCGGCCTTGCATTGACTACTGTGGTCTCAATCAAGTCACGGTCAAAAACAAATATCTGTTACCCCTAATCTCTGAACTATTTGACCGCATAAGAGGAGTCAAGATCTCCTCTAAATTGGACTTGCGTGGGGCTTACAACTTGATTAGAATCCGTCAAGGTGATGAGTGGAAAAACAGCGTTTAACACTAGAAACGGGCACTACGAATACCTGGTGATGCCCTTCGGTCTGTGTAACGCTCCCGTGGTCTTCCAGGAATTCGTCAATGACATCTTCCGAGACCTCCTCTATGTCTGTGTTGTGGTCTATCTCGATTACATTTTAAAATTTTTTCTCCAGATCCGACGACTCATCTGAGACCTGTCCATCAAGTTCTGCTGCGACTAAGGGAGAATCGCCTGTATGCCAAGCTGGAGAAGTGCGTGTTTGATAAAAATTCTCTCCCCTTCCTAGGCTACATCATCTTGGATCAAGGCCTCCGGGGAGGACTTTTGTACTCCAGGCAGACAGGAGGAGAATCCTTTGCTGGGGACACAGCTCCAAACTGGCGGTCCGTAAAACCTGCGATCTGATTGCCCGTCAGTTCTGGTGGCCCACGCTGCCCAAAGACATCATGGACTTTGTCACGTCCTGCACGGTGTGCGGGGCTAACAAGATTGCTCACTCTAAGCCTGCTGGTCTGCTCCAGCGGCTGCCTGTGCAAATTTCTCCCTGGCAGCATATCGCAATGGACTTTGTCACGGACTTAACCCCCTCTGCTGGATGCAGTACAGTCTGGGTGGTGGTGGACCGTTTCTCGAAAATGGCTCATTTCGTTCCACTGACCAGCCTACCCTCTGCTTCTCGACTGGCCAACCTCTTCATCCAACACATCTTCCGCCTGCACGGCTTACCTCTGCATACCGTGTCTGATCGGGGGGTTCAGTTCACCTCAAAGTTCTGGAGAGCCCTCTCTAAACTCATTGATGTAAAGTTGGACTTTTCCTCAGCCTACCACCCCCAGTTCAATGGTCAAGTCGAGAGGATCAATCAGATCATGGAGAACTATCTACGACACTTAATCTCCAGGCAGCATGATGACTGGGTGTAGCTTCTTCCTTGGGCCGAGTTCTCTTATAACAACCACACGAGTCCACTGCTGCCACACCGTTCTTCATTTTTTACGGCCCACACCCATGAATTCCTCTCCCGGGGTCAGTTACATCCCAGGTGGCCGCAGCAGACTCTGTATTCAGGGTATCTGGCAGCAAACCCGATCCTCTATTCTGCTGCCGGTCGACCGCATAAAGTGTAAGGCGGACACTAGGAGAAGAGTGCCGCCTCAGTTCCTTCCAGGTACCAAGGTCTGGCTGTCCTCTAGGAATATCCGGCTGAAGGTGCCATCACGCAAATTTGCTACTAGGTTCCTCAGACCCATCGAGATCATGCAACAGATCAACCCTGTCTCCTACAAGCTTCAGCTGCCTCCTACCCTCAAGATCCCCAACTCCTTTCATGTTTCCCTCCTGAAGCCTGTGGTCCTGAACCGCTAATCCAAGATTCCTGGTCCTGCAGTTAACTCCGGTGGTTCATCTGATACATTGTTAACTTAAAGGGAACCTGTCACCAGCATTTCACTTATTAAACTAGCAATACCTGGTGGTAGTGGGTGAAAAATCATTTCTATATAACCTATAATTGTCTTCTTAGTCGGCTCTGTAGCTTTGGAATTCAGTTTTTTAGAGTTCATACACTGTATGCAAATGAGCAGAAAAGAGTCACATCTTCGTTTGAAAAGAGTCAGATCTTCATTCCTCAAGTCTTTCCGAGTTCACCCCACCTCCTTGCTTTTGATTGACAGCTCCTCGCCTTACCCCAGCACACAAAATCCTGCGCTTGTGCATTGATGTCCTATTCTGGTGTGTGCGCACAATGGAACACCGGATTATTACGATAAAAGGCGCAAAATGTTTGCAGACCGTTATTTACAGTCGGAGGAGGAGTTTAGGAGAGGGGATAACGGCAATGAACTTTTGATAGCAGCGGCCAGTGAGGCATAAGTAAAGTTCAATAGGTGAAATGCTGGTGACAGGTTCCCTTTAAGGAGATCCTGGACACCAAAAAAGTAGGAGGAGGAACCTTCTATCTAGTGGATTGGAAGGGATTTGGTCCAGAGGAGAGGTCCTGGGAGCCAGAGGAGAACCTCAATGCTCCTACCCTCATTAAGATGTTCCTCTCTCGCTCTGGTCCCAAGTAGAGGGGGGATACTGTAACGTCCGCGGCCGCTGACCGCAGAGTCCTCTCATCCTGCCGACACCTTCCTTCCCGGAGATGCCAGCACATGCGGCCGTCCAGGCCAGGGCCGCCGTCAGGCGGGTATTACTGATACTCCCGTCAGGGGCACGGCCACACGGATGAAGAAAAGGGGCCCGCCGGGCTGCTGTCGCCCCCCCCCCTCGGACTGTTGCCCCCCCTCGCAACACTCACGGGCCCCCCTCGCAACGCTCCCGGCCCCCCCTCGCAACGCTCACGCCCCGCCCCTACTAACGCCCACGTCACCCCCCTAGCAACGCTCGCGGCACCCCCCTAGCAACACTCGCGGCACCCCCCTAGCAACACTCGCGGCACCCCCTCCATACCTGTTGTAGCTTCACTGGACGGAGAAGATGCAGCATTTGCAGAAGCTCCGTGTGGAGATCCCGCCCCCCAGCCAGCTCCTCTACACTGCCGAACGGACCTGCAGGCTGGTGAGTATTTTCCCCTATCCATCCTGCCTCCCATCCCCCTGACCCAATTTGTAGAATGTGTAAAGTTGATTAAAATGTTTTTTGGTATTTTTTCGTTTTCCTACCGTTTTTTTTGCCACGATTTTCGTAATCGCTGCAAAAATGGAGCAGTTTTGCCGCGATTATATAAAAATCGCAATTACGAAAATTGCATAAACAAAGGATACAAAACATGAAAAGTGCTGTTAGGCTATATTTCTCAGTGCGGTCAAATCACGTTTTTGCCGCGATTTTGCAAAAATTGTGGCAAAAAAATGGGATTTCACCGCACTGTGTAACTAGACTAAGGCCTTATTCAGGCCGACCACAATTCATGGAGGCGGACTCCTAGCATCATAGTTATCAGTGTTGCTGGGAATTCTTGCCTCTCCGCGGGAATACTGTCCCATACTGTAATGATGCTTTCAGTACGGGACCGGGGACAGTATTCCCACTGGAAGGGAGGGACTATGATCATAGATAACTGTGATGCTAGAAACCCGACTCCCTGAACTGTGGTCGGTCCGGGAAATATGGCCGATACACAGTCCGTAAATCACAAACCGAACATGGACGTTTGAATAAGGCCACTTACTTGCCTCCTATTTTTGGTGCGGATTGCGCACTGAAAATTCACTACAAATTACAATATAAGGCCTTATTCACACGAACGTGCTATACGTCCGTGCTACGTGCGTGATTTTCACAGGCGTCGCACGGACTTATGTTAGTGAATGGGGCCGTTCAGACTGTCAGTGAATTTCACGCAGCGTATGTGCGCTGTGTAAAACTCACGACATGTCCTATACTTGCCCGTGTTTCGCGCGGCACGCACCCATTGAAGTCATTGGCTGCACGTAAATCGCACACGGCACACGGAAGCACTTCCGGGTGATGCGCGTGATTCGCTCTACAGTAGGTAAAGAAGTGAAGGGAAACATAAAAGCCCCTCCTTTACTGTCTTGTAACATAAAAACAGAGTATCATAATGATGCCGGCTGCGCGAAAATCACGCAGCCACGCACCATATGCTGATGCCACACTGAACTTTTGCTTGCGCAAAACACAGCGTTTTTTGCGCGTGCAAAACGGACACGTCCGTGTGAATAAGGCCTAAGGCGATATTCATACCAACGTGTGTGAAATCAGACGTGAAGAACGGCCGTTTTTCGTGGCCGATTTGCAGCCGTGCGGGACCCGTTTTCACAGACTTGAGTCTATTGAGGGATCCGTGAAAACGCACAAAAATAGGACATGTCCTATTTTTTTACAGGCCCTTCACACGGTCCGTTAAAACAACGACCATGTGAATAACCCCATAGAAATACATGCAGCCGTGTAACGGCCATTAAAAAAAACATCCTTCACACGGACGATTAACACGTTAGTCTGAATAAGCCCTAACTCATGTGAATGGGGTTTGTCAAAACATCATGCACGTGCAGCATTTCACCCCACAAATAATTTTTTTTCAGCTTCCCAGTACATTATGCGGTACAATAAATCGTGCCATGAAAAACTACAACTTGTACCGCAAAAAACAAGCCCTCAAGTAAAAAAAATTATTGCTTTTGGAAGGTGGAGAGGAAAAAACAAAAGTTAAAATCCCAAAAATGGCTGAGGAGGGAAGGGGTTAAATACGATGCATGCCTATTAGGATATGTTCACACAATTAGCAAAAACAGTCTGAAAATACGGACATATTCAAGCGAAAACAGCTCCTGATTTTCAGAAGTTTTTTAAGCAAACTCGTGTTTTTCACTGTGTTTTTTATGGCCGTTTTTGGAGCTGTTTTTCTATAGAGTCAATGAAAAACGGCTCCAAAAACATCTGAAGAAGTGACATGCACTTCTTTTTCGCGGCCGTTTTTTTACGCGGCCGTTGTAAAAAGAACGGCCCATCGGAACACAACGCTGTTTTTTTCTCATTGAAATCAATGGGCAAATGTTTGGAGGCGTTCTGCTTCTGAAATTTCGGACGTTTACGGCCAGAAAAACGGCCGAAAATAAGCTGTGTGAACATACCCTAATGTTGCAGAATTGTAACGTATTTCATCCTTTACAATGTAAAGGGTTAATTTGCTGTAAAACCCCAGCAAATTCTGTAACCCACACATTGAGGAATTTGGTGCACAAAATCCGCATCAAAACCGCAGGTAATTCCGCAGGTAATATCTGCACGTATTAGTGCGTTTTTTGATACGTTTTTAGGTGCGGTTTTGACATTTTGATGCGGAAATATGTGCAGGTTTTATGCTGCAGATTTTTTTATTATTTTTTAAACTGGTCAGAAACAATTTGCAAGCGGAAACGCAAGATAAAGTGACATGTAGCATATTTTCAAATACGCACCGCAGGTAAATTTTTGTGCAGAAAATGCGATATGTAAATGAGATTTCTTGATCTCATTTACTTTTCTGGTCCTCTATTACACTGTGGATTTGCCGCACTAAAATACCCGCGACAAATTTGCACGTAATAAGTATCGTGTGCATTTGGCCTAACAGAGATTTTTTTAACTCCCACATGTTGGATTTGATACGGATTCCGATGACATGCCGATGATTCTGCATCCCATGCATATGAGGTTTCCGCAACCCAGTTCACATGCTGTGAAAAATTTTCCACGTGTATTTTTGTCCGCACCATGAAAAGAAATCCGCCACAGCAATAAGCACCGTGCGACTTATATTACATGGAAAAGCCGAGGATGAGCTACTTTGAATGACAATGGGACTTAGGCCTTGTTCACACAGCTTTTTGCAGGCAGAAAAATCTACCTTGAAATTCCTTCAGGCTTTCTCTGCCTCCCATTAATGTCAATGGGAGGTCAGAGACGGAAATGCCTGAAGAAAGAGCATGTCGCTTCTTTCTCTCGCGGGAAAAAAACGCCTTCGCCTCCCGTTGAAATCAATAGGAGGCGATTTCAGACGTTTTTTGCCGCGGTTTCCACTGAAAAAAATGTGGCAAAAAAACTCTGTGTGAACAGGGCCTTATTCTCGAGCGGATCTGCTACACGCTTGTAGCATCTGCGCCAGGAATCAAAGGGAAAGCCTCCGATTTTTGCTGTTGAAAAACACATTGAACTTTAATGGCAACGTAAGAGCGGAGCATTAGTTCTCCTTACATCCTCACAAGCGCTTCCCCCTCCCTTCCCCCTTCACATCGTGTTGTTGCCCTAAATTTATCGTGTAGTCAGGAAATCTCCTACCTTACAGTATAAACAACGTAGACGTTAATTCACAGGGCTCCATAATGTCCTTTTAGCCTCCGTCGTGCTGGTAGACGTCGGTTTACCTTCTTTTTGAAGGATGGAATAGCGTAGTAGACTTTGTTATTCCGGAGTCCCCAGGCAGCATCACGAGTGCTCTACCCGTGGGCTTTATCCCTGGGAAAGCTCCTGACATCACTGTCCATATATGTAAAGTGACATCAGGGGATTCTCCAGGGCCGGAATCCCTGGCCAGAATGTTGCCGACGCTCCGGCCGTGTACTCAGGCTTTGCAAAGCTTCGGACGTCACTTTACGTATATGGACAACAGGAAAGGTGCCAGAGTCCCTGGGCAGAGCACTAGTAGAAGGCTCCAGCTCTGTTCATGGGCAGTGACTTCAGTAGTTTCCCCTGGGCCATTCCCCAGGCGACGTATCCCACTGTATGCCATACAGTCGGATACGTTTTAGCTAAATAGATCAAAATCCGGAGCATTAACCGGTCACTGCCGGCTCCATGGTTTCCTTCACTGTAATTGACATCAGCACCAAAATCAGTTAATGCGAATAACTTACAAACGTGACTGCCACAACTTCCGTTGCCCACCCCCGGTAATGGAGGGGGGGGGCACAGATATCTTGGCTGTATGGGGCCCAGAAATTCCTGATGGCAGCCCTGGTCCTGGCCTGTAGGGACGACTAAGTTGTGCGTGCGAGCTCAGTCCCGGCCTTAAAGGGCCAGTGCACACACATGTTTAGAATTGTCTAATCACCCTGGACTATAAGAAGGTCCCTGCCCCTTCACTCATTGCCTGAGCATTGTTGTGTTTTCCCGTGTCAGTCTAGCAAATGGTCCCTCAGTGTTTTCCTGTTCCCATTGTTCCCGTTCCTGCTACCTAAATCCCGTATCCCGTGATACCTTGTTCCTGTGCCTTAAAAGAGTTGGAGTCGTGTTGTGTTACACCACGCCTGGTGTCTGCTGCCAAGGTCCCATCTGAGCCTAGCCACTGATACTGTCTGTACTACCACAGGTACCCTTGCTCGGACTATAGACTTTACTTGGTACACTCTTTGGCCAGCTGCTATCCTGCTACAGCGGTACGGCCCAGTGGGTCCACATACCCACAGATTGTGACAACAAGCACAAATACAGATCAGTACAGAGATCATTTGCAAATTCAGTTTAACCCCTGCCATAAAAAAAAGGTAGGAAACCTCCAGCCCACCAGTCCTGCGTCTCTTGTTCAGACATCGCTCGGATCTCCGCAACGGCTCACGGTAGATAACATAGAAAAAGAAAAAGTGTGATCCAGCGCTGAAGGGTGGTTTAAAAGGAATCGATGTTCTCAATTTTATTAGCAAACAAAAGAATAAAATGTAGAGATGCAGCAGCGAGGTGGCTTGTATAGTCAATTACCCCTGCCATATAAGTTTGTACGGCATAAAACGACAGCTCCCAGTATAGCCAGAACGATGGTAAGGATACTGGGAGTTGTTATTTGACAAAAAAAAAAACAGTACACCCATCATCTCGCTGCCGATCATGCAGTGACTACAGTACTGATCAGTCACAGGGAGAGTAAAGATTTAGGCTGGGTTCACACGACCTATTTTCAGGTGTAAACGAGGCGTATTATGCCTTGATTTACGCCTGAAAATACGGCTCCAATACGTCGGCAAACATCTGCCCATTCATTTGAATGGGTTTGCCGACGTACTGTGCTGACGACCTGTAATTTACACGTCGTCGTTTGACAGCTGTCAAACGACGACGCGTAAAATGACTGCCTCATCAAAGAAGTGCAGGGCACTTCTTTGGACGTAATTTGAGCCGTTTTTCATTGAATTCAATGAAGAACAGCTCACAATTACGGCCGTCAAAGACGACTCGCAAAATGTGAGTACGAGGAATTACATCTGAAATGTGAAGATTCTAGCTATTGCTCTGCGTCCATATTATTTACCCCGTGAATTTTCAGTCGTTGTGATAATATGTGTTTATATTATGCCATCAGGAAATTGGGTCGTTGCTCGTGATGTTTTGGCGCACTGTGTTTCGCTACTCCAGACCAAATACCCTGATTGTCTAATAATAATTTCTGGTGATTTTAACCAAGTTAAGGTTAGTTCACTATTGCCAAAATTCGAACAGTATATCAAGTGTCCGACTAGAGGGGTGAATAAATTAGATCTTATGTTTGCTAATATTGTGGGTGAATACAATTCAGTGGCATTGCCGCCTCTTGGAAGATCGGACCATAATTTGATATTGTTACATCCGGCTTACAAACCGGTAGTATTAAGAAATAAATTAAAAACAAAGAGTGTTCAAACATGGAGTAGAGAAGTGGAGGATGAACTCCAAGAATGTTTTGAGACTACTGATTGGGACTTAGGGGGGATTCACACGAACGTGTATTCGGTCCGTGCGAGCCGCATGGTTTTTATGCGCCACGCACAGACCAATACAAGTCTATGGGGCAGTACAGACAGTCCGTGCTTTTTGCGCAGCGTTTGTCAGCTGTGCAAAAAGCGCGACATTGTCAATATCTCCGTGTATTTCGCGCATCACGCACCCATTGAAGTCAATGGGTGCGTGAAAACCACGCAGGTCGCACGGAAGCACTTCCATGCGAACCGACTGAAACAGCGCACCAGCTGTCAAAAGGATGAATGTAAACAGAAAAGCACCACGTGCTTTTCTGTTTCCAAACATCCAAACGGAGTGTCTTTGAGATGAGTGAACCCGGACAACCGAACCGAACTTCACCGGGTTCGGCCGAACTCGTTTTGGCCGAACCCGGCAAAAAAATTTCCGGTACGCGACGTCAGGAGAAAGTCACTGTCCAGGGTGCTGAAAGAGTTAAACTGTTTCAGCACCATGGACAGTGACTTCCGATCCCAATATACATGAACCTGTAAAAAAAAACGAAGTTCTGACTTACCGATAACTCCCGGCTTCTTCCTCCAGTCTGACCTCCCGGGAACGGCCGGGAGGGAAGTTCTCGGTAAGTACGAACTTTTTCTTTTTTTTTAACAGGTTTCTCGATATTGTGTTCGCCATTCACTGTCGAGGGTGCTGAAAGAGTTACTGCCGATCAGTTAGCTCTTTCAGCACCTTGGACAGTGACGGGCGTCGACTAGCCTCATCTCTATGATGGCGGCTGCGCGAAAATCACACAGCCGCGCATCATACACGGATGACACACGCAGCTGTCAAGTGGTTTTTGCGCGCGCAAAACGCTGCGTTGTTTGTGCGCGCAAAAACGCAACGTTCGTCTGAATCTGCCCTAACTGTGTGACTCTACGGGTGGGAATATTGATGAGGTGGTGGACATCATATCAGAATATGTTAGATTCTGTACCGAGAGTATTGTACTAGGAAAAAAGTGTAGTGCTACCCGATTAACAAGCCATGGAATAACCCCTTCCCTCTTTAGCCACTTTTGACCTTCCTGACAGGGCCTCATTTTTCAAATCTGACATGTTTAATTTTATGTGGTAATAACTTCGGAATGCTTTAACCTATCCAAGCGATTCTGAGATTGTTTTCTCGTGACACATTGGACTTTATGTTACTGGCAAAATTTGCTCGATACATTCAGTATTTAATTGTGAAAAACACCAAAATTTAGTGAAAAATTGCAAAAATCAGCATTTTTCTAAATTTTTTATGTATCTGCTTGTAAGACAGGCAGTTATACCACACAAAATAGTCACTAATTAACATCCCCATATGTCTACTTTAGTTTGGCATCGTTTTTTTGAACATCCTTTTATTTTTTTTAGGACGTTACAAGACTTAGAACTTTAGCAGCAAATCCTCACATTTTCAAGAAAAAATCAAAAGGCTCTTTTTACAGGTTCCAGTTAAGTTATGAAGTGGCTTTGAGGGCCTTATATATTAGAAAACCCCAATAAGTCACCCCATTTTAAAAACTGCACCCCTCAAAGTATTCAAAACAGCATTTAGAAAGTTTCTTAACCCTTTAGACATTTTGCAGGAATTAAAGCAAAGTAGAGGTGAAATTTAAAAATTTAATTATTTTTTTTTGCAGAAATTCATTTTAATCAATTTTTTTGTAACAAAGAAGGTTTTACAAGAGAAATGCAACTCAATATTTATTGCCCTGATTCTGCAGTTTTAAGAAATATCCCACATGTGGCCCTAGCTTGTTTAAGGACTGAAGCCCATGCCTCATAATGAGAGGAGCACCTAGTGGATTTTGGGGCCTCCTTTTTATTAGAATATATTTTAGGCAACATGGTTTGAAGAGGTCTTGTGGTGTCAGAACAGTGGAAATCCCCAAAATGTGACCCCATTTGGGAAACTACACCCCTCAAGGAATTTATTTAGGGGTATAGTAAGCATTTTGACCCTACAGGTTTTTTGCAGAAATTAGGCTGTGAAAATGAAAATCTACATTTTTTCAAATAAAATGTGGGTTTAGCTAATTTTTTTTAATTTCTACAAGGGCGAAAGGAGAAAAAGCTCAACAAACTTTGTAAAGCAATCTCTCCCGAGTAAAACAGTACCCCACATGTGGTCATAAATGGCTGTTTGGACACACGGTAAGGCTCAGAAGGGAAAGAGCGCCATTTGGCTTTTGGAGCTCAAATTTAGCAGGAATAGTTTGCGGAAGCCATGTCGCATTTGCAATGCCCCTGAGTCGACAAAACAGTGGAAACCCCCCACAAGTGACCCCGTTTTGGAAACTACACCCCTTGAGGAAATTATCTAGGGTTATAGTGAGCATTTTGACCCCACAGGATTTTTGCAGAAATTATTGGAAGTAGGCCATGAAAATCTACATTTTTTCAAATAAAATGTAGGTCTAGCTATTTTTTTTTTCATTTCCACAAGGGCAAAAGGAGAAAAAGCTGAGAAGGGAATGAGCGCCATTTGGAGCTCAAATTTAGCAGGAATGTTTTGCAGAGGACATTTGGGGTATAGTGAGCATTTAAATAAATGATCCAATTAAAAATCCATGGATGTGTGATAATCTTTGAAGCACTCCTTTATACACAGGCCAGGTTTTTCGGTGCAGGTGTCGCACTGATAAATGGTGTCTTTTCTTCTCCCCCTTTTGTAGCACACTTTGCACCTTTTTTGGGTCCTTCCATTATTACCAGTGGAGGGGATTTCGCTGGGAAAGTGTTGTCCTGGTACAATACGTGGACCATCGCTTCTAGAAGTACTGGGGCCCTCCCCTTCTTGGTTCCCAAATACAAGGGCCTTGATAACCACCTCTTGAAAATTAAGGAAAGTCCCTGTCCGGCCTGCACATTGGTATAGCACATAAGAGTTATACAATGCCATCTGTACCATGTGTACGGCCAGCTTTTTGTACCACACCTTTGTTTTCCGCATGGCACTGTATGGCTTTAGTACTTGATCAGAGAGATCAACCCCTCCCATGTATTTATTGTAGCACTAGGATGCATTCTGGCTTGGGGGTCATTGTAGTGCTACCTCGGACAGGTACAGGGGTGCTGCCGCTGGCTTTTTTACTAGGCCCATATGTAGCACAAGTCCCCAAAATGTCATCATCTCTGCTGCCTCTATGGGGGTCCACCTAGCAAATGATGATGTGGGGTTTTGGGCTAAAAATTGCTGGGCGTATAAATTTGTCTGGGCCACCATTACATTAACAAAATCCTCAGAGAAAAAGACCTTGAAAAAGTCAATTTCTGTGAGGCCTGCGGTCTCTAACCGAATTCCTGAGCTCCCTGTGAAATCCGGAATGTGAGACTCATAATTCTCAGGGGGTGGGTTCCACATGATATCACTAATTTGGGGGGTTGCCTGAGCTGATGTCCTGGGGCGCCTTTGTGGGGGTTGCTCATCACTGAATGAGGATGAGGAGGAGCTCAAGAGGAATGGGGCAATTTCCTCTTCTCCCTCGCTTGCCGATTCAGTGTCAGAGGCCAGGATGGCGTATGCCTCCTCGGCTCAGTAGACTCTTTGGGATGATTGGGACATTTCTATTAGGGGGTATGTAGTGCTTCAACACGTGTAATAAGGTGGTTGTGTGTGTTGTGCTTTTACACGTGTAAATGAAATTTATAGAAAAAAAAAAAAGGAAGAGAAGAAAAAGAATAAGATAAAAATTTAAGAGAGAAATTTACTGAACGTCCAATATAAAACTGTAAAAAATTCCTGACTACCTGACACTAACAAATGAATAACTAACGCTAATTATAATGCAGTAAATTGACTCTAAAACTGTCGCTACGCTATAAAAAATTTAGTGAACGAACTTCAGTTAAAAAAAACCTGAATGTCCGTCACTAACTGACGCTAACTATAACGCAGTAAATTGACGCTAAAAATGTCACTACGCTATAAAAAATGTAGTGAACGAAATTCAATTAAGAAAACCTGAATATCCGTCACTAACTGACGCTAACTATAATGCTGTAAATTTACTCTAAAACTGTCGCTACGCTATCAAAAATTTAGTGAACGAACTTCAGTTAAAAAAAACGGAATGTCCGTCACTAATGGATGCTGACTATAAGCTGTAAATTTACTCTGAAACGGTAGAAAAAATATATAGCTAAAACTTCTGCTATATCTTTTTTTTACCAAACGCACGTCAGTAAACGTCCGCTATTCTAGCGCCCTAAAGTTACACTTTTTTACAAAAAACCTGCGTCAACAAATTACCACTCAGGCTGATTATAGACTCAGCACTCAAAAGATGGTGCAGTAGAAAAAAGGACAAAAAATAATAAACCTGCGCCAAAAATTTAGCACAAATGCTGATCAGTGACGGCGGTCACTGATTAGTGCTCAGCGGTCGCAGGATGCACACATTAATATGGTGTGTATAATGGGTACAAAAAGACAAAAAAAAAACTGCGTCAAAAAAATTACCACAGATACTGATCAGTGATGGCGGTCACTGATCAGCACTCAGTGGCCGCAGGGCAAACACAGGGAGACGGTGCAGAAAACAGAAAAAAAAAGTCCTGTGCCAAAAATTGAGCGCACAGAGCGATCCGCACTCAGCGGCCGCAGGACGTTAAAAGGGGAAGAGGGAGAGGGGGAGGAGGGAGGGGTACAGGGATAAGAAGTTTAGGGCCAAAACTAGTGCTGCTGCTAAAAAAAAGAAAAATAATCAGCAGCAGCACAGTTGATAATGATGACCACAGCAGAGGTGATCACACAGCAGCAAGAAGCAGACGAATGAAGACGTCACAGCAGGATCGCCGCATAGAAGGCCTCAGAACCGGTAAGTATCAGATCACAGCCGGTCACACCAGCTCTGCTCACCGTTCCTAACTGGAATGAGGTGAGCAGGGCAGGTGGAGGGTGTTTCAAACACCCGCCATGGCTGCGATTGGTCGGTCGGTGCAGACCGACCAACCGTAGCGATCGGGGGGTGGCATCACCTCCATTTTTTACATGGAACATGGTAGGGATTGGTGCTGTCCTAGACAACACCAATCACCACCATATCACTGTGCCCTGTGGCACAGTAATTGGCTAAAGCCGCAAACGGCCGCAATTGGCCGGTCTTAATTGACCAGCCAATGGCGGCGATCGCCGATGCTGGGGGAGGCGACACCCACATGGGCATCGTGTACAGATGGCCTGCTGTTATGAACAGCAGCCATCTTTACTTTAAAACTTTCTTATTTTTTACTATAACCGTTTTCCCGTTTGTCGTAAGTTTACGACATTTTGTGGGAAGCACTGGCTTTACATGTCGTATACTTACGACAAATGTCGGGAAGGGGTTAATAAGGAATTGAAGGAGGTGCTGAATAGGAAAAAACAAGCCTTCAAATTACAGAATGAAGTGCTGGGAGGTGATTGGTCCAGAGATGAGGGGGCAGTGCTGCCGCTGGTAGTTGACGCAAGAGGGGTTGTCAGGGAATTAAGAGGGTTGTGCGTTAATAAGGCAGCTGGACCGGATGGTATCGGAACGCAGGGTATTGAAAACATGTGCTAGTCAGCTTGGAGAAGTATTATCGAAATTATTTAATTTGAGCATGATGACAGGACGCGTACCTGTATTATGGAAAACTTCATGAATTGTGCCAGTACCTAAAAAAAATAATCCGGGGGAATTAGGGGATTATCATACTGTGGCACTAACTTCAAGCGTCATGAAGGTATTTGAATGTTTGGTTCTGCGACACCTGTCTGGAATAGTGGGGGAGCATCTCGATCCACTGCAAATTGGCTATCGTCGTGAAATGGGTGTAGAGGATGCAGTGATTTTACCTTTTGCAAAGGGCAGGGGTGTAGCTAGGGGGGGGCACGGGCGCAACTTAGAGGGGGGCGCCAGCACCGCACAGTCCATGATGCAGCGGTCTGCCTTGAGAGAGGGAGCAGACACACCGGAGCAGAGCACTGCAGAGGACAGGAAAACACAGGACAGTGGTGAGTACAGTGTAAACAATTTAGTGCCTGGGAACACTAGCGTTTCTAAAATCATAAAATAAATGACATTAGTTTATGATTTTAGAAACTATTGTGTCTCCAGGCACATTCTTTTTGCGGCTGCCGCGACCCCCCCTCGCGACCGCCCCCCGCGGCCCCCCTCACGGGACTGCTGTAACTTTTCCCTCTCCTGGGAGGAGAGGGAGAATAGCAATCAGTGGCGGATTAAGTAGACCATGGGCCCTGGGCTGTTACCCAAACTTGGGCCCCCCTTCCTCACCGCGCCGTAACTATTTTTAACGCTACCTTTTTGGGCAAGCATTAACAGTGTTACGATTTCCCTTGTCACAGCGCGGTGTCCCTACATACTGACAGGATCACACTGTGCAGGGACACAACCTCCTGACAAGGGGAATTGTCTATCAGTCCTGGACTGCAGAAAGACTTTTTGTGAAATACAAGGATTTCCTATAATAAACATGTCAGGAGAGGTGACAGATTCTCTATAAATCTAGTGACTCACAGGTGACGACGTCTCAGATTCTAGTAGTTTTTTTCCTCTTTTCTTCTCCATCCGGTCCAGCACTCATGACGACTTCTCCCGGCCATGACTCATTTCTGCAGAATTTGCCACTTAGACGTCTCCTCACTTTTCCAACATTTCCACACCTATAAACGAAAATAAAGTTATCATGGTGCCACATAGTGTACCCCTAAATATAATAGCACCAAACACTGCGCGCCTGAATATAATAATACCACACACTGTAAAACACCACATACACACAGCCCCCTGTACATAGTGCCACACACAGCCCCTGTAGATATTACACACCCCCATAGATATCGCCATACACAGCCCCCGCTATATATCACACATCCCCCTCGTAGAGAGCGTTACACACAGCCCCCTATAGATAGTGCCATACAGCCCCCCTGTAGAGAGCGCCACACAGCCCTCCCCCTCTTGTAAATAGCACCAAAAAGCCCCCCCTATAAAGAGCGCCACACACATACCACTGTGGATAGCACTACACAGCCCCCCCTTGTATATAGTGCCACAAGGTTATGTACACATTTAAAAACTTTATATTATAATTATATATATATATATATATATATATATATATGGTATGTCTGTGTATATGATTGATTGATTGTATATGATTGGTATGTCTGTGTGATTGATTGATTTTATTAAAAAATATTTTTACTTTTTGAGATACAGCTGCTTTGTATCCTGTATCCGTCAGGTCAGCAGGACTGACAGGATCAGTGACATGCAGGATCCACCTCAAATCTATCACATCTAAGATTATAATTTAGCGCAGGGCCCGTTTCACTGATCCCGTCAGTCCTGCTGACCTGACGGATACAGGATACAAAGCAGCTATATCTCAAAAAGTGAAAATATTTTTTAATAAAACGTAATTACAAAGTTGCCCCAAACACACATTTTTATTAAAAAAAATATAAAACCGACGTGATTTTTGCGACGTTTTTTCCGTAGACAATGCAGGTTTCGTTTTTTTTGCGTTTTTATACACACCTTTTTTGCTATTTTAGAATTTTTATTCATAAAGTTTGAAAATAATAGTAAAAAAATAAGCTTTTTTAAGTTTCAGCTATTTTTTTTGGTAATAACATTGTTTTACCCTAAAATAGACCTTTTATTTGTAATCGTCATTGTCTACCGTAAATTTTAATATATTACATGTCTATATTAGGGTAATTGGGTCAGCGCTAGAGTTACAACAATGATTGGCGGGGGGGGACGGACGATTTTTTTGGGGTGGGTATTTTATGTGTATTTATTATTTAATTTTTTTTTGCACTTTACTATTTTTTATTACTATGGTCTGATCCTCAAAGGTCAAAAAAGACTTTTGGGGAACTTTATATATTATTTTTCTTTGTTTTACACCATGTTTTTCCACTGTAACTGGAGCTGCACAGCAGCCCCAGTTACAGGGGAAATCAGCCCTCTCATAGTGACGATTGTCACTAATAGGGCTGTGCTGGGTCTAGTAAGACCCAGCAACAGTCTGCCACTAACGGCACCCGGCGATCATGTGACCAGTCACATGATCACCGGGAGGAATAGAGACAGCGCCGCTGCTGCTGTCTCTATTCCTTTACACAGCGTTCATTGAGCGCTGTGTAAAAGAGATCAGAGAAGACAGAAGCAGCGAAAGCTGCTCCTATCTTCTCCTCAGGGTCCCCGGCAGTCACTGACAGCCGGAGACCCGACATTCAGCTGCCCGATCGCGCGGGCAGCAAGTTAAAACCCGAGCCGTAGAAAGTCTATGGCTCGGGTTTTAAGGACCCGTCCCTGACCGCTGGCCGTAAAAATACAGCCAGCGGTCGGGAACCAGTTGGGCAGGAGGATAAGCCTGTACTGACCTCAGCGCCGGTGACCGCCCGCCCGGCTCTTGTCTTGCTGCTTTGGAGTAACAGAACAGCCGTCCGTCGCTGTTCTGTTACTCAATGGCGGCGGCCCGCACTTGTCAGGGAGGCGTGTCCTACCTATTTCCCGGCCAATTCCCTGCTCCTCCTCATCTTCGGCCGTTAGCAGCGCTAGCGCGCTGAATAGATTTAGGAGATGATGTGCGTTTCGGGCTGCCATGGGCCCCCTGGGAGCCTCGGGCCCCGGGCGGCCGCCCGAAACGCCCATATGATAATCCGCCACTGATAGCAATAGTAGTAGTGGTGGTAATACTAAAACACATTTCTCCATTAAACATATCTAGCTATCTATCTGTCTGTCTTTCTATCTCATATTTGTCTATCTATCTATCTATCTATCTCATATTTATCTATCTGTCTATCTATCTATCTATCTATCCATCCATCCATCTCATATCTATCTATTATCTATCTTATACCTCCCAACTGTCTCTGATTCAGCTGGACAGTCCCGTATTCCGGGTGGTGTCCCGTTGTCCCGGGCGGCCGGGGGTATGTCCCACTGATTAACAGGGAAAGTGATTCTACCCTGCCAATCATCGCCTTTCATACACGCAAGCGTCGCGATGACGTCATCGTGCTGCTTGCGTCGTTCAACCCCAGGAGACCTGAGCAGAAGACATTGCCATTGCCGCCGGACGATGCTGGAACAAGATTAAGGTGAGTTTGTTTAGTTTGTTTTTTTATCCAAATAAAAAAGTGTGTGGCATTATCTACGAGGGGGGGGGGGGCTTTAGCTACAGGGGTGGCTATATCTACAGGGGGGCCTTATCTACAAGGGGGGCTTTATCTACGGGGGTGGCTATATCTACAGGGGGGCTTTATCTACGGGGGGCTTTATCTACGGGGGGGCTCTATCTATAGGGGGTCTATATACTGGGGTGGGCTATATGTGGAGCACAATATACAGGGGTGGGCTACATGTGAGGCACTATATACTGGGGTGGGCTATATACAGGGGTGGGCTATCTGTTGAGCACTATATACAGGGGTGGGCTAAATGTGGAGCACTATATACAGGGGTCGGCTATACACCGTGTTCCAAATTATTATGCACATTGGATTTAAGTGTCATAAACAATTAATTATTAGTTTTTCAATTAAACTCATGGATGGTACTGTGTCTTAGAGCTCTTTGGATCATTGTAATCAATCTCAGACACCTGTGAGAATTAGTTTGCCAGGTGTCAAAGGAAAACTACTTAAGAAGGACGTTCCACATTATTAAGCAGGCCACAGGTTTCAAGCAATATGGGAAAGAAAAAGGATCTCTCTGCTGCCGAAAAGCGTGAAATAGTGCAATACCTTGGACAAGGTATGAAAACATTGGATATTTCAAGAAAACGTAAGCGTGATCATCGTACTGTGAAAAGATTTGTGGCTGATTCAGAGCACAGACGGGTTCCTTCAGATAAAGGCATAATGAGGAAGGTTTCTGCCAGACAAATTAATAGGATTAGGAGAGCAGCTGCTAAAATGCCATTGCAAAGCAGCAAACAGGTATTTGAAGCCGCTGGTGCCTCTGGAGTCCCGCGAATCTCAAGGTGTAGGATCCTGCAGAGGTTTGCAAGTGTGCATAAAGCTATTATTCGGCTACCCCTAAACAATGCTCACAAGCAGAAACGGTTGCAGTGGGCTCAGAAATACATCAAGACTCTTTTTCAAACCGTGTTGTTTACTGATGAGTGCCGTGCAACCCTGGATGGTCCAAATGGATGGAGTAGTGGATGGTTGGTGAATGGCCACCATGTCCCAACAAGGCTAAGAAGTCAGCAAGGAGGTGGCGGAGTCATGTTTTGGGCTGGAATCATGGGGAGAGAGCTGGTAGGCCCCTTTAGGGTCCCTGACGGTGTGAAAATAACCTCTGCAAAGTATGTAGAGTTTATGACTGACCACTTTCTTCTGTGGTACAAAAAGAAGAACCGTCCCTTCCGTAGCAAAATTATCTTCATGCATGACAATGCACCATCTCATGCTGCAAAGAATACCTCTGTGTCATTGGCTGCTATGGGCATAAAAGGAGAGAAACTCATGGTGTGGCCCCCATGTTCCCTGACCTCAACCCTATTGAGAACCTTTGTAGCACCCTCAAGCAAAATATCTATGAGGGTGGGAGGCAGTTCACATCAAAACAGAAGCTCTGGGAGGCTATTCTGACATCCAGCAAAGATATTCAAGCAGAAACTGTCCAAATACTCACAAATTCAATGGATGCAAGAATTGTGAAGGTGATATCAAAGAAGGGGTCCTATGTTAACATGTAACTTGGCCTGCTAAGTTTTTTTTGATTGAAAGAGCTTTTGATTTCTGTAAATAAACCATTTTAGTTCTCTTTACAACCTTTAAAATGTTTTGATCTCTGTTGTGCATAATAATTTGAAACAGTGCATTTTGAGTTTTTTACTTCTAAAAAAAAATCTGTTATCATTAGGAGATTTGTTCAATAAAATTTGCATTATACTCCAACGGTTGATGGCTTGAAGACTATACTGACTGTCATTTGCATCGACTATTTAGGAAAATCAGCGAAAAATAACATTTGCATAATAATTTGGAATGAAGTGTATCTACAGGGGGCTATATACAGGGGTGGGCTATCTGTGGAGCACTATAAGGGGAGCTATATGTGGAACACTATATACAGGGCTGGGCAATATGGGGGGGCACTATCTGCAGGGGGCTCTATGGGGGGCACTATCTACAGGGGGATCTATGGCAGGCACTATCTCCAGGGGGCGTGGTGTATGTGTGGGAAACAGTGTATGGTGCTATTATTATTAGAGGTGCAGTGTATGGCGCTATTATATTTAGGGGCGTAGTGTGAGGTATAATGAGAACTTTATTTTTGTTTATAGGTGTAGAAATGTTTGAAAAGTGAGAAGCTGAAGACATCTGAACGGCAAACTGCAGAAATGGGCTGTGGCCGGGAGAAGTCTTAGAGGTCTGGACCGGATGGAGAAAAATAACTAGAATCTGAGAAGTCACCGGTGAGTCACTTAAAGAGGCTCTGTCACTACATTATAAGTGCCCTATCTCCTACATAAGGAGATGGGCGCTGTAATGTAGGTGACAGCAGTGTTTTTTATTTAGAAAAACAATCTATTTTTACCACGTTATGAGTGATTTTAGCTTTATGCTAATTAGTTTCTTAATGCCCAACTGGGCGTGTTTTTACTTTAGACCAAGTGAGCCTTGTAAAGAAAAGTGTATGACGCTGACCAATCAGCGTCATACACTTCTCACCATTAATTTACTCCGCGCATAGTGACACTGCGTTGTTCACGCTGTGCTGTCTTATACTGACAATAACTTTACTGAAGTGTCTTGACAGTGATTAGACATTCCTTCCAGCCAGGACGGGATGTCTATTCACAATCCTGACACTTCGGTAACGTTTGTGTGGGACTTATAGAAGAGCAAGCGTAATCTCGCGAGATCACGCTGTAAATGACAGATTACAGCGAGATTATGCTTGCTCTGCTGTAAGTCCCACACAAACGTTACTGAAGTGTCAGGATTGTGACTAGACATCCTGTCCTGGCTGGAAGGAATGTCTATTCACTGTCAAGACACTTCAGTAACGTTAATGTGTCAGTATAAGACAGCACATACTAGTCTAACAGGATCTCTGCACTGAGGAAATGAATGGAGAGAAGTGTATGACGCTTATTGGTCAGCGTCATACACTCCTCTGTACAACGCCCACTTGGTCTAAGGTAAAAACACGCCCAGTTAGGCATTAAGAAACTAATTAGCATAAAGCTAAAATCGCTGATAACGTGGTAAAAAGATCGTTTTTCTAAATAAAAAGCACTGCTGTCACCTACATTATATATATTTTTTTGAGACAGCAACTTCCAGCATATCCTTACCATTGTTTGGGCCATGCTGGGAGCTGGAAACAATTTAGTGCAAACCTATACGGCAGGGGTTGCACTAAATTGAGTTGTATTTGTGCTGGTGTTGTATATATGTAATGAGCTGGGTTCTGGTGCTGTATATATGTATTGAGCTTGGTTCTGCTACTATATACACTACCGTTCAAAAGTTTAGGGTCACTTAGAAAGCACAGTTTTTTTCAATGAAGATAACATTAAATTAATCAGAAATACACTCTATACATTGTTAATGTGCTAAATGACTATTCTAGCTGCAAACGTCTGGTTTTTAATGCAATATCTACATAGGTGTATAGAGGCCCATTTCCAGCAACCATCACTCCAGTGTTCTAATGGTACATTGTGTTTGCTAACTGTGTTAGAAGGCTAATGGATGATTAGAAAACACTTGAAAACCCTTGTGCAATTATGTTAGCACCGCTGTAAACAGTTTTGCTGTTTAGAGGAGCTATTAAACTGACCTTCCTTTGAGCTAGTTGAGAATCTGGAGCATTACATTTGTGGGTTCGATTAAACTCTCAAAATGGCTAGAAAAAGAGAGCTTTCATGTGGAACTCGACAGTCTATTCTTGTTCTTATAAATGAAGGCTATTCCATGCAAGAAATTGCCAAAAAACTGAAGATTTCCTACAACGGTGTGTACTACTCCCTTCAGAGGACAGCACAAACAGGCTCTAACCAGAGTAGAAAGAGAAGTGGGAGGCCCCGCTGCACAACTGAGCTACAAGACAAGTACATTACAGTCTCTAGTTTGAGAAATAGACGCCTCACAGGTCCTCAACTGGCAGCTTCATTAAATAGTACCCGCAAAACGCCAGTGTCAACGTCTACAGTGAAGAGGCGACTCCGGGATGCTGGCCTTCAGCGCAGAGTGGCAAAGAAAAAGCCATATCTGAGACTGGCTAATAAAAGGAAAAGATTAATATGGGCAAAAGCACACAGACATTGGACAGAGGAAGATTGGAAAAAAATGTTTTGGACAGACGAATCGAAGTTTGAGGTGTTTGGATCACACAGAAGAACATTTGTGAGACGCAGAACAACTGAAAAGATGCTGGAAGAGTGCCTGACGCCATCTGTTAAGCATTGTGGAGGTAATGTGATGGTCTGGGGTTGCTTTGGTGCTGGTAAAGTGGGAGATATGTACAAGGTAAAAGGGATTTTGAATAAGGAAGGCTATCACTCCGTTTTGCAACGCCATGCCATACCCTATGGGCAGCGCTTGATTGGAGCCAATTTCATCCTACAACAGGACAATGACCCAAAGCACACCTCCAAATTATGCAAGAACTATTTAGGGAAGAAGCAGGCAGCTGGTATTCTAGCTGTAATGGAGTGGCCAGTGCAGTCACCAGATCTCAACCCCATAGAGCTGTTGTGGGAGCAGCTTGACCGTATGGTACGCAAGAAGTGCCCATCAAGCCAATCCAACTTGTGGGAGGGGCTTCTGGAATTTCTCCCGATTACCTCAGCAAATTAACAGCTAGAATGCCAAAGGTCTGCAATGCTGTAATTGCTGCAAATGGAGCATTCTTTGACGAAAGCAAAGTTTGAAGGAGAAAATTATTATTTCAAATAAAAATCATTATTTCTAACCTTGTCAATGTCTTGACTATATTTTCTAGTCATTTTGCAGCTCATTTGATAAATATAAGTGTGGGTTTTCATGGAAAACACAAAATTGTCTGGGTGATCCCAAACTTTTGAACGGTAGTGTATATGTCAGAGCTTGGTTCTAGTGCTGTATATATGTCCGAGCTTGGTTCTAGTGCTGTATATATGTTAGAGCTTGGTTCTGGTGCTGTATTTATATACTGAGCTTGGTTGTGGTACTGTATATATGTATGAGCTTGGTTCTGGAGCTGTAATTATATAGAATATATTTATAATAACAAAATTGCAGGGCAGATGGAATTGTTTTCAATTCATTGTATATTTAATGGGAACCTGTCTGGTAGTTTTAACGCCTTGAACCGCCACCATGTGGTAATACATGACCTTACAATATTTCCAAATGTATGTTTTTTTCAGATGCAGCAAAATCTATAAAGTCAACTCATTAAAGGGTCATGGGGCAGTGCCGCTATCCTGAAGAGTCACATAGTCCTGCCTCCAAACTGTAGCGCCCATGGCCGCGGGCCGTCGGGTTTACTCACCTCCCGACGCCCGCAGCCATGGATCTGTGAGCGCTGGCCTCCGTCTCCCTCCTAGGAGATGCCAGCGCTCACTTCCGCTCCGTTCGGCTGGATCCCGTAGGGTGCGCGCGCACGCTCGCGCCCGGCCTTAAAGGACCAGCGCGCGCAATTAGGAAATCGTCATCACCATCAACTGCCACGATTTCCTGGTCTATAAGAAGGCCCCTGGCCTTCTAATCCTTGCCTGAGCGTTGTTAGTCTTTCCCAGTCTGTCTCGCAAATGGTTCCTTAGTGTCTCCCGTTCCAGCTGTTACCCGTGCCCTGTTACCGTTCCTGTATTCCGTGTTGTTCCTGTGCCTACCCGCGTTCAAGTGTCTTCTGCCACGTCAAGTGCCATCTGCCACGTCAAGTGCCATCTGCCACGTCAAGTGCCATCTGCCACATCAAGTGCCATCTGCCACGTCAAGTGACATCGGATACTGCCCGCCACGTCTGGCGCCACTTGCCGCACCTGCCTCCATCCGTGCTGAAGCCACAGCCACCGCCCGGACTACTTCAGGTACCCAAGCATACTGTCTACCATTTACTTCTGCTTAGACTGTGACCTGGTCAGCTGCCTCCCCGCTACGGCGGAGCGGCCTAGTGGGTCCACATACCCTGTGCCCGTGACAGTACGCTCAGGCCATGGAACCCGCTGGCCAGCCCGAGACCCCAGTACAGAAGATTCAGACAGAGATGCATGACCTACGCACACGTCAGGATCAACTCCTTGAGGCGGTGAATTCTATCCTGGTCCGCCTGGATCTACTCGCTGTTCCACCCCCGGTTCTTCCCCCTGAAGCTGTTGCCGTGCCACTGCCTGTTGCTCCCCGTTTGTTCCAGATCCTCAGTTCCTCTGCCTCTTCCTCCTCGCTACGACGGTGACCCCAGAGCATGTAGAGGATTTCTCAATCAATGCACGGTGCATTTTAGGCTACGGCCTCATCTCTTCCCCTCCGAGGAGGCCAAAGTGGCATTTATTATCTCCCTCCTCGCTGGCAAGGCCCTCGCATGGGCGAACCCAATCTTGGAGCAACAAGGACCTGTATCCGCGGACCTAGCCTTGTTCCTGCAGTCCTTTCGTGCCGTGTTCGAGGAGCCGGGTCGAACATCCTCTGCCGCAGCCACTCTGCTGACCCTCAAGCAAGAGGGCTCCACAGTAGGGGAGTATGCTATCTCCTTCCGTACCCTAGCAGCCGAGCTGGCATGGAACAATGAGGCACTGGTGGCGACCTTCTGGCAGGGACTGTCCTCTCACATCAAGGACGAACTGGCAGCCCGCGACCTTCCTTCTACCTTGGATGCCCTCATCCTGTTAGCCACCCGGGTTGATATGAGAATCCGGGAGCGCTCTCAAGAGGTTCGTCAGGAGAGCCGGGCCCACAGACCAGCACCCTCTGCCCAGAGACCACTATTGTCCACTCCTAGTGCGCTACCTGAGGAACCCATGCAGGTAGACAGCGCAGACGCTCCTCTGGACTTTGTATGTATTGTGGCCTCAAGGGTCATTTTGTGCGCCAATGCTCACAGAAACCGGGAAACTCCAGTACCTAGGGTTGATTGGAGACGCAACTCTAGGTGGAACGTCTCCAAACGTTAAAACCTCTTCCAAATTGTCGATACGTGTGGCCATCGTCACCGGACAGGCATCACATCCTTCCTCCGCTTATCTTGACTCTGGAGCGGCTGCTAATTTTATCCACCAGGATCTAGTGGACCAGTTTCAACTACCCACAGTCAGTCTGGAGAGACCCCCTGGCAGTTGCTTCTGTGAATGGTCTACCGTTGCCTTATCCGATCATGCTCATCACTGAGCCGTTGACACTACGGGTTGGAGCTCTTCACTCGGAACAGATCTCCTTCCTGGTACTACCCAAGGCTATCAATCCTATCCTGCTGGGTCTGCCATGGCTCCGTCTACACGCCCCGACACTCGACTGGAGTTCTGGAGAAGTTCTTCAATGGGGTTCCAGATGCCATAGCCATTGCCTGTCACAAGTCCGTCCTGTTGTGCCTCCTCTGCCTCAGTCACTCTCCGATCTACCTTCTCAGTATGCCAGTTTTGCGGATGTCTTTTGCAAACGAGAGGCTGAGACGTTGCCTCCACATCGGAATTACGACTGTCCCATTGAACTGGTTCCCAATGCTTCTCTTCCCCGTGGACGAGTATATCCTCTCTCCTTGCCAGAGACTTTATCGATGTCAGTCTATATCAAGGAGAACTTGGAGAGGGGTTTTATTCGAAAATCTTCCTCCCCGGCCGGGGCAGGATTCTTCTTCGTTAAAAAGAGAGATGGATCTCTCCGATCCTGCATTGATTACCGTGGTCTCAATCAGATCACGGTCAAGAACAAATACCCGTTGCCACTCATTTCCGAGCTGTTTGATCGCATACGAGGAGCCAAAAATTTTTCCAAGCTAGATCTGCAGGGGGCCTATACTCTAATCTGGATTCGCCGGGGTGACGAATGGAAGACGGCATTTAACACCCACGATGGGCACTACGCATATCTAGTGATGCCCTAGTGTGTAACGCTCCCGCAGTATTTCAGGAGTTCGTTAACGACATCTTCCGAGATCTCCTCTATATGTGCGTTGTAGTTTATCCCGATGATATTCTAATTTTCTCCCCAGATCTGATGACCCATCGGAGGCATGTTCGTCAAGTTCTTCTGCGACTAAGAGAGAATCGCTTGTATGCCAAGTTAGAGAAATGCACCTTTGAAAAGAGGTCTTTGCCCTTCCTGGGCTATGTCATCTCGGATCAAGGCCTTAAGATGGACCCTGAGAAGCTAAAGTCTGTCCTGGAATAGCCACGTCCTCAAGGCCTAAGGGCCATACAGCGGTTCCTGGGTTTCGCCAATTTCTACCGGCAGTTTATTCCGAACTTTTCTTCTCTGACGGCCCCCATCTCTACCCTTACCAAGAAGGGTGTGAACGCCAAGGTGTGGACTCCAGAGGCAGAGTCCGCATTCATTAGCCTCAAGAAAGCCTTCACCTCAGCTTCAATCCTCCATCACTCTGACGTATCTCGGCAGTTTTCACTGGAAGTGGACGCTTCCTCTGTTGGTGCAGGCGCACTTCTGTTCCAGAGGAGCTCCAAAGGAAAGGCAGTAGTATGTGGCTACTACTCAAGACTGTTTTCCTCTGCTGAGCGCAATTATTCCATTGGAGATCGGGAGCTACTGGCTATCAAATTGGCCCTGGAGGAGTGGAGATATCTTCTGGAGGGCGCTGCTCACCCCATTCTGATCTTCACCGACCACAAGAATCTTACTTACCTTCAGTCTGCTCAACGACTGAATCCCCGTCAAGCCAGGTGGTCACTGTTCTTCACCCGTTTCCAATTTCTGCTCCACTACCGTCCCGCTGACAAGAATGTGAGGGCCGATGCCCTGTTCAGGTCATTTGAGACGGAAGACACGGTGGAGTCCCTTCAGACGATCATAGACCCATCCTGCGTTGTCACCGCCAATCCTCTGCAGCTTAGAGATATCCCTCCGGGGAGAACTTTTGTTCGGTTGGCAGACCAAAAAAGAATTCTCCGCTGGGGACACTGTTCTAAACTGGCTGGGCACGCCGGAGTCCGTAAAACCCAAGACCTGGTGGCTCGTCACTTCTGGTGGCCCACGCTACCTAAGGATGTTCTGGACTTTGTCTCTGCTTGCACGGTGTGTGCCTCCAACAAAGTGACTCTCAGCAAGCCTGCTGGCCTGCTTCAACCCCTGCCTGTACCCAGTGCCCCCTGGCAGCACATTGCTATGGACTTCGTCACGGACCTTCCTCCCTCAGCAGGATGCAACACCATCTGTGTGGTGGTGGATCGGTTCTCTAAGATGGCACATTTTATCCCGCTGACGGGCCTACCCTCTGCTCCTCGACTGGCAAGTCTCTTCATTCTGCACATCTTCCGCTTGCATGGCTTGCCTCTTCACATTGTGTCCGACCGGGGGGTTCAGTTTACCTCCAAGTTCTGGAGAGCCCTCTGTAAACTCCTGGATGTGAGTTTGGACTTTTCCTCTGCCTATCACCCCCAGTCCAATGGGCAAGTTGAGAGGATCAACCAGATCATGGAAAATTACCTCCGCCACTTCATCTCTTCACAACACGATAACTGGGTACAGCTTCTTCCATGGGCGGAGTTTTCATACAACAACCACACAAGTGAGTCCACCACTTCCACTCTGTTTCACATCGTGTACAGTCAATATCCCATAGTCCCTCTTCCTGTCTCGACTTCATCTCAGGTACCCGCTGCTGACTCTGCATATGGGGACTTCCTGCAAATCTGGCAACAGACCCGGTCCTCGCATGAAGCGAAAGGCAGATACTAGGAGAAGAGAGCCGTCTCAGTATCTTCCGGGGACTAAAGTCTGGCTGTCCTCTCGGAACATTCGCTTGAGGGTGCCCTCATACAAGTTCGCTCCCAGGTTCCTTGGTCCTTTCGAGGTCCTGCAACAAATTAACCCTGTCTCCTATAAGCTGCGGCTGCCTCCTACCCTCAGAATCCCTAACTCCTTTCATGTGTCCCTCCTGAAACCAGTGGTCCTGAACCACTACAGCAAGACCTCTAGTCCCACAGTTGCTCCCAGCGGTCCTTCTGATGTATTTGAGGTAAAGGAGATCCTGGACCGCAAGAGAGTAGGAGGAAGGACTTTCTATTTGGTGGACTGGAGAGGGGTTGGTCCAGAGGAGAGGTCCTGGGAGCCAGAAGAGAACCTCGGTGCTCCTGCTCTTATTAAAAAGTTCCTCTCTCACTCTGGCCCCAAGAAGAGGGGGCGTAAGAGGGGGGATACTGTAGCGCCCATGGCCGCGGGCCGTCGGGTTTACTCACCTCCCGACGCCCGCAGCCATGGATCTGTGAGCGCTGGCCTCCGTCTCCCTCCTAGGAGATGCCAGCGCTCACTTCCGCTCCGTTCGGCTGGATCCCGTAGGGTGCGCGCGCACGCTCTCGCGCCCGGCCTTAAAGGGCCAGCGCGCGCAATTAGGAAATCGTCATCACCATCAACTGCCACGATTTCCTGGTCTATAAGAAGGCCCCTGGCCTTCTAATCCTTGCCTGAGCGTTGTTAGTCTTTCCCAGTCTGTCTCGCAAATGGTTCCTTAGTGTCTCCCGTTCCAGCTGTTACCCGTGCCCTGTTACCGTTCCTGTATTCCGTGTTGTTCCTGTGCCTACCCGCGTTCAAGTGTCTTCTGCCACGTCAAGTGCCACCTGCCACGTCAAGTGCCATCTGCCACGTCAAGTGCCATCTGCCACGTCAAGGGTCTTCTGCCCCGTCAAGTGCCATCTGCCACGTCAAGTGCCATCTGCCACGTCAAGTGTCATCGGATACTGCCCGCCACGTCTGGCGCCACTTGCCGCACCTGCCTCCATCGGTGCTGAAGCCACAGCCACCGCCCGGACTACTTCAGGTACCCAAGCATACTGTCTACCATTTACTTCTGCTTAGACTGTGACCTGGTCAGCTGCCTCCCCGCTACGGCGGAGCGGCCTAGTGGGTCCACATACCCTGTGCCCGTGACACAAACCCACCTTTCCATGTTTTTATTGACATCCCCCTGGCTGATACAACTTTCTCGGAAGTGCCATTGCCTTGTACTACTTGGGGGTCTGTGTGGGACTACTAAGGGGGGCTCTATGGCACTATTTACAAAGGGGGTCTGTGGCTCTATCTACAGGGGGCTGTGTGTGCCGCAATCTACAGGGGTCTGTGTGTGGCACTATCTACAAAGGGAGGGCTGTGTGGCACCATCTACTAGGGGGGGCTGTGTGGCACTATGTACAAGGGAGAGGGGCCGTGTGGCACTTTATACAGGGGGAGCTGTATGGTGCAATATACAAGGGGGGCTGTATGGTACTATCTACAAGGGGTACTTTCTTGATCCCGCAGCACTCCGTGTTTCAAGTGTGTGTGAGTAGGCTTGCACGCCAATGTATAAAAAATGGGAACTCCGCACTCCAAGGTATTATGCAATAAGTGATATTTTATTTCACATATAGCGAAAAATAGTAATCCAAAAATAGGTTTAACGTTTCGGTCTATACACTCGACCATCTTCAGACACGGATTACGTCCGTGGATATGCGGCGCTTGCGACCTCAGTCGCTGTTAGGTAATGGCGCCATTTTTTGGACAAGTTACACTGCTCACAACATTATTTTAAAAGTGGGTGGAGCTTAGCTGAAGGGGCGGGGCCAGTTCCAATCCAACTAATTTACTATATTTTATGCCAAAAGATTACATATATTATAGCGTAAATCTATGCCAGTTCCTAGCTTGCATAGATATCACTCTGTGGCCAGGGGTATTCTAGGAAACCGGTAGGCCCTGTATTGTCCCCACCCTCCATGATTGGACATTAAAATATAATTTAAAAAAATTTTAAGCAAAAATGTACTCACCTCACCACTCTTCCCCTTTGGATCCCCTCAGGCTCCTATATTAGGTTGAGGTGCATATCAGGTACTGACACCAGGGAGCGTCAGGGCATTATATGAACCGCAGCACACAAAGTTGCTGCTCGGCGTCAGTACCTTATATGTGCTGCAGAATTTCGTGGGGTCTTATATAGAATCCTGAGATAAGAAGCGAATCAGTGAGTGCAATATATATATTTTTTAATCTTTAATCGGGTGGGGGGGGGGGGTCGCAGTGCTACGCCAGGTTGGATTACACAGGTAGATTTCTGCCCATAAGTGCCAATCAAAGATATAACAAGTCGATCTGCACTTGTTAACACACCTTTCACATGGGCCAATACTATCTGTACTGGAGCGAATGATCGTTAATACGATCGTTCCATCAGCATCAGTTTGCATGCATGTCTGCGCACATCCCATTTGCACGGGGGGATGTGATGCTGAAAACGATGTGATAAGCCAACGAACAAACGAACGTTTGCTCATTTGTCGGCTGATCGTTGTCCTATTTACACAGGCCAATGATCGGGAACCAGTGGTCGTAAGAATGCTCATTCAGCTAATTATTGGCCTGTGTAAATGAATCTTTACTCCAGCTGTCGTAAATCTGCACCTATGTGTTTATTTAGAGGCTGGATAGCCAGGGGTTTATTCTGCACTGTGTTTGAAGATAATAAAGACAACAAACTGTTTTGCTGTGTTTGAAGATAAAGCTGGTTGTGAACAGTTTTAAAGGGAATGTGTCGAGAATTGTAAAAAAAATGTAAGCAAGTTACTAATTTTTATAATATTTTTAAAGTTTTTTTGGTGTATTAGTGTTTTTCCCACACTTCCCAGAATTACAGCAAGGGGAATCAGGCAAAGCAACCTGACTCACAGCTGCTGTAAATATGGGAGGGAGACTCACCCCCTCCCTATTTTTGCTACAGGCCAGAAAGAGGTGTCTTCAAATTGTCAACCAGTGTCCAACTGCCATTTTGGGAGTGATTTTGCAATGGCAGCTAGCAGCAGCTATAGGACACACCAAATGGCAAAGGCCTTATTCACACGGCCGGGTTCGGTCCGCATTTCCCGGACCAAACACAGTTCAGGGAGCCAGGCTTACATAACTATGATGCTAGGAGCCCGGCTCCCTGAACTGTGTTCGGTCCGCGAAATGCGGCTGACAAGCAGTCCATATATCATGGACCGAACACGGCCGTGTTAATAAGGCCTAACAATGATGAAATTCAAGAAGGAAGCCCTGTGGTGAATAACTTTTCAGTTGACAGGTTCACACGGCGCGTATTTTTCATGTTTTTTGGTGCATTTTCTGCGCCGAAATACGCATCAAAACAACGCGTAAAAAAATGCTTGATTAAACTTCCCACTTACATCAACGGTAAAGCACGCTGTTAGTAGTTGTTAAAAAATGCTTTGCGTAAAAAAAGAGGCGTCGGTCAATTCTTTGGCACGTAAAATGCACCAAATGTTCTAATAGTCAATGGGAGTCCTAATTACGCACCAAAAAAACTAAATGCGTAAAAAAATGCGCAAAAAAGCTTAAAACTTTGACACTTGATTAACCCTTTCAGGACTGAGCCTGTTTTGGCCTTGTGGACGCAGCCAATTTTTTCAAATCTGACATGTATCACTTTATGTGGTAATAACTTGTGAATGCTTTTACCTATCCAAGCGATTCTGAGATTGTTTTCTCGTGTCATAATTGTGTCATATTGTATGTTAGTGGAAAAATTTGATCAGTAAATTCAGTATTTGTTTGTGAAAATCACCAAACTTTAGAGAAAATTTGCAAAAATTAGCATTTTTCTAAATTTAAATGTATCTGCTTGTAAGACAGATAGTAATACCACACACAATAGTTACTAATTAAAATTTCCCATATGTCTACTTTATGTTGGCATCGTTTTTTGAACGTCCTTTTATTTTTCTAGGACGATACAAGGCTTAGAACTTTAGCAGCAATTTCTCACATTTTCAAGAAAATTTCCAAAACCTATTTTTATAGGTACCAGTTCAGTTCTGAAGTGGCTTTGAGGGCCTTATATATTAGAAACCCCCATAAGTCACCCAATTTGAAAAATTGCACCCCTCAAAGTATTCAATACAGCATTTAGAAAGTTTCTTAACCCTTTAGGTGTTTCACAGGGATTAAAGCAAAGTAGAGGGGAAATTGACAAATTTCTTTTTTGTCGGAAAATCAATTTTAATCCATTTTTTTCTGTAACACAAAAGGTTTTACGAGAGAAACTCAACTCAATATTTATTGCCCAGATACTGCAGTTTTTAGAAATATCCCACATGTGGCCCTAGTGTGGTAATGGACTGAAGCACAGACCTCAGAAGCAAAGGCGCACCTAGAGGATTTTGGGGCCTCCTTTATATTAGAATATATTTTAGGCACCATGTCAGGTTTGAAGAGGTCTTATAGAGACAAAACAGTGGAAACACCCCCAAAAAGACACCATTTGGCAAACTACACCCCTCAAGGAATTCATCAATGGGTATAGTGAGCATTTTAACCTGACAGGTTTTTTGCTGAATTTAGTGGAATTAGTTCGTAAAAATGAAAATCTAAATTTTTTCCAATAAAACTTAGAAATCATCAATTTTTACAAGGAATAAAGAAGAAAAAGTGCCCCAAGATTTCTAAAGCAATTTCTCCTGATTACGGCAATAGCCCATATGTGGTAATAAACAGCTGTTTGGACACACGGCCGGGCTCAGAAGGGAAGGAGCGCTATTTGGCTTTTGGAGCTCAAGTTTACTCAATTGGTTTTCGGGTGTCATGTCGCATTTGCAAAGCCCCTGAGGTACCAAAACAGTGGACAACCCCCTAGAAGTGACCCCATTTGGGAAGCTACAGCCCTAAAAAGAATTTGTCTAGGTGTATATGACCATTTTGATCCCATAGGTTTTTTGCTGAATTTAGTGTAATTAGGCCGTCAAAACTTCTAGTTTTTTATTCTTTTTTTTTTACAGCGTTCACCGTGTTCTATAAATGACATATTTAATTTATTCTGTGGGTTGATGCGATTACGGCGATAACATATGTATGTAGGTTTTTTATGTTTTACACTGTTTGTACAATAAAATCACGGTTTTAAAAAAATTATTTCGTTTTTGTGTCGCCATATTCTAAGAGCCACAATTTTTTTATTTTTCTATCAGGAAAGCTGTGTGATGGCTTGTTTTTTGCGGAACAAACTATAGTTTTTATTGGTACAATTTTTGGGTACATGCGACTTTTTGATCCCTATTTATGCAATTATTTGGGAGCTGAAGTGACTAAAAATAGCGATTTCGGTATAGTTTTTTTATTCTTTTTTTTATGGCGGTCACAGTGCGGGATAAATTACATTATATTTTATAGTTCAGGCCGTTAGGGACGCGGCAATACCGATTATGCATAGTTTATTTATTTTTTTCTAATAATAATGGTCTTTAACTCCTTAACGCCGAAGGACGGATATATCCGTCCTCAGCAGCTGCTAGTTCGCGCAGGAGGACGGATATATCCGTCCTGTGATGGCGTGGGTACTGAGACTGTACCCACGCGATCAGCGGCAGGAGCACGGCTGTTATACACAGCCTGGCTCCTGCTGCAACTGCCGGAATCGAAGCGCGCGCCGATTCCGGCAGTTTAACCCATTAAATGCCGCTGTCAATAGTGACAGCGGCATTTAATGTGTTTGACAGAGGGGGGAGCTCCCTCTGTCACCCGATCGGCGCCCCCGCAAACAAATCGCGGGTCGCCGTCGGGTTTCCATGACAGCCGGGGGTCTAACAAAGACCCCCAGGTCTGCCTTCAGCATCTGCCTGTTAGGCGATGCCGGAGGCATGGCCTAATAGATTGCCTGTCAGTTTTACACTGACAGGCAATAATGCTTCGGTATACTAAGTATACCAAAGCATTATATATGCGATCGGCACATCGCATAGTGAAGTCCCCTGGTGGGACTAAAAAAAAAAATGTAAAACAGTTAAATAAAGTTTGTGAAAAAAAAATAAAAATAATTACAGTCAAAGTCAAATAAAACTACTTTTTTGGCCCAAAAAGTGGTTTTATTTAGTAAAACGGTCAAAACAAATCACACATACACATATATGGTATCCCCGCGTTCGTAACAACTTGACCAATAAAATGAACATATTAATTAAACCGCCGGATGAACGGCGTCCAAAGAAAACGCAAAAAACAACGTCAAAATTCTCTCTTTTCTCCCATTCCCCCCATAAAAAATCAAATAAAAGTTAATCTATAAGTCCTATGTACCCCAAAATAGTACTAATAAAAACTACACATTGTCCCGCAAAAATCAAGCCCACGTACGGCCACATCGACGGAAAAATAAAAACGTTACGGCTCTTGGAATGCGGCGAAGCAAAAACAAGTAATTTTTTTCTAAAAGGGTTTTTATTGTGCAAACGTAGGAAAAACATATAAAACCTTTACATATTTGGTATCCCTGTAATCGTGCCGAGCCACAGAATAAAGTTAACATGTTATTTACGCTGCGTAGTAAACGGCGTAAACTTATAACGTGAAAATCAATGCTGGAATAGCTGCTTATTTTCAATTCTCTCCTAAAATAAAGTTAATAAAAGTTAATCAATATGTTATAAGCATCTAAAAATGGTCCAATTACAAAATACATCTCGTCCCGCAAAAAACAAGCCCTTATACGGCTATGTCGACGGAATAAAAAAAGAGTTACGACTCTTGGAATGCGACCGTGAAAAAAACAAAAAATAATCCTTGGTCATTAACGTGCAAAATGGCCCGGTCATTAAGGGGTTAAAAAGGAAAATAGGGCGATTTTTAAATTTTATTATTTTTACATTTGTACATTTTTTTTTTTAGTCCCACTAGGGACTTGAAGATCCAATTGTTGGATCGTTGATATAATACCCTGCAATAATTATGTATTGCAGGGTATTATACCTGTCAGTTTCACACGGACAGGAGGCCTCTGGCAGGACCTAATCGCCTTCCATAGATGGCAGACCGAAAGCCTTTGTTAGGCTTCTGGTTGCCATAGCAATCGCTGCCCGCAACAATCGGCCCCCACAATCGCGTAGCGGGGTGCAGATGTTGCTATAACAACTTAACCCCTTAGTGACCACCAATACGCCTTTTCACGTTGGTCACTAAGGGGCCTTAGGCTAGGCTGACGCCTTTTCATGTGAGCCTAGTCTAAGTCCTGCACGGGTGTCCCGTGCAGGCAGGAGCCGGGGCTCTGTTGTTTGATGACAGCTGGGCTCCTGCTTCAACACCTGCGATCGAAGTTTACTTTGATCGCGGCCGTTTAACCTGTTAAATGCCGCCGTCAATAGCGACCGCGGCATTTAACTTGTTTACAGAGGGAGTGAGCTCCCTCTGTCACCCATCGGCAGCCCGCAAATCACAATCGCGGGTCTCCGTTGGGGTGTCATGGCAGCCGGGGGCTTGATAAAAGCCCCCAGGTCTGCCCTGGACATATGCCTAATAGGACGCGCCGGAGGCACGTCCTAATAGATTGCCTGTGAGATTTACACTGACAGGCAATAATGCTCTGGTATACGAAGTATACCAAAGCATTATAAAAGCTATCTGAAGATCGCACAGTAAAGTCCCCTAGTGGGACTAATGAAATAAGTCATAAATGTGAAATAAAGATTAATAGTAAAAATGACAGTAAAAAAATAAATAAAACCATTTTTTTTCCATAAAAAGTGGTTTTATTTAGTAAAAGTGTAAAAAATAAATAAAAGTACACATATATGGTATCGCCGCGACCGTAATGACTCAGTTAATAAAGTTAATATGTGATTTAAACTGCAAGGCGAACACCGTAAAAAAAAAACGCAAAAAACAATGGCGAAATTGCAATTTTTTTCCATTGCCCCCCAAAAAAGTCATAATAAAAATGAATCAATAGGTCCCATGCACCCCAAAACAGTACCAATCAAAACGACGTCTTTTCCCGCAGAAAACAAGCCCAAAAAATCACTACATTGATGGAAAAATAAAAAAGTGACGGCTCTTGGAAAGCAACGATGCAAAAACAAATAATTTTAGTTCAAAAGTGTTTTTATTGTGCAAAAGTCGTAAAACATAAAAAACCTCTACATATGTGGTATCGCCGTAATCGTACCGACCCATAGAATAAAGGTAACATGTTATTTACGCCGTTATTTACGGCGTCAATTTAAAAACGTATATAACAATGGTGGAATTTCAGGTTTTTTTTTATAATCCCCCAAAAAAAAGTTAATAAAATGATATGTACCCTAAATGATATGTACCCTAAAATGGTGCTATTAAAAAGTACAACTAATCCCGCAAAAAACAAGTCCTCATACAGCTATGTAGACGAAAAAATAAAAAACAAAAGCTTGGTCATTAGGGCCTAAAATGGGCTGGTCACTAAGGGGTTAAATTCGGCTGTCGCTATTGACTGCCGCATTTAAGGGGTTAATCGGTTCGGATCACCGCTGTGATACAACCCGTTATTTTCCCCCCAGTACTAAGGCTGCTAGTAGTAGCCTGTACTGGGAGATGCCAGGCTGCGGGGACCGCCTGTGTGCTCTGTTAGGAGCACACGTAGATTAATGGGCTGCAGGCACAAGGACCAGTGCTGCAGCCCGTTAATCTACGTGGTCGGGAAGGGGTTAAGCTTCCCATTTACATCAATGGGAAATCGAACCGTTAGTAAATAAAATGTGCTTTTCTACGCGAGCGTTTTAAAAAAATACATTGCATAAAAAAAAGGCGTCGGGTCAATTCTTTGGTGTGTAAACGTTCAAAATGTTCCCATAATCAGTGGGAGTCCTAATTATGCGTCAAAAAACATACAAAAAGTGTGCACAAAATGCATAAAAAAGAACACAAGAAGAAATTTGTGGGACTACTTCGATGATCTATGTTTGTTTGTTTTTTAAATAAAATGGTTACCGAGGGTTGTGTGGGGGAGTTTTTATTTTAATACAAAAATATTTTCTTAGCGTGTATTCAGACAGTGTGATTTTGCCGCGTTTTCACCGTGCGGCCAAAAACCTCATTAAAAAAATTGCGGTAAAACCGATTGCATTTTTCGATGTTCTTTTTGGTTATACGGGAAAAAGGCACTGTGTGTATACACCCTTAGGCCTGGTTTACACGAGCGTGATATACGTGCGTGCGATGCGCGTGCTTTTCACGCGTGTCGTACGCACCTACGTAAGTCTATGTGGCAGTGCAGACAGTGCGTGAATTTTGCGCAGCGTGAGTGCGTTGCGTAAAACTCACGACATGTCCTATATTCGTCCGTTGTTCACGCATCACACACCCATTGAAGTCAATGGGTGCGTGAAAATCACGCATGCCACACGGAAGCACCTGCGTTGGATGCGCGTTTTTCACGCATCACTTGTTATGTCCATGTAAATGACTTGATAAAACTGGTCCAAACAAGCACAAACCAGGAAGTGCTTGAGATTCCTCAGCGTGTTTGCCACAGTCCAACCTCCACACAGACAACTGCAGTCATGCCGCGTGGGATGGACGTAGAAAAGATGATCTGCCTTGTGCAGGAGAGGCACGAGATATGGGACACCCGTGCGGAGTCCTATCATGACCGCTCGGCGAAGGAAGTCGCATGGGACCACATAGGCCAGGCGCTCTTCTCCAGCGAATGGGATAAAAACAGCAGCCGAGACCGGCAGAGAATTGGTGAGTACATGTCTTTAAACGATGCAATGTCCCCCCTATTGAAGTAGTGTGTCCCTGTGTTTTACTTTTGCAAAATGCCCAACTTTAGTGTCGCTGCAGCATCACCGTGTGGAATGTACTTTACTGTGTAGGGACCGTCATGTATTTGACGGTCGAGTTGTTTGTGCGTTAACACAATGAGTGACCATGTTTTTGGTGTTCATCCTACAGTCCAGGATATTAAAACCCGGTGGAGGAGCTGCAGGGACCAATTTCAGCGCGAGTTCGGTGACAGAGGCCGAAGTGGTGATGGGGCATCAAAGAAACGGAGGTACATATATACCAAGCATCTGATGTTCCTCAAGGATATCATGGAGATGAGATCGTAAGTAAATGTCCTATTGCCTGCGTAAATGTTGCTTTTCACATGTCATGTCCGCTATAAAGCATTTTTGTACATTGTTGACTATTGGTTTCTGATTCTGTTTTTCTATTCCAGAACAACCGACAATCTTAACGACTCTGAGGAGGAGAGTGACCAGCCGCATCCTCCCAGCAGTCGACTGCTGCCCCTAACCCCGGAGCCTACACCCCAGGACCCTGCCCCAGTAGAGTCGGCCCCAGCAGAACTCCCTCCGGAAGGAAATCCACCCCCTCGAGCACCAGCCAGACGCCGACGCAGTCAGCTGCCAGCCGATGGGGCGAAAGTTGATACAAGGGTCCTTGAATACCTGTGTCGTGCGGCCGACAAAGATGGGAACGACTTTTTTGCTCGCGGACTCGTGCCACTGTTGCGGAAGGTTCCAGACGATAGGCTGCCACGCCTACAGTCCGCTATAATTTCCCTTATTGACTGCGCCACACCCCCCAACAATCCTCGCCAGTGTTTCTCTGCAATTGAGAATTGGCGAGGATTAACGGAGGCTTCTACAACCTCTAATTACCCAGGCCCATTCCAACCAGCCACCCCCAGCGCACGACAACACCAATATAGAGCAGTGCCTGCCCGGTTTTCCCCTGGTCCTCTTCCTGCCCGTGAGCGCCATTTTGCTCAATACAGCAGAGGTCCTGAAACCTATGCTCCGCCTTTCCCTGGACCCACCTACCAGGCACATCATCAGCACCACTATGCTGTAGACGAACATCCTCAGCAGCTCCATGGCCAGCATAGTGGTGCTGAAATGCCCGCGTATAGATCCCCGGACCATCAATACCACAACTTGTAAAAGTGGCTGTGGGATGATCCGACGAAGGTTTCTGTTTGTAGGCCTGCAATGTTTGGGCATATGTGTTTTGCACCATGTTGGTGCCATCTTTACTTATTTGTGGTTTGTTATTTTGCACCACGTTTTGGATGTGCATTCAACATAAAAACGAAGGTGTTTAAAGTTGCAATTGCGTGTGGACATTTCTTTGGACCCTCCTCTTCAAAATGATTACCTAACGGTATATTACTGTACACTCACACACTGTTGACCTGGCCCCAAAAGAATGGCACGTGTTCAATGAGGTATTAGTTCATCTGTAGGGGTTTGCCATTGTTCTAAACAGATGTCAATGTTGGCGTGCTGTGATTTCCCAATAGCCACAGAAAGGACAGTCTGGATTTGAGGAGAACTTAATTTTGACGAACAGAATTGATTCTCATGCAATCACTTTCATGACTGTCAAATGGCAAGTAGAAACCACAACAGATGTAAGCTCGCAACCCACGTCAAGGGTCCTCATGTATTGCGAGTCCCTAACACTACAAGCCCCTAACATAAAACAACAAACACTGGCCACTTCGGACCTGTGGACACAATAAACTAAGAACTATGCATCCCTTTAAATGCCATTGTGCCCCCATGGTGCGGCTCCTGATGGGCTCTCAAAATATGCTGCAAAACGTTCGCGCGCTCGAAGTCCAGATGTGAGAGATATCCCTAGTGGAATTGCCGGCACAGTGTTGCTGGTGGGTGCATTTGTTAGTATATATTCGGCATCAAAAGTTGCATCATGAATGCGGCAGAAGTTATGCAGAACTACACACGCTTGGATGACACGTGTCACATTCTGCGGTGACATTTGCATTGTAGACAGAAACACCCGCCACCTGTTAGACATAATGCCAAAGGCGCATCTTCGAGCTCGGCATAGGCGGTAATTGAACATGCGTCGACGCTCATCCAAGCCCCTTCTTGCAAATGGCTGCATTACTTGCCTTGTCAGGGCAAAACCCTCATCTGCAACTATGACATATGGGATTGGTGGCCCGCTGGAGCCAGGGAGGATGGTACGTTCGGGCACCGCCAGTTGATTATTCACAAGTCGTTTACTCATTCTGGACGAACGAAATATGCGGGCATCAGCAGAGCTTCCATACGAGCCAATGTCTACAATCGTGAAACAATAATTACTGTCTGCCAAGGCCAACAACACGATAGAAAAAAACTGCTTGTAGTTATAGTATCGGGAGCCACTGCGTGGGGGCTTCTTCACACGAATGTGCTTCGCGTCTAGGGCACCAATACAATTCGGAAATTGTGTTGCACTAAGAAATGCGTCAGAAATTCGAAGCCACTGTTCTGTCGTGGACTGAGGCATGACCGTGGTCTTTAATCTCACAGCACAACACAGGTGGATGTCACAATGAAGGAAATGGTGGTCACTCTCAAAAGAAATTCAAAATGTAAAGAATGGTAACTATTGCCTGTGGCCAGAAATCTAAATGCAAGATAAAAAAGAAACAATAAAGAACACATGTTATGGCGGACTTGTAAAGCATACAGCGTCCTCTAAGAACTAATTTCAGTAGCACACATACCTCAAGGTCACAAGCAGTCGTTCCTCAGGGGAAATGGAGCGCCGCATGTTGGTATTCTGGTAGGTGATTCCAGTGCGAATCTGCGCAAGCAGCATATCAAAGGTAGACACAGATATGCGGCAAAACGCACAAAATTTATCAGGGTGACGGCGTAAGTCCTCATATAGTGTATGAAAGTGCCCTTTGGAGGTACGTTGGGCCACAAGTGGATGAACCCAAATCCTACTTCTTCTACGCGGCTGGTGCTGCAGCATGGGTCGCCATTCGCCAAATCGTCGTGAAATCATGCACGCGAGCAGCACACGTGCCAGCGACGGAGAAGGCATAAATGTTGCTTGCAAGCCAAGACACGTGTCAACAGTTTAAACAAACACTGGTTTTGGCAGAAGATGAAATAAGGCTGACAACCTGTTCACCCAGCAAGAAGGGGTTTGGCGAGCCTGCCTTTTTGTAGGCTGGCCTCTCATCAATTCCTCCCTGCGTTTTTTTATGCGCGTTTTAAACGCAGGTCGTGCGCGCGTTAAAAATGCTGCAATGCAGCATATACGCACGACAAACGCATTTGCAACGTGCGCAATACGCTGCGTTTTTTGCGCGCGCAAAACGCACACGCTCGTGTAAACCAGGTCTTAGGCCCAGTTCATGCAGAGTTTTTTGAAGGCAGCAAAAAATCTGCCTCAGAATTCCTTCAGAAATTTTGAACTGCCTGCGCTTTTATGCCTGCAATTTTTGGTGCGGACAAAAAAGCCACAAAAAACTATCGGAAACGAGCGCCGCAGGTTCTTTCTGCCTCCCATTAATTTCAATAGGTCAGAGGCGGAAGCTGCACCAAGAAAGGTCACGTCGTCGCCCCCCCCCCCGCGAGCGTACAAAAGCCGCCCAGGAATTAGATGCCTCTGCATCACATTAAAATCAATGCGGGGCAATTTCGGGGGGTTTATGGCGCTGATTACGATGCGTTTTCCGCACCAACAATCTGTGTGAACAATACTTTATAAGCACCTTAGTAATGGCAGTGGTCTATTTGACGATGTCCATTACTAAGGCGGGGCCTAGTGTTAACCAGTAAAAGGCTAGCCGTAAGCCCCAATTATTACCCCGGTACCCACCGCCACCAGGGGTATCAGGAAGTGCCGGGTACAATCCAGTACCCGATCATCTGTAGTGATGGTCGGGTACCGGGGCGACCACAGGCTGGTATTATTAGGCTGGGAAGGGCCAAAAATAGTGACCCTTCCCACCCTGGTAATGCCAACCTGCTGCTTTATTGTATCTGGCTGGTTATGAATATGGGGGGACCCCAAGTAATTTGATTTTTTTTTCCTTTTTTAAAAACTGAAGTGGATTTTTCATGACAGATACAACATAGCAGCAGCAGCCTAGCATTAACAGGATGGGAAAGGCCAGTTTTGGATTGTACCCGACACTTCCCGATACAACCTGGTGGCGGTGGGTACCGGGGTAATAATGTGGGATTACAGCTAGCCTTTTTACTGGCTAATACTAAGCCCCGTCTTATTAATGGATATCGTCAAACAGACAACTGCCATTACTAAGGCACTAATAAAGTATTAAAAAAACACGGAAATAAGAAAATATTTTTTTATTGAAATAAAAACTCCCCCACAAGACCCTCGTTTCTCCATTTTATAGATATAAAAAAAATTAGAAGCCTCGCAGTTGTCCAACGAATCTACAACGTAGTGCAATAGGTCCAGCGGAACCTGCATAACAAAAAAAATAAAGATAGTAATATGAAAAATAAAAATACTTATACTAAAATACAGCGACTTCTGTCTTCTTCCCTGCACCGCAATAGAAACTAGACATCAATGAACTGGGACGGGAACTAGAGATGCAGCAGAAATATTAATAGTTATTCAGGGGCATAGCTAGGCGGGGCATGTGCCCCGGGCGCAACTTAGAGTGGGGCGCCAGCGCCACCCCCTTCTGTACTATAATTGTACCTGCATCTATAGGACACAGGTACAATTAGAACCAATGAATGGCCGGGTACGTTCCGTGCCCGGCAATCAATGGCGGATTATTATATTATCATGGCCACCCAAAGTACATTGTAGTTTTGGCGCGATTTTGTCACGAATCGCGGCAAAAACCTAGACGAAACTGCATTGTGTATGTCCTGCAATATGACCTTTAGACATAAGGTCACATGACCTTATCTCTGAAGTTCTTACTATTGCTTAGAGACCTGCTGATCACATGACCGCAGGACCTCGAGCAGCAGCAGCAGCAAGACTCCACAGAGAAGACTGACTATGTAAGTATAAGGGGATTTATTTATTTAATGAGTCTGTATTTAGGGGGACTGTATTTAGGGGGTCAGGTGTGGGGCCTGTATTTAGGAGGTTTGGTGTCTATAAGTTTAAGAGGTCTGTATTTAGGGGGTCTGTATCAGTTTTAGGGGTTTAGGGTCTGTATATTTAGGGGTCTGTGTTAGTTTAAGTGGTCTGGGGTCGGTATTTAGGGGGTCTGTTTTAGTTCTGTATTAGTTTATAGGGTCTATTTACGGGGCCTGTTCTAGGGTCTGTATTAGTTTAGGGGTCTTTATTTAGGGGTCTGTATTTAGGGGGTCTGATCTGGGGTCTGTATTAGTTTATAGGGTCTATTTAGGGGGCCTGTTCTAGGGTCTGTATTAGGTTAGTGGTCTGTATTTAAGGGTCTGGTCTGGGGTATCTATTAGAATAGGGGGTCTGGTCTGGGGTCTGTATTACTTAAGGGAGTCAGGTCTTTTGGTCATTATTAGTTTGAGGTCTGGTGTCTGTATTTAGGGGGTCTGTATTTAGGGGTGTGGTCTGGGGTCTGAATTAGTTTATGGGGTCTGTATTTAGGCGTCTGTATTAGTTTTGGGGTCTTTATTTAGGGGTCTGTATTAGTTAAGGGGGTCTGGTCTGAGGTCTGTATTAAGGGAGTCAGGTCTTGGGTCATTATTAGTGTAGGGGGTCAGGTCTGGGGTCTGTATTTAGGGGTCCGGTCTGAGGTCTATTTATTCAGGGTGCTTGTTATGGGGTCTGTATTTGTTTAGGGGGGTCTGGTCTGGGGACTGTAATAGTTTAGAATGTCTGGGGTCTGTATGTATTTTATAATCTAGTCTGTGGTCCAAATGTATAAGTCTGAGTAAAAGGGGTTGTCCAGGCACATCAATAGGTCATCAGTATAAAAAAACGGTCTGTGCCCGCACCACCCCTTTAATGTATGGTCCTGGGCCTTGGTGTCTAAATTTGTGTGTTTCTATAGGGGCTGGAAATGGCTGCAGAAGTGATGGGCAAAGATGTCTCATCAGGAGGAGAAGTCGCCATAACGGTCTGCGTCAGATGGAGAAGAAAAGGTCTCCCATCACAGAAACGGCGTCACTGGATCTATAGGGGATCTCCTCTCGTGACATGTCTGTTGCAGGTAAACCTTGTATTCTACATATCTCTGTGTACCCAGAGCTAATAGACAAATGCGTGTTACCATTCACATTGTCAGGAGGATGTGTCTCTACACACTGTGATACTGTCAGCGATGGTTGGAGACTGTCAGTATGTAGGGACACAGCCCTTTGACAAGGGGAATCGTAACAACCATTTGTCAATACTCACACAAAAAGGTGGTGTTCACTATAGATACGGCAGAGCGGCGGTGGGGAAGGGGGGCCCAAGTTTGTGGAACAGCCCAGGGCCTATGGTCTACTTAATCCGCCACTGCCTGCAATTCAGCGTCTTTCTACGAGTGAAGCGGCGCGATACTTTGCGCCGCTTGCGTCGTTGAAAGGCGCTGATTGATAGGGAAGCAGGTCTCCATTGCTGCCGGACGGCGTGGGAACGGGATTAAGGTGAGTTTGAATAGTTTGTTATTTTATCATAATAAAAAAGTGTGTGCCATTATCTACGGGGGTGGCTTTATCTACAGGGGGGGGGGGGCTTTATCTACGGAGGGGCTTTTTCTATGGTGGGTCTCTATCTACAGGGGGGCTATATACAGGGGTGGGCTATCTGTGGAGCACTATATACAGGGGTGGGCTATATCTGACAGGGGGGCTATATACAGGGTTGAGCTATAAGTGGAGCACTATATACAGGGGTGGGCTATATCTACAGGGGGGCTATATACAGGGGTGGGCTATCTGCAGAGCACTATGTGGGACACTATACAGGAGTGGGCTATATGGGGGGCACAATCTACAGGGGGCTCTATGGCAGGAACTATCTACAGGGGGCACAGTGTGTGTGTGAGGGACACGGTATATGGTGCTATTATAATTAGAGGTGCAGTGTATGGTGCTATTATATTTAGGGGTGTAGTATGTGGTATAATGAGAACTTTATTTTTGTTTATAGGTGTAGAAATGTTGGAAAAGTGAGAAGCTGAAGACATCTGAGCGGCAAACTGCAGAAATGGGCTGTGACCGGGAGAAGTCATCATAGACGTCTGGACCGGATGGAGAAAAAGAACTAGAATCTGAGAAGTCACTGGTGAGTCACTTAATGTAAATGTTCATTCTGCCTCTAATCAGTACTGTAGTCACTGTATGATCTGCAGCGAGATGTTGGGTGGTATGATTATGATATGATTTATTTTTTGTGAAACAGCAACTCCCAGCATATCCTTACCATTGTTCGGGCCATGCTGGGAGCTGGAAACAATTTAGTGCAAACCTATACGGCAGGGGTTGCACTAAATTGAGCTGTACTTGTGCTGGTGCTGTATATATGTACTGAGCTTGGTTCTGGGGCTGTATTTATGTACTGAGCACTATTCTTGTGTTGTGTATAGAGCTATATTGCTTGTAAAATGTACAAATATTTTTATGCTCGAGTTACATAATAAGAAATGTGGAAAAGAAATGACACGTCGATTGGTAGAGAAAACAAACATGGCGAAAGGGAAGGAGATGTCGGGAAAGAGGTTGGGGGGGGGGGCAAACTGAATCTTTGCCCCGGGTGCAGAACCTAGCTCCGCCTCTGAGTTATTAATAATTCTGCCACATCATGGAGTTCCCTCTCACAAACCTCTCCCACACATGTAGCCGCTCCAAAAAAAAACAACACCCCCCCCCACACGAGGCCGCTCCAAAAAAAGAAACACAATCAATCAATCTCTCTCACTTTCTCATATTTCTTCTGTGTATGAGTCATGAAGAGATACATACACAGATGAAATAAAAAATGGCAGCACACAGAAAAGCAAAAAAATTGAAATAAAAACATTTTATGTGAAAAAATAAAGTAAATACGTTTACAAAATAAAAACCCTACTTTTTTTTATTTTTCCATCGATGTAGTCATATATGAGCTTTTTTTTTCCGGGACAAGGTATAGTTTTCATTGGTAGTATTTTGGGGTACATGGGACTTATTGATTAACTTTTATTTTATTTTTTATGGTGGGAATGGGAGAAAAAAAGGAATTTTGCCATTGTTTTTTTGTGTTTTTTTTGGACGCCATTCACCCGGCGGTTTAATTAATGTGTTAACTTTATTGTTTGAGTTGTTACGATCGCGGTGATACCATATATGTGTATGTGTTATTTTTTTTTTTACACTTTTACTAAATCAAACCACTTTTTGGGGAAAAAAGTGGTTTTATTTTATTTTTACGGTAATCTTTTTAATTTTTTTTTCTGTCCCACTTGGGGACTTCACCATGCGTTGCTGAAGGCATGCCGGGGTGCCTTTGTTAGGCCCCAGGCTGCCATGGAAACCCGACGGCATCCAGCGATTTCTTTGCGGCGGTGCCGATGGGGTGAGAGAGGGAGCTCCCTCCCTCTGTCAAACACGTTAGATGCTGCTGTCGCTATTGACAGCGGCATCTAATGGGTTATACTTTCGGAATCGGAGCTTGCTTCTATTTCGGCAGTTGGGGCAGAAGCTAGGCTGTGTATAACAGCCATGCTCCTGCCGATGATCGTGTGGGTACACTGGCAGTACCCACCCGATCAGAGCGACGGATATATCCGTAGCTATGCGGGAACACCTGCTTGCGACGGATATATCCGTCGCTTGTCATTAAGGGGTTATACCTAATTTACAGAGTGAGAATCTTAGTGTGCCAACCATCTTACCCTTTGGAAGGTGTATATATCAAGATATAAAACGCCCCTCTGCCCCCAGTAAAATAGTGTTCAGCTATACAGTCATATACTGCCAGCTATATTGCCCCCTGGACATATACTGACAGCCAGTGCCACAAGGCCCCCAGTAAAATATTGCCAGCCGCACTGCCCCCACTAAAATAGTGCCAGCCACACTTCCTCAAACAATGCCTACTTGTGTAATGAGGGTCTCCACTTGAAGAATAAGCTCTGACATGGCAGCTCTTTCCACATAGCCTCCTCTGCGTTTTATCTGGCAATTTCCACAGTTGCCTTGGAGTTTCCAGTTCCTGTTCTATGTATCCTTATTGACAGGAAAAACGGCCGAAAATAAGCCGTGTGAACATACCCTCACACCCTATTTTCAGCCATTTTTCTGGCCGTAAACGGCTGAAAAATCGGCAGCAGAACGTAAAAAGACGGCCGCAAAAAAGAAGCGCATGTCACTTCTTGAGACGTTTTTGGAGCCTTTTTTCATTGACCCTATAGAAAAACAGCTCCGAAAACGGCCGTAAAAAACGAGAGTATGATTAAAAAACTGATGAAAATCAGGAGCGGTTTTCCCTAGAAAACAGCTCCGTATTTTCAGACGTTTTTGAGTTTGTGTGTGAACATACCCTTACATGAAATGATAATCTATAACGTTGCATCCCCACCCTATCGGAGGACAAAAACTGCATGGAATAAAATAATAATTCTACCAGTGTGAACAGGTTCATTTTGTGTCATGTTAAAATTGTTATTTTAGCCAGACACGTCACCTTTCATTGGTGAAGTAGAGAACACAGTTCTATTTTGGTCTCACAAATTGCCTTGCTTCATTCCACTGTGCAAAAATAAAATAAAAATGCATTTAGCAAATTTCTAAAAAAAACAAACAATTTGTACTTATGCTTAAGAACATCTATTACAGGCAGGGGAAAAAAATGATGGAATAAAAGTGAATCATAGGCAGCTTAGATACAATGTGCCCCAACTTGCCACAATATTTTGAAACTCTATTTTTGAAACTACATTTTTCATGTAAAGATGGAATACATTTTTTTAATTGTTATATACTCCAAACTCAAATCCAGTTGTCTCTAGCACAAAACTCTAAAGTGGAGGATTTAGATGAGAGGTTTTTGGCTGCAAGGTAAAAAAAAAAATGCATGTATGGACAGTGAAGTCAGGGGCTCCTCCATGAGCGTAATCTCCGGCCAGAGAGTCGGCAATGCTCTGGCCGGGGATTCCTCTACTAGCGGGAACCCCTATGGCGATCTCTACAGGGGGTGGCACTATCTACATGGGCAGTATTTACAGGGGATAATGACGCTATCTACACAGGCACTGTGTGTGGCACTATCTACATGGGCACTTTATATGTGGGTACTGTGGCACTATCTACAGGGGCAATGTGGTTTTTTCAGGGGTTGGGACAAATGAAATTCATCCTTTTTTTTTTTTTTTTAACGGCCATGAAAAACAGATGACAATCACCTATTACGGGGTACCTAAACTTTAAAAAAAAAACTGCTGACATGTCAGAAGTTTTGATCGGTGGGGGCTGAGTACTGCGACCCACACCAATCGCTAAAACGAAGCAGCAGAAATGCTCGGATGAGCCGCTTGGTTTCTGATCATCTTTTATCAGAAAGCCGAGCAATTAGGCTATGTTCACACGCAGTAGTTTCAGACGTAATTTGGGCGTTTTACACCCCTAATATGCCTACAAACATCTGCCCATTGCTTTCAATGGGAATTACAATGTTCTGTTCCCACGAGCCTTTATTTTACGCGTCACTGTCAAAATACGGCGCGTAAAATGACGGCTCGTCAAAAGAAGTGCAGGACACTTCTTGTGAAGTTTTTGGAGGTGTTTTTCATTGACTCCATTGTTAAAAAACGCCTGAAAATCAGGAGCTGTTTTCGCCTGAAAACATCTCCGTATTTTCAGACGTTTCTAGTCACTGCGTGTGAACATACCCTTAGAGTATGGGCTCAATAGAAAGTCTATAAGCCCTTACACCAACTGCTTGGTTTTCCGAGAAAAGCCGATCAGAAACCAATCGGCTCAGCTGTTTCGTACTGTATCATTTTATTTAGTACAGAACAGCAGTTCCGTGGGGAGGCAAAGACTCCTAGCATCATAAATGTCTATGATGCCAGGAGTCCCGTTCACCTGTACTGTGGTCAGGCCAAGAAATCCGGCCGACACACAGACCATTTTTAGCAGTCCGTCTGAGGTTTCCGTCGGAAGAACCTCTCAACGGAAAGGCAAACCTTAGCTTCCGTTTGCATCACCATTGATATCAATGGTGAAGGAAACATTTCTAATGGTTTCCGTTTGTCACCATTCCGTCAGGTTTCCATTTTTTTTACGGAATCAATAGCGCAGTCGAATCAATAGCGTAACGGCTGTCAATACATGTAACAACTGTTAAAAACGGATGTGACATAGGGATTCAAGAGAACAATTGGTTCTCTTGCTGGCTATCGGCGGCACAATGACACATACTTACCGATGCAGTGCCGTCCTCTACAGGTGTGGTCTCTAGTCTCACGGGTTCTGCGAAGGCAACAAGATGACGTAATCGTGCCACCTTCGCAGAACCCGTGAGACTAGAGACCACACGTGAAGTAGACGACGCTGCATCGGTGAGTGTGTAGGGCATTCAGGCGGACTTAAATGTCGGGTATTGTTGCGCTTACTACAAGTGTAGTGTGGCGCTAGTACAGGGGGCTTTGTTGTCAACTGTAGCAAATTTTTCGGGACTGTCCTGAATTTACAGAGACAGTCCTGGAAGATTACTACAGGGAGAGGGGGGGGTGCTTTCTTCGGAGAGGTGTGTGTGGCATCAACTACAGGGGGCTGTGTGCCATCATCTACAGGGGGGCTGTGTGCCATCATCTACAGGGGGGCTGTGTGCCATCATCTACAGGGGGGCTGTGTGCCATCATCTACAGGGGGGCTGTGTGGCATCATCTACAGGGAGTCTGTGTGGCATCATCTACAGGGGGTCTGTGTGCCATCATATACAGGGAGTCTGTGTGGAATCATATACAGGGGGTCTGTGTGGAATCATACACAGGGGGTCTGTGTGGCATCATACACAGGGGTCTGTGTGAAATCATCTACAGGGGGGCTGTGAAACAATCATGACAATCACATTCCTTTGGGTGTTTTCAGGGGGTTGGGACAAAAAAAAGCCTGACAAATGAAATTCATGAGGTTTTTTTAATGGCCATGAAAACCCGCTTTCAAACGGACATTAAAAACAGATAGACAGACCGGAAATGGATTAAAATGTGGAGACACACTGATGCAAAACGGCCATGAAAAACTGACAGTTGATCAGTTTTTAATGGCCAGTTTTTTTAACGGCCTGTGACTAAACTCCATCAAAAAATAGGACCTGTCCTATTTTTGGCCGTTTTACCGGCCTAACGGCCCCCATAGAAGTCAATGGATCAATTTTTAATGGCTGTCAATACATGTAACAACCGTTAAAAAATGGATCTGTGACATGGGGATTGGCAAGGGAACTACTAGTTTCCTTGCTGGCTATCGGCGGCTCGATGACACTCACCGATGCAGCGCCGACCTCTTAAAAGTGTGGTCTCTCGTCTTCACATGTTCTGCGTAGGCGACGCAATGACATCATCGCGCCGCCTTCACAGATCCCGTGAAGACGAGAGACCACACGTGAAGGTGGGCTGCATCGGTGAGTGTCATCGCGTCGCCTTCGCAGATCCCGTGAAGACAGCGCTGCATCAGAGAGTATGTAGAGCATTCATGTTTGGGCTGTGCGGCATCATCTACATCGGGGCTGTGTGGCATCATATGCAGGGAGGTGTGTGGCATATACAAGGTGTGTGGCATCATATACAGGGAGGTGTGTGGCATCATATACAGGGAAGCTGTAAATAGTGTCTAGGTGAACATGTGACCTTCCTTTGGGTGTTTTCAGGGGGTTGGGACAAAAAAAAAGCCTGACCAATGAAATTCATCCGTTTTTCTAACGGTCATGAAAAACTGATGCAAAATGGATGTCAAACGACCATTAAAAACGGACAGACGGACTGGAAATGGATGAAAATTTATAGACACACTGATGCAAAATGGCCATGAAAAACTGACAGTTGATCAGTTTTTAATGGACATTTTTTTTCACTGTTGTGTGAATATAGCCTTATTCACACGACAGTGAAAAAAAATGTCCATTTAAAACTGATGAACGGTCAGTTTTTCATGGCCATTTTGCATCAGTGTGCCTCTAAATTTTCATCCATTTCAAGTCCGTCTGTCCGTTTTTAATGGCCGTTTGACATCCATTTTGCATCAGCGTTAAAAAAACTGATGAATCTCATTGGTCAGGCTTTTTTTTGTCCCAACCCCCTGAAAACAACCAAAGGAAGGTCACATGTTCACCTAGACACTATTTACAGCCTCCCTGTATATGATGCCACACGCCCCCCTGTAGATGATGCCACACACCCCCTGTAGATGATGCCACACGCTACCCTGTAGATAATGCCACACGCCTCCCTGTAGATGATGCCACACCAGCCTCCCTGTAGATGATGCCACACACCTCCCTGTAGATGATGCCACACCAGCCTCCCTGCAGATCATGCAACACCTGCCTCCCTGTAGATGATGCCACACCTGTCTCCCTGTAGATGATGCCACACCAGCCTCCCTGTAGATGATGCCACACCAGCCTCGCTGCAGATCATGCCACACCAGCCTCCCTGCAGAGCATGCCACACCTGGCTCCCTGTATATGCCACACCTGCCTCCCTGTAGATGCCACACCAGCCTCCCTGTAGATGCCACACCAGCCTCCCTGTACATGCCACACCAGCTTCCCTGTAGATGCCACACCAGCCTGCCTGTAAATCGTGCCACATACTCACGAGAGCAGCGCTGTCTCTTGTCTTCTTCAGGTGTGGGCACTCGTCTGCACGGGATCTGGCAAGGCAGCGCGATGGGGCGATGACGTCATCGAGGCGCCTTCAAACCCGTGAAGACGAGTGACCACACCTGAAGAAGCGCCGCAAACGTGAGTATGCCAACGATAGCCAGCAAGGGAACTAGTAATTCCCTTGCCAATCTCCATGTAACAGATCCGTTTTTAACGGTTGTTACATGTATTGACAGCCGTTACAAACGGATCCATCGACTTCTATGGGGGCCGTCAGGCCGTTAAAACGGCCAAAAATAGGACATGTCCTATTTTTTGACGGCCATTATTCACGGGCCGTTAAAAAAACGGCCGTGTGAATACACCCATAGAATATCATTGTTCTGAAAACGGCCATGTGAAAGCCGTTAAAAGGACGGCCATCACACGGCCGTTTTTCACTGTCGTGTGAATGAGGCCTTACCTTTTAAAAACAGCCAGACGAACGGGAAATGGATGAAAATTTGGAGACAAACTGATGCAAAACGGACAGTTGATTCGTTTTTACTGGTCGTTTTCACTGTAAATATAGCCTAACCTTTTCTATGTTCTGTTTCAAACTGATGCCATCAGTATTTATCAACCCCGTCGTGATTGGTCAGAGGATGAAAGATTGGAAAACAGAGTGATGTCAATTTGTCATTAGTTTTTCAATCATTAAATTTTTGTTGTTTTTATTCACAATTTTTCTGGCCAAAACGGCTGCGGCCAAATGTTAGTTGAAAGTTTATAGTGAAATAAAAAACATATTACAAACAATGCTTTTATGTTTGTGGAGTTTTTCTGGCCTTTGTAATTTTTGAGTCAGCCGTGTTTTTTCCAAAATGCAGCATGCTCTAGGTATGCCATCTTTTCTCCATACGTTTCTCTGTAGAGCTTGAAAAACAGCGATTTTGTTTACAAGTGTTGCAGTACTTACATTCAGTAGGATATAATTATTTTTGAGCACCCTGCCTTGAATTGGGTTTGGAGAGCCCAAATCAAATATATTTTCAGCAAGAAAAGGTATCTCTTACCTTTGCCAGCTTCTTCCTTCCAACGGACAAAGATATAGTATCTGGTAAAGGCCCTATAGATATCCTTCGTTCCTGTAAAGGACATATTCCAGGATGACAAAGAACTTTACCCTCCACTTTATACAGTTTTATTCCTAGTATTGTGCGTGAGGTGGTCGCGCATGACACGTGGATTTAAAGAACACCAAAGAGACAATGTGTCATCTACCATTCCCTACGTTAACCCAGGGTGTCAGATTTGCCTACAGCATTCCAGATTTGCACTTCGCGCATTAGGACGAGCATATTCGTCCTGTGTGACAGCAGTCTCTGCCGTCTCTGTGTGTGCGATCGAGAGCGGGGCAACGGCTGTAATACACAGCCACGGCCCCGCTCTGACAGCGGAGAGAAGAGAAACATCTTCTCTCCGCTGTTAACCCTTTGAACGCCGCGATGACAGCTGATCGCGGCGTTCAAGGAGAGGGGACTACACATTGATCGTGTCACAGAAAATAACTGTGACGCGATCAAAGCCCATAACTCATATGGCCAGACAGCCCAAGGTCCAGTGAAGGACCGCAGGGCTGTCTGAACATATTTCCTGTTGTTAGGGCATACTGAGGTATGCCCTAACAACTGCCTGTGTACGATCAGTAACAGGCTAATGTACTGGCATACAGATCTATGCCAGTACATTGCAGTTACAAAATAAAAATCAAAATGATAAATCCCTTTATGGGATTAAAAAAAAAAGTTAAATGAATGTAAAAAAAAAATAATGGTAAATAAATAAATAAAAAGTAAATAAAATACACAGAAATACTCATTTTTTATAATAAATCAACTTTTTAAAATATAAGTCCCAAAACATGAAATAATATAGACATATTTGGTATCGCCACGACCGTAACAACTTGTACTACAAATGTATACCATTATTTATTATGATCGGTGTATGGTGTAAAAAAATAAATATTAAAACTGCTGCACAACTGCTTTTTTTCTGCATTTTAATCTAATTAAAAATGTATAGAAATTAAACGATAATGTATTTGTACCAAAAAATGGTACGTACATAAAGTACAACTCGTCCCGCAAAAAACAAAGTCTCATACAACTACGTCGTACAAAAAATAAAAGCGTTATGAGCGTCGGGATGCAAAGAGGGAAATGTAAAAAAAAATGCTCTGTCCTCAAGGCTAAAATTGGCCGTGTCCTTAAGGGGTTAACTACAGCGTCCTTTTGGCCAAAATGATTACCAATACCCCAGGTATTTTTCATTATTATGTATATTCGCTTCTCTTGGACACAGCCGGGTCTTTGATGCTGGGAGAGCATGGTGTGTTGTTGTTTGGCATAGCAAGCAGGGTAGCCCGCTCTATGAACTATCAAGGCGTCACAAATAGGCTTCTACCTGGCTATACACGTTGTGCCTCATGACGTACACACTATCCCTCCATGTTTCACACACTTGCACCCCATTATCCATTTATTTCTATTGAGGCACTTCACTCATTACTGCCCCCTATATTTCACTTATAGTATTACACTTGCACACACACTATTCATTTATTATTTCTTACTACACATCCCATGCACCACACACCACTCCCCTCAAGACTAGTGGGAGTGGCTATTATTATTTAAAGCACCTGCTCGCCCTTTCATCAGCGTTTCTGACCTGGCTGTGTCCATTTGTAAGTATGGCCTTTTTCGGTGTTTTTGTATATGTCCCCTTGTTTTTATCGGTTCTGTTTGTAACTATTTATACTTAGTTAGCTACATGGACCTGTTAGGTTTTATTATTGCTGCAGTCAAGGCTGATTCTTCAGACTAAGGCCAGATTCACATGAACAAGTACAAACTCGGACGTGAAAAACTGCAGTTTTTCATGTCCGAGTTGCACCTATACGGGACCCGTTTTCACGGATCCCCATAGACTTGAGTATCGAGGGATCCGTGAAAACGGAAGAAAATAGGACATGTTCTATTATTCAATGGACCCTTCACACAGTCCGTTGAAATGACGGCCGTGTGAACAACCCCATTGAAATACATGCGTCCGTGTGACGGCCATTGTTTTAACAGCCGTCACACGGACGTATACTGCGGTCGCCTGAATTCGGCCTAAGGATAGTGCTACACTATGAAATTTGGCTGATCATAAAAGAGAATAAAAAGTAGCTGTAGCAAGCATTATTACTTTGTGTTGAAGAGTATAAAAACGTTGGAGGTTCTGCCATACTACAGAGATGATATAAACCTAATTTCCAATGTAAAAAAATGTGATTGGAAGCCCCCCAACAAAAACACACTACAATACTTGCATACATCAGGAATTTAAATAGACCACCTATGAAATGTGCCTTATTAATTGTTATTGTTTATACAGTGCATTTGAAAAGTCCTCAGACCATTTAAATTTATTCACATTTTATTGTTGAGGCCTTGTGCTGAAAAAAATAAATAAAAGTTTTTCCCTATCATCCTGCACTCCATACCCCATAATGACAAAGTGAAAACAGAATGATAGTAATATTTGCTAATTTATTGAAAAGGAAAAACCAAAATATTGCATTGACATAAGTTTTCAGACCCTTTTCTCAGTACTTCGTTGAAGCCTCCAGTCTTCTCGGGTATGATGCCACAAGGTTTGCACTCCTGGATTTAGGGATTTTCTGCCATTCTTCTCTGCAGATCCTCTTAATCTCTGTCAGGTTGGATGGGGACCGTCGGTGGACAGCCATTTTCAGGTCTTTCCAGATGTTCAATTGGTTTCAAGTCAGGGTTCTGGCTGGGCCACTCAATGACATTCACAGAGTTGTCCCTAGGTCACTCCTGTGTTGTCTTGGCTGTGTGTTTAGGGTCATTGACTTGTTGGAAGGTGAACAGTTAGCCATGAGCACCCTGGATCAGATTTTCATTAAAAAAAACAATATATTTCATACATTTCCCTTTATATACACACATCAATACACAAATCTAAGAAAAAAAATTATTCAACTTAACCCTCTCTTTTTAGATTTTTGCGCCATTTGTCTACATCTATTTCAGGACAGGTTTGTTTGATGTTTCTAGCTGCGAATAAAATGTTTCCCTGCATGCATTTCAGGCTGTAATGAGCGTACATGTGTCTCCTCCCAACAGTTCATGAGTGTCTTTCGTGCTCTTCACCATTGACATCCTTCCCTTCCAAGTTTAGAATCCTGTCTATCATCGTCACTTATTAGTTGCCCCATCCCTTCTCCTCACATAGCATATCGCTATCCACTGTGTAATATATATGTTCAATTTTATCAACTGATTTCGTAGGTTGTCCTTACTTTCTGTCCCTATGCGGACAGTGGGAGCCCCTGACGTCGATAAGAGCAGCCTGGAATTCCGTTCCAGGAGGAGACCCTGAGACCTGCATATAACCCCCATCTGCCTTATATATAACCCCCAATCAGCCCTGTACAGACCATTTGGGTGGGCACTGTCCGATTGCCGTGGCATTAGAGCATTCAGTATAAACAAGTAAATGGTGTGGACATTGAGGTATATTAATAACTGCTGGTGTATTACATAAGCCCGGCATGCGCATGCACGGTCCCATTTCAGGTATTAGCGGGGGCGCACTAACAGTCAATAGCTCACTGTGAGCTTTGGACACACGTGCACAAAATAGAAAGCCGCTCCAGAAATGAATGTCATCAGTGACTTTTCGTATATCCTCGGAGGTCTCTCTGTTCCAAGACCATGTGATGGGTGTACGGCAAGTCAGAGGTGGAGCCTCAAAAAGTGACATCATAGGTCATGATGAGCAGGCAGCGCAGAGAAAAGTAAAATTTAAATAGTAAGTATATAAACATATTAAAAAGGTATGCAATATGCAATGTAATAAAAATAGCTCAGAAAATCCCGTTAAGAATATCTCTGTACTTTGCGCCATTCATCTTTCCCTCAACCCTGACCAGTCTCTCTGTCCCAGCCACTGATAAACACCCCCACAGCATGATGCTGCCACCACCATGCTTCACTGTAGGGATTGTCTTGGGCAGGTGATGAGTAGTGCCTGGTTTCCTCCAGACACAACACTTAGGGTATGTTCACACGAGGGCGTCCGTAACGGCTGAAATTACGGGGATGTTTCAGCCTGAAAACATCCCAGTAATTTCAGCCGTAACGACATGTGCAGGCGCTTGAACGCCGCGTCCATTACGGACGTAATTGGCGCTGCTATTCATTGGAGTCAATGAATAACGGCTCCAATTACGGCCAAAGAAGTGACAGGTGACTTCTTTGACGCGGGCGTCTATTTACGCGCCGTCTTTTGACAGCGGCGCGTAAATTACGCCTCGTGTGAACAGACAAACGTGTGCCCATTGCTTTCAATGGGCAGATGTTTGTCAACGCTATTGAGGCGCTATTTTCGGACGTAATTCGGGGCAAAAACGCCCGAATTACATCCGTAATTAGTGCGTGTGAACATACCATTAGGGTATGCTCACAGGCTTAGCAAAAAAAGGTCTGAAAATACGGAGCTGTTTTCAAGGGAAAACAGTTTCTGATTTTCAGACTTTTTTAATTAACAAGCGTTTTTCACAGCCATTGTTGGAGCTGTTTTTCTATTGTCAATGAAAAACGGTTCAAGAAGTGACATGCACTTCTTTTTCGCGGGCGTTCTTTAACACGGCGGTGTAAAAAACGCCCCTTCGGGACAGAACGCCGTTTTTCCCATTGAAATCAATAGGCAGATGTTTTGAGGCGTTCTGCTTCCAATTTCTCAGGCTGTTTACGGCGGAAAAACCGGCAAAAATAAGCCATGTGAACATAGAACTTTTTGGCCCCAATTCTCAGGCTATCTTGGTTTCATCAGACCACAGAATCTTGTTTCTCACAGTCAGAGTCCTTTAGGTGCTTTTTTTTTTTTTTTTTTTGCAAACTCCAGGCAGGCTTTCAGGTGTTTTCTTTTACAGAGGCGAGGCTTACTTTTGGTCACTCTGACATAAAGCCCAGATTGGTGAAATGCTGCAGTGATGGTTAACCTTCTGGAAGTTTCTCCCATCTACAGCTCAGCCATAGTGACCATTGGGCTCTTGGTCACCTCGCTTACCAAGGCTCTTCTCCCAAATTACTTAGTTTGGTGGGGCAGCCAGCTCCAGGAAGAGTCCTGATTATTCCAAACTTCTTCCATTTAAGGCTGGATTCGCACGAGCATGTTCGGCCCGTAAAGGACAGAACGTATTTCGGCCGCAAGTCCCGGACCGAACACTGCAGGGAGCCAGGCTCCTAGCATCATAGTTATGTACGACGCTAGGAGTCCCTGCCTCTCCGTGGAACTACTGTCCTGTACTGAAAACATGATTACAGGACAGTTGTCCCGCAGCGAGGCAGACTCCTAGCGTCGTACATAAGAATCATAGACCTACTATGCTCTTGGGAACCTTCATTGCCCTTTGTACCCTTCTCCAGATCTGTACCTCCACACAATATTGTCTCTGAGCTCTACAGGCAGTTCTTTCATCCTCATGGCTTAGTTTTTGCTCTGATATGCATTGTCAGCTGTGAGACCTTATATAGACAGGGCTGTGTTTTTCCAAATCATGTCCAATCAAATGAGTTTACCAAAGGTGGACTCCATTCCCGGTGTAGAAACATTTCAAAGATGATCTAGAGAAATGAGAGGCCCCTAGAGCTAAATCTCAAGCGTCACAGCAAAGGACCTGAATGCTTGTCCATGCAAAGTTAGAGGTTTTTAATCCTTGATAAATTATAAAAATTGTGTTTTTACTTTGTCATTATGGGGTATTGACTTCAGAACGCTGGGGAAAAACTTGACCTATATTTTAGTACAAGGCCTCAACAAAATAAAATGTGAAAAAAAAGTCTGAAGACTTTCCAAATGCACTGCATGTTTACACCAGTGTCTTTGTATCAGTATCAAGCTTCGTATAATGGAAGAACGCTATTACAGCTACAAATACATGTGACATAGTATTAGCATTTATGCCAGGGCTACATGGAGACATTTGTCACCTGCCTAATGTAACGCATTAACAGACCAGTCTGCTCACTCATTCCACCTAATACCATAGGGCACTGCAGCATGACCATTATATCACAGACGTATTCAATCTCACCTGTTTGCTTGGTCTTTGCACTAAAAGTTTTAAAACTGGGTCTCTGCCTCTTGCTTCCTGTACATCTTCTATACACTCACAATCCTACGACTTCTCACATTCTTCTGGTGACTTAAATATGCAATTATCAAATTTGTTTTGGGACAGACTGAGTATACCAGACTAAATCCTTAAGATGAGAACGGGTCTCCCTGACTTCAAACTACACCATATTGTGGCAATTGGCACTGGCTCTTCTATGGATCCACCAAACATTACCCTCGCACTAGCACTGGCCCCTGTACCTCTCCCCACCTTCCCTAGATTAAACCCAGAGATAGAATGTAGTCCTGTGCTCCCATCACACATCAATCACAGTTGCTTAGTTTTGGGACTGCAAATTGAAGAAAAAAAAAAGGCTCACTATGCAAATCCTTTTGGAGTATGATACTATCTACGTGAAGGTGGACAATACTGCACTATGAAATCAGTAGTCGGAGATCCCAATATACATGATTTTTCATAAGATAATGACTGACTGGATTCCTCCTTAAGGTTTATTATGTCTATCAAGATAGTTCTCAGATCAAACCATCTCACAAATCATGTGTCCTACGTGAATGTAGGTTTGTGTGTTCCAGAAGGGACACTTGAGTGTCAGGAGCACGTAGGCAACTATACATTTTTCTCAATAACATTCTGTGAAACTGGTAGCAGGTTTTTAGTGCGGATTCAGCCACACATTAACATACCCTATTAGTAAGTAGAGTGAGCCATGTCGCTAGACCTATAGGAAACATATTAGATCTGCCCTGCCCACAGTTTGCACAAACAAAATAAAAAAGGCAAATTTTATTAGTGCATTGCTTTTTAGAAAAATGCTAAAAAAAAATTACCACCTACATTTCTCCAATTTGTTAAATGAATCTGACAAAAATATTTGAAAAAGTTTAACGTATTCACAAAAAACAATGTCAGATACTATATGAAACGGAACTATCTACATATCCAAGAGTGCATCCAAACCAAAATGCAACAGGGAACATAAACACAGTAAATTAAAAAAAAAAAAAAAAATCGAACACGTTAAGAAAGTATTTAGTCAGAACTTTGTGGATATTTGGTGCCGAGCGTGTGTTTGGAAGGTCAGCGTTTTGTTGATGTGGTACCATTGGTTCAAGTCTTCAAGGTCATGTTTTTTTTTTCTTCACAGCTCCCAATTGATAAAGCACAGCAAAACACTAAATTCTGACTGTAGGACATTTAGTACATAAGTCAGTTTATCCCAGAGAGAATTTGGCTGCATTATTTTATGGTCTTGCTGAGATTAGAAAATCCAACACCGACACAGGTCATCAGCACTTTCTCCGTTCCTTTACGTTCTTCAAACGTCTTGCTTTCAATTTTAAACATGATCTGGAAAAAGCTCCTCAGATGCCGCAAAAACTCAATCCTGCCAAGTACACACACAGAACAGACACAAGTTCAAATAGATATACAATTTATCAGCTATTGTAAAGTAGGAGAATACCGTCCATCCTCCTACTTTTTGTATTTTTCAGTCTACCAAATGGTACATTTTTGGAATTAAGGAATGTTTATCTAAAATATGTCCCATAGTCATTGGCTAATGAAGGAAATTCAGTTAAGTCTTACTACAGTTCATTAACATCCATTAGTGATACCTTCAAGGAGGTCCATGTTCTGTTCAGTGAGGCCCAGAGCAGTCAGCCTCTTGATGGCACCACCATTCTTCAGTTATCACAGTACTGTACCCTATACATACACAGCACCGGTACCGTGATAACCGAAAAAGGACAGTTCACAGTCTTAGACTCCGCACCAGGCCAAGATGGTCCTCTCTACAGGACGGTCCCAAACACTACATGACTGATCCCCAAATATTATCCAAGAACCTCGAGTCAGAGCATCCAAGTGACATGGTAAGAGAATTAACGCACACTACACGATGTGAAAAAACCCACTTACGTGTAAGACGACAAAGGTCCAAGCAAGACTTTGGAAACATCCTGCTGTCCAAGGGTCATGAGGAGTAGCACTAAACTCTGATTAACTGAGTCCACACATCCTCCCTGCAGACAGAAATATGCAAGTCTTTACACAAAGATTAGGGTGAACAGGCCACAGAGCTGGACAGGAGATAAACAAGAGCAGACACCAGTTGCAAAAACTCAGGGGATTAACCACAAAGTTTACTAATATTCAAAAGCATAAAATAATTTTTAATGAAACTGGAACACACCAAATTTAACATAAGAAATAAAATGAAGACAAAAGCAAAATCACAAAACAGAGCTACCAGTAATCATGCTTGCTTTGTAGTTATATCCATCCTGCTCTGTATTGCCTGCACTGACCCTTAGTGGGGACATAAGAACATTGCAAAACATGATCCACGTTTCACTGCTATGAAGTTGAAGATATGCTCATTAGAACAAGGGTGGAAAAAAGGCAAAACTCAGTTTATCAAGGGGGGGGGGTAAAATGAAGAAAAAAATAAAAAATAAATACATTCAATTGACCATGGGTACAGAAGGATCCCCAAATGAAAGGTCTTCTGCATTAACCAATTACCTGCTATATCAAGAACAGGTGCTCTTATAATAGGGGGTTACTTATTTTATTGCCAGTTCTTTATATGGCATCAATATATTTTGCACCACTATGCACAAGTTATATTCACACACATTGGTGTCTGCCTCCAGAGGGACTCACAGTGCAATTTTCCTATCAAAGACGTGTACAAACACAAAGTACAGCCAATTTAACAGGAAGCATGTTTACCTACCTCTATGGGGACCCCACAGATGCACAGGGAAAACAAAGACTCCATGCAGATGTGGTCATGGTTGGATTTTAACTTGGATCCCCATTGCTGAAAGGTAACCCGTAAGCCACCATGCTGTCCAGCTTTAGAGGCGTGAATAAACTTATGAAAAATCTAAGAAAATTATAATAAACTAATAAAGATCTGTTATGTAACCACACGAGTTGCTGCAAACCTTGCCAGAAGCTGGAAGGTATTCAGGACACTGTGCCCTCTAAAAGTACTGGCATACGGTATGCATACTCAGCAAAGACTAAAAACCACAGTCACATTCTGATGAGTTCATATTACTCAAAGACTACTGAACTCGTGAGGACCTAGAGGTGAAGAAGAAGCAGTGTCGGGCAACACTCCTCTCAGCTATACTGCCGCATACATTAACTGCTAAAGTTGACAGCCAATGCCAAGAGCATTTGTGATCACATTGTGAATTTATTAGCACACTGTATAAGACTGATTGACTGTACATTAGATTGAAGACACAAAAATACATTATGACAGTGAAACATCTGAGACAACCACACAAAATTGCATTGAAAAATGGTCTAGAGGGTTGGTTCTCTAAAAAAAGATTGCCAGTATGCATAGTATATGATGGAACTTAAAAACCTTTAACAGGTACCTGGCATTGATAAAGGGGTGGTCTTCTCAAAGAGGTGGTCTTGAGGGGTTTGTATTTTTATATATTAACTTACTGCGTAAGAGTCTTCAGCATTGCTTTTGGCCAGCTTTTGCTGGCTGTATCCAACAGAGGAAAATATGGCTAACAACTAAAGCGCATAGACAGGAGATAGAGACCGGCCATCATATGGTAACCAATTTGGCCCAGTACAGTACTTTTGGCTGCTTCAAACAAAGGAAAAAAATTCTCATGTCTGTTGACAGCTTTATCTAACTTTCTAATACACTAAACATGGATAGGTGCCACTTTCATTGCAAGAAATCACACAAACTAAACCAACACAAGGGTTAGGGCAACAAAGACACTGTTTACCAGCTGCGAGAAGACAAGGTGTCCATTTCCAGTGTGTTACAGTAAACAATCTGTTCTGACTAACAGTCAGTCACCAACAAGCCTCCAAAACATGAGGTGCCAATGCCAATTATTTAGTCTATTTCAGCCATCATGAGCTGGGTAGAGGGTTTAAAAAAATCAATAAATTAAAAAAAAAAAAAAAAAAAAAAAAAAAAAGGGGGAGGTTGTAGCATTAGTAGCTACTGCCCCAGAGCCCAATACAAGTTACCAGGTCTCCCTAGGAGGTGCCCCACACGAGTACATAACATGACTTGACAGTGCTGTAGGAGACACGGTTAACCCCTTCCCGCACCTTGACGTTAATGAACGTCAATGTGTGCAGTAACTTCGCGCACCTTGACGTTCACTAACGTCAGTGCTTTGACAGTTAACCGCCGCGCGCCGCTACACCGCAGCGGCGGTTAACTGTGCAGGGTGTCAGCCCTGCTCTCCCTGTTGCCAATCAGCGGCCTGTCGCCGCTGAAATCGGCAATTAACCCCTTCGATGCGGTGGTCGATTGCGATCCCCACATTGAAGAGGTTTACAGCGGATCGGCAGCCCCCCACATGTATTTGCGGGGGCTGGCGATCCTTCTCACGGCAACCAGAGGCCAGACAATGACCTCCGGGTTGCCATGTACGGAAGCCTCGGAGGATCAGCCTCCGGCCGTTCCTCCTCTGCTTCCTGTCAGTGTGACAGTTACGTCACAATGACAGTTACAACACATTACACTACGTGTGTAGTGTAATGTGTTCCAGCAGCGATCAGAGCTGCAAGTCTAAGTGTCCCCTAGTGGGACAAGTAAAAAAAGTAAAAAAAAGATAATAAAAAGGTTTTGAAAAAGTGTAAAAATAAAAGTTAGAAGTGACAAAACAAAGAATGCTTTTTTTCCTATAAGAAGTCTTTTATTATAGGAAAAAAATTAACACGATAAAAAAAGTACACATATTTGGTATCACCGCGTTCGTAACGACCCCGACTATAAAACTGTAATATTATTTTTCCCGCACGGTGAACACCGCGAAAAAAAATAAACGAAAAACTTTGCCCGAATCACAATTTTTTGGTTACCAACCCTCCCAAAATCGACAATAAAAAGTGATCAAAAAGTCGCATGTACGCCAAAATGGTACCAATACAAACTACAACCCGTCCCGCAAAAAACAAGCCCTTACACCGCATTTTTGACTGAAAAATAAAAAAGTTATCGCTCTCAGAATATGGTGACACAAAAAAGAATTTATTTTATAAATAAGTGATTTTATTGCACAAACGCTGCAAAACATCAAAAAGTTATATACGTATGGTATCGCTGTAATCGTATCGACCCGCAGTATAAAATATAATGGTAATTTATAGCCCAGGGTGAACGCCATAAAAAACAGTTTCAGAATTGATGGTTTTTGGTCACCTTGCTTGCCAAAAAATTGAATAAAGCGTGATCAAAAAAATTTATAGTACCCCAAAATGGTACCAATGAAAACTACAGATTGTCCCGCAAAGAATAAACCCTCACCCAGCTCCGGTGGAAAAAAAATAAAACCGTTCTGGCTCTCAGAATATGGCGATGCAAAATGTGCAGTGTTCCAAAAGCAGATAAGATCGGGCGCCTTTTATCAGTGCGACACCGGCCCCATATCTGCCGATTATTATTTATTTACTGCATTATTATACCCTGATGTACCCCGCACAGATAACATGTACCCTGATGTACTCCGCACAGATTACATATGCCCCCACATTATATATTGAGACACCAGTAAAACACCAAACAGAACTACTACCAAGCTACATCTGCGCCCCAAAAGCCAAATGCTGCTCCCTCCCTTCTGAGCCCTGCAGCGTGCCCAAACACCAGTTTACGCCCATAGATATGGCATCGCCATACCCAGGAGAACCCGCTTAATATTTTATGAGGTATTCGTCTTCAGTGGCACAAACTGGGCATAACATGTAGTGCACTAAAATGGCATATGAGTGGAAAACTGTAATTTTTACTCTGCACATTAACCCCTGCGCGCACCACAACATAGCATGTCGTAGTGTGGGGGGGGGGGGGGGGTGATGCATGGAGCGTCTCACGTGAAAAATAAAGCATTTAAAACGGCAAAATCACTGTTTTTTGGTCACCTTGGCTCTACCTAAAAATGTAATAAAAAGTGCTCAAAAAGTTGTATGTACCAAAAAATGGTACCAATAAAAACGACCGCTCGTCCCTCAATAAATAAGCCCTCATACCGCTCTATTGACTGAAAAATAAAAAAGTTGTGGCTCTTGGAACGCGGGGAGGAAAAAACTAAAAAGGAAAAGAAAAAAAATGGATCAGTCCAGAAAGGGTTAATTACTTTCTAATGAAAAAACATTTATGACCACACGTGGGGTATTGCCGTACTCGGGAGAAATTGCTTTACAAATATTGGGCAGCATTTTCTCCTTTATCCTTTGTGAAATTGAAAAAATACAACATTTTAGTGGAAGAAATGTTGATATTCATTTTCACGGCCTAATTCTAATAAATCCTGCAAAAGACTTGTGGGGTCTAAATGCCCACTATAGCCCTAGATAGATTCTTTAAGTGGTGTAATTTCCACTTTTGGGGGGGTTCCACTGTTTGGCCTCTCAGGGGCTTTGCAAATGCAACATGGCACCCAAAAACCATTTCAGCTAAATTTGATCTCCAAAAGACAAATAGCGCTCCTTCCCTTCTGAGCCTTGCTGTGGGTCCAAACAGCAGTTTATTACCACATATGGCATATTTCCGTAATCGGGAGAAATTGTTTTACAAATGTTGGGGTGCTTTTTCTCCTTTATTCCTTGTAAAAATTAAAAATGGCTACCTTTTTTCAGAAAAAAAGTAGATTTTTACCTTTACAGAATAATTCCAATGAATTCAGCAAAACAACTGTGGCATCAAAATGCTAACTTTACCCCTAGAAAAATTCCTTGATGAGTGTAGTTTCCAAAATGGGGTCACTTTCCGGGGGTTTCCACTATTTTGTTCCCTCCAGTGCATTTCAAACGCGACACGGCACTGAAAACTATTCCAGCAAAATCAGAATTTCAAAATCCAAATTGTGCTCCTTTCCTTCTGAGTCCTGCTGTGGGTCCAAACTGCAGTTTATTACCACATATGGGGTATTGCTGTAATCGGGAGAAATTGCTTTACATATGTTGGGGTGTTTTTTCTCTTTTATTCCTTGAAAAAATAAAAAAATTCTACGTTTTTTTCAGAAAAAAAGTAGATTTTCATCTTCACATACTAATTCAAATACATTTTGCAAAAAAACTGTGGGTTCAAAATGCTAACTATACCCATAGATAAATTCCTTGAGGGGTGTAGTTTCCAAAATGGTCACTTTTGGGGTTTTTTATTGTTTTGGCCCCACAAGACCTCTTCAAACCTGACATGGTACCTAAAATATATGCTAAAAAAAAGGAGGCCCCAAAATCCACTAGGTGCTTCTTTGCTTCTGAGGCCTGTATTTCAGTAAATTAGCGCACTAGGGCTACATGTGGGATATTTCTAAAAACTGCAGAATCTGGGCAATAAATAATAAGTTCCATTTCTCGGGTAAAAACTTCTGTGGTATAGATTTTTTTTTATTACAAATGAATTTTGTAAAAAAAAAATGACATTTGTAACTTTCACCTCTACTTTGCTTTAATTCCTGTGAAACGCCTAAAGGGTTAAAACACTTTCTGAATGCTGTTTTGAATACTTTGAGGGGTGCAGTTTTCAAAATGGGGTGATTTATGGGGACTTTCTAATAAATAAGACCCTCAAAGCCACTTCAGAACTGAACTGGCCCCTGTAAAAATCGGCTTTTGAAATTTTCTTGAAAATATGAGAAATCGCTGCTAAAGTTCTAAGTCTTGTAACGTCCTAGAAAAATAAAAGAATGTTCAAAAAACGATGCCAAACTAAAGTAGACATATGGGGGATGTTAACTAGTGACTATTTTGTGTGGTATTACTATCTGTTTTACAAGCAGATACATTTAAATTTAGAAAAATGCTAATTTTTGCAAATTTTCTTCAAATTTTGGTGTTTTTTACAAATAAATATTGAATTTATCGACCAAATTTTTTCCGTAACATAAAGTACAATATGTCACGAGAAAACAATCTCAGAATCACTTTGATAGGCAAAAGCATTCCGGAGTTATCACCACATAAAGGGACACATGTCAGATTTGAAAAATCGGCTTCGTCCTGAAGGCCAAAACAGGCTCAGTCCTGAAGGGGTTAAGGGGAGGCCGGTTTATTTACCTAAGCCTTAAGTGTGGAAGTGGCAGAAAGGTTATAATCACTCAATGTAGAGGAGCAGAAAGATTCATAACAGAGCTTTTGATTCTAAGACTATACAACAAGACCAGAAAATAGAAATAAACCGTTAAAAGCATTGACAGACTTCACATCTGAAAGTAAAATTTAAAGCTTACCTGTATTTTAATTTAGGTGATCCCTTCTAGCCTTCCCTGTCTGAAATCATGTCTCCTCGACCTCGTCCTATACTTTAATGCCCACTGTGTCATCCTCACACAAGTTTGCTATGCTTTCTGGGCAAGCAGCCTTACTGGTATTTATTAACTGAAACCAAATACAACTGAGTTTGGTTGCCTTCACTCTAACAAAAAGGTTAACTAGTGCTTTGCACAACATCTTATGAAACATTTATCGCACCCTGCAAGCTTGTTTTATTCTGCACATGTTCAGAGATGTGAGCACAAACAGGAGAAAAGTGACACTGGTTGTATTTCATGGCACCGTACACGCCTATTCTGCGGGGACATTCAAATCAGTAGTAGAGAGATGTCTGACAGTTGAGCTAGCCAAGCAGTGGACTTCTGCACTACATTGACAATATTGTACAATGGAAAATGCCCCAATTATCCCAGAAGGTGGTGTAATTGCAGCATTTCTGGGGCAATTTATAAATTGCCCTTTGATATTCCGGGCAAAATCCCAGACTCTTACTAAAAGTTAAAAATTACGCTTACCGGTAATTGGATTTTCCATAAACCTGCACAACGGCACTCCTAGGAGGATTCCCCGCCTCTCGAGGGACAAGAAACATGGACACAGGAATAAAAGGCCCCTCCACCATACCTTATCCAGCAATAGAGTACCTCCATACAATAATTCAATATTTACGTGACACTAACCAACCTATGAGGGAGAAAATCCCATGCCGGTGTGGAAGTTCACGGAAAATCCAATTGCCGGTAAGAGCACTTTTGATCTTTTCCTGGCACCTCCACAACGGCACTCATAGGAGGAATAACAGAGGATTTTTAATTTAGGGAGGGACAACTGCCGAAAGTACTTTACGCCCAAAGGACAAGTCCCTGTCTGACAATACATCTGGTTTGTAATGTTTAAAGAAGGTTAAAGGTTTATCCCAGGTAGCTGCCCGAGAAATCTGGTCAATAGAAGTGGATGCCCCTTCAGCCCATGAAGTGGAAACTGCTCTCGTAGAATGCGCTTTGAGGGTATGTTCACACGAGGTCATTACGTCCGTAATTGACGGACTTATTTCAGCCGCAAGTCCCGGACCGAACACAGTGCAGGGAGCCGGGCTCCTAGCATCATAGTTATGTACAATGCTAGGAGTCCCTGCCTCGCTGCCAGACAACTGTCCCGTACTGTAATCATGTTTTCAGTACGGGACAGTAGTTACACGGAGAGGCAGGGACTCCTAGCGTTGTACATAACTATGATGCTAGGAGCCCGGCTCCCTGCACCGTGTTCGGTCTGGTACTTGCGGCCGAAATACGTCCGTCAATTACGGACGTAATGACCTCGTGTGAACATAACCGGAGACCTACTGGGGGTGAAACACTCCTGTTTTGGTAACAAGCAGAAATGGTCATCTTAATCCACCGGGCAATAGTGGCTTTACTTGCTGCCTTCCCTTTGTGCTTTCCTTGAAATTGAAAGTAGATGGTCGGTCTTTCTAAAGTCGACGACTTTTTCAAGGTAACCCAGAACACATCTTCTGACATCCGGGTGATGGTATTCCTGCTCTTCGCTGGAAGATGGATTGGGGAAAAAAAAGGTTAATGAAACCTCCTGTTGCCAGTGAAACTTTGATACGACCTTTGGAAGGAAGGAAGGTTGGTGTCTTAGAATAATTCTGTCAGGAAACAACAAGTAGTAAGGGGCTTTATAGGAAAAAGCCTGTAATTCTCCAATTCTAGTGGCTGTTGTAATTGCTAGGCGAAAAATGGTTTTAAAAGTTAAAAGCCTGAGGAAGATGTTTGAAATTGGTTCAAAGGGTGCAGTAGACCATACAGATAGTACTAGGTTTAAGTCCCAAGGAGGGACTGTGGAATGGACTACTGGATTTATACGATCATAACCCTTTAAGAATCTTTTAATGAAAGAATTTTCTGCTAGTCTACAGTCTAAAAAAAGCATTCAGAGCGGATATATGTACCCTTAAAGTGCTGGTTTTTAGGCCCTTTTCTAGACCTTTCTGTAGAAAGTCTAATATTAGAGCAATACTAGGTCTAGACCAGGGGTCTCAAACTCGGCAGGGTAAGTGGGCCGCATATAGAAAAAATGGGAAGTTGACAGGACGCATTACTTTCAAATTTGATACAACACAAAATTATTGTTAATAAATTACTTATTTGAACTACTATAACACTATATTACTATAATAATAATAATACTACATTACTATAAAATTAATACTACATTACTATAATAATACCGTTAGGTTTAAAATTTGAGATATTTCTCCACGTGTTTATTTCAACAATCCAGTTTAGGTGTCGCTAAATGCAATCCGGCGGCTCAGTTGGCAGACACGTCAGGATTGGGCAGCCCCTTTTTAGATAGTGCCGCAGTGCCCTCCGTAGATGCTGCCGCAATGCCCTCCGTAGATGCTGCCGCAGTGCCCTCCGTAGATGCTGCCGCAGTGCCCTCCGTAGATGCTGCCGCAGTGCCGCTTCTAGCACTCTGCCTGGGATTCCAGCTCTGCTCCTGACATCACTGTCCATATATGGAGTCCCGGGCAGAGCGCTAGTAGGCTCTTCCTGGGACTCCAGCTGTGGTCCTGACATCACTGGGACTCCTGCTCTGGGGAATTCCACAGAGTCCCGGAGCAGAGCCAATACTAGCGCTCTGCACGGGACTCCGCTCTGGGGGAAGACCCTGACACACTGTCCATATATGGACAGCGATGTCAGGGAATTCCACAGAGTCCCGGAGCAGAGCCGATACTAGCGCTCTGCACGGGACCGGCTCTGGGGAAGCCCCAGACATCGCTGTTCATATGTGGACAGCGATGTCAGGGAATTCCAGAGTCTAGCGGCTCTGTGTCCCGTGGGCCGCAGATGACAGCCCCAGGGGCCGCATGCGGCCTGCGGGCCGCGTGCTTGAGACCCCTGGTCTAGACAAACTGTCCCATTTGTGCTGGGAAAAAGAGAATGAACTTCTGCCAAACTCTGAGGTATATCTTTGAAGTGACTTTTTTTCGGCTATTTAAAATAGTTGAGATTACAGCGTCGGAGAACTCCATCTTCCGAAGGATCAATCGTTCAGCATCCAAGCCGTCAGCCGAAGTTGAAGTGTGTTTGGATGGAGAGAGCTGGCGGAGAAGAGGGAACCAAGATCTTCTGGCCCAAAGAGGAGCAACCAGAATTACTCTGGCATTCTCTTCCTGGATTTTTGCCTGCGGTATTAGGGAGAATGGTGGAAAGGCATAGAGGAGAGCTCTCGGCCACCTCAGACAGAGCATCTATCTTCCAAGGATGGTCTCTGTGTGAAAGGGAATAAAACGCTGGGACTTGATGGTTCTCTCTTGAAGCAAACAGATCTAGATCTGGCCACCCCCCATATTTGGGTGATCGGATTGAAGATATAAGGGTTTAACTTCCACTCACGTTACCACAAGGAGAGACTGCTGAGAAAATCTGCTGTTGTATTCACTTTGCGTCTTACATGGACCGCTGACAGGGAGAGGATGTTTTTCTCTGCCCATATCGAGATCTGAGCAGATACCTGGTACAGGTTCTTGCTTCTGGTTCCTCCCGGTTTGTTCAGGTACGCCACAGTGGTTATATTGTCTGAAAGGACCTTGATATGTTTTCCCTGCAAAGAGGATTGAAGAGCTCCAAGCGCTTATTTTACGTCTGACAGCTCCCTCAGGTTGGAAGAAGCTTTTGCCATGAGGGGATCCCATAAGCCTTGGGCTAGAGAGAGAAGAGTAGGTGTGGGCTCCCCAGCCTTGGATGCTGGCATCTGTCGTGAGGACTAGTTGAGGGTTCGGTCTCCAAGGGACTCCTTTCTGGAGATGGCTTGATATTAGCCACCAGTGTAGGGATAGCCTCACCGCAGAAGGTATTTTTACCCTTACGTCTAGGGAGGCTTGATCTTTGTCCCACACAGAGAGGAGAAACGGTTGAATGAGCTTGTGCAAAGAGGACTGCTGGGATTGTGGATGTTAGGAAACCTAAGATCGTCATAATCTCCCAAATGGAGTGGTATAGGTTTCTGCAGAACAAAAACTCTTAATGGAATGGAGATCTGCTTTTCTTCTGGAAGGTAAGAGGTCATCTTAAGGGAGTTGAGGAGGACCCCCAGGAAACATTTCTTCTGGTTCGGGAAAAGGTCTGATTTTTTGTGATTTACGAACCAGCCCAGAGAAGAAAAAACTTGAAGGTCTAAACTCTAGATCTAGAAGCAGCTGAGAAGCAGATGGGGCTGAAATAAGGAAGTCGTCCAAATAAGGAATTATCTGGACACGGTTTAGATGTAGAAAGGCTGGGACTTCTGCCATTACCTTCGTAAAGATTCTTGGGGCCAAACTGAGCCCGAATGGGAGAGCTTGAAACTGAAAACGATGGAGTCGGTTTTGGAAAAACAGAGTAGTCCTTAGGAACCTTTGAGATTCTGGGTGAATTGGAATATGGTAGTAGGCATCTGCCAGATCCAGCGTAACCATATGACAGTTTGAAGATAGAAGATTAACGGTCAATTTTATAGTCTCCATCTTGAATCTTTTGTATATTAGATAACGGTTGAGGGCTTTCAAATTTATTATGGCCCATGCCGAGCTATCCGTCTTTCGGACGAGAAATACAAGAGAATAGAAACCCTGACCTCCTTGGGATTCTGGCACCTGAATGATTACTTGCATCTGTAGTAGTAGAATTTCTTTTTCCAAGGATATCTGACATTTTGTAGAAAGACTATCCATGGCCAGGACTCTCTGTGGAGTGGAGGTGAGAAATTCTAGTTGGTAGCCCTGATGTATTATATCTAGGATCCAAGGGGGAAGGTGAGATGTTCTTCCAGGCCGCAAATTTTTTTATTTAACCTGCCCCTTACCGGACTTCTGGCGTCACTGAGGGAGGTTGGCGGGATTGAATGTCCCTGTTGAACAGAAAATTTCTCCCCCTGCCCTTATATGGTTGGAACTTTGAGGACTTCTGTTTTCGCCTATAATCCTGTCCGCTCCCAAAACGGTTCTTCTTTTGGGTCCGAAAGGATTTTCGCTGCTGAAGACACATTTCTGTTCGACAGGAAAAATTTCTCTTATCGGCAGCCTTTGCTAGGATGTCATCCAATCCTGATCCAAACAGCCGGTCTCCCCCGCAAGGAACGCCTACCAGCTTGTTCTTAGAAGGAGGATCTTCTGACCAGTTCCTTAACCAAGTAGACCTTCTTGCTGCATTGGATAAGGCAGCAGATCTAGCTGAAAGCTTTACTATATCTGCTGAGGCATCGGCTTGGGAATTAGAAGCTTTCTTTAGCATTGGTAAGGAGGAAATTATATATTTTCTGGGAGTACCAGCCCCAAGATTGTTCCCTAACTGGTCGATCCAGATGGTAAGGATCCTTGCGGTACAGGTGGCCCAGACCCCGGGCCTAAACATTGCTGTGGAGGCTTCCCATGATCTTTTTTAAAGGAGCTTTCGCTTTTTTATCCATGGGATCAGTAAGTAATGCCATGTCCTCAAATGGTAGGGTGGGCTTTTTAGAGATACCTGCAACAGGTGCATCCACTCTAGGAACTTTGTCCCAGAGTTCAGCATCTTCTTCTGAAAAGGGATATTTCCGTTTGAAGGAATCAGAAATAGTTGCTCTTTTCTGGATCCATCCAGTCTTTAGTTGTTAACTTCCTTACATTCTTATGTATCGGGAATACACATTTTCTCCTTTCCCCCAGGCCCTGGAACATCTGATCACGAATGTGACGTAGTCTACAGGAGAAAGCTCCTGTCAGTTTCTCTGATCTCATTTCTGTGAGATCCGTGAGAAGTGTAAAAAAAACAAAACAAAAAAACTTAACCCCTTCCCGCAAATGGGCGTATAGTAAAACCCAGAGGCCGGATTCACATGAGCGTGTGCGTTTTGCGCGCACAAAAGGCATTTGACAGCTCAGTGTGTCAGCCCCGTATGATGCGCGACTGCGTGCTTTTCACGCAGCTGCCATCATTATGACACTCCGTTTGGATGTTTGTAAACAGAAAAGCACGTGGTGCTTTTCTGTTTTCATTCTTCCTTTTCACAGCTGTTGCGCGAATCACGCTCATGCCACGGAAGTGCCTCCGCGCGGTGCGCGTGATTTTCACGCACTCATTGACTTCAATGGGTGCGTAATGCGCGAAATACGCCCAAAGAACGGACATGTCGTGACTTTTGCAGCGGACTCACGTTGCGGAAAAATCACGCAACTGTCTGCACTGTCCCATAAATCACGCACATTGCACGGACGTATATCCCGTTCGTCTGAATAAGCCCTGAGGATGAAGCGGGCACAGGAGCTGTGCGTGCTTCATCTTCAGAGGGTGTCGGCTGTAATATACAGCTGACATCCCGCTGCAATGGCGGCGATTACGGTTCTCTCCGATGGGCGTTGTTTAACCCCTTAAATGCTGCTGTTAATAGCGACAGCGGCATTTAAGTGATACACAGAGGAAGGGGGCTCCCTCTGCACCCCATTGGCACCCCCCGCAAAAAAATTGTGGGGTACCGATGGTTGCTATTGCAAACAGGAAGCATAGCAACGACTTTCTGGTTGCCAGGACCTAATAGACTGATTGTCAGTTGTAAAATGACAGTTACAATACACTGCACTACATAAGCAGTGCAGTGTATTGTACAGGGGATGAGAAGATCAGATCTTCAAGTCCCCTAGTAAGTTTAAAAAAAAAAAAAAAACGTCCAAAGAAATATTTTTGAAAAAATAAATAAAAGTTAACAAAAACTAATAAATTATTCTTCATCTAATAACCCTCCGTTTCCTTGATCAAGTCCCTTATAATTAGAAAAAAAACCCACTATACAGAATAGTTATCGCCGCGTTTGTATCGGCATGAACTATAAAAATATCACATTATTTAACCCGAACGTTGAACACCGTAAAAAATAAAAAACAATGGCAGAAATTCCTTTTTTGGTCACGTTTAAAAAAAAATTTGAACAACAAGTAATCAAAAAGTCGCAACTACCCCAAAATAGTACCGATGAAAACTAGTTTGTCACGCAAAAAACAAGCCTTCACTTCGCTCCAGACAAAAAAATAAAAAAAAGTTATGCCTCTCAGGATATGGTGACACTAAAAGATCTTATTTAGTAAAAAGCGTTTTTGTGTAAAAGTAGTAAAACATATAAAAACCATATAAATTTGGTATTGCCATAATCGTATCAAACCGCAAAATAAAGTAAACATGTGGTTTATACTGCACAGAGAACTCAGTTAAAAATTTATAACAAATCGTGAGAATTTCGGTTTTTTGGTCTCCTCACCTCCCAAAATATTTAATAAAAAGTGGAGAAAAAAAATAAAAATAATAATTGCATGTACCCCAAAAGGATACTAATAAAAACTACAGCTCGTCCCATGAAAATGAGGCACTCGCACAGCTAGTCAACGGGAAAACAAAAAATTATGACTATCTGAACGCAATAATGCAGTACGACGGACCAGAATAATTTATATGTGCAGCAGTTCTCAAACTAAAACCCCACATCATTATTTGCAGCCCCCACTGGTAGACCCTGTAAATGCAGCGGAAACTATGACATTTTGGGGTCTGTGCTATGGGGCTAGTGCAGAAGTCAAAGATTAGGCAATGATGGAATGCAGATTTTTTGTACAATCCCACGGACACACTTTAGAAGTGCGACTCCTGCACCCAAATATCCGGCCTGTGCATAAAGGATTGGTTCAAAGCGGACGTCACTATCCAGGGATCATTTTATTATTAATTTACCCCATTATTACATCATCATATTATGACCGGATGTACTCCACACAGCTTACATATACCCTGATGTACTCCGCCCAGCTTACATATACCCTGATGTACTCCGCCCAGCTTACATATACCCCCACATTATAAACTGAAACACAAGTAAAACACTAAAACAAAACTACTACCAAGCAAAATGTGCTCTCCAAAAGCCAAATGGCGCTCCTTCTAGGCCTGGCAGTGTGCCCAAACGACCACATATGGGGTATTACTGTACTCTGGAGAACCCACTTAATTTATGGGGTGTGTCTCCAGTGGCACAAGCTGGGCACAACACATTGGGCACTGAAATAGCATATATGTGGGAAATGGCCATTTTCAATCTGCAACATCTATTGTGTACTAATTTCTGCAAAACCTGTGGGGTCAAAATGCTCACTCCACCTCATGATAAAATTCTTTAAAGGGGTGTAGTTTCCCAAATTGGGTAACTTCTCAGTGGTTTTTCACTGTACTGGTAACTCAGTGCAATGCAACACAGCGTCAAAAAACTATTTTGTAAAATCTCCACTTCAAAAACTAAATTGCACTTTTTCCCTTTAGACCCTTGCCGTGTGTCCAAATAGCAGTTTACAACCACATATGGGGTATTTTACTCAGGAGGAATTGTGTAACAAATTATGGGGAGTCTTTGCTCCTGTATACCTTGTGGAAATGAAAAATTATGAGCTAACACTACATATATTATTTGGAAAAAATATGTTTTCATTTTCACGTCCCGATTCTAATAAAATCTATAAAACACCTGAGGGATCAAATTGCTCACTACACCTCTAATTTAATTCTTTGAGGGGGTATAGTCTCCAAAATGGGATCACACCTAGGGAATTTCTACTCCAAATGGCGCTCCTTCACTCCGGAGGCCTGGAGTGGGTCCAAACAGCAGTTTGTTATCACATATGAGGTATTGCCGTAATTAGGAGAAATTGCTTTACAAATGTTGGGGTGCTTTTTCTCCTTTATTCCTTGTAATAATTAGAAAATTCTATGTTTCTTCAGAAAAAAAAGTAGATTTTCATCTTCACAGACTAATTCAAAAAATTTTTGCAAAAAAATCTGTTGGATTAAAATGCTAACTAAACCCCTAGATAAATTCCCTGAGGGGTATATTTTCCAAAATTGGGTCACTTATGGGGGGTTTCCACTGTTTTGGCACCATAAGACCTCTTCAAACTTGACACGGCGCCTAAAATATATTCTAATAAAAAATCCACTAGGTGCTCCTTTGCTTCTGAGGCCGGTGTTTCAGTCCATTAGCACACTAGGGCCACATGTGGGAAATTTATATAAACTGCAGAATCTGGGCAATAAATATTAAGTTGCATTAAGTTAATTTACAAATTAATTTTGGCAAAAAAATGAAATTTATTATTTTCACCTTTAATTTGCTTGGATTCCTGTGAAACGCCTAAAGGGTTAAAACACTTTCTGAATGTGTTTTTTAATACTTTGAGGGGTGCAGTTTTCAAAATGGGGTGATTTACAGGGGTTTCTAATATATAGGCTGCTCAAAGCCACTTCAGAACTGAACTCGTCCCTGAAAATATAGCCTTTTGAAATTTTCATGAAAATGTGAGAAATTGCTGCTAAAGTTCCAAGCCTTGTAACGTCTTAGAAAAATAAAAGGGCGTTCAAAAAATTATGCCAACATAAAGTAGACATATGGAATATGTGAAATAGTAATACCACACCAAAAAGTTACTGTTTTACAAGCAGATACATTTAAAATTAGAAAAAACATAATTTGTGTTTTTCACAAATAAGCAATCAATTTATCGACCAAATTTTTCCACTAAGATAAAGTACAATATGTCACGAGAAAATCTCAGTCACTTGGATAACATCAAAGCATTCCCAAGTTATTACTACAAAGTGACACGTCAGATTTGAAAAAAATGGGCCTGTTCCTGAAGGCCAAAATGAGCTTGGTCCTCAAGGGGTTAAATAAATCACAAAGAAGTGTCAAAATAAGGCAACTAAGAGAGATAAGAAATCACAAAGCAACTAACTTCAGCTCTTAACTTATTTTAAGAAGGGAGGGAGAAGTATACGAGGAGGCGGGACATTCCGGGCAAGAGGCAACCACAGGATCTGCAGAGGAGACTGACATGGCTTGAGAGACACTGGAATCGCTTACCAGCAGTCTTATTTTAAATGTGGTGCCAGTTCCCTCCAGGCTCCGCCTCCTGCTGTCTGTGTCATTCCCTGCACTCCTCCAGGGACATGTCATGACACCGCATGTGCGTCATAGGTCCGCGTCCGATGAAACATGTGACTGGAGACGCTGAGAAAGGAGGAGAAGCGGGATTCCATGCCAGAGAAATCCCTATCTGCCAGGTACCTCAAACCGGTCCTGAACAGTGCCCGGGGCTGCCTCCAGCAGAGGACTTCTGCGATAGAGTGGGAGGGAAGCTGCCAGCCGCCCGTGACCCCACTCACTGCACCAGTCCTCCGGACCTCACATTCGTGAGGGCCAGTCAGAGACCAGACTGGGCTGATAATTTTCCTTCTTGCTCTTCCCCAACGGCAGGACATCCATGCTTCCCAGAGGGACAGGAAACAACTGGAGAAGGTATGGAGGAGGGGCCTTTTATTCCGGTGTCCATGTTTCCTGTCCCTCGAGAGGCGGGGAATCCTCCTCCGAGTGCCGTTGTGGAGGTGCCAGGAAAAAAAGTGTCAATGCTGCAGTTGAGACTTTACCAGTGGCTACAGGGGGAAAGCTACCTACATCAAAGACCACACATTCTCAGTTAAAGAGGCTCTGTCACCAGATTTTGCAACCCCTATCTGCTATTACAGCAGATAGGCGCTGCAATGTAGATTACAGTAACGTTTTTATTTTTAAAAAACGAGCATTTTTGGCCAAGTTATGACCATTTTCGTATTTATGCAAATGAGGCTTGCAAAAGTACAACTGGGCGTGTTGAAAAGTAAAAGTACAACTGGGCGTGTATTATGTGCGTACATCGGGGCGTGTTTACTACTTTTACTAGCTGGGCGCTCTGATGAGAAGTATCATCCACTTCTCTTCAGAACGCCCAGCTTCTGGCAGTGCAGATCTGTGACGTCACTCACAGGTCCTGCATCGTGTCGGCACCAGAGGCTACAGTTGATTCTGCAGCAGCATCAGCATTTGTAGGTAAGTAGCTACATCGACTTACCTGCTAACGCCGATGCTGCTGCAGAACCATCTGTAGCCTCTGGTGCCGATGTGTCCTCGCTCGTCTGACACGATGCAGGACCTGTGAGTGACGACACAGCGTGATCTCTGGAGAACACGGCTGTGTCTGCACTGCCAGAAGCTGGGCGTTGTGAAGAGAAGTGGATGATACTTCTATACACAACGCCCAGCTAGTAAAAGTAGTAAACACGCCCCGATGTACGCACATAATACACGCCCACTTGGACTTTTACTTTAAACACGCCCAGTTGTACTTTTGCAAGCCTCATTTGCATAAATACAAAAATGGTCATAACTTGGCCAAAAATGCTCGTTTTTTAAAAATAAAAACGTTACTGTAATCTACATTGCAGCGCCTATCTGCTGCAATAGCAGATAGGGGTTGCAAAATCTGGTGACAGAGCCTCTTTAAGCTCTCCAACCTAATTGTTTTTTACACTTCCGACAACATACTAAAATTCCTCCGATTTTCAGAAAAATAGAAGCCATTTCTCGCCAAAGATATTGAACTAGTTATTCTACCACATTCATGTGACCTTGGAGAGCATCACTTATGATTATGCAATTTGAACAGGAGACTGCAAATTATTACCTCCTGGGCATCTACACCTGTGTGATCCTAAAGAGAAACTTCCTTTTCTTGTCAAGATAGTAGGAATGTATTACAAACATTCTATAGTTAATGGTAGTCATGGATGTAAAACAATAGATTCTTTGTTCAATACTGTTGCATATGTTGACACTATATAAATAACAGGTAACTACAATGGCGCCTCTTGATTCAGTGCTGCTCAAAGTCATTACGAGTAGCTTTCAAAGGACAACTTGGCAGCATTTCTAAAAATGTGGCTTCAAGGCTGTTGTAACTTCAGATACCAATTGTTTACAAAAGAAGCGAGACATCTTTGAAGACAAAACACGGCGAGTGTTACAGGAGTAATGAATGCTCGACATTTGCAGTAACATGAGAAAGAGACCAGATGTACATATGACATGGAGTACAGCTTTGACTTCCTACTAATCTAAATCTGATGGCGTATACTATTGCAAGACAAACGTCAGTCAATATACGTACAAAGACAATATAAAAGTAAAAGAACTAAGCTTTATTTTCTATATTCTTTCCCTAGAATTTACTTTTATCCCCATTCATGTATAGTGAAAACATCATAATGAAAACAATAATGTAAGAATCCGTTGACAAACAGATGAGGTAAGCTGAACGTCTGATGTGCATTTAGGACTGCGAGTTCTCCTACTGGGATCCAACCATGTACACCTAGGAGAATATATCAGAGCCTAGGAAAATGCAAAATTCAGCAAGGGAATCCAAAGATTTTCAAATTGTTCATTGTTAAAGTATACTTTTTTTGTTTTTTTCTTAATGTGGTGAAGGACACCAGTAGTAGTACTAATTTATGGGTGGTCTCCGGTATTTTTTTTATCGAAGAAAACAAACGATGGGTAAAACAGGGTTTGCTTGTTCAATAGAGTGGTTAGCATGTTTTTAAAAGCATACCCAACCATTCAGGTTACTTTTCAGAATTAATAAGGCCTCATGCACACGACCGTAGCCATGTGCACGGCCGTGATTTTCGGGTCGGCCAGGGGCGGAGTGTCAACCGCAAGCCGCCCGCAAATCGCGGGCCGTGCACATGGCCTCGTGCATTATTTCCTATGAGCCTGGACCGCAGAACACAGCCGTAATAAGACATGCCCGTTCTTTCTGCGGTCCGGGCTCCTGGGCCATGCACGGACTGTGGAAACCACGGTCGTGTGCATGGCCCCATAGGAATTAATGGGGCCGCAATTCTCCCGTGGATTTTCGGTAGAATTGCGGCCGCAAAAGCACGTTCATGTGCATGGGGCCTTATATGTGTGTAGATGAGGAATAACATTATTGTTAAATGTTTACAAAGAACCTCATGTTCATGTTTCTAAATTATGCCTAGCGGCTCAGATCAACGTATATATTGTGGATTGTGCGGTCCATGTCTAGTCTCTCACAATGCTGATATTGTATAGTCTATCCTCCTCATTTCTTTTGTTTTACTTGGTACCAGCACTCCACGCATTTGAAAAAATACCCAGCTGATTTTAATTCAGGAATGACCTCATAAGTGTTCCTGCTCTTGCTTGTGCTCTCAGTTGGCCACTGGGGGCGCATGGCAAGGTGAGCTCATTCCATCTGTTCACATGTTGTGGTGCTGTGTGGTGGTGTCTGTTGCTGTAGTGATGCACTTGTGGGGGGACGTGGCCCAGAGCCATGGAGGCTTGGCACGGTCTGTTAGCATGGGTGCTTTTGGACCACTGGGTTGCTCCCTCTGCGGGAGCGGTGCTGCGGTGGCGGGGGCCGCCATGCGGTGCTGCAGCCGATAGAGTAGGGACCCACTTAAAAGAGGTCGCCGTGAAGTGGCAAGTGGGCTTATACAGTTTGATCAAAATGTTTACAAAGAACCTCATGTTCATGTTTCTAAATTATGCCTAGCGGCTCAGATCAACGTATATATTGTGGATTCTGCGGTCCATGTCTAGTTTCTCACAATGCTGACATTATTTCTAGCCATTATATGACTTATATCCTGCATTTATTCCTGAGCTAGTGGGAGAAGTGTAACTGCCATCAGTTCTTCTATACAGAGAGAAGAGAACATCCTGCTCCCCTCGTTGTAGCACACCCTCAAAGAGCAGTAACATGGAAGACATCTAGCAGTAAAGAGCAGTGCAGCTGTGAATCAAGCAATGGAGTGAGATATAAACACTTACAAGAAGCAGCAGCAGCGTCTTTCTCTGCTCCTCCCCTCCCCTCTATGGACTTCTATGGGCAGTTGTAACCTGATCCCTTGGTGAGCTTATAGTCCGTTTTATAGGGACGGAAAAGCAGTAAATTGAGAGTGACTAAACAGTTGGGGGGAAGGAACCTGATAAGTAAAGTTGTTTTTTTTTTTAACTTAAATTACAACATTTCTTATATTCACTTCTATTAATTTATGGGGTTCATGTGTAGGAGCGAGCACTGACTACTACCTTTCCTTGCTGTTATGGGTAAGCTATTGCTGTTTGATTCAAATAGCACTTTGATGCACTAGCACTTTATTCCATCACCAGTTTCCCCTTTTTTCCTATTCTACTACTGACTGAACATACATATATATGGTTCACTAATTATGAAATAGGGTAGCCTGTCCCTTTTGGGTTTATATATGACTTACAGCCCATATACCTATATACAATATTTTGCAAGTGTCAGTAATTGCTCCTATGTTCATTCTATGTCTTGTCCTTTTGTTCAATTTTTAAAACTTTGTCATATGTGTTAAATAAATTCTACTTTTTATATATAATTTGGCTATAAGCTCGTTTTTCTTCTGTGTTTGGTATACAATATGGAGCTGCCTTTATGGTAAATTATGGGGGGGGACGGAACGCTTCTGTTGTGAACCGTGCCCAGCCCTTAGTACAAATGCTTTTGGAGTGTATATATTGATTCTATTAATTTATGCAGTTTGTTAAACTTGTGACTGTTTAAAAAGGCAATGACTACAAAGGGAAAATGTACCAAATACACAACATATTACACATATACATATATGCCTGATGAAGAACCTGGTTCAGGGTTGAAATGCGATGCATTTCTTTTATTACTTTTAACCCCCTCTGCTACGTGGTTTTACGAATAAGAATAAAGATTTTATTTTTTCATCCAACCTGAGTTGTCTTCACCAATTGAAGCCTCCAGATGGACATCATGAACACAGGAGCTGCTCCACCAGGATTTTTCCCCCCTGCTATTCCTAATAATTAACAGTAACTGATCGGCGTTTGTGCCCATCCCCGGATCAGAATGCGTAGAACAGCCTATGTAATTTCATCATACAGGAAGTTCTGGTGCCTGTATGGATGATCATTTCACCATAGACTCAAGTACAGTAAGCGCTTGTAACCAAAGCCGGAATCAGACTATTGCTCTGCAACAGCCCGTGTGATACTGAGTAATAGAAATAGCAAGTAAAATAAAAACAGGTAAGAGACTAACCTATGGAATTCCTTAAAGGGGTATTCCGGAACTAAAAAATTACATTTATTTAAATAAAACAATGAAAATGATATAACTTTACAATGTACTTACGTTTCATCAGATGGCTGTAGCGTCGTATATCCTCCTCCGTCACCGCCCCCTTAGTGAAGCAAAATCTGCACTTCCTGTGCAGACCCGTCCATTTAGTCTTCTGCCTTGCTTCCGGTTTCCGGCTTTCACACTGTACGGTTACGTCACAAATGACGTAACCGTACCACGTGCTTCTTTATCTCAGAGCATGCGTGGTTAACACACTCCACCGCGCATGCTCTGTTAAATTATAACCCCTTATAAATTACCGACGGAATACGAAGTTGCGGGAATAACGGCCGTTTCGGCCGTCTTCCCGACAGGTGCAGGAGCTGTGACAGCTGCTGTCTCGTACAGCAGCTGCCGCAGCTCCTACAGCGGGGACCGATCGCTGTGTCCCCGCTGTCTAACCCCTTAAAAGCCGCGTTCAATAGAGATCGCGGCTTTTTAGGGGTTAAGTTACCATCGCCGGCCTGCTACACGATAGCGGCCGGCGATGGTTACTATGGCAACCGGACACCAAACAATGGCGTCCGGCTATGCCATCGACGGAAGCCTAATGGGTCCTGACAAAGTCAGGACCCACTATGCTTGCTGTCAGTGAATAGCTGACAGTTCTAATACACTGCACTACGCATGTAGTGCATTGTATTAGAATAGCGATCAGAGCCTCCTGCCCTCAAGTCCCCTAGTGGGACAAAGTAATAAAGTAAAAAAAAAAAGGTGTAAAAATAAGAAAATAAAAGTTAAAAAAAAATCCCCTTTTTTTCCCTTATCAGTCCTTTTTTATTAATAAAAATATATAAATAAATAAAATATACATAATTGGTATCGCCGCGTCCGTAACGGCCTGAACTACAAAATTATTTCGTTATTTATCCCGCGCGGTGAACGGCGTAAAAGAAAATAATAATAAACCGTACCAAAATCACAATTGTTTGGTCACTTCACCTCCCAAAAAATTTATTAAAAATAGATCAAAAAGTCGCATGTACCGAAAAATGGTCCTGATCGAAACTACAGTTCGTTACGCAAAAAATAAGTCCTCGCACGGCTTTATTGATGGAAAAATAATAAAGTTCTTGCTCTTAGAATAAGGGAACACAAAAAGTGAATGATTTTTTACAAAACGTATTTTATTGTGCAAACGCCAGAAGACATAAAAGAACTATAAACATCTGGTGTCACCGTAAGGCCGAGTTTCCACGAGCGTGTGCATTTTGTGCAAGCAAAAAGCGCGGCGTTTTGCGTGCGCAAAAGGCAACAGCTCCGTGTGTCAGCCCTTTATGATGCGCGGCTGCCTGGTTTTCGCGCAGCCGCCATCATTATGACACTCCGTTTGGATGTTTGTAAACAGAAAAGAATGTGGTGCTTTTCTGTTTTCATTCATCCTTTACAGTGCTGTTGCGCGAATCACGCGCGTGCCACGGAATTGCTTCCGTGCCACATGCGTGGTTTTCACGCACCCATTGACTTCAATGGGTGCGTGATGTGCGAACAGCGCACAAATATAGGACGTCGTGCGCTTCACGCAGCGGACATACGCTGCGTGAAAATCACGCACCTGGCTGCACGGCCCCATAGACTAACATAGGTCCCTGCGACGCGTGTTGCACGGATGTATAACACGCTCGTGTAAATGAGCCCTAATCGTATCGCCCCGCAGAATAAAGTGAATATGTCATTTATAGCGCACGGTGAACGCTGTAACAAAAATAGAATAAAAAAACAATAGTAGAATTGCTGTTTTTTTAGTCACCACGCCACTTAAAAATAGAATAAAAACTGATCAAAAAGCCGCATTCACCCCAAGAAAACTACAATGAATTCCTCAAGGGGTCTAGTTTCCAAAATGGGGGCACCTTTTGGGGGTTTCCACTGTTTTGGTACCACAAGACCTCTTCAAACCGTTTAACCCCTTAATGACGGGGCCATTTTGCACGTTAATGACCAAGGATTATTTTTGTTTTTTTCACGGTCGCATTCCAAGAGTCGTAACTTTTTTTTTATTCCGTCGACATAGCCGTATAAGGGCTTGTTTTTTGCGGGACGAGTTGTATTTTGTAATTGTACCATTTTTAGATGCTTATAACATATTAACTTTTATTAACTTTATTTTAGGAGAGAATTGAAAATAAGCAGCTATTCCAGTATTGATTTTCACGTTATAAATTTACGCCGTTTACTATGCAGCGTAAATAACATGTTAACTTTATTCTATGGCTCGGCACGGTTACGGGGATACCAAATATGTAAAGGTTTTATGTTTTGCACAATAAAAACCCTTTTAGAAAAAAATTACTTGTTTTTGCATCACCGCATTCCAAGAGCCGTAACGGTTTTATTTTTCTGTCTATGTGGCCGTACGTGGGCTTGATTTTTGCGGGACAATGTGTAGTTTTCATTAGTACTATTTTGGGGTACATAGGACTTAGATTAATTTTTATTTAATTTTTTATGGTGGGAATGGGAGAAAAGAGCGAATTTTGCCGTTGTTTTTTTGGACGCCGTTCATCAAGCGGTTTAATTAATGTGTTAATTTTATTGTTCAAGTTGTTATGATCGCGGGGATACCATATATGTGTATGTGTGATTTGTTTTGACACTTTTACTTTAAAAAAGTATTTCACTGTAATTTTTTTTTTGTTTTTTCACCAACTTTATTTAACGGATTGACATTTTTTTTTTAGTCCCACCATGGGACTTCACTATGCGATGTGCCGATCGCATATATAATGCTTTGGTATACTTCGTATACCAAAGCATTATTGCCTGTCAGTATAAAACAGAGGGAGCTCCCTCCCTCTGTCAAACACATTAGATGCCGCTGTCACTATTGACAGCGGCATTTAATGCGTTAAACTGCCGGAATCGGAGCACACTTCGATTCCCGCAGTTGCAGCAGGAGCCAGGCTGTGTATAACAGCCGTGCTCCTGCCGCTGATCGTGTGGGTACACTGGCAGTACCCGCGCGATCACAGGACGGATATATCCCTCCTCCTGCGCGAACTAGCAGCTGCAGAGGACTGATATATCCGCCCTTCGGCGTTAAGAGGTTAAAAACGCAGATATCCAGTGATTTCAGCTTGTGCTATCAGTAATAGAATGAGAGCACCAAAATGAAGACTGAGATTGCAGAAGTTAGTAGAGCTGGGTGTAGTAGGCGGAGCAAGTGCACTGCTGCATGCACATTGCATGCTGGGACTAGAGCAGTGCATGCAGGGAGGAGAAACACAGGAAGAGAAGAGGAATGAACTTACTGAGCAAAACAAACCTCTCAAGGTAAACAATAGGGAGTAATGTTACTAAAACCATTTATTATCAAGAAAAAGCTAGTCAGAGTGCACTAATATATTAATAGAGGAACATTGCATTGATTTAAAAAAAAAAACAAAAGGATTGGAAAACCCCTTTAATGGAACACATGAAAAACTTTAGTTATGGTTGGAGTTTACTTTTAATAAAAACTACAAGAAAGAAAAAATGAGCAAAAACCAACAGCAAACACATGCGCCTGTCCTAGGGCATATTTGTTTGCTAGAAGTTATTATATTTTCCTCATGAACTATTTTAAAACATGTAGTGGTGAAATCTTGTAAGGGTATGTTTACACTGAGTATTTTGCAGGCAGGAATTTCTCCCTCAAAATTCTCACTGGAATTTTGAGGCAGATTTTGATCTGCCTGCACGCCGTTTGCAGCGTTTTTCAGCCACGGCCATTGAGTGCAGCGGGCAAAAAACGCCACGAAATATGCCTTCTCTGCCTCCCATTGATGTCAATGGGAGGTCAGAGACGTAAACGCTCGGTTAGGGCATGTCGCTTCTTTTTTACGCTGGAAAAAAACACCTCTGCCTCCCATTGAAATAAATGGGAGGCTTTTTTTGGTCGTTATTTGGCAGGTTTTCCGACGCGCTTTCTGGTTTATAAAGCCTAGATAATAAAATAATGCTACACACACAGAAGTGTGGCATAGCAGACTTCAGCAGGAATAAAACCAGAAAAACAAAGCCTTTCCATCGACGCTTGGAAATTGAGCCTAGCAGACGCTAATACTTGGAAGGTAACATAGAAAGCATTTCCAAGACTAGTCAGTACAGATTTAGTTTTGCAGAGCTCTGGAGGCTCGCACCCCATGTTCAACTGAAAAACATTGCAAAATTCTTCAGAATGCTACATTACGGAAAATCTAAAAATGTATACAAAACAAATAGAAATTGTCAAAACTCCAAGGCATTGCCACCATTTTATTTAAAAACATGTCTGCTTTATCGGATGCATTGCCACTTTAAAATAAGAGGCAAACGGAAATCATAAAAGGAGCATGCTAAATATGAACATGCCAGAAGGATTTCCAAAGCATTTATGCAAGCGCCATCTTCTTTAACCCCTTAAGGATGCAGCCTAGTTTTGGCCTTAACCCCTTAATGACCAGCCTAATTTAAACCTTAATGACCAAGCCATTTTTTACGTTTTTCCATTGTCACATTCCAAGAGCTATAACTTTTTTATTTTTGAGTCGACATAGCTGTATAAGGTCTTGTTTTTTGTGGGGCAAGTTGTATTTTTTAATAGCACAATTTTGAGGTACATATTATTTATTGATTACATTTTATTAACTTTTTTTTGGGGGGGGGGGGGGGCTTGAAATTTCGCCACTCTTTTTCACGTCCTAAATCTACGCCGTTTACCGTGTGATATAAATAACACAATAACTTTATTCAGCGGGTTGTTACGATTACGATACCAAGGTTGAAGGACCTGTGGGTGACGTCACGCTGTGTGTCTGCAGTGAAAGAAGCTGGGTGGGAACAATGAGAAGTGTATGATGCCGATTCGTCAGCGTCATACACTTCTATTCACAATGCCCAGTAGGTAAAAACACAACACACGCCCAGTTGGTAAAAACACAATACACGCCCAGTTGGTAAAACGAGAAAAAAGGCCCAGTTGTCCATTGAAAAGCTAATTTGCATAAATATAAAATTGCTCATAACTTGGACAAAAATTATCGTTTTTAAAAAAAATAAAAAATAAGTTTGCTGTTATGTACATTGCAGCGCCGACCACATTCAATAGGAGATAGGGATTTAATAATCTGGTGACAGAGCCTCTAAGCTTATCTTTGAGGGCCACTTCTAGCAAAAAGGTCCAAACCATTTAGACTTTTTTTTTTTTACACAATGCACTACTGAATCTTACAAACGGCAATTACTTTATAAATTTTAACAATCTCGTTATGAAACATGGATAAGAATTTCTCAATAGCCAGTAATGGTCCAAAGTCAAAAGCCAGCTACATTAATAACAAGAGTGAGATACCAAAAACTCAAATCTAGTTGCATAGTGCAGTCAAGTCACCGCAAATACATATACCTAGCTTATCCTTGGAAAACTAAGGTTTATAAAATGGTTTGCCAATGTTCGAAACCAATTTATCATAGTGAAATACCAAATATAAACACTTCTGAAAGGTTTTTGACATGGTTTAGAGCATGCTGCATAATTTTTTTTTTTTTTTTTTTTTTTTAAACGTGTGGATTTTTTTTGTGGGATTTTTGCCACACCAACTTGAATACGGAAAACCTTAAAGGAACAGTGTCATCGCAAATAATTTTTTTATATGTTAAAGATGTTAGTGCTTTAATAAAAACGTTTTTATTCATTTGTGTGTTTGTGTTTTACTTTTTCTTATTTTTACACTTTTTCTTCCCTATGGGGGCTGCCATTTTTTGTTCCATTTCTGTGTGTGTCGATTAACGACACACACAGACATGGAATACGGCAGCCACAGTCCCATAGGGACTGCGAACGGCTCCCGTCCCATTGACTGCCGTGTACGGCGTCTGTGTGGGAACTGCGCATGCGCCGCTCCCACACAGTCCTATTCGAAATTGGCGCCGTCCGGCGCCATTTTCCTGTGGACCGGAAGTCGCGGCCGGACAGTAATATTACTACTTCCGGTCGCGGCTTCCGGACTTGTGCACATGGAACAGCGGCAGCAAACGGAGCGGACGGGCCGGAGGGAGCCGCGGCGGCAGGAGCAGGTAAGAGATTTCAATGTATGTTAGTGTTTGTGTGTGTTTACTACTGTATGTAAACCTACTACACTGTGGGTTACCTCAAAAAATGGCGACACACAGTGTAGGAGGTTAAACCTTTCAAACCCCTCGTTTATCCCGGCACTAGCCAGGATAAAGGAGGGGGGGATGCTGAGAGCTCACTAGAGCGAGGGCTTTTAACCCAATGTTGCAATGCTGCAATTTTGGGAACAGCCCCATCTAGTGACCAAAAATGGGTAGTATTATAAATTAGAAATAATTTATAATATTTCCTGGCTCGTGCCAAAAAAAAAAAAAAAATTTGAACAATGTTTAATCACCCACACACTAAATGTTTAATTTTTAAAAAAAAAACATGTTTTTCTGGCAACACATTCCCTTTAAAGGCTATGGACACCTTTGAAAGGGATTTTTTTTGTTCATTAAAAAGATCAGTGTGTTTTGTGAAACTTGAGAAATAATTTAATAAAAACTAATTATACTTTTTGAGAGACAGCTATATACAGAGCAGCTGTATTGGTCACAGAATCCTGTACCTCTCAGGTCCAAGGGACGATGGGTTCAGTGTCAGCGGATCACATCCAAGTACATAACTTACAAAATAGAGAATGAGGCAGCACTACCAAATAAGAAGTGATCATGTTTAATTCCACATGCAACATTTCAGCTCATTGTGAGCCGGTCTCAAGCATGGCTCACCCAGAGCTGAAACGTTGTTGCATGTGGAATTAAACATGATCACTTCTTATTTTGTAGTGCTGCCTCATTCTCTATTTTGTCACATTAAAGGGTCATTGGACTGTGACCCAGGAGTCGTGCACCCACCCAATTTGTTCATCCAGTGCTGCTGATCTTGGTTTGTACGTTCATAACCTAGATGTGATAGATTACAGGTGGATTCGGTGTGTCAAAGACACACAGGACCTGCTGTCACTGAACTAGTCCGTCCCATAGACCTGATGGATTTAAAGTCTTGGCACACGATGCAGCTGCTCCGTAAAAGTAACAATTATTTTTCAATAAAAACTAATTATAAAGCTGCACAAAACACACTGACCTTTTTATTTAAAAAAATAAAAAATTATATACTTTTGAACGGTAGTGTATATATATATATATATATATATATATATATATATATATAAAGATCCCTTTCAAAAGGTGTACATACTTTTCAGTGATCTAGTAAGATTCTAATCTAGTGTCCTCAAGGCCTCCGAGTTGCTGAATTCGATCATGTTTTGCATGTATATGCTGAAGTTCCCACATAATGGGTCCAATGTATCCCAGATGGTAGAGGTCCACAGCATGTGTTTTAGTGTGATGGCACAGACAAATACTACTGCTGTCATCAGATGCAGTGGACCTGCACTTGAGATACTTAATGGTCAGCACATCAGGTAAATTATATCAAGTACTATACCTATATGGAGAGCACCAAAGGAGCAACGCCAGCCAAACCCCAATTCCCAAAGGTTAAACATTAATGAGATAAGTATCTATATATAAATATGAGATATTCTAGAGGGAACAAGAAAAGAGGAGGGGGGCAAGACTTATAGGCCCTAAATAAACATGATAGTATCGGTGGGGATACACACTGAATGAATTATAAACCTAAAATCACCAGACAGTGCTGATTGTGACATGGGTAAGGTGTTCTGCTCTATTTCAGAGCCTCTACTCTTGACCTTTTTTGTTATTATTTTCATGCATACACCTATAGGTGCTCTTATGTGTGAGTGATTTGCTGTTGTACCTGAACCCCTGCATCTGGCTACGATTAACACGTACCACTTGATTGTGGTCTCTACTTATTGAATATGATGCAGGATTTTGAATGCATTGCGGCTACACTCACACTTATTAATTAATTATTTATTAATTAATCAACTGTTAATCTTCATCTTTCCAGTGTCACTCTGCTACCTAGTGTATTACAACTTTAATATCATATGTATCATTGTCTGGTATCTTTTTTTACACTGTGGCAATCATCTTTAACTTTTAATTGTCTTTTTGTTAATTGTTCTAATAAAACTTGTTACTTTTATCAATCCTTGGTGTGTCGGACTCCGTTTTTAGGTTTATAAATTATATCAAGTGTTTTTTTTATTTTTTAGAAAGTGGTGCAGTTGAGATATGCACTGCTATCAGACTTCAGCCCCTATTTTTCAACACAGCCTTAGAATATCTATTCCTGCAGCAAAACAAATTTATACTTGAGAATTGCCAATTGTGGTGAGTTTGCAACAGAAAAGGCATACGTTTCTGGAGGTTAAAAGCAGATCACATTTACTATAGTAGTATTGCTGTAAACCAATATATAATTTACACTATTATATTATATATGTCTTTCTTCAGTTGCAGATAAAAAAATTCAAAGTGGTAGAAGCCAACTTTAAGCCTACTTACTCTAAAGACTTCTTCCAAAAGCAGCTTAGCACAGTTCTTGCCCAGATCTTCTGGAAGTACAGTTGCTCCCTGCCCCTGGGGATTTGATGCAAGCTCAGCACTCATCACATAACCTTCAGTTGTTTCAGCCACTAGAGATAGACCAAAGCCAGGAGACCTAGGCATATACTTTACATAGTTATAAAACAGAAAAAAACAAAACAAAAAAAAACACTCAACCGCCCCTACTAAACCATGTGGCAAAACCGATTTAGAATGCACAATATTTAAGTGATAAAATGTACTTATGAAATAGAAGAAAGAAAGGTGTACCAAACTTATCCACACTTACTTTCCAGAGTTTGCCCCTTTAAGGTGGTCTGTGTGTATATAAATATCTGGAATAAACTTATTCAAAATGCTTCGTGCTGAATCCACAACTCTATTGCCCATTTGTGGAGATACTCGGACAGAATATCTGTTAAACAAGGGTTAAAGAAAAAAAATCATACAACAAGAAAATTAAGGGTTGACTCCAGAACACTAACAGCTGTGGGAAAAAAAAAAAAAAAAAAAAATGACATTAGGAAAAAGATTTTTGTAAATTACTACAAGTAGGAAAATAAGAGATTTGCATCTCTGCCCAATAGGGTGTTACATTAAAGCCATTATAGCAAATTATTATTATTTTTTTTAGTTTAAAGGATTACTAAACACAAAACTATCCCAGCAATTTCTCCCGTCCTTTTATCCTATTTTTTTTTTTTATCATACTGAATTTAATACCGAGAAATAAACAAAGAATTTGTCTATATATGTCCCAGATTATCCTGTGTCTGGCTGTAAGACAACTAGCTGCAGCAGGAGCCTCCCCCTCTGCCTTGTCTGCAGTAGGACTATTTAGATTGTGAGCCCCAATGGGGACAGTAAAAAAGAGAACCTCTGTACAGCGCTGCGTAATATGTTGGCGCTATACAAGTAACTGAAATAAATAAATAGGACAGAGATCGCTAAGCCCTGGCCCCAGCCGAAAAGGGCAGTCATCAGTAGGAAATTAACCCAGTGTTCCTTGTAGTCTTTTTACAGGTTTTGTTTCAGGAACATTAAAAATATCCTACAGATTGATCAGCAGTGTGAGCAACGTTATATCCAGTTTACTTTGATCATTGATTTCTAGGTTGTGTTCCTTTAAGATAGTGGAGTTTCTTATTGACACGAGACAAAAGATTGATCTTCCTGACATCACCACAGTGACCAGAGAAGTTTGTACACAGCACTTGATTAAAGGATACGCCACTCCTCGGATACGCTTTATTTTGCCAGGATCCGTCAGGTGAACGGGTCTGAGAACTTTTCTAATTGGACATGAGAAAATTACTTCCCCACCTCCTCCAGGCGGCATCCCCCTCTTTACGATCTAGAAAGGCATTCAAATTTTAAAAATTAAAAAACTGCTAGACAAAAGCATTAAATACTTTTCAATTCCTAATTTAGCTCCAAAGTCCTTTATTGTGATATAACCCAAACACTGTGCAAGGATACTTGCTTGATATTTTGCCTAGAGGAGGAAGATGACATAGCATTGGAAATAAAAAAATATACATAAAATAAGAAGTCGTAGTCATTAAATCACCAATAAACCATGGGTCGGAATTAGCGAATCTTAGCATCAGGGAGTGTAGGGGGAGCAGGAGGTGACACTAGTGAAAAAGAAAAAAAAAAAAATGTAGAGCATTTAACCCGTTTGACTGCCCATAGTTGTTTTTATGGTGGCCTCTAACAGGCTTTATTCCGATGCAGTAGCCTTTTTATGGTGCTGCACTGGAATAAAAGAACACCGCCAGGAGCAGTTAAATCTCCCTGTTCTCAGCTACTAGAGGTAGCAGAGGGCTGGTGCAGACCTGCTCGAGCGAGCGTGATCGATCCCGCTTGTATAACAACTCAGATGCAGTGCTCAATAGCGAGCGCCGCATCCGAGTGGTTTCAGAGGGAGGGCGCTCCCTCTTTTACCCCACCGGCACCCTGCGATGCTATCGCAGGGTGTCGGTGGTTTCTCTGGCAGCCGGGGGCCTAACAAAGGCCCCCAGGTCTGCCTCTAGTTGATGCCTGTTTGGCCATGCCAGAAGCATGGCCTAACAGGTATAATACACTGCAATACAGAAGTTTTGCAGTGTATTATAAAAGCGATCAGATGATCGCACAGTAAAGTCTCAGAAGCGATTTTAGCTTTATGCGAATTAGTTTCTTAATGCCCAAGTAGGCATTTTTACTTTAGACCAAGTGGGCGTTGTACAGAGGAGTGTATGACGCTGACCAATCAGCATCATGCACTTCTCTCCATTCATTTAGTCAGCGCATAGTGACACTGCGTTATTCACTATGTGCAATCCTATACTGACATATTTACGTTACTAAAGTGTTTAGACAGTGAATAGACATTCCTTCCAACCAGGACGGGATGTCTATTCACAATCCCTGCACTTCGTTAACGTTTGTTTGGTATTTACAGCAGAGCAAGCGTAATCTCGCTGTAACCTATCATTTACAGCGAGATCTTGCGAGATTACGCTTGCTCTGCTGTAAGTACCACAGAAACGTTAACGAAGTGCCGGGATTGTGAATAGACATCCCATCCTGGCTGGAAGGAAAGTCTATTCACTGTCTAAACACTTCAGTAACATTAATATGTCAGTATAAGACCGCACATAGTGAATAACGCAGTGTCACTATGCGCTGACTAAATGAATGGAGAGAAGTGCATGACGCTGATTGGTCAGCGTCATACACTCCTCTGTACAACGCCCACTTGGTCTAAAAGTAAAAACACGCCCACTTGGGCATTAAGAAACTAATTAGAATAAAGCTAAAAATCGCTCCTAACGTGGTAAAAATAGATTGTTTTTCTAAATAAAAAGCACTGCTGTCACCTACATTACAGCGCCGATCTCCTTATGTAGAAGGGCACTTATAATGTGGTGACAGTCTCTTTAAATTCATAATGTAAAAATATAAAAATGTATGGCTTTTAGAAATGAACATTTAAAGATCTATCCTCAAAAACATGCATCGTTGGATCCAACGTGACGATGAAGACTCAAAGTCCATTTACACTGGCCAATAACCATTACAACTCACTTTCCAGGTGATCTGAGCAATAATTGGCAAAGGTGTATACGTCTAAAGTCACAGCCTAAGTTCCAATAAAAACTATAGATTATCATTAACTGTAACCAATCGTGGCGGCGTAAAAATAAATAAAGAGATCATTGCTTGAGGCATGATAGGTTTGCTGCCCACATCGACATTTACATTAAGCAAGCCATCTCTAGCAAACAATGATACTCACTACTCCAGATCCCTGCCAACAATTTTTCAAACCACCAACCATTTGTTTAAATCATTACAAAATAGGGTTTCCCAGAAGCAAAGTATTACAAATGCAAAGATCCAATACAAAATATAAAACAGACAATTCCAATCTGAAATTGGTCTTATTATAAATATACTATTGAATTATGTACCTTTTTCTTGGCAAAAACGGTTAGAAGATACATAATTCTATTTACCACAATACACTTTTATTTTCTATCATTTGTATGTTCTGTATGAGGTAATTTAATTCTATATACATATTTTAATAAATTTGATTCTGTATATAGAAAAATCAAAAAACAAAAAAAACGCAGAGATCTTTATAATAAATCCACTGCTAATTTTTTTTCAAGTGAACGGAAATCTTACCTTTAGATCAAAATGCTCACCATCAATACCAAACCTTTTTAGTAATGGAATGGCTGTGGCCTTCAGAGTGTCCACCTAAAATAAAAATAGTAAAGCGCAACTTAAGCTTCGACATTAAACAAGATAAAAGAAGAAAAAAAAAGTGTCATTTCATTTTTATAAAAACTTACTGAGGGGTCAATTTGATCATTGGTGACACCACGAAGGGTAATTTTTAATGAATTCTTCATAAATGGAGCCAAGCAGATCAAACTCTCTAAGTAGTAGCCAATAGAGCGTTGTATATTACAGTCATGTTCCAAAGTTCCACCAAAAAGAAGGCCTGGCTGATAATACAATGAAGTACCTAGAAGAGACAGAAAGGCGTTAACCGTATACATGAAGCAAGCTGGGTTGGCAAAATGAATGACTAACAACGTACAAAGCTATTAAAAATTTAACGAGTAAGAATCAAACTTAATAGGCAGCAATTCTTGTCAAAATTGAACCGGACATTTAGGCTTTATTCACACCGTTTTTTTTTATACGTTCAGTGTATACATGGGGAAATGCCCCACGACACATGCAACTGAATGCCTAACAGCTTCACACATCGCACATTGTATAAAAACGTATTCAACTATGCGTTTCAATTAAAAAGAAGTTACGCTAACAGAAACTTCCTGTACATATGTTAAACCTTTACCCTCGCTATACTTGGCCTAATATACGCCGTTAGGTGTATAGGTTGGGTGCATTTCCCGACATACCGCAAAGGTAGAGAAAATTACATGTGAACTTAAAGCGGTTTTCCCATCAGAGATATTTATGACATATCCACAGGATATGTCAAATGTCAGATAGATGCAGGTTGGATTGTTGCAATAATCACTGTGCTAAGAAGTCACAATGTTATACATTCATTGTTTTCTGCCTCCATGACCTGTAGAAACAGCTCAGGTATATGAAATAAAAGGCATTAATGTTGTAATAAGCAAACAAGTCCATGCGTGATATTGTGGTGTACATAACTCCTATAAAACTGGAACAGGATTGCACAATATTTCACAACATGCGTTGTAAAGACCTGTACGGCTGGGTTCACACTTGCGACGCTACTTTACATTGTTCTGCTCTGTCAGAGGAGCAGAACAAGAGGAAACCAGACGCTATTATTCCATTTCACCACGGACACCACCGGTGGCAGACGGAACCCATTGACTAATAGGTTCCGCCGTGTCGCCCGTGGGTTTTACCGGAAACCATAGTGCAGCATGCAAGCACTATAGTCTCCGGTACTCTTGGCCGGATCTGCGACGGAGGCTCCTAATGGAGTTTCCAACACCGATGTGAACGAGGCCTAAAACTACAAAACCAAAAAGGTAGACTGCACTGCTATACGGAGTAAAAACAATATGTTTAGAAGCAAATTGGACTTTTTTTTATTTTTTGCAAGGGGAAAAAAAAAAAGTTATGTAACAAAGTGGTTTCAAATTTACATGTGTTTTCCGTTTGTTCCTAAAATAAAAGGCTTATTATGGGGAAAAAGGCTGTTCTAGTGTTTAACATGAAACATTTTTTTTACAACATTTTTCTTAACGTTTTAACTTTATTTTTTGTCTCACTAGGGGATAGGCATGAAGCCCTGATCGCTATTCTAATACACTGCACTACCTACATAGTGCAGTGTATTAGAGCTGTCAGCTATTCACTGACAGCAAGCCTATTAGGCTTCGCATCCCGGTGGGGCCTAATAGGCTTTCGTACTAGGAAGTGATTGTTAGGCTACGGTTGCGATAGCAACCGTCTGCACCCCAGCAGGTGCTGATGGTTGCAATTAGCAACCATAGTGTGCGATCTAACCACCTGGATGCAGCGATAGCTGCATCGAAGTGGTTAATCGGCCGGATCGGAGCTTAGCTCCGGTCGTGGCAGTTAGAGCAGGATGTCAGCTGTGACAAACAGCTGACTCCCGCACCCATGGCAACCATCATTGTTGCCGAAAGGCTAGAAGACACTTCGATGCAGCGATCAAAGCGATCGCTGCATCTAAGGAGTTAATCAGCCAGAACAGAGCCTAGCTTCGGTCCTGGCCGTTACAGCGGGGAGTCGGACAGCCGATAACTGGCAGTGATGGCGCTGGCTCAGCTTCTGAGCCAGCGCCATCACATACACATTCTCATGGAGCTGCGATTGGTCAGTCTGCTGTGACTGACCAATCACAGCAATCGCCAGCCGGGACCGCTGTGATTGGTCCCCTGCCGTCTTACTGTGCCGATCAACTGTCAAACAGTTGACGACACAGTTCTGTTACCCTGTCCTTTGACAGGGTGACAGTTTTTAGACAGGACGTACCGGTACATGCCGGTGCCATAAAGCACTGTAATACAGGACATACCGATGCGGTAAGGGGTTAAAGAGGCTCTGTCACCAGATTATAAGTGCCCTATCTCCTACATAATCTGATTGGCGCTGTAATGTAGAGAACAGCAGTGGTTTTTATTTTGAAAAACGATCATTTTTTAGCAAGTTATGAGTTAGTTTAGATTTATGCTAATGAGTTTCTCAATGGACCACTGGGTGTGTTTTTACTTTTTACCAACTGGGTGTTGTACAGAGGAGTGTATGACGCTGACCAATCAGTGACTAATCAGTGTCCTACACTTCTCATTGTTCCAGCCCAGCATGATACGCAGCACAGTGTGATTCTGCAGTGAAAGAAGCTGGGCTGGAACAATGAGAAGTGTATGACACTGGTCACTGATTGGTCACTGATTGGTCAGCCTCATACACTCCTCTGTACAACACCCAGTTGGTAAAAAGGAAACACGCCCAGTTGTCCATTGAGAGTCATTAGCATAAATCTAAACTAGCTCATAACTTGCTCAAAAATGATCGTTTTTCAAAATAAAAACCACTGCTGTTATCTACATTACAGCGCCAATCAGATTATGTAGGAGATAGAGCACTTATAATCTGGTGACAGAGCCTCTTTAAGCTCCATAAGTCAAATGGCGCTCTTTCCCTTCTAGGCCCTGCCGTGTGTCCAAACATAAGTTTCTGACCACATGTGGGGTATTGTTTTACTCGGGAGAAATTGCTTCACAAATGTTGCAGTGCTTTTTCTCCTTTAATCCTTGTGGAAATGAGAAAAAAATGAGCTAAACCTAAACATTTTTTGAAAATTTTTTCGATTTTAGTTTTCACAGCCTACTTCCAATAATTTCTGCAATAAACCTGTGGGGTCAAAATGCTAGATAATTTCCTTGAGGGGTGTGGTTTCCTAAATGGGATCACTTTTGGGGGATTTCCACTGTTTTGGCACCGCAAGAGCCCTTCAAACCTGACATGGTGCCTAAAATATATTGTAATAAAAAGGAGGCCCAAAATCTACTAGGTGCTCCTTTGCTTCTGAGGCCGGTGCTTCAGTCCATTAGCACGCTAGAGAAATATGTGGGATATTTCCTAACTGCAGAACCTGGGCAATAAATATGGAGTTGCGTTTCTCTGGTAAAACTTTGTGTTACAAAAAAATGGCTTAAAATGATTTTCTGCACACAAAAAAATAAATTAAAAAAAGTGAAATGTGTAAATTTCACCTCTACTTTGGTTTAATTCCTGTGAAAACATCTAAAGCGTTAAGAAACATTCTAAAGGCTATTTTCAAAACTTTGAGGGGTGAAGTTTTTTTTTTTAAATGGGGTGATTTATTGGGGGTTTCTAAGATATAAGGCTCTAAAAGCCACTTCACAAGTGAACTACCCCCTGGAAAAATGGCCTTTTGAAATTTTCTTGAATGTGAGAAATTGCTGCTAAAGTTCTAAGGCTGGGTTCACACTGAGTTTTTATGCAGGCAGAAAATCTGCCTCAAAATTCCGTTTGGAATTTTGAGGCAGATTTTGCTCTGCCTGCACGTCGATTTTCGCAGCATTTTTCGCCCGCGTCCATTGAGTGCCGCGGGCAAAAAACGCTGCGAAATACGCTTTTTCTGCCTCCCATTGATGTCACAGGGAGGTCAGAGACGTAAACGCCTGAAGATAGGGCATTTCGCTTCTTTTTCCCGCTCGCGGGAAAAAAACACCTCCGCCTCTTATTGAAATCAATGGGAGGCATTTTGGGCCGTTTTTTGCCAAGTTTTCCGACGCAGTTTCCGCGTCAAAAAAACTCAGTGTGAAATTTGGGGTCACTTGTGGAGGGTTAAAGGGAAGGTGTCATGATTTTTTTTTTAATTATTATATTGCTTTTAACCCCTTAGTGACCAGCCCATTTTAGGCCCTAATGACCAAGCTATTTTATTCGTTTTTCTATAGTCGCATTCAAAGAGCTATAACTTTTATTTTTTCGTCTACATAGCTGTATGAGGACTTGTTTTTTGCGGGATTAGTTGTACTTTTTAACAGCACCATTTTTGGGTACATATAATTTTTTTATTAACTTTTTTTTGGGGGGGATTATAAAAAAAAAACCTGAAATTCCGCCATTGTTCTATGCGTTTTTAAATTGACGCCGTTCACTGTGCGACGTAAATAACATGTTACCTTTATTCTGTGGGTCGGTACGATTACGGCGATACCACATATGTAGAGGTTTTTTTTATGTTTTACGACTTTTGCACAATAAAAACACTTTTGAACTAAAATTATTTGTTTTTGCATCGTCGCTTTCCAAGAGCCGTAACTTTTTTATTTTTCCATCAATGTAGTGATTTTTTGGGCTTGTTTTCTGCGGGACGAGACGTAGTTTTGATTGGTACTGTTTTGGGGTGCATGGGACTTATGGATTCATTTTTATTATGACTTTTTTGGGGGGCAATGGAAAAAAATAGCAATTTCGCCATTGTTTTTTGCGTTTTTTTTTACGGTGTTCACTTTGCGGTTTAAATTACATATTAACTTTATTAATGGAGTTACGGTCGCGGCGTACACTTTTACTAAACAAAACCACTTTTTATGGGAAAAATTGTTTTTTTTACTGTAACTTTTATTATTAATCTTTATTTCACATTTATTATTTATTTCACTAGTCCCACTAGGGGACTTTACTGCGCGATCTTCAGATCGCTGCTATAATGCTCTGATATACTTCGTATACCAGAGCATTATTGCCTGTCAGTGTAAATCTGACAGGCAATCTGTTAGGACGTGCCTTCGGCAGGCATATGTCCAGGGCAGACCATGACACCCCATCGGAGACCCGCGATTGCATTCGCGGGCCGCCGATGGGTGACAGGGGGAGCTCACTCCCTTTGTAAACAAAGTTAAATGCCGCGGTCGCTATTGACGGCGGCATTTAACGGGTTAAACGGCCGCGATCGAAGTAAACTTCGATCGCGGGCGTTGGAGCAGGAGCTCAGCTGTCATCAGACAGCAGAGCCCCGGCTCCTGCCTGCACGGGAGACCCGTGCAGGACTTAGACTAGGCGAACGTGAAAAGGCGTCAGCCTAGCCTAAGGCCCCTTAGTGACCGACGTGAAAAGGCGTATTGGTGGTCACTAAGGGGTTAATATATTAACATAAATTGTATTTATTTGTTTTCCCATGTTCTACTTTTTACTTCTCTATGGGGCAGCCATTTTTTTTTCATCTCTGTATGTGTCGATTAACGACACATACAGATGGAATACGGCACATACAACCCCATAGTGGATGCGAACGGGAGCTGTTCCATTCTCTGAAGCGTACGCCGTCTGTGTGGGAACGGCACGTGCGCGGCTCCCACACAGACCAAAACGAAGCTCGTTCGCAGAGCGAAATCTGGCGCCATTTTCATGTGGACCGGAAGTCGCTGTAAGACGACTACTTCCGGATACGGCTTCCGAACATATGTTCAAGGAAGCAAAGGTGCAAGGAATAGGAGCGGAGGCGGCAGGTAATTCATGTTCGTGTATGTGATGTGTGTATTAGGTTCGTGTTATACTGTTTGCTGAACCCTGTACCCTACACTGTACAGTCGCTCAGAAAATGGCAGCACAGTGTGTAGGAGGTTTGAAAATTCAAACCCCTTCTTCTCCTGGCACTAGGAGGACACTAGAGGAGAGTGTGTCCACCCCAAATTTGCAGCATAAATCAGTGACCATGCTGCAATTTTGGGAACTGCTCCCTCTAGTGCCCAGCACATGTAAATGTTATAAATTAGAATCTAATTTATAATATTTCCTGACTTGTGAAAAAATTAAAACAATGTGTAATCACTCAAATACGAATTGTTTAACTGAAAAAAAATAAAAAATTTCTAGCGACACATTCCCTTTAAAGTTCTAAGCCTTGTAACGTCCTAGAAAAATAAAAAGGATGTTCAAAAAACTATGCCAATCTAGAGTAGACATATGGGGGATGTTAATTGCAACAATTTTGTGTGGTATAACTGCCTAACTTACAAGCAGATACATTTAAATTTAGAAAAATGCAAATTCTTGCAATTTTTCACAAAATGTTGGTGTTTCTCACAATTAAATACTAAATGTATCGAGCAAATTTTAACAGTAACAAAGTCCAACATGTCACGAGAAAACAATCTCAGAATCGCTTGGATTGGTAAAAGCATTCCGAAGTTATTACCACATAAAGTGAAACATGTCAGATTTGAAAAATGATGCTCAGGAAGGTCAAAAGTGGCCAAAGCGGGAAGGGGTTAAATCAATTCTTAGACTTTCTTCACATGACAGGGTTTCCCAGCCGTGTGACGGCCGCAGTAGGAACAGTAGACCCCTAATGGGGCTATTAATACGACCGATTTTTTGACCGTTCTCCTGGCCGCCCGGCTCCCTTAGAAGTCTATGTGGCCGGGTAGTGTATTACCCTGCCATCACTGGAATGTGTCCCGAGTGACGGCCGTGTCTTCCAATCGCTCGCTCTCTCTCCTTCTCACCGTGCGAAGTGCATGTGAGGAGGAGGAGGGTATTTTTTTTGTAGGAGCAGAATCCCCAATCCTCGACCACAGCTTCGGCAACCATATATATGGACAGTGACGTCAGGCACTTCTGAAGCGGAATCCCCGACCCTGTGGCCAGTGTTTCCGCTCCAGGAGAAGTCCCTAACTTCACTGTCCATATATGGACAGTGAAGTCACGGACTTCTCCTGGAACGGTGGCGCTATCTACAGACAGGCAGGGGGGGGGGGGTGGGTGCAATGTATGGGGGGGGGGCTGTGCGGCCCTACCTACAGGGGGGTAGTATCCCAACGTAAACCACGACAAACAGATGCTATTTTGGTCTACGTTTGACCCATTATAGTCTATGTATACGCTGAGCTATACGTTTAAATACTTTTTTTTAGTGTTTAAAAACGTACACGCCCGACGGATAGTACAAACGCGATGTGAATGGGGCCTCAGCCGAAATATACCTGAAAGAACTCTGTGTGAACATACAATACTCTTACTATTGGCCAGAAAACCAGAGGCCGGCAGCCTGGAGCAGTTATCCCACTGTATGGATCCATATGAATCCACTTCACAGGGTCAGTTCACACAGCGGATTTTGCTTGGCGGGGCCCACCGTAGAATTATTCCTGCCGTCAGCAGGAAGTTTCTTCATCCAATTTACTTCAAATGGGAGGTTCGGGCAGAATACGCCCGAAAATCGGGCAAGACGCTTCTTTTCCCCCACTAGTTGAAAAAAAAATCAGCTAGCGGGAAACAGAAGAGTCTGGCTCCCATTGGAACGAATTGGAGGCAGAATTTTGCAGCGGATTCCGTCGCGTGAAGTGACCTTAAGGCTAAGTTCACACGGAGTATTTTGGGGGAGGAATATCTGCCTCAAAGCTCCAAACGGAATTTTGAGGCAGATATTCCTCCCCCAAAATACTCCGTGTGAATAGCAATTATCGCGCCGTTTTTCGCCCGCGGCCATTGAGCGCCGCGGGCATAAAACACGCTTTCTCCTGCCTCCCATTGAAGTCAATGGGAGGTCGGACGCGAAAGCGCCCGAAGATAGGGCATGTCGCTTCTTTTTCCCGCGAGGCAGTTTTACTGCTCGCGGGAAAAAGACGCCGACGCCTCCCATTGAAATCAATGGGAGGCGTTCTCGGGCCGTTTCTGCCCAGTTTTGCGACGCGGTTTCCGCGTCAAAAAACTCGGCAAAAGACCCCGTGTGAACATAGCCTTACAGTCTTGTGCCTGGCCGTTGCACAACCTGTTCTGGTGAGCATAATATTTTGACTTTTTTGCACATCAATTCATCGAGTAAGTATTGCACTATGGAGGGTTTTCTTTTCATATTTAGTAGAATATGAAAACCTTAAAATCTATTTAATATTATTACATCATCATTGGACGGTCCTATAATAAAATTCTTCTGGACCGCCAGTCACATTTCACAATTATATCGCACTCCAATACGGTGACTGCTTTTACTCCAAAATTAAGCAGCAAGTTGTCTGGCGCGGGATATCAGGTTTTTGACGCTTTCTCTAGTATAAAGTAGGTAACAGCAATCTGGGATGCATGTTTTTTGTAACCCCATTTTTTTCTTAGGGGGTCACGATTTACAATAGTGGCTGCATAAAAGATAGGGTCGCCCAAATTCTGCTTTTTAAATCACAATATACACAACCCTTAAAAAGAGGTTCTCTGCTTTGGACAATCCCTACTTGTTAGAAGGGTTTCTTGACAATAAGTAGATCACAAAGTATGCCATAAATGTAGGTCGCAGCTCTGGAAGCAGCAGCTATGTCAAGAACAGGGGTCACCCTGACCCCCGTTTCGCTTGATGGGGCAGCTGCAGATTCCAGGCGGGGACTAGTGAAGAGGGGACATTGTTTTATGGGAGTTACGGAAACAGCCGAGCAAGTGCTGAAGCGAAAAAATGGTGAAGGGATAGGGCCAGTTATCAGTCATAGTACTATAGTAAGAAAATGCCTCCATTGTAATTCAAATATACAATCAGACTGAAGCATGCCCTTCATTTACAGTAGTCCAATGACATAACATTTGTGGTACAAGTCCGGGGACTATCCGTCCATACTACTTAGCGCCGGTTTCCAGCTCCATCAATCACAGTCATACAAAAGCTAAAAGAAAAACCAGCGAGCCAAATTCACAGAGAGAACACAAGGTTGGCCCCGTAACAAGCACGGAGACAGGAATTCTGGGTGTGGTTACCAGCGCCAGTCTACGCCATTTGGAAGGACAAATTGAGGTGGGTACAAACTGCAGAAACATACAAGTACCTGGTTCAATATCAGATTTGAAAACAGTCAGCAGTTTAATAGAAAAGGACTGAACAAAGCTAAACTACAACACAATCTGCTTGTTAATGAACGTGAATTTGCTGCAAACAGCGTCGTTCTATCCCCACCAGTAGATAAATTACTTGAACTTGTCTAATACAGCCTGGAAGCACACGACCCTCAGTACGGCTTAAGAAACACTTACCAGTTTCGTTGATCTCGATTCTAGTCCCATTGGTTATTTTATCCATCAGTCTGATGAAACTTGCTTCAAAGTCTGTAAAGAAGAAAATGGTTGCTCAATATATATTTTATATATATATATATATATATATATATACACACACACACTATAAAGTGGATGGAAACAGGAGTGTCTCTCGCTGTTCTAAAGCCGAAGTACTCCCACATTACATAGAAGTACCACCAAGGCTATCATTATACATATATCCCTAAAGGCTACGTACACCTCTGAATGGATTTTTTATTTTTTTTTATAAATCAAAGTGTTATGTGTTTTTAAGCAACTTTCAAATTTGCTTTTATTTAAAAAGACAAAAAAAAAAAAGTGTTTTACTTTTTACAATACAGCTTTTATGTATTCGGTACACTTAGAAGCTCAGTTCAGGATACATAGAAGCTGTATCATATATATATATATATATATATATATATATATATATATATGTATAAAATTTAAAAAAAAGGGACACTGGGGGGAATTTATCAACCTTTCTGCACCAGTTTTCAGGCGTAAAAGTCACAAAAGCTCCAAGCGTCGCAATTTGTGTTGAACATTACTACTTCTGGGCATTTTATGTCACCCTCGCCACTTTTGGAGAAGGCATGGCTTAACAGAAGGGGCAGGATCTCCGCAGCGCTACAAATTAATTATAGTTCGTGCCAGAAATTAAAGCAGTATTCACAACGGTGCGTAGCAGGGTATAGGCCAAATACCTTGTGAGGAGGAACAGGGCATTCGGGACTCCTGAACTCTAAATCGGTGGGGGTCCCAGCATATAGGTGAACATTGTCCATCCTGGGAAAACCCCTTTAGGGAAACGTGCGTATATTTAATAATTAGGGTATTGATATTTATGCAGTTCGCTAAATGTTTATAGAATTTCCAGCTTTACTTTAAAGGGCTTGTCTTACCAACCTACATCATAGAGGGGTGTCCCCCACTCAGCCACCTAGTATGACCCAGAGAACTCCAGCTCTGTCCCATCTATGTATTCAATAGCCAGCACTTCAAACTACATTTTGGCCGCTGCAGGGTGTATAGGTGGATAATACTTCCCATGATAACAGTGGATCAATGTGGGGGCTGCTTATAAAAAAAAAAAAAAAAGTTGTCTTCATGATAGCACATAAAAAAAAAAAAAATAAGCTTTGCAACAAAAGCCTAAGGCTGGATTCACACGAGGTCATTACGTCCGTAATTGACGGACGTATTTCGGCCGCAAGTACCGGACCGAACACACTGCAGGGAGCCGGGCTCCTAGCATCATACTTATGTACGACGCTAGGAGTCCCTGCCGGACAACTGTCCCGTACTGAAAACATGATTACAGTACGGGACAGTTGTCCCGCAGCGAGGCAGGGACTCCTAGCGTCGTACATAACTATGATGCTAGGAGCCCGGGTCCCTGCAGTGTGTTCGGTCCGGGACTTGTGGCCGAAATACGTCCGTCAATTACGGACGTAACACGCTCGTGTGAATCCAGCCTTACACTATGCATGAGTGGGGAGGTGACCGCGCATTCGAGCAGAACTTTCTATTCAGGACTTACTGAACAGCCGAATGGATATGCTATAAATGTGCGAGATGGGAATACCCCTCTAAGAATAAGGACTTGTTGGAAGTAAAATTTCATCAAATGATTTTCATAAGAGCTAACGGCATTAATGTGCATGAAGTGTTAGTGTAGTGTCCACCCCAAAGACGTATTGATAGGGAACTTAGATTGTGAGCCCCAATGGGGACTGTAAGCGTGGACCTTAGTACGGCGCTGCAGAATATGTTGGCGCTATAGAAGTAACAGAAATAAATGAATACCGCCACTGGATATGACAGAATTTTAGCGTGCTCCGCATCATGACAAACATCACATGTATACAACATAAACGTGGCTGCCTGTACTAATAACAATCACTTTGTAAGGACATTATCAAGACCTTGGAAAGTACTGGGAGTTGTACCGATTTATACTAGATCTGAAAAAAAACTAACATAATAAGCAGAGCAGACGTATGTACTTGGGTGATAACAGAACAGCTCCAAAGAGCCAAATCTAAAGTGTGCACCTTATATTAAACAGAGCTTCATAGGACTGGAGATATGAAGTAGGGATCATGGGGACAGAAGAAAGTCAGCCTGACATGGCTGATAACAGAGAACAACAGATGAGTGTCGTAAAACAAATAAAGATGGGCTGTAGGCGTAAAAAACTCCATGCAGAAGGCTTAGCTATTGTAATAAGAGGACTAGGCACTGGCTAGTAACGACTTCTATGCGGTCTGTCAGCCATCAGCACGTCTCCTCGCTAGCTGCCTGCCACGGAACTCCCGGAATACATTACCCCTTATTCCGGGGCTCTCATCTTTCACTCTGATCCTCTGGATTTTCACTGGTCTCCCGGTTAAGGTGGACAGTACAAGCCGCTGCCTAAAGAAATTGCAACCCTCGAAGCGGAGGCAGTGCCCCTTGCTCGCCATGCTGCCCCGATAGAAGCTGGACTAGGTGCCAGGAGCACACAGCATGCACATGAGGTTTGGAACAGGAAGTCGGATAGAACGCTCAAACACTGAGGTAAGAGGTCATGTGAAAAGAGAGGCGTAAAACACTACAAAAACAGGAGTTTTTTTGTTTTTTTTTTAAATTCAAAAAACTTTATTAACAAGTGCCTGAAAACATTAGTCAGTTGGCAAGTTGCTAGCCTGCCTTTTATGTGCATAGCGGAAAACACGATACAGCAGGGGATTGTTCAGTACAAGTTGACGTTCAACTTTTATTTCAATATATATAACTAACTTTAATCCAAGTACATGAAACTCTACAAATGAGCAATAAACAAATAAAATCCTGTCGCTTTCCAGTGATTTCGCCCAGCAGGTAATTAACTCCTTAATAACAAGGCCATTTTCCGCTTTTTCATTTTCGTATTTCCCTCCTCGCCTTCCAAGAGCCATAACTTTTTTCTTTTTCTGTCGACATAGCTGTATGAAGACTTTTTTTATTTTGTGGGACGAGTTGTAGTTTTTAATGGCGCTATTTAATTAACCATATAATGTACTGGGAAGCTTCGAAACATTATTTTGTCGTGTGGCATGGAAAAAAACAGCAATTTCCCCATTGTTTTTGGGTTTTGTTTTAACGGCGTTCACACGTGATATGTTAACTTTATTTTGTGGGTCAATGCGATTACAGCAATACCAAATTTCTATAGTCATTTTTGGTTTACTATTACAAAATAAAAACATTTTGTTAAAAAAAAAAAATAGAACTTTAATATTTTTCCATCTATGGAGCGGTGTAAGGGTTTATTTTCTTTTGTGGGGCAAGCTGTAGTTTTAATTGGTACATACGACTTTTTGATCACTTTTTAATTTCATATTTCCTTCGAAAACTAGGTAAATTCTGGCGGTTTTATTTTTTTTTACAGCGTTTACCGTGCAGGTTCAACAATGTTATATTGTACTAGTTCAGATTTTTATAGACACGGCGATACCAGTTATGATTTGAGGTTTTTTTTTCACATTCATTTTGGAGTAAAATGGGAAAAAGCGTTTTGTTTTGACTTTTTAGACTTTTTGTTGTGTATACACTATATGGACAAAAGTATTGGGACACCTACTCATTACACCTACAGAAGCTTTAAGGACATCCCATTCTGAATCCATCGGCATTAATATGGAGTTGGTCGCCCCTTTGCAGCTGAAAAAGCTTCCACTCTTCTGGGAAGACTTTCTACAAGATTTTGAAATGTGTTTCTGTGGGAATATTTGCCCATTCACCCACAAGAGGATTTGTGAGGTCAGACACTGATGTCGGACGAGAGGGCCTGACTCACAATCTCCGCTCTTGTTCATCCTAAGGATATGTTCACACGAGGGCATTAAGTCAGTAATTGACGGACGTATTTCGGCCGCAAGTACCGGACCGAACACACTGCAGGGAGCCGGGCTCCTAGCATCATACTTATGTACGACGCTAGGAGTCCCTGCCTCTCTGTGGAACTACTGTGCCGTACTGTAATCATGTTTTCAGTACGAGACAGTTGCCCTGCAGCGAGGCAGGGACTCCTAGCACCGTACATAACTATGATGCTAGGAGCCCGGCTCCCTGCAGTGTGTTCGGTCCGGTACTTGCGGCCGAAATACGTCCGTCAATTACGGACGTAATGCCCTCGTGTGCCCTCGTGCCCTAAAGGTGTTCGATGAGGTTGAGGGCAGGGTTTTGGGCCAGCCAATTTCTTCCACACCAAACTCTCCCAACCATGTCTTTATGGACCTTGCTTTGTGCACTGGGGCACAGTCATACTGGAACACAAAAGGGCCTTTTCCAAACTGCACCCAGTTGGAAGCTACAATTGTCTAAAATGTATTGGAATGCTGAATCATTAAGAATTCCCTTCACTGGAACTAAGAGGCCTAGGCCAACCACTAAAAAACAACCCCATAGCATTACCCCTCCTCCTCCAAACTTTACAGTTGGCACAATGCAATAAGACAGGTAATGTCCTCCTGGCATTCACCAAACCCAGAGTCCATCAGATGGCCAGATAGAGAAGTTTGATTTGTCACTCCACAGAACACGTTTCCACTTCTTTAGGACGGGTTCTAAGGGGTAAAACGCTGCGTAAAGTTACACAGCGTATCCGACCTGGAACCCGCAGTACATTCCGTCCGCAAACATCGCAACTCAGAAAAAAACAATAAAACATTCATACATGCCCCCGCCGTTATCGTGGTGACGCGTCCCTTCTTTGACGTCCAGTCCGGCCTCCCTGGATAAAGCTGCAGCGGTCACATGGGATGTAACGTCACCCCAGGAGGCCGGACTGGAGGAAGAAGCAGGGAGTTCTGGGTAAGTAAAAACTTTTTTTTGAGTTGCGATTTTTGTGGCGGAATCGATGCGATTCCTCCGTAAAAGTCACAACAATTGTCTATTTGTTGCAGGTTTTGCATCGCTATTAAATTCAATGGGAATACCCCACAACAGAAAAGCAATGAAAACGCAGCATGAATTTACATGCTGCAGATTTAAATTCCGCACCGCAGTTCAATTTATTAACATTTTAGTTGCATGGTTTTTTTCATCAAAGTGTGCATGAGATTTTCTAAATTTCATCCACTTTGCTTCTACTGTAAATGCTGCGGAATTTCCGCACAGAATTCTGTTGCGGAGATTCTCCAGCGTTTATGCTACGTGGGAACCCTGCCTTATAGTCAAGTGGCGGTGTGTTTTACATCACACTAACCAACTCTTGGGATTGTGCTTGGGGATGCATACCTCCAAACCGTCCCGGAATCAGTGGGACAGTCCCGGATTCCGGGCGGTGTCCCACTGTCCCGGTCAGCCGGTGGTATGTCACGGTTTCAACTGTATCTGTGTCCTCAGGACGCAGATACAGTTGGATACAATGCTGAAGCAGGGAACTGTCAGCTCCCTGCTTCAGCACTCAACTATGGAGTCCTGGGCAAGAGCAGCGTAAGCTCTCAGGCCGGGGACTCCTGTCTTGGGAAAGCCCTTGACGTCACTGTCCATATATGGAGAGTGACGTCAGTGGCTTCTCCAGAAGCGGAATCCCCGGCCAGAACGTTGTCGACTCCGACACCTTAAAGCCCCTAACATCACTGTCCATAAATGGACGCCTGTGACTGCAAATATACAGCACACAAAAAAATGGCGACAGCACACTGAGAACACTAATGTCACCTAAACCGCTAAATAAATAAATATGCATTACATGCTAAATCTACTTACAATAGGGAGGTTCTTAGTGCACATTTTGATCAAAAAGTGTTTGCCCACCTGCAACGACAAGGCGTCCTCCATAGATGGGGACCTACTCTGCACATACACCCAGAACTGGGACTAAGCCTACATATACCTGGGGATGGTAGGAACCAGCATTAAACTAATTAAAATCACCCAGGGCAGAATGAGAGCAGTGCAAGAACAAAAAATGGAGGCAGTCACTAACCCCACATATATGAATCACATAAACACAAAAGTGCTGTACTATCCATATATGGACAGTGATGTCAAGGGCTCCTCCTGAAGAGGAATCCCCGGCCAGAGCGTTGTCGATTCCATCACCTTAAAGCCCCTAACATCAATGTCCATATAAGGGTTGCCGACGCTCTGGCCAGGGATTCCGCTCCTAGAGGGAGCCCCAATGGTGCTATCTACAAAGGGGGGAGGGTTAGCACTATCTACAGAGTGGGGCTATCTACAGGGGGATAGCGCTATCTACAGCAGGGTGGCACTATTTTCAAGGGGGTGTGGCACTATCTACATGGACACTGTGGCACTATATGGGCACTATCTACATGGGCACTGGCAGTTAATTACTGTATGGGGGCATTATACTGTGTGGGGGCAGCTATTTGGCATTATAATGTGTGGGAGGCATTATACTGCGGGGAGGCACTATGGGAGCATAATACTCTGTGGGGAGGACTATGGGGCATTAATCCGCGTGGGGAGCACTATACTGTGGGGGGGCAGTTTCAGGGGATATATTATATGCCGGTTATGTTTAGGCAGGGTTAGAGGCGTGTCTTAAAAGGAAAATAAATTGCTACTCGTGCCGCATTGGTTGACCCTCTTTGCAATACTTGAAAGTTGATATGGGGATGTAAGGCTTGCGTGTAGCTGCTTGGCCATGAATACCCATTCCATTAATCCCCATGCACACAGTTTGTGCTGATGTTATTGCCAGAAGAGGCATTATGCGCCTCAGTAGTCGGCGACCCCACTCTGTAACTTTACGTAATCTGCCAATTCGAGGCGTTGCTGTGTTTCCTAAAGGCTCCACTTTGCAATAATACAGATATTGTGGAATATCTAGGAGGGAAGAAATTTAGGCATCCTATTACAGTACCACTCTGGAATTCAGTGAGCTCTTTAGAACAACCCATGACCATGGGATTCCATAGCTCGTCCAGTCTGTATGTTGATATCCTATTTCTGTTACTATGGCCCATCCCCTTTATTATCCCAACTCAACTCACCCCTTCCAGTAAACACTCCGAGACCTTGGGTTGGATAAAATTGGCCACAGCAGACATACAACAAACATACATAAAACAACCATTATTTTCATCAATAAAATACACAATGAGAAAGGGGAGTCCTTAAAGCTACAAAACTCTGGTGCCAAATAGCCCACCATATATATGTTTACCCCCAGCCATTTCCCCACAGGCTCAGGAGCACCGTTATAACCGCAGTTGGCTTGCCATGAATGTAAACTACTTCCCGGGACACCACCCAGCAGGAGCCCAAAATAAGCCAGACTACTGACCAATTGTATAATTTGGGGGGTACCATACCCACCATGAATCCCCCTACACCAATTTACCACCAACTCCAAGGACCCCCCGATCCGCCACAAGAGCATACGTAGAACACCTTCAAGTATGTGAGACCCCACCACTCAACAAGGCCCGCTCTATCCCCTCCTGTATCCGCAAGGCCCCATAGTCAATACCGACAGCGTTCAGATGAACCCCATCTCCCAACCAGAAATTGCCCAGGCCATCCTTGAAATTGTAATGGCGACAAAAACGCCGCCCTTTCTAAACAGAAAACTGAAAACCGCCCAATTAACCTTACCCTGTGCTTTGTTAAGGCGCGCCACCGACCGAGCATGTCTCCAAACCCTACGAGGGACTATTTCGGACCAAACCACTACCACCCCTGGAAAGCATGACCAGAGACGGACTAGGTCGTATTTTATATCCTTAACCAATTCCCGAAAGGGGCGTGCACCCAGGTCATTACCCCCTACATGTAGCACCAACACGTCCGGTGCTCTGTCTAACTGGGCATACCGATGGACATCCGGGAGGACCCTATTCCACACCATACCTCTAGAGCCAAGCCAATGAATTATGGCATCGGACCTCGAAAAACCCAATTATCGCCCAATAGGGTGAACATCTGCCCGCACAGCCCCCCAGTGCACGTATGAGTGTCCTAATATCCACACCAACCGAGGACCCCGATCTACAATGAAAGGAAGCAAAATTAATTAGAAGGATCGAGAGAAGCAAACAAAGAAAGGGAGGGGGAGAGAGGAAGCCAACTCAAATCACTGTATCACAACATAGCGACAACATAAATTCCACAAGTACAAATGTAGTTATGCCAACTGAGGACGAACATAAGACCTAAAACGATTAGACTCCCAACAACCTATCCGTTTTACTATCTCTGGTCCTAAACCCCAAGCAGCCGCCTCCGTAGCGGCCCAATACGAAACAATGGGGAGAGAAAACCGATCCATCCAACCCCATAGCCTCTAAACATCTACGGAAAACCCATGTGAACTGATACCAAGACAAAAAGGTCCCATCAGAGTGACACAAAAACTGACCCTCTTCCCCCCTCCTAACCGCCCTGTAGCGAGAACAGGTCACCAGGCACATACGCGACGCAGGCACCGCCCCCAGCACCACGTGCTTACCCCTACCCTCTTTGTAATGAATCGGGGTAGGGAGACGACAGGTGAGCCCTAATCTACCCGCAACTCAGTCCCTGCCTACTTGCACGGCCCGTCCTAAGTGAAGGCGTACAACTGGGCGACGGTCCCTACGCTCAGTAAGTGCAAGACAGACAACACAAGACAAGGGCACACAGAAGCAAAGGGGAAGTAGGGGCAGATGCCCACGGAAAACCGTGAGCAACAGGCAGTGGTGAACGAGCCGAATCAAACCAGGAGAGTACGTAGTAGCAAAACAGAGCAGGAGAATAGTCAGGCAAGCCAGGGTCAAAAAGTTACAGCGGTCAATCAGGTAAATAGCAGGAATAGCAGAGCCAGGAAACCAGAGAATCACAGGCAAGGAACATGCTGCAAGTGAGGATATAAATAGACCAAGGGCGGGAGCCAGAAACTTCAGGCCAGGCTGTGATAGGTACTCCCTCTCCTGAGCCTGCAAGCCTGAGTGGTAACAGATCGCGTCACTCTAGCAGACCTTTGAGCTGATGAAGGCTAATTAACCCCGGACGTCGACACAGAACCTGTGTCAGGCAAAACCTTTACACTCTTGATCTGTTTTTATCACCTAATCCAAAACTCCACTCTGTCTTCAAATAACATCACATCCCCCGCCTGCAACCCTCCCGTCTGCTTGGTACTTGGCGCCACCAGTTTCCCCACCCACAGAGCCCCAAAAACTCCCACGAAAATGCCAATCTGTTCAAACTGAGTTTGAACTCAGAAAAACAAACCTCCGTCTCCTATCCGTTCCAACATTAAGAAAGAAACTGGGCGGTGCCCATCTGGCCAAACCCTGCCCCTGCGGTACCCCCTCAGGGCCTGGACCACCAAGAAGTCTTTTGTTACATCCCGCAAACCTCGAACCTTAAACCCGAGAGCTGACACGAACCGATTTACTTTGGACACTGACCAGCCCGTTACTGAAACCCGGCCTAAGAAACCCAGCAAAGCTACCACATGATCGCTGTCCCCCTCCACACGTCAGTCACGCTAACCATGCCTCCCAATCCCTCCACGCCGGTACGCTACCCACGTACCAGGCGCTAGAGAAGAAGTAAGCATAGGAAATTGAACAGCCCATCTGCAGACACCGATCCACGAAATAAGCCCCGTTCCAATAACACCCCAACAGCCGTAAGCTGTCCGGGTGCAACGGAAGGAGGCGAAAGGCTGACTCAATATCCATTTTTGCCATCAACGCCCCCTTGCCGCACCGTTGCACCAACTTAACTGCCGCATGGAAGGAGGTATATACCACTGAGCAAAGTTCCGGGGCAATGCCATAGTTTACTGACAACCCCTTGGGATGAGAGAGGTGGTGAATGAGCCGAAATTTATTCGGCTCCTTTTTTGGCACCACCTCCAAAGGTGACACAATCAGATCGGGTAAGGGAATGGTCAAAAACGGGTCCGCCATCCTCCCCAACAACACTTCCTTATTCAATTTTTCGGTCACCACACCGGGATACTGCATAGCTGAACATAAATTGCGCTGAGAAAAAAGGGACCACATACAGTGGGGAAGGGATCTTAAAACCAAAATGAAAACCCTCCAATAACAACTCTGCCCACTTTTTGTCTGGATATCTACTTAGATAAGGCTCCATTCTTTCCCAGCTCACAGGCGTCCGACCATTGGCTAGCACCACCTGCTCCCCGCCCTTTTCCTTTTCTAAAACATTTTGAGGAGCTGTGTGACGTTTCTCCACATAACGAACAGGAATGTTTGAATTTGCATCCTGCCACGAACTTGCACTGGCCGTCGTTGAACTGCCAGCATAAGCCCAACTTCCCTCCCGACGCTCCGTTACTCTGACTGGATTGCCCAGAGGGGCCGGCGCCTCCACCCCCCCTGGAAAGGACTGACCGAACCGGGGCCATAACCCGCAACCATAGCCCAAAGTCTTTATTGTCCCACTTGATATTGGGACGAACCGCCTTCCTTTGCCTGAACTGCTCGTCGTATCTGAGCCAATTCTGTCCCCCATAAACCCTATGCACTTCCCCTATAGTGTCCATATAACAGAAGAGGGCGAAACAATTTTATGGTGCCTTTTCCCCTATGACGCTCGGCAAAATGGCGAACGCCTGCAACCAATTGGCAAAAGTTTGTGGAATCAACCGATAGCGACGCTTTTCCTCCTCTTTTGCTCTCTAAGTGTTTACTCTTATCTAAATAGAATTTTTCAAGGGGGAGAAGGGAAAATATCTCCACATAGTCATCCCTCCAAATCTTGTCTCTAACATCCTGCTTCAAATGAGCGCTCAAAACAAACATATACCTCGCCCTTAGCTTTGTCATCCAACCCCCCCTGTCTACCTCTTTATCCTTATTCGTCTGAATCGCGACTGTTACCCCCGCGTCCCTGGCCAGTGACCCCTCCCCCGAGAGATGACCACTCCCTACAACGGGAGCCCAACTGCCGGCGGCACCCACGCTAGAACCGGTGAAGAAGCTTGCAACAAACCGCCCTCACAGCGCAATAAGTTCCCTCACATAGCCTAACAATTCCTGGACCTCACCCGCAACACCACGCCACTGCAACAACCCACTAACACTTAAAACCTTTGCAATTCCACCCTGTGAACCACCCCCTAACCCTGGGGACCTAAATATAGCAGGAAAAGTATATGAAGGTGATATAGGCTCACCGGGCTGCACAGGTGCTGTGTTCCTAGCAGCCGGGTCAAAGGATCCCTCCTGACAACCATCATCATCGACAAATCCGTCTGCTTCATCCATACCGACCAGGCCTGGATAAATGTACTCGGCACGACCACCGCGATCAAACACAGCGACATCATGGACCTCCACAGACGACCGGGGCCTTCCAGACCGTCCTGCAGGAACCGCCAGATCCACAGCAACGCGCATTCCCTCTCACCCACGCTGCATCACCGCCGACTGCGGGCTACGAGTAACTTCAGGGGCGTCGTCCAGGTGGCGGGCGGCCTGTCCGACTGGAGCATCGCCAGATCGGCCCGCCGCAGCTCCACGACTTCTGTGGCGGGACAGAGGCCCCCCATCTCCGCAGTGCCAGGCCGGTTCCTTGCATTCCTCTCAGACCGGACCCTGCGACCCCGGTCGTTGGTGCCGGGGGCCCAGCTGAAGGGTCCCGAGTGGCGTCCCAACCCTGCGCCTGGCCCTTGGCTGGGTAGCGTCCATGGCTGCGGGCCGTTGGGTCTACTCACCTCCTGACGCCCGCAGCCATGGATCTGTGAACACTGGTCCCCATCTCCTTCCCTGGAGACGCCAGCACTCACTTCTGCTCCGGTCCGCTGTGTCCCAAAGGGTGCGTGCGCACGTTTGTGCCTGCTCTTAAAGGGCCAGCGCACATGAAGAAAATCATCATCATCAACACACATGATTTCCTGGACTATAAGAATGCCCCAGCCCTTCTGATCTTTGCCTGAGCGTTGTTAGTATTCCCAAGTCTGTCTTGAAAATGGTCCCTTAGTGTTTCCCATTCCAGTTGTTACCCGTGCCCTGTTACCTGTTCCTGTATCCTGTGCTGTGTCCTTGTTCCTTTGCCTACTAGTGTTGGAGTCGTGTCCTACTGCACCTGCTGTCGTTTGCCACGTTCAGTGTCTTCTGCCATGTCCAGTGTCTTCTACCATGTCCAAGTGTCTTCTGCCACGTCTTGTATTGCCCGCCACGTCTGGTGCAACCTGCTGCACCGACCTTCATCCATGCTGAAGCCACAGCCACTGTCTGGACTAGTTCAGGTACCCGAGTGTTACGAACTGCTGTAGACTTTCGTATAGACTGAGACCTGGTCAGCTGCCTCTCCGCTACGGCGGAGTGGCCTAGTGGGTCCACATACCCTGTGATCGTGACATCCTCTCTCCTTGCCAGAGTCTCTATCCATGTCGGACTATATCAAGGAGACTTTGGAGAGGGGTTACATATGAAAGTCTTCCTCCCCGGCCGGGGCTGGGTTCTTCTTTGTTAAAAAGAAAGACAGATCCCTTCGACCCTGCATTGACTACCGTGGTCTCAACCAGATCACGGTCAAGAACAAATACCCGTTGCCACTTATATCTGAACTGTTTGACTGTATACAAGGAGCCAGAATTTTTTCTAAACTAGACTTGCGTGGGGCTTATAATTTGATCCAAATCCGTCAAGGTGACGAGTGGAAGACAGCGTTCAACACTCGAGATGGGCACTATGAATACCTGGTGATACGATTTGGACTGTTAACGCTCCCACGGTCTTCCAGGAATTCGTTAATGATATCTTCCGAGATCTCCTCTATATCTGTGTTGTTGTTTATCTCGATGATATTTTGATTTTCTCCCCAGATCTGACGACTCATCGGAAGCATGTCCGTCAAGTTCTGCTACGATTAAGGGAGAATCGTTTATACGCCAAGCTGGAGAAGTGTGTCTTTGAGAAGAGTTCTCTGCCCTTCCTGGGCTATATCATCTCGGATCAAGGTCTCACGATGGATCCTGAGAAAGTGAGAGCTGTCCTGGAGTGGCCACGTCCTCAAGGCCTGAGGTCCATACAGCGTTTCCTGGGATTTGCCAATTTCTACCGGCAGTTTATCCCAAACTTCTCATCACTGACATCTCCCATTTCCACCCTTACCAAGAAGGGTGTGAATGCCAAGGTGTGGACCCCAGAGGCAGTCTGCATTTATTAGTCTCAAAAAAGTCTTCACTTCAGCCTCGATCCTCCATCATCCTGACGTATCTCGGCAGTTTTCTTTGGAGGTGGACGCCTCTTCTGATGGTGCAGGTGCACTTCTGTTCCAGCGGAGCTCCAAAGAAAAGGCAGTAGTATGTGGCTACTACTCAAGACTTTTTCTTCTGCAGAGCGCAATTACTCTATTGGGGATCGGGAGCTACTGGCCATAAAATTGGCTCTGGAGGAGTGGAGACATCTGCTGGAGGGCGCAGCTCACACCATCCTGATCTACACCGATCACAAGAACCTCACCTACCTTCAGTCCGCTCAACAACTAAATCACCGTCAAGCCAGGTGGTCACTGTTCTTCACCCGTTTCCAATTTGTGCTCCACTACCGTCCCGCTGGCAAGAATCTGAGGACCGATGCTCTGTCCAGGTCATTTGAGACGGATGACACGGTGGAGTCCCTTCAAAGTATCATAGACCCGTCCTGCATTGTCACTGCCAATCCTTTGCAGGTTAGAGACATCCCTCCGGGGAGGACTTTTGTTCGGTTGGCACACAGAAGAAGAGGGGCGCATGGCAAGGTGAGCTCATTCCATCTGTTCACATGTTGTGGTGGTGTATAGTGGTTGTTGCTGTAGTGCTGCACTTGTGGGGGAACGTGGCCCAGAGCCAAGGAGGCTTGGCACGGTCTATTAGCATGGGTGCTTTTGGACCACTGGGTTGCTCCCTCATTGGATATTTCAAGAAAACGTAAGCGTGATCATCGTACTGTGAAAAGATTTGTGGCTGATTCAGAGCACAGACGGGTTCCTTCAGATAAAGGCATAATGAGGAAGGTTTCTGTCAGACAAATTAATAGGATTAGGAGAGCAGCTGCTAAAATTCCATTGCAAAGCAGCAAACAGGTATTTGAAGCCGCTGGTGCCTCTGGAGTCCCGCAAACCTCAAGGTGTAGGATCCTCCAGAGGTTTGCAAGTGTGCATAAAGCTATTATTCGGCCACCCCTAAACAATGCTCACAAGCAGAAACTGTTGCAGTGGGCTCAGAAATACATGAAGACTAATTTTCAAACCGTGTAGTTTACTGATGAGTGCCGTGCAACCCTGGATCGTCCAGATGGATGGAGTAATGGATGGTTGGTGAATGGCCACCATGTCCCAACAAGGCTGCAACGTCAGCAAGGAGGTGGCGGAGTCATGTTTTGGGCTGGAAACATGGGGAGAGAGCTGGTAGGCCCCTTTAGGGTCCCTGACGGTGTGAAAATGACCTCTGCAAAGTACGTAGAGTTTATGACTGACCACTTTCTTCCGTGGTACAAAAAGAAGAACCGTGCCTTCCGTAGCAAAATTATCTTCATGCATGACAATGCACCATCTCATGCTGCAAAGAATACCTCTGTGTTATTGGCTGCTATGGGAATAAAAGGAGAGAAACTCATGGTGTGGCCCCCATGTTCCCCTGACCTCAACCCTATTGAGAAACTTTGGAGCATCCTCAAGCAAAATATCTATGAGGGTGGGCGGCAGTTCACATCAAAACATAAGCTCTGGGATGCTATTCTGACATCCTGCAAAGATATTCAAGCAGAAACTGTCCAAATACTCACAAATTCAATGGATGCAAGAATTGTGAAGGTGATATCAAAGAAGGGGTCCTATGTTAACATGTAACTTGGCCTTTTAAGTTTTTTTTTGATTGAAAGATCTTTTGATTTCTGTAAATATGACCTCCTGATGCTGCAAATTCAACAAATTACCATTTTAGTTCTCTTTACAACCTTTAAAATGTTTTGATCTCTGTTGTGCATAATAATTTGAAACAGTGCATTTTGAGTTTTTTACTTCTAAAAAAAAACCTGTTATCATTAGGAGATTTGTTCAATAAAATTCACATTATACTCCAACGGTTGATGGCTTGAAGATTATACTGACTGTCATTTGCTTCGACTATTTAGGAAAATCAGCGAAAAATAACATTTGCATAATAATTTGGAACGCGGTGTAGTAATGATAAAAGGTGAAAAAAGTGTGTAGTGAAATATAACATGACAATGTTATTAGAAAATTATGATAATAAAAAAAAATATAACCATCAATATTGTGTACAAATGTGGGATTTCTGAAAAATCAAAAAGTGAAAAAAATGTGAAATAAAAAATAATAAAGAAAAAAAAAAATAAAAAAAAAAAAATATATATATATATATATATATATATATATATATATATATACACTACCGTTCAAAAGTTTAGGGTCACTCAGACATTTCCTTATTTTTGCAAGAAAAGTATAGTTTTTTTCAATGAAGATAACATTAAATTAATCAGAAATACACTCTATACATTGTTAATGTGCTAAATGACTATTCTAGCTGCAAACGTCTGGTTTTTAATGCAATAGCTACATAGGTGTACAGAGGCCCATTTCCAGCAACCATCACTCCAGTGTTCTAATGGTACATTGTGTTTGCTAACTGTGTTAGAAGGCTAATGGATGATTAGAAAACACTTGAAAACCCTTGGGCAATTATGTTAGCACCGCTGTAAACAGTTTTGCTGATTATTGGAGTTATAAAACTGACCTTCCTTTGAGCTAGTTGAGAATCTGAAGCATTACATTTGTGGGTTCATTTAAACTCTCAATATGGCTAGAAAAAGAGAGCTTTCATGTGAAACTCAACAGTCTATTCTTGTTCTTAGAAATTAAGGCTATTCCATGCGAGAAATTGCCAAGAAACTGAAGATCTCCTACAACGGTGTGTACTACTCCCTTCAGAGGACAGCACAAACAGGCTCTAACCAAAGTAGAAAGAGAAGTGGGAGGCCCCGCTGCACAACTGAGCAACAAGACAAGTACATTAGAGTCTCTAGTTTGAGAAATAGACGCCTCACAGGTCCTCAACTGGCAGCTTCATTAAATAGTACCCGCAAAACGCCAGTGTCAACGTCTACAGTGAAGAGGCGACTCCGGGATTCTGGCCTTCAGGGCAGAGTGGCAAAGAAAAAGCCATATCTGAGACTGGCTAATAAAAGGAAAAGATTAATATGGGCAAAAGCACACAGACATTGGACAGAGGAAGATTGGAAAAAAGTGTTATGGACAGACGAATCGAAGTTTGAGGTGTTTGGATCACACAGAAGAACATTTGTGAGACGCAGAACAACTGAAAAGATACTGGAAGAGCGCCTGACGCCATCTGTCAAGCATGGTGGAGGTAATGTGATGGTCTGGGGTTGCTTTGGTGCTGGTAAAGTGGGAGATTTGTACAAGGTAAAAGGGATTTTGAATAAGGACGGCTATCACTCCATTTTGCAACGCCATGCCATACCCTGTGGACAGCGCTTGATTGGAGCCAATTTCATCCTACAACAGGACAATGACCCAAAGCACACCTCCAAATTATGCAAGAACTATTTAGGGAAGAAGCAGGCAGCTGGTATTCTATCTGTAATGGAGTGGCCAGCGCAGTCACCAGATCTCAACCCCATAGAGCTGTAGTGGGAGCAGCTTGAACGTATGGTACGCAAGAAGTGCCCATCAAGCCAATCCAACTTGTGGGAGGGGCTTCTGCAAGCATGGGGTGAAATTTCTCCCGATTACCTCAGCAACTTAACAGCTAGAATGCCAAAGGTCTGCAATGCTGTAATTGCTGCAAATGGAGCATTCTTTGACGAAAGCAAAGTTTGAAGGAGAAAATTATTATTTCAAATAAAAATTATTATTTCTAACCTTGTCAATGTCTTGACTATATTTTCTAGTCATTTTGCAACTCATTTGATAAATATAAGTGTGAGTTTTCATGGAAAACACAAAATTGTCTGGGTGACCCCAAACTTTTGAACGGTAGTGTGTATATATATATATATATATATATATATATATATATATATAATAAATATAAGTATAAAAATATAATAAATATGAAAATAAATATAAAAATAAATATGAATAAATATAAAAATAATAAATAAATGTACATATAAAATTAGAATAATGATAATAAAGACCCTTCAATTAACCCCTTCCGGACTGAGCCTGTTTTGGTCTCCAGGACGAAGCCGATTTTTCAAATCTGACGTGTCAATTTATGTGGTAATAACTCTGGAATGCTTTTACCTATCCAAGCGATTCTGAGATTGTTTTCTCGTGACATATTGTACTTTATGTTAGTGAAAAAATTTGGTCGATAAATTCAATATTTATTTGTGATAAACATCAAATTTGAGAAAATTTGCAAAAATTTAAATTTTTCGAAATTTAAATCTGTCTGCTTGGAAGACAGATAGTATTACCACACAAAATACTTACTAGTTTATATTTCTTATATGTCTACTTTATATTTGCATTGTTTTCGGAACATTCTTTTATTTTTCTAGGACGTTACAAGGCTTAGAACTTTAGCAGCAATTTCTCATATTTTCAAGAAAATTTCAAAAGGCTATTTTTTCAGTGACCACTTCAGTTCTGAAGTTAGTTTGGGGGCCTTATATATTAGAAAGTCCCCATAAATCGACCTATTTTGAAAACGGCACCCCTCAGAGTATTCAAAACAGCATTCAGAAAGTGTTTTAACCCTTTAGGCATTTCAGAGGAATTAAAGCAAACTACAGGTGAAATTTTCAAATTTCATTTTTTATGCCAAAATTCATATGTAATCCATTTTTTCCTGTAACACGAAGGTTTTTCCCAAGAAATGCAACTGAATATTTATTGCCCAGATACTGCACTTTTTAGAAATATCCCACATGTGGCCCTAGTGTACTAACGGACTGAAGCACAGGCCTCAGAAGCAAAGGAGTACCTATGGGATTTTGGAGCCTCCTTTTTTTAGAATATATTTTAGGCACCATGTCAGGTTTGAAGAGTTCTTGTGCTGCCGATACAGTAAAAACAGAGAAAAAGTGACCACATTTTGGAAACTGCACCCCTCAAGGAATTTTTCTAGCGGTATAGTTAGCATTTTGACCCCACAATTGTTTTGCGAAATGTATTTGAATTTGTGTGTGAAGATGAAAATCTACTTTTTTTCTGAAAAAACATAGAAATTTTAAATTTTTACAAGGAATAAAGGAGAAAAAGCACCACGACATTTGTAAAGCAATTCGTCCCGATTACGGCAATACCACATATGTGGTAATACACTGCTGTTTGGACCCACAGCAGGGCTCAGAAGAGAAGGAGCGTCATTTGGATTTTGGAGCACGGATTTTGCTGGAATAGTTTTCAGTGCCATGTCGTGTTTGCAATGCCCTGGAGGGACCAAAACAGTGGAAACCCCCCAAAAGTAACCCCAGTTTGGAAACTGCACCCCTCAAGGAATCTTTCTAGTGGTATAGTTATCATTTTGACCCCACAGTTGTTTGCAAAATTTATTTGAATTTGTGTGTGAAGATGAAAATCTACTTTTTTTCTGAAAAAAAACTAGAAATTTTTAATTTTTACAAGGAATAAAGGAGAAAAAGCACCCCAACATTTGTAAAGCAATTTCTCCCGATTATGGCAATACCACATATGTGGTAATACACTGCTGATTGGACCCACAGCAGGGCTCAGAAGGGAAGGAGCACCATTTGGATTTTGGAGCACGGATTTTGCTGGATTGGTTTTTGGTGCCATGTCGCGTTTGTAACGCCCTGGAGGCACCAAAACAGTGGAAACCCCCCAAAAGTGACCCCATTTTCAAAACTACGCCCCTCAAGGAATTTTTTGTAGGGGTGTGATCACTTTTTTAACCCTATTGTTTTTTTGCAGAATCTTGTGGATATCTGGCGTGAAAAAGAACATATGACAAATGCGTCATTTATAGGACAGATTTTTCAGACACAGAGCATGCAAGTGAAGAAAAGCACCTCAACATTTATCATGATATTACTTCTGAGTTTATAAATACCCCCAAATTGGCCATAATTCTCTGTCGCTGGACATATGGCAGGGCTAGAAAGTATTGGAACATCACAAGGATTTTGAGGCCTTATTTTACTTGGATGATTTTTGGGCACATGTCATGTTTGCATAGGCCTAAAAAATTGTGCAGATACTACACCATATTACAAATCCTACATATTCATCTAGTGGTATAATGGGAATTTTTAGTTTTGTTATGGAGATGTTCACATTTTAAATGGTGAAATGGTTATGGTAAATGTGAGAGACGGTAATTGTAAATGAAAGGGCCGAAAATTATAAATGAAAGGGACAGATGAAAATAAAATGTAGGAATCCAGAGAGGTATGGTATATCCTGAAGCATTCCTTCATACACAGTCCAGGGTGGGTGGGACAGGTGTTACACTGGTATGTCATGTCTTTTCTTATGCCTCTTTTGGCACAGACACGACACCTCTTCTGGGGGTGGATTTTTTTTGCGGTGGACGGCACTTCACCAGGAAAGTGCTGCCCTGGAACTATCCTGGGGACATCCGTACTTGCAGAGGCAGAACTTTCTCCTACCTCTGCCACATTCCCAAAGAGAAGGGATTTGATCACCTTCTCTTGGTACTCCAGGTATGTCCCCTCCTGACCAGTGCTCCTATATATTACAAAGGAGTTGTACAATGCCATTTGGATAAAGTACACCGCAAGTTTTTTATACCAAATTTTTGATTTCCGCATGGCATTGTACAGCTTGAGCATCTGGTCAGAAAGGTCCACTCCCTCTATAAATTTGTTATATGCCTGGATACAGACAGGCCGTGACGTGGTGGTGGGTGTTGCACCACGCACAGGAATAAGAGAGCAGGTGGCATCATGAATGGATGTTAGCATCAACACATCCTTCTTGTTCCTGAATTTCAAAAATAGGACCCCTTCGCTTTGGAGCGCCCTGCTCTCCCCACGCTGCAGGGGTTGGCCGAGAAGGGTTTTTGGGAGCTGTCTCTGTTTTTTGCGGACCATCCCACACGCCACCGTTTTTTGTTCCGCCAGGCATTTGAACAGGGGTACACTTGTGTACTAGTTGTCAATATACAAGTGGTACCCCTGATTAAACAGTGGGTGCAGGAGGTCCCAGACAATCCTCCCAGTTGTGGTCAGGACGGGTGGACAGTTTGGGGGTTCAATCTGACTGTCTCTTCCCTCGTATATTCTAAAAGTATGTGTGTAGCCTGACTCCGACTCACACAACTTGTAGATCTTGATGCCATACCTGGCACGTTTGTTGGGCAAATACTGACTGAACTTCACCCTTCCCTTGAAATGCACCAGGGACTCGTCAATGGCAATTTCTCTTCCAGGGGTATATGACATGGAAAACTTTTGGGCCAAATGGGAAATAAGGGGTCTAATTTTATAGAGTCGATAGAAATTGGGGTCATCCTGGGGGGGGGGGGGAGGCACTGTGAATTATCATTGAAATACAAAAACTTCTGTATTGCCTCAAAACGAGCCCTGGGCATTGTGGTGCGGTATAAGGGGCAGTGGTAAAGAATATCAGTGGACCAATAGGCCCTCACCGATGGCTTCTTTGTTAGGCCCATATTTAGGACCAATCCCCAGTACTGCAGCATTTCTGCTTTGTTGGTGGGATGCCACCTGTATGGCCTGGCATAAAAACTACCAGGGTTGAAAGCAATAAATTGTTGAGCACAAACATTAGTTTGCTCAACAATTTTGTCCACAATGCTGTCCGAAAAAATGAGCTGAAAAAACTCCATTTCAGACAGCCATGCTGTTTGGACTTGGACCCCTGCAGCAGCAGTAAAGTCCGGCACTTGGGGGGTGTAGGAGGTTGGGGGAAACCAATTAGGTTCAGGTGCAGGTGTAACCTGAACACTAACCCTCCTGCGACTGCAAGAAGGTTCCTTGGTGTCACTTGAGGAAGAGGACAGCACAAAAGCGGACCAAGCATTACTCGCAGTATCTGTGTCCGATGCCAGCATCTCATACGCCTCCTCTGCGGAGAATGTTTTGCGGGACATTTTTTATTTTTGTGTACAGTAAATGTTTATGTACACTTATATACTGTAGAAAGTGTATACAGGGTGGGCCATTTATATGGATACACCTAAATAAAATGGGAATGGTTGGTGATATTAACTTCCTGTTTGTGGCACATTAGTATATGGGAGGGGGGAAACTTTTCAAGCTGGGTGTTGACCATGGCGGCCATTTTGAAGTCGGCCATTTTGTGTCCAACTTTAGTTTTTTCAATGGGAAGAGGGTCATGTGACACATCAAACTTATCGAGAATTTCACAAGAAAAATAATGGTGTGCTTTGTTTTAACGTTACTTTATTCTTTCATGAGTTATTTAGAAACTTCTCTTTGTTTACAGCCATTGACATGTCGCAGAGGTTAACACGTGAGGAGCGGATAGAAATTGTGTTGATGTCTTGTGAACGCAGTACCCGGGTCATTGCAGCAGAATTCAATGCAAGACACCCTACGAGACCACCCATCTCACATGCTACAGTTTGCAAACTGCAAACACCAAGCTTGAAAAGTTTCCCCCCTCCCATATACTAATGTGCCACAAACAGGAAGTTAATATCACCAACCATTCCCATTTTATTTAGGTGTATCCATATAAATGGCCCACCCTGTACAAAAAAATGTAGAATAGAACTTTTTTTTTTTACATAAAACGCTAAATATATATACACTAATATATGTACACTAATATATTTTATTTTATTTTATGACAATATAACTGATTAACACTAAACTACACTTGCAAAAAGACGATGACTAACTGAAGGACGCTAACTGACAGACTAACTGACGCTGACGAACAGGCGGTCTGACGATAACAGGCAATCTGACGCTGATAGGCGGTCTGACGCTGACTAAACTGACGCTGACTAACACTGACTAAATTGACACTAACACTGCCTAGTGACGCTGACAAACACTGACTAAATTGACGCTGACTAGATCTGACTAAACTAACACTGACGATGACTAACGGACGATCTGACGCGAACAGGCGATCTGACGCTAACGGGCAATCTGACGCTGACAGGCGGTCTGACGCTGACTAAATTGACGCTGACTAACACTAAATTGACACTGACTAGTGACACTGACTAACTGACTAAATTGAAGCTGACTAGATCTGACTAAATTGACGCTGACTAGATCTGACTAAACTAACACTGGCTAAATTGACACTGACTAGATCTGACTAAACTAACTAAAGGAACAAAAGAAAAGCTCCCTTATAGACTGGGAGAGGAGGGGAGGGGGTGATCACAGTTTGGGACTGCGATCAAGGGGTTAATGTGGGTTTTAAGTGTTTTTTTGTTAAACACTTGTTGCACACGACGGCTGCAGGCTCTGATCTCCTCGACTTCCTGACTCCAACAGAGGAGATCAGAGCCTGTGACGTTGAGCTCTAATGTGCTAAGCTCCAATTGATAAGTCTGTACAGACTAACCAATCGGAGCCTCTCTAACAAGGGACCGCTTCGATTGGTCCCTTGTACTCTGCCTGGACACCAGGGCAGACGGACTACACAGTTAACCGCTGCTGCGGTAAACTTTTAAAGTGCCGACGTAACTGCACGTCAAGGTGCATGAACTTACTTCACAGCTTAACGTGCAGTTACGTCAAGGCGCGGGAAGGGGTTAATAGTGTTGTAAAACGTGACATACCAAAACGTGCATGGCCTGAAAAGCACATGCCCTTACATACTCAGGCGTACCATGCATACAACCACTCATACAAAAAAACAAGGATGTGAAATTGCTTTAACCCCTTAGTGTCTAAGCCTGTTTTGGCCTTCAGGACCAGCCCCATTTTTGCAAATCTGACATGTGTCACTTTATGTGGTAATAACTCCAGAATGCTTTTGCCTATCCAAGCGATTCTGAGATTGTTTTCTCGTGACATGTTGTACTTTATGATACTGAAAAAATGTCGTCGTTAAATTCAATATTTATTTGTAAGAAACGCCAAGATTTAGAGAAAATTAGCAAAAATTTGCATTTTTCTAAATTTAAATGTATCTGCTTGTAAAACAGATAGTAATACCACACAAAATACTTACTAGTTTATATTTCCCATATGTCTACTTTATATTTGCGTCGTTTTTTGAACATTCTTTTATTTTTCTAGGACGTTACAAGGCTTAGAACTTTAGAAGCAATTTCTCATATTTTCAAGAAAATTTCAAAAGGCTATTTTTTAGGGACCAGTTCAGTTCTGAAGTGGCTTTGAGGGCCTTATATATTAGAAAGTCCCCAGAAGTCACCCCATTTTGAAAACTGCACCCATCAAAGTATTCAAAACAGCATTCAGAAAGTGTTTTAACCCTTTAGGCGTTTCACAGGAATTAAAGCAAAGTAGAGGTGAAATTTACAAATTTCATTTTTTTTCTTCGAAAATTCATTTGTAATACATTTTTTCTGTACCACAGAAGGTTTTACCCAAGAAATGCAACTCAATATTTATTGCCCAGATTCTGCAGTTTTTAGAAATATCCCACATATGCCCTAGTGTGATAATGGGCTGAAACACAGGCCTCAGAAGCAAAGGAGCACCTAGTGGATTTTGGGGCCTCCTTTTTTTAGAATATATTTTAGGCACCATGTCAGGTTTGAATAGGTCTTGTGGTACCAAAACAGTAAAGACCCCCAAAAAGTGACCCCATTTTGGAAACTATACCCCTCAAGGAATTTATCTATGGGTATAGTTAGCATTTTGAACCCACAGTTTTTTTGCTAAATTTATTTGAATTAGTATGTGAAGATGAAAATCTACTTTTTTTGTGAAAAAACGTAGAAATTTTACATTTTTACAAGGAATAAAGTAGAAAAAACACCCCAACATATGTAAAGCAATTTTTTCCGATTATAGCAATACCCCATATATGGTAATAAACTGCTGTTTGGACCCACAGCAGGCCTCAGAAGAGAAGGAGCACCATTTGGATTTTGGATTTCTGATTTTGCTGGAATAGTTTTCAGTGCCGTGTCGCGTTTGCAATGCACTGGAGGGATGAAAACCGTGGAAACCCCCCAATAGTGACCCCATTTTGGAAGCTACACCCCTCAAGGAATTTTTCTAGGGGTAAAGTTAGCATTTTGACCCCACAGTTGTTTTGCTGAATTCATTGGAATTAGTCTGTAAAGGTAAAAATCTACTTTTTTTCTGAAAAAAGGTAGCCATTTTTTATTTTTACAAGGAATAAAGGAGAAAAAGCACCCCAACATTTGTAAAACAATTTCTCCTGATTACGTAAATACCCCATATGTGGTAATAAACTGCTGTTTGGACCCACACCGGGGCTTAGAAGGGAAGGAGCGCTATTTGGCTTTTGGAGCTCAAATTTAGCTGGAATAGTTTTTGCGTGTTATGTCGAATTTGCAAAGCCCCCACGAGACCGAAACAGTGGAAGCCCCTCAAAAGTAACCCCATTTGGGAAACTACACCACTTAAGGAATCTATCTAGGGGTATAGTGAGCATTTAGGCCCCACATGTCTTTTGCAGAATTTTATTAGAATTAGGGCGTGAAAATTAATATCAACATTATTTCCAATAAAATGTTGAATTTTTTCAATTTCACAAAGGATAAAGGAGAAAATGCAACCCAACATTTGTAAAGTAATTTCTCCCGAGTACGGCAATACCCCACATGTGGTCATAAATACTTTTTCATTAGAAAGTAATTAACCCTTTACGAACTGATTCATGTTTTGCTTTTTCGTTTTTCCTCCCCGCTTTCCGAGAGCCACAACTTTTTTATTTTTCCGTCAATAGAGTGGTGTGAGGGTATATTTTTTGCGGGACGAGCTGTAGTTTTTATTGGTGCCATTTTTTGGTACATAAGACTTTTTGAGCACTTTTTATTACATTTTTTGGTAGAGCCAGGGTGACCAAAAAACTGCGATTTTGCAGTTTAAAATTCTTTATTTTTCACGGCGTTCACCGTGTGAGTTAAATAATGGTATATTCTAATAGCTTGGACTTTTACGGACGCAGTGATACCAATTTTGTGTATTTTTTAAATTTTTTACATTACTTTAGAGAAAGAATGTGAAAAGGGTTTCTTTTTGGACTTTAAATATTTATTTAATTTTTTCCACTGATAATAACTATTTACTTTTGTTTTTACATATTTTATTAGTCCCCCTGGGAGACTTGAACCAGCGATCGTTAGATCACTGGTAGAATACACTGCAATACTAATGTATTGCAGTATATTGTGATTTTTACAGGCTCCTGTAACAGCGTGATCACTGTTTCTGTCCGTTAGTCCCGGGTATCAGCTGTAATACACAGCTGACACCCACAGCGTATGACGCGGGCTCAGCGCGTGAGATGCTCCATATATCACCCCCCACACCACGACATGCTATTAAGTCATGGTGCGCGGAGGGTTTAATGCGCAGCGGACGGTGCAGAGTGAAAATTAACATTTTCCACTCATATGCCATTTTAGTGCACTATATGTTGTGCCCAGTTTGTGCCACAAATACCACATAAAATATTAACCGGGTTCTCCCGGGTATGGCGATGCCATATCGGTGGACGTAAACGGCTATTTGGGCACGCTGTAGGGCTCAGAAGGGAGGGACGCCATTTGGCTTTTGGAGCGCATATTTTGCTTGGTAGTAGCTCTGGCGGTTTGCTGGTATTTCAGTTTATAATGTGGGGGCACATGAAGGCTGGGCAGAGTACATCAGGGGCATAATAAGAGGGTATAATAATGGGGTAAATAAATAATAATCCACAGATATGTGGCCAGTGTCGCACTTATAAATGGCACCCGATCCTTTCCGCTTTTGGAACGCTCTGTACATTTTGCATCGCCATAATCTGGGAGCCGGAACTTTTTTTATTTTTTCACCACCGGAGCCGTGTGAGGGCTTATTTGTTGCGGGACAATCTGTAATTTTCATTGGTACCATTTTGGGGTACATGCGATTTTGTTGATCACTTTTTATTCAATTTTTCGGCAAGCCAGGTGACCAAAAACCATCAATTCTGACAATGATTTTTATTTATTTTTGACGGCGTTTACCCTGGGCTATAAATGACTATTAGACTTTATTCTGCGGGTCGGTACGATTATGGCGATACCATATGTATACGTTTTTTTATGTTTTGCAGCGTTTGCGCAATAAAATAACTAATTTAGAAAATAAATTATTTTCTGTGTCACCATATTCTGAGAGCCATAACTTTTTTATTTTTCAGTCAAAAAAGCTGTGTAAGGGCTTGTTTTTTGCGGGACGGGTTGTAGTTTGTATCGGTACTATTTTGGCGTACATGCGACTTTTTGATCACTTTTTATTACATATTTTGGGAGGGGTGGTGACCAAAAAATAGTGATTCTGGCATTGTTTTTCGTTTATTTTTTTTGCGGTGTTCACTGTGCGGGAAAAATAATATTATAGTTTTATAGTTGGGGTCGTTACGAACGCGGTGATACCAAATATGTGTAATTTTTTTTTACATATTCATCTTTTTTCCTATAATAAAAGACTTATAATAGGAAAAAAAGCAGTTCTTGTTTATATCACTTATAACTTTTATTTTTACACTTTTTAAAAAAAAACATTTTTATTCTTTTTTTTACTTTTTTCACTTGTCCCACTAGGGGACACTTAGACTTGCAGCTTTGATCGCTGCTGGAATACATTACACTACACACGTAGTGTAATGCATTCCAACTGTCATTGTGACGTGACAGTCACACTGACAGGAAGCCTACGACGACTACCCTCCGGGTGGTCCTCATAGGCTTCTGTACATGGCAACCCGGAAGCCATTGTCTGGCGTCCGGTTGCCATGGGTACCATCGCCAGCCCCCGTGATTTCACGTGGGGGCTGCCGATCGGCGCTAAACACCTTAATTGTGGCGTTCAAAATCGAGCGCCGCAATTAAGGGGTTAACTGCCGATATCAGCTGCGATGGGCCGCTGATCGGCAACGGGGAATGCAGGGCAGACACCCTCCATAGTTAACCGCCGCTGCAGTGTAGCGCCGCGTGACGATTAACTGTCAAAGCACAGACGTAACTGCACGTCAAGGTGCGCGAACTTACTGCTCACCTTGACGTACAGTTACGTCATGGTGCGTTAAGGGGTTAAATACTGGGTTGTTATTAGGTAATTAAACAATGCAATATAGTGAAAATGTGAGAAAGTTGTTGCAACTGGCTGTTTTAGCGTGGGTGCATGTGCACCGTGACCCGTATATGGGTGAAGCATACCGAATGGGAAAGAGGGAGAGAAAAGCAAGAGGACAAGGCTTATGAACAGGAGGCATGTAAAAAATATATATAAATAAATACAAATATATATAATGATATACATATATGCATGCGCTGGATATGTTAACAAGGGAGACAGCAAAAAGTTTTACATATGAAAGCTGTTCTACTGCTTCTTCTAATTGCGCGTATCACAAGTTCAGAGGTATACCGAAGATTTTCTTTATGTGTGTGACGATATATGGTACCTAGAATTGGAATAAAGAATTATTAATTTAGCTTAGAGGCATCTACGTACTGTTAAATGATGGTACAAGCCCTGGATTTGGAATGCAAGGGGAATGGAATAAAAAGTATGTACTCCAAAATATCATTAAAACTACAGCTTATCCCGCAAAAAATAAGCCCCCATACCACTTAATCGACGGAAAAATAAAAAAGTTATGGCTCTCAGAACTTGGCGACACAAAATAAATAAATTTTTTTACACTTAGTCTTTTACTTGTAAAATATAGAAAAACTTATATATTTTTGGTATCGCCATAATTGTATTGACCCGCAGAATATAGTTAACATATTGTTTTAATTGCATGGTGAATTCCGTAAAAACGAAGCGCAAAAAACAATGGAGGAATCACTGTTTTTTTTCATTTTCTACTCGACAAATAATTTTTTCCCCGTTTCCTAGTACATTATATGGCACAATAAATGGCGCTACGAAAAACTAAAACTCGTCCCGCAAAAATCAAGCCCACATAGGACTATATTGACGGAAAAATATAAAAGTTATGGCTTTTGGAAGGTGAGGAGGATAAAATGAAAATGAAAATCTGAAAGTTGTTTACGACGGGAAGGGGTTAATGTTTCTGTCTCTTGGGACTTTTGTTAAAGGTTGAAAGTTTCTCCTTAAATCAAACGAAAGTTTGGAAATGTTTTGGTATATGGCGATCTCTGTGTCATCGTATTCTATGCGCTTTGCTATGCGAGATTTCTGGAGTATTTCTTCTTTAATCTTGTAGCTCAAGAGATAACAGAGTACATTTTTAGGTTTGTCTATGTGTTGTTCTCGGACGGAATACTCTATGGGCTCTTTCGATCCTCAAATCAAAAGAATCTTCTGTGTTAAGCAATCCATTAAAGATTTGTGAAAGAACTGGGGTGATATCTTTATCTTCCACAGATTCTGAGAGACCTTTAATCCAATTGTTGCGTCTTGATCTATTCTCAAGGTCATCTAATTGCAGTTTTATGGAAAATGTCTCTTTCCTTTTCTGATGACAATTTTTGTCATTTTCTCTGAATGTTGGATTATCTGGGAGCATGAATCTTCGAGTATGTTAACTCTAGAGTAGATTTGCTTAATGTAATTTCTCAAGTCTGAGAGTTCCTCGTTAACTGATTGTGTGTGAACTCTTTGAAGAGATCTCTAATACGTTCTGTGGTTGGTAGCGCTTTAATATAAGATTTGAGATCATTTATATCTTAAAGGAATAGTGTCACCCAAATTTTTTTTTTCATGTCAGTTTTATGTTAGTGTTTTATTAAAAACGTTTTTATTTATTTGTGTGTTTGTGTGTTACTTTTTTCTATTTTTTCACTTTTTCTTCCCTATGGGGGCTGCCATTTTTTGTTCCATTTCTGTCTGTGTCGATTAACGACACATACAGACATGGAATACGGCAGCCACAGTCCCATAGGGACTGCGAACGGCTCCCGTCCCATTGACTTCCGTGTACGGCGTCTGTGTGGGAACTGCGCATGCGCCGCTCCCACACAGTCCAATTCGAAATTGGCGCCATCTGGCGCCATTTTCCTGTGGACCGGAAGTCGCGGCCGGACAGTAATATTACTACTTCCGGTCGCGGCTTCCGGATTTGTGCACTTGGACCAGCGGCAGCAAACGGAGCGGACGGGCCGGAGGGAGCCGCGGCGGCAGGAGCAGGTAAGAGATTTCAATGTATGTTCGTGTTTGTGTGTGTTTACTACTGTATGTAAACCTACTACGCTGTGTGTTAGCTCAAAAAATGGCGACACACAGTGTAGGAGTTTACACCGTTCAAACCCCTCGTTTATCCCGGCACTAGCCAGGATAAAGGAGGGGGGGATGCTGAGAGCTCACTAGAGCGAGAGCTTTTAACCCAATGTTGCAATGCTGCAATTTTGGGAAATAGCTCCATCTAGTGACCAAAAATGGGTAGTATTATAAATTAGAAATAATTTATAATATTTCCTGACTCGTGAAAAAAATAAAAAAAATGTGAACAATGTTTAATCACCCACACACTAAATGTTTAATAAAAAAAAAACAAACATGTTTTTCGGGCAACACCATGCCTTTAAAGATTATCTTCTTCACTCTAAGAACCAGAGGCATTTGCACCTTTACTGTTTAGGAAGTCTTTGTGTCTAGAGTCTTGAATTGTTTCGAACATTAATCTTTTACTTGTCTTTTCGGTATCTTAGTATTTTGGGGGTTTTATTATTTTTAGAGGATTCCTCTCCCATAGCTTTCTGAGTTCTCCCCATGATCTGCCTAAGTAGAGTCGTGTGTTAGTGAACCTTCGCTTATCCCTTCCTATCCCTCCACCCCCACCATTTAGAAAGACACGTGACACCGAGGTTGGATGTGAAATGGCCACAGCAGCCGTTTATTAATTTCACAGTTTTATAAAATACAATTTACATCCGAAACATTCGGATAACTAATTAGGAATCCAACCAGAGAATTCCTCCTAATAATTCACATGACCCAACATGGGTCAGAATCATAAATAACAATTTAACGTTAACCTTAATCCGAGCAGGGGAAGTCCTTGAAGACATTTTAGATATTCCTTTTTAAACACCCCGAGTTAGCCATCTGCAACTACCACCAACCAATTACCTCCAGCCGTAAACCAGCTCGGAGGCACCGCTCACCTCTGCAGATGGCTCCAACCACCAGAAGACCACTTCAAAGGGATAACACCCGATGAAGTCTTCAACCATGTACCTTTTTTGGGGGACGCATACCCCCGATGCGACCCCCCCACCATTTTGTACTGACTGACCTCAAGGACTCCCCCCGCCAGCTGCTATGACACCTGGACCTGCTCCGAATGAAAAATAAAACAACATGTTAAATAAGCACACAGGAAAATTAAAACACTCATAGACAAACTCACATAAAGACCACAGGGATAACGAACAAAGGGCGGGAGGGTGGGAGCTTATGCAGTGCGTGTTACTCCTCCCGCTGCTTCCGGCTCAATGCCGAAAACAGCGGGAAGCTTGGTAACGGCCCCTAACTCCTCCCTGTCCCCAATACACCCCCTCCTAACTCCCCCTCATAATTAACCCTTCATTAACCCTTTCCCTACTATGTCCGTCATGGAGGCTTCCCTCCTAAGCCGTGCGGGCTGTGTCCAGCCTCTTCTTGACCTGCCTAAGTAGAGTCGTGTGTTAGTGAACCTTCGCTTATCCCTTCCTATCCCTCCACCCCCACCATTTAGAAAGACACGTGACACCGAGGTTGGATGTGAAATGGCCACAGCAGCTGTTTATTAATTTCACAGTTTTATAAAATACAATTTACATCCGAAACATTCGGATAACTAATTAGGAATCCAACCAGAGAATTCCTCCTAATAATTCACATGACCCAACATGGGTCAGAATCATAAATAACAATTTAACGTTAACCTTAATCCGAGCAAGGGAAGTCCTTGAAGCCATTTTAGATATTCCTTTTTAAACACCCCGAGTTAGCCATCTGCAACCACCACCAACCAATTACCTCCAGCCGTAAACCAGCTCGGAGGCACCGCTCACCTCTGCAGATGGCTCCAACCACCAGAAGACCACTTCAAAGGGATAACACCCGATGAAGTCTTCAACCATGTACCTTTTTTGGGGGACGCATACCCCCGATGCGACCCCCCCACCATTTTGTACTGACTGACCTCAAGGACTCCCCCCGCCACAGCGAAACAGGCCTTGACCACCTTAAGCCTGTGAGTTCCGCCACACCACCACCGCCCTTTCAATTCCCTCAGCTATTGCCAGGCTCCACAAATCAATCCCAACCTCGGTCAAATGAACCCCATCACTCCTCCAATAGTTCCCCATTCCTGACTCCAAATCCCTATGCCGCACGCAAGTGCCCCCATTTTTGGCTACAAAACGGGACACCGCCCGGTTAACTTTTATCCGAGCCTTATTGACTCTTTCCACTGACCTAGCCAGTCGCCAATGTTTCCTTGGGACAATGTCCGACCACACTATCACCAACCTGGGATAAGAAACCCACAAGCACAACATATCGTGTTTAATATCCCGCACCAACTCACGAAAGGGGCGGACTCCCAAATCATTCCCACCCACGTGCAATACCAAGACCTCTGGGACCCTATCAAGCCGGGCATATGTCTGGAATTCAGCTAACACCCTGCTCCATGACATACCTCTAAATCCCAGCCAATGCAAAACCGCATCCCGCCGCGGAATGCGCAACTGGCGACCGTCCGGGCGGACGTCCGCCCTCAAAGCCCCCCAATGCACGTAAGAGTGGCCCAGCAACCACACCAAACACGGAGGCGGATCTGAAACGGAAAAGAAAGTTAGATACCAGCACACAAACATGTTTTTAACCACTAACAACAAGACTCATAACAGATGGGGGCGGACATAAGACCTAAATCTGTTGGACTCCCAACGACCGATGCGCCGCACCCCTTCATCATCCAACCCCCAGCGCCCTGCTTCTGTTGCTGCGCCAATCCCGAAGGAATGAGATGAATACGAGCCCGCCGAAACACCGACCGCCGCCAAACATTTTTTAAATACAGCTCCAAATTGAAATCTGGACAAAAATGATCCGTCCTCGTGACATAGCAATGGCAATTCCTGAGACCCCCCTCGTGGCTTAAAACCCCGCATGCACGCGACCGGGCACATAGCCGAACCCGGGAGGGCAAATAAAACTATCAGCTTTCCCTTTCCTACTTGGTCAGTTTTAGACCGGCGCAACCATACCTCAAACCGATCCGCATATAGGCTCACCTCCCCCAGTCTCAACCCCCCTGCCCGCTTGGTACTAGGCGACACCAGCTCGCCAATTCTAAATGCCCCAAAGAACGCTAAAGAAAAAGCTAACCGAAACAGCTCCATCTCAGCCGAAGAACGACAGACCGATGCCAATGATCCGCCCAAAGAGCCAAGCAGAGAAAACGACACAGGCCTTCTACGATCCGCCTCGACCCTACCTCGGCGCAAACCCTTCAAAGCCTGTCCCACTACAAATTCCTTAGATACATCCCGAAAGCCTCGCAACTTAAAACCAAACGCCACCGCAGACATGAAACGATTAACCTTTGCCACTGAAAACCCCCCATCCCAGGCGTCCCCTAACCAGTACAAAAGTGGCACCAACCTGTCTCTATTCGTGTTGACGTCCCCCAACTCTCTTACCCACTCCTCCCACTGCCTCCAACAAGCAGAATAAGCACTCCACGTTGTGCGCGCCAAGGCCCTCTCCACCAGTCGTTCTACGGGACCGAGACCAGATCCCAGAGATGTTCCGGACAAGCCAAACGGAGACGGTCCGCTCCCAGTGCCAATTGCCGAAACCGGTCCCACTGCGAGCGAGAAAGAGCATCAGCGATACAATTCCGTACCCCCGGCACATGAACCGCCACCACCCACGCGTTCAATGACAAGCACACCAGCACTAAATGTCGCAACAACTGAACTACCGACGGAGATGATGCCGTGATATTATTAATGGCTAGCACCACCGCCATGTTGTCGCAGTAGAAACGAACCTTCTTATCCCTGAGCCTGTCCCCCCAAATGGTCGCCGCGACCACGATGGGGAACAGCTCGAGCAGGGCCAGATTCCGCGTGAGTCCACTGGACACCCAGCTAGCCGGCCATTGACCTGCGCACCACGGACCTCCCCCGTACACTCCAAAACCGCCCGCCCCAGCCGCATCCGTAAAAATATTGAAATCACTCGTATCCTCTGCCGGAGCCATCCATAGCGAGCGACCGTTATACTGGCCCAAGAAGTCATCCCATACCTGCAGGTCAGCTCGATGCTCCTCCTTGAGCCGCACGAAATGATGTGGCGCGCGCACCCCCGCTGTTGCCGCCGCCAAACGTCTACCAAATACCCTCCCCATTGGCATAATCCGGCAAGCGAAATTCAACTTCCCCAGTAACGACTGAAGCTCACGCAGCGTAATTTTCTTTAACCTACAAGCCCGGCGTACCTTCTGAATCAAAGCCCCCAACTTATCCTCAGGAAGACGACACTCCATTGCCACCGAGTCAATTTCGATACCCAAAAAGCAAATAGTCGATACCGGGCCCTCAGTCTTTTCTGGCACCAAAGGGATCCCGAAATCCCCCGCCACCTTCTGCAATGCATGAAGCAAATTACCGCAAACCGGCGAACCCCCCGAGCCGACGCACAAGAAATCGTCCAAGTAATGTATCAACGAATCGATCCCAGCTACTCCCTTCGTCACCCACTCAACGAAACTACTAAACGCCTCGAAGTATGCGCAAGAAAGGGAACATCCCATCGGAAGGCACCTATCCATGTAAAAGGCCCCATTCCAAAAACAACCCAACAGCCGTTGGCTCTTTGGATGAACTGGCAACAACCTGAAAGCCGCCTCGATGTCGGTTTTTGCTAACAGCGCACCGGGACCCGAAGCCCGAACTAACCCCACCGCCTTATCGAATGAGGTATACACTACGGAGCACAACTCGTGATCAATCCCGTCATTCACCGACGAACCCCTGGGAAACGATAAGTGCTGAATCAAACGAAATTTCCGAGGCTCGCGCTTTGGAACAATACCCAACGGGGACACCACTAAATCTTTTGTTGGCGGATCAACAAAAGGCCCCGCCATACGGCCCAACGAAACTTCTTTGAACAATTTTTCCGACACGACCTGAGCATGCAAATAGGCCGACTTAAGGTTCCTCCGCGTAACCGGGACCTCATAAGGAGGCGGAGGAATAATAAAACCAACAGAAAACCCTTCGTAAAGTAACTTGGCCGCCGCCCTATCCGGATACTCATTTAGATAAGGGACCATCCTTTCCACCCTCACCGGTGACGACCCCTTGACTAACAGAGGAGGACTGGTTCCCTGACTTTTTCTTTCGCATACATTTTGCAGCGCCGTGGGATGCACCATTACACTCTGAACACACGTGCTTGAACTTGCACGTGGCCCCGAACTTACACTGGCCATCGTTGAATTGCCAGCAGAATCCCAACTTTGCCCCGGCGCCTTGCCCGACCTGACTGGACTGGCCTCCCTGGCCGACGCTCCCGGGAAAGGACTGCCTAACCGGAGCCGTAACCCTTAACCAGAGAGCAATATCCTTCTGGTCCCACCGAATCGCTGGCCTAACCGCTTTCCGCTGACGGAATTGCTCGTCGTATCTTAGCCACGCCTGCCCCCCGTACACCCTATGAGCCTCCCCAATGGCATCAAAATAGCAAAACAACGCCGAACAATTTTCCGGCGCCCTTTCCCCCTATCACACTGGCCAATATTGCAAACGCCTGCGACCAATTGACAAACGTCTGCGGGATAAGCCTATACCGCCGACGTTCCTCCTCATCCTTCTTACTCTCGTCCCGCTTGCTCTTATCCAAATTGAATTTAGCAAGCGGCAGGAGAGAAAAAATCTCGACGTATTCGTCCTTCCATATTCGCTCGCGCACCTCCTGCTTTAAATGCGCCCCCAACGGACCCTCGAAGCAAACATACACCTCCCCACGAGCACGATCATCAATACGCACCCTATCGCCTTCCTTTTGCGCCTCGGTCTGTACTGACACCGCGACCGCCTCTTTCGCCGCCATCCCTGGCCGCGCCTGTAACGATCCCCCTTCCCGGGGTCCTTCCCAAACTACCGCCGGGGACACCTCCATAACTACTGGAGCCGCCGCCTTATCTAAACGCCCGACCAGCTCCCGCAAGCAACCCACTAAGTCCGCTAGACCCGCGCCGTTGCGCCTGACCGCGTCGCTACCGGCCGCCGACGCTACGCTAGCAGCCCCCCCGCCGACACCCGACATAAAAATCGCAGGATATGGCAAAGACGGAGTTATGCACTCACCGGGCTGCACAGGCGCTGTGTTCCCGTCAGCCGGACCATCCTGACCTCGCCGATAAACGTCCAGTTCACCTTCCTCCAGCTCCTCTCTCGCAGACTGGCCATCCCACCGACATCTCCTACACGGTGACGACGACGCGCTGACAGATGGGCCGGCAACCTGCCGCCCGACCGCTGGGACCCAGACTTCTGACCGGACCTGTTGCCTCGTCGTCGCTGCAGCTCTAGGCGTCCGTCTAAACGATCCCGATGAAGCCTGCCCCCCGGCCGGAGCATCACCAGGCGGGGCGGCCGTAGATTGTCCTCCAAATCTTCCATCCGATGGGGGAGGGGTGACAGGGAGCCCGGCCTGCGACTCCCTGATTGCCGCTGGACCCCGTCGCGGCCGGGGATTCCTGCCAGGACGCAGGGCCTGGGAAGAGGCGGCCCCCCCAGCTGCCTGGCCTGCAGCATCCTTTGTAGGGCTCCCTCTGCGACGCCGTGTCCGCGGGACCACCTCAGGGCTGAGGCGTTCTGGAGGGCGAGAGCGCCGGGAGCGACGGGTAGACCCGGCCTGAGTAGGAGCGGGGGTTGCCGACTCCCCCCCCGCCTCCATATTACAGCTAGGAAGGGGGCCGGGGGAGGGGAGCCTATCCCCTTCAGCCACAGACCTCGGGTGCCGTGCCTGACGTGGCGACGATTCGGCGTCCGGGATCGCGGTGAGTGCCGCCACGGTCTCCTCCAACCATCCGGGACCGTGGTGCACAGCTGCGGCTCGCAGCCGCGCAAGTATGTCGGCCTCCGACATAAAACCGAACAGGACAGCGGAGGAGCTTATGCAGTGCGTGTTACTCCTCCCGCTGCTTCCGGCTCAATGCCGAAAACAGCGGGAAGCTTGGTAACGGCCCCTAACTCCTCCCTGTCCCCAATACACCCCCTCCTAACTCCCCCTCATAATTAACCCTTCATTAACCCTTTCCCTACTATGTCCGTCATGGAGGCTTCCCTCCTAAGCCCTGCGGGCTGTGTCCAGCCTCTTCTTTTCCTTCTTTCTTATGTGACAACACTGGAGTCAGTGTAGAGTAGAGTTACATTTACAGATATTACAATGCTATTACTGCAAAACCTGTGGTGTCAGTGTCACAGCATAAGCAAGATGAAACAAAATGTTCTAGAAGCTATTTCTTTCTGTGTAATACCTATCAAGCTGAACTGAGATAATTTCAGAATTATCTACAGCGAGTAGCAGTTTGAAGGTTGAATCAATATATGTATAAGATGAATCGCTGTTCTTTCAAACTGTCAGATTAGTTTTAATATCTTGATATGGAATTGTTTCTGCAGCATGCAGATGTTAGGAGGGGGTCTGATTCTTGCAGGAGTATCAGACCAGATTTTCCCAAAATTTGACTATTGAATTTGAAAGATGAGGAGATAAATACAGTATTTCTCTGACTCCTTCTTATAAGTAAATGTGTTATTAACCCCTTGAGTACCCAGCTCATTTTGGCCTTGAGGACCAGACCCATTTTTTCAAATCTGACATGTATCAATTTATGTGGTAATAACTCCGGAATGCTTTTACCTATCCAATTGATTCTGAGATTGTTTTCTCGTGACATATTGTACTTTAGTTTAGTGCAAAAATTTGGTCGATAAATTCATTGCTTATTTGTGAAAAACACCAACATTTAGCGAAAATATGAAGAAATTATGATTTTTCCAATTTTAAATGTATCTGCTTGTAAAACAGATGGTAATACCACACAAAATAGTTACCAATTAACATCTCCCATATGTCTACTTTATGTTTGCATCGTTTTTTGAACATCCTTTTATTTTTATATGACCTCACAAGGCTTAGAACTTTAGCAGCAATTTCTCATATTTTTAAGAAAATTTCAAAAAGCGATTTTTTCAGGGACGAGTTCAGTTCTGAAGTGGTTTTGAGTGCCCTATATATTAGAAACCCCATTTTGAAAACTGCACCCCTCAAAGTATCCAAAACAGCATTCAGAAAGTGTTTCAACTCTTTAGGCGTTTTACAGGAATTGAAGGAAAGTAGAGCTGAAATTTTCAAATTTCATTTTTTTTTACGAAGTACAGTAAAAAATAGTGTAGTACCGTGTTAGCCAGAGACAATATGAAATGTTAAATACTTTTGTGTCAAAAAAGACAAAAGTATAATAGGTATGATACCTTTATTGGCTAACCATAAAAGTTCTATATGCAAGCTTTCAGAGCACAGAGGCCCCTTCTTCAGGCAGTTTACAAATGAATGACTTAGAAAAAAGCACAACATTTAGATGTTACACAAAGACAATTAGTACATGAGGTGATACATCATTAAGATAAGCCGGGGCAATAAAACTGAGGTTATAGGGGTGATGACTTAGGAGTTAAGGCATCTGGAGTCAGTCTGATGGGGGACGTGACGTGTGTCCATGTAGTGGCTCATAAATCCTGGTGTTAGATTGAGGCCTTGTGTCAATGACTGGAATTTTATCATCATCTTGAATTCCCAAATTTTTCTTTCTCTGTTGTTTTTAAAATGACCCTTCAGAATGAGTACCTTTAAATCTGCCAAACTGTGGTCTGGTCCAGACCACAGTTTGGCAGATTTAAACACGCAGCAGGACTATAAAATCACTGGCACGTTCTCCTGTACATCCTCCAATGTAGTGTACATGATCCTGTGTACAAGGTGCATCAATAAAGGAATCTACATTGGAGAAACAATACAAAAACTACAAACCAGGATGAATCTTCACAGACATACAATAAAACAGGAGGTGGATACACCCGTGGGAAAACACTTCTCTGGACCAGACCACAGTTTGGCAGATTTAAAGGTACTCATTCTGAAGGGTCATTTTAAAAACAACAGAGAAAGAAAAATTTGGGAATTCAAGATGATGATAAAATTCCAGTCATTGACACAAGGCCTCAATCTAACACCAGGATTTATGAGCCACTACATGGACACACGTCACGTCCCCCATCAGACTGACTCCAGATGCCTTAACTCCTAAGTCATCACCCCTATAACCTCAGTTTTATTGCCCCGGCTTATCTTAATGATGTATCACCTCATGTACTAATTGTCTTTGTGTAACATCTAAATGTTGTGCTTTTTTCTAAGTCATTCATTTGTAAACTGCCTGAAGAAGGGGCCTCTGTGCTCTGAAAGCTTGCATATAGAACTTTTATGGTTAGCCAATAAAGGTATCATACCTATTATACTTTTGTCTTTTTTGACACAAAAGTATTTAACATTTCATATTTTTTTTTACAAAATTCATATGTAATACATTTTCTTCTGTACCACAGAAGGTTTTACCTGAGAAACGCAACTCAATATTTATTGCCCAGATACTGCAGTTTTTAGAAATATCCCACATGTGGCCCTAGTGTGATAATGGACTGAAACACCGGCCTCAGAAGCAAAGGAGCACCTCTTGGATTTTGGGGCCTCCTTTTTTCAGAATATATTTTAGGCACCATGTCAGGTTTGAAGAGGTCTTGTGGTGCCAAAACAGTGGAAACCCCCAAAAGTGACCCCCATTTTTTAAACTACACCCCTCAGGGAATTTATCTAGGGGTATAGTTAGCATTTTGACCCCACAGGTATTTTGTTATATTTTCTGGAGTTAGTCTGTGAAAATGAAAATCTACTTTTTTTCTGGAAAAACGTAAAAATTTCTAATTTTTGCAAGAAATAAAGGAGAGAAAGCACCCCAACATTTGTAAAGCAATTTCTCGCGATTACGGAAATACCCCATATGTGGTAATAAACTGCTGTTTGGACCCACAGCAGGGCTCAGAAGGGAAGGAGCGCCATTTGGATTTTGGAGCTCTGATTTTACTGGAATGGTTTTCAGTGCCGTGTCACGTTTGCAACGCCCTGGAGGGACCTAAACAGTGGAATCCCCCCAAAAGTCACCCCATTTTGGAAACTATACCCCTCAAGAAATTTTTCTAGTGGTATAGTTATCATTTTGGCCCACAGGTTTTTTGCTGAATTTATTGGAATTAGTCTGTGAAGATGAAAAGAGACTTTTTTTTGGAAAAAACACTGAATTTTCTAATTTTTATAAGGAATAAAGGAGAAAAAGCACCTCAACATTTGTAAAGCAATTTCTCCTGATTACGGAAATACCCCATTATGTGGTAATAAACTGCTGTTTGGACCCATGGCAGGGCTCAGAAGGGACGGAGCACCATTTGGATTTTGCAGCTCAGATTTTGCTGAATTGGTTTCTGGGGGCCATGTCGCATTTGCAGAGTCCCTGAAGTACCAGTACAGTAGAAATTCCCCAGATGTGATCACAATTTGGAGACTATACCCCTGAAAGAATTAAATTAGAGGTGTAGTGAGCATTTTGAGCCCTCAGGTGTTTTATAGATTTTATTAGAATTGGTCCGTGAAAATGAAAACATTTTTTTTTTCCAATAACCTGTAGCTTTAGCTCAGAATTTATCATTTCCACAAGGAATACAGGAGAAAAGACACCCCAAAATGTGTTACACAATTTCTCCTGATTACGGAAATACCCCATATGTGGTTGTAAACGGCTATTTGGACATACGGCAAGGGTCTAAACGGAAAAAGTGCAATTTCGTTTTTGGAGTGGAGATTTTACAAAATTTGTTTTTGACGCCATGTTGCATTGCGCTGAGGTACGAGTACAGTGAAAACTCAGAAGAAGTGACCCCATTTAGGAAGCTACACCCCTCAAGGAATTCATCTAGAAGTGTAGTGAACATTTTGACCCCCAAAGGTTTTGCATAAATTAGTGCACAGTGGATGTTGCAGATTGAAAATTGACATTTTCCACATATATGCTATTTCAGTGCCCAATGCATTGGGCCCAGCTTGTACCACTGGAGACATACGCCCCATAAATTGTTAAGCAGTTCTCCAGAGTACGGTAATACCCCATATGTGGTCATAAACCGCTGTTTGGGCACACTGCCAGGCCCAGAAGGAGCGCCATTTGGCTTTTGGAGCGCAGATTTTGCTTGGTAGTAGTTTTGCTTAGTGTTTTACTGGTGTTTCAGTTTCTAATGTGGGGGCATATGTAATCTGCAGAGTACATACATTTTTTGCGTGACACACTGTCGTTTTTATTGGTACCATGTTTGGCTACGCGCGACTTTTTGATCACTTTTTATTCCATTTTTTTGGAAACAACGTGATTAAAAAAGGAAATTCTGCCATTGTTTTTTATGGTATTTTTTTACGGTGTTCACCGTGCGGGATAAATAATATGATATTTTTTTAGGTCAGGCCGATATGAACGCGGCAATACCTATTATGTCTAGTTTTTGTCTTTTTTTTCATTTTTTTTCTAATTATAAAGGGCTTGATCAGGGAAACAAGGCGATTATTGTTTTTATTACGTAATACTTGTATTTATTTATTTATCTAAAACTTTTTTTTCACTTTTTATTTTACACATACTAGGGGACTGGAAGATCTGATCTTCTGATCCTCTGTACAATACACTGCACTACTTCTGTATGTACTGATGTAGTGCAGTGTATTGTAACTGTCACTTTACAACTGACAGTTGAGCCTATTACGTCCTGCCTTGGGCAGGACCTAATAGGCTCCCATACCTGGCAACCAGGAAGCCGTTGCTAGGCTTCCTGGTTGCCGTTGCAACCATCAGAACCCCGCGATTTTTCGCGGGGGGGGGGGCAATGGGGTGCAGAGGGAGCCCCCTCCCTCTGTATCAATCACTTAAATGCCGCTGTCGCTATTGACAGCGGCATTTAAGGGGTTAAACTACAGCGATCGGAGAGGACAGTGATCGCTGTAGTTGCAGTGGGATGTCGGCTGTATATTACAGCCGACATCCGATGAAGATGGAGCGAGCACAGCTCCTGTGCCCGCTTCATCCTCAGGGCGTTACTATACGCCCATTTTCGGGAAGGGGTTAATAAAAAGTTTTTGTTTTCTTTTACACCGCTTTCTCTGATCTCCTCACGTATCTCACAGAAGTGAGGAGATCAGAGAAAGTGACAGGAGCTTTCTCCTGCAGACGACGTCACAGACGGCTGTGATTGGTCAGTCTTCAGAGACTGACCAATCACAGCAATCGCCGGCATTGGGGACTGCTAATTGGTCCCCAGGCCGGTAGCAGAGACGGTTAGCTGTCAATGACAGCTGCCGCCGCTGTTCTGTCACTATGTGATTTCACATAGTGACAGTTTATTCCTGCGCCGTAATAGTACGTCGAAGGTACGCTGGAATAAGCGGCCAGCGACGTACTATTACGTCGAAGGTACGCAAGGGGTTAAGTAGTGTGTGATATCTTCCTCTATGGGTAAATAGCATTTCCCTTATGTCTTTTATGAAGGAGATAAAATGGAGGAAGTCTCTGTGCTCTCCCCAGGTCTCCGTGCAATTGTGTTTTGTACTGTATGTCTGCAATTGCTCACCTGTTGTCCTCCTCTTTCTTCCAGCTATATTTGCTGTCCCAGGTATGTGGGAAGGGGAAAGATCATCCGCGCCGTCTGCTTTCCCGACGATCATGACCTCCATTGGGTCTTCTCAAAAATCGAGTAGGCCCGAACTGGAAATTTCTTAATCTTCTGGGCAGATTATAGGTTTAATTATAGTACCATCCCACAACACTTCCAAAGAGCCAATTCCACAAGGAAAAATTTAAGTTCGGGAGTAGCTCCCAAAAAAGGTTGAGACGAAGATCAGCTAATTTCAGCTTAAGGGCCGAGGTTCTTCTAATATTTTTATCCCACATTTTCAGGACTGTGCTTGTTGAATCTAAACCTGTCAGGAATTCCACGCGTGCCCATCATTGGTTTGACTAGAGTACTTTTAAGCGAAGGTTCCCCCATTTGTTTCTATTCAATATACATCCAGGGTTCTTCAATTCCTTCCCTCCAATAAAATTTCAAAGGTTCTAATATTTCCGAAATTTGGTAGCTCTCTAATTTGGGCACTCCCATCCCTCCCATATTCAAACGACTAAGGCTCCTTTCACACTACAATTATAGTACAAGCAGAAAAAATGGGACATAGATAACATCAAAACCACAAAAAAGGCCATACTTACTAGGTAGGTGGGTGGGTGAAAACCCGTTCCCAGCAGGACGCAGACAGGTCAAAAAATGCTGCAGAAGGAGTGTGCATTAAATAGTGATAGCCACTCCCACTAGTCTTGAGGGGAGTGGCGAACTAAGTGCTCAAAGGTGTGCGATAAATGAGTGTCAGTGTTAGTGTAGTGCTAGGGTGTGAATGTATGGTAAAAAAGAAATATGTATGTATGAAAGTGTCAGAACTGTGTGATAATGTAATAAAAATAAATAAATGTGATGAATAGGGGTCAGTGCTGTGAATAGTACATGGGGTGTCAGTACTATGTGTAATACGTGGAGGGATAATGTGCTGGTCGTCAGGCATATCATATCTTGCCGAATAATAGCCTATTTGTAACTGTTAGCTAAAGCGGGCTGCTCTGCATGCCAAACCAAACGCCAGCACATCATGCCCTCCCAGCATATAAGACCTGGCTGCGTCCTGAAAAAAAGTAGTATACACTACCGCTCAAATGTTTAGGGTCACTTAGAAATTTCCTTATTTTTGAAAGAAAAGCACAGTTTTTTTCAATGAAGATAACATTAAATGAATCATAAATACATTGTTAATGTGGTAAATGACTATTCTAGCTGCAAACGTCTGGTTTTTAATGCAATATCTACATAGGTGTATAGAGCCCCATTTCCAGCAACCATCACTCCAGTGTTCTAATGGTACATTGTGTTTGCTAACTGTGTTAGAAGGCTAATGGATGATTAGAAAACACTTGAAAACCCTTGTGCAATTATGTTAGCACCGCTGTAAACAGTTTTGCTGTTTAGAGGAGCTATAAAACTGACCGTCCTTTGAGCTAGTTGAGAATCTGGAGCATTACATTTGTGGGTTCGATTAAACGCTCCAAATGGCTAGAAAAAGAGAGCTTTCATGTGAAACTCGACAGTCTATTCTTGTTCTTAGAAATAAAGGCTATTCAATGCGAGAAATTGCCAAGAAACTGAAGATTTCCTACAACGGTGTGTACTACTCCCTTCAGAGGACAGCACAAACAGGCTCTAACCAGAGTAGAAAGAGAAGTGGGAGGCCCCGCTGCACAACTGAGCAACAAGACAAGTACATTAGAGTCTCTAGTTTGAGAAATAGACGCCTCACAGGTCCTCAACTGGCAGCTTCATTAAAAAGTACCCGCAAAACGCCAGTGTCAACGTCTACAGTGAAGAGGCGACTCCGGGATGCTGGCCTTCAGGGCAGAGTTGCAAAGAAAAAGCCATATCTGAGACTGGCTAATAAAAGGAAAAGATTAACATGGGCAAAAGCACACAGACATTGGACAGAGGAAGATTGGAAAAAAGTGTTATGGACAGGCGAATCGAAGTTTGAGGTGTTTGGATCACACAGAAGAACATTTGTGAGACGCAGAACAACTGAAAAGATGTTGGAAGAGTGCCTGACGCCATCTGTCAAGCATGGTGGAGGTAATGTGATGGTCTGGGGTTACTTTGGTGCTGGTAAAGTGGGAGATTTGTACAAGGTAAAAGGGATTTTGAATAAGGAAGGCTATCACTCCATTTTGCAACGCCATGCCATACCCTGTGGACAGCGCTTGATTGGAGCCAATTTCATCCTACAACAGGACAATGACCCAAAGCACACCTCCAAATTATGCAAGAACTATTTAGGGAAGAAGCAGGCAGCTGGTATTCTATCTGTAATGGAGTGGTCAGCGCAGTCACCAGATCTCAACCCCATAGATCTGTTGTGGGAGCAGCTTGACCGTATGGTACGCAAGAAGTGCCCATCAAGCCAATCCAACTTGTGGGAGGGGCTTCTGGAAGCATGGGGTGAAATTTCTCCCGATTACCTTAGCAAATTAACAGCTAGAATGCCAAAGTTCTGCAATGCTGTAATTGCTGCAAATGGAGCATTCTTTGACGAAAGCAAAGTTTGAAGGAGAAAATTATTATTTCAAATAAAAATCATTATTTCTAACCTTGTCAATGTCTTGACTATATTTTCTAGTCATTTTGCAACTCATTTGATAAATATAAGTGTGAGTTTTCATGGAAAACACAAAATTGTCTGGGTGACCCCAAACTTTTGAACGGTAGTGTACATAGTAAAAAATATCCATGAAACATGGGGTATTAGTTGTTATTTTGGCCAAAATATGCAAAGCTCGCAACCCAGCGTCAAGGGTCCCCAGTGCCTTGCGAGTCCCTAACTAGAACTTTTTGTTCCTAATTTAAAAACACAAGCAGAAAAAATGGGACATAGATAACATCAAAACCACAAAAAAGGCCATACTTACTAGGTAGGTGGGTGGGTGAAAACCCGTTCCCAGCAGGACGCAGACTCCACACTCCTTCTGCAGCATTTTTTGACCTGTCTGCGTCCTGCTGGGAACGGGTTTTCACCCACCCACCTACCTAGTAAGTATGGCCTTTTTTGTGGTTTTGATGTTACAATTATAGTACGTTTAAGACTCTTCCATCGGAGGAAGAGGTGAATGAGAGTCCAAATGGAAAGCATCCGTTGGAATTGCCATTGATTTCAATGGTAATTCTTTTGTTTCAGAAGCTTTCCATTTGCCTCCATTTTTTTTTGTTCTCGGAAGCAAAAGTGCTGCAGATTGCATTTTTGCTTCCATAAAAAAAAAAATCTAGCAAACGGAGGCAAACGGAAAGCAACTGAAACAAAATAGTTACCATTGAAATCAGTAATAATTCTAACGGAAGTGATGCTTTTCCGAAGGACTCTCGTTCATCTCTTTCTCCGACGGAAGAGAGCTAAACGGAGTTTAAATATAGCGTGAACGTTTCAGTCCAAGTGACGGCTGCAGCCAATCACAGACTGCACCAGTCACATGGACTGCCGTGTCATCCAGGGAGGTCGGGCTGGATGTCAAGAGAGGGACGCGTCACCAAGGCAACGGCCGGGTAAGTAAGAATTTCTGTTACTTTTACTAGTGAAAGGGCTGTCCCTTCTCTCTATCCTGCACTGATAGAGAGAAGGGAAGTACTTTCACCTGAATACGCAACGGCTAGTCCGAATCAATTTAATGCCGATTTTAGGCAGAGCCGCAACAGAATCTGCAACGCAGATTCTGCGCGGAATTGATGCGGACAGTGTATGCAGAACTCCGCCACGTCTGGTCATGCCCTAAGAGTGGAATACATCTAAAAGTCTATAGTATGAGTGGGGGTGTATTCATCTTGATAACATTCATTTTTGCAATCCAGGAAAGGCCAGATCTCCTATGTTTTGTAAATTCATCTAAAACCTGGGACCTCAGCTTATAAGCATTATGCCTGACACTCACCTATGACGTATATGAAATAAATATTCCCAAGTAGGCAAAACCCTTTTCTGTTCATTCATATTGGAACTTCTTTTTGAGGGAGTGCCTAAGAGCATCCGAGCAGTTTATTCCTAAGATTTGGCATTATTCTTCATTTAGTTTATAATAAGAGACCTGTGCAAACTGATCTAGAACTTTTTTGCTAGCTTCCATTGAATCACAATTCTATTACAGCTTGATCTGTACTTATCAGTTATAGGAGCAACATTATATTAGCTACATACAGCCCATACAATAGATCAGAGGTTAAACAGGATTTATAGCCATGATTTTTAATTTTGTTGAGTTGGATTATAGGATTTAAATAAAAACAATAAAGGTTATATTTTATAATAGGGGAGTGAAATTTGTGTATTTGTTAGGGTATGTTCACATGGCCTATTTTCAGCCATTTTTCGGGCCGTAAAAATGCGGGGGCTGAATGCCTCCAAACATCTAACCATTGATTTCAATGGGAAAAACGGTGTTCCGTTCCCACGGGGCGTTTTTTACATTTTTAAGAACTCATTGACACAATAGAAAAACAGCTCCAAAAACCGACGTAAAAAACGCAGCAAAAAACACTAGTTGCTTAAAAAACGGCCGAAAATTAGGGGCTGTTTTCCCTTGAAAACCGCTCCATATTTACAGCCGTTTTTTGTTAAGCGTGTGAACATAGCCTAATTGTTTAACGTCTTATTCTGTACTTATTTGAATCTTCTGCTTTTCTCTCAGATATATATCGATTACCTATGATTTGGAACTGGATAAATCACTGGAGGGCAAGTATCGGTTGACATACCCAATACAAATTTCAGTCTAATATATTTTGGCCCATGATTGCGATAACAGCGACCATCAACAATGCTTTTATTCTACCCATAGACTTAGGGATGTGTACGGTGTATGTGGCACAATTTACAGGGGGCACAGTGTAAGTGGTACTATCTATAGGGGGCACAATGTGTGTATCACAATCTAAAGGGGCACAGTGTATGTGGCACAATCTACTGGGGGCACAGTGTATGTGGCACAATCTACAGGGGGCAGAGTGTATGTGACACAATCCCCAGGGGGTACAGTGTATGTGACACTTTCTACAGGGGGACAGTGTGTGTCAGTGTGTGTGGCACAATCTACAGGGGCCACAGTGTATATGGCACAATCTACAGGGGGCAGTGTATGTAGCACAATCTCGCGAGATTACGTGTGCTGTCATTCACAGAAACTTTACAGAAGTGTCAGGAGTGTGACTAGACATTGCGTCCTGGCTGGAGGTGATGTCTATTCACTCCCAAGACACTTCGGTAAAGTTAATGTGGGAGTATGTGACTGCACAGCGTGATCTCACGAGATCACGCTGTGTTGCGAGTACTGCTAAAAATGAATGGAGAGAAGTGGATGACGCTGATTAGTCAGCATCATACACTTCTCTTTACAATGCCCAGTTGGTAAAAAAGTAAATACACTTCCAGTTGTCTATCAAGAAACTAATTAGCATAAATCTAAAATTGTGCATAACTTGCTCAAAATTGATTGTTTTTCAAAATAAAAAACACTTATCTACATTACAGAGCCGATCACATTATATAGGAGATAGGGCACTTGTAATGTGGTGACAGAGCCTCTTTAAGTGTAGTCCAATATTACACAGCTATTGTTACATAGTTACATAGGCTGAAAAAAGACACAGGTCCATCGGGTTCAATCTTTCTCAATAAATTACCCGTCATTCATTGCTTGATTAATTATAACCCTCAATGCCATTTGTAAATACTGACATAGTATCTGCCATCACTACCTCTTGGGGAAGGGCATTCCATAGCTTGACCACTAACTGTAAAGAACCCTTTTCTATATTGATGTCTGAAACGTCTTTCTTCCACGCGCAATGGGTGTCCCCTTGTCCTTTGTAGAGTCCTTGGAAGGAACAGATCATGTGCTAGTTCTCTGTATTGACCACACATATACTTATACATATTAATAATATCCCTGTGGTGTTATAGGTAAGAGAATCAAAAGTAGGTTACTAGGAGGTAATTTCATAACTCCCTCTGACACAGAAGATACATCTGATTTGCATAGGAAATGCAGATCTTTGGCCATCAAAGGATGTCCACTGTCTGACAAATGTTTAATTGGCTCTTTCCTCACCAAGGTGCGAGATGTGCTGATTAAGGATTTGTCACTAGGGCTGACCAAACATCCTGACCAAACATCTAAAGCTATGCAAATGGATGCCTGTGGTGTGTCTGTCTGTGGACCAGGAGAAACATGGGAGAATGGCATGGTGTTCAAAGAAAGTATGATACATCAAGGCAAACCCCGTCATAATTTATATTTGTAATGACCCACATAGCTAGTTATGATCAGGGAAAATAGCCCTCATATATATGTCAAATTCAGATCCCTACACTCAGAGGAACTACCTGGGATTGGCTATTGGCTAAAAACATGGGCCTATTATAGTGGTGTTTGATATGCCCTGGTTGGTAAATGTCTGCACAGGTGAATGCAGGTAATATTATATTTCTAGGGGATTCCTGCAAGGACACATGATCACTTTTATGTTTCTCTATAGAAATACAACTGTGTAATGGGAGGAGTACCCTTCATTATCATATGAACAGCCTCCTCTCAGTGACATCACCAGCCAGTGAACTGGAGGGAAAAAACTGGGTTTAAAATGCCATGAGAAGTGAGGGTCAGTGTCAGTCGTTGGGGATCCATATCTCGGTTGGAGTGACTGCCCATATTTTCAGCTGTCCCCACAGCCAGGATATCGCCGCTGTACATCAGTAAGGTTTTGTTCTGTTTCTTTTATCCCTTTTATTTTCATAAACTGTTTGATTGCATTGTAACTGTATGTATATTTTTTATCTTTTATTCTGACAACTATTTTATGTATTGCACTGCACTATTGTGTATTAAATCTGAAATATTTATAAGTCTCTTCCTTGTAGTCTTACAGAACTTAATCTTCCGAAGGTGAGGAACGTTACCTGTGTTTTATGTTCAATTTAGATAACCTGTGTTATAGGAACTGGTGTTAAGGGAACATAGAGACTTAGGCCCCTATTGCCTAGATAAGTATAGGTGGTGGTAGCATACTGTGGTATAAATTATTGGGGTGTTGGAAACTACGGGAGTAATTTAGCATAATCCTGTCATCTAGAGTAGGTGGGCGTGGATTTATGAGGTAAATTAATAAACTCAGTAGTGTAGTTCACCCCTGTGACGTGACCTGAGATCGGCGATCGTCACAGAGTGGTGGCAGCGGTGGGATAGTGTTATTGTAATTTACACTGTTAAAGACGTTAAGTGTTTTGTTTAAGAAATTAACCTTTACACTTAAGGGCTGGAGTATCTTTGAAAATAATACAACAGTCCACAAGGAAGAACTCAGTGCATACTATTTGTCAGCTAACATACATACGTGCAAAACAGTTTCCCTTCCCCTTCTTGTTTTTTTCTTTTCTTTCTTTTATTTTTAAAAACCACTGATAAGATGGCAGAGGTGTATAGAAATAAGAGGAAAGATGAACTGCTAGTCCTCTGTGAGGAGAGAAGGCTGGACGGAACGAACAAAAGTAAAGCGGATCTGATCCAAGCGTTGGTGGCAGATGATACACAGCTCCACCATCCCGAGGGACCAGAGCAGGAAACTTCAGCCTCAGAGGAACGGACAGGAGACTCCAGTCAGGAACTGGCTGGGCATGGCAGTACCAGCAGTACCAGGTCTCAAAACGGTATGGAGTCTTCTCTTTCTCTAATCCTCCAGCAGATTGGCAACTGTGATCCGAATATGCGGATGCAACTGGTGATGCAAGAGCGCCAAGCAGAGCGAGAAGCTGCACAACGCCAAGCAGAGTTTGCACAACGCCAAGCAGAGTTTGCACAACGCCAAGCAGAGTTTGCAGAACGTCAAGCGGAGCGAGAAGAACGCCAGGCAGAGCGGGAGTACCAGCTCAAGTTGACCCAAATGCAGCTGCCAAGTGCTTCATCCTCACCTCAGAGTGAGTCCACAGGCACAATCAACCTTAAACCCCGTCTAGAGCGTTTCCCTGTCATGGAGAAAGACGGCGATCTGGATGTTTATTTGAAAGGTTTTGAAAAGGTCTGCAGACAATTCCAACTGCCACCTGCAGACTGGGCTAAGTATCTGACTCCAGGGCTGAAAGGCAAAGCTCTGGAGGTGTTTGCAGCCCTGCCCACAACTATCGATCAAGATTATGAGGCTATTAAAAAGGCCTTAATCCAACGATTTAACCTCACCCCAGAGGTATACAGGAAGCGATTTCGGGCTTTGCAGCGCGCGGGTACTGACAGTTACTCAGACCTGGCCGATGGACTAAAGAACCACTTCAGGCAGTGGACGCAGGGATTAGCTGTCAACACTTTTGAAGATTTGGAGGATCTGATGATCATGGACCAGTTTCTCCACACCTGTCCTATGGAAGTACGACAGTTTATTTTGTACCGTGAGCCCAAGACCCTGGATAAAGCTGCCCAGATAGCGGATGTATATGCCGCCAACAGAGCGCCAGAGGCGCGAAAGCCTGCTGTTCCAGGCTGGAAAGGGGGAAAGCCCCCTCTTAACACTTTTGCCCCTACTCGCAGATCACCAGGAGGTGTTGCCCCTGCCCCACTTCCCAGGCCTGCTGTTGATAATCGCAGGTGTTTTGGATGCAACCAAGTGGGGCATATCAGCACTGCTTGCCCAGAGAAGAGGAAAACTACCCCTTTGCCCAAACCATCTATTTTGTCCCCAGCAGTTTTGTTTGTGGGTGGGAGGGAGAGGGCATCTTGTGACAATTTACAAGCGGTCACTGTGGGCAAGACGGTTACCATGGGACTGAGGGACACTGGTGCCGAAATGACTCTTGTCCACCCAGAGCTTGTTTCTTCAGAAGACATTATCCCAGGAAAAACTCTAACTGTTTCTGGAGTTGGTGGTCTGATCCCGGCCTTACCCATGGCACGAGTTTACCTGGGTTGGGGGGCGGGAAGAGGGATGATGGATGTGGGAGTGACGGATAAAATCCCCACTAATGTGTTACTAGGAACCGATCTGGGACGTTTAGTCTCCAGATATATTTCTTCAGACCTTGAGGAGGACTCTAGCGTACTTGCTGCCCCATGTGTGTCACCGCAGGTAGTATATGATAATAATGAAACTGTCAATACTATGGAATGTGATGACCCTGTGTCCAGCAATGTTATAGACTTACATAATGTTACTGTGCTTAGTGATAGCCTAGACTCATCTAACAATGCATTGGATATAGACTGTATAACTAGCAATGATGTAGGTGATTGTATAGCGTCAGATAATGATTTGTGTGTAGATTTAGTAGCGGAAAACGTCATAAACATGCATGAAATCCCTGTCACATCCACACACACACCAGTACACCAAGACGGGGAGAAGGTTGTGTCCATTTCTCCTGTGACGCGCAGTCAGGGTGCCTGTAACACAAACCTGGGTTCTGGGCCCCCTACTGTGTCTGCTGCAGAGGAAGTGGGGACAGCTGACAGCCCGCAGCCAGCGGCAGAACTTAGTCAGAATGTGTTGCTATCAGCCAGTACAGACGCAGAATGTCAGTTGTTTCAGACGGCCCTACGCACTGACGATAGTCTGCAGAAGCTGCGACAGCTGGCTGATCGGACCCCAGAGGAGGGGGACACTGAAAAAATAACCTGGGACCAGGGGAGACTGTATAGACAAAGTATTTCCACTGACCCCCAGCAGGATGTATTAAAAGACAGGCAACTAGTGGTGCCACGTCAGTTCAGGGAACAACTCCTGCGGGTGGCTCATGAGATACCACTAGCTGGTCACCTAGGGATAAGTAAGACTAAGAGTCGTTTAAAACACAATTTTTACTGGCCTGGCCTGGGGAATGATGTGACAGATTACTGCCGTTCCTGTATTGTGTGCCAAAGGATGGGGAAGTCGGGACCTGTGCACCGGGCCCCCCTCATTCCTTTGCGCATAATTGATGAGCCTTTTCGACGGATTGCTGTGGATCTGGTAGGGCCCTTGGCCATACCCAGCAGTTCTGGAAAGCGCTTTATCCTGACGGTAGTGGATTATGCCACACGTTACCCAGAAGCCATAGCATTATCCTCCATCAGGGCTGATAAGGTAGCAGACGCCCTTCTGACCATATTTTCCCGTGTAGGATTTCCCAGGGAGATGCTCACAGATCAGGGGACCCAGTTTATGTCAAATTTGATGCAGTGCCTCTGTAAGAAAATACAGGTGCAACACCTGGTGGCCAGCCCTTACCATCCTCAGACTAATGGTCTGTGTGAAAGGTTTAACGGGACCCTCAAGCAGATGCTACGAATGCTTGTGGCGTCCCAAGGGCGAGACTGGGAGCGTTATCTCCCGCACCTGCTATTTGCTTACAGAGAGGTACCGCAGGCATCAACCGGTTTCTCACCCTTTGAGCTCCTGTATGGAAGGAGGGTACGGGGACCCCTAGATCTCATGAAAGAAGCATGGGAGGGAGAATTGGTTACACCAGAGGTCTCTGTGATAGATTATGTCTTGAAATTCAGAGAGAGGATGCAGGAACTGACAGGCCTAGTACATGAGAACATGGTGCAGGCACAGGCAAGTCAGAAGAGGTGGTATGATAGGAATGCCCGAGAGAGAGTGTATGCGGTGGGTCAGAAGGTATGGGTACTGGTCCCTATGACCCAAAACAAACTCCAGGCGGCATGGGAAGGCCCATATCCAATTCATCAACGCCTCAACGATGTGGACTACGTAGTCACGATCGATCATGTTCGCAAGAAACACAAAGTTTTTCATGTGAATATGATCAAGGCGCATTATGACCGGGATATGTGCGCTCTGCCAGTCTGCAGTTTGCCAGAGGAGGGAGAAAGTGAAACACTGCTGGATTTAGTGGCTTCCGCAAAGGAGATAGGATCCATTGAGGATGCCGTAGTCAATTCACAGCTGTCTGAGGGTCAGAAGTTCCAGCTGCAGGAGGTACTTAACCCCTTCCTTGCCACTTTTACAGGGAGACCTGGGAGAACTCCGCTAGCAACTCACCATGTAGACACGGGGCATCACCAACCTGTTAGGCAAGCAGCTTATAGAGTTTCCCTAGAAGTGAGGGCTGACATGAAGAAAGAAATAGAGGAAATGTTAGGGCTGGGCGTGATCCAGGAGTCTCAAAGTGCCTGGGCATCACCTGTAGTGCTTGTCCCCAAAAAGGACAAGACAACACGATTTTGCGTGGACTACAGGAAGTTGAATACCATCACTGTGTTTGATGCGTATCCAATGCCCCGCATAGATGAGCTTTTGGATCAGCTAGCCGGTGCCCGGTACCTAACAATTATGGATTTAAGTCGGGGGTATTGGCAAATCCCTATGTCCGTGGAAGCGCAGGAGAGGTCCGCTTTCATCACCCCCTTTGGACTCTATGAGTCCAAGGTAATGCCCTTTGGTATGAAAAATGCTCCTGCCACATTCCAGCGCTTGGTGAACAAGCTGTTAGAGAAGTTTGAAGGGTTTGCTGTCGCTTACCTGGATGACATTGCTGTATTCAGTCAGACCTGGGAGGATCACCTGACCCACCTGTCACAGGTGCTCAGGCGTATCCAGGATGCAGGACTGACCATCAAGCCTGGAAAGTGTCAAATCGGCATGACCGAAGTGCAGTACCTCGGGCACAAGGTGGGTGGAGGGACACTAAAGCCAGAGCCAGGAAAGGTTGATGCAATTTCTGCCTGGCCCACTCCTAAGACCAAAAAACAGGTTATGTCCTTTTTGGGGACCGCAGGATACTATAGAAAGTTTGTTCCTAACTATAGTTCCCTAGCAAAACCTTTGACAGACCTCACAAAGAAGAAACAGCCTCAAATAGTTAATTGGACTGCCGACTGCGAGAGTTCTCTGTCAGCTTTAAAAGCTGCCCTTGCTAGCTCCCCAGTCTTGCAAAGCCCGGATTTCACTCGTAAGTTTGTGGTGCAGACTGACGCCAGCGCCTATGGGCTAGGCGCAGTGCTCAGCCAGGTAAATCCAGAAGGGCATGAACATCCAATAATGTATTTGAGCAGAAAGCTTCTACCGAGGGAGGTTGCGTATGCCACTGTAGAGAAGGAATGTTTGGCCATTGTATGGGCCTTGCAGAAATTACAGGCATACCTCTATGGGCGCAGATTTACCGTAGTGACCGACCACAACCCACTTAGTTGGTTGCACAGGGTAGCAGGTGATAACGGGAAGCTGCTGAGATGGAGTTTAGCCTTGCAACAATATGATTTCACTATCCAGCACAAAAAGGGCAGTGAGCATGGCAACGCAGATGGGTTATCGCGCCAGGGGGAAGCTGCGGAGATCGGCTTGGGATATTGATGGCTATATCAATGATCCCATGCCATGTCTTAAGGGGGGAGGTGTGGTGTTATAGGTAAGAGAATCAAAAGTAGGTTACTAGGAGGTAATTTCATAACTCCCTCTGACACAGAAGATACATCTGATTTGCATAGGAAATGCAGATCTTTGGCCATCAAAGGATGTCCACTGTCTGACAAATGTTTAATTGGCTCTTTCCTCACCAAGGTGCGAGATGTGCTGATTAAGGATTTGTCACTAGGGCTGACCAAACATCCTGACCAAACATCTAAAGCTATGCAAATGGATGCCTGTGGTGTGTCTGTCTGTGGACCAGGAGAAACATGGGAGAATGGCATGGTGTTCAAAGAAAGTATGATACATCAAGGCAAACCCCGTCATAATTTATATTTGTAATGACCCACATAGCTAGTTATGATCAGGGAAAATAGCCCTCATATATATGTCAAATTCAGATCCCTACACTCAGAGGAACTACCTGGGATTGGCTATTGGCTAAAAACATGGGCCTATTATAGTGGTGTTTGATATGCCCTGGTTGGTAAATGTCTGCACAGGTGAATGCAGGTAATATTATATTTCTAGGGGATTCCTGCAAGGACACATGATCACTTTTATGTTTCTCTATAGAAATACAACTGTGTAATGGGAGGAGTACCCTTCATTATCATATGAACAGCCTCCTCTCAGTGACATCACCAGCCAGTGAACTGGAGGGAAAAAACTGGGTTTAAAATGCCATGAGAAGTGAGGGTCAGTGTCAGTCGTTGGGGATCCATATCTCGGTTGGAGTGACTGCCCATATTTTCAGCTGTCCCCACAGCCAGGATATCGCCGCTGTACATCAGTAAGGTTTTGTTCTGTTTCTTTTATCCCTTTTATTTTCATAAACTGTTTGATTGCATTGTAACTGTATGTATATTTTTTATCTTTTATTCTGACAACTATTTTATGTATTGCACTGCACTATTGTGTATTAAATCTGAAATATTTATAAGTCTCTTCCTTGTAGTCTTACAGAACTTAATCTTCCGAAGGTGAGGAACGTTACCTGTGTTTTATGTTCAATTTAGATAACCTGTGTTATAGGAACTGGTGTTAAGGGAACATAGAGACTTAGGCCCCTATTGCCTAGATAAGTATAGGTGGTGGTAGCATACTGTGGTATAAATTATTGGGGTGTTGGAAACTACGGGAGTAATTTAGCATAATCCTGTCATCTAGAGTAGGTGGGCGTGGATTTATGAGGTAAATTAATAAACTCAGTAGTGTAGTTCACCCCTGTGACGTGACCTGAGATCGGCGATCGTCACAATCCCCATTAAGGGTATGTTCACACGCTTAACAAAATGGCTGAAAATACAGAGCTGTTTTCAAGGGAAAAAAGCCTCTGATTTTCAGATGTTTTTTAAGCAACTCGCGTTTTTGCAGCTGTTTTTCTATTCAGTCAATGAAAAATGGCTCCAAAAACAACTCAAGAAGTGACATGCACTTCTTTTTATGGGGCGTCTTTTCACGCAGTGTTATTTAAAAATGAAGCGTAAAATAATGCCCCATCGGAACAGAACGCCGTATTTCCCATTGAAATCAATGGGCAGATGTTTGTAGACGTTCTGCTTCTGATTTTTCAGCCGTTTTTCGGGACGTTTACGGCCCGAAAAACGGCTGAAAATAGCCCGTGTGAACATACCCTAAGGCCTCATGCACACGAACGTATTTTTTTCCTCCCGTAAATACTGGCCTAAATACGGGTCCTTGGTCACACGTATTCCACCCGTATTGCACTAGTATTTACAGACCCGTGCCCGTAAATACGGGTCCGGTGTCACCAGTATTCCACCCGTATTTACGGGCACGTTTTCGCTGCAGAATTGCACTGCACTAATTGGCAGCCCCTTCTCTCTATCAGTGCAGGATAGAGGGAAGGGGAAGCCCTTTACGTAGTAAAAGTAAAAGAAATTCATACTTACCCGGCCGTTGTCTTGGTGACGCGTCCCTCTCTTGACATCCAGTCCGACCTCCCTGGATGACACGGCAGTCCATGTGACCGCTGCAGCCTGTGATTGGCCTGTGATTGGCTGCAGCGGTCACATGGGCTGAAACGTCATCCCGGGAGGCCGAACTAGAGGAAGAAGCAGGGAGTTCTGGGTAAGTATGAACTTCTATATTTTTTTACACGTGACTATCCCCTGACGTCAACCTAGCAACGCTCCCGTAATTACCTAATTGCCTAAGACGTCTTTTTTCCAAGCTGAACAAGCCCAATTTTTCTAGCCTTTCATTGTAAGCGACACCTCCCATCCCATTTGATAATCTTGTTGCCCGCCGTTTTTACAAAAGTGGAGCCCAAAACTGAATTCCATATTCTAGATGTGGCCTTACAAGGGATTTATAGAGTGGTGATATTACATTTTAATCCTGGGTTTTTATGTCTCTTTTTATACGCTCCAAAATCCTATTTGCTTTTTGTAGCTGCTGCCTGACATTGAGTGCTGCTTAGCTTATTTCTTACCAGAATACCCAGGTCCTTCTCTTTTTCCGTTATTCACAGTTTTATTCTATTTAATGTATATGAATTAATGCTATTATTGCATCCTAAGTGCATTACTTTACATTTATCAACATTACATTTCATCTGCCATGTTTTTGCCCATGCTGCCAGCTTATCTAGGTCTTTCTGTAATATTTTAAAGTCAAGCTGAGTTTTAAATATCCTACAAAGTTTTGTACCGTCAGCAAAAACGGAAACCTTGCTATCAATCCCATCCACAAGGTCATTAATAAAGAGATTAAAAAGAATTGGGCCTAACAACGATCCTTGTGGTACCCCGCTGCTGACTTCAACCCATTTTGAGTAAGTTCCATTTATAACAACTCTTTGTTTTCTGTCCCTTAACCAATTCTTTACCCACTTGCATACATGGTCCCCCAGTCCCTGTGTCTGTAGCTTCAGAAAAAGACTGTTGTGTTGAACAGAATCAAAAGCTTTTGCAAAATCCAAATAAATCACATCAGCCGCATGACCAACATCCAGATTTGCACTTACCTCCTCATAGAAACCGAGCATGTTGGTTAGGCACGACCTGTTTTTCATGAATCCATGCTGGTTATCAGTAATTAGACTTTTCTTTGCTATATACTTTTGTAGTTCATCTCTTAGAATACCATCAAATACTTTACATACCATAGATGTCAAACTTACTGGACGGTAGTTACTCGGTTCCACCGTTTTACCCTTCTTAAAGGGAATGTGTTGCCAGAAAAACATGTTTTTTTTTTAAAAATTAAACATTTAGTGTGTGGGTGATTAAACATTGTTCAAATTTTTTTTATTTTTTTCACGAGTCAGGAAATATTATAAATTAATTCTAATTTATAACATTTCCCATTTCTGGTCACTAGATGGAGCTATTCCCAAAATTGCAGCATTGCAAAATTGGGTAAAAAGCCCTCGCTCTAGTGAGCTCTCAGCATCCCCCCCCCTCCTTTATCCTGGCTAGTGCCGGGATAAACGAGGGGTTTGAACGGTGTAACCTCCTACACTGTGTGTCGCCATTTTTTGAGCTAACACACAGTGTAGTAGGTTTACATACAGTAGTAAACACACACAAACACGAACATACATTGAAATCTCTTACCTGCTCCTGCCGCCGCGGCTCCCTCCGGCCCGTCCGCTCCGTCTGCTGCCGCTGGTCCAAGTGCACAAGTCCGGAAGCCGCGACCGGAAGTAGTAATATTACTGTCCGGCCGCGACTTCCGGTTCACAGGAAAATGGCTCCGGACGGCGCCAATTTCAAATTGGACTGTGTGGGAGCGGCGCATGCGCAGTTCCCACACAGACGCCGTACACACAAGTGAATGGGACGGGAGCCGTTCGCAGTCCCTATGGGACTGTGGCTGCCATATTCCATGTCTGTATGTGTCGTTAATCGACACATACAGAAATGGAACAAAAAATGGCAGCCCCCATAGGGAAGAAAAAGTGTAAAAATAAGAAAAAGTAAAACACAAACACACAAATAAATATAAACGTTTTTAATAAAGCACTAACATCTTTAACATATAAAAAAATAATTTGTGATGACACTGTTCCTTTAAATATTGGTACAACATCAGCCATCCTCCAATCCTGTGGCACTGATCCTGTTACAAGAGAGTCTAAGATAAGATACAATGGTCTGTCCAATACTGAGCTTAATTCCCTTAATACTCGTGGATGTATGCCGTCTGGGCCAGGGGTTTATCAATATTTAATTTGCTCAGACATAGCTGTACTTCCTTATACACAAAAAAACTCCTATTGCAATAAGCGGCAAAGGGTTAGATGCTATTAATGTAAAGCATACTACCTAACTGGTATTAAGGCAACTCCTATATAAGCAGTTATACACAAGAGAGAGAAAGGAGCATGAAAGCCATTTGATAAAAAAGTGAAAAAACTTTATTAAACATGTTTACATACACAGAAAAAGTTAATTTAAAAAGGTACAAATGGACAGAGAAACTCTATATAATTCCAGTGTAACAAGACTGACAGACTCAGTATAACAAATATAAGGGTATAATAGACAATCTAGAAAGGAGATATGGAGAGTAACTGGAAGGCAGTATATAATGAGTACTGAGCAACATATCATGACATAAGTATGCAGTAATGAGAGTATAAATGGAATACACTGCTTGTGCAAGTATAAATTATTCAAAAAAGTGCCAATAGAGATAACCAGTCAGTCAAAGACTGATACTTCCATGAATTCCCCAAGTGCTAGAAGATCTTACCCATTAGAGAAGTGTATGCGAGAGTCTGACAGACGTGTAGAAACCCCAACGCACGTTTCGCGGTATGCTTCCTCAAGGGTCTTGTTACACTGGAATTATATAGAGTTTCTCTGTCCATTTGTACCTTTTTAAATTAACTTTTTCTGTGTATGTAAACATGCTTAATAAAGTTTTTTCACTTTTTTTATCAAATGGCTTTCATGCTCCTTTCTCTCTCTTGTGTATAATAGCTGTACTTCCTCCTGTGTTAAGCACTTAATATTGGGTGGGGAATCTTTATTACTGTCCCACTGAATATCTGGTACTGGGAGCTCATAGTCACGATCTAGGAGTATGTGGACCCACTAGGCCGCTCCGCCATAGTGGAGAGGCAGCTGGCCAAGTCACAGTCTGTGCAAAAGTTTATACAAGTTCGTAGCAGAAGGTTACCTGACATAGTCAAGATGGTGGCAGGGGCTCTGGCACAGATGGTAGTAGGTGCAGCAGGTTGCGAAAGTTGTGGCGAATGACAGCAGGTGCAGTAGGTTACACCAGACGTGGCAGATGACAACGGGTGCAGTAGGTTGCACCAGACATGGCGGATGACAACGATTTGCAGTAGGTTGCGCCAGACATGGCGGAGGACAACGGGTGTAGTAGGACACAACTCCAATCACTAAATCGGCTCAGGAACAATAACATAGCATGGGATACAGGTAGCAGGGCACGGGAACACTGGAAAGGGACAACACTAAGAAACCATTTACAAACAACGGTCAGGCAAGAATCAGAAGGGCAGGGCCCTTTTTATAATTCAGGGTGATCTGGGAATAATTAATAAATTATTTACATATGCGCGCGCAGACACTCAAAGGCCGGGAAGCAGCGCGTCTCTAGTGAGCACAACGGGACAGAGCGGACGCATGTGCTGGCGTCTCCGGGGAGGGAGACACCGGCAGGAAGAGGAGGATCTGCAGGAGGCAGGTAGGTGGAGGTTGTGGTCCGTGACCACGGCCGTAACACTCATCAGTGAACACAGAGGAAAAGTACATGTTTAATATCTCAGCCCTCCCTTTGTCTTCTACAATTATATTCCCATGCTCATCTTTGCCAATATTATCAAATTTGTTCTTTTTGGCATTAATAAATTTATGAAATTTTGTGTGATTTATTTTAATGTCGCTAGCGGTTTGTTTTTCTGAAGATAACTTTACTGACTTGATTTTATTTTTACGTTTTCTATTGAGATCTTTGTAAACCTGGAAAGCTTCTGCTAAGCCCTCAGCATTCAATGTTTTGAATGCTTTTTGTTTTTGTCTTACTATATTCAGTAATTCCCTATTCATCCATATTGGTCTCCTTTTATTCCTAGACATTTTGTTACCGGTGGGTATAAACTTACTACACGATTCATGTAATATATCTTCAAAAGCTCCCCATTTAGCGTCAGTATCCCTATTTACTATTACATAATCCTAGTCAACAAGACTAAGTGTTTCCCTCAGTCTATTGAATTTTTCTTTCTTAAAATTCCAGGTTTTTGTTTTATTGAAAATTATATTAAAACTTACCATATTGTGGTCACTATTGCCCAAGTGCTCCCGGACCTCCACATCTGATATTGTGTCTGGTCTATTAGATAAGACCAGATCCAGCACATTATCCACTCTGGTTGGTTTATTAACCAACTGAGCAAAATAATTGTCTTGAATTGTGTATAAAAACGTATCTTTTAGCACATCCAGCGGCCTCTATGTCCCAATTAATGTCAGGATAGTTAAAATCCCCCATAATAAGGACCCCAATATTATTTGCTGCTTATTGTATTTGTTACAGCATTTCATCCTGTGCCTGTTCCGCTATGTTCAGTGGCTTATAACAAACTCCAATTAGCAGTTTACCGTTATTAACCGTTCCATGAATATTTACTCATAAAGATTCCACACTGTCAGTCTCCCCCAATATCTTCATTCAGGACTGGTCTTAGGCTGGATTTTACAAACAGACAAACCCCTCCACCTTTTTTATCTTTTCTATCCATTCTGAATACGGTGTAGCCCCCCCACATTTGTTACCCAGTCATCGCTCTCATCCAGCCAGGTTTTTGTTATGCCCACTACATCATAAGCCACGTCGGTCATTAGAATCTTCAACTCGTCCATTTTACTTGCAAGACTTCTTGCATTGACCAGCATACATGTAATCTTACCAACACCTTTAATATTCTTAGGTCCGTATTTATTCCTAGTCACCTCTCTACTCGGCTTGCTAACCCCAGCCCCCACTAAATCCCCATTATCCCCTTCTTTATCCCACTCCCTTAGTGCGCTATCTAACCCAGCTTGTGTATCCCCACCCTCCCTCCCCAGATCCTAGTTTAAAAGCTCCTCCAGCCATCTAACCATTCTTTCCCCCAGCACAGCTGCACCCTCCCAATTTAGATGCAGCCCGTCCCTAGAGCATGTAGCTGACAATAGAGCCTGTAGCCGACAGAGAAGTCAGCCCAGTTCTCCATGAACCCAAACCCTTCTTTCCTGCACCAATTTCTAAGCCACTTATTTAACTCCCTAATCTCCCTCTGTCTTTCTAGTGACGCTCGTGGCACTGGTAATATTTCCGAAAACACTACCTTGGAGGTCCTGGACTTTAGCTTCTCTCCTAGTTCCCTAAAATCGTTTTTAAGGATCTTCCATCTCCCACTGACTTTGTCGTTGGTACCGATGTGTACCATGACTGCCGGGTCTTCCCCAGCCCCACCCAGTAATCTGTCTATTTGATCCGCTATATGCCGAACCCGAGCACCCGGCAGACAACACACTGTTCGGCATTCACGGTCGCGGCGACAGATGACCCTATCTGTTCCCCTAATAATAGAATCCCCTACCACCAGTATCTGTTTGACCTTTGCTGCACTCCTTCTTACATTCTTCCTACAGCAGTCCTTGTCCTGGTTGCTGGAAGCAAGGCCCTGCTGTAGTGATGCTGGCTCTGGACTTACATCCATAATATCAGCCAAACAGGCATATTTACTAGGTTGTGCCCGTTCAGGACTAGCCTCCCTGGCACTTTTTCCCCTACCCCTTCCTATAACTTTCCCAGCTACTAATCTCTGGATCCCGAGCTTGCCCGCCTCCACCCACGTTCATCTCACTGGCCCCAACCAGTGTTTACTCAGCGAGCTCTAAACTCCTCTCCAGGTTTGCAATGCTGCTAAGTGTTGCAAGCTGCATATTTAGATCCAGTACCTGGGCTTCCAAATACACAACATGCGTGTATCTAGTGCAGAGATATTCACCATCAAATGGCTGTTCAAGGCATGCATACATTGCACAAGAAAATCTATCAAACCTTATTTTCCTATGTGCTTTAGTTAAACTATGTCCCCTTGTTTAACTATGAACTTATCTGCAAACTCGCACTTTGCTGTACACTCACTTCACTCAGTATATAATCATCATGACTGCATTGCAGAGTGTAAGGCACTGTAGCTAAAAATTATACAGGGGGCACTGTGTATGTGGCACTATCTACAGGGGACACGGTGTATGAGGCACTACTATCTACAGGGGGCACAGTGTATGTGGCACAAGCTACACGGGGCAGAGTGTGTAAGTTGTGCTTTATTTTCTAGGGGCACCATGTGTCAGACAATTGTATTTGGTGTATAGTGCTATTGTATTTAAGGGTGCTGTGTGTGGCATTATGAGTAGCTTGTGTTTATAGGTGAAATAGTGAGGAGCCACAGACTTCTGAGTGACAAACTCTTCAGAGGCAAGGTGTAGCTGGTCATCATAAAGGTCTGGACAAAAGGGGGAAAAAAAGGAAAAAGAACTACTCCAGTCAGAGAAGATGTCCCCTGTGAGTCACTGAATGTAATGTTTATTCTCCCTCTGATTGCGTTATATCAGTACTGTAGTCACTGTATGATCTGCAGAAAGATTATGGTTGGTGCCATTATTTTTTTGTGAAACAACAACTCTCAGCACATCCATACCATTGTTCAGGCCATACTGGGAGCTTTAGTTTCACATGGTACAAAATTATATGGCAGGGGTTGACCTGACTTCCAAAATTATTTCTGTACTGAGCTTAATTCTGTTACTGTATATATGTACTAAGCTTAGTTCTGGTAATGTAGTTATATACTGAGCTTTGTTCTGGTGCTGTTTTTATGTACTGAGCTTAGTTCTGTTGCTGTGTTTATGTACTGAGCTTGGTTCTGGTACTGTATTTATGTACTAAACTTGGTTCTTGTATTATATTTATGTTCTGAGCTTGGTTTTGAGCTTGCATTTTATTTATGCATTAAGCGTGAATCTAATACTGTATCTGTACATTAAACTTTTGTATTTGGGGATTGTGTCAGAAAGCGAAGAGCAGAGAGATTTGCTGCACAAGGCGCACAGTTCTCCACCGTTCTCAAGGTACACACCCTAACTAAATGGGCTGCACACGTCTATGGTACTGAATGTGAACAAATTTTAATATAATAACTGTGGGTATTATAGGTAGGTATGCTTATGTAATTATTTACATTGTGTGGCAAACTTGTTAAACACTATGGACAGGGAATCACACAAGTTTAAAAAGTTTATAGGATATTACTAATACATACAAAAAAAAACTTTCGATTTTACAATAATATATAGTATTTGAAATATTGTAATTGTTTTATTTTATTATTATGAATAATTTTCTATGGCACACTGCACCATGATTTTTATTCCGAACCATAGACCAAATTCATGCACCCTCCTTATAACCCTGTACAGCGAGTACTCAGTATTGCCAAAACCTTTTATTGCAAAAAAAATTGAAATTGTAAATGTTCAATCACAGACAACACTATTGTTACATCATGACAGCAAAATACAGCCACAGAATACAGACATCATCACCATTGAACACAGCATATGACTGAATACATAGGCCTCATGCACACGATCGTAGCCATGGGCACGGCAATGATTTTCGGGTTTGTCGGCAGCGGAGTGTCACCCGCGAGCCGCCCACAAATCGCAGGCCGTGCACAAGTCCATTATTTCCTATGAGCCTGTTCCGCAGAACATGGCCGTAATAAGACATGGCCGTTCTTTCTGCGGTCCGGGCTCCTGGGCCATGCATGGACCGTGGAAACCACGGTCATGTGCATGGCCCCATAGGAATGAATGGGGCCGCAATTCTCCCGTGGATTTTCAGGGGAATTGCGGTTGCAAAAGCACGTTCGTGTGCATAGGGCCATACTGTTTTATAACCTTATCAAATTAGTCAAAACACTATGATTATCAATATCAAAACACTGCTTATAAATGAAGACAGGCCACTGTGACATCAAATGAAGACAAAAACTATTATGACATCATCTCACTAGAACAACAGCCTTGAGATAAAGACAGACACATTTGGACATCATCACAATAGAACACATGCTATTTATGAAGACATAGTCTATTGTGACATCATCACATTAGAACACAGGCTATAAATAAAGACTTAGGACATTGTGAAGTCTCACACCCTGATCCCCATCGACCAGCAATTGATGGTATATCCTAGTGATATGCTATCCCTTGTAATAGTGGAAAAAAAACACTTTCAACTTCTCTTGAGAAATGGAAACTACACTGTAAGTGGTTGCTATGGCCACCAAGGCCAATTTTACTGTTAGGGTATGTTCACACGCAGTGTTTTCAGGCGTAATTCGGGCGTTTTACGCCTCGAATTATGCCTGAAAAAACTGCTCCATTACGCCTACAAACATCTGCCCATTGCTTGCAATGGGATTTACGATGTTCTGTTCCCACAAGCTTTTATTTTATGCGTAGCTGTCAAAATTCGGCGCATAAAATGACGGCTCGTCAAAAGAAGTGCAGGACAATTCTTGGGACGTTTTTGGAGCCGTTTTTCATAGACTCTATTGAAAACAGCTCCAAAAACGGCCGTAAAAAACGCAGCAAAAAATGCGAGTGGCATAAAAAACGTCTGAAAATCAGGAGCTGTTTTCCCTTGAAAACAGCTCCGTATTTTCAGACGTTTTTGAGTTTGCGTGTGAACCCTTAGACAATTTTGAGAAATGAGTCCCAATGCCAAATGGCAATCATAGCACTTCAAAAAAGTTGATCTGTCTCCTCCATGACTAGGATGCTGTAAAGTAAATTCCTATTTGATTGTGTGACAAGGGAGTAGGGTAGGTGATACAGTGAGAGAACTGAGATGTATAGAGATTACAGCTGGTGTTTTCTGTGAAATTGGCACCCCATGCTACAAAAATATATTTAAAATACTTATTTTATATTTATACTTATTTATACATACTATTTTAGAAACAGGACACTTTAGCATTTAGCCATATGGCCAGATTATAGATAGGGCCTCCAATGGAGCCAGAGCCCTCTCTTTAGACTCAGCCCTGCAACAAAAAATCCTCAGTTTTACGAAAATTGCGGCAAAACTTCAAATAGCAAAACTACAGAATCTTTAGTGACGTAATAATCAAATGACCAAGGTCCTGCCCCCAGGCAACGCAGAGGAGGATTAAAACTTGGTAGTGTGTGTATGTAGTGTTTGTGTATGTGCGTTTAGTGTCTCTGTGTGAGTTGTATATGTGTACGTGGTGAGTGTGTATCATATCCCTGCAGGCGTGGAATTGTGGTTGTTAAGCATCTGCAATTTTTTACAGGTATTTTCTCAACTTCCTGTGATGCTTGGCAGATAAAAAACACTGTCAATAAATCCAGACTGACTTCAGTCATTGTTTGTACCGACGACATGCACAGTGCAAACAAGGCTGCGCAGAGGGGAAGCTGGAGGGAGAAGGCAGTAATTTGCGACATACGTATACTCAGCTCAATCCATTCTCCCTGCCAGCCGCTGAAGCACTTCTTTCTGGCCCTGCATCATGTGCAGTTTCCTCAGCTCTGAATTGTCTTTGCAGTCTAAGGTCTGAATTAATTTTGGGGTATGAAATCTGGAGTCTGAATTAATGGTCTGGGGTCTGATGTCTGAATACCTTTTGGGTCTGATGAAGGGGTCTGAATTAATTTTAGGGATCTGATAGCAAAACTGCCATACGATTATGTCCTATTTGTGAGCTACTGTTGCCTTTAATAAAAACCTAAATTATGGTGGGCCCCCCAAGATTTTATGCCCACTAACTTTAATCTGGCCCTCTTCATTCTGCAATATTATACTTTATAAATAATATTTATTGCCACAATACCCCAAATCTGGGAATATGGCATATTTGTAACTACAGCTTTCCAATAGATTAGCAAGAAGTCGTGTTATATTTTACCAGTGACCTTTGGAGAGTCTAAATTAAGTTCTCTGCTGATACTTTACTAAAACAATATTATAACATGTGCCAGCAGATTCCGTAGCTCAGCCTGTTTATAGTATGTGTTTGGATTCTGGCATAATGAAAAGCATACAAAAAATTAATCACTGACCCTTGTAGAAAGATATTCATTCCTAATTCTAATTCCTTATATTTTACAACTTAATTTTACATGACATGTATATCATTTGCGGTTGAGCAGGATGTTTTTGCCAAACAATGTCCATAACTCATCCAACAATACTCTGTAAATCAAAACTTCACTTTTACAGTTCAGGCCATCTCGGACACACTTGGATAATTTTTTGTTTTTAAATATACTTTATAAATATACTTTTTTTTTTTTTACTCCTAGGAAACAGTCTTAAAAATATTATAAATGTGACATTTAAACAATAGAGAGATAAAAACAGCACTCTACTTGTACTTTCTCCCAAACGCTGCATCCCTATCATATATAACTTGATAGCTTCAGCAAACATGTTTCCATAATGCCTTATATATATACTACCAGCGGGGATACACACACTTAGCCCTTATTCACACGACAGGGTTTCCCGGCCGGGTGACGGCCGTTTATAAATCGGGCTAATGGGGCTATTCTCACGACCGATTTTTTGACGGCCCGGGAAACCTGGCCATCAAAAAATGGGACATGCCCTATTTTCAGCCGTTTACCAGGCCGCCCGGCTCCCATAGAAGTCTATGGGGCCGGGTAATAGACGGCCATCACCGGAATGTGTCCCGAGTGATGGCCATGTATTCCGTCGCTCGCGCTCTCTCTCCTCCTCCTCCTCACAGTGCAGAGTGCATGTGAGGAGGAGGAGGGTCTTTTTACGCTCCCTGTAGAAGTCGGAATCTCCAATCCCCGGCCGGGGATTGGGGATTTCGCTACAGGAGAAGTGAGTGACTACACTGTCCATATATGGACACAGCGACGTCACTCACTTCTGAAGCGGAATCCCGACACCTTGGCGGGGGATTCCGCTACAGGAGAAGTGAGTGACTACGCTGTCCATATATGGACACAGCGACGTCACTCACTTCTGAAGCGGAATCCCCGACACCTTGGCCGGGGATTCCGCTACAGGAAGAGTGAGTGACTACGCTGTCCATATATGGACACAGCGACGTCATTCACTTCTGAAGCGGAATCCCCGACACCTTGGCCGGGGATTCCGCTACAGGAGAAGTGAGTGACAACGCTGTCCATATATGGACACAGCGACGTCATTCACTTCTGAAGCGGAATCCCCGACACCTTGGCCGGGGATTCCGCTACAGGAGAAGTGGGTGACTACGCTATCCATATATGGACACAGCGGCGTCACTCACTTCTGAAGCGGAATCCCCGTCCCTGTGGCCGGGGATTCCGCTACAGGAGAAGTGAGTGACTACACAGTCCATATATGGACACAGTGACGTCACTCACTTCAGAAGCGGAATCCCCGACCCTGTGGCCGGGGATTCCTCTCCAGGAGAAGTCAGTGACTAAACTGTCCATATATGGACATTGAAGTCAGTGACTTCTCCTGTAAGGGGGGGGGGGAAGGAATGGGTGCAACCTACAGGGGGCTGTGTGGCATTACCTACAGGGGCCAGGGTGGCATTGCCAACAGGGGGCTGGGTGGAATTACCAACAGGGGGCTGTGTGGCATTACCTACAGGGGACTGGGTGACATTACCTACAGGGGGCAGGGTGGCATTACCTACAGGGGGCAGGGTGGCATTGCCAACAGGGGGCTGGGTGGAATTACCAACAGGGGGCTGTGTGGAATTACCAACAGGGGGCTGTGTGGCATTACCTACAGGGGGCTGTGTGGCATTACCTACAGGGGACTTGGTGGCATTACCTACAGGGGACTCGGTGGCATTACATACAGGGAGCTGGGTGGCATTACCTACAAGGGGCAGGTGGCATTACCTACAGGGGCAGGGTGGCATTACCTGCAGGGGGCTGGGTGGTATTAACTGCAGGGGGCTGGGTGGCATTACCTGCAGGGGGCTGGGCGGCATTACCTGCAGGGGGCTGGGTGGCATTACCTGCAGGGGGATGGGTGGCATTACCTGCAGGGGGCTGGGTGGCATTACCAACAGGGGGCTGGGTGGCATTACCTACAGGGTGCTGTGTGGCATTATCTACAGAGGGCTGTGTGTGGCAACAAATTTAAATGAGATTCATCCGATTTTAAAACGGACAGGGAAAAAAACGGATGCAAAACGGGTCAAAATCGGCCGTTAAAAACGGCAACACGGTCCGGAATGGAATCGGAACGGATGCAAACCGGCCGGGAAAAATGGCCCAAAACGGCCGATTTTATCGGCCGACACTCGTACCCTGTCGTGTGAATGAGGCGTAACTGCAGTTGCCTTTCCACCCGGCTGCTTGATGTCAAATAAATGTGTGGAAATAAACTAAGATATAACTTTTATAAAATCTAGCTAAAAGGATTAATCCTTTAGCTAGACTAAATAAAAGTTATATCTTAGTTTCTGTCTTTCTCTAAACAAATTTTGATAGGGGGGCCCTGAGCAAATTTTATTTTTCCAGTGCTGCCTCGAGTCTGAAAAGGTTGGGAAACTCTGTACTAGGCTACAGGATCCCATCATGGAGCAGCTCAGTTCGTCATGGGAGTGGGGCCTGGGTGAGTACAATTTTTGTTTTTGTTTGGGGGCACTGTCTACAAGAGGTGGGAGACTGTATGGCACTGTCTACAAGGGGGAAGTGGGGGACTATATGGCACTGTCTACAAGGGCGACGTGGGGAACTGTATGGCACTGTCTACAAGGGGGAGGTGGGGGGGGGGGCTGTATGGCACGATCTACAAAAAGGAGGTGGGGGATTATGGCACTGTCTACAGGGAGGCTATATGGCAAAATCTGCAGGGGGGCACTATACTGTGTGGGGGCCACTAAGCGGACATTATACTGTGTAGGGGTACTACAGATGGCATAATACTGTGCGCACAATTAAAGGACAAAATACTGTGTCCTTGAAGAGGTTGTAATTTATTATTAAATATTAATATTATACCGTATGTGGCACTAAAGGGGCATTATAATTTTTTTATGGGGCTATTTTTTTTAATGATGGGGTAGGGCGCCGAAAGATCATTTTACACAGGGCGCCATCAATCCTAAGGCCGGCCCTGTGTATATATATATATATATATATATATATATATATATATATATACAGGGGCGGATTATAATGAGGGCAATCTGGGCAAGTGCCCGGGCCCAGCTGGCTGTTAAAATTACAGCTGGTTCAGAGAACCGGAGTGAAGCGGGACCTCTCACCCAACCAGTGGCGTAGCTATAGGGGCCACACTACATCAATAAAAAGTTACTATAGTAACTGGAGCAATGGGCCCGTTACTATAGTACCTACAGTACTTACCTTCCTGTTTCCGGTGCGCAGCGCATGACGTCACAACGCTATGAGCCACGCACAGCATCCTGGATAGAGTCAGGACATCCGCCGCGGCTGAAGAGGAGGGTAAGTTTAATATCCATGCTTGAAGTTGATTGGCTGGGTCCGACTCCCAGGACCCCCGCCAATCACCTGTTTTGAAGGGGCCGCAGCGCTCGTACGACAGCTGGTGCTTCCCCTTCATTCCGGTCACTTGCTCACATTGTGAATCCGTGTCGGCGATTCACAGTGTGAGCCAGTAAGGGAAATGAAGGGGAAGCTGTAAAGGATCTGCCAGGCACTACATCTGGGTATACTCCCAGGATTAATCAGTCGACACCTGAGGCCAGACCTCTGAGACTGACACCTGCTCCCACCAATCAGGGTGGCAGGCTCAGGAGTGGGAGAGCCTATCGCGGCCTGGTCAGTCAGAGTTAGCTCCGCCCCCTGTCCATTTATACCTGCCGTTTTCTCTTCCTCCTTGCTTGTTATTCTTTTTGGATTCCTGGCCCCACTGCTGCCTTGCTCCAGCCTGCTTCTGCCGTGCTTCTGCCTTGCTTCAGTTCCGTTTATCCTGCGTTGCTCTGCCCCTGGCTTGCTTCTGCTCCGTGCTCCCGTTTGTATACTCCACTACTTCCTGATCCTGACTGGCTCATTCACCGCTCCGTTTCCTCGCGGCGTTCCGTGGGCTACTGTATTCCCTTGCGTGTTCCCTGTTTGTCTCCCTTGCACTTAGACAGCGTAGGGACCGCCGCCAAGTTGTACCCCGTCGCCTAGGGCGGGTCGTTGCAAGTAGGCAGGGACAGGGCGGTGGGTAGATTAGGGCTCACTTGTTCCCTTCACCTCCTTCCTGCCATTACATAATAACAAGCCCTTACCTAGTCTACCATTTCTTCTACGCTGACGCTATCATGGACCCCCTTGAGACCCTGACCCAGCAGATGCAGGGCCTCTCCCTACAGGTCCAGGCCCTGGCTCAGAGAGTCAATCAGTCTGACGCTGCCTTTGTAGTACCCCTCACCTCACCTTTAGAACCCAACCTCAAGTTACCTGACCGGTTCTCAGGGGACCGTAAGACTTTTCTCTCCTTCCGGGAGAGTTGCAGACTTTATTTCCGCCTAAGACCTCACTCCTCAGGTTCCGAGAACCAGCGGGTGGGTATCATTATATCCCGACTCCAGGAAGGGCCCCAAGAGTGGGCCTTCTCCTTGGCTCCTGACGCCCCTGAACTTTCCTCCGTTGATCGGTTTTTCTCTGCCCTCTGTCTCATTTACGACGAGACTGACAGGACTGCCTTAGCCGAGAGTCAGCTGGTGACCTTACGTCAGGGTGGGAGACCTGTTGAGGAATACTGTTCTGATTTTAGAAAGTGGTGCGTAGCTTCTCGGTGGAACGACCCGGCCCTAAAGTGCCAGTTTAGGTTAGGATTATCTGACGCCCTGAAGGATCTGCTGGTTAGCTACCCCTCTTCTGACTCCCTAGACCAGGTTATGGCCCTAGCAGTACGACTTGACCGACGTCTCAGGGAACGTCAGCTTGAACGTTTCAATGTTTTCCCCTCTGACTGCCCTGCGATTCCCCCCGAGGTCCCGTCTCCTCGCTCTTCCACGGAGGACTCGGAGGTACCTATGCAACTCGGGGCCTCCATGTCCCCTCGACAACGTAGAGAGTTTCGCAGGAAGAATGGTCTCTGCTTCTATTGTGGGGACGACAAGCATCTACTGAACACCTGTCCCAGGCGCAAGAATAAGCAGCCGGAAAACTTCCGCGCCTAAGTGATCATCGGGGAGGTCACTTGGGCGCACAGGTATTTCCCGTTAATACTAAACGCAATAAGATTTTGCTTCCCTTTCAGGTCTCGTTTGCTGGCCGGTCTGCCACTGGCAGTGCCTTCGTGGATTCGGGCTCATCTGCTAATATCATGTCTGTGGAATTTGCTATGTCTCTAAAGATGCCTTTTATTGATTTACCTTATCCTATCCCTGTAGTAGGTATCGACTCCACTCCTCTTGCTAATGGTTATTTTACTCAGCATACTCCTGTTTTTGAACTCCGTGTTGGCTCCATGCATTTGGAGCAGTGCTCTGTACTGGTGATGCAGGGATTATCGTCCGATCTGGTATTAGGTCTTCCCTGGTTGCAGCTGCATAATCCCACGTTTGATTGGAATACTGGGGATCTCACCAAATGGGGTAGTGATTGCCTGATGTCATGTCTTTCGGTTAACTCTATTTCTCCCCGGGAGGAGGTAAACTCGCTTCCTGAGTTTGTTCAGGGCTTCGCTGATGTGTTTTCTAAGGAGGCCTCCGAGGTGTTGCCCCCTCATAGAGATTACGATTGCGCCATCGATTTGGTGCCAAGCTTCCTAAGGGGAGGATATTTAATCTTTCATGTCCTGAACGTAAAGCTATGAGGGAGTATATCCAAGAATGCCTGGCCAAGGGTTTCATTCGCCCCTCGACTTCTCCTGTAGGTGCTGGCTTCTTTTTCGTGGGGAAGAAGGATGGTGGTCTTAGGCCGTGCATTGATTATCGGAACTTGAATAAGGTCACAGTAAGGAACCAGTATCCCCTTCCTTTGATTCCGGATCTTTTTAATCAGGTTCAGGGGGCCCAATGGTTCTCTAAGTTCGATCTACGGGGGGCATATAACCTTATCCGCATCAAAGAGGGGGATGAGTGGAAAACTGCGTTCAACACGCCCGAAGGTCATTTCGAATACCTAGTCATGCCCTTTGGGTTGTGTAATGCCCCTGCCGTCTTCCAGAATTTTATTAATGAAATTCTGAGAGATTACCTGGGTAATTTTCTTGTAGTGTACCTTGATGACATACTGGTGTTTTCCAAGGACTGGTCCTCCCACGTGGAGCATGTCAGGAAGGTCCTCCAGGTCCTTCGGGAAAATAATCTGTTTGCGAAGACCGAAAAATGTGTGTTTGGGGTACAGGAGATACCATTTTTAGGTCAAATCCTCACTCCTCATGAATTCCGCATGGACCCTGCCAAGGTTCAGGCTGTGGCGGAATGGGTCCAACCTGCCTCCCTGAAGGCGCTACAGTGTTTTTTGGGGTTCGCTAACTATTACAGGAGATTTATTGCCAACTTCTCGGTCGTCGCTAAGCCTCTTACGGACCTCACTCGCAAGGGTGCTGATGTCCTCCATTGGCCCCCTGAGGCCGTCCAGGCTTTTGAGACCCTCAAGAAGTGCTTTATCTCGGCCCCCGTGCTGGTTCAGCCCAACCAAAGGGAGCCATTTATTGTGGAGGTTGACGCGTCCGAGGTGGGAGTGGGGGCCGTCTTGTCCCAGGGTACCAGCTCCCTCACCCATCTCCGCCCCTGTGCTTACTTCTCTCGGAAGTTTTCGCCCACGGAGTGTAACTATGATATTGGCAACCGCGAACTTTTAGCCATTAAATGGGCTTTTGAAGAGTGGCGTCACTTCTTGGAGGGGGCCAGACACCAGGTAACGGTCCTTACTGACCACAAGAATCTGGTTTTCCTAGAATCTGCCCGGAGGCTTAATCCTAGACAAGCTCGTTGGGCACTGTTCTTTACCAGATTTAATTTCTTGGTTACCTATAGGGCTGGGTCCAAAAATATTAAGGCTGATGCACTGTCACGTAGTTTCATGGCTAATCCTCCTTCTGAGAAGGATCCTGCTTGTATTTTACCCCCTGGTATAATTGTTTCTGCCACTGATTCTGACTTAGCCTCTGACATCGTGGCTGATCAAGGTTCAGCTCCCGGGAACCTCCCTGGGGACAAACTGTTTGTCCCCCTGCAATACCGGCTAAGGGTACTCAGGGAAAACCATGACTCCGCTCTATCTGGTCATCCTGGCATCTTGGGTACCAAACTCCTCATTACCAGAAACTATTGGTGGCCTGGGTTGCCTAAAGACGTTAGGGCTTACGTCGCCGCTTGTGAGGTCTGTGCTAGGTCCAAGACCCCTAGGTCCCGACCTGCGGGCTTACTACGTTCCTTGCCCATTCCCCAGAGACCTTGGACCCATATCTCCATGGATTTTATCACCGATTTGCCTCCATCTCAGGGCAAGTCGGTGGTGTGGGTGGTAGTAGACCGCTTCAGCAAGATGTGCCACTTTGTGCCCCTTAAGAAACTACCTAACGCCAAGACGTTAGCTTCTTTGTTTGTGAAACACATTCTGCGTCTCCACGGGGCCCCGGTCAATATAGTTTCGGACAGAGGGGTACAATTTGTTTCCTTATTTTGGAGAGCTTTTTGTAAAAAGTTGGAGATTGATCTATCCTTCTCCTCCGCCTTCCATCCCGAAACTAATGGCCAAACGGAAAGGACTAACCAATCCCTGGAACAATATTTAAGGTGTTTCATTTCTGACTGTCAATTTGATTGGGTCTCATTCCTTCCCCTCGCCGAATTTTCCCTGAATAACCGGGTCAGTAACTCGTCAGGGGTCTCCCCGTTTTTCTGTAATTTTGGGTTTAATCCTAGGTTCTCCTCCGTTTCCCCTGGTTGTTCCAATAATCCCGAGGTAGAGGACGTTCATCGGGAACTGTGCACAGTCTGGGCCCAGGTTCAGAAGAACCTCGAGGCGTCCCAGAGCGTACAAAAGATTCAGGCTGATTGTAGACGTTCTGCTAACCCCCGGTTTGTCGTCGGGGATCTGGTGTGGTTGTCGTCGAGGAACTTGCGCCTTAAGGTCCCGTCCAGGAAGTTTGCTCCCTGATTTATTGGATCTTATAAGGTCATTGAAGTCCTCAACCCTGTATCCTTCCGTCTGGAGCTGCCCCCATCCTTTCGCATACACGACGTCTTCCATGCCTCCCTCCTGAAACGCTGCTCCCCGTCCTGGTCCCCCTCGAGGGAACCTCCTGTTCCCGTTCTCACCCCTGAGGGGGTGGAATTCGAGGTAGCCAAGATTGTGGACAGTAGGATGATCCAGGGCTCCCTCCAGTACCTGGTCCATTGGAGAGGATACGGGCCGGAGGAGAGGACTTGGGTACCTGCTCGAGATGTTCACGCTGGGGTATTGATAAGGAGGTTCCACCTTCTCTTCCCCACTAAACTGGGTCCTCTTAGTAAGGGTCCGGTGGCCCCTCATAAAAGGGGGAGTACTGTAAAGGATCTGCCAGGCACTACATCTGGGTATACTCCCAGGATTAATCAGTCGACACCTGAGGCCAGACCTCTGAGACTGACACCTGCTCCCACCAATCAGGGTGGCAGGCTCAGGAGTGGGAGAGCCTATTGCGGCCTGGTCAGTCAGAGTTAGCTCCGCCCCCTGTCCATTTATACCTGCCGTTTTCTCTTCCTCCTTGCTTGTTATTCTTTTTGGATTCCTGGCCCCACTGCTGCCTTGCTCCAGCCTGCTTCTGCCGTGCTTCTGCCTTGCTTCAGTTCCGTTTATCCTGCGTTGCTCTGCCCCTGGCTTGCTTCTGCTCCGTGCTCCCGTTTGTATACTCCACTACTTCCTGATCCTGACTGGCTCATTCACCGCTCCGTTTCCTCGCGGCGTTCCGTGGGCTACTGTATTCCCTTGCGTGTTCCCTGTTTGTCTCCCTTGCACTTAGACAGTGTAGGGACCGCCGCCAAGTTGTACCCCGTCGCCTAGGGCGGGTCGTTGCAAGTAGGCAGGGACAGGGCGGTGGGTAGATTAGGGCTCACTTGTTCCCTTCACCTCCTTCCTGCCATTACAGAAGCAGCTGTCGTACCAGCGCTGCGGCCCCTTCAAAACAGGTGATTGGCGGGTCCCGCGAGACGGACCCCGACCCATCAGATATTGATGGCCTATCCTGACGATAGGCCATCAATGTTTAGGGACTGGACAATCCCTTTAATAATAATAATAATAATAATAATCTTTATTTATATAGCGCCAACATATTACGCAGCACTTTACAATTTAGAGGGGACATGAAACTATATCAGACATTATAGTGACAAAGTTCATTTACAATTCAAACCTGCGGAGTGAGGACCCTGCTCGCAAGAGCTTACAATCTATGAAGAGCTTACAATCTATGAAGCCTACGATGTTGCAGGCTTAGAGGGCCCATGAGACAGGATCACAGATTGTGTGATCCTGTCTGCTGGGCCCTGTATCTAAGAATCTTAAATAAGCACATGTTAGGCTTAGATACATGGCCCATGTGTGATCCTGTCTGATGGGCCCTGTATATAAGCCTACCACATTTACTGTATAAGATTACTGTCTGCTGGACCCTGTATCTAAGCCTGCCTTGACAGACACTATTACACATGGGCCCTATACCTAAGCCTACCACATGTGTTACTAATCGTTTTTGTTGTGTTTGTGTTGTGTGTGTTTTTTACAGGTTCGGTCGTTGGACTACGTCGGATTCAAGGACTACTTAGATGACGGCATTTTTATTATAAATAAAATGGTTAATGAGGGTTGTCTGGATGTTTTTTATTTTAATAAAATATTTTTTCTATGCCTTTGTTTGTTTTTTAAACTTTATTACTACCGCCTAAGAAATGGCCGCCGGCTGATTGACAGCGTCCATTACTAAGGCGAGGCTTAGTGTTAGCCGGTGCAGAGGGTGTCGGGAAAAGCTGGGTAAGATCCAGTACCTGACCATCTGTAGTGATGGTCGGGTAACAGGGCGGCCGCAGGCTGGTATCATTAGGCTGAGAAAGGCCAAAAACTGTGGCCCTTCCACCCTGGTAATGTCAACCTGCTGCTGCTTTCTTGTATCTGGCTGGTTATGAAAAATGGTGGGGATCCCGCCAGATACAACAACAGCAGCAGCCTAGCATTACCAGGGGGGGAAGGGTCACTGTTTTTGGCCTTTCCCAGGATATTACCAGCCTGTGGCTGACCCAGTATCCGACCATCACTACAGATCACTAAAGATGGTCGGGTACTGGTTCGTACCCAGCTCTTCGCAGTACCACTGGTGGTGGTGGGTACCGGGGTAATGGGGGTTAGATTTAGCCTCTGCGCCTGCTAACATTAAGCCTCGCCTTAGTAATGGATGTTGTCAATCAGCCAGAAGCTATTACTAAGGCGGTAATACTAAAGTTTAAGGACATAGAAAAAATATTTTATTGAAATAAAAAAACAAACACAACCCCCATTAACCATTTTACGCTGTCATTGAAGTAGTCCTCAAATCCGACGTAGTCCAACAACCGAAACTGTAAAATAACACAAACACACAAAAATAATTAGTAACACATAAAAAAGCAAAACAATTCTTATACTTACCTTTTCTGGGTCCAGCGCTGGAACCACAATGTCAGCGAGCTGGTCCCTATATCTAATCCTATCATGTGTGATACTGTCTGCTGAGCCACTGTATCTAATCCTATCATGTGATATACTGTCTGTTGAGCTACTGTGTCTAATCCTATAATGTGTGATACTGTCTGTTGAGCTACTGTATCTAATCCTATCATGTGTGATACTGTCTGCTGAGCCACTGTATCTAATCCTATCCGTAGTTTATAGGGTCGTAGTGCTATAGATATGCTGTCTCCTATACACACATATACAGACATACACACACACACACACACACACACATATATATATTCAGGAGCGCAGTGTATAGTACTATTATATTCAGGAGCACAGTGTAAAGTACTATTATATTCAGGAGCGCAGTGTATAGTACTATTATATTCAGGAGTACAGTGTATAGTACTATTATATTCAGGGGCACAGTGTATAGTACTATTACATTCAGGGGTGCAGTGTATAGTACTATTATATTCAGGGGTGCAGTGTATAGTACAATTATATTCAGGAGCAGAGTGTATAGTAGTATTATATTCAAGAGTACTGTGTATAGTACTATTATATTCAGGAGCACAGTGTATAGTACTATTATATTCAGGAGCACAGTATATAGTACTACTATATTCAGGGGCGCAATGTATAGTACTATTATGTTCAGGAGTACAGTGTATAGTATTATTATATTCAGGAGCGCAGTGTATAGTACTATTATATTCAGGAGTACAGTGTATAGTACTATTATATTTATGGGCACAGTGTATAGTACTATCATATTCAGGAGTACAGTGTATAGTTGTAATGACGGGGGTGGGGAGACAGACAAGTGAGCCCTAATCTACCCGCCACTCAGTCCCTGCCTACTTGCAACGACCCGCCCTAGACGACGGGGTACAACTGGGCGACGGTCCCTACGCTCAATAAGTGCACGACAGACAAACAGACAAGGGTACACAGAGCTAGGGGGAGAAAGGGGCAGTTGCCCACGGCAACACCGTGAGCAACAAGAGAAGTGAACAAGCCGAGTCAAACCAGGAGAGTACGAGGTGCCAAACGCAGAGCAGAAGAGTAGTAAACAAGCCGAGTCAAACCAGGAGTGTACGAGGTACCAAACGCAGAGCAGGAGAGTAGTCAGCAAGCCGGGGTCAATATGAAGCAAGGACAATAGTACAAGAAGCTGCAGCAGGGCCAGGAAACCAAACGAGAAGAATCACAAGCAAAGGAGGAACAGGAAAGGCAGGTATAAATAGACAGAGGGCGGGAGCTAGCTCCGTCTGGCCAGGCTGTGATAGGTTCTCCCACTCCTAAGCCTGCCACCCTGAGTGGTGGAAGATGGAGTCAGTCTCACAGACATAGAAGCAGGTGCAGACTGATTATCTATGGGCGTTAACCCCGAAGCTGTGCCTGGCAGATCCTTTACAATAGTACTATTATATTCAGGGGCACAGTGTATAGTACTATTATATTCAGCACAGTGTATAGTACTATAATATTCAGGAGTACAGTGTATAGTATTATTATATTCAGGGGCACAGTGTATAGTACTATTATATTCAGGGGTGCAGTGTATATTATAGACTATCATAGACCCGTCCTGCATTGTCACTGCTAATCCTCTGCAGATTAGAGACATCCCTCCGGGGAGGACTTTTGTTCGGTTGGCAGACAGGAGAGGAATTTTCCGCTGGGGACACAGTACTAAACTAGCTGGGCACGCTGGTGTCCGTAAAACCCGAGACCTGATTGCTCGTCACTTCTGGTGGCCCACGTTACCTAAAGATGTTCTGGACTTTGACTCTTCTTGCACGGTGTGTGCTTCTAACAAAGTTACTCACTCCAAGCCGGCCGGCCTGCTTCAACCTCTGCCTGTACCCAATGCCCCCTGGCAGCACATTGCGATGGACTTTGTCATAGACCTTCCCCCCTCAGCAGGATGCAACACAGACTGGGTGGTGGTGAACCGGTTCTCTAAGATGGCACATTTTATCCCGCTGACCGGCCTACCTTCTGCTCCCCGACTGGCGAGTCTCTTCATTCAACACATCTTCCGCTTGCATGGTGTAATGATGGGGTAGGGAGACAGACAGGTGAGCCCTAATCTACCCGCCACTCAGTCCCTGCCTACTTGCACGACCCGTCCTAGGCGACAGCGTACTACTGACAACTGCAGTGTATCGAGCAGGGTCCGGGCGTGAACCCACTCCAAACATCACATAACATGTTGGCATCGATTTTTGAACGTCCTTTTATTTTTCTACGACGGAACAAGGTTTATAACTTAAGCAGCAATTTCTCACATTTTCAAGAAAATTTCCAAAACCTATTTTTTTTAGGAACCAGTTCAGTTCTGAAGTGGCTTTGAAAGCCCTATATATTAGAACCCCCCATAAATCACCCCATTTTAAAAACTGCACCCCTCAAAGTATTCAAAACAGCATTTAGAAAGTTTCTTAACCCTTTATGCGTTTCACACGAATTAAAGCAAAGTGGAGGTGAAATGTATTTTTATAATTACATTTTTTTTTGTAGAAAATCCATTTTTTTCCTGTAACACAGAAGGTTTTTACCAGAGAAACGCGACTCAATAATTATTGCCCAGATTCTTCAATTTTAAGAAATATCCCACGTGTGGCCCTAGTGTGCTAATGGACTGAAGCCCAGGCCTCAGAAGCAAAGGAGCACCTAGTGGATTTTGTGGCCGCCTTTTTATTAGAATATATTTTAGGCACCATGTCAGGTTTGAAGAGGTCTTGTGGTGTCAAAACAAATAATTTTATCGAGGGGTATAGTGAGCATTTTAATTCCATGGGATTTTTGCTGAATTTAGTGGAATTAGGCTGAGAAAATAAAAATCTACATTTTTTACACTAAAACATAGACATTTTACATTTTTACAAGGAATAAAGCAGAAAAAGCACCCCAACATTTGTAAAGCAATTTCTCCCAAGACTCGCAATACCCCATATGTGGTCATAATCTGCTTTTTGGACACACGGCACGGCTCAGAAAGGCAGGAGCGCTATTTGGCATGCAGATTTTGCTGAATTAGTTTGTGGGGCGCTATGTCGCTTTTGCAGAACCCCTGAGGTATGACTACAGTGGAAACCCCTGAAAAGTGACTCCATTTTGGAAACAACACCCTCGGGGCATTCATCTAGGTGTGTTGTGAGCATTTTGACTCCACAGGTGTTTTATAGATTTTATTTGAATTAGGCAGTGAAAATTTTTAAAAAAAAATTCCCAAAAATATGTAATTTTAGCTCAATTTTTTATTTTCACAATGGGAGAAAAAACACCCCACAATTTGTTACTCAAGTTCTTCCGAGCTTTGCAATACCCCATATGTGACCCTAAACTGCTGCTTGGGCACATGGCAGGGCTCAAATTGGAAGGAGTGCCATTTGGCTTTTGGAGCGCAGATTTTGCTGGATTGGTGTTCGGGCGCCATGTTGCATTACCAGAGTACAGTGGAAACCCCCAAGAAGTGACCAAATTTTGCCTCAAGGCATTTATTTCATTTGACTGGACATTTGACTGACAGGACTGAGGAGTGAAAGAGCACAATGGGCATTTGAGGCATATTTGAATGACTTTCGCAACATTGGCCGACAATTGCAGGGCTCTGAGGTCAAATAGTAAAATAAACCCACTAAACAGTGACCCCCATTTTGGAAACTAACCGCTTAAGGCATTTTAATGGGTGTAGTGAGCATTTTGACCCCACATGTATTTTTCATTAGAAATTAATGCGCAGTGTGTGGTGCAAAGTGAAAATTGCAATTTCACGCTGCTATGCCATTTTAGTACACAATGTTATGCCCAGTTTCTGCCACTGAAGACAATTACCTCATAAACTGTAAAGCGGGTTCTCCCGGGTATGGGAAAGCCACATATGTACCAATGGACAGCTTAGAGCGGTCACTGCTTAGTTTACTGTTACTGACCCAGGAAGGTAAGTATAATATAGGTTTTGCTTTTTTAGTTATTACTGTTACTAATGGGTTTTTTGTGTGTTTCAGGTTTGGTTATTGGACTACTTCGGATTTTAGGACTACTTCGATGATAGCGTTTTTATTTTCAATACAATGGTTAAGAAGGGTTCTGTGGGGGGGTTTATTTCAATAAAATATTTTTTCTGTGTTGGTGTCTTTTTGAAATTTATTCCTACTGTCTTATTAATGGCGGCTGTCTGATAGACAGTGTCCATTACTAAGGCAGGGCTTAGTGTTAGCCAGTGAAGAGGCTAACACTAACCCCTCCATTACTACCCGGTACCCACCGCCACCATGGGTGCTGGGTAAATCCAGTACCTAAACACCTGAAGTGATGGTCGGGCACTGGGGCGACCGCAGGCTGGTAATATTAGGCTGGGAAAGCCCAAAAACAATGGGCATTCCCATCCTGGTAATGCTAGGCTGCGGTTGCTTTATTGAATCTGGCTGGTTATGAAAAATGGGGGGAGCCCATGTAGTTTTTTTTCAATTATTTATTAAATACAATGTAGGGTTCCCCCACTTGTAATAACCAGCTAGATACAATAAAGCAGCCACAGTCTAGCATTATCAGGGTGGGAAAGCCCATTGTTTTTGGGCGTTCCCAGCCTAATAACACCAGCCTGCGGCCGCCTCAGTACCCGACCGTCACTTTAGATGGTCGGGTACTGGATTGTACCCGGCTCCCATGGTGGCGGTGGGTATCAGGGTAATAATAGGGGGTTAGTATTAGCCTCTTCACCGGCTAACACTAAGCCCCGCCTTAGTAATGGACGCTGTGTGTGAGACAGCCGCTTTTACTAAGGCAGTAGTAATAGTTAAAAAAACCATTTTATTGACATAAACCCCCCTACACAATCCTCGTTAACCAATTTATTGAAAATAAAAACACTGTCATCGAAGTAGCCCTCGAATCCGACGTAGTCCAACGACCGAACCCCCGGAAATTCTTTTATTTGTAACACTAATAACTAAAAAAGCTAAATCATTATAAGGGTATGTTCACACAGGGTTTTATGCAGGCAGAAAAATCTGCCTCAAAATTCCTTCATGGATTTATGGACAGTGACGCCAGGGGCTTCTCCTGGAGCCAAATCACCGACCACCACGCCGGCAGCGATGTGGGCGGGGATTCCGCTTCAGGAGTTGCCCCTGATATCACTGTCAATATATTGACAGAGACATCAAGCACTCCATCCAGGGCGGAATCCCTGGCCACAGTGGGATTCCGCTCCTTCAGGGAGCTACGGTGGCACTTTGTACAGGAAGGGGGGTGCTATCTACAAAGGGGCTGCAAAAAATCTCACATGCAGTACGCGCTGTGAAGAGGAGAGAAAGCCCGGCCTGGCAGTGGTTCAGAGGAGTGTTGCAGAACCCCTGGATGGTTCTCGTGGCAGCCCGCTTGGGAACCACTGCAGTGGTACATGACAGTATAAGATTTATACATACCTGCCCTGGACCTGGTGCGGCGCCCTCCTGCTCTTCCGTCCGTTCCCCACAGTGCTTCTTAGACTATGAGTCTAAGACGCGACAACTGTTCTCGGATTGGCCACAGCTGCTCTGGCCAATCCAATAACAGAGAGCGTGTATTACAGTCTGAGGAGCGCTGGTGAAATGCACCCCCTCCGCCTGCCCTGTTAGTGACCTGACCGCTGGTCAGTCAGGTCATAAGTTCAACTCAGGAAAAAAATATATATATTTTGCAGCCACCGACCCCCCCCTGCTGGACACCCTAGGCACTGCACCCCCAGTGCCTAGAGGCAAATACGGCCCTGCCTAAGGTATGTTCCCTCAATGAGGTCATTAGGCCCCAGGAGACACAACCAAGAACAGTACCCGTGGAAAGCAAAGTTAACATTTAGGAATTAAATTGCTTGTGACAAAAATAGAGTCAACTTATGACAGTCCCACATTGCATGAAGAAAATTACCTCTATAAATGACACCTAAAACAGAGATCATTATGCATTCCTATTAATGGAGTAGCAGACCTATAAAAAGCAATACAAGTCTTAAAATCTTGTCATAAGTTAAATAGTGCAAAAGGGAAATTAAGTGCATGTAAAATAGTTCAGATGAATAACTGCTAACAATTTACAATGGTATCCAGTGACAGTCTGCTACTGAAAAGCTAAATTGTAAACCTCAGCACAGTAATATTAATAAAAAATTATAATCAACTAATGACAATTGCAGTAAGTGTACAAAAAAGGACTTGTATACAGTGGTAAATTGCTGGCATGGGCCAGACTATGGCTAACGTCATAGGTCCCCTTCCTAATACTTTTTTATTTCCCAGATCACCCACTGGAAAACTAATATTTTATTTGAGAGCTTACACAGCGAGCATCCTGGACCAAGTAAAAGGAATAAGTATGATTTTCTTACAGTTCACTATGTTCTTTGTCAAATTTCTGGACGACAAAATTTCCATGAGTTCAGGGTGACAACTCAGATCTGTATCACTAGATGCAAAATTAAATCCTGTGTCAGTGGACCTAAACGAAGACATTATTTTTTGTAAGATTAACACTTTCATGACCAAGGGTCACTGATGTCCCTGTGTCCAGGTCAAATTTTACATTTCTGATATGCACCACTTTAAACGATTTTATCTTTGCAACCGCTTTGAATATCACAACTATTTTTTCTTTTATCAGGCTTTCGTTTTCTAGATTAGTTTAATTCGATGTTTTTAAATTTTATTATGAGCAGACAAATCCCTAAAAATTTGAAAACAGGAGGGCGTGGCTTGGACATGGCGCTGACCAGACGTGCTGCTTGAGAGCTCCGTTCCTGCACTTCCCTAACCCGATCATAAGCACATTAATAAGCATCATTTTATCACCCTGATGGTCAGGAAATCCAAGGCCTCCACGGGGACTCCTTACTGTACACAGCAGATGTCTTTAGCCGGCTCCATCCAGAGATTTATGACCGACGCTGCAGCTGGAACATCATCTAAGATGGCGCCGCTGGAGGGGAGGCGAGATGGCGACGGGACTTCGCTTCCAGAGGGGCTATCATCTGCGGCCGGCGCTGCTGCATCAGGTACCGCTAGTACCTTCCCCTCGATATCGGGCTCTCAGGGGCAGTTTCCCTCCCTGCTGGATGGGATTGAGCCGTGCTCTTCTGGGGCTGAGATGGCGCTGCCTGCGCGGGACTGCTCGCCACGTGGTGCCTGTCATGGCGGCCAGGTTTCTCCCTTATCCTCCCCTCATGTGCTGGGGCCTGCAATGTTGCCTTCTACCTCTCCCAGAGATATGGCTGTTCATCCCTCCTCTCATATAGGTGGTTCTGCTGTCCTAGGGGATGATTTACAGGGCCTGAGACGACAGTTATCAGCATTGCCCACTAAACAGGACATGGAACGTTATGTAAACCGTCTTGAGACGACGTATAAATCAGAGATACAATCTCTTACTACCAATTTATCTCAATTGTCCGATCAAGTACAGCGGATGGAAAGCGATGTTTCCGATATTACACAGCAACAAGTTTCTCATGCCGACCGATTGGATCAACACTCTCATCAGATTCACGCATTATTTAACCTTGTTGAGGATCATGAGAATCGGAATCGCCGTAATAATATTCGGCTTCGGGGCATCCCTGAGGATATCTCTCCGGGTCAACTCATTCCTGCTCTACAGTCTTTGTTTAATTCATTACTCGGGCGCCCTGTTGATGATCCTGTGGAGCTGGATAGAGCTCACAGGACTCTAGGCCCGCGTAACCCGGATCCTGATAGGCCTAGAGATGTGCTATGCCGTGTCCATTTCTTTTCTCTTAAGGAGCAGATTATGAGGAAGGCACGGGATAAAGGCGAGGTTTTCTTACAGGGGGTCAAGATCCAGCTGCTGTCTGATTTGTCCAGGATGACTCTGGACAAGCGCCGAGTGCTACGTCCTTTGCTGGATGTCTTGAGAGAACATGAGATCTCCTATTCCTGGGGTCACCCCTTTCAGTTGCAGGTTCGCAGGGATGGGGCACTGCTGAGTGTTCGTGACCCAGGGGATGTTCCTGATTTCTGCGCTGCTCTCCGTTTGCCTAGAGTCTCTCTCCCTGATTGGCCTTATGTTCCCATCCCGCCGCCGCGTCCACGATCACGCAGGCGAGGTCGTTCTCCTGCTTCTCCTATGAGGAGTCATGATGGTCGTCCTGCGGAGCCGATGTGATGCCCTTTTAATGTCTCCTAATTGCAGCCTGCTGTCGGAGCCTAATTACAATGGCTATTGTGTTCATCAGCTGAGGCAATTATATTCGGAGTTACATGTGGTCATTACTGTGTGGGTCTGCATTATGTTTTAGGTGATTGCTGTTGGAGACCTGGTGGCTACTGATGTCGGTTGTTTGCTGTTAATATGCCACAATCGTGAATGTTTATTTTTATTATTTTTCTTTATTGCTAACCTGTCTGTTCATTTATGCTGACAATGAATGTATTCAGGGATGTTCTCTGCTGGGGTTTCTTTAGGGCCCTACTAACAATGTATATTCTTATTTAATTATTTTTGGGTATTATGCTAAGTGCCTTGGTTTTCCTTTCTTTTCTGTTATATCGTTATTTGCTATATAAAAATTGCTGGGTTGGGGGGTGCGGGGCGCTGGCTAGACCTTGTCCTGACACTTCTCCTCTTAGGGTCTCACTGGTTATATCCGGTGTATATTGTATTGTTTCTCCTTGATTAGATCAAGGAGTGGGTGCTTGTTTGTCCTTGTTGTCGTGTCTCCCTTCCTTGTCTGTCTTGTCCTTCTCTTGTGGTAGAACATTTCTTGACTTGCTAGACCTACGGGCGTTGGAGATGGCACAGTTGAAAGTCTGTACCTTTAATGCTAGAGGGCTTAATGTCCCGGAAAAACGCTTGCAGATATTGTACAACATGCACAAAGAGCGTGTAAATATCCTGTTTTTACAGGAGACTCATTTTCAGGTGGGCCACACTCCACAGTTTATAAATCGTTATTATCCAGTCTGGTTCCACAGTGCCAACCCGGAATCCAAGTCCAAGGGCGCTAGTATATGTATTCACAAGTCACTCTCTCATAAACTGGTAGACGTCCTGGTTGACCCGGGTGGTCGGTATGTGTTTCTTAAACTGTCCTTTCGGAATAAGCTGTTCACATTGGCTAATGTGTACCTCCCCAATCAGGATCAGGCGCGAGTGTGCTGCGGGTATTTGCGGAAATTGGAGGAGTTCACGGAGGGAGTTTTGATTGTGGGCGGTGATTTTAACCTGACGTTCTATTCCAGGCTTGAAACCTCCTCAAGCAGGTCTGCGGTTCCGAAGTCCCACTTGGGAACCTTGAAAACTGTGATGCATTCCATGCAATTGATTGACGTGTGGAGGATTCTGCATCCTCAGGTAAGAGAATATACTTACTTCTCCCCGCTACACAATATGTACAGTAGGCTGGACGCCTTTCTTATTAGCCACCATTTGCTTACCTGGCATCCTACCTCTGAGGTGGGCCCTATGGTTTGGTCGGATCATGCCCCTGTATTTCTGACACTCACGTTTCCTAGTTCGGTACCCAATTTCCAATCTTGGAAACTTAACGATAATTTATTGCGTGACTCAGTGTGTGTGTCAGCCCTTAAGGACTCGCTAACCGCTTTTTTTGAGGTACATACACGTGACACCACCCCATTACCATTACAGTGGGAGGCGCTAAAGTGTGTAGTAAGGGGAGTCCTGATCCAACATGGGGCTCGTTTGAAGCGAGAAAAAGGGGTAGCCATTGCGCGGCTCCTTGCTCAGATACGGGACCTTGAATCCTGTCATAAGCGTGTGCTTTCCTCACAGATATTTGCGGAACTTACTACAGCGAGAGAATCCTTGCGTTCTCTGATAGACCAGTCACACGCTCGATTCAGGGACCGTATGCGAAAACATTCGTACGAATTTGCAGACAAATGTGGCAGATCTCTGGCACGGATACTACATCCTCGCACCCAGGCGTCGTATATCCCTAAAATTACTTCTCCCTCGGGCGGTGAGGTTCATGATCCGGTGGGCATCACTGATTGCTTCAGACAGTATTACTCGGCATTATATAATCTTAAAGGTAATTTTCAGGATATGCAGGCGGATGCGTTGCGGGATAAAATAGACCGGTATGTGTGCGACACTGCGTTGCCGTCATTGGGGGACGGGGAGGCCTTGGGACTTGAGGAAGATTTTTTGGAAACGGAAGTGGAGCGCGCTATTGGAGATTCCCCCTTGGGCAAAAGTCCGGGACCAGATGGGTTTAATAATAAATTCTACAAGACATTTAAGGATCAATTGGCTCCGTTCTTGACGAAAGTTTTTAATTCTGTGTCTTCCTCGTGTCCCTTTGCACCTCAGTCCCTTGAGGCTCATATTACCCTTCTACCAAAACCGGGCAAGGATCCGACGTCGTGCGCAAATTTTCGACCAATATCATTGATAAATGTAGACGTTAAGATTTTTGCGAAGTTGCTGGCCTCTCGACTCTCGCCTTTCTTACACGATCTGGTCACAGATGACCAGGTGGGGTTTGTGCGTGGTAGGGAAGCGCGGGACAACACTAACAAGACCCTCCTTTTAACATCATACTGTCAATCCCATAAGATACCGATGTGTTTACTCTCTCGGTCGATGCTGAAAAAGCTTTTGACAGGGTACATTGGGTGTTTCTCCGCAGTGTCCTGACACAGGTTGGCCTTGGCGCCACTATGGTGGATAGGATTATGGCATTATATCATGGGCCTGCGGCCCGGGTTCGAGTTAATAGTTTGTTATCTGACTCTTTGTCTATTACTAATGGTACGAGACAGGGGTGCCCACTCTCACCTTTACTCTATGTTTTGGTCATGGAACACCTGGCCGTGGCACTGCGGAACAACCCTAATGTTAATAGCGTCTGGGTTGGCGCGAAACATCACAAACTAGCATTGTATGCCGATGATCTCCTTGTGTACATTACGACTCCCATGGTTTCCTTGCCATCTTTGACCGGGGAATTTGAGCGATTTGGTCATTTGAGTAATTTTAAAGCCAACTATTCTAAATCGGAGGCATTGAATATATCTATCGATACTGCTCTAGCCACCCATCTCGCTCGTGTTTTCCCATTCAAATGGCAATCTAAATCTCTAAAATATCTAGGGGGTGCATATTCCCACACAACAGTCGGATTTGTTCGCTTTGAATTACACACCCATTCTGCAGCGCACCTTGAAGGATTTAATGTCATATGGTGGGAACCGCATATCATGGTTTGGGCGCATTAACGCGGTTAAAATGGACATTCTGCCCAAATTCCTATACATATTCCAAACCGTCCCTATCATAATTCCAATGAGCTTCTTCAAAACCTTACATAGGGCCATAACTAAATTTGTTTGGGGCTCCTCTAAGCCTCGTGTTCGTTTTCCTGTCCTTAGTCGGCCGAAAGTGGAGGGGGGGGCAGGATTGCCGGATTTTAAACGCTACCACCAAGCTGCGGTCCTCATGCGATTGGTAGACTGGTTCCGCTCAGGTACGGGTAAGCAATGGGTGCGCATTGAAAAGGCTATGTCTCCCCTAGCACTGTCGTCTCTGTCTTGGTTGTCTGCTCTTCAGCGACCTTCATCTTCTCTGCCTTCCCTCACACGTCAGTTTCTTGTAGTCTGGGAGCGGATCATTGCTACGATGGACATTGTTCACCGTCCAGGTCCTCTAAGTCCTCTTTTTGATGATCCTTCCTTCCCTCCGGTGGTGGGTGTGGACACATTCCTCTGTTGGGAGAGACAGGACGGTGGTTTCTTGGCTAAGACTCTTACACCTGAGGGTACAATCTTGTCACAGTCTGTTGTCTCTGAGGCCTGCCCGGGGGGACGTCCGGTTTGGTGGTCCTATTTTCAGTTGCGCTCCTACCTTTCTTCCATGGGCGACCGTCTTGTATTGCTGCAGGATAAGACTCCTCTGGAGCTTTACTTGTTGTTGACTACTGCCCCCTCTCATGTGTTGTCCTATTTACACGGGATCCTTCTACCTAAATACGATTACTCTCAGCTGACATTCACTACCGCATGGGATGAGGAATTGGGGACTCGACACTCTGCTGAGGAGTGGGGCACATCTTTCTTCCTGGCACATAAGCTACCGACCTCGTGCTTTGCCCAGGAAAAAAATTATAAGATTCTCACAGATGGTACCGCTGTCCTTCTTTGCTGCATAGGATATTCCCTGATGTATCTGATGAGTGCTGGAGGTGTGGGGAGGCTCCTGGAACCATGCTGCACATTTGGTGGGGTTGTCCCAAGCTTCGTCCGTTTTGGGAAAAAATTTTTGATCTTGGTAACAAACTTTTTCATACTGAGGTTCAGACTTCGGCCTCCATTGGCTTACTTTCCATGGTTCCTGGATCACTCCCACACCTCAAAAAGAGTGTCTTTCGGCATTTTTTGACCGCAGCAAGAACAGTGATTCCTCGTCATTGGAAGTCCAGCACTGTACCTTCCTTGAAGGAATGGGTGACGGAGGTGAACGGAATTATGAGGATGGAGGAGTTGATGTCTGCTGATCAGGGTAAAACTGAGCTCTTTGTCCGCACTTGGGCAGTGTGGTCTGGATTCCGGGGTGGTAATGATCTACCTCTCTGGCTGGATGGCCTCTTTTGAACACCTATATAAGCCTACCTTTTGCGTGCTAGGTCTGTATGTGTTTCCCCTTGTTGTCTTGTGTCTGTGTTAGTCTGACGTATAATGTGCACTTATATGCGATCATTTTTATCCAACTGTGGGGACTGGCTTCCCTAAATAATGCACTATCTTTGCTGCACTTATGGTATTGTTATTCTTATTGCATTCTTATTTAGTTTTTGCTTACTGATTAGGAGGTTACCTCCTACTGTTGTTTCTATGTCTTTGTATATTTTATGCGATATTGAAGTGGTTATATTGCACTGTGTGTGAATTTTGCAAATTTATGAAACCATGTGTATGCTGTTATGTTTTGTATATTTTCAAAATAAAAATCTTTGATAAGGAAAGAAAATAAAATTTGAAAACAAAAAAAAACACTTTTTGTAATATATATCTATATATATATATATACACACACACACACAGACACACACACACACACACATATATATCTATATATACGCAGACACACACATATATATATATATATTGTCACGAAAGGTCTGTGGACCCGCTGGGCCGTACCGCCTTGGCGGTAGGGCAGCTGGCCAACAGGGTGCAGGACAATGTCTATAGTTCGTATAGAGGGTACCTGTGGCGGCACGGACAGTAGCTTGGCAGAAACTAGGCAGCAGGTGACGACAGGCGTGCGTAGGCAGTCAAGCGTGGTATCCGGCACGGCACGGCAATGGAAAGCACGGCACAGCAGGGCAATGGCAAGCACGGCACAGCACGGCAATAGCAAGCACGGGATATAGGAACAGGAGCAGGAACGGGAGACACTGGGATCAGGAAAAACTAAGGGACCAATTTGCATAGACAGACTAGGAATACACAACAACGCTCAGGCATCGAACTAGGGGGCTGGACCCCTCTTATAGCCCAGGGTACTCACGGGTCAAAGGTCGTTCATGATGTCCGGTGCGCGCGCTGCCCCTTTAAGAGCGGGGACGAGCATGCGCGTGCACCCTGCGGGCTCCGGCGGAGGTGAGTGGATGCAAGCGCTGGCGTCTCCTGAGGAGGAGGCTGGGGCCAGCGCTTGCCGACCCGTGGCTGCGGCTGTCAGCGGGAGGCTGGAGCTGACAGCCCGCAGCCACGGATATTACAGTATCCCCCCTCTTACGCCCCCACTTCTTGGGACCGGAGCGAGAGAGAAACTTCTTTAGAAGAGTAGGGGCATTGAGGTTCTACTCTGGCTCCCAGGACCTCTCTTCGGGACCAAACCCCCTCCAATCCACGAAACAAAAGGTCTTTCGTCTCACTCTCTTGGTGTCCAAGATCTCCTTGACCTCAAAGATGTTTGAGGAGCCGCTGGGAGCAACCGCAGGGCTGGGAGTCTTGGAATAGCGGTTTAGGATCACAGGCTTCAGGAGGGAGACGTGGAAGGAGTTGGGAATCCTGAGGTTAGGAGGCAGCCGAAGCTTGTAGGCGACAGGGTTGATCTGCTGCAGGACCTCGAATGGGCCGAGGAACCTGGGGGCAAATTTACATGATGGCACCTTCAGTCGGATATTCCTGGACGACAGCCAGACCCTAGTGCCAGGAAGTAACCGAGGGGGCTCTCTTCTCTTTGTGTCAGCCCTCCGTTTCATGCGGTCAACTGCCACTAGGATGGAGGATCGAGTCTGCTGCCAGATCTGCAAAAAGTCTCTAAACGTGGAGTCCGCTGCAGGGTACCTCAGAAGCATCAGGCATTGGAAGAGGAACTCGTGGATGCTGGCCATAGACAATGCGAAACGGAGTACTCCTAGTAGACTCACTGGTGTGATTGTTATAGGAGAACTCCGCCCATGGGAGCAGCTGCACCCAGTCATCATGCTGCTTGGAGATGAAGTGGCGTAGGTAGTTCTCCAAAATCTGGTTGATCCTCTCTACCTGACCATTAGACTGAGGATGGTAGGCAGATGAAAAGTCCAACTTTACGCCAAGAAGTCCGCAGAGGGCTCTCCAGAACCTTGAGGTAAACTGAACCCCCCAATCGGACACAAAATGCTGTGGCAAGCCGTGCAGGCGGAAGATGTGTTGAATAAATAACTTTTCCAACTGAGGAGCGGAAGGAAGACCGGTCAGAGGAACGAAGTGGGCCATCTTCGAAAATCGGTCCACCACTACCCAGACAGTACTGCATCCAGCAGAGAGAGGCAGGTCCATGATAAAGTCCATCGCTATATGCTGCCAGGGAGCAATGGGCACAGGCAATGGCTGGAGCAGGCCAGCAGGCCTGGAGTGGGTGGCCTTGTTGGCTGCACATACAGCACAGGAAGAAACGAAGTCCATAATATCCTTGAGCAGCGTGGGACACCAGAAATGACGAGCAATTAAATCCCGGCTCTTACGTAACCCCGCGTGACCTGCCAGTCTAGAGTGACCCCAGTGGAGGATTCTTCCACGATCAGCCAGGCGCACAAAAGTCCTCCCAGGGGGAATGTCCCCAACCTGCAGTAGATTGACGGAGACAATACAGGATGGTTTGATAATATTCTGTGGATTCTCAATGGTGTCTTCTGTCTCGAAAGAACTGGACAAGGCATCGGCCCTCACATTCTTGTGGGCCGGGCGATAATGAAGTTCAAACAGAAACCTAGCAAAGAACAGTGACGACCTGGCCTGACGAGGGTTCAGACGTTGGGCCCTCTGGAGGTAGGTCAGATTCTTGTGGTCCGTAAAAATCAAGATCGGGTGAGCTGCGCCCTTTAGTAGATGTCTCCACTCCTCCAGAGCCAATTTGATGGCCAGTAACTCCCGATCCCCAATCGAGTAGTTACGTTCTGCGGAAGAGAAGAGCTTAGAGAAGTATCCACATACCATTGACTTGCCCTTGGGACCTCTCTGGAACAGGAGTGCACCAGCACCGACAGAGGATGCGTCCACCTCCAACGAGAACTGTAGAGAGATATCCGGATGATGGAAGATAGAAGCTGACGTGAAGGCACTCTTCAGGCTATTGAATGCAGACTCTGCCTCGGGAGTCCATACCTTGGCGTTCATACCCTTCTTAGTAAGTTTAGAGATGGGAGAAGTCAGTGAAGAGAAGTTCGGAATAAACTGCCTGTAAAAGTTAGCAAATCCCAAAAAGCGTTGTATGGCCCTCAAGCCTTGAGGACGTGGCCACTCCAGGACAGACTTCACCTTCTCAGGATCCATCTCGAGGCCTTGATTCAAGACGATGTAGCCCAGGAAGGGTAGAGCATCCTTGTCAAATACGCACTTCTCCAACTTGGCGTACAGACGATTCTCCCTTAACCGTAGCAGAACTTGACGGACATGTCTCTGGTGTGTCACCGGATCTGGGGAGAAAATCAAGATGTCATCAAGGTAGACTACAACACAAACGTATAGGAGGTCACGGAAAATGTCATTCACAAACTCCTGGAAAACCGCGGGAGAATTACACAGGCCGAAGGGCATTACAAGATACTCATAGTGTCCATCACGGGTGTTAAATGCAGTCTTCCATTCATCGCCCTGGCGAATCCGGATTAGGTTGTAAGCCGCACGCAGATCTAGTTTGGAAAAAAAATTTGCACCACGTATTCGATCAAATAGTTCAGAGATCAGTGGCAATGGATATTTACTTTTCACCGTTATCTGGTTAAGACCACGGTAGTCGATGCAAGGGCGAAGAGAGCCATCATTTTTTTTGACGAAGAAGAACCCGGCTCCTGCCGGGGAGGAGAACTTTCGTATGAAGCCCCTCTCTAGGTTCTCCTTCACATAGGCGGACATGGACAGAGTCTCTGGCAAGGAGAGAGGATATACCCTACCACGGGGAAGGGATGAACCATGTAGCAGTTCAATAGGGCAGTCATACGCCCATTGTGGGGGCAAAGTCTCCGCCTCCTTCTTGCTGAAGACGTCCGATAAAGCGGCATAATGACCCGGCAATCCTGCCAGTGACCGAGGCAGCGAAGGCTGAGCCGAACGGATCCTCACCAGGCAACGACCCTGACACTCCGGGCCCCACTGAAGAACTTCTCCAGAATTCCAGTCCAGAACTGGGGCATGCAGTCGGAGCCAAGGCAGGCCCAGCAACACAGGGTGAACCGCTTTAGGCAGGACATAGAACGACAGAAGTTCGGTGTGAAGAGCTCCCACTTGGAGCCTCAGCGGCTTGGTCACAGCGATAACTGGGTCTGGCAGAGGTAGTCCATTCACTGAGGCAACGGTCAATGGGCTCTCCAGGGGGGTGGTGGGTAATTGCAGACGATCCACCAGATCTCTGCGGATAAAATTAGCAGCGGATCCAGAGTCCAGATAAGCAGAGACCTGATGCGTTCTCTCGCCAACCACTATAGTCACGGGTATGGATAGTTGAGCCGGAAGATCATCTTGACCCAGGGTTGTTATTCCAAGCAACCCTAGGTTTTGGGACTTTTGGGGACACAGGCGCACTAGGTGGCCATCGAGGCCGCAATAAAGACAAAGTCCAGATGTGCGTCTGTGTAGTCTCTCTTGGGTGGATAGCTTATAACGGTCTGTTATTACTGACTTCTCAGGACGATCGGCATCAGAGGACAGCAGGGGTTGCTGCGACGTAGGGGCCAGACTAGGAAGAGCTCCCTCCCGTTGAACCTCTTGGAGGCGTTCACGGATCCGCATATCAATCCGGGCAGAGAGAAGGATGAGGTCATCCAGGGTAGACGGCAGATCCCAGGCGGCAAGTTCGTCTTTAATTCTGGAAGATAGCCCGTGCCAGAATGCAGCCATCAGAGCCTCATTGTTCCATGCGAGTTCTCCCGCCAGGGTGCGGAAGTGGATGGAGTATTCACTCACGGAGGTGTCTCCTTGGCGCAGGTCAATCAAGGAAGCCGCTGCAGATGAGACCCGGCTGGGCTCCTCAAACACCATGTGAAACGTCCGAAGGAAGGCAAGGAAGTCACGGGTCTCTGGTCCTTGTCTCTCCCAGACAGGGTTCGCCCATGCAAGGGCCTTTCCGGTGAGGAGAGAAATGATAACGCGACCCTGGCGCCGTCAGATGAAAATGTCCTAGCATACAAGCAGAAGTGGATCTGGCATTGATTGAGGAACCCGCGACAGGCACTTGCTTCTCCATCGTAGCGGTCAGGAAGGGGCAGAGAAACACGTGGGTCAATACTGCCAAGTGGTGTAGACGGAGGCTCCACATCTCCAGGAGGTGTAGTAGGAGGAACAATATTGCCAGGAGGTGTAGTAGGAGGAACAGCAGCTTGTGCCTCCTGCTGACGTGCAAGAATGTTCAACGCCTAGAGGAGTTGGTCCTGTCGGGACCGAAGGTCCAGCATATCCGCTCGCATCTCTTGCGTCGTCGTCATAACTTTGAACCGACCAGCGGGGTCCATGGCCTGAGCGTACTGTCACGAAGGGTCTGTGGACCCACTGGGCCGTACTGCCTTTGCGATAGGGCAGCTGGCCAACAGGGTGCAGGACAATGTCTATAGTTCGTAAAGAGGGTACCTGTGGCAGCACGGACAGTAGCTTGGCAGAAACTAGGCAGCAGGTGACGACAGGCGTGCGTAGGCAGTCAAGCGTGTTATCCAGCACGGCACGTCAATGGCAAGCACGGCACAGCATGGCAACGGCAAGCACGGCACAGCACGGCAATAGCAAGCAAGGGATATAGGAACAGGAGCGGGAACGGGAAACACTGGGATCAGGAAACACTAAGGGACCAATTTGCATAGACAGACTAGGAATACACAACAACGCTCAGCCATCGAACTAGTGGGCTGGACCTCTCTTATAGCCCAGGGTACTCACGGGTCAAAGGGCGTTCATGATGTCCGGTGCGCGTGCTGCCCCTTTAAGAGCGGGGACGAGCGTGCGCACGCACCCTGCGGGCTCCGGCGGAGGTGAGTGGATGCAAGCGCTGGCGTCTCCTGAGGAGGAGGCTTGGGCCAGCGCTTGCCGACTCGTGGCTGCGGCTGTCAGCGGGAGGCTGGAGCTGACAGCCCGCAGCCACGGACATTACATATATATACATATACACTTATATACACACATATATAAATATACACTTACATACAGTGAAGGAAATAAGTATTTGATCCCTTGCTGATTTTGTAAGTTTGCCCACTGTCAAAGACATGAACAGTCTAGAATTTTTAGGCTAAGTTAATTTTACCAGTGAGAGATAGATTATATTTAAAAAAAACTGAAAATCACATTGTCACAATTATATATATTTATTTGCATTTTGCACGAGAAATAAGTATTTGATCCCTTTGGCAAACAAGACTTAATACTTGGTGGCAAAACCCTTGTTGGCAAGCACAGCAGTCAGACGTTTTTTTTGTACTTGATGATGAGGTTTGCACACGTTAGATGGAATTTTGGCCCACTCCTCTTTGCAGATCATCGGTAAATCATTAAGATTTCGAGGCTGTCGCTTGGCAACTCGGATCTTCAGCTCCTTCCATAAGTTTTCGATGGGATTAAGGTCTGGAGACTGGCTAGGCCACTCCATGACCTTAATGTGCTTCTTTTTGAGCCACTCCTTTGTTGCCTTGGCTGTATGTTTCGGGTCATTGTCGTGCTGGAAGACCCAGCCACGAGCCATTTTTAATGTCCTGGTGGAGGGAAGGAGGTTGTCACTCAGGATTTGACGGTACATGGCTCCATCCATTCTCCCATTGATGCGGTGAAGTAGTCCTGTGCCCTTAGCAGAGAAACACCCCCAAAACATAATGTTTCCACCTCCATGCTTGACAGTGGGGACGGTGTTCTTTGGGTCATAGGCAGCATTTCTCTTCCTCCAAACACGGCGAGTTGAGTTAATGCCAAAGAGCTCAATTTTAGTCTCATCTGACCACAGCCCCTTCTCCCAATCACTCTCAGAATCATCCAGATGTTCATTTGCAAACTTCAGACGGGCCTGTACATGTGTCTTCTTGAGCAGGGGGACCTTGCGGGCACTGCAGGATTTTAATCCATTACGGCGTAATGTGCTACCAATGGTTTTCTTGGTGACTGTGGTCCCAGCTGCCTTGAGATCATTAACAAGTCCCCCCCGTGTAGTTTTCGGCTGAGCTCTCACCTTCCTCAGGATCAAGGATACCCCACGAGGTGAGATTTTGCATGGAGCCCCAGATCGATGTCGATTGACAGTCATTTTGTATGTCTTTCATTTTCTTACTATTGCACCAACAGTTGTCTCCTTCTCACCCAGCATCTTACGTATGGTTTTGTAGCCCATTCCAGCCTTGTGCAGGTCTATGATCTTGTCCCTGACATCCTTAGAAAGCTCTTTGGTCTTGCCCATGTTGTAGAGGTTAGAGTCAGACTGATTAATTGAGTCTGTGGACAGGAGTCTTTTATACAGGTGACTATTTAAGACAGCTGTCTTTAATGCAGGCACCAAGTTGATTTGGAGCGTGTAACTGGTCTGGAGAAGGCTGAACTCTTAATTGTTGGTAGGGGATGAAATACTTCTCCTTGGCTCCTGACGCCCCTGAACTTTCCTCTGTTGATCGTTTTTTCTCTGCCCTCGGACTCATTTACGACGAGACTGACAGGACTGCCTTAGCCGAGAGTCAGCTGGTGACCTACGTCAGGGTAGGAGACCGGTTGAGGAATACTGTTCTGATTTTAGAAAGTGGTGCGTAGCTTCTCGGTGGAACGATCCGGCCCTAAGGTGCCAGTTTAGGTTAGGATTATCTGACGCCCTGAAGGATCTGCTGGTTAGCTACCCCTCTTCTGACTCCCTTGACCAGGTTATGGCCCTAGCAGTACGACTTGACCGACGTCTCAGGGAACGTCAGCTTGAACGTTTCAATGTGCTCCCCTCTGACTTTTCTGCGATCCCCCCCGAGGTCCCGTCTCCTCGCCCCTCCACGGAGGACTCGGAGGTACCTATGTAACTCGGGGCCTCCATGTCCCCTCCACAACGTAGGGAGTTTCGCAGAATGAATGGTCTCTGCTTCTACTGTGGGGATGACAAGCATCTACTGAACACCTGTCCCAGGCGCAAGAATAAAAAGCCGGAAAACTTCCGCGCCTAAGTGATCATCGGGGAGGTCACTTGGGCGCACAGGTATTTCCCGTTAATGTGAAACGCAATAAAATTTTGCTTCCCTTTCAGGTCTCGTTTGCTGGCCGGTCTGCCACGGGCAGTGCTTTCGTGGATTCTGGCTCATCTGCTAATATCATGTCTGTGGAATTTGCTATGTCTCTAAAGATGCCTTTTATTGATTTACCTTATCCTATCCCTGTAGTAGGTATCGACTCAACTCCCCTTGCTAATGGTTATTTTACTCCGCATACTCCTGTTTTTGAACTCCTGGTTGGCTCCATGCATTTGGAGCAGTGCTCTGTACTGGTGATGCAGGGATTATCGTCTGATCTGGTATTAGGTCTTCCCTGGTTGCAGTTGCATAATCCCACGTTTGATTGGAATACTGGGGATCTCACCAAATGGGGTAGTGAATGTCTTATGTCATGTCTTTCTGTTAACTCTATTTCTCCCCGGGAGGAGGTAAACACGCTTCCTGAGTTTGTTCAGGACTTCGCCGTTGTGTTTTCTAAGGAGGCCTTCGAGGTGTTGCCCCCCCATAGAGATTACGATTGCGCCATCAATTTGGTGCCTGGTGCCAAGCTTCCTAAGGGTAGGATATTTAATCTTTCATGTCCTGAACGTGAAGCTATGAGGGTGTATATCCAAGAATGCCTGGCCAAGGGTTTCATTCGCCCCTCGACTTCTCCTGTAGGTGCTGGCTTTTTCTTCGTGGGGAAGAAGGATGGTGGTCTTAGGCCGTGCATTGATTATCGTAACCTGAATAAGATCACCGTAAGGAACCAGTACCCACTTCCTTTGATTCCGGATCTTTTTAATCAGGTTCAGGGAGCCCAATGGTTTTCTAAGTTCGATCTACGGGGGGCATATAACCTTATCCGCATCAAAGAGGGGGATAAGTGGAAAACTGCGTTCAACACACCCGAGGGTCATTTCGAATACCTGGTCATGCCCTTTGGGTTGTGTAATGCCCCTGCTGTCTTCCAGAATTTTATTAATGAAATCCTGAGAGATTACGTGGGTAATTTTCTTGTTGTGTACCTTGATGACATACTGGTGTTTTCCAAGGACTGGTCCTCCCACGTGGAGCATGTCAGGAAGGTGCTCCAGGTCCTTCGGGAGAATAATCTGTTTGCTAAGACTGAAAAATGTGTCTTTGGGGTACAGGAGATACCATTTTTTGGGCAAATCCTCACTCCTCATGAATTCCGCATGGACCCTGCCAAGGTTCAGGCTGTGGCGGAATGGGTCCAACCTGCCTCCCTTAAGGCGTTACAGTGTTTTTTAGGGTTCGCCAACTATTACAGGAGATATATTGCCAACTTCTCGGTCGTCGCTAAGCCTCTTACGGACCTTACTCGCAAGGGTGCTGATGTCCTCCATTGGCCCCCTGAGGCCGTCCAGGCCTTTGAGACCCTCAAGAAGTGCTTTATCTCGGCCCCCGTGCTGATTCAGCCCAACCAAGAGGAGCCATTTATTGTGGAGGTTGACGGAGGTGGGAGTGGGGGCCGTCTTGTCCCAGGGTACCAGCTCCCTCACCCATCTCCGCCCCTGTACTTACTTCTCTAGGAAGTTTTCGCCCACGGAGAGTAACTATGATATTGGCAACCGCGAACTTCTAGCCATTAAATGGGCTTTTGAAGAGTGGCGGCACTTCCTGGAGGGGGCCAGACACCAGGTAACGGTCCTTACGGATCACAAGAATCTGGTTTTCCTAGAATCGGCCCGGAGGCTTAATCCTAGACAAGCTCGGTGGGCACTATTCTTTACCAGATTTAATTTCTTGGTTACCTATAGGGCTGGGTCCAAGAATATTAAGGCTGATGCTCTGTCACGTAGTTTCATGGCCAATCCTCCTTCCGAGAAGGATCCTGCTTGTATTTTACCCCCTGGTATAATCGTTTCTGCCACGGATTCTGATTTAGCTTCTGATATCGCGGCTGATCAGGGTTCAGCTCCCGGGAACGTCCCTGGGGACAAACTGTTTGTTCCCCTGCATTACCGGCTAAGGGTACTCAGGGAAAACCATGACTCCGCTCTATCTGGTCATCCTGGCATCTTGGGCACCAAACACCTCATTACCAGAAACTATTGGTGGCCTGGGTTGCCTAAAGACGTTAGGGCTTACGTCGCCGCTTGTGAGGTTTGCGCTAGGTCCAAAACCCCTAGGTCCCGACCTGCGGGCCTACTACGTTCCTTGCCCATTCCCCAGAGACCTTGGACCCATATCTCCATGGATTTTATCATCGATTTGCCCCCATCTCAGGGCAAGTCGGTGGTGTGGGTGGTAGTAGACCGCTTCAGCAAGATGTGCCACTTTGTGCCCCTTAAGAAGCTACCTAACGCCAAGACGTTAGCTTCTTTGTTTGTGAAACACATCCTGCGTCTCCATGGGGCCCCAGTCAATATCGTTTCTGACAGAGGGGTACAATTTGTTTCCTTATTTTGGAGAGCTTTTTGTAAAAAGTTGGAGATTGATCTGTCCTTCTCCTCCGCCTTCCATCCCGAAACTAATGGCCAAACGGAAAGAACTAACCAATCCCTGGAACAATATTTAAGGTGTTTCATCCCTGACTGTCAATTCGATTGGGTCTCATTCCTTCCCCTTGCTGAATTTTCCCTGAATAACCGGGTCAGTAACTCGTCAGGGGTCTCACCGTTTTTCTGTAATTTCGGGTTTAACCCAAGGTTCTCCTCCGTTTCCCCTGGTTGTTCCAATAATCCTGAGGTAGAGGATGTTCATCGGGAACTGTGCACAGTCTGGGCCCAGGTTCAGAAGAACCTAGAGGCGTCCCAGAGCGCACAAAAGATTCAGGCTGATAGTAGACGTTCTGCTAACCCCCGGTTTGTCGTCGGGGATTTGGTCTGGTTGTCGTCCAGGAACTTGCGCCTTAAGGTCCCGTCCAGGAAGTTTGCTCCCCGATTTATTGGACCTTATAAGATCATTGAAGTCCTCAACCCTGTATCCTTCCGTCTGGAGCTGCCCCATCCTTTCGCATACATGACGTCTTCCATGCCTCCCTCCTTAAACGCTGCTCCCCGTCCTGGTCCCCCTCGAGGAAACCTCCTGTTCCCGTTCTCACCCCTGAGGGGGTGGAATTCGAGGTGGCCAAGATTATGGACAGTAGGATGGTCCAGGGCTCCCTCCAGTACCTGGTCCATTGGAGAGGATACGGGCCGGAGGAGAGGACTTGGGTACCGGCCCGTGATGTTCACGCTGGGGTATTGATCAGGAGGTTCCACCTTCTCTTCCCTACTAAACCGGGTCCTCTTAGTAAGGGTCCGGTGGCCCCTCATAAAAGGGGGAGTACTGTTAGGGATCTGCCAGGTACTACGTCTAGGTATACTCCTGGGATTAATCAATCCACACCTGAGGCCAGAGCTGTTAGACTGACACCGTCTCCCACCAACCAGGGTGGCAGGCTCAGGAGTGGGAGAGCCTATCGCGGCCTGGTCAGTCGGAGTTAGCTCCGCCCCCTGTCCTTTATTACCTGCCGTGTTCTCTTCCTCAGTGCTTGTAATTCTTCTGGATTCCTGGCCTCTGCTGCTTGCTCCAGCCTGCTTCTGCCGTGCTTCTGCCTTGCTGCAGTTCCGCTTAACCTGCTTCGCTTTGCCCCTGGCTTGCTTCCTTCTCCGTGCTCACGTTGGTATACTCCACTTCATCCTGGTCCTGACTACTCATTCACCGCTCCGTTTCCTCGCGGCGTTCCGTGGGCTACTGCCCCTTCCCTTGCGTGTTCCCTGTTTGTTCTCCCGTGCACTTAGACAGCGTAGGGACCGCCGCCCAGTTGTGCCCCGTCGCCTAGGGCGGGTCGTTGCAAGTAGGCAGGGACAGGGCGGTGGGTAGATTAGGGCTCACTTTCCCTTCACCTCCTTCCTGCCATTACAACAATGCAAATAAATATATATAATTTTGACTATGTGATTTTCTTTTTTTTTTTTATATATATAATCTATCTCTCACTGGTAAAATTAACCTAGCCTAAAAATTCTAGACTGTTCATGACTTTGACAGTGGGCAAACTTACAAAATCAGCAAGGGATCAAATACTTATTTCCTTCACTGTATATATATATATATATATATATATATATATATATATATATATACATATACACACACACATATATATATATATACACACACGAACACACACACATATATATACACACACACACATATATATACACACATACACATATATACACACACATATATATACACACATATATAGATATACACACACACATACACATATATAAACACACACATATATACATACACACACATATATGTATATATATATATATATATATATACACACGCACACACACACACATATATATATATATATATATATACACACACACATATATATATATATACACACATATATACATACATATATATAGACACAAACACACATATATATATATATATATATATATATATATACACACATATATATACACACACACACATTTATATATATATACACTACCGTTCAAAAGTTTAGGGTCACTTAGAAATTTCCTTATTTTTGCAAGAAAAGCACAGTTTTTTTTCAATGAAGATAACATTAAATTAATTAGAAATACACTCTATACATTGTTAATGTGCTAAATGACTATTCTAGCTGCAAACGTTTGGTTTTTCATGCAATATCTACATAGGTGTATAGAGGCCCATTTCCAGCAACCATCACTCCACTGTTCTAATGGTACATTGTGTTTGCTAACTGTGTTAGAAGGCTAATGGATGATTAGAAAACACTTGAAAACCCTTGTGCAATTATGTTAGCACCGCTGTAAACAGTTTTGCTGTTTAGAGGAGCTATAAAACTGACCTTCCTTTGAGCTAGTTGAGAATCTGGAGCATTACATTTGTGGGTTCGATTAAAATCTCAAAATGGCTAGAAAAAGAGTGCTTTCATGTGAAACTCAACAGTCTATTCTTGTTCTTAGAAATGAAGGCTATTCCATGCGAGAAATTGCCAAGAAACTGAAGATTTCCTACAACGGTGTGTACTACTCCCTTCAGAGGACAGCACAAACAGGCTCTAATCAGAGTAGAAAGAGAAGTGGGAGGCTCCGCTGCACAACTGAGCAACAAGACAAGTACATTAGAGTCTCTAGTTTGAGAAATAGACGCCTCACAGGTCCTCAACTGGCAGCTTCATTAAATAGTAGCCGCAAAACGCCAGTGTCAACGTCTACAGTGAAGAGGCGACTCCGGGATGCTGGCCTTCAGGGCAGAGTGGCAAAGAAAAAGCCATATCTGAGACTGGCTAATAAAAGGAAAAGATTAATATGAGACGCAGAACAACTGAAAAGATGCTGGAAGAGTGCCTGACGCCATATGTCAAGCATGGTGGAGGTAATGTGATGGTCTGGGGTTGCTTTGGTGCTGGTAAAGTGGGAGATTTGTACAAGGTAAAAGGGATTTTGAATAAGGCTATCACTCCATTTTGCAACGTCATGCCATACCCTGTGGACAGCGCTTGATTGGAGCCAATTTCATCCTACAACAGGACAATGACCCAAAGAACACCTCCAAATTATGCAAGAACTATTTAGGGAAGAAGCAGGCAGCTGGTATTCTATCTGTAATGGAGTGGCCAGCGCAGTCACCAGATCTCAACCCCATAGAGCTGTTGTGGGAGCAGCTTGACCGTATGGTACGCAAGAAGTGCCCATCAAGCCAATCCAACTTGTGGGAGAGGCTTCTGGAAGCATGGGGTGAAATTTCTCCCGATTACCTCAGCAAATTAACAGCTAGAATGCCAAAGGTTTGCAATGATGTAATTGCTGAAAATGGAGCATTCTTTGACGAAAGCAAAGTTTGAAGGAGAAAATTATTATTTCAAATAAAAATCATTATTTCTAACCTTGCCAATGTCTTGACTATATTTTCTAGTCATTTTGCAACTCATTTGATAAATATAAGTGTGAGTTTTCATGGAAAACACAAAATTGTCCGGGTGACCCCAAACTTTTGAACGGTAGCGTACACACACACATATATATATATATATATACACACACATATATATGTGTATACAGTGCATTCAGAAAGTCTTTAGACCCCTTCACTTTTTTCACATTTTGTTATGTTGAGGCCTTGTGCGAAAATAAAAAAAATTCCCGTTTTTCTCCATCATTTTGCACTCAAACCCCCATAATGACAAAAGTGGAAAAAAAAATTGGAAACATTTTTGCAAATTTATTAAAAATCAAAAACTTAAATTTTGCATGGACAAGTATTCAGACCCTTTGCTATGACTAGGGATGCACGATGCATCAAAACTTCGATACTGTTTCGATGCCGTGCACCTTCAAACGGTTCGATACCATTATTTCATGTATTTCGAAACTAAGCTGTGCCGCCGAACAGCTTAGCATTGTAACACATGAATGTATGAGAGCAGGGCTGCGGCTGTGTAATACTATTGAACTGGTCCAAATGAGGAATATGTGTTCTATGTATATCCACCCCAAAATATTAGAGAAGTGGTGGGACACATTGACGACAGACTCCTCAAAATATTCGAGTAGGTCGGGGCCACATTTGACCCCATGGCCATGCTAAATCCCTAAGGAATCTATCTAAAAATTATATTGTTATATTGTCTTACTAAGATTCATAAAAATCTACAAAGCGCGCCGGGGCGTCCTATCGTGTCGGGAAGGGATTCTCTGTTTAGTCCCTCAGCTGTCTTTTTAGATAAATTGCTTAGGGATTTAGCCATTTGAGCAAAATCCCATATCAAGGATACTGTGGATTTTCTTTCTAAAATACATGATTTGGTTATACCTGATGGGGCCTTTTTGGTCTCTTTTGACGTTGTCCCTTTGTACACCTCTATCAGTCATGATGGGGGTCTTCAGTGTGTCAAGAGAGCTCTGGATACCACTTATTATTACTTCAAATGTAAAGAATTTGCTTTGGGTCTGTTAGAGGTCATCCTGAGCTGGAATTATTTTCTATTTGGAAATCTATTTTATGTTCAGCTACGTGGCACGGCCATGGGGTCAAATGTGGCCCCGACCTACGCGAATATATACATGGCCGATTTTGAGGAGTCTGTCGTCTATGTGTCCCACCACTTCTCTAATTCTTTGGGGGTGGTGGCGAGACATAGACGACATATTCGTCATTTGGACCAGTTCATCTGAAACTTTAGACGTCTTTTTTGAGGTTTTTGAACTCGGCTGACTGTGACATCAAATTCACCATGGTGAAGTCTTGTGAATCCATTAAATTTTTGGATACTACAGTTTATATTAAACACCGCCTGTTGACGGACCTTTTCATCAAGCCCTCAGATCGTAACAACTTGCTTATGTATAATAGTCAACATCCAGGGAATATGGTTAGATCTCTACCATATAGCCAGATGCTAAGAGTAAAGAGAATTGTCGATGATGAGTCGGTTTTGACTGATCGACTAAATTATATGGGGCATAAATTTTGTAAGAGGAGTTATCCATATAAATTGATTGAAACACAGATAGCTAGGGCTATAAACTCAGATAGGTTCACCAAGAAGGTAGTTGATCACTCTAAAGTGAGACGTATCCCATGTGTTACGACCTTCAATGAACACAGTCCGCAAATTGCCCAGGTCATGCGGAAACATTGGCCAATGCTTAGTAATTTTTACGACATCTCTTCATTCCATTTACCCCCCTCTCTTTTCTTATAGGAGGTCTTTGAATCTGAAGGATAGATTAGGAAGCAATGACATTGGCCCTAAGGATGGAGGTAGACAACCACATGAATTGACTGTTCGAAAGGGCTGTTATCCATGTCTAGCTTGTGCTAACTGTGTAAGGCCAGATTCAGACTTACGTGATTTGCGTCAGTGCAGCCCGCGTGGTTTTCACGCGGCTCGCACAGACCTATACAAGTCTATGGGGCAGTGCAGACAGTCCGTGAGTTTTGCGCAGCGTGAGTCCGCTGCGTAAAACTCACATGTTCTATATTTAGGCGTTTTTCGCGCATCACACACCCATTGAAGTCAATGGGTGCGTGAAAATCACGCGCACTCCACGGAAGCCCTTCCGTGGGACGCCTGTTATTCGCGTAACAACAGTAAAAGAATGAATGTAAACAGAAAAGCACCACATGCTTTTCTGTTTACAAACATCCAAACGGAGTGTCATAAAGATGGCGGCTGCGCGAAAAGCACGCAGCCGCGCATCCATATGAACAGGACACACGGAGCTGTCACGCTGCTGCCACTCGCGCAAAACACTCACGTTCGTCTGAATCCGGCCTAAGGGGGATGTTTTCACTCACCCTACAAATGGTAAGACATATAAGATCCGTCATTATTTGACATGCAAGTCTGAATTTGTAATTTATGTCTTGATGTGTCCTTGTAAGCTCCTCTATGTGGGAGAAACTACCACTGAATGCAGGGTCAGATTGAACACGCATATATCTACTATATATACCAAAAAATTGGAATTGACGATTCCTAGACATTTTTGTGAATTATCACATATGGTCAACCAACTCAGATTCTGGATTGTTGATCATGTACCTGTATTAAGGCGTGGTGGAGATAGGGAAAAATTGCTGAAAAGGCGTGAGATTGAGTGGATCAGTAAGCTTAATACTCTTCAACCTAGTGGACTTAACTTTGAATATGGCTTGAAAGCATTTAGCTAAGTTTTAGGGTTCCATTGGCTCTGTAGACCTTGTGGTTCCCACTCAATATTTCTAGATCTTGGTTCTTTCAGTAGTAGTGAGGTTATTTTTCTTTACTATTTTCATACACGAATAATACCTTGCATTTTTATTGGTTTTTATATTGATTTTATCGATCGAATTGAGTTATGAACGTGGTCGCTCACCCATCTCTGAGACTCCCATCTTGGCCTTATTTGCTATATTGTATTATCGTTTTATTTAGTTTCTATGTCATTTACCTTGTGGTTACCAGATATGTAGTTTGACAACCTGTGATCATTGGTTTTGAATTTTGTAGTCAATGTAGTGCCACATAGCCTATTTGTAGTATATCTATTTGCAGGCACGCCTTGACATTAATAATAGCTGTTTTCAGCTATTTTCATTTTCACCCATAATACGACATTAGGTTGTCATCAGCTATCAGCGGAGCGATGCTTTGTTCTTTTGCACGCACGGTTTTGTTTAACAGGGTTACCTTGGTGATAATGATGACTGTCTATGAAGTTGCGGTCATGTGTTCTCTGAGAACCACATGACTCTGAGAACCACATGACTTTGATGGTTACATAGGCAACGTGTTACGCTGAATGCTGTTATTTACACAGCTGACCACGCTGATGGACACTCTTAATTTGGGTGAGTGGCAGGTTCATTTAACTGGTTCCCAACCGCTGGCTGTGTTTTTACGGCCAGCGGTCTGGGTCCTTAACCCGTTAGTGACCGCCAATACGCCTTTTCACGGCGGCCACTAACGGGCTTTATTCTGATGCATATGCCTTTTTACGGCACTGCATCAGGATAAGTAAATAGAGCAGGGAGCCGTCAAATCTCCCTGCTCTCAGCTGCCAGAGGTAGCTGAGGGCTGGGGGCGTCCCTGCTCTGCCGTGTGAGATCGATTTTAACCCCTTAGATGTGGTGCACAATAGCGTGCACCGCATCTGAGTGGTTTTGGAGAGAGGGAGGGAGCTCCCTCTCTCTCCCACCGACACCCGGCGATACGATCGCCGAGTGTCTGTGTCTCCAATGGCAGCCAGGTCTGCCTGGATCGAATGCCTGCTAGATCATGCTGGAGGCAGTGTATTGCAGTGTATTATAATAGCGATCGGAGAATCGCATATTAAAGTCCTCTAGTGGGACTAGTAAAAAAGTAAAAAAAAAGTTTAATAAAGTTAATTTTAAAAAAAATAAATGAAAAACCCACCTTTTCCCCTTACAAAATGCTTTACTATTAAAAAACCAAAATAAAGTAAAAAAGTTACACATATTTGGTATCGCCGCGTCCGTAACAACCCCCACTATAAATCTATCACATTATTTAACCCGCACGGTGAACGCCGTAAAAAATGTAATAAAAAACTATGGAAAAATTGCTGTTTTCTGTGAATCCTGACTTTAAAAAAATGTGATAAAAAGTGATCAAAAAGTCGCATCTACTCCAAAATGGTACCAATAAAAACTACAAGTCTTCCCGCAAAAAAAAAGCCCTCATACAACCGCATCGGCGAAAAAATAAAAACGTTACGTCTCTTCAAATATGGAGACACAAAAACAAATAATTTTGAAATAAAAGCGTTTTTACTGTGTAAAAGTAGTAACACATACAAAAACGATACAAATTTGGTATCGTTGCAATCGTAACAACCCGCTGAATAAAGTTATTGTGTTATTTATATCACACGGTAAACGGCGTAGATTTAAGACGCGAAAAAGAGTGGCAAAATTTCAGGTTTTTTTCTATTCCCCCCCAAAAAAAGTTAATAAAAGTTAATCAAGAAATAATATGTCCCCCAAAATGGTGCTATTAAAAAATACAACTTGTCCCGCAAAAAACAAGACCTTATACAGCTATGTCGACGCAAAAATAAAAAGGTTATAGCTCTTGGAATGCGACGATGGAAAAACGTAAAAAATGGCTTGGTCAATAAGGTTTAAAATAGGCTGGTCATTAAGGGGTTAAAACCCGAGCCATAGACTTTATACGGCTCGGATTTTAACTTGCTGCCCGAGCGATTGGGCAGCTGAATGTCGGGTCTCCTCCGGCTGTCTGTGACTGCCTGGGACCCTGAGGAGAAGATAGAAGCAGCTTTCGCTTTAGCTCCTGAATGAACGCTGTGTATAGGAATAGAGGCAGCGGCCGCGCCACTGTCTCTATTCCTCCCGGTGTTCATGTGACTGGTCACATGATCGCCGGGTGCCGTTACTGACGGACTGCTGCTGGGTTTTACTAGACCCAGTACAGCCCTTTTAGTGACAATCGTCACTATGAGAGGGCTGATTTCCCCTGTAACTGGGGCTGCTGTGCTGTACCTTTGAGGGACAGACCATAGTAATAAAAAAATAGTAAAGTGCAAAATTTTTTTTTATAATAAATACACATAAAATACCCACGCCCCCAAAAAAAAAACGTCCCCCCCGCCAATCATTGTTGTAACGCTAGCCCTGAGCCAATTACCCTAATATAGACATGTAGTATATTAAAATTTACAGTAGACGGGGGCGTGGCCTGGAGGTGAATGGCGGAAGACGCATAGTCGCTGAGCTCCAGGACAAGAAAGCCTAAAACGGCCCAAATAAACCGAACTAGCTGGGTGGAGTGAGGAAACCGGGGTACTCCTGAAGAAAAGATCCGACCTAGCCCTGTGTTGGGGGAGTAGAAGACAGCAGCGGAGGTGAGCGGAACTTGCTTGTGTCGGTCCCGTCGGCGACGAAGTCTTCCCGGCAAGTCTCAGTGACATCGGCGGTGAAGAGGATCGTACCAACCCGTGGCAGCGGGGACGACGTAGAACGGTGCTGAGGATCTTGTGGATACTTACCGGAGGCTACGGGGACGGGGTGAGTCGCGCGGAGAAGGGGTAATCTCTGGCGCGCCCTTCTTCCTTGGTCAGCCATTTTCTGCTTGGCGCTATCCAGCTGAACACGTGGTGGAGGCGGCAAGGTCTACAGTGCATTCCCTTAGAAACTAACGGAGGGGTAGTGCGGCAGTGAAATGCTCGAGTACCTGCTGGCAGCTACACGCAGTGGAAGGTCCCTGGAGGATTGTAACACTCACTTCCTTCGGCTTGGATTGAGTCTGGCGGCCATCTTTTGTGGGGGCCTGGCCTGAGTGAGCACGAGGCAACAACGTGGGGGATATTCTGTCCGGTCTCTGAGCTCTTAAGAGAGGAAGGAAATCCTCGTTCGTATTCTAATAAATAGCCATTGAATTGAATTCCTAAGTCAAAGGGGGATTGCACTCCTGGTTTTTTGGAGCACCACTACATGCCTCAGGTTGCAGTCAGATGAAGCATATCAGGTCAGTGTACAGGGGTTATACCTGTACTGAGTGTAAGCTCAAAATTATGCGGCATGTTCATTACAATTGTATAAGGACAGATTGTCTGTTTGCTCAATTTAATAGTACACTGTACACGGTATTCATCTGTCTACATTTCATCTAATCTTCTGTGGGAGAATGGGAGTCACATCCAAAATGAACACTAAAGCCAAACCTGCTAAACTTACTGAGTTTTTCAACCCTTCCACTTCTCAACAATCTGGTGTGAACAAACACATGCCTTTTACTCCATCCTCACCTTCTCCGTCATCCAGAGCGAAATCTGTAGATAATGATATGCATGATGAGATGGATTCTCAACCAGTCTCTGAGCCCATGATTAAAAGGCTGCTAGATTCATTGAGAGAATCACTCCAAACAGATATACGACAAGTTATTGGAGATCTGAGAACAGATATTCAAGCTATAGCTTCCAGAACAGATCATATGGAACATAAGATGGAGGAATTTGTTAAATCCCACAATATGCTCATTGATGCTAATTCAAATTTAGAGGAGGAGGTGATGAGACTCTCCAGCAAAGTTTTGGATCTAGAAGATAGATCTCGCAGAAATAATGTCCGCATCAGGGGTATACCGGAAACGGTCACTCCGGATCTTCTGCCTCAATACCTTACCGATATGATGGCCATTGTCCTACCACAAAAAAACACTCAAGAGCTTCTAATTGACAGAATTCATCGCATACCTAAACCCAAACATATTACTGCACATCTTCCTCGCGACACGATAGCACGCATTCATTTCTTTCATGTGAAAGACGAATTTTGAAGCTGTCTGAAGGCCTCTCCTGAGCTTCCAGAAAGGTTTAAAGACATTGCTCTATATCCGGATCTTTCGGCAGCGGCCATGCTACGACGCAAGGAGTTTGCTTCCTCGACAAAAATCCTAAGGGATAACGCTATTCTATACAAATGGGGATTTCCAATGAAGATCATTATCACAAATAAAGGAAAACAACATGTTTGTTTCACTCCAGCAGCAGTGAAAGAGCTTCTTCATTCCTGGAATCTGCTGTCGTCGTCTTCACAGAGTCCTGCCCGTCCTCCTAACATCAGACCGGAGATTGTTGCCCCATTATGGTCCGATAATGGAAGGAGATCCAGACGTCGGTTGCCCGTCTAATGGTTGTAGCATCAGAGATACTACTTTCTCGTCAAGGCTTTCGTGAAGCGTCCGGGACGTTCTCCATTCCTTCTCCTGTTCCGGTAACTTTTACTTTACAGGAAAGCCGAACTTGTGTCTCTATGTCCTTTTCCCTGAAAGAGGGAATGTCCTGTTTGGTAATCTTGAAGTATTACCTGTGCTTTGTTTTGGTTTTTTCTTTTGTCTGTGCGCTGTATCATATCTCATGGTGTGTTTATCATAACTCCTGATGGGTCTTAAGCTACTCTTGATTAATGATCATGGTCTGAATTCACCCTTCCGACGATCCATGTTGTGGAAAGAAGCCCTCCAGTCTTCTTGTGACATTTTATGTGTACAGGAATCGCATTTACTCACAAGAGATTATAAATTACTTAAACATAGAAAGTTTCCTCATATGTATTATGAATCTAATGATGTGGGGTGATTATTGCTGTAAAAGAAACCGTTGCATTTAAGTGTCTTCAATCTTATTCTGATCCACAGAGCAGATTTATAATCTTGGTGTGTGAACTTGATAATATTGTTTATACCTTAGTTTCATTGTACGCTCCTAACGTTAGGCAACTAGCTTTTATTAAGAAAGTGATCTCAAAAGCCAAAGAGTACCAAAAAGGGGGGTTAATAATATGTGGAGACTTCAATGTAGTGGTAAATAAGGATATAGACCGCTCTGACGGGGGCAATAGATTGACTCAGGAGTTAAATTTATTGATAGGGGAGGCAGAACTTCATGACGTTTGGCGGTATCAACACGCGGCAGAAAGGGATTACACGTTTTATTCTTCACCGCACAAATTGTATTCTAGGATTGACTTATTTTTAGTCTATCGGCAAGTTCTTTTGAACTCGCATTCTTCTAACATCGGTGTAATTACTTGGTCAGATCATGCCCCAATTGATCTCATAATTTCAGATCAATACACCTCACTTCCTAAATCTCCCTGGTGCTTAAAGAGGCTCTGTCACCAGATTTTGCAACCCCTATCTGCTATTGCAGCAGATAGGCGCTGCAATGTAGATTACAGTAACGTTTTTATTTTTAAAAAAACGAGCATTTTTGGCCAAGTTATGACCATTTTTGTAGTTATGCAAATGAGGTCATAACTTGGCCAAAAATGCTCGTTTTTTAAAAATAAAAACGTTACTGTAATCTACATTGCAGCGCCTATCTGCTGCAATAGCAGATAGGGGTTGTTGCAAAATCTGGTGACAGAGCCTCTTTAAATACTTTTTAAATTCTCCAACACTCTTGTCATCTATAGGACAAGCTTTGGAAGAATTCTTTGAAATTAATGCCCCCTCTGGTTCCTCCCCTGAGCTTCTTTGGTGCACACATAAAGCTTTTGTTAGGGGGTTGTTCCTTCAGGCTGCAGCTAGCGCTAAAAGAGAGAGAACTAAAGAATTTGATACTCTTATTGGCAATATACAATCCTTGGAAGCTCGGTTGAAAATGAACCCTTCAGAGTTAGTAAGAGAAGAATTAAGAACTACTCGAGAAAAACTGCGTGTACATCAGCTTTTCATGTATGAAAAAACACTAAAAAAGTAAAATATTGGCTAAGCGAGTGAAGCAACACATAGCAAAAATTGCTTGGATAAAAAAAGACAGATGGGTCAAGAGTTTATGATCCTCAAGATATTTCGGAGGCATTTGCGGAGTATTATAGTTCTTTGTATAATCTCAAAAATGATACTCAAATCCCTGCGGTGTCTAGAGAACAAGTTGATGTCTTTCTGGAAAAGGTGAAACTACCTAAATTGTCTGAAGCGCAGCTTAGTCAATTAAATGCTCACATATCTGTTGATGAAAAAGATTATTACTTCTTAGGTCGAAACACAATAAGTCTCCCGGGCCTGATGGCCTACCAAATGAATATTATAGATCATTTGCAGAAATTCTCTTACCCCACTTGAAGGGTATGTTTGAGGGATTTGCAGCCAATCCCAATCCCCCTCCAGAAATGTTAAAGGCCATTATTGTAACTCTTCCTAAACCTGGGAAAAGTCCAGATTCTCCAGCTAACTTTTGTCTGATTTCTCTTTTAAATTGCGACATAAAATTATATGCTAAACTCCTGGCGAATACGTTGAATGATTGCTTGCCTTCCTTGATAGCGTTGGACCAGGTGGGGTTCGTAAAAGGACGTCAAGCCAGTGACGGAACTCGAAGAATCCTAGATCTGATACAAATAGCTGGAGAGTCCAACAATGCGTCTCTTTTTATCTCCCTAGATGCCGAAAAGGCATTTGACTGAGTAAACTGGCAATATTTGGAAGGTACGTTAGAAACATTTGGGTTTAATTCCTTTATTAAAAAGGCCATTCTTTCTTTATATTCCACAACGTCAGCTAAGGTCCTATCTTCTGGTCTTTTATCCAGAGATATATTAATTACTAATGGTAATGATTTTTACTTTATGTATGGAACCCTTTGCAGAAATGATCCATAGTTCTAATAAGATCTCAGGCATTAGGGTAGGAACGGGAGAGCATAAAATAGGATTATATGCGGATAAGGTCATATTAACATGTTCCTCTCGTGTCTTTATCGGAATTAATGTCCATTATTTCATTGTACTCGGAAGTATCCTACTATAAATTGAATATTTCTAAATCCAAAATGTTAGCCATTAATATAGATCCTTTACTTAAAAATTCCTTGTCAGAGTTTCAAATGCGTTGGGCTACATCAGGACTTCCATACCTAGGAATAAAGCTATTCTCTTCAGTATCTCAAATATTAAGTAACAACTATATGGAGCTTATTGAGGGTTTGAAGTCGGAATGCACACGTTTGAATACTTTCCAGTTATCATGGATTGCCAGAATTAACTTGGTCAAAATGTTGTTACTTCCCAGATATTTGTACTTTTGTAGAACTATTCCCTTGCTGTTACCTGGGTCATTTGCTTCACAAATTAAAAAATTTTTCTTAACTTTATCTGGAATGGAAAAAGAGCAAGAGTAGCTAAAAATTTATTATTTCGTAAAGTTAAATTGGGAGGATTGGGGGTCCCAGATGTGGTTGCTTATAATGTAGCTGCAATTATGGATCAATTGCGCATGCTATGGAAGTATCCAGCCGCTAATTTATGGGCCCAGTTGGAAGGAGATATGTTCTCCCAGTCGTCCTTAAAAAGTCTTATGGCTGCATCCTATGTAGGGGCCAGCTTGCCCTGATCGGCTTCCGTAGCTGCCGGCAAGATGGCGCCGGGTCAGGAGCTGATCCGGCGTCATCAGCGGTGGAAGTCAGCTGTACTGTACAGCTGACATCCACCTGTAACGGCAGGAACCGGAGCTAGCTCCGATCCCTGCCATTAACCCCTTCGATGCAGCAATCGATTGCTGCATCGTAGCGGTTACTAGCAGATCGCCAGCCCTGTCAGGCAATCAGGACTGGCGACTGCTGTTATGGCAACAGGAGACACAATGGTCTCCTGCTCTGCCATTACGGAAGCCGATTTAGGCCCCGCCGGGAGGCGAAGCCTAATCGGCTTGCTGTCAGTGAATGACTGACAGATCTAATACATTGCACTACATAGGTAGTGCAATGTATTAGAAAAAAATAAATCTGACCGTTGGACCTTCAAGTCCCCTAGTGGGACTTGAGGAAAAACAGTAAAAAAAAGTATAAAAAAGTTTGGAAACAATAAAAGTTTCAAGTAATCAAAGAAAACACAATCCCCCTTTTACGCTTATCAAGTCCTTTATTATTGAAAAATAATAATAAACCATATGTATTTGGTATCGCCACGACCGTAACTACCTGAGGTATCAAAATATTATATTATTTATTGCATGCGGTGAACAGCGTAAAAAAAAAACGTAAAAAACTTTACCAGAGTCTCTGTTTTTTGGTCACTTTGCCCTACAAATATTAGAATAAAAGTGATCAAAAAGTCGCACGTATCCAAAAATGGTACCCATAAAAACTATAGCTCGTCCCGCAAAAAACAAGCCCTCATACAGCTCCGTCGACAAAAAAATTAAAAAGTTATGGTTCTCACAACTTGGCGACAGAAAAAATACATTCTTTTTACAAAAGTAATTTTATTGTGCAAAAAGTTGTAAAACATAAAAAAGTCCTATAAAATAGGTATCGCAGGAATCGTACTGACCCGCAGAATAAAGTTAACATGTAATTTATAACGCATGGTGAACGCTGTATAAAAAAACCGAAAAATGCTGTGCCAGAATTGCGTTTTTTTGTTTACCTGGCATCCCAAAAAATAGGATAAAAGGTGATCAAAAAGTTGCATGTACCCCAAAATGGTACCAATAATAACTACAGCTCGTCCCGCAACAAACCAGCCCTCATACCGCTACGTCTATGAAAAATAAAATTAGTTATGGCTCCAATAATTCAGGAAATAAAAAAATATGCAGTTGTGCCCGAGGGGAACATTTCTTCTGTTTCAAGAGGCGATTTATCAAGGACCTAAAATTAGGGAACCAGGAAGGGGAGAGCCCAAACATATCCGCTGGAAGCGACGGTGCCCGTATTATACCAGGACAACACTTTCCCAGCAAAATTCCCCAAACTACAAAGGTGCGGAGTGTGGACCAAAAGGGGGATAAGAAATGACACCATATATCAGTGCGACACCGGCCTGTGCAGAAAGGATTGCTTCACAGCGTAACACACATCTATGGATTATTTTATTTTTATTTTTTACCCCATTATTATACCACCTGACTATGCCCCTTATATACTCCGCCCCGCTTACATGTACCCCCACATTATAAATGGAAACACCAGCAATACTCAAACAAATATAGTACCAAGCAAAATCCGCTCTCCAAAAGCCAAATGGTGCTCCCTCGGCTCTGAACCCTACAGCGTGCCCAAACAGCAGTTTCCTTCAACATATATGGCATCGTCATACCCGGGAGAACCCTTTTAACAATTTTTGGGGTGTGTGTCTCCAGCGTCATAAGCTTGGCATGACATATTTGCCACTGAATGGCATATCTAGGGAAAAATATAAATTTTTAATTTGCACAATCCGCAGTGCATTCATTTATGGAAAAGACCTGTGGGGTGAAAATGCTCACTACACCCCTTAATAAATGCCTTGAGGGGTGCAGTTTCCATAATGGGGTCACTTCTCAGGGGTTTCTTTTTATTATTTCACATCTGAGCCTCTGCAGTTGTGAACCAATACTTTGTAAATCGCCAAATTAGGCCTCCACTCCGCATGGTACTCTTCATTCCTGAGCCCTGTCATATGTCCAGGCAAAAGATTAGGACCACATGTAGGGTGTTTCTAAAACCGGGAAACACCGCATAATAATTAGAGAGCTGTCTTGTTATGGTGGCACAAGCCGGGCACCACATATTGGCATATCTATGGAAAAAATCCCATTTTCACTCTGCAACATCGAGTGCACACTAATTTCTACAAAACACCTGCAGGGTTAAAATGCTTACTACACCCCTTGGTAAATGCATTGAGGGGTGTAGTTTCCAAAATGGGGTCACTTCTGGGGGGTTTCCACTGTTTTGGGCCCACAGGCGCCCAGAAACCAATCCAGCAACATCTGCACTCCAAATGGCGGTCCTTCCCTTCTGAGCCCTGCCGTTTGCCCAAACAGCAGTTTATGACCATATATGGGGTATTGCCGTACTCGGGAGAAATTGCTTTACAAATGTTGGTTTCTTTTTTTCCTTTATTTGTTGAGAAAATGAAAAAATTTGCGCTAAAGCTACGTCTTATTGAAGAAAAAGGATTGTTTTTATTTTCACTGCCCAATTCTAATAAGTTCTATGAAACATCTGTGGGGTCAAAACGCTCACTACACCCCTAGATGAATTCCTCAAGAGGTGTAGTTTCCTAAATGGAGTCACTTTTTGGGCGTTTTCATTGTTTTGTCCCCTCAGGGGCTTTGCAAATGTGACATGGCCTCCGCAAATCATTCCTGCTAAATGTGATCTCCAAAAGCCAAATGGCGCTCTTTCCCTTCTAAGCCTCGCCGTGTGTTCAAACAGCCGGTTATTACCACATGTGGGGTATTGTTTTACTCGGCAGAAATTGCTTTACAAATTTTGCAGTGCTTTTTCTCCTTTAGTCCTTGTGGAAATGAGAAAAAAAATCGCTAAACCTACATTTTCTTTGAAGAAATGTTGATTTTAATTTTCACGGCCTACTTCCAATAATTTCTGTAAAAAACCTGTGCGGTCAAAATGCTCACTACACCCCTAGATAATTTCCTTGAGGTGTGTAGTTTCCCAGATGTGGTCACTTTTGGGGGATTTTCACTGTTTTGGCACCGCAAGAGCCCTTCAAACCTGACATGGTGCCTAAAATATATTCTAACAATAATAAGGCCCCAAAATCCTCTAGTTGCTCCTTTGCTTATGAGGCCGGTGCTTCAGTCCAGTAGCATGCTACAGCCACATGTGGGATATTTCCTAAAACTGCAGAAACTGGGCAACAAATATTGAGTTGCATTTCTCTGGTAAAACCTTCTGTGTTATAAAAAAATTGTATTAAAAATTTATTTCTGCAAAAAAATATGAAATTTGTAAATTTCACCTCTACATTGCTTTAATTCCTGTGAAATGTGTAAAGGGTTAAGACATTTTCTAAATGCTGTTTTGAATACTTTGAGGGGTGAAGTTTTTAAAATGGGGTGACTTTTTGGGGGTTTCTAATATATAAGGCCCTCAAAGCCACTTCACAACTGAACTGGCCCCTGTAAAAATAGCCTTTTGAAATTTTCTTGAAAATGTGAGAAATTGCTGCTAAAGTTCTGAGCCTTGTAACGTCCTAGAAAAATAAAAGGATGTTCAAAAAACGATGCCAATCTAAAGTAGACATATGGGGGATGTTAATTAGCAAGAATTTTGTGTATTATAACTGCCTGTCTTACAAGCAGATACATTTAAATTGAGAAAAATGCTAATTTTTGCAATTTTTCGCTAAATTTTGGTGTTTTTCACAATTAAATACTGAACATATTGAGCAAATTTTACCACTATCTTAAAGTCCAATGTGTCACGAGAAAACAATCTCAGAATCGCTTGGATAGATGAAAGCATTCTGTAGTTATTACCACATAAAGTGAAACATGTCAGATTTGAAAAATGAGGCTCTGTCAGGAAGGTCAAAAGTGGCTAAAGAGGGAAGGGGTTAAAGGTTTGTGGAAAGAGGTTTATAAATTGATTAAAGAGATTACTGGGAAAGATATTCCTTACAAACCAGAATTGGCAGTTCTTGATATTGGGTTGGGAGATATTTCCTATGAATTTCGAGTAGTGATACATCACATATTCATTGCCACTAGGTTGTCCATTGCCAAGTCCTGGAAATATCATATATCGCCCTCTATATCAGAGGTAATTAGTAGAATAAATACTACTTACCAACATGAGTCTCTCTTATTGCAAAATCCTGCTATTCATGGTAAATGTTTGAAAAATTGGAAGATATGGATAGACTAGCGATATTATACGTAATGGTATATTGTATGATATGTTTGTAATTGAAATCTGTGATACAGCACTGTTGTTATTTTCACTGTTGTGTGTTGGTGCTCCTACAATGGTGTGATCTGATATGTATCCAATGTATTGATGCACTATTTGATGAAGGTCCTTGTTTATGGACCAATGTTTGGTGTTAACCTGTTTGAAAAAAGATCTGAATCTCAATAAAAACTAATGATTCAACAAAATTTACGGTAGACAATGACGATCACAAATAAAAGGTCTATTTTAGGGTAAAACTATGTTATTATCAAAAAAATAATAGCTGAAACGTAAAAAAGCTTATTTTTTTACTATTATTTTCAAACTTTATGAATAAAAATTCTAAAATAGCAAAAAGGATGTGTATAAAAACGATAAAAAAAGAAATCTGCATTGTCTACGGAAAAAACATCGCAAAAATCACGTCGTTAGCCCAACAAATAAAAACGTTATAGCCATTTAACTAACGCGTGCTAAAAATGGCTAAACGGTGTCTGGTCCTGAAGGCTCAAAATAGCCCGGTCCTGAACTGGTTAAATACTTAACACCTATTTTAAATACTTAATGACTACAGGTGATATCCACAATCTAGGGATGTGTTTTTTGCACCTTTATCCACTTGTACCTTTGATCCGTTGTTCATTTGTTACTGGAACCCCCTTTCAACTACTATTTTGACAATGTTGTTTGTCTTAAAGGGGTTGTTCAACTTCTGACAACTGATGACCTATCAACTGGATAGGTCATCAGTATGTCATGGTGCGGGTCCAACACCTGGACGCCGCACCGATAAGCTGCTCCAGTGGCCTGCGGGCACCGGGTGTTGTGGCACATAATGCTATGTACAGAGCTGGAAGCAGTTGGCTCCGTACATAGCATAGCGGCCGTGCTGCAGCTCTGCTCCTATTCACTTGAGTAGGAGGAGAGCTGCAGTACTGCAGCTCGGCCGCTATTCCGTGGCTGGAGCTAACTGCTTCCGGCATGTACGTCCAGTGCGCCCAGGTGTCAGACCCCCGCAGATTATGTAGTGATGACCTATCCGGTGGATGTACTTTATTTTGATCACTGTTATTTTTTTTTGTAATCCCACCCACAAGGGTGTGTATAAAAGTCTATGCTACACCTGATGCTTGACAAAGGCTGCATTGAGTAGCCGAAACGTTGCACTTTTCTGACGCCATCTGTTTGGAGTGCGGCCTCTCTTTTCTACTTCTTGTTTGGCCATTGTGGGATTTACAAGTCAGATCCCCGGAGGTTGGCACCCATCTGGGCCCTGTAGGCCTCTGTTGTTCTGCTGTGCTGCCCACACACTCTTTCCTATGCCCTGTCTTCGGGCGTTTACGTCTCTGACCTCCCATTGACATCAATGGAAATTAGAGAAAGCGTTTTTCACTGTGTTTATGGCCACGGGCGAAAAACGTGGCAAACGGCGTGCAGGCAGATAAAATTCTGCCTTAAAATTCCAGATGGAATTTTGAGGCAGAATTTTCTGCCTGTAAAAAACCTGTGTGTGAACGAGGCCTAACTTTTCTGATAGTTTTTATCTGGCAGTGGCTTTCCCACCTGCAGTGAAGATGCATCGTGCATGATTCTGGGGGAACCAGGGGAGATGGTTGTCTATTGAATGAGCAATTGGTTGACAGCTATCTTATGTGAATGGCCAACATAACTCGCAAAGAAAGTCTGAAACATACAGGTCTCATCAGTGGCTCACCCTCATCCTTTACACTGCAGCTATGCACATTACCAGGAAAAAAAAATACCAAGTGAATTGCCACATACATACTGAGCCTCAATGGAGGGGTTTGTGGCTAGAGCTCCACTAATAAACAGGCAGAAATACATGTAAATGTCAGAAGTAAAAAAAAACAAACACCGCATGGGTCTTGCGTGACACGCTTCCTGTTCGATGCATGACATTTCTGTAAATATGTCGGATAGTTGAAACAGGAGCGTTTCATAATTGTTATATCCCGTTAATAAATTTACTGACATCTTGCGGCCACGTTAAACCCAACACTTGACCTATTTACCCCTGACACACTATGCAACCACACGTACTGACTGTCGTCACGGAGCGACACAGAGACGAGAGAACTGACTGCTGCGGCCGTGTGACGACAGAAGGCGGGAGAGAGAGACACTTCCGGCTTCTCTATAGTGCGATCAGCTGCAGAACTCCTCCCCCTCTCAGCGGAGATACAGGGGGAGGGGCCGAGCACAGGGGGAGGAATAACTAAGTCCATGCTGCTGGAGGAGGTGCCAGGACTTGATCGCAGCGCAGGCTTCCACATGACGTTGCTGCACTTTCTTAGTTTTTATTTTACTTTCTGATTGTATAAGGCATATCCGCAACCTGCGCGCACTACAAATCCTGATCGCACGGTATTTGCGGGGTGTTCGCACAGGCCACTGCGTTCTGTAACTCCTCTGTGTTTTAGAACTACCGTTAACTTTTAAGACTGATCTGTGAAGCTGCAACCCCAGTATTGTCGGCACAATGGTGGTTCGCATGCTATTCCGGGCGGTGATCATGGGACCCCCGGGCTCAGGGAAGGGGACGATCTCGGACAGGATCGTGAAACACTTCGCACTCAATCATTTGTCAAGCGGGGATTTGCTCAGGCTGAACATCCAGAAGAAGACAGGTACAGCTGAGTGACAGGGGGTGACGGGTCTATAGTTGCGGCTAGGTACACTGTAGGAACATAGACTCGCATGCCTGCAGGATCACGTAGCTTTGGAGGTGAAAGGAGAATAACTATAGATCTGCAGTGCAGGACCTCCTCACCTGTCACTGGAGGAGTTGGCTAGATTGCCCAATCAGTTCACTTCTTTCATTTTGTTCTAAACCTGCCGTGACGACTGGAATGTCACTGGTTGCTATGGGCAACATTTGTGATGACTTATTTTTTACATGGGTCCTGTTGGGGGAGAATTACAAAAGTACACCAGCTTTGTTATGTCATAACCGCATTTATTCAGTGAAATATATTCTTGAACGCCTGTCGATATTAAACAAAATTTGTCTTGGTTAAAATGGGCATAGCTTTCCAGTCTGTTCTATGAAAGTTCTCCGCCATTTTTCTATTCAGACAAGTAGCAGTATAACTCCATGTATACACTCATTTTACCCAATCAATAATGACCTTGTTGGAGTGGTACTCTGAAATTTCCAATGGTGTCTCTTCTTAGGCCACTTTCACACTTGCGTATTTTGCTGCAGTATTTGAAAGCCAAAACCAGGAGTGGATGCAAAACATAGAAATAAGTACAAATCTTCCTATTATATTTCTCTCTGTTTACATTCCACTCCTAGTTTTGGCTTCAAAATACTGCTGTGTGAATGTGACCTTACGGGTATGTTGTCCTTGTCAATTTCCACTGTGGTGTTATGTCTTTACAAGTACTGTAAGGGTGACGTTGCTGTAACTGTATGGTATATTATGTTTGGTACATTGCTCATTCAGGTGGGGACGGACTTGCATGCACTGAAGGTATCTATTAGGCCAGGACCACACGCACTTTTTGGCTCCGTTTTAAACCAAACACCGGAATGGACACAAAAGAAAGGAGATGTATTTGTATTTTCTTTATACCTTTCCTTCCTTTTGGATCCACTTCTGGCTTCGGCTAGAAAAACTGAGCCAAATACTGCGTGTGTGGTCCTGGCCTAAGATATGATCTATAAATAATCTTATTTCTGGGTAGTCTGACTGCTGGGACCCGTATCAATATCTTTGTGTTCTTTAGGCCTAAGTCACACACGATGTTTACTTGCATTTACTTTAATTTTTCTAGGGTGTTCTTCAAATGTTGTTTTTTTTTTTTTGTGCGTCCAGAGGAAACTAAAATATGAAAGCCTACACACACAGCATTTTGGTTTGTGCCATTTTGAGGGTCAGTGGTGTTTTCAGCATGTATTGCGTTTTCCCCCATAGGAATCTCTACAGAATTTCAAAAACGTCAGGAAAATTCCATGTACTAAATGTCACAAGATAAAAATTGCCACCGCAAACACATAAAAAACGGAAAGCTGCAATTAGGGCGTATGGACTTTAAATAGGAGGGTCCCCAGCTCAGGATCTTCTTTTCCAGAATGGGGAGCCGCTCTGACGTTACATAGACGGCCAGATGATAATTGCGAATTGTCGGGGGTTAGAGAAGCCAGACCCACGACTTTCATTTAAAAAAAAATAAAAAATTGGTAAGTTTGTTGCTTTTAAATGTATCATTTTTGTAGCTCATTATGATTCGGTTGGGTGACGTAAGGCTGTTTTCCGCCTGTCACCGTTGTGACAGGGTTCCGTCGTTTTGACGGAATCAATAGCACAGTCGACTGTGCTATTGGTTCCGTCAAAAACAACGGAACCCTGTCAACGGTGACAGACGGAAACCATTAGCTAGGTTTCCGTCACCATTGATATCAATGGTGAGGGAAACGGATGTTTAGGTCTGTTTGCCTTTCCACTGAGGGGTTAACCCGACGGAGATCTCCAACGGAACCTCTCAACGGAAGGGCATTGCTGATGTGAACAGACACTAAGCCGCAAAGAGTTGCAGTACAAGACACAGCCAAAATGTACAGAGCGGTGCCTGGTAATCAATGAGGAGGCCGAAGTGCTAAAGGATGGGTATCAATAGCAAAGCCTCAGAAAACTTCAATCAATGTCACCAGATCAAACGACAATTTAGGTTTCCCTTTCTGCTGAGGGGTTAACCCGACAGAAACCTCAGACGGAACCCGTCAACTGAAGGGCAATGGTGATGTGAACAGGCCCTAAGACTGGTTTATCATGTCGCGGTCTCTTGCAAATCCGCACTATTTTGCTGCGATTTTCATAAAAATCCCTGCAAAAAAAACAAATTTGAACCGTTATTTGAGAACCCAGCCTAAATAGTTGTCTAACAATTGGTTACCAAAGCAAATCAATTGCAAAGGTATGTTAACACGATGTATTTTTTCAAATTTGACCCAGAATCCAAGGCAGAAATTCGAGGCTGACCCTCGGTTTTCTGCCATGGATTTGCAGTTTTATCTAGCCCCTTCCAACGGAGCTAATCCCAGTGCAGCTCTTCGACTCTGTTTCCATATGAAAACCGCGTCAAAAAGCGACATGTCTTTTCTCTTATTTCCAAGATTGCGGATTTAAAATCTGCGGTAGAAGAATTTCTACAGCACAGATTTTCCATTGAATCCATTAATTGTTGGTGGAGTTCACGTGAATTTTGGCACCGAAATCCACATGAACATCCAGCGTGTGAACATGGCCTAATATGTTGGTATTTTAATGACTTCTTATGACTACAATCCATTGTGTGTTTTCATATGATTGTAAAGTATCAATGGCCATTTAAGTAATCTATACAACTGCAAATTAATCTTAAAATAAATATTCTGGTGTAAATTCTGCTTAAGGCCCTGTTCTCGCTGAGTTTTGTTTGGCACGCGAACTACGTAATTACCGACCATGTAATCAGGAAGTGGCCCAGGAGACAATGTGAACCGAGAAAGGTAGGGCCCCGTACTAGAGGTAGGTGCGGGCGGGTCCCAGAGGTGGCTATGCCATAAATGGCCCTGATGGGCAAACCCCTTTAAGGCCTCAAAGCTGCTGACAGATTCTCTTTTAACCCCTTCCTGCTGGAGCCATTTTTCAGATTTTCACTTTAGTTTCATCCTCCCCCCACCTTCCAAAAGCCATAACTTTCTTTTTTTTTCGTCGATATAGCCGGGTGAGGGCTTGTTTTTTGCGGGACGAGTTGTATATTTTCACGGCACCAGTTATTGTACCATATAATGTACTGGGAAACTGGAAAAAAATCTTTGTCGGGTGGAATAGGGAAAAAACAGTGATTCCTCAATCTTTTTGGGGGTTTCGTTTTTACGACGCTCACCGTGCGGGAAAAATGTCATGTTATCTCTATTCTATGGGTCAATACGATTACGGCAATACCAAATGTATATAGTGTGTTTTTTTTTTTATGTTTTACTACTTTTACAAGGAAAAAATGATTGTTAAAAATAGTTTGAGTTTTGTCGCCATATGAAATCAATGGTAATATGGTTTCCATTTGGCTTTCCGTTCATCTGTTCCTCTGACGGAATGAATGAACGGAAACCCCAAAGGGAACCCAATTCTGACATGAACGAGGCCTTACAGAAACACCAACATTCAGATGTACGGAATGGATTTTTCAGTAATAGAAATTTCTTCAACGAATCAGTCTTGTGCGAATTGTAACGCTAAAAATTAGCTAGTCCTTTTCACCCCACATCAGTGCCAGACATCACCACTTCTCTTGTGGCTGAATGGACTGAATGCCGGCTGCATGACACACTGCAGATTTGCTGTAGAAATTTCTGTGACTGTCCCAGTCATGTGAAAGAGGCTTGAAGTATTTCATGCACAACAACCCCGTTCAGATGTATGGAATAGATTTTTCAGTCACCGAAATGTCTGCAACAAATCTGCTCAGTGTGACTAGACCCTAAACAGGATCTGTACTGCCTCGGTCATATGACGTTACGTACAAAACAGAGAATGTACTAATGTGGTTTTCACTACACAGTGCATTAGGCTGGGTGCACAACCCGCAGGGAATTCCGCCTGAAAAACCGCACCGAATTGTGGTGCAGTTTTTCCGGTGGAATCTCTGCTGCACAAACCGTTCTAGGAAAAAAAAAGTTAGTACTTGCACCCGGGCGTTGTCATAGCGACGCGTCCCTCTGTCACATGGGATGAAAGATCAACCAAGGACGCTGTGCTGCACTCACAACAGAAGAACACGTCGCTACGATCATGCCCGGGGGTAAGTATTAACCTATTAACGTTTTTATTTATAACAAAAAAAAAGGTTTTGGCCTCTTTCTGATTTGCGATTTTTGTGGCGGAATCGCCACATTTGCCTAATTTTTGCAGGTTTTACTTCTTATCGAATTCAATGGGGATAACCTGCAACAAAAGAGGAGCGATTCTGCAGAATGAATTGACAAGCTGGAGGTTAAAAAGCCGCACTGTAAGGCAATTTATGAATGGTTCCTTGGCTCTTTGTTCTTTTCCGCAGTAAGACGCTTGTGATTTTCCACAACGGATTTCAGAAGTTTACACTGTGTGTGTCCTTACCCTTACATTTCAAAGTCTGAACTTCGCCTACTAAGGAATTGCATTTTAATAAATTTTCTAATATAAAATTGAAAGTAGCTGAAATCAGATTTTGAGATTTTTATCAAAACACAGCATGCTTCTAGGTATGCACGGACGTATTACACGTTCGTCTAAATAAGCCCTAATAGTCGCATCCATTGCCTATAGACTATAATGGTATCCGTTTAACGAATACGTCATGAACTCTAAGGCTGGGTTCACACGACCGATTTTCAGACGTAAACGAGGCGTATTATGCCTCGTTTTACGTCTGAAAATACGGCTCTAATACGTGGGCAAACATCTGCCCATTCATTTGAATGGGTTTGCCACGACCTGTCATTTACGCGTCGTCGTTTGACAGCTGTCAAACGACGACGCGTAAAATGACCGCCTCGTCAAAGAAGTGCAGGACACTTTGAAACTTAATTTGAGCTGTTTTTCATTGAGCTGTTCTTCATTAAATTCAAGATTACGGGCGTCAATGACGCCTCGCAAAATGCGAGGTGGAGCATTTACGTCTGAGAACGACTGTCTCCTGAAAACAGTCTGTAATTTCAGACGTAAAAGCCAGTTATCGTGTGCACATACCCTTATGACCCTAGTACACAACGTATCAGTTTACCGGATAACGTTAGTCTATGGTGATGTATGCCACTTTTGGAGCTTCTTTCTTGCGTACACCTCAAACCTAGACAGGCTATGTGAACATCACATTTTTTTAAGACTGAATTCACACCATATTTTGTGGTGTATTGTTGCCTGACATGCCAGGAAAAGTGACAAACTTTAGGCTATGTTCACACGGGGTATTTTGCCGAGTTTTTTGACGCAGAAACCGCGTCGCAAAACTTGGCAAAAACGGCCCGAGAACGCCTCCCATAGATTTCAATGGGAGGCGTTGGCGTCTTTTTCCCGCAAGCAGTAAAACTGCCTCGCGGGAAAAAGAAGCGACATGCCCTATCTTCGGGCGCTTCCGCCTCTGACCTCCCATTGACTTCAATGGGAGGCATGAGAAAGCGTATTTCTCGCTGTTTTATGCCCGCGGCGCTCAATGGCCGCGGGCGAAAAACGGCGCGATAATTGGCGCGAAAATCGGCGTGCAGGGAGAGGAATATCTGCCTCAAAGTTCCAAACGGAATTTTGAGGCAGATATTCCTCCCCCAAAATACTCCGTGTGAACATAATGAGCAAATGAATACCAAAACGGTGCAGTTTTGGCATACGATTTGCCAAGATCTGTCAGGGTTTAACTGTACTGAAAAGTGTAATTGTCTACACTTTAACCCCTTTACGACACAGCCTGTTTTGGCCTTGTGGACACAGAAGATTTTTTTCAAATCTGACTTGTCACTTTATGTGGTAATAACTCTGGAATGCTTTTACCTATCCAAGCGATTCTGATATTGTTTTCTCGTGACATATTGTACTTTGTTAGTGAAAAACTTTGGTCGATAAATTCAATATTTATTTGTGGAAAAACGTAGCATTTTTCTAAATTTAAATGTGTTTGCTTGTAAAACAGATAGTTATACCACCCAAAATAGTTGCTAGTTACCATCCCCCATATGTCTACTTTATGTTGGCATCTTTTTTTTTTCACGTCCTTTTATTTTTCTAGGACGTTACAAGGCTTATAAGTTTAGCAGCAATTTCTTATATTTTCAAGAAAATTTCAGTAGGCCATTTTTTTCAGGGAACAGTTCAGTTCTGAAGTGGCTTTGATTGCCTTCTATATTAGAAAGTCCCCATAAATTACCCCATTTTGAAAACTGCACCCCTCAAAGTATTCAAAACCACATTCAGAAAGTATTTTAACCCTTTAGGCGTTTCACAGGAATTAAAGCAAAGTAGAGGTGAAATTTACAAATTTATTTTTTTTTGCCAAAATTCATTTGTAATAAAACAAATCTGTAACACAGAAGGTTTTACCCGAGAAATGCAACTCAATATTTATTGCCCAGATTCTGCAGATTTTAGAAATATCCCACATGTGGCCCTAGTGTCCTAATGGACTGAAAAACCGGCCTCAGAAGCAAAGGAGCACCTAGTGGATTTTGGGGCCTCCTTTTTTTTTTTTTTTTTTTAGGAATATATTTTAGGCACCATGTCAGGTTTGAAGAGGTCTTGCGGTACCTAAACAGTCGAAACCACCCAAAAGTGACCCCCTTTTGGAAACTACACCCCTCAAGGCATTTTTCTAGGGGTATAGTTAGCATTTCGACCCCACAGTTTTTTTGCAGAAGTTAGTGGAATTTGTTTCCACAGAAAAAAAGGTGATTTTCATCTTCACAAACTTAGAATTTTTTTTATTTTTACCGTGCGGTAAAAACGACAACTTTAGTTTTATTCTGCGTCTCAATACGATTACGGTGATACCAAATTTATATAGTTTTTTTTAAATATTTTACTACTTTTACAAAGAAAAGTCTATTTGTTATTTTTTGGTCGATTGAGCGCTGTGGGGGCTTATTTTTGGCGGGACGAGCTGTAGCTTTTATTGGTCCAATTTTATGGTACATACATCTTCCTGATCACTTTTTATTACATCTTTTTTAGGGTATATTCACACGCACTATTTACGGACGTAATTCTGGCATTTTTTGCTGGAATTACGGCCGAAAATACTGCTTGAAAGTGTCGGCAAACATCTGTCCATTCATTTGAATTGGTTTTACGATGTAGTGTGCAGACGGTCATTTTTTTTACGCGCCGCTGTCAAAAGATGCATGTCACTTCTTGGGACGTAATTGGAGCCGTTTTCAATTGACTCCATAGAAAAACAGCTCCAATTACGTCCATAATGGATGCTGCGAAAAACGCCTGCACATGCCGTTACGTCTGAAATTCAGGAGCTGTTTTTGCCTGAAAACAGCTCCGTAATTTCAGCCGTAACGGATGTGAACATACCCTAAGAGCTAAGGTGACCAAAAAAAACAGCGATTTTGGCACTTTAAATTCTTTATTTCTTACAGCGTTCACCATGCGCAATAAATTAAGTATTACTTTATTCTGCCGGCCGGTACGATTACGGCGATACCATATGTGTATAGTTTTTTTTAAGTTTTGCAGCGTTTGCACAATAAAATTACGTTTCTATAAAATAGTTTTCTGAGACACCATATTCTGAGCCGTAACTTTTTTATTTTTTTAGTCAAAAAAGCTGTGGGGGGTCTGGTTTTTTGCGAGACGGGTTGTAGTTTTTATTGGTACTATTTTGGGGTAAATGCAACTTTTTGATCACTTTTTATTCTATATCTTGGGAGGGGTGGTGACCAAAAAATAGCGACGCTGACAGTTTTCCGTTTATTTTGTTTGCGGCGTTCACTGTGCGGAAAAAATAACATTATAGTTGCATAGTTTGGGTCGTTCGAAACACGGTGATACCAAATATGTGTACTTTTTTTAACGTTTTCATTTTTTTCCTATAATAAATGACTTCTTATAGGAAAACAAAAACTTTTCTAAAACATTTTTATTGTTTTTTTTTTTTACTTTTTACGCTTTATTTTTTTTTACCTGCAGCTCTAATCGCTGCTAGAATACATTACACTACCTAGGTAGAGTAATGTATTCCAACTGTCAGTGTGACGTCACAGTCACTCTGACAGTAAGGGTATGTTCACACGCTCAGTCAAAAACGTCTGAAAATACGGAATTCCTGATTTTCAGAAGTTTTTTAAGCCACTCGCGATTTTCACGGCCGTTTTTGGAGCTGTTTTCAATGGAAAAACAGCTCCAAAAACGTCCCACCTGCACTTCTTTGACACGGGCGTCTTTTTACGCGCCGTCTTTTGACAGCGACGCGTAAAAATACACCTCGTGGGAACAGAAAATCGTAAAACCCATTGAAAGCAATGGGCAGATGTTTGTAGGCGTATTAGAGCAGTTTTTTCAGTCTGGTCCTCATAGGCTTCCATACATGGCAGACCCGGAGGCCGTTGTCTTGCTCCTGGGTGCCATCACAAGCATCAGCAACCCCCACAATTGCATGGGGGCTGCTGATGTGCTACAAACCCCCTAAATGTGGCGATCGCAATCGAGCACCACATTTAACGGGTTAATTGCCAAAATCGGCGGCGATGAGAAGCTGATCGGCAACACTGGAGTGTCAGCTGTCGGGGACAGCTGATCTCCCAGTTCCTGATGCACACCTTGGTGCCGACCATCTGTCATCAGCTGGGGGACCAATCAGAGTTGTCCCATGCCGACCATTGCTGTGATTGGCCTGTTAGAATTGACAGACCAATCGCAGCAATTTAGAAGCGACCGAATAGCAAACTGTTACGGTTAGTGACAGATTACTATATGGGACAGTGATGACAGATGTCATAGACAGCTGACCATCTCTGTCATCGGCCAGGGGACCAATCACAGTCTAAAGTAAAAATACGCCCACTTGGGCATTAAGCAACTCATTAGCATAAATCTAAAATCGCTAATAAAGTGGTAATAGATAGTTTTTTTAAAATAAAAAGCACTGCTGTCACCTACATTATAGCGCCCATCTCCTTATGTAGGAGATAGGGCACTTATAATGTGGTGACAGATCCTCTTTAAGGATGTGTTGGTACCAGTTAAATATTTTTATTTTTTATACTGCTTTAAAGGGAAAAGGTTTTTTTTTTCTTTACTTTTAATATGTTTATTTTTTTAGATATTAAAAATGTTTTACCTGTAGTTTACTTTTTTTATTAGTCCCCTTGGGAGACTTTAACCAGTCGTTGGATCGCTTGCACAATATACTGCAATACTATACAGGGCTTAATAGGAGCACATGACATAAGTATCCGTCAAATGCCAGCAAGGGGTTAAATACTTCCCTGTCGGAAGGGGCTTCCGCAAGATGCAGTACCGTTATGTCGCGGTGATGGCATGGGCTCAACCCTGCTGCTATGGCAACCAGAGGCCTATTTAGGTATTTTAAAATCCGCAGCATGTCAACTTATCCTGCGTTTCCGCCTGCGAATTTTATCTGTCTAGTTTTAAAGAAAAACGCACCAAAATACGCAGCATAAAACCGCACCTATTTCCGCATCAAAATGTAAATACCCCACCTAAAAACGCATCATTCCCCATGCACACGACCGTATGTTTCATCTGTAATTACGGACCCATTCATTTCTATTGGCCACGGACACCATTCAGTATTTTTACTGATGGGTGTCAGTGCTGAAAAAAATTATAAAACCGGTCCTATTCTTGTCTGTAATTACGGCACAGACTCTCTCCTAGAAGCCTACGGGCGCTTCCATAAATACAGACGGCTGCGGATGTGCATCCGTAAACCGTCCGTATTTACGGAACCTTTGCTATGCAACATCTTGGTGACCCCATTTGCAGCCTCCCTCCCCCTTTTTATTAATTTTTTTTACGGATCCGTATATACAGATCAAATACGGGTGCAATACGTAAAAAAGGGCCCGAGTGGTATAACGGTCGTGTGCATAATGGTATGTTCACACGGCCTATTTTCGGGCCACGTTTGAAAAACGCCCACGTAAAAAATCTGCCGCGAAAAAGAACTGCAGGTCACTTCTTTGGTCATTTTTGGAGCTGGTTTTCATAGACTCTATTGAAACCGCTTCAAAAACAGTCATAAAAAACGCAGCAAAAATCTTCCCTTGAAAACCGCTCTGTGTTTTCAGACTTTTTTGTGTTTGCATGTGAACATACCCTAAGGGGTAGAGGCTCACTTCACCCCTTGATACATGCCTTTTTATAGGTGTAGTTTCCAAAATGGGGTAATTTCTTAGTGGTTACTGTTATTATTTCACATAAGAGCCTCTGCAATTGTGAACCAATGCTGTGTAAATCTCCAAATTAGGCCTTATTCACACGAACGTGTATTACGTCCGTGATACGCGCGTGAAAATTACGTGCGTCGCACAGACCTATGTTAGTGAATGGGGCCGTTCAGACAGTCCGTGATTTTCACGCAGCTTATGTGCGCTGCGTAAAACTCACGACATGTCCTATACTTGGCTGTTTTTCGCGCATCACGCGATCTACACGGAAGCACTTCCGTGTGACGCGCGTGATTCACGCAACAGTAGATAAAGAAATGAAGGAAAAAATAAAAGCACTTCCTTCATTTATTTTTCTAATCTTCAAAACCGCGTCTCCTAAGCATGGTATATTCGTGAAAATCACGCAGCCAACACTGATGACACACGGAAGTTCAACGCGCGCAAAATGCACACGCTCGTGTGAATCCGGCCTTAGGCCTCAAATGTGCATGGTGCGCTCTTTCTCCTGAGCCCTGTCATATGTCCAAGCAAAAGATTAGGGACACAGGAAGAATGTTAACCCCTTCATGCACCTGGACATAACTGCACATCCTGGTGTGGGGGTTAATGTATGAAGCTGGCTCACGTGCTGAGCACGCTCCATATGCTCCGGGTGTCAGCTGTGTTTTACAGCTGACACCTCGCATTAAAGGGCCAGGAACAGAGATCGCTCTGTTTAAGCACTTAGATGAAGCGGTCAATAGCGATCGCCGTATCTAAACCGTTAGAAAGAGGGGGCAACCCCCTGTCAGCCCGATTTCTGCAATGCTTTGATGACACAGAACAGGTTATCCTAGCTTCTTCCAGCATCTGGGAAAAAAAAAGTTAAATCTCTAATGCCTCCCCTTCCTGCCAGGGACCATATCCTGTGCCAGGAGGCGCACTACAAAAAATTAACACCTGGGTTCTTGAGTGTTATTTTAATGATGTTGGACAAGGTACACGTATTTGGTATCGCTATACACCGTAAGGTGCAGGGATTTCAAAAGTTGACCTTTTTGTTTTGGACTCTCGGGCATCAGAAGGCCATGGTTTTAAAAGTTTTAAACTTTGTTCACTCAAAACTGGAAAACCATTTATTTATTTTGTCATTTTTAATTGCGTTTTTTTTCTTCGTGCCAGATGTAATATTAAAGTCTATAGTCAAATTAAAAAAAATGCACTGCATACATAGTTTTAGTTTGTGGCATTTTTGTTTCATTACACCAAACTGCCCTGTGTGAATCTGATCTAATAAAGCTGATACAGTGGAGAGTGAATTCAGACGTGGCAGGTTTTTTTCTGCTGTGGAATTTACTGCAAATCTGCAGAGAAGTAGCATGTGTTAGGGCTTATTCAGACGAACTTAAAATACGTCCGTGCAACGCGCGTGATTTTCACGCGCCTCGCACGGACCTATGTTAGTCTATGGGGCCGTGCAGACAGTGATTTTTGCGCTGCGTAAAACTCACGACCTGTCCGTTCTTTGTGCGTATTTCGCGCATCACGCACCCATTGAAGTCAATGGGTGCGTGAAAACCATGCATGTCACATGGAAGCACTTCCGTGGGATGCGCGTGACTCGCTCAACAGCAGTGAAAAGGTTGAATGAAAACAGAAAAGCACCACGTGCTTTTCTGTTTACAAACATACAAACCGTGTCATAATGATGGCGGGTGCGCGAAAAGCACGCAGCCACGCATCATATGCTACTAATACACGGAGCTGTTAAGTGCCTTTTGCGCACGCAAAACGCGGCGTTTTTTGCGTGCGCAAAACGCACACGCTTGTGTGAATCCGGCCTTAGGCTGGGTTCCCACGGGTCAGATACACTGCCTAAATCTACGCAGCATATCTGACCAAGAACCTGCAGGGAATCCTGCCAGAAAAACTTACCACATTGTGGTGCAGGCTTTCAGGCGGGATATCTGCTGCGGAAACAAGTGCTTGGGGGAGATCTATACTTACCCTGAGCTTTTGTCATGGTGACGTGTTCCTCTGTTAGTGCAGGCTGGCCTCCTGGGATGACACTGCAGCCAATGTGACCGCTGCAGCCTGTGATAGCAGGCATCTCAGGAGGCCAGCCTGGACAAAGAACAAAAGAAAGTGTCGCTATGACAACGGCCCGGGGTAAGTGTAGTCGTTATTTTTTTTTTATTTGAAATAATTTTATTTTAAAAAAAAGGCTTTATTTTATTTTTTTTAAAACCTATAGACATGTATTGCACTATATTGTAGTAGATCTTTGATATGCAATCCGCATCAGAAATATTTAACAAATCCACCACATCCAAATGTGGTCTATTGCATCCACTAGTTAGTAGTTCCGAGGGGACACTTCTACGGCAGAATTTTGAATGCAGCTCTGGACTGGACTACATTACAGGCTGTAACTCATGATAGGTACAATATAAATAATACAATGTATTTGCTTAACCTTTTATGTAGATCACATCCATATAAAAACTGTAAAATGGCGTTCAAAGGTCAATAAAGCTTTCCAAAAAGACATTGGTCATAGTCTCGTGCTTTACCCATCCCATAGCAATGGTTTATAATTGCTGTACTCTGCTTTACATTTTGTCAGCTGGGAAAAGACATTGACAGCTGGGAATTTATTGTTGTGTTCTCACCTCACCATTTGATAAAACTTGCCAATGACCTCTAGAAAACTTTCCTTCTTTGTTTGATCATTAACCTGAACGTGTGACTGTCCGTCACAAGCTGCCTGTCTCTATAAGGAAAAGCAGATCGCTAGGTCATACAAAGCCACATATGCATTTAGTTAATCCAACTTTGGGGATATATATATTGGATAATGATTCACATTCACTAGAAATATACCATCAAAGCATATGTTTACTTTAGTATATTATAGTGCATTATTACAGCTAATATAAGATATAACCTATCAATAATGTTGAGTTTCTGCAAATACCTACTGATCCTGCGGTTAAAAGAGGTATTTCCATCTGAGGCATTTCCACAGGATATGCCAGAAATGTCTGAAAGGTGCAGATCCCACCTCTGAGACCCGCACCTGTCCTGCCTTGTGAGACAGACATTGGCTGCCGCATCCAGACGGAGAATCAATAGAGAGGTGGCTACAGAAACAGCCTAGCTCACTGTTCTCAGGTGTTTTCATAACTCCCATAGAAGTGAATGGGTTAGGGAAACAGCCAAGAACAGTGAGCTCAACTGTTTCCATAATTCCTGGCCACTTCGATATTTAATTCTGCACCTGGAATCGGTGGGACGAGGTCGAGGAATCCCCAATCTGGAGATAGGTAGGAGTCTCCGAGGGACCTGCATCTATCAGACATTTATTTAATGTCGAAGATGGGAATACCCCTTTAGTGCTGCCTTGCCAACTTCTAGCAGAGTCTACTGATTTGGTGGATGTATAAAGTTGCTCTATGATCCAGTGTTTACAATAGGCACCCTCTGAATGCACTAGAGTGTGTAGCCTTATGGAGCTCTGTACCATGGGTAAGACTGAAGAAATAATGCATCAAACTAATTATATGTCAGACAGCAGATGCATTGGGTCATGGCTGCACGTTTTTGGTTTCAGAAATTCCATACCCAACTATACCAGGGATATTTGAGGTCACACTAAATATTTTTAAACAAAGTAGAAATACTGTTGGAATATTTTTAGTAATTTGGAATTTGCGATTTTATATATATTGTTGCTCGCCTAGGCATGAGGCAAGAATCCAGATTGGCCAAGAAACTTATTATTTACGGATTGTAACTGATGCTGAACTGCCAGCACCGTCTACCCAACATTATTAATTTGTGTGAATACACATGAGCCTGATTTTAAAGCAAGCAGGAGTCTTTAAAGACATTGGTGACACCGTAATAGGGGACACTCATAGACTTCTATTGTTTTCCTTTCATATGGCAGCATACGTATGTCTTTTTTTTTTTTTAATATGACTGATGCCATTCTCCGTCATTTCACAAAGGTATTCCCCTGTAGAAACATTGTTTTGAGGGAAGAATGTCACACACACACACACACACACACACACACATCAGAGAATGCAAATACAGTAGAAAATGGTGCTGCCGCCAGTAGGCCTGGTGCAGGCTCAATGTTTGCCTACAGTCCGCTTAGAACTGCTAGAGAGAACAGGAAGTATTAAGGCAAGTGCTATATATTTAGTACTTGCCTTAATACTGTCTTCCTGTTCTAAGCTGACTGTAGGCACCCCCTAGTCAGGGCGCTTTAACCATAGGGAAAACATTGAGCCTGCGCCAGGCCTACTTGCGGCAGCAACATTTTCTACCGTGTTTGCGTCCTCTATTCTCTGTGTGTGAGAAACGCTTCCCTCAAAACAATGTTTCTACAGAGGAATACAGATGCACGTTTTTTGTTTTTTTTTTACATGCATGTTTTATTCCCATTCAGATTTTCACCTGATTTCCAGGACCTATACATAAATAGCTGCATCAAGTTTATGAGTGCACACTTTTCGCTCTCCAAGTCAGAACTGGAATCTGACTCCACAGCCCTTGTTAACAGTTGATCGTTGAGGGTCCCAGCAGGGCGACACTTTGTGACCTGCTTAACAAGTTGAGCTTGTCAAAAGCAGAGAACGCCTGTTAATGGGTTACTTCCATCATAGACAATTATGGCATATTCACCTCTACGCCTCACACCTTATGTCCACTTTCTGCTAAAGCCAGGTGGGAAATGGAAAGAGAGACTACAGATTTGTATAATAATAATAAATGATAAATAATTGTCTGCTGCAAGATACTGCAGTCTGACCTAAGCAAACCTGGTTAAATGTTTATGATCTTATTTGCGTATTGATTTTCTGGACTAAATTAATTAAAGTAGTTGTCCCATCTTTTTGAAGGGGTTAACTCAAATTAAAACGTATTGCCTATTCACAGGATAGGTCATAAGTGTCTGATCGGTGGGGGTCCGACCGCTGGGCCCCCCCCACTGATTAGGAGAATGGAGGTCCAATGTTCCTCATTTGAATGGCGCTAGACCAAGCATGGGCTCTACTGCACTATTCAAAGTGCATGGGCTGCCAAATATAGCTGAGTACAGCGTTCGGCTATCTTCGGCAGTCCCATATAATTGAATGAAGCCGCAGCGTACATGTTTGACAGCCGCTCCATTCTCATGATTGATGGGGGTTTCTAGCAGTTAGACCCCAGACACTTATCCTCTATCCTCTGGATAGGGGATGTTTCAATCTTGGGTCAACCCTTACAACCCAAATAAATGTTGTGTGTATTTCAGTGGTAGACAGATTGTTGAAATCCTTGTGTAATATTTGGTAGATCAATGATTCTGATGCCGTCATCTTTTTTTTTTTTCTCTACAGAGATTGGTATACTGGCAAAGACTTATATAGAACAAGGTCAGCTAGTTCCAGATGATGTGATCACCCGGCTAATCATACAAGAGCTAAATAACTTTGGTGAACATAACTGGCTGCTGGATGGTAAGCTTAAGGCCTTATTCACACGACCGTGTCCGTTTTGCTCATGAAAAAAAAGCTGCGTTTTGCGCGCGAAAAAGCTCTGTGTGGCATCTGTATATGGTGCGTGGCTGCGTGATTTGCAGCCGCCATCATTATGACACTCCGTTTGGATGTTTGTAAACAGAAAAGCACGTGGTGCTTTTCTGTTTACATTCATTCTTTTACTGCTGTTGCACGAATAACGCTTGTCCCACGGAAGTGCTTCTGTGGGGCATGCGTGATTTTCACGCACCCATTGACTTCAATGGGTGCGTGATGCACAAAAAACGCAGAAATATAGAACATGTCGCGAGTTTTACGCAGCGGACTCACGCTGCGCAAAACTCACGGACAGTCTGCACTGCCCAATAGACTTGCATAGGTCCATCCGACCCGCGTGAAAACCATGCGGGCTGCACGGACGCAAATCACGTTCATGTGAATCCGCCCTCACTCTACTAGATATGTTTGTGTCTGGTCTGAAATCCTTTTATAGTTTTTAGAAGAAGAGGGGGGAAAATAATCTTAACTAAAGTAAACCTACACGTTGGTGATTAGTTGTCCGTAACCACAGGTTAGCCAACAATTGGGTGACTGAGGGAGGGATTCCCCCACACCCCGCTTATAGTCCATTTTTGCCTGTGTATGGATGTACATGGTGAATGCTGGATGAATACAAATGACTGTTCATGCAAAAGGCAGCATAAGGTATTTGGTTGGAAAATGGTGTTTATTTTAAACCACCATGCATGCACATAGATATACAGTACACAGATCAGTGAATTTGTTTAGCAGATTGATAAGACTGGTAGTTATTAGGATTTTTTTAATTTTTTTTTATTTAGGTTTTCCAAGAACTGTTCCTCAAGCACAAGCCCTTGATGAAGCCCATCAGATAAACACAGTCATTGACTTGAACGTTCCGTTTCAAACCATTAAGGATCGTCTCACTGCACGATGGATCCACCCTGGTAGTGGAAGAGTATATAACACAGAATTCAATCCACCAAAAGTTTCAGTAAGGATTTGTTTCTCATAAGGCTGTAGTCCTACACTAATATGGATCTGTAATAGAACTATATGGTTTCTATATACATAGTTTGTACGGCTGAAAAATACATAAGTTTATCAAGTTCAGCCTATTCTCCTACAATTTTGATCCAGAAGAAGGCAAAAACCCAATGAGACAAAAGCCAATTTTTCTCATCTTAGGAAAAAATTCCTTCTTGACTCCAAATATGTATTTTTTTTAAAAAAAATCTAATTGCTATCACACTTTTTTTAAATTTGTTTCTCAGTACATCTGGCAGTGACCACTTTTTTTTTTCTATCCAACTACTAAGAAAGTTTAGTTCATAGAAAAGACATGAATGTTAGGTGTAAGCACTGTGTCCCTTCAGGGTGACTTGCAGTCAGTGACCACTCTCATGTACATATACAGTTTTTATTCACCCTCTTGCCACAATCTCTTTTATCCTTCCAATCTTAAAACCAACATGTTATAGCTTTGTCCTCCCAACAAAAAGTGTTTGCCATTCATCTTGTAAGGGTGCGATCACACGTGGCATACTTCCATTCTTTTTCCGCAGTTTAACAATACGCTGTAGAAACCTACAATGTACGCATATGGGAAAAATATTCTGCAAATCAAGAACTAGGGAACTCTGTCTGCATTGCAGAATATTTTTTCCTATACACACACTTTGTCGTTTTCCGCAGTGTATTTTTACACTGCGGAAATACACAGTCAGGTCACATTATTATGACCTCCTCCTACTTTTGACATCGGCAGCGCGTAACCCATGAAGGAAGTGATGTGCCGAGGACTGGCTTGGTGGATATATAAGGTGTGCGATAGGCTGTCTAAACACCTATCACTCGTTGTTTCCTTTGGTAAAAGGGGCGATTTATCAGAGTTGCAAAAAGGGATGATTACTGGCTTTTTGGGCCAAGGGTGGCAGTATTTCTGAAACTGCACAGTTTGTGATATGTTCGCATGCTGCTATCGTGAAAGTGTATCGTGAGTGGACAAATGGCACCATTGGGAATAACCGATGTGGAAACTGCAGAACACTACGTGCCATTGATGTGAGAGGTGAACATCGGCTACGAAGGTGCGCGAGGGCCGAACGACCGTTTACAGTGCGGCAGGTCACCATGAAAATCAACCAGGGGGCTACCAGACATGTGTTTATAACAGTTCAGAGAACCCTACTGTGTATGGGGCTTCGAAGCAGACGGATGGTCACTGTTCCTATGCTAACAAAGGTGCATTGAAAAAAAAGGCTTAAATTTGCACGGCAGTATCGGAATTGGACCACCGATGATTGGCAAAGGGTTGCCTTCTCCGATGAATCATGTTTTCTGCTTCATCGAATTGATGGACGTTTGCGTGTCAGGCGAGAAACTTCAGAGAACAAACACAAAGCAACCATTGCTGGAAGAACACAAGCTGGTGGCGGCAGCGTTCTGATCTGGGGAATTTTTTCATGCCATTCTCTGGGCACACTCATCCGTGTGGAAGGCACTCTGAGCCTATTTGGGTATGAATCCATAGTTGCAGATCATGTCCACCCATATGTGCGGTTTGTCTTTCCTGGGGCAGATGGCATTTTCCATCAAGACAATGCGACATGTCACACGGCTATAAATGTCCGACAGTGGTTGGAAGAGCAAGACCAAGACTTCCAAGTACTTTCCTTGCCCCCTAAATCGCCAGACTAGAACCCAATTGAGCATCTGTGTGACAACCTCGATCATCTTGTTTGCTCTATGGATCCTCCCCCACGCACCCTCCAGCAAATGTGGGATGCACTGTAGTCAGCATGGCTCCAGACACCCGAGACAACCTACCAGCGCCTTATTGAGTCACTCCCATCCCGTCTAGCTGTTGTCCGTGGTACACACGGTGGTTACTCTGGATATTAGCTGGTCATCCTAATAATGTGACTCGACCGTGTACAATGCAAGTACATTACGTGTAAGCAGACCCTTACCCTTTAAAGAGGCTCTGTCACCAGATTTTGCAACCCCTATCTGCTATTTCAGCAGATAGGCGCTGCAATGTAGATTACAGTAACGTTTTTATTTTTAAAAAACGAGCATTTTTGGCCAAGTTATGACCATTTTTGTAGTTATGCAAATGAGGCTTGCAAAAGTCCAAGTGGGTGTGTTTAAAAGTAAAAGTCCAAGTGGGTGTGTATTATGTGCGTACATCGGGGCGTTTTTACTACTTTTACTAGCTGGGCGCTCTGAAGAGAAGTATCATCCACTTCTCTTCAGAACGCCCAGCTTCTGCCAGATCACGCTGTGTCGTCACTCACAGGTCCTGCATCGTGTCAGACGAGCGAGGACACATCGGCACCAGAGGCTACAGTTGATTCTGCAGCAGCATCAGCGTTTGCAGGTAAGTAGCTACATCGACTTACCTGCTAACGCCGATGCTGCTGCAGAATCAACTGAAGCCTCTGGTGCCGATGTGTCCTCGCTCGGATGACACGATGCAGGACCTGTGAGTGACGTCACAGCGTGATCTGGCAGAAGCTGGGCGTTCTGAAGAGAAGTGGATGATACTTCTCTTCAGAGCGCCCAGCTAGTAAAAGTAGTAAAAACGCCCCGATGTACGCACATAATACACGCCCACTTTTACTTTTAAACACACCCACTTGGACTTTTGCAAGCCTCATTTGCATAAATACAAAAATGGTCATAACTTGGCCAAAAATGCTCGTTTTTTAAAAATAAAAACGTTACTGTAATCTACATTGCAGCGCCTATCTGCTGCAATAGCAGATAGGGGTTGCAAAATCTGGTGACAGAGCCTCTTTAAAGAAGCCATAAAGATGATAATATAGTGGCTATTGTAAAATTGCATAATTTATATCTGCATGTATGGGTGAAACTTGTGTCATTTGTGAAAAGTCGTTGCCAACAGTCAGCATGATACATTTCTGTTGTTGTTTTGAAAGAAAAGTCCCTGCATATATGTGAAAAATAGTAGGACACACCAGTCTGTCCACATTATTGAATCTGTTTGGATGGTGAGAAGCAGAATATGCACTAGATCTGCCTATCACGTTAGAGAAAATTTGGCAGATCTTTGTTTACATGAAATTACCGTTATTCCGTAAGCCACCACAGATATTGTTTTTACTATCTTTGTGGAGTTTGCATCACTTTGGAGACAGCCTGGGACCTGACCAGGGCTGTCTCTTGAAAAGGCTTATTAGGCTTTTGTATATTTCCATGCCAGTATATAATTAGTAAAAAAAAACAAAGGCAAGTTCAAGCCAATTTATGGGACCAAAAAAATGTGAAGTATTGTAAAAAAAGACAGAAAATATTTACAGAAAATATATTTTATTTATTTGAACCTATATACAATAATATAACCCCCAGATATTTGGTATCAGCTTAGCCATAACAAGTACAAATAATACATACTTATTTTAGTGATTAATAACATTAACCCCTTCCTGCTCCTTGACGTACTATTAGGTCATGGTAAGTGCATCGTTCGCGCTTCATGGCCTAATAGTATGTCATGGGAGGATCGGCCATTTCGGCCGCCCTCCCGACACATACAGGAGCTGTGACAACTACTGTCTCGTACAGCAGTTGCCGCAGCTCCTTAAACGGGGACCGATCGCGGTGTCCCCGCTGATTAACCCCTTAGAAGCTGCGTTCAATAGTGATCACGGCTTCTTAGGAGTTAAACCACCATCGTCCGCACGCTTCATGATAGCGGGTGGCAATGGTTGCTATGGCACGGAAGCCTAGTGGGTCCTGAAAAAGTCAGGACCCATTATGCTTGCTGTCAGCGAGTAGCTGACCGCTCTGATACACTGCACTACGCATGTAGTGCAGTGAAATAAAATGGCGATCAGGGCCTCCTGCCTTCAAGTCCCCTAGTGGGACAAAATAAAAAAGTAAAAAAAGAAAAGTTTAAAAGTGATAAGGGAAAAAGGGTGATTTTTTTTTTACTTTTTATCAGTCTTTACTTATTAAAAAATAAATAAACTATACATAATTGGTATCGCCGTGTCCGTAACGGCCTGAACTACAAAAGTATTTTGTTATTTATCCCACACAGTGAACACCATAACAGAAAATAATAATAAACCATACTAGAATCACAATATTTTTTTTTGGTCACTTCACCTCCCAGAAAATGGAATAAAAAGAGATCAAAATGTCGCATGTAGCGAAATGGTACTGATCTAAGCTACAGTTCGTTAAGCAAAAAACAAGTCCTCACACGGCTTTCTTGATAGAAAAATAAAAAAGTTCTGGCTCTTAGAATATGGCAACACAATAAGTAAATGATTTTTTGCAAAAAGTATTTTATTGTGCAAACGCCATAAAAAAAACTATAAACACCTGGTATCGGCGTAATCTTATTGCCCCGCAGAATAAAGTTAATGTTATTTATAGCGCACGGTGAACGCTGTAAATCTGTTTTAATAAAACACAATAGTAGAATTGCTGTTTTTTAGTCACTATGCCTCTTAAATTTGAATAAAAACTGATCAATAAGTCGCATGCACCCCATGAAAACTACAATGAAATCCTCAAGGGGTCTGGTTTCCAAAATGGGGTCCCCTTTAAGGGGTTTACCCTGCACTGGTACCTCAGAAGCTCTGCAAATGCGACATGGCGCCCAAAAACCAATCCAGCAAAATCTACATGCCAAATAGCTCTCCTGCTTTTCTGAGCTCTGCCGTTTGTCCAACCAGCAGTTTATGACCACATATGGGGTATTGCCGTAATCGGGAGAAATTGCTTTACAAATGTTGGGGTGTTTTTGTTTTTTTTTTCTTTTAATTTGTACTTTTTATCGTAAAAATTTGGTTTTCAATTGCACATCCAAATTCCACAAAATGCAGCAAAAAACCTGTGGGGTCTAAATGCCCACTATACCCCTCGATAAGTTCCTTGAGGGGTGTAGTTTGCCAAATATGGTCAATTTTGAGGGGTTTCCACAGTTTTGGCACCACAAGATCTTTTCAAACGAACATGGTGCCTAATAAAAAGGAGGCCTCAAAATCCACTAGGTGCTCCTTTGCTTCGGAGGCCGGTGCTTCAGTCCATTACCGCACTAAGGCCACATGTGGGATATTTCTGAAAACGGCAGAATCTGGGCAATAAATATTGAGTTGCATTTCCCTGGTAAAACCTTCTGTTTTACAGAAGGTTTTATAGCCTTTGGCACAGTTAACCAAAGAAAAATGTTGTGAACCTTCACCCCCCACCCATCTCTGTACTCTGCCTTGCTACCAAACTACCCTGTTAAGTTCTTTTTAACTTGTTACACTACCAATAAAATTGGAACAGGAGTACCATTTTTCTTACTTTCAGCGCTGGATTTTGGTTCTCTTTCTTTACCATCTGACACACTTATGGTATATCCACAGGGACCCGCACCTATATTGAGAACAGGGATTTTCGTAACTCCAACAGAATGGACTGGGCTCGGGGGACTCCTGTTTTCGCATATATCAGACATTTATAGCATATCCTTTGGCCAACGTATAAATGTCTGGTATGGGAATAAAGCCTCATGCACACGACCGTATTGGTGTGCACGGCCGTGATTTGCGGCTCAGATGGCCGCAAAGTGTCACCCGCGGGCCGCCCGCAAATCACGGCCCGTGCACATGGCCGTGTGCATTTATTTCTATGAGCCTGGATCGCAAAATACGGCTGTAATAAGACATGTCTGTTCTTTTTGCGGTCCAGGCGCCTGGGCAATGCACGGACCGTGGAAACCACGGTCGTGTGCATGGGCCCATAGAAATTAATGGGACCGCAATTCACCCGCAGATCTGCAGGTGAATTGCGATCGCAAAAACACGTACGTGTGCATGGGGCCTTACCCTTTAATATCACAATTTGTTCTTCAAAATATTAACAATCTTTTCCAGAAAGATGTAATTGGCATTGTCAGAACTTGTTTCATAAAAAGGATGTTCATAGGGAAAGATGTTTAGATTTTCAAGAGGATTGATTTATTTATGTATTATTTTTGGCAATAGGGAATTGATGATCTTACTGGAGAACCTCTTATTCAACGTGAAGATGACAAGCCAGAAACCGTTAACAAGAGACTAAAAGCTTATGAGGCTCTTACAAAACCGGTATTGCAATATTACAAGTAAGTGTAAAATATTGTATCTTTTGCAACAGATTGATAGTAAACCCCATAGAAGTACTCTGTCTTTCCATTAACAAATGTGTTTTGTGTGAATTAAGGGCCCATGAGTTCCTATTTCTGTACTTTTTATGTAGGGTAAGTACCGTCCGTTTATCGATTAGAGACCACTGCAGAATTTAGGATATTGGTTTGGCCTAAATAGCTGATATACATATCCATGGTCTACTTGACTATGTTTTACAACAATTTGGTTACATCCAGGCAGCCTATGATGTTGCCTTACCGCTATAGAAGAAACCGCATAAGACACGTTTCCGCCTCTTCAACTGGTTGAGGCAGGGAGCGCACATTGCTGGCATGTGTTGCAGTATCCTCTCTATATAGTCTGAACAGGGCTAGACTTGCTCTATGTAAATGAGAGACTATTCAGACTGAAACTACTGCACATATGTGGTTTCCTACCTTTATTGTAGCAGCTTTACCTGTCATGAGGTGATATGGCAGCATGGTTTAGAAAAAAACTGGAGACTAAAAAATAAAAGTTGCGGTGTGATTTAGTTGCGGAGGACAACTGCTCCAGTTACCCTTCACACTAGTTTTATACGTCTCCCAGTATGTGCATGAATAGTCCTTGAATAATCTTTCTTTCTTTGGGGTCTCTCTAGAAACAAGGGTGTCTTGGAAACTTTTTCTGGAATGGAGACCAACAAGATCTGGCCGCATGTTCATTCATTCCTGCGAACAAAGCTTCCTGATGCGAGTCAGGAGTAAATGGAAACAAGATGAGAAGCACATTGAGACCTGGACTCTTAGTTGCCAACCCCTGAACATGAATGTTTTAAATCTTTTTAATGCTGTGCTATGTTTTTAACTTCACGCTACTCATTTTATGTGCCTGACATTTTACTGCCTCTCAAAATCTTTTCTGATAATGGTAATATTTTAATAATCGGCCTAGAAAATCATGTTTTAATGTAGTTTCTTATGTAACCCATAAGATTTTAAAAGTAAATGGGTTTAAAAAGGCTAACTTTAATGGAAATATTGATTTAAAAGAAAAAAAAAGTATTTTAAAAATTGAGAAAAAAAATTACTTTAGATTGAATTTTAGTCTTCGAAGCCTTTGCTTCGTTGTATGTTTTCCTTTATTTTTCATGCTGCCTCCTGTGATTGCTCCAGAAATAAATGATTCTTGAATTTCTGATCATCCAAGGCTGTGCTTGCCCACTGTAGCAAGCTCTCAATAATGGCTGTTTGAAGATTGCTTTTGATTCAGAATATTTTTATTTTACGTAATATAGTCTAGAGAAAAAAAATATATTTTCATATGTAGTTCTATATTTGTTTTAATTTTACCCAGAAATGCCACATTTTCATTTTAACATTTTCCCACAAATTACATTAATCACTTATCCATAGGCTGCTTCTGTATGTCCCATAAACTTGTAGGCCTTTCGTATGAACCAAAAATCTCTTCCCATTAACTGTTGACCGTAATATCATGTGAAGCCAACACTATGAACTCTGCACTCTGGTTTACGTAGCAAACCAGCTTTACTCTAGTAATGAGATTTTCAATGTTGCGTCCACTAGCCAGTGATTGGCAATTGTTATCTTGTGATGGCAGTGCTGTGTTGGTATGTTGTTTGTATAGTGGAGGACATACTCATCCCCAACATAATCATTTCCTATGTAATGAGCTGTGCTACGAAAACTTAAATTTATGTGCATATAATTTACAGGGCCTGATGAAAGGTCTTTAATCATGGAGTTCTGAAAAAGATGGCTTGAATGGTAGTTTATCACTCCTGCCTCCTAATATACATGTTCGGCTTAGTTCACACCTGCGTTGTGACATTCCGTTGTTCCGCTCTGTCAGAGGAGCAGAACAAGGGAATAACGGAAGCAACGGTTCCGTTGCTCAACGGACACGGCCAACGGAACCCGTTGACTTCAATGGGTTCTGTCGGCTTTCCGTCGGGGTGTCCGTGATTTTACCGATCGTGATAGCACAGCATGCTGCGCAATTGTCTCTGGTAATCTCTAGTAATCCCTGCCGGATCTGCAACGGAGGCTGCTAAAGGAGCCTCCAATGCAGATGTAAACGAATGCTAAGATAAAATGAATGTTGTGTTACAGTCATCCGAAAAAAAACTATTTAGTAGATTTAACATGCTGCAAGTAGAGGGTCTTAAGATTCTAGGTTGATGCTACATAGGAGATCATATCTTTGTATATTTCCATTACGTGTAATAATGCATAAATACACACGCACACTCCGTTTAGTGAATAAATCATATTCAGTGACCTTTGAAACTCCTAGTGGTGGCTGAAGGCTGTGAGAATTTTATTATTTAACTATTTCTATACTATAAAAATATACAGTATTATGAAATTAATTGTCACAATTTTGGACCTTTTTAAAGATTAAATATAATAAAATGGTGTTTCATGGGGAAAACGTTCTCTTTAAAGACATTAATAGTTACATCACTGAATATCTAGGACTACTAAATAAAAAGCCAACATTTTACAGGTCAAATCTAAAACTCATCTGTAAATATAATGGAAGTTATATATATTCATATATAGTGTGTGTGTGTGTATATATATATATATGTGTATGTATATATATAATCTAATCTCCACCCATACCCATAGATAAAGCACTGCTCATGTCATCTTGCATTGACTGTGGTCCTTACGATCTACAGAAGTAGCCTTTTAATTTAACCAAGTTTAATTTAACCTGAAATTGTGACTTACTCTCATTGGCTGGGGGGTTTCTTACAGTGCCATGGAAGTAGTATTTTTAGTGTTTAATAATTTCATTAGATGATTGAGATTATATAGTCAATGTGTCATGCCCATGCCATTACCTCATGAACACACCAGCCAGTGGACCAGGTCAAACAGACTACCTCATTTGGTGCCTGTTTTTAGCATATAAACATTGAGAAGTTGTCTGGACCAATCATTCTATTTTGTTGTACTTGCCTCTATGTAGCTTGCAGTTCCTCATAGATAACACAAGTAGAGCATTGTTCTAATACAATAAAGTCTCCTACGATAGATAACTTATTTTTAACATTGATAGTTTATTATCATATTTGGTAATGTTATTGCTTTAAGGTTATAACTTGGATGGATGTTCTTTGAGGCTATGCATTGGGGACCAAAACTTCTAGTAAGTTAAGAGGTTCTCCACCTAAATGTGTTCATAAAATCTGATTTAATATTGTAGTAACGAATACAAGTATAGTTTGATTGCTATGAGGCACCATGGCTAAAACCTGGGTTGGCACTTTGCTGACAGCTGAGCCTCTTATTAATCAGATTCTTCTCCGTTTCATATTTATGGAGAACTTTTTCAAAGTAAAACTACCTTAAAGGGAATGTGTTGCTAGCAAAAAATGTATTTTTTTTTTTAGTTAAACAATTAGTGTGTGGGTGATTAAACATTGTTCTAATTTTTTTTATTTTTTTCACGAGTCAGGAAATATTATAAATGAGATTCTAATTTATAATATTTCCCATTGCTCGTCACTAGATGGAGCAATTCCCAAAATTGCAGCATTGCATGTGGTAAAGTAACCACATTGCTTTATGCTGCAAAATTGGGAAAAACTCACTCGCTCTAGTGAGCTCTCAGAATCCCCCCTCCTTTATCCTGGCTAGTGCCGGGAGAAACGAGGGGATTGAACGGTCAAACCTCCTACACTGTGTGTGTCGCCATTTTTTGAGCTAACACACAGTGTAGTAGGTTTACATACAGTAGTAAACACACACTGAAACACGAACATACATAGAAATCACTTACCTGCTCCAGTCGCCGCCGGTCCGTCTGCTGCCGCTGCTCCATGTGCACAAGTCCGGAAGCCGCGACCGGCAGTAGTAATCTTACTGTCCGGCCGCGACTTCCGGTCCACAGGAAAATGGCGCCGGACGGCGCACAGTTCAACTTTGACTGTGTGGGAGCGGCGCATGCGCCGTTCCCACACAGACGGCGTACACCATAGTGGATGGAACGGGCCCCGTTCGCATTCACTATGGGACTGGGGCTGCCGTACTCTATGTCTGTATGTGTCGTTAATCGACACATACAGAAATGGAGTAAAAAATGGCAGCCCCCATAGGGAAGAAAAAGTGTAAAAATAAAAAAAAGTAAAACACAAACACACAAATATAAAAGTTTTTAATAAAAGACTAAAATCAAACTGATGTTAAAAAAAATTGTTTTCGTGACACTATTCCTTTAAGTGTTCCCGCACTAAAAAAAAAATTAAAATAGCTTGCACCTTTGCCAAGTAACCTAGTTTTAAAGGCTCTGGACACCTTTTGTAGGCTTTTTTTTTCTATTGACTTTTCTTAAAATTTTGTCGATCATTTTTCAGATGCAGTTCCTCTGTATCCTCTATACATAAAGGCTGCATCAAGCGCTATTAGCTGAATACGTGAGTTCAACTAAACTGGCGGCTTGGCTGAGAGCAGTTCCTATTTGTGCATAACACACAGGATCACAATAACCTTGATCACATCGAAGGGTATGTTCACACGGCAGCGTCCGTAACGGCTGAAATTACGGGGATGTTTTCAGGAGAAAACATCCCCGTAATTTCAGCCGTAACGGCATGTGCAGGTGCTTGAACGCCGCGTCCATTACGGACGTAATTGGCGCTGCTTTTCATTGGAGTCAATGAATAACGGCTCCAATTATGCCCCAAGAAGTGACAGGTCACTTCTTTGACGCGGGCATCTATTTACGCGCCGTCATTTGACAGCAGCGCGTAAATATACGCCTCGTGTGAACAGACAAACGTCAGCCCATTGCTTTCAATGGGCAGATGTTTGTCAACTCTTTCAAGCCGCATTTTTCGGACGTAATTCGGGGCAAAAACGCCCGAATTACGTCCGTAATTAGTGTGTGTGTGTGACCATACCCTAAGGCTTCGTTCACATCTGCGTCGGGGCTCCATTCCGTCTGAGCCCTGACCGACACAAATGGAAACCATAGTTTTCCGTTTCCATCACCATTGATTTCAATGGTGATGGATCCAGTGCCAATGGTTTCCGTTTGTGTCAGCTGTGCAAGGGTTCTGCCGTTTTGACAATATTAATACCGTAGTAGACTAACTATGAACATAGCCTAAGTTGATGAAATACAATGCAAGTACGCTACGTGCGAGTGCATCCTAGAAAAGGCCAAAAGTCGCAATTCGCGATGCAAAGGTTGATGAATTCCCCCCAACGTGCCTATAATGAGGCGAAACAAGGTAAAAGTCCAGACCTAAGAATAGAGCAGCTGCATGCTTCGGCCCTGTAACTTCACACACTGCTAATGCGGCAGAAAAATGCAGGATATTTGTGTTTTTTCCTGATAGGGATACAACATACTGCTCTGATATATCTTATGACATACTTATGAGTTCAGCTACTTTACTCTATTGGTGCGTACTACAACTGACTTTTTCAGTAAATGTTGCCTTCTTTTGATGTCAGCTTTTTTGTATTTCCTCAATAGAGTTCTAGTACATGTATAACAAATCAGAGGCAATTCGGGAGATTTACTAAACGTAGAACAGTTATCCACAGCAACCAATCAAGTGGCAGTTCTTTAAAAAAAAGGTTCTTGGAAAAATGAGAGCTGGTATCTGATTGGTTGCTGTGGACAACCGCTCCAGCTTTCACTTGCACCAGTTTTGATAAACCATTCTCAGTGTTTTAATTAACCTTGCAATTAATAGCCGTACTGCATATTTTATTGTAACAGAAATGTTAACGGTTGACTGTGATGCTGTCCAAAATGCAATTGTGAAGAGGTGCTAAGTGTTTTACAATAAGGCTGGATTCACACGAGCATTTTCGGTCCGTAAAGGATGGAATGTATTTCGGCCGCAAGTCCCGGACCGAGCACACTGCAGTGAGCCGGGCTCCTAGCATCATAGTTATGTACGACGCTAGGAGTCCCTGCCTCGCTGCAGGACAACTGTAATCATGTTTTCAGTACGGGATAGTAGTTCCACGGAGAGGCAGAGACTCCTAGCATCGTACATAACTATGATGCTAGGAGCCTGGCTCCCTGCAGTGTGTTCGGTCCGGGACTTGTGGCCGAAATACGTTCCGTCCTTTACGGACGTAACATGCTCGTGTGAACCCAGCCTTAGGGTATGTTCACACGGGCTATTTTCGGCCATTTTTTTTGCCGTAAACTGACAAAATCGGAAGCAGAACGCCTCCAAACATCTGCCTATTTATTTCAATTGGAAAAACGGCGTTCTGTTCTGATGGGCCGTTTTTTTACGCGGCAGTTTTGAAAAACGGCCACGAAAAAGACACTTCTTGGGACGTTTTTGGAGCCGTTTTTCATTGACTATTGAAAACCACTCCAAAAACGGGCGTAAAAAATGCAGCGAAAATTGTGAGTGGCTTAAAAAAACTTCTGAAAATCATGAGCTGTTTTCCCTTGAAAACAGCTCCGTATTTTCAGACGTTTTTAGTCTAGCGTGTGAACATACCCGAAGGTTCAGATTAAGCGAATATAAAAAGTTAAATAAAATGAGTTCAGTGTTCTTGATGCATATGTGCCGTTACACCGTGCCTAGAATTAGATTAATTTTTAGAGCTACATATGAAATATGTTCAGGACCGCTGCTAAGAATGAAATGTGGTATAAATTTGTATTCGTCACTTTTTCCTGACTCTGAAGAATGTTTTATGTTGTGTGCCTTAATTTTCAGATGTCTATAAGTCTGCACATCAATGGTCCGTTTGCAGATGTGAAGCTATCAATAAAACAATGTTGACTAGCATTTAGTGTCCTTGTCTCTTTCTATGGATGCTGTGAATGTACAATCAGGGGGCTTCACAGGACATCTAGTTTAATATGCTAATTGTCATTAATTTTCATCCGACTCATTCAGGGCTAATCTATGCAATGTTACAACAAAGAATGAAAAAATGTTAACCGTCATCTGTATATGGATATTCTTCACTATCGCAAGACACATCTGAAGGCACTGGTGTACTTACTATGTGCACATTATCAACATCTACTGACTTCAATTGCCTGGACTTCATGCAAAAAATCTAGTACTGACAAAGTGTAGGAGTTGTCCATATTTTTTTAAAAAACTAATTTGATTAGTTAACTGATGTTGGAAAATAGAAAAAGACCTAATGGTTTCATATTAGTATGATGAATCTCTTCCGTGCAGTACTTTTTATCGAGGAAGCACATGGTGGGGATCATCTGTGTGACTATTTTTGGAAAACCTAGCGAAAAAGAGACCTGCAGAGAATAGAAATTAATATTTTGTTGGATATATGTAACTGATTTGTAATGAAGGGTTGCCATGCTTATAGTAAATGGATCCAGTGGGAAAGCTCGGGAGTTAAGTATAAAAATATATAACTGGGTGGGAAAAAAACATCCATGTTTTTCAAAACCTGTGCTATCCTTTAAAGCATACCTCTAGTGAAAAGAATATAAACTTTACAGTGTTCTTAGATCTTGTACAGAACCTTTTTAAAGTCTTTCCCTTCAATTCTCAGCCATTTTGCTGCAGATCTCTCCTTCCTAAGTCATTAACCGGAAGGTTTTTATTATGGTCTACCATTACATTAGAGCCCAGTGCATTGTTTATGCAAGTCCGTTAAGAAACCACTCTTGCCATTCCTTACCCTTTTCACATTGCATAGACTGTTTTCTTGAAACACTTCCAATGCTTCTGTAATCACAGGACTTTATTAAAGAGGCTCTGTCACCAGATTTTGCAACCCCTATCTGCTATTGCAGCAGATAGGCGCTGGAATGTAGATTACAGTAACGTTTTTATTTTTAAAAAACGAACATTTTTGGCCAAGTTATGACCATTTTTGTATTTATGCAAATGAGGCTTGCAAAAGTACAACTGGGCGTGTTTAAAAGTAAAAGTACAACTGGGCGTGTATTATGTCCGTACATCGGGGCGTGTTTACTACTTTTACTAGCTGGGCGTTCTGATGAGAAGTATCATCCACTTCTCTTCAGAACGCCCAGCTTCTTGCAGTGCAGACACAGCCGTGTTCGAGAGATCACGCTGTGACGTCACTTCCCCAGGTCCTGCATCGTGTCAGACGAGCGAGGACACATCGGCACCAGAGGCTACAGATGATTCTGCAGCAGCATCGGCGTTTGCAGGTAAATCGATGTAGCTACTTACCTGCAAACGCTGATGCTGCTGCAGAATCAACTGTAGCCTCTGGTGCCGGTGTGGCCGACACGATGCAGGACCTGTGAGTGACGTCACAGATCTGCACTGCCAGAAGCTGGGCGTTCTGAAGAGAAGTGGATGATACTTCTCGTCAGAACGCCCAGCTAGTAAAAGTAGTAAAAACGCCCCGATGTACGCACATAATACACGCCCAGTTGTACTTTTACTTTTCAACACGCCCAGTTGTACTTTTGCAAGCCTCATTTGCATAAATACAAAAATGGCCATAACTTGGCCAAAAATGCTCGTTTTTTAAAAATAAAAACGTTACTGTAATCTACATTGCAGCGCCTATCTGCTGCAATAGCAGATAGGGGTTGCAAAATCTGGTGACAGAGCCTCTTTAAGTAGCAAATTCCCTCAAAAGAAACACTGCTTGCAATTCCATTTGGGTAAGGCTCTGTTCACATCTGTATTTGTCATTTCCGTTGTTCCATAAAAGTCCGGACTATTACAATATAACTTTATTTAACCCGCGCTGTGAACGCTTTAACAAAAAAAATTAAAATGCCAGAATTGCTGTTATTTGGTCAACTTAGCTCCTCAAAAAAAAAAAAAAAAGTGGTCAAATGTAGGGTAAATGGTACCAATTACAGCTCGCCCTGCCAAAAATAAGCCTTCACACCTCTCAATCGTCAGAAGAAAAAAAAAAGTTATGACTCAATGTGGCGACACAAAGCAAATTAATTATTTTGAAGAAATCATTTTTCTTTGTAAAAGTGGTAAAACACAAAAAAAAAAAAAAAAACTATAACTGTGGCATTGCTGTAATTATATCGACCCTTAGGAGGAAGTTAACATGTCATTTTTACCACACGATAAACGCCATAGAAACCCATAAAAACAATGACGGAATTGCTGTTTTTGCCCATTTCATATAAGGGTATGTTCACACGGCCTATTTACGGACGTAATGCGGGCGTTTTTGCCCCGAATTACGTCCGAAAATAGCGCCTCAATAGCGCTGACAAACATCTGCCCATTGAAAGCAATGGGCAGACGTTTGTCTGTTCACACGAGGCGCAATTTACGCGCCGCTGTCAAAAGACGGCGCGTAAATAGACGCCCGCGTCAAAGAAGTGACCTGTCACTTCTTTGGCCGTAATTGGAGCCGTTATTCATTGACTCCAATGAATAGCAGCGCTAATTACGCCCGTAATTGACGCGGCGTTCAAGCGCCTGCACATGCCGGTACGGCTGAAATTACGGGGATGTTTTCAGGCTGAAACATAACCGTCATTTCAGCCGTTACGGACGCCCTCGTGTGCACATACCCTAAATGTACTCCGTCCAATCTGTACAAGCCGGAAATAAAACCTTCCAAATCGGTGTGGCAATAGCTAAAACCCCCTAAATATGGAAGGAATTTAAACATTGCTCTATTAACACGTTTCCTGATACGATCAAAGTAAATTGTCTCTTTGCAAGACCAAATTAATCTTGGAATAATCTCAGAAAAAAACTAATTGGTATCAGGAAACATGCACTTAATTAAGGCAAAATCCCTTTTCATTGCCCACAATAAATCCAATGTTATGGATTTTCCTAAATCATTAACCCCCACATGAATTAAAATAACATTGGGAGAAGGCTATAAAACAGCGAGCTTTTTAATTTCTCCTATAACACAACCCCAGGTCAGGCCTCGGATACCACACCACAAATCATTAACGTTCTTGGTATCAAAAGATAGATTCTCAGTGTAGATCCTCTTATTTGCTCGCTTTTGTGCCAAAAAAAACAAAAGAATGGCCGAGGATCCAAAATACTAAAGAAGAACCTATGAAAAAGGAAATCAACTGTTAATTAATAAATCAGGCCGGACATATAATCTAAACCTATTAGATTCCCATCTACCAATGCGTTTTATAATTACTTCATCAAGGCCTAATCTAGCTGCCTCAGTAGCAGCTCCAATCCGAAAAGAATGGGAAGAAATGTTATAGCTGCTTAGATGTAATAAGGATAAGCATTTTTTTAAATAAAGCATTAAATAGATATTTCGTTAAAGGGCTCAGATTCTCGTGAACGAACAACTGGCTACTAACTGATGGCCTACTCCGTAACCAATTCCTCACATTAATGATGGGACAGAGATGAGAAAACTTTAACGGATATAACAAAATAAAACTACCTCTTCCAAATTGATCAGTTTTGGATTTTCTTAAATGAATCACAACAACAGGTTCATCCCAAGAAACATCCAAACCCGAATGAACTGACTTACTGGCAGCAACTAACTCGACAATCGTTAAAGCTGCAAAGAAAGCAGCAACAAAAACTGAACGAAATAACATTAACTCAAAACTATTAAAACAAACCAAAATTATCCAAAGTTGAACTAGTAACTCAAAAGAAACAGGCCTTCTCCCATCAGGCTGATTGTAAGATTTACGATAGCCTTTTAACATTTGTTTAATAGGAAAAAAGGCAGAAAAAGCTTGATTCCCAACTAATTTCAAGAAAAAAGATATACCAGCTAGAGTTTTAGATATGGAGGAAGCAGAAACTAATTTATACATGAAGTCAGAAATAAATAATAAACAAACACAAACATCACTACTCAGGTAATCCGCTTTCAAAACAGAACAAAATTCAATCCAGTCCTTCCATGCAGCTGAATAATCAGCTCATGTTCTAGGAGCCACTGAAGATCCGATATTCTGCGACACTAGTCCCAAATCAAATCCCATAAATGTGTTGGGCATTCCATTCCGATTAAATCCACGTCTGGAGCCAATTCTCGAGATCTCAACTACTGAGAACGAGACAAACAATCTGCTAAAATATTCTTTTTACCTTCTATATAATTTGCCTTCAACCAGATATTAAAACGCATACAACATAAAACTAAATGTCTCAATAATTTTACTACTAACTGATATAGAAGGAAGGGTATTAATTGCAAAGCATACACCTTTATTATCTGAGTAAAGCAAAATTTGTCTATTCTGAAAATGAGATCCCCAATAGCCACAATTACCGGGAATAATTCAAGTAAGACTATATTTTTGGTAATCCCATTGTTTGACCAAGAGGAAGGCCATTGCTCTGCCGACCACTTGTTGTTCCAGAAGGCACCATAACCTGCACTACCAGCAGCGTCAGTAAACAGAGAAAGACTATCAGAGTCCTGAAAATCATGTTGCCAACAACTAAGGCCATTAAAATTAAGAAGAAAATCAGACCATAAACTTAAATCTTCACGCAACTGCTGAGTAATTCTAATGTGAGAACCAGGAGTTTTAAGACCCCCGGTAGAAAAATACAATCTTTTAGAAAAAGCTCGACCCATAGGAATAAACCTACTAGCATTATGATAAATAATAAATATCTCATTTTATGCAATTTAACAGAGGGTAGTCTAAATTCCATTCTCTTAGTCAATAATAATGACTAAAAACTCTAACGATAAACAAGGAAAAAACATTTTTTCCTTAGCAAAATACCAAAATAACTCAAAAAACGTATTTAATAAACAACAAACAAGAACTAGAACCAGAACGACCAACAAACAAAAAGTCATCCAGATAATGAAATTCAATAACCCAATGCAAAAAACTTGAGAAAGCTTCAAAATACCTGCATGACATAGAAAATCCCATAGGGAGGCATTTATCAAAATAAAATGTATTAAAATGAAAACCTTTCGGGTGTACATGCAATAACCTAAAAGCAGATTTGATATCAGCTTTCGCTAATAAAGCTCTATGACCACAATCACGTAATAAACTAATTGCTTGATCAAACGAGGCATATTCCACAGAAGAAAAGGACTTCTCAATCTCGTTATTAAGAGAAGACTTCTTATGGTAGGATAAATGGTGGATTAATCTAAAATCACCTACATCCTTTTTAGGAACTATGCCTAACGGGGATAATCTAAAGTTAACAAAAGGCGGGTGTAAAAAAGGGCCACCTATTCTCCCTAAGGCCTTATTCACACGAACGTGATAAACAACGGCCGTCACACGGACCTATATAATTCAATGTTCACACGGCCATTGTTTCAACTGACCGTGGGAAGGGTCCGTGAGAAAATAGGACATGTCCTATTCTTTCACGCGTTACGCATCCCTCCATAGACTCATCTATGGGGGATGCGAGACATCGCGTCCCGCAGCACAGAGCACGGATGCACCTCGAGTGTGAAAAACTGCCGTGAATCCGGCCTTAGTCTAATTCCTTCTGTAATTTGACTATATCTATATGCATATCAATAGCATATAACAGCCTTCGCCACAAAATTTAGGTACCTGAAAACCTTCAGAAAATCCAAGATAAATCAAATCAGCTTTCTCCCTGTCGTGGTAGCGTTCTAACCATGGGAGCATTTTTTCCACTTTCACTGGAGTCAGTGCTTTTAGATAACTGCTCCTTTGTATTAAGCTGCTGTTGGTTCAATTGACTGTTTGTTTGTTTTTTTAAAACATCTTGACATTGGGTGAGTGCCCCCACAAAAGGAGTACTCGTGTTTGTATTTGCAATTATTCAACCATTTACAAGTTGATTCATTGTAAGCAAAATAGACACCCTTACGCATAGTACCGTGCAGAGGTGTAGTCTGTTTATTAACAGTTGATCTCCGAGGCAACATTAAATTTATCCAAAAACCTACGTCTTTAACCCCCCATTTAATTCTGGGGAGTACCGCCAATTTTTGGCAAAATATTTAATCGTAGTTATACCATGCAAAACCACCAAAGTTTCTATAACCTTCTAAAATAATGTCAAGATGCTGGAAAAGCCCTGTACAAAACTCAGGATGACGTTCTCCTAATACGGAAGCAAAGATACAAAACGCTTGTAATTAATTATTAAAAGATCTCGGTAAGGTACGCTTTCTATCATCCTCAGCTTTCTCATCCTTCTTATCACCGCGAACCACATGCTCTTTTGCTGACAGCCTCAGTGATAAAAGGGTCAATAAATTCGTTTCTCCATATACCTTCTTTTATAGTGTTTGATAAATGAAAACCTAAAGGAGAAATTTCACAAGAAATTGCCTCTTTACAACAAGTTTCAACAACTCCTACACCTTTTTCTAACAACGGAATAGAACAATCAACCTGACTAACATTAGAATTAAAAACAGGAACAGTATTAACCTTTTGACTAACAATAGAACTACTAGCTAAACTAGTAGTAGCTGGCGGTTTTACCCAGACTTTCGGAGAAGATGCAGAATTTAAACAAACTCATTCAATAAATGAAGAAAATTAGACATTAAATCAGCATTAATGACATTCTGTGGTACATTTGATATCTTACCACTCCTCGCTGACGCCTCCTGGGGTAATCCAGAGGATACTTGCTTCCCTTGAAAGTTTGAAATCTGCTCCTGCTGAAGTGGATACTGTGAGAAATTTTCCTCTGAAGACTGTAATCCAGGTTGGTGAGAAACGCCATCTCCATCTGCATTAAAATATCCATGCTCCTGGACTGAAGAAAAAAAATCGGCAGCTGAGGGGTTAATGGCTGTAACCTCAGAATAGCTCCGCTGACTCGAAGAGGCACCCGCTGCCCTTGAAGAGGCCGAATGCCGACTCCTGTCCCTGGGAGGAAGTGCTCCACTGTGCCGAGAATGAGAAGACAGGCTCCGCTGTCTTCTGACATCTGGGGGCTCACTTAGTCGGCGGATCTGGCAGTCCCTCGTCAGTGATGAAAATCTTCTGCGACGTCTCCTCCCGGATGTCGTTCTCGCAGGCGGAAGTCATCATCCCCGGCGCCGGACTTCCTCTTTGCTCCAGTGCAGGTCGCCGCTCCGGGATGCTTAAGCAGCTTCTCAGCCAATCTTCTCCTCCTGCTGTCTCTGCACGGACGATGAGGTGCTGAAGAAGGTCCTCTATCTGCACTGGTCACTGGAACGCTCAGGAACTGTTCCCGGACCTCCTAGACCGTGGATTTTTAAAAGGAGAATCTTCCCGCCGAAAAACCCGAACTGCCAATCAAATTCAACTCCAGGTGCTGGGCAGAATATCGACTTTAAAGAGGCTCTGTCACCAGATTTTCAAACCCCTATCTCGTATAGCAGCAGATCGGCGCTGCAATGTAGATTACAGTAACGTTTTGTTTTTTTCATAAACGAGCATTTTTGGCCAAGTTATAAGCATTTTTATATTTATGCAAATGAGCCTTTCTTAAGTACAACTGGGCGTGTTTAAAGTTATGTCCAAGTGGGCGTGTATTGTGTGTGTACATCTGGGCGTTTTTACTTGTTTTACTAGCTGGGCGTTGTGAATAGAAGTGTATGATGCTGACGAATCAGCATCATCCACTTCTCTTCGTTAACACCCAGCTTCTGGCAGTGCACAGACACACAGCGTGTTCTCGAGAGATCACGCTGTGACGTCACTTCCTGCCCCAGGTCCTGCATCGTGTCGGACGAGCGAGGACACCTCGGCACCAGGCGACAGAGGCTACATCGACTTACCTGCAAACGCCGATTCTGCTGCAAAATCAACTGTAGCCTCTGTCGCCTGGTGCTGATGTGTCCTCGCTCGTCCGACACGATGCAGGACCTGGGGCAGGAAGTGATGTCACAGCGTGATCTCTCGAGAACACGCTGTGTGTCTGTGCACTGCCAGAAGCTGGGTGTTAACGAAGAGAAGTGGATGATGCTGATTCGTCAGCATCATACACTTCTATTCAAAACGCCCAGCTCGTAAAACAAGTAAAAACGCCCAGATGTACACACACAATACACGCCCACTTGGACATAACTTTAAACACGCCCAGTTGTACTTAAGAAAGGCTCATTTGCATAAATATAAAAATGCTTATAACTTGGCCAAAAATGCTCGTTTTTGAAAAAAAAACACCATTACTGTTATCTACATTGCAGCGCCGATCTGCTGCTATACGAGATAGGGGTTTGAAAATCTGGTGACAGAGCCTCTTCAAACATCTTCTCCTGCCGTTTTCTCCAGGTACCAATGTGGTGCAGACTCCTGGTGATGGGTAGATTATCGGAAACTTCCAGACGCCGACAGGTAAGTACCAACTGAAACAAAAAGAGGGGGACGACGACAAAAAAAAACAAAACACCTAAAAACAGAATTTTATTAACAAAAAACCATAGCAAATAGCACAATTTTTATTAATATGCCTGTACCATCATGTGTCCCCCAACAATACTGCTCTGGGGGCCCCTGTCATTCCACATGTCAGATGGGTTGTCTCCCGACGCAGTCTGGCACGGGCAGTGCTGATAGGACAGTGTGAGTGTGCATTGACACACCCCCAACTGGTAACACTTGTTGTCAACTTATTCATACATTTCTAGTAGGAATAACAGAGGAACGGTAGAATACAATGCTATGCTATAAGAACAGATGCACCAGAATTATTAATTTATGAGGAATACAATTATTTACTAAAACAGACACGTCAGGAGAACGGACAAGTCCTCTTTAAAGAGAAGTACCACTTTTGTGGAGATTTCCTCAACAGGTATTTAAAATTCTCTCAGTTGATTTTCGCGCAGCCGCCATCGTTATGACACTCTGTTTGTATGTTTGTAAACAGAAAAGCACGTGGTGCTTTTCTGTTTACATTCATAGTTTTTACTGCTGTTGCACGAATCACGCGCGTCACACGGAAGTGCTTCCGTGTGGTAAGCGTGATTTTCACGCACCCATTGACTTCAATGGGTGTGTGATGCGCGAACAACGCACAAATATAGGACATGTCGTGCGTTTCACGCAGCGGACATATGCTGCGTGAAAATCACGGACTGTCTGCACGGCCCCATAGACTAACATAGGTCCGTGCGAGGCGCGTGAAAATCACGCGCGTTGCACGGACGTATATCACGTTCGTGTAAATAAGCCCTCAGACTGTGTAGGGACACGCCCCTTAGACAAGCGAAATGGTAACACCCATTTGTCAAGTTATTCAGAAATTTGTAATATAATAGCACCAAACACTGCGCGCCTGAATATAATAATACCACACACTGTAAAACACCACATACACACAGCCCCCTGTACATAGTGCCACACACAGCCCCTATAAATATTACACCCCCCCATAGATAGCGCCACACACAGCCCCCTGTACATAGTGCCACACACAGACCCCTATAGATAATACACCCCCCCCCATAGATCGCGCCACACACAGCCCCCTGTAGATATCACACTCCCCCCCCCCCGTAGAGAGCATTACACACAGCCCCCTATAGATACAAATGAATATCCCTCCAAACGGAAATCTTTAGCAAAGTTTCCATCACCATTGAGACCAATGGTGATGCAAACAAACAGAAGCTAAGGTTTCCATTTGCCTTTCCGTTGAGGGGTTAACCAGACGGAACCCCTCAACGGAAGGGCAGCGGTGATGTGAACAGGGCCTTAGATACAGGGCCCTAAATACAGGGCCCATGTGCATGTGTGATACTGTTTGTTGCACCCTGTATCTAAGCTTAATGTAGGCTTAGATACAGGGTCCAGCAGACAGTATTCTTATGCAGTATAAGCTGGGGCCCTGTATCTGAGCCTAACACACGGTAGGCTTTAAAGGTTGTCCAGTCCCTAAACATTGATGGCCTATCTTCAGTATATGACATCAATAGCTGATAGGTTGGGGTCAGAAACCCGGGACCCCCGCCAATCAACTGTTTTGAAGGGGTTGCAGCCGCTTGTACGAGTGCTGCTTCCCCTTCATTTCCCTCACTTGCTCACGCTGCGAATCGTCGACACGTCCGTGTCGGTGATTCAGTGTGAGAAAGTGACTGGAATGAAGGGGAAGTAGCGCTGTACGAGCGGCTGCAGCCCCTTCAAAACAGCTGATTGGCGCGGGTCCCGGGTGTCTGACCCCAACCCATCAGCAAGACAATAAAATTAAACTTACCTCCTCTTCGGCCGCTGGTCCTCACTCCATCAAGTGTCGGGATGCTGTGCGCAGCGCATAGCATCGTGACGTTATGCGCTGCGCACAGCGCTGTGACGTCAGAACCTCCGATGCACTCCAGGAAGAGGAGGGGTAAGTACTGTCAGTTACTATAGTAACAGGGGCCCGTGTAGTTTATTACATAGGCCCCAGTTACTATAGTAACTTTTCATTATTGTGTGAATGTGGCTGCCGCTAGCACCGTGGCCCCCTCCGGTGCTAGCGACGTCACACCGGGCATGAGGGGGGCCGTGCGATCATGTGTGGTTCTGCAGGCCATGGGCCCCCTGGGAGCCTTGGGCCCCGGGCGGCCACCCGAACCACCCTAATGATAATCCGCCACTGCATGTATATTGTAATAAAGTAACTTAAATTGTTTTGGATGTGAGACTTTTTTTACACAAGATAAATTGACATTCTGAGAATCCGCACCACAGGTCAACTTCCGCTCGTTATCTGATGATTTTTTTTTACGCAGAGTGTGAATGAGATTTGTTCAAATCTCATCGCCTTTGCTGCTACTGTAATACGCTGCGGAATTTCCACATGACCATGGACAGAATTTTATCCACTGGAAGTAAACAATGAATGTTCCTACTGAATAACAGCAATCAAAGATCTTCAAAACCATGGGGAATTAATACAGAAAGTATATTGGAAAATTGTATAGTATACAAAAAAATAACATTAATTTGCTAAACTTGGACTACCCCTTTAACGTCCACCTTGGAATACCATTATACAGGTTCCATATAGTGTTTACCTACATAAAAAGTTGAGTAACTTTGTAATTACATTTTAATGCTTATTTTGTATAAAATCCAAATGACACCATGTAAAAGCCTTATTCACGTGAGAATGTCTATTTTGCATCCCTGTGGTTTCCGTGTGTCATCCGTTTTTCTCCTCTACAAGCACTTTGTGGTTTCACGTTTCTTTTTTTTCTCTGCATTTCTTTAACAACTGATGCATGAAAAACAGACAGCACACGGATGTAGTTCATGTGCTGTTCGGTTTTTTTCACACAGAAAAAACAGACAGCACACTAACGAGAAACACGCTCATGTGAATAAGGCTATATATATATATATATATATATATATATATATATATAAATTGTAAGGGAATTGGGTAGCGGGACAGTCGTCTCCTGGGGTAGACGGGCACTCGGTATCAAACACACCAGTAAATTTCAGTCTGCACAGCAAAGATGTGGTACTACTAGCCTCAGCCGGTTTTATTTGCAGGTTGTACATGAAATAAAAAAGAAACAAATAAAAGAAAACTCTATGCCTGTCCGGCACTAACTATACAGTAGGTATCCTAACTAACACAGTGCAGGCCTAATGCCTGGCGCCATAAACCATGCAGACCATACAACCTGTTATGAATGCAGTCGATTTGCTCTCACAAGCTCCTCTCCCAAGGCTGAGAGAGAGTGTGACTGAACTGCAGCCTTTTTAAAGGGCTATCACACCTGACCTTAATAGCTAGACAGCCCAAGACCAGGACTGTGTGGATGGAGTGGGGACCCACCCAGGGCCGCATGTACCATGAGGCGAGTTGAGCCTCTGGCTTCAGGCGGCACACTGCAGGGTCTCAGAGGGGGCGGTATTACAGAGCTGCTGGCCGAAGAGTGCAGCCTGCAGCGTGCAGTGTGTCTGCACTGCACTTTTGCCGGCATGAGGCTCAGGGGAAATTCTGCCATGGACTCACCACCTCTTCTCTTCCTGATTTTCTCTGGAGTCTCCCTGCATGGCGACAGAAGATCCATATAGACAGCAGCCTGCACAAAAGGTAAGTGTAATATGTATGTGTAGTGTGTACTGTATGTGTAATGTATGTACTGTATGTGTGTCTAGTGTGTGTGTATGTGTATATATATATATATATATAATATACACACACGAGTATGTACTGTACGTGCTGTGTGTGTGTGTGTGTGTATATATATATATATATTTGTGTATGTATCAGAGTATGTATGTACATACGATGAATCCAAAAAGTATGATCGACTAAAGCACATCAAGTTTATAGAGAAATATACAAAATATTTTATTGAAATAAAAACATAAGACAATTGAACAATTAAAACTGGAACAGGGAATGAGTCACTCAATAAAAAGAGACATCAAATCGGTCAGAAACCGGATATGGAAATTACATAAATATGAACAATGTATATGTTTTGACGCAGCAAAAGAGAATTGTGTGTTTTCTCATGCAAGGCTGTATCTAATGGAGCCAAAGTAGGTCATGTCATAGAGGTATCCAATGAAATCTAGCATATACATGCATACCAACACACCTATGTAAAGGTGTATGAAAACATATACAAATAGGCGTATAGGCGTGGTAGTTATATGGGTGAACATAGAGGGTTAGCAAGAATAGCAACCCATAAGGTGGATGATACAAGATAAACAATGGAATGTCAAAAAATGTGTAATATGCATGGGCTCACAAAACGGCAGAGAAAAGACTGGATGGACTCAGAACAACTCAATTGCAGCTATCTAGCAAGGAAAGAATGAGAGACATACCGGTAGACATAGTGGAGGCGTGGAGATGATGTCAGTACCCGACGCGCGTTTCGGCTATTGCCTTCGTCCGGGGTTAGGGTCAAACTGACAATGTCCGCCCATATATAGTATATAGCCCAGGTGTTAGCAAGATTGTAAAGTTTAGAGGAGAACGAGGAGGAGGCAGGACCGGATGCAGGGAATCGGCGTCTGATGCGGGGTACAGAGAGGGTGTGACGCGTCATCAGAGAGGGTGTGAGGCGGCGGGAGTACACCACGCCCCCCACACATCCTACTCCGAGAATAGACAGCGGTCGGAAGAGGTCAGGGCCACTCCCCCCCCGGGAGAACATCTGATCAGGATGTCTTAAACATCAGCGCACAACCCGACACCAGTATATGCCAAAGAGGAAGCCAGAAGCAGAATAATGATAAAAGTGGTTTCAGGACGATGTGTGTGACGGAGAAGAGAGCGATATTTATAATGTAGTGAAGTGGGATATCTCAGTATTTGAGTGCATGATATGTTAGACTGAGAATAAATAGTATGACGTGAAGAACTGCTAAATGGGAGGAACGGCGTGGTGAAGAGTGTGGTGATGTGTTGTATGGTGAAGTATGAGACAAAACAATGTTGATGCGAAAGAATTATGTTTTTATTTCAATAAAATATTTTGTATATTTCTCTATAAACTTTATGTGCTTTAGTCGATCATACTTTTTGGATTCATCTTGTGTCAATTGTTGATCGATGCACCAAGTTCATCTTGGTTACTACCCAGGATCCAACACAGTAGATTCTACATAGTGCAGCAACATTGCTTTATATCTTTTCTTTTGAACATTACTCTGTGTTGGTATCCTTTCTGTTGGTATCTCATCGGTATATATGTATGTACATACGTACAGTATGGGCTCATGCACATGACCGTTTTTTTCTCAGTTGTAATTTATCCGCATATTTGCGGATCCATTCATTTCTATGGCCCTATGCACACGACCAGGGTTTACACTGATCCGTACAGGGGCTGCAAATCCGGACCGCAAAAACTCAAGACAAGTAATATTACGGTCCGGATTTGCCAATAATGGTGAATTGTTGTGGATCCGTGAATCCTAATGATACACCAATGCACAACTAACCAGTGCAGTCGTGTGCATGAGGCCATAGTGTGTGTGTGTGTGTGTGTGTGGGTGTGTGTGTGTGTGCACAATATATATATAATACAAATGTCAGCCGCACAGCCTTGTAATAAATCGTAGATGGGTGCCGACCTGCCCAGGTCAGGGCTAACAGACCTGCTGTAGTAGAATCCAAAAATCAGGCAGCACTCCAAAATACAAGCAAGGTAGAAAAAGATGCTTTATTGGTCCATATACACACGACGTTTCAGCTCAACACAGGAGCCTTTTTCAAGTGACACTTGAAAAAGGCTCCTGTGTTGAGCTGAAACGTTGTGTGTATATGGACCAATAAAGCACCTTTTTCTACCTTGCTTGTATTTTGGAGTGCTGCCTGATTTTTGGATTATATATATATATATATATATATATATATATATATATATATATATACACACACACACACGAAAGCCAATAAGAAACGAAGTGGCACAACGCTCACCTGAGCACTTTTGCTGTTTCGCTTTAGCGATCGGGGAGTGCTAAGTGCTCAGACCCCCAATGATCAAAACCACGTCGGAAAAATTGATTTCAATGGGAGGCGGAGGCGTTTTTTTTCCCGCGAGCGGAAAAACCATCTCGCGGGAAAAAGCAGCGGCATGCCCTATCTTTGGCCGTTTACATCTCTTTCCTCCCATTGATATCAATGGGGGGCAGAGAAAGTGTATTTCGCTGCGTTTTTGCCCGTTGCGCTCAATGGGCACGAGCGAAATGCGCGGCAAACGGCGTGCAGGCAGATCAAAATCTGCCTCAAAATTCCAAACTGAATTTTGAGGCAGAATTTTCTGCCTGCAAAAAACTCTGTGTGAACATACCCTTAAGGAAAGTTTTTTTTGTATTTTTTTTGTGTTTTAAGTTATGAGCCTATTTTTTCTAACTATTTTAATGTTCCCTAATGTAACTGTATTTATTCATATATTTGTACTAATAAAGATGGGGGCAGCCATCTTTATTAGCATCTGTATATATGTTTCTGCATGACATATACACAGGTGCTATATGGCGCACTCAGGGCATAGGGTCGGCTCCCATCCCTACTTTCCTATCTCCTGCTGGAACTATTTTAGCTTTGAACTGTGCTCTGCGGCATGTACGGTTCACAGGGACCCACAGCGACCCTCGCTTCTAGGGGGAAGACGGGCGCTATTTTATATAAGAGTGACAGCCACTGCAGTCATCGCAGGGGTTGTCTGTCAATTGAAATTATTTGCCAGGCCCTGCCTGCTGTGAATGCAGGACCACCCGTCAAATTATTTGAATTGCCGCCTCCTCCTGCCCCACACCCTTACCTAACACTTCAATGTGACTGCTAGTAACCCCGGTCACGTAGCTAATACAGGGACTCCTCTGTCACTTTAGGAGTCCCTGCAAGTTTTTATTTCAATTAAAAAATAGTATGTCTTTTTTTTTATACTTTATTACCGTCTTTGTAATAGCTGCTGTCTGACAGCATCCATTACTAAGGCTGGGGCTTAGTGTTAATTAGTAAAAAGGCTAGCACCAACCTCCCATTATTACCCCGGTGCCCACCGCTATCAGGGGTACCAGGAAGAGCCGGGTACGATCCAGGACCCAACCATCTGAAGGGATGACGGTGCCCGGCCATCACTTCAGATGTTCAGGTATTGGATCGTAACCGGCTCTTCCCAGTACCCCTGATAGCGGTGGGTACCGGGGTAATAATGGGAGGTTGTTGCTAGCCTTTTTACTGGTTAACAGTAAGCCCCAGCCTTAGTAATGGATGCTGTCAATCAGATAGCGGCCATTACACTGGCGGTAATAATGTATTAAAAAAACACATGGACATAAGAAACATTTTTTAATTGAAATAAAAACTCCCTCACACAACCCAGTTTCACCATTTTATTTAAAAAAACAAAAACATAGATCATCAAAGTAGTCAAATAAATCTACGGCGTAGTCCAAACGGTCCATTGGAACCAACCGGGAAAAAAAAAAGTATGAAAAATAAAAAAATATACACTTTCCTTCTCCCCTGCAATGCACTAGAATCTAGAGGTAAAAAAAAATAATCATTCCCCTTCAGACTCTGCTACCTGTCAACTGAAAAGTCTCTCGCCAGAGGGAACATTTTTTCCACATGGCAGAGTACCAGGTCCCAGGCTCGGGTGAAGCTTTCTTTTACTCCACCATTGGGAAACATTTTTTCCTCTGGTGGAAGATTTTTCCATTGACATGTAGCAGTTCTATAGCGGTGGTGTTAGGGAGGACAAACTCAGCAATTTCACAATGCCCCCAAAATGGGCCGCTACTCTTGGGAAAGTGCTGTGTGCTTGCCTCCAGGCTAAAATGTGCCAGCCAGCCCTGGGCCGTTGACTCCCTGCCCCACCGTTTTCTCTTGTAGACCACAGCCTGGTTTAGGCCTGCGGTCTACAACAGTCCAAGAGCACGCTATTGACGTCAGCGGCCTGGCGCAATTACGTCACTGCATCATGCCATCCGCGCTGGGCCGCTGAACTCAGCAGAAAGTCAGAACGTCCGGCAGTGGTTACTTGGATAGATTTGTGGGGGGGGGGGGGGCACCTTTCTATAGTTCGCCTCAGGCAGCAAAGGGGCTAGGTTCACCCCTGGACCCACCCATCTCTCCCCACTCCAACAACCAGGCCCATTTCCAGGTTTTAGATAAAACCTTTTGCAGAGGGAGAACCACATTCTCTGCTGAATTTATTCCCTGGTTGTTTTCAGATAGCAGAAGACAGAAATCTTGGGGAAATATAGACCCCATCCACAACCTCTCCACATGGTCTGTCACAATATATATATATATATATATATATATATATATATATATATATATATATATATATATATATATATATATTAGTCCTTCTCAGTGAATTAGAATATCATCAAAAAGTTAATTTAATTTTCAGTAATTCATTTGAAAAAGTGAAACTCCTATATTATATAGATTCATTACACACCGAGTGATCTATTTCAAGCATTTTTTTCTTTTAATGTTGATGATTATGCTAACAGTTAATGAAAACCCCAAATTTAAAGTCTCAGAAAATTTGAATATTATATAAGGCCAATTTCAAAAACGAGTTTTAATGCCGACATGTTGGCCTACTGAAAAGTATGTCCAGTATATGCCCACAATACTGGGTCGGGGCTCCTTTTGCATGAATTACTGCATCAATGTGGCGTGGCATGGAGGCGATCAGCCTGTGGCACTGCTGAGGTGTTATGGAAGCCCAGGTTGCTTTGATAGTGGCCTTCAGCTCGTCTGCATTGTTGGGTCTGGTGTCACTCATCTTCCTCTTGACAATACCCCATAGATTCTCTACAGATTCTCTATGGGGTTTAGGTCAGGCGAGTTTTCTGGCCAATCAAGCGCAGTGATACTGTGGTTATTACACCAGGTATTGGTACTTTCGGCAGTGTGGGTAGGTGCCAAGTCCTGCTGAAAAATGAAATCAGCATCTCCATAAAACTTGTCAGCAGAGGGAAGCATGACATGCTCGAAAATTTCCTGGTAGACGGCTTCGCTGACTCTGGACTTGATATAACACAGTGGACCAACACTGTTGCTCAGTGGTCCAAAGTCCTGTTTTCAGATGAAAGTACATTTTGCATTTCATTTGGAAATCAAGGTCCCAGAGTCTGGAGGAAGAGTGGGGAGGCATCAATCCAAGTTGCTTGCGGTCCAGTGTGAAGTTTCCCCAGTCAGAAATGGTGTGGGAAGCCATGTCATCTGCTGGTGTTGGTCCACTGTGTTACTTCAAGTCCAGAGTCAACGCAGCCGTCTACCAAGAAATTTTAGAGCAACGGCCTAAAAATTGGAAGCAGAACGCCTCCAAACATCTGCCCATTGATTTCAATGAGAAAAACGGCGTTCTGTTCCAACGGGTCATTTTTTTACGCTGCCTTTTTGAAAAATGGCCGTGTAAAAAAAACGGCTTGGAAAAAAGAAGTGCATGTGACTTCTTGAGCCGTTTTTCATTGACTATATAGAAAAACAGCTCCAAAAAACGCCGTAAAAATTGTGAGTTGCTAAAAAAACTTCCCTTGAAAACAGCTCCGTATTTTCAGACGTTTTTTAGTAAGCGTGTGAACATACCCTAAAAGACACATGAAAGCCTGCCTGGGGTTTGCAAAAAAAGCACCTAAATGATTCTCAATTCTAAGCGTCATGTCTGCTGGAAACCAGGCACTACTCATTACGTGGCCAATGCCAACCCTACAGTGAAGCATGGTGGCGGCAGCATCATGCTGTGGGGGTCTTTTTCAGCGGCTGGGACAGGGAGACTGGTCAGGGTTGAAGGAAAGATGAATGGAGAAAAGTACAGAGATATTCTTAATGAAAACCTGATCCAGAGTGCTCTGGACCTCCGACTGGGCCAAATGTTCTCCTTCCAACAAGGCAATGACTCCAAGTACACATCCAAGACAACACAGGAGTGGCTTAGGGACAACTATGTAAATGTCCTTGCGTGGCCCAGCCAGAGCCCTGACTTGAGCCCAATCAAACATCTCTGGAGAGACCTGAAAATGGCTGTCCACTGACGGTCCTCATCCAACCTGACAGAGCTTGAGAGGATCTGCAGAGAGGAATGGCAGAAAATCCATAACTCCAGGTGTGCAAACCTTGTGGCATCATACCCAAGAAGACTGGAGGCTTCAACTAAGTACTGAGAAAAGGGTCTGAATACTTATGTCAATGCAATATTTTAGTTTTTCCTTTTCAATAAACTAGCACTAGTTTTCACTTTGTCATTATGTGGTATTGCGTACAGAATGATGTGGAAAACTTGAATTTTTTTAATTTTAGCACAAGGCCTTTACATAACAAAATGTGGAAAAAGTGAATGGGTCTGAAGACTTTCCGAATGCACTGTGTGTGTGTGTGTATATATATATATATACAGTCGAGTCACATTATTATGACCACCTCCTGCTTTCCACGTCAGCAGCCCATGAAGGAAGTGATGTGTCGTGTGCGGGCTTGGTGGATATATAAGGTGTGCGATAGGCTGTCTGAACACATATCACTTGTTATTACCATGGGTAAAAGGGGCGATTTATCAGAGTTGCAAAAAGGGATGATTATTGGCTTTCGGGCTAAGGCTGGGTTCACACACCTATTTTCAGACGTAAACGAGGCGTATTATGCCTCGTCTTACGTCTGAAAATAGGGCTACAATACGTCGGCAAACATCTGCCTATTCATTTGAATGGGTTTGCCGACGTATTGTGCAGACGACCTGTAATTTACGCGTCGTCGTTTGACAGCTGTCAAACGACGACGCGTAAATGGACTGCCTCGGCAAAGAAGTGCAGGGCACTTCTTTGCCACGTAATTTGAGCTGTTCTTCATTGAACTCAATGAAGCACAGCTCAAGATTTACGAGCGTCTCAGACGCCTCGCAAAATGCGAGGAGCATTTACGTGTGAAACGAGGCAGCTGTTTTCTCTTGAAAACAGTCTGTCTTTTCACACGTAAATGACAGCTAGCGTGTGCACATACCCTAAGGGTGGCAGTATTTCTCTCTCAAACAGCTCAGTTTGTGAACTGTTCGCGTGCTGCTGTGGTGAAAGTGTATCATGAGTGGACAAATGGCACCATTGGGAATAACCGACGTGGAAACTACAGAGCACCATGTGCCAGTGATGTGAGAGGTGAACGTTGGCTACGAAGGTGCACAAGGGCCGAACGACAGTATACATTGGGGCAGTTCACCGTGAAAATCAACCAGGGGCTACCAGACATGTGTCTAAAACAACAGTTCAGCGAAAGCTCTGAAGCAGACGGATGGTCACTGTTCCTATGCTAACAAAGGTGTATCAGAAAAAAAGGCTTCAATTTGCACGGCAGTATAGGAATTGGACCACCGATCATTGGCAAAGGGTTGCCTTTTCCGATGAGTCACGTTTTCTCCTTCATTGAACAGATGGACGTTGGCGTGTCAGGTGAAAAACATCGGAGGACAAACTCCCTGCAACTATTGCTGGAAGGACACAAGCTGGTGGCGGCAGCGTTATGGTCTGGGGAATTTTTTCATGGCATTCTCTAGGCCCACTCATCCATGTGAAAGGCACTCTGAACTGATTAGGGTATGAATCCAGCGTTGCCAATCACGTCCACCCATACATGCGGTTTGTCCTCCCTGGGGCAGATGGAATCTTCCAGCAAGACAATGCGACAAGTCACACGGCTAAAAAATGTCTGACAGTGGTTGGAAGAGCACGACCATGACTTCCAAGTATTTCCCTGGCCCCCTAATTCACCAGACTAGTACCCAATTGAGCATCTGTGGGACCACCTCGATCATCTTGTTCGCTCTATGAATCCGCCCCCACGCACCCTACAGCAAATGTAGGATACACTGCAGTCAGCATACCTGAGACAACCTACCAGCACCTTATCGAGTCAGTCCCATCCCGTCTAGCTGCTATCTGTGCGTCACATGGCGGTTACTCTGGATATTAGCTGGTGGTCATAATAATGTGACTCGACTGTGTATGTATGTATACTATATGGACACAAGTATTGGGACACACCTCTTAAAGAGGCTCTGTCACCAGATTTTGCAACCCCTATCTGCTATTGCAGCAGATCGGCGCTGCAATGTAGATAAGAGTAACGTTTTTATTTTTAAAAAACGAGCATTTTTGGCCAAGTTATGACCATTTTTGTATTTATGCAAATGAGGCTTGCAAAAGTCCAACTGGGCATGTATTGTGTTTGTTACATCGGGGCGTGTTTACTTCTTTTACTAGCTGGGCGTTCTGACGAGAAGTATCATCCACTTCTCTTCACAACACCCAGCTTCTGGCAGTGCAGACACAGCGTGTTCTCGAGAGATCACGCTGTGTCGTCACTCACTTCCTGCCCCAGGTCCTGCATCGTGTCGGATGAGCAAGGACACATCGGCACCAGAGGCTACAGTTGATTCTGCAGCAGCATCGGCGTTTGCAGGTAAGTCGATGTAGCTACTTACCTGCAAACGCTGATGCTGCTGCAGAATCAACTGTAGCCTCTGGTGCCGATGTGGCCGACACGTTGCAGGACCTGGGGCAGGAAGTGAGTGACGTCACAGCGTGATCTCTCGAGAACACGCTGTGTGTCTGCACTGCCAGAAGCTGGGCGTTCTGAAGAGAAGTGGATGATACTTCTCGTCAGAACGCCCAGCTAGTAAAAGAAGTAAAAACTCCCCGATGTACACACATAATACATGCCCAGTTGGACTTTTGCAAGCCTCATTTGCATAAATACAAAAATAGTCATAACTTGGCCAAAAATGCTCGTTTTTTAAAAATAAAAACGTTACTGTAATCTCCATTGCAGCGCCTATCTGCTGCAATAGCAGATAGGGGTTGCAAAATCTGGTGACAGAGCCTCTTTAACCCCTTAAAGACCATGCCAATTTGAGTGTCTCATTTTAGTTTTTTCCTACCCGCCTTCCAAAAGCCATAACTTTTCTATTTCTTCATCGACATAGCCATATGAGGTATTGTTTTTTGCGGGACAAGTTGTAGTTTTTCATGGCACCATTTATTGTATTACATAATGTACTGGGATTATGAAAAAAATATATATATTTCTGTCGTGAAATGGGCAAGAAACAGCGATTACACTATTTTTTTGAGGGGTTTTGTTTTTACGGCATCCATCAGGCGGTAAAAACTACATATTCACCTTATTCTACATGTTGATACGACTACAGTAATACCAAATTTATATGTTTTGTTTTGTTTTAAAAAAAGAAAACAATTTGTTAAAAAAAAAAATGTCAATCAATTTAGAGGTGTGAGGGCTGAAATTTTGCGGGGCGAGCAGCAATTTGCATGTTTCATATATATACACACTACCGTTCAAAAGTTTAGGGTCACTTAGAAATGTCCTTATTTTTGAAAGAAAAGCACAGTTTTTTTTAATGAAGATAACTTTAGGCCTGATTCAGGCAAACGTGGCGTTTTTGCGCACGCAAAACACGCGGCGTTTTGCCTGCGCAAAAGCCACTTACCTGCTCCGTGAGGCAGCATCATATGATGCGCGGCTGCGTGCTTTTCGCGCAGCCGCCATCATTATGACACGCCATTTGGATGTTTGTAAAAAGCAAAGCGCGTGCTTTTCTGTTTACATTCATCCTTTTGACAGCTGTTGCGCAAAACAGGCAGTTCGCACACGGAAGTGCTTCCGTGCGACCTGCGTGGTCTTCACGCACCCATTGACTTCAATGGGTGCGTGATGCGCGAAATACGCCGAGATATTGAACGTGTCACGCTTTTTACGCAGCGGACAAACGCTGAGCAAAAAGCACGGACTGTCTGTACTGCCCCATAGACTTCTATTGGTCCATGCGTGCCGCGTGAAAACCACGCGGCCTGCACGGACGCAATTCACGTTCGTGTGAATCCGCCCTTAAACTAATCAGAAATACACTCTATACATTGTTAATGTGCTAAATGACTATTCTAGCTGCAAACATCTGGTTTTTAATGCAATATCTACATAGGTATATAGAGGCCCATTTCCAGCAACCATCACTCCAGTGTTCTAATGGTACATTGTGTTTGCTAACTGTGTTAGAAGGCTAATGGATGATTAGAAAACACTTGAAAACCCTTGTGCAATTATGTTAGCACCGCTGTAAACAGTTTTGCTGTTTAGAGGAGCTATAAAACTGACCGTCCTTTGAGCTAGTTGAGAATCTGGAGCATTACATTTGTGGGTTCGATTAAACTCTCAAAATGGCTAGAAAAAGAGAGCTTTCATGTGAAACTCGACAGTCTATTCTTGTTCTTAGAAATAAAGGCTATTCCATGTGAGAAATTGCCAAGAAACTGGAAGATTTCCTACAACGGTGTGTACTACTCCCTTCAGAGGACAGCACACACAGGCTCTAACCAGAGTAGAAAGAGAAGTGGGAGGCCCCGCTGCACAACTGAGCAACAAAACAAGTACATTAGAGTCTCTAGTTTGAGAAATAGACGTCTCACAGGTCCTCAACTGGCAGCTTCATTAAATAGTACCCGCAAAACGCCAGTGTCAATGTCTACAGTGAAGAGGCGACTCCGGGATGCTGGTCTTCAGGGCAGAGTTGCAAAGAAAAAGCCATATCTGAGACTGGCTAATAAAAGGAAAAGATTAATATGGGCAAAAGCACACAGACATTGGACAGAGGAAGATTGGAAAAAAGTGTTATGGACAGACGAATCGAAGTTTCAGGTGTTTGGATCACACAGAAGAACATTTGTGAGACGCAGAACAACTGAAAACATGCTGGAAGAGTGCCTGACGCCATCTGTCAAGCATGGTGGAGGTAATGTGATGGTCTGGGGTTGCTTTGGTGCTGGTAAAGTGGGAGATTTGTACAAGGTAAAAGGGATTTTGAATAAGGAAGGCTATCACTCCATTTTGCAACGCCATGCCATACCCTGTGGACAGCGCTTGATTGGAGCCAATTTCATCCTACAACAGGACAATGACCCAAAGCACACCTCCAAATTATGCAAGAACTATTTAGGGATGAAGCAGGCAGCTGGTATTCTAGCTGTTAATGGAGTGGCCAGCACAGTCACCAGATCTCAACCCCATAGAGCTGTTGTGGGAGCAGCTTGACCGTATGGTACGCAAGAAGTGCCCATCAAGCCAATCCAACTTGTGGGAGGGCCTTCTGGAAGCATGGGGTGAAATTTCTCCCGATTACTTCAGAAAATTAACAGCTAGAATGCCAAAGGTCTGCAATGCTGTAATTGCTGCAAATGGAGCATTCTTTGACGAAAGCAAAGTTTGAAGGAGAAAATTTATTATTTCAAATAAAAATCATTATTTCTAACCTTGTCAATGTCTTGACTATATTTTTTAGTCATTTTGCAACTCATTTGATAAATATAAGTGAGTTTTCATGGAAAACACAAAATTGTCTGGGTGACCCCAAACTTTTGAACGGTAGTGTAAAGGATCTGCCAGGCACAGCTTCTGTGTCAACGCCCATAGGTAATCAGTCTGCACCTGCTTCTATGTCTGTGAGACTGACTCCATCTTCCACCACTCAGGATGGCAGGCTTAGGAGTGGGAGAGCCTATCACAGCCTGGCCAGACGGAGCTAGCTCCCGCCCTCTGTCTATTTATACCTGCCTTTCCTGTTTCTCCTTGCTTGTGATTCTTCTCGTTTGGTTTCCTGGCCCTGCTGCAGCTTCTTGAAGTATTTGTCCCTGCTTCATTCTGACCCTGGCTTACTGACTACTCTCCTGCTCTGCGTTTGGTACCTCGTACACTCCTGGTTTGACTCGGCTTGTTCACTACTCTCCTGCTCTGCGTTTGGTACCTCGTACACTCCTGGTTTGACTCGGCTTGTTCACCTCTCTTGTTGCTCACGGTGTTGCCGTGGGCAACTGCCCCATTTACCTTAGCTTCTGTGTACCCTTGTCTGTTTGTCTGTCGTGCACTTATTGAGCGTAGGGACCGTTGCCCAGTTGTACCCCGTCGCCTAGGGCAGGTCGTTGCAAGTAGGCAGGGACTGAGTGACGGGTAGATTAGGGCTCACTTGTCTGTTTCCCTACCCCTATCATTACAGGTAGTGTATATTTTTACGTCATTCACCGAGTGGGTTAAATAACACTATGATGTGATAGTTCTGACTTTTACGGACGCGGCGACACCAGTTATGTTAACTTTTAAACATTGCTTTAGGGAAAAATGGGAAAAGGTTTTTTTTTTAACTTTATATATATATTTTTTTTTGGAACATTATAAAAATCTTTATTTAACTGTTTTTTACTTTTTTTTATTAGTCCCCCTAGGGGACTTGAAGCAGCGATCGTTGGATCGCTTGCATGATATACTGCCATACTAATGTCATGATTCTGACAGTCTCCTTTGGAGCCCTGCCAGAGGCAGGGCTTCAAAGGAGTACACAGATGGCAGATCTGGGGGTCTTTATTAGGCCCTCAGGCTGCCATAACAACCCCTGTAAACGGCCGATCGTGCCGCAGTGGGGGGGGGGCGCAATGGCATGTTTGAGAGTGCGCCCCCCAGATTCTAACAATTTAAATGCCGCGGTCACGATTGACCGCAGCATTTAAGTTGTTAAACGGGCAGAATCAAAGTGATCTTTGATTCTGCCGGTTGCAGTGAGTTTCGGCTGTGTAACACAGCCATCACCCGCTGTGTATGGAGCGAGCTCAGCCCGTGAGCCCGCTCCATAGTTGTCTTTAACGGCTGCCGCCTACCAGTACGTGACATGTAGTTAAGGGGTTAATGATTCAATTTAGGTGTTTCATTCAGTCTCATTGCCACAGGTGTATAAAAATCAAGCACCTAGTCATTTTGCAAAATGTTTGTGTTAAAAAACGCCAGCGAAAAAGAAGTGCATGTCACTTCTTGAGCCGTTTTTCATTGACTATAGAAAAACAGCTCCAAAACCGGCTGTAACAAACGCGCAAAAAACGCTAGTTAATTAAAAAAGGCTAGTTAATTAAAAAACGGCTGAAAATCAGGAGCTATTTTCCCTTGAAAACAGCTTCGTATTTTAAGACGTTTTTTGCATGCGCCGCTCCCACACAGTCCAAATGGAAGGTCTTCGGCCGAGCGACATCCGGCGCCATTTTCTTGTGGACCGGAAGCCGCGACCGGACATTAAGATGACTACTTCCGGTCGCGGCTTCCGGACATGTGATTAGAAGCAAACACTAGAACGGACTGGAACGAGCGGCGGCAGCGGCTGGAGCAGGTAAGTTATGTTTGTGTATGTTCGTGTTTTAGTGTGTGATTACCACTGTATGTAAGCCTACTACACTGTGTATTCGCTCAAAAAATGGCGACACACAGTGTAGGAGGCTTGAACATTCAATCCCCTCCTTTCTCCTGGCACTAGCCAGGATAAAGGAGGGGGGATTGTTTAAGGACACTAGAGCGAGTGTGTCTTCTCAAATTTTGCTGCATAAAGCAATGTGGTTGCTTTACCACATGCCAATGCTGCAATTTTGGGAATTGCTCCCTCTAGCACATTAGAATCTAATTTATAATATTTCCTGACTTGTGAAAACATTTAAAAAATTAGAACAATGTCTAATCATGTATATAATAACTGTTTAACTAAAAATAAAAAATAAATTTCTAGCGACACATTCCCTTTAAGCCCTCACACAGCTCCGGTGGAGAAAAAATAAAAAGTTCTGGCTCTCAGAATATGGCGATGCAAAATGTGCAGTGTTGCAAAAGCAGATAAGATCGGGTGCCATTTATCAGTGCGACACAGGCCACATATCTATGAATTATTATTCGTTTACCACATTATTATACCCTCTTATGCCCTGATATACTCTGCCCAGTTTACATATGCCCCCACATCATAAACTGAAATACCAGAAAAACCCCAAACAACTACCAAGCAAAATCTGTGCTCCAAAAGGAAAATGGCGCTCCCTCCCTTCTGACCCCTGCAGCATGCCCAAACAGCAGTTTGCACCCACATATATGGCATCGCCATACCTGGGAGAACCCGCTTAACGTTTTATGAGGTATTTGTCTTCAGTGGCACAAACTGGGCACAACATATTATGCACTAAAATGGCATATCAGCGGAAAATTGCAATATTCACTTTGAACCATCCACTGTGCATTAACCCATTTGCGCACTATGACTCAATAGCACGTCATAGTGCGGGGGTTGATGTATGGAGCCAGCTCACGTGCTGAGCCTGCTCCATACGTTGGGACTAACTGACAGGTACAGCGATCGCGCTGTTACAGAAGCCGGTAAAATTAACAATATACTGCAATACATTAGTATTGAAGTGTATTGTAACAGCGATCCACTGATCGCTGGTACAAGTCCCCTGACGGGAATAATAAAATGTGTAGAAGAATTAAAGTTATTAGTAGTGAGAAAAAAAAAATAAAAAATTTAAATTTTTCTTCTAAAGTAATGTAAAAAAATAAACAAAATTGGTATCGCTACGTCCGTAAAAGTCCGAACTATTACAATATACCGTTATTTAACTCGCACGGTGAACACCATAAAAAAATGAATAAATAATTTAAACCACAAAAAAAAGCGTTTTTTTTGTCACCTTAAGGGCGGATTTACACGAGCATGTAACAGGTCCGTGCAACGCGCGTGATTTTCACGGGCGTCGCACGGCCTTATGTTAGTCTATGGGGCCGTGCAGACAGTCCGTGATTTTCACTCCGCGTGTCTGCTGAATGAAACGCACGACATGTCCTATATTTCTGCGCTGTTTGCGCATCACGCACCCATTGACGTCAATGGGTGCGTGAAAATCACACGCACCACACGGAAGCAGTTCCGTGGGACGCGCGTGATTCGTGCAACAGCAGTAAGAAGTATGGTTGAAAACAGAAAAGCACCACGTGCTTTTCTGTTTACAAACATACAGAGTGTCATAATGATGGCGGCTGTGCGAAAATCACACAGCCGCGCATCATATGATGATGACACACGGAGCTGTTAAGTGCCTTTTGCGCGGACAAAATGCACACGCTCGTGTAAATCCTCCCTAACTCTCAAAAAAAAATGTAATACAGCTTTTTGATCACTTTTTATGTACCAAAAAAATGGTACCAATAAAAACGACAGCTCGTCCCGCCAAAAATAAGCCCTCATACCGCTCAATCACCCGAAAAAGAAAAAAAAAAGTTACGGCACTCAGAATGTGGTGAAACAAAACAATATTTCTTTGTAAAACTAGTAAAATATATTAAAAAAATATATATATAAATTTGGTTTCGCCGTAATTGTATTTAGCCGCAGAATAAAGTAACGTTTTCGCTTTTAACCACACGGTGAAAGCCGTAAAAACGAAACCCCCAAAAAATGGAGGAATCACATTTTTTTCCAATTTCAGCCCGCAAATAAAAAAAATTCAGGTTTCCCAGTACATTTTATGGTACTTTAAATGGTGTCAACAGAAACTACAATTCCTCCCACAAGAAATAAGCCCTCACACCACTCTATTGACAGAACAAGAAATAAGTTATGACTCTTGGAATGTGGGGAGTGAAAAACTAAAATAAGAAAGCAACAAATGTATCAGTCCTGGAAGGGTTAATTGATTTGTAATGAAAAAAATTTATGACCACACGTGGGGTATTTCCGTACTCGGGAGAGATTGCTTTACAAATGTTGGGGTTTTTTCTCCTTTATTACTTGAGAAAATTCAACATTTTAGTGGAAAAAATGTTGATATTAATTTTTGCGGCCTAATTCTAGTAAATTCTGCAAAAGACCTGTGGGGTCCAAATGCTCACTATACCCCTAGAAAAATTCCTTGAGGGGTGTTGTTTCCAAAATGGGGTCACTTTTGGGGGGCTTCCACTGTTTTGGTCCCTCCAGGGCATTGCAAACGCGACATGGCACCGAAAACCATTCCAGTAAAATCTGTGCTCCAAAATCCAAATGGCGCTCCTTCCCTTTTGAGCCCTGCTGTGGGTCCAATCAGCAGTTTATTACCACATATGGGATATTGACGTAATCGGGAGAAATTGCTTTACAAATGTTGGGGTGCATTTTCTTCTTTATTCCTTGTAAACATTAAAAATGTCTATTATCCATTTATTTCTATTGAGGCACTTCATTTATTACTGCCCCCTATATTTCACTTATAGTATTACACTTGCACACACACTATTCATTTATTATTTCTTACTACACATCCCATGCACCACACACCACTCCCCTCAAGACCAGTGGGAGTGGCTATTATTATTTAAAGCACCTGCTCGCCCTTTCATCAGCATTTCTGACCTGGCTGTGTCCATTTGTAAGTATGGCCTTTTTCGGTGGTTTTGTATATGTCCCTGTGTTTTTATCGGTTCTGTTTGTGCATCAGGAACGTTCTGTTCCAGTTTAGGAGTTAGGGACTCGCAAGTCTGGGGATCCTTGTCGTGGATTGCGAGCTTGCGTCCTTTTGGCCAAAATGATTACCAATACCCCAGGTATTATTCATTATTATGTATATTCGCTTCTCTTGGACACAGCCGGGTCTTTGATGCTGGGAGAGCATGGTGTGTTGTTGTTTGGCATAGCAAGCAGGGTAGCCCGCTCTATGAATTATCAAGGCGTCACAAATAGGCTTCTACCTGGCTATACACGTTGTGCCTCATGACGTACACACTATCCCTCCATGTTTCACTCACTTGCACCCCATTATCCATTTATTTCTATTGAGGCACTTCATTTATTACTGCCCCCTATATTTCACTTATAGTATTACACTTGCACACACACTATTCATTTATTATTTCTTACTACACATCCCATGCACCACACACCACTCCCCTCAAGACCAGTGGGAGTGGCTATTATTATTTAAAGCACCTGCTCGCCCTTTCATCAGCATTTCTGACCTGGCTGTGTCCATTTGTAAGTATGGCCTTTTTCGGTGGTTTTGTATATGTCCCTGTGTTTTTATCGGTTCTGTTTGTGCATCAGGAACGTTCTGTTCCAGTTTAGGAGTTAGGGACTCGCAAGTCTGGGGATCCTTGTCGTGGATTGCGAGCTTGCGTCCTTTTGGCCAAAATGATTACCAATACCCCAGGTATTATTCATTATTATGTATATTCGCTTCTCTTGGACACAGCCGGGTCTTTGATGCTGGGAGAGCATGGTGTGTTGTTGTTTGGCATAGCAAGCAGGGTAGCCCGCTCTATGAATTATCAAGGCGTCACAAATAGGCTTCTACCTGGCTATACACGTTGTGCCTCATGACGTACACACTATCCCTCCATGTTTCACTCACTTGCACCCCATTATCCATTTATTTCTATTGAGGCACTTCATTTATTACTGCCCCCTATATTTCACTTATAGTATTACACTTGCACACACACTATTCATTTATTATTTCTTACTACACATCCCATGCACCACACACCACTCCCCTCAAGACCAGTAGGAGTGGCTATTATTATTTAAAGCACCTGCTCGCCCTTTCATCAGCATTTCTGACCTGGCTGTGTCCATTTGTAAGTATGGCCTTTTTCGGTGGTTTTGTATATGTCCCTGTGTTTTTATCGGTTCTGTTTGTGCATCAGGAACGTTCTGTTCCAGTTTAGGAGTTAGGGACTCGCAAGTCTGGGGATCCTTGTCGTGGATTGCGAGCTTGCGTCCTTTTGGCCAAAATGATTACCAATACCCCAGGTATTATTCATTATTATGTATATTCGCTTCTCTTGGACACAGCCGGGTCTTTGATGCTGGGAGAGCATGGTGTGTTGTTGTTTGGCATAGCAAGCAGGGTAGCCCGCTCTATGAATTATCAAGGCGTCACAAATAGGCTTCTACCTGGCTATACACGTTGTGCCTCATGACGTACACACTATCCCTCCATGTTTCACTCACTTGCACCCCATTATCCATTTATTTCTATTGAGGCACTTCATTTATTACTGCCCCCTATATTTCACTTATAGTATTACACTTGCACACACACTATTCATTTATTATTTCTTACTACACATCCCATGCACCACACACCACTCCCCTCAAGACCAGTGGGAGTGGCTATTATTATTTAAAGCACCTGCTCGCCCTTTCATCAGCATTTCTGACCTGGCTGTGTCCATTTGTAAGTATGGCCTTTTTCGGTGGTTTTGTATATGTCCCTGTGTTTTTATCGGTTCTGTTTGTGCATCAGGAACGTTCTGTTCCAGTTTAGGAGTTAGGGACTCGCAAGTCTGGGGATCCTTGTCGTGGATTGCGAGCTTGCGTCCTTTTGGCCAAAATGATTACCAATACCCCAGGTATTATTCATTATTATGTATATTCGCTTCTCTTGGACACAGCCGGGTCTTTGATGCTGGGAGAGCATGGTGTGTTGTTGTTTGGCATAGCAAGCAGGGTAGCCCGCTCTATGAATTATCAAGGCGTCACAAATAGGCTTCTACCTGGCTATACACGTTGTGCCTCATGACGTACACACTATCCCTCCATGTTTCACTCACTTGCACCCCATTATCCATTTATTTCTATTGAGGCACTTCATTTATTACTGCCCCCTATATTTCACTTATAGTATTACACTTGCACACACACTATTCATTTATTATTTCTTACTACACATCCCATGCACCACACACCACTCCCCTCAAGACCAGTAGGAGTGGCTATTATTATTTAAAGCACCTGCTCGCCCTTTCATCAGCATTTCTGACCTGGCTGTGTCCATTTGTAAGTATGGCCTTTTTCGGTGGTTTTGTATATGTCCCTGTGTTTTTATCGGTTCTGTTTGTGCATCAGGAACGTTCTGTTCCAGTTTAGGAGTTAGGGACTCGCAAGTCTGGGGATCCTTGTCGTGGATTGCGAGCTTGCGTCCTTTTGGCCAAAATGATTACCAATACCCCAGGTATTATTCATTATTATGTATATTCGCTTCTCTTGGACACAGCCGGGTCTTTGATGCTGGGAGAGCATGGTGTGTTGTTGTTTGGCATAGCAAGCAGGGTAGCCCGCTCTATGAATTATCAAGGCGTCACAAATAGGCTTCTACCTGGCTATACACGTTGTGCCTCATGACGTACACACTATCCCTCCATGTTTCACTCACTTGCACCCCATTATCCATTTATTTCTATTGAGGCACTTCATTTATTACTGCCCCCTATATTTCACTTCTAGTATTACACTTGCACACACACTATTCATTTATTATTTCTTACTACACATCCCATGCACCACACACCACTCCCCTCAAGACCAGTGGGAGTGGCTATTATTATTTAAAGCACCTGCTCGCCCTTTCATCAGCATTTCTGACCTGGCTGTGTCCATTTGTAAGTATGGCCTTTTTCGGTGGTTTTGTATATGTCCCTGTGTTTTTATCGGTTCTGTTTGTGCATCAGGAACGTTCTGTTCCAGTTTAGGAGTTAGGGACTCGCAAGTCTGGGGATCCTTGTCGTGGATTGCGAGCTTGCGTCCTTTTGGCCAAAATGATTACCAATACCCCAGGTATTATTCATTATTATGTATATTCGCTTCTCTTGGACACAGCCGGGTCTTTGATGCTGGGAGAGCATGGTGTGTTGTTGTTTGGCATAGCAAGCAGGGTAGCCCGCTCTATGAATTATCAAGGCGTCACAAATAGGCTTCTACCTGGCTATACACGTTGTGCCTCATGACGTACACACTATCCCTCCATGTTTCACTCACTTGCACCCCATTATCCATTTATTTCTATTGAGGCACTTCATTTATTACTGCCCCCTATATTTCACTTATAGTATTACACTTGCACACACACTATTCATTTATTATTTCTTACTACACATCCCATGCACCACACACCACTCCCCTCAAGACCAGTAGGAGTGGCTATTATTATTTAAAGCACCTGCTCGCCCTTTCATCAGCATTTCTGACCTGGCTGTGTCCATTTGTAAGTATGGCCTTTTTCGGTGGTTTTGTATATGTCCCTGTGTTTTTATCGGTTCTGTTTGTGCATCAGGAACGTTCTGTTCCAGTTTAGGAGTTAGGGACTCGCAAGTCTGGGGATCCTTGTCGTGGATTGCGAGCTTGCGTCCTTTTGGCCAAAATGATTACCAATACCCCAGGTATTATTCATTATTATGTATATTCGCTTCTCTTGGACACAGCCGGGTCTTTGATGCTGGGAGAGCATGGTGTGTTGTTGTTTGGCATAGCAAGCAGGGTAGCCCGCTCTATGAATTATCAAGGCGTCACAAATAGGCTTCTACCTGGCTATACACGTTGTGCCTCATGACGTACACACTATCCCTCCATGTTTCACTCACTTGCACCCCATTATCCATTTATTTCTATTGAGGCACTTCATTTATTACTGCCCCCTATATTTCACTTCTAGTATTACACTTGCACACACACTATTCATTTATTATTTCTTACTACACATCCCATGCACCACACACCACTCCCCTCAAGACCAGTGGGAGTGGCTATTATTATTTAAAGCACCTGCTCGCCCTTTCATCAGCATTTCTGACCTGGCGGTGTCCATTTGTAAGTATGGCCTTTTTCGGTGGTTTTGTATATGTCCCTGTGTTTTTATCGGTTCTGTTTGTGCATCAGGAACGTTCTGTTCCAGTTTAGGAGTTAGGGACTCGCAAGTCTGGGGATCCTTGTCGTGGATTGCGAGCTTGCGTCCTTTTGGCCAAAATGATTACCAATACCCCAGGTATTATTCATTATTATGTATATTCGCTTCTCTTGGACACAGCCGGGTCTTTGATGCTGGGAGAGCATGGTGTGTTGTTGTTTGGCATAGCAAGCAGGGTAGCCCGCTCTATGAATTATCAAGGCGTCACAAATAGGCTTCTACCTGGCTATACACGTTGTGCCTCATGACGTACACACTATCCCTCCATGTTTCACTCACTTGCACCCCATTATCCATTTATTTCTATTGAGGCACTTCATTTATTACTGCCCCCTATATTTCACTTATAGTATTACACTTGCACACACACTATTCATTTATTATTTCTTACTACACATCCCATGCACCACACACCACTCCCCTCAAGACCAGTAGGAGTGGCTATTATTATTTAAAGCACCTGCTCGCCCTTTCATCAGCATTTCTGACCTGGCTGTGTCCATTTGTAAGTATGGCCTTTTTCGGTGGTTTTGTATATGTCCCTGTGTTTTTATCGGTTCTGTTTGTGCATCAGGAACGTTCTGTTCCAGTTTAGGAGTTAGGGACTCGCAAGTCTGGGGATCCTTGTCGTGGATTGCGAGCTTGCGTCCTTTTGGCCAAAATGATTACCAATACCCCAGGTATTATTCATTATTATGTATATTCGCTTCTCTTGGACACAGCCGGGTCTTTGATGCTGGGAGAGCATGGTGTGTTGTTGTTTGGCATAGCAAGCAGGGTAGCCCGCTCTATGAATTATCAAGGCGTCACAAATAGGCTTCTACCTGGCTATACACGTTGTGCCTCATGACGTACACACTATCCCTCCATGTTTCACTCACTTGCACCCCATTATCCATTTATTTCTATTGAGGCACTTCATTTATTACTGCCCCCTATATTTCACTTATAGTATTACACTTGCACACACACTATTCATTTATTATTTCTTACTACACATCCCATGCACCACACACCACTCCCCTCAAGACCAGTGGGAGTGGCTATTATTATTTAAAGCACCTGCTCGCCCTTTCATCAGCATTTCTGACCTGGCTGTGTCCATTTGTAAGTATGGCCTTTTTCGGTGGTTTTGTATATGTCCCTGTGTTTTTATCGGTTCTATTAAAAATATCTATGTTTTTTCAGAAAAAAAAAAGTAGGATTTTTCATTTTTACAGACTAATTCCAATATATTTAGCGAAAAACCTGTGTGGTCAAAATGCTTGAGGGGTGTAGTTTCCAAAATGGGGTAACTTTTGGTGTGTTTCTTCTGTTTTGGCACCACAAGACCTCTTCAAACCTGTCAAGGTGCCTAAAATATATTCTAAAAAAAGGAGGCCCAAAGTCTACTAGGTGCTCCTTTGCTTCGGAGGCCTGTGTTTCAGTCTAGTAGCACGCTAGGGCCACATGTGGGAGGCCCGGAAGGCCGGACTGGAGGAAGAAGCAGGTAAGTTAACTTTTAATACTATTAACTCCAGCGGTAGTCACTGTCCCGTGTGCTGAAAGAGTTACTGCCGATCAGTTAACTCTTTCAGCACCCTGGTCAGGGACTATCCCCTGACGTCGCCTAGCAACGCTCCCGTAATTACGAGTGCACACACGTAGCCACCCGTAATTACGGGAGCCCCATAGACTTCTATGGGCTGCCCGTGCCGTAATTACGGCCTGAGATAGGACATGTTCCATATTTTTCAACGTGGCATGGGCACCTTCCCGTAAGCAAACGGGAAGGTACCCGTGGCCAATAGAAGTCCATGGGCCCGTAATCACGGCCGTTTTTACATTTGTGTGCATGAGGCCTCACGAAGTAAAGTATGCATGCATCTAGTTTTGAAAAACAAAATCCTGTTGATGGTGGTATAAACAAACAAAAAATAGCATTCCAAATCAGCACGTAAAAAGCTCTATATTTCTTTATTAAAGTTTTTAATACTTGTTCTCATAAAACCATGGTGAAGATTGAAGGCAAAACTACTATTGGCAGAAGCACTGCATTTAGTTCCATTCTTCTGTCTGACATGGAAAAATAGCAGCAAAATGTTCACAATAAAAGACACCACAAACGGTTGTCGGGATTTTACCCATTGGAAGAAAAAAAGAAAATCAATAAATAAAGTGCAGCATTGTATATTATTATGGTCACTGATAAGAACATAGCCACACTAGTTCATGTAGCAATAATGGCTGAAGAAGAAATTATAGCATATCCATCATCTTTGTTTCCTCTTCCCCTATCTGCTCCATAAGGTTGACAGGATCCATACTAGTATTTAGATGACACTGTGGAATATCCTGTGTTCAGTGAGAAAAGTTAAAAAGTGGAATTAGTATTTTTTTTATCAAAGACAAAATAACAATGCCACCAACTGAAATGCCTAACAACATTACAACTGCCCAATCAGTAGGTGGCGCTGTTTATGTACAATGTATTGCAGATACCTTACTAAGAAAATTTCACATGCTGAACACACATGTTCATACATACCTGTTGGTTAAAACGCTGTGTTGTCATATGTCCAAAGTCTAATTGAAAAGATACATTCTGTCCCATTGCCGTTGAACATCTCTGAGATTCCGTGTGTATTCGAACTCTTGATTTAAATGCTTCAAGCTCACTTTTGAAAGCTTCAAAATACCCTTGTTCCTCGCCCTACCAAGAAATATGGAAACATGAATTATAAGCTTATTATTCCATTTACTCTAATAATTCTATTTTCAATGACAGACATATAAATTAGTTCAAGCCTGCACATACAAATATATGCCTGCAGCTGCCACTAGAGGGAGTGTGGGAGCTCATATATTGAACTCAATCCGGATATGAAATAACAGTATGCAATGAGCTGCTAACTTAACTCTAATGACGGCTGCATTTTGGTAAAGATATTGGCATTTCTCTATTCAGAGGTGGTGGTCATGTTTGCAAAAGTGACAGCAGGAAGGGCAGTCATATTAGTGGTCATGATTTAATTAGCTTCTCAGAAACTGTTGTTAATATGTTCAAAGTGAGTTTTAGCATTAGTTGCTGAGAAGATGAACGTGACCTCCAATAACCAAATGTATGTAGGTAATTTCATGGTAATTATTTATACTTCATACACATAAAGTGTAGCGATGTTTGTCCTGCGTGGGCTGCGGCAGGCAGGACATATACAATGCACGCTTTGTCTGCCTTCCGAGATTTCTTCAGCAATGTAGGACTAACTACAATACCAGTCTCAATAGAAAGTCCAAGAGCCCGTACACCAATTGCTCGGCTTTCAGAGAAAAGCCGATCAAAAAGGAAGCGGCTCAGCGCCAAATTGAGCACTTCTGCAGCTTCGTTTTACCAATTGGTGGGGGTCTCAGTGCTCAGAACCCCACCGATCAAAACTTCTGACATGTCACTATGTTTAAAGTTTAGTTGCCCTTTAACATTTCTACATAAAAGTGCATTTTCCTTATATACTTGTTAGGGCTATGGTGTTTACATTTTTTTTTTTTTGTACAGAGCATGTTACCATGGCATCCCCATACAAAATAATCTCACCTGCCCGTTGAGATCAACAGGGGGCAGGTCTGTTTTGCTTACAACTATATATGACTCATTTAACCTGAAGAAGAGATATTTTCAAATAGAGCTGTGATATGCAATCTCACAATATGACCCATAAACCAAAAAAGATTTTGCACCCTTGATCAATACAATGTACTGAATGAGATTTTGGCAAAAACATGTAAATACCCAGCTTAAGACAAGCAAATACGTACTTTGGCCTTTTGGAAAAATAACCGAAAACATCCTCTAGGATCCAGATTACAACTCTTGGCCATTTCAATAATAAACTGCATGACAACTGCTTGATGAGCTACTTGTTCCATAAGTGCTTTCTTCTGGGGGTAAAAAAAAAAGGAGATATTACATAAAACTGCAGAAGAGCCATGCACAGTATCATTCACATTTTCTCATACTAAAGGCTATGTACACCTTTGAAATCTTTTTTTTTATTAACAAAAATGTTTGTCATTGTGAATGGTGCAACTTTCTAAATACTTCTTATTGAATTATATACCGTTATCTAAATTTTACTTTTTGAGATATAGCTGCTTTGTATCCTGTATACAGAGCAGCTGTATCCAGCGCTGAAACCTGTATCAGTGGAACTGACAGGTTCAGTGACAGTGGATCAAGCAGGATCCACCTGTTATCGATCACATCTAAGCTATGAACTTAGATGTGATCGGCAACGGCTCGATTCTATTTCATTATGTTATTACATTATACAGGGATTTTGTAGGTCTCAAACATTTGTCGGCTGTCTATTTGAATGATACTAGATAACAACATAAAACAAACACAAGACTGCAGTATATGACAATCCAAATAGATATAACCTAAAAAAGCCAACTTCCTATTGGAAACCACAATTACATCTTCAATAAAAATAGGCAAAATTATTTGACACAATTTTGTGGAAGAACCAAGCATACTTTTTTGGTGTTTAGAAATGGTTCTTCCAATGGGGTGAAGAGAGGTCATTAAAAACTTAAAGGGAATGTGTCGGTAGAAATGTTTTTTTTTTAATTTTTTTTTAGTTAAACAGTTAGTGTATACATGATTAGACATTGTTATAATTTTTTCACAAGTCAGGAAATATTATAAATTAGATTCTAATTTATAACATTTCCCTGTGCTGGTCCCTAGAGGGAGCAATTCCCAAAATTGCAGCATTGGCATGTGGTAAAGCAACCACATTGCTTTATGCTGCAAATTTGGTGTAAACACACACGCTCTAGTGAGCTCACAGAATCCCCCCTCCTTTATCCTGGCTAGTGCCAGGAGAAAGGAGGGGATTGAATGTTCAAGCCTCCTACACTGTGTGCCGCCATTTTTTGAGCGTATACACAGTGTAGTAAGCTTACATACAGTGGTAATCACACACTAAAACACGAACATACATAGACATAACTTACCTGCTCCTGCCGCTCCCTCCGCTCCTAGTGCTTGCTTCAGAACACATGTCCGGAAGCCGCGACCGGAAGTAGTCATCTTACTGTACGGCCGCGGCTTCCGGTCCACAAGAAAATGGCGCCGGATGTCGCTCGGGCCGAAGACCTTCCATTTGGACTGTGTGGGAGCGGCGCATGCGCCGTTCCCACACAGACGGCGTACACCATAGTGAATGGAACGGCTCCCGTTAGCATTCTCTATGGGGATGTATGTGCCGTATTCCATCTCTGTATGTGTCGTTAATCGACACATACAGCGATGAAAAAAAAAATGGCAGCCCCCATAGTGAAGTAAAAGTTTGAAAAAAAATAAAAAAATAAAAAACACAAACACACAAATAAATATTTTTTTTTTTTAATGAAACACTAAAAGCAAATTGATCTAAAATTTTTTTTTGCCGCGACACCCTTCCTTTAAGGCAGCCATAGCCATGAAGATAAATCTTTACGTAATCTACCACGTAATAAAACGGACTGAGAGTTGCCCATGTTTTCCTAGGGTTGAGCAGTATTTTGTCCCCTCACCCTCTGAATGATGTCAGGTCAGGAGGAGAACGCAAACGGACAAGGTCCACTTATTAACGTAACATGTTCTACTTGAACTACTCGGCAGCAGTATGTATATAATATGTGCAGCCTATTGCCTTAGCTTTTTCAATTATACAAAGTTAGCGCAGCTATAGGTGACATATTAAATATATATAGTATGTGTGTCTATTAACACAGAAAAATACAGTATATTATTGAAGTCTCGACATAATGTTTACTGCTTTCGGATGTTAGGGTATGTGCACACAGCATTTTCTGTCGAGCAGAAAAAAATCAGTCTCAAAATTACAGATTTTTGGGGCAGATTTTGAAATGCAAGTGTTTTTTCACTCCTTTATTTAGGTCAAAAACCATGTAAGAAAAAACTTTCCAAACGAACCGCTCTTAGGCCCCATGCACACGACCGTCTTTTTTATCTGCAATTACGGATCCGTAAATGCGGATAAAATACTGACACATTAATTTCTATTGGCCACGGACACCTTCCTGTATATTTCTGGGTGTGTCTGGGCCATAAAAATTAGCTGCAAAAAAATAGGACATGTCCTATTTTTCTAATTTACGGATCGTGCTCCTATACTTATTACTGTGAGCACGGTCCGCAAATGCGGGTGACACTCCCCGGCTTGTCTGTGCAGTATTTACGGACTGTAAATACTGCACTGACGTGTGCACGGGGCCTAAGATAGGGTATGACACATTTTCATTTTCCGCGAGCGGACAAAAAATGCCCATGAAAACAAACGCATTTACCTCCCATTGATTTGAGGGAGATTTGGTGCACGGTTTCAGAGTCAATATCTGCCATGAGAACAGGGCGTTAGAGGAAAAACAGTAAATAATTTAGTGCTTCTTATTTTATTATTTTCTCTGTATTTCCACCAAAATCATGCTAGAAACCACAACATAAAATTATTATCTAGCTCATTGTGGCAAAATGTATTATGTCCTTCAACCATGTGAGTCAATGCAATGTGCAATATCTTACTGTATGTTGGTATTAAAGAATGTATACCTACCTTAAAGGGGTTTTCCCATCAGAGACATTTGACATATCCACAGGATATGCAACAAATGTCAGATAGATGGGGGTCCCTCTTGAATGGGGCCCCCTAAACCCTGTTCCACTGCATTGTGTTGTGGCTGAAGCGTTTTGATTCCCGACCATAAATTATGGAAACAGATTAGCTCATTGATCTACGCTGTTTCCTTAAGTCCCATCGAACTGAATGGTAGTTACGGAAAAAGCGTAGCTCGCATAGCACGCTGGTTCCGTAACTGCCACTCCCTACTATGTAGGGCTGGGCAATTAATAAAAAAAATTCAGTGCAATTAATCGACGTCATCTTGCGAATTTTGGTTTTATCAATTACTTTTTCCCGGTTAAAACTGTATCTGCATCTTCAGGACACAGATACAGTTGAATCCAATGGTAGAGCAGGGGATCTGCTCTACAATTCACTAGGTATTGCTGGACGCGAGGCAGTGACATCATCGCCGTGCTGCACAGACCAGAGGGATCTTCTCCACTCGTCATTGGAACGGGGTTAAGCGAGTATGTATATTATTTTTATCAGGTACTATTGGTGACAGCTGTGGGGGTCTTTATAATGTGTGGGATGCAGCTATGGGGGAAGTTATGGGGGCATTATACTGTGAGGGCAGCTATAGGGGCATTATACTGCATGGAAGTCAGTTATGGGGGCATTATTCTATGTAGAGGCAGCTATGGGGGGCAGTTATGGGGTCATTATACTGTGTGGAGGACAGTTATAGGGGCATTGTGTGTGCAGGCAGTTATGGGGGCATTATACTGTGTGGATGGCAGTTATGGAGGGCAGTTATGGGCGGCATTATACTGCGTGAGGGCAGCTACAGGGGCATTATACTGCATGGAAGTCAGTTAGGGGACATTATACTATGTAGTGGCAGCTATGGAGGCATTATACTGTGTGGAGGGCAGTTATGGGGGGCATTATACTGTGGGGAGCACTATGGGGGCAATATACTGTGTGGAGGCAGTGTCATATTATATACAGTAGTATATGGGAGGCTCATGGGATAAATATTAATTCAATGGCATAGCATGCAAATAGGGGGCATGGCATGCAAAAAGGGGTGTGGCCGAAATAATCATTCAATAATCATAATCGAGGTTACATGTACAATTAATCGTGACTTTTATTTAGGTCATAATTTCCCAGCCCCACTACTATGGGAATTACGGAAACAGCGTAGCTCCTGTGGATATGTCATAAATTTCTCTGATGGGAAAACCCCTTTGAATGGAAACCTTTCATTTGTAAAATGGGCAATACAATTGTATTCTATAATACAAGATTCTTATTTAATTTATACCCACATCCATCAGGGTTGACATACACTGGTGTGTTGGTTTAGCCAAAGACAGAAAACTTACCTTTACGACAACACACTCCAACATGACCCAAATATAATTAATCATTTTAGTTTTAACTAAGCATGATAACAGAGTGTAATAAACTTTCCCTTGCACAGATATGCATCATGTTTTGATTCCGTTGTTTCCTAACCCCTTAAAGGACATGGACAATTTTGACCTCGAGGACAGAACAATTATTTTTCTTTTCCTATTTGCATCCCGGAGCTCATAACTTTTTTATTTTTTGTCTGACGTAGCTGTATGAAACTTTTTTTTTTGCGGGACAAGATATACGTTATGTAGGAGCCATGTTTTGGTACATTTACATTATGGTTTAATTTCTATACATTTTTATTTTGGCAAAAATGCAGGAAAAAAAAAAAAAAAAAAAAAGCAGTTCCGCTGCAGTTTTAATTTTTACAGCATACACCAATTATCATAAATAATACTATAAATGTGTTGTGAAGATTGTTACGGTCATGGCGATACCAAATACGTGTATATTCTTTCATGTTTTGGGACTTCTATTTTGTAACGTTTATTATTAGTAAAAATGTGCATTTGTGTGTATTTTTTTATTTACGGATTTTTTATTTAACATTACTTTTTTTTTTTTTTTTTAATCCCTTAGGGGGCTTTTTATTTATTTTTAACTTTAATGTACTGGCATACATCTGTATGCTAGTACATTAGCCTGTGTACTGATAGGTATGCCCAAACAACTGCCTGTGTACTAAGTATGCCTTAACAGGAAATATGGTCAGATTAGGGATGTCACGATACCAGAATTTGGACTTCGATACCGATACTTAGTTTAGTATTGCGATTTCGATACCAATTTCGATACTTTGCCAACAGTAATAAAAAAAAAGTTCTTCCGTTTTCTGATGTGAGGCGCGAGGTGTGATGAATTTTGAATGCGCCTCACATTAATAGTAATTAATCCCATCATGTTTCTCAGTCATAATGGGTTAATGTGTGAGGTACATGATGGGGTTAATTACTATTAATGTGAGGAACATGGAGGTTAAATTCATCGCACCTCACATTAATAAGTGATAGAAAGCCGTGTTTATTTTATTTTTTTACAGCGTACACATCATAAATGATGCAAAAAAATTGTTGTGCAGGTTATTACGGCCGCGCCAATACTGAATGTGTGAAGATTTTATGTATTGAGACTTATTTTAATGTTTATTGTAAAAAAGGTGTATGTGTATTTTTTTATTTTATTTAACATTACTTTGTTTTTACTTTATTTTTAAACTTTAATGTACTGACATATATCAGCTACATGCCAGTACATTAGCCTGTGGACGGATAGCACACAGGCAGTTGTTAGGACATACCTCAGTATGCCCTAACAACAAGAAATATGGTAAGACAGTCCTGGGGTCCGTCAATAGACCCTGAGCTGTCTGGCCATATATGGTTGGCCCTCAATCGCGTCACAGGAATTCCCTGTGACGCGAACCATGGGCATCCCCCTTCTCATTTTCTCCTGAATGCCGCAGTCCGCTGTGATCGCAGCATTCAGGGGAATAACGGCAGAGATGAGAGGTGTCTCTGATCTCCGCCGTTATAGAGCGGGGCTGCGGCTGTGTAATACAGCCATTGCCCCGCTCCTGACAGGAAGTGCGCGCGCGGTCAGCATGAGGTGATGCGGCCGGCGCTGCACTAACGAGCGGCGGTTTAGGCACTGAAGACAGAACATGGGGGTGTTTTGTAGAGCGCCCGCCATGTTCTGTCTTCAGTGCCGCCGCTCATTAGTGCAGCGCCGGCCGCATCTCATCATCCTGACAGCGTGCACTTGTTATCAGGACTCAGGAGCGGGGCAATGGCTGAATTACACAGCCGCAGCCCCGCTCTCATACATTCATGTATTACTATACTTAGCTGTGCGGCTGCGCAGCTAGTATCGAAATACAGGAAATAGCGGTATCGAACCGTTTGGGGATGCAGAGTATCGAAACAGTATCGAAGTTTCGATGCATCGTGCATCCCTAGGTCAGACAGCCCAAAGGTCCTTCAATGTACCCTGGGCTGTCTGGCCACACAAGGTATGGCCATTGATCCCTGTGACGCGACCAAAGATCCTCCCTTCCCATTTTCCCTTTGAATGCTGCGATCTGCGGCAGAGAGAAGAGGTTTCTAATATCTCCGCCGTTGGGTACTTGTTGTGAAGGCGCGATCAGCATCACGTCTATGTTCGTCATGATGCAGCAATATCTAGCCGCTCATGATGAGCTTACACGTCATGTGTCGGCAACCAGTTAAAATCAGTAAAATTATAGCATAATAATAAACGTTGATGTGTAATCAATCCCTTAAGGACACGGCCAATTTTGGCCTTGAGGACAGAACAATTTTTTTATATTTCCCTCTTTGCATCCCGACGCTCATAACTTTTTTATTTTTTGCACGACGTAGTTGTATGAGACTTTGTTTTTTGCGGGACGAGTTGTACTTTATGTAGGTACCATCTTTTGGTACAAATACATTATCGTTTAATTTACATACATTTTTATTTTGGTGAAAATGCAGAAAAAAAGCAGTTCCGCTGCAGTTTTAATTTTTAATTTTTTTTTTTACACCATAAATAATGTTATACATTTGTTGTACAGGCTGTTACGGTCGTGGCGATACCAAATATGTCTATATTATTTCATGTTTTGGGACATTTTAAAAAGTTTATTTATTATAAAAAAAAAATGTGTTTGTGTATTTTTTGCACTTTTTATTTATTTAGCATAACTTTTTTTTTTTACATTAATTTAACTTTTTTTTTTAAATCCCATAAGGGATTTTTCATTTTGATTTTGTAACTAATGTACTGGCATAGATCTACATGCCAGTACATTAGCCTGTGTACTGATTGTACACAGGCAGTTGTTAGGACATACCTCAGTATGCCCTAACAACAGGAAATATGTTCAGACAGCCCTGGGGTCCTTCAATGGACCCTGGGCTGTCTGGCCGTACAAGTTATGGGCCTTGATCGCATCACAGTTATTTTCTGTGATGCAATCAAAGTGCAGTCCTCCCTCCTTGAACGCTGCGATCAGCTTTCATCGCGGCATTCAAAGGGTTAACGGCGGAGAGAAGATGTTTCTCTTCTCTCCGCTGTCAGAGCGGGGCTGTGGCTGTGTATTACAGCCGTTGCCCCGCTCTGGATCGCACGCACAGACGGCTGTCACACAGGACGAGAATGCTCGTCCTAATGCGCCAAGTACTCGCCGCTCAGGAGAATTCTCGTCCTGTGTCGGCAACAGGTTGAGCAGCAATCAGTTGACCCAGGTAATCCAAAATGGTGGCATTGAGATAATACCTGCTCACTTTCTAGATGGTAACACCACAGTAGTAGATATCTAGCAGTTTCTTCACAAACAAGATCAGGGCATTCCGACAGGAAACACTGGCTGTCATTCCATCTCCCAAGCATTCCTGGCAAGATGGAAAACATTAGTCATTTAGTACTTAATATTTAACAATACAAGTAGAGATTTAAAATAAAAACAAGAACAGAGCTCTTCTGTTCTTCAATGAAGCCTTAAGGCCCCAGCAAATTACAGTAGAATACATGTTATAGGGGTTTTAAACACCTCAGCTACACGTAGCAAAATAAATTAGACCGATTTTCAAATCCGCAACATGACCATTCTTTTGCGGAATGGCACAGATTTGCACAGGGGATTTCATACATTGTAATGCATACGGTGTAATCCTCGGCTAAAATCCTCATGTAACAAATGTAGATTTTTCAGGGAAATTTGTGGGGAAATCTGCGGCAGACAAATATATATTTTCTATTACACTGGGGCACACTTATTAATCTAAAAAAAGTGTAAGGTATAGTGTGCCATTTGTAATCTGGCCTCGGAAAATGATTGACAGATTTAACAAAAAGAATAATCAAGGGGGGAATGCGTTTGACATATTTGACATAAGATTCATCAAAGGAAAGGGGCATAAATAACTAGAATTGGTTGCTCCAGATGAAACCATTGTCCATAACGAGGTGGCATAAGGATGAGAAGTGCCTGGGAATCCCCACCAATTAAAAAATAACAATGACAAGTAGAGTTTGGTTTTTCCTTCCCTTACTACTTGCCAGGACTGTTTTCAGGGAACAGGACACATTCAGAGTGGGGGGCAGGCAAGGATAGAACACACACTGAAGTTTGCAATGGGCCTATGACTACTGGCAGGAAACTGCAGCAAATAAAAATGTAAAGTGACAGCGCACAGAGCCAAAATGAGACAACCCCTATATCATGTTCCCCCTGTAGGAATGAATAGGGAAAGCTAATGACTGGGCCAAAGACTAATGCTTAGGTGCATTCTGAAAACAGCATTGACACTTTTGGATCGTTCACCAGGCTGCATTCACACTCATCTGCAATTTCCCCAAAAAAATGCTGCAGCCAGGCGCAGTGGTAAAATATGAAAAAGTCTACATACACAGCTTTTTGGTTTGTGGCGTTTTTGGGGTCAGTGGAATTTTTTTGAAAAACGAAGGATGCTCTAGATATATTTATTTTTGCGCATTTCTTATAGGCTTCTCTATAGGACTTAAAAAACACCAGGGAAGTAGGAATTAGACCTACCGGTAATTGTATTTTCAGGACTCCATCATGACAGCACCACAGGAGGTTGCCCTATTGACCTCTATAGGGACAGGAAGACAGAGGTTAAAAGGCCCCTCCCACCACCCACTTGCCAGTGTTTTCCAATTACTACACCAGGATGGATGAAAACCTATTTTATTTCTAGGGATAATAACTGACATGTTACTTGCACAAATCAGAATTTCAATAAGGGAGGGAATGTAAGGGTGCGGTCATGATGGATTCCTGGAAATACAATTACCGGTAGGTCTAATTGCTATTTTCCAGTACATCCCTCATGACAGCACCACAGGAGCAATACCAAATTATAATGCTCAGGGCGGGACTACGGATTGGAGGACTTTCCGTCCAAAACTTAAATCCGTATCTGACAGAACATCTAGTATATAGTGTTTGCAAAACGTATGATGGCTTGACCAGGTGGCAGCTCTGCAGATCTGGTCCATAGAGTCTTCTCTTCTTTCTGCCCAGGATGCCGAAACTGCCCTCGTTGAATGGGCTTTAATGCCTTGTGGGGCACATAGTCCTTGGGACTTGTAGGCTTTTTGTATGGTAGTTTTTACCCATCTCGCTAGAGAGCCTTTTTTTCCTCTATTCTTTCCCCCATACAGGATAGATTTTTATCTGGTCTCCAAGGGAAGGTTCTGTCCAGATACTGAAGAATTGTTCGCCGGACATCCAGGCAATGGAATTTTTATTCTTGTTGGTCTTTAGGATCTGGACAAACGGAAGGTAGAATTATTTCTTGGTCTCTATGGAAGGTAGTAGATACTTTCGGAATAAAGCTTTAGAATGATCTTGTTTTCTTGAACTTTCAGGTAGGGTTCTATGACCGACAGAGATTGGATTTCTCCAATTCTTCTTGCTGATGTAATAGCGACTAAGAATGCAGCTTTTAGAGTTAAAAAATGCATATTAATCGTGTTGAGCGGCTCAAAGGGGGGGATCGCAAAGAGCCGTTAACACTACATTCAAATCCCAGGTAGGTACTGTATTTCTTTAGGGAAGGTTTCAATTTAGAAACTGCTTGAGTGAATCTTCTGATCCACCAATGTTCAGCTAAAGGAGTATTGAAAAAATTACTTAAGGCTGAAATCTGCACTTTTAAAAGGTACTAGGGCTAAGCCCTTTTTTGAATCCGGATTGCAAGAAATCTAGGATCCTCGCGATGTTGGGAAGAAAGGGATCTGGTCCCAGATCTCCATACCAGGAACAGAATTTCTTCCAAATTTTTTGATAGATTTTCGAGGTAACTTCTTTATGGCTTAATAAGATAGTTGAAATTACCTCGTCTGACAAACCGTGGTTTCTCAAGATCTGCCTTTCAGGATCCAGGCTGACAACTTCAGAGTTTCTATTCCTTAAAAGAATAAGGGACCCTGGGAGATAAGATTCTTCTTCAGGTATTTAGGATTGGAAACCAGATTCTTTTTGGCCAATAGGGAAGAATGATGATAAGTTTTGTAATATCTTCCTGGATTTCTCTTAATACCACTGGTATTGTAGGAAACGGAGGAAAGGCATAGGCCAGATCCATGTCCCAGGGTTGGGATAATGCATCTACCCCCAACGTGTTGTCTTTAAGATTTAGGGAGAAGAATGTCTCTACCTGGGAGTTTTTCCTTGTGGTAAATAGGTCTATTTGTGGATAACCCCACCTTCGGGTTAAGGACAGAAAAATTTCCCTGTTCAGGGACCATTCTCCAGGGTCTACTTTTTCCCGACTTAGGAAGTCTGCTGAGCCTTTTAGGTGGACCGCGGAAACCGATAGGACAGTTTCTTCTGCCCAACTAAAATTTTGTGCAGAGAGGGCCTGAAGACGAGTGTGTCTTGTTCCCCCCCTGATGGCGAAGAAAGGACACTGCTGTTACGTTGTCCGATAAGAATCTTACGTGCATCCCTTTTATGATGGGTGAAGCTCTTATGAATGTCTCCCATACAGCTTTTAGTTCTCTGAAGTTTGAGGACATGGTCCTCATCTGAACAGGCCATATGCCTTGAAAATGCCTGTCTTGGATCACTGACCCCCAGCTCTGTTTGCTGGAATCTGTGGTAATTACTACAGAAGGAGAAGTTCTCCAGGGGACCCCCTTGCTTATGTTCTTTGGGCAGAGCCACCAGTGGAGAGATGACTTCACTGTTTCGGAAATCTGAATTCAAGGAGTCCTGTTATTGATCCCACTGGGACAGGATCAGATTCTGTAAGGGTCTGGAGTGAAATGGACTCCATGGAATGGATTGGATGCAAGACATAATCAATCCCAACATCCGCATTCTTTCTCTTATGGAACAGGTGCTCTTTCCCCAAAATGTCCTCACTTCTGTCAGTAGAAGTATTTGTTTCTCCCTTGGGAGGAAGGAATGTTGAAGGGAGGAGTCTAGCAGCACTCCTAAGAAGACCTTCTGTTTTTGGGGAGGAAGACTTGACTTCTCGAAGTTGATTATCCATCCCAATTCCTGTAGTAGGGAGAGAACCTGTAGCTGATGGCTGTTTAGGATAGACGGAGTATCTGCTGTCAACAAGAAATCGTCTCAATATGGGATAATCACTTTGCTTTGAATTCTTAAGAATGCCATAACCTTTGTAAAAATTCTGGGGGCGGAGGAAATGCCGAAGGGGAGACAGACAAATTGGAAGTGGAGATCGGAAGGACCTTTCTGAATCGCAAATCTGAGGAATATCTGGTAAGCGGGGTGGATAGGGACGTGATAGTATGCATCCTTTAAATCGATTGTACACATTGACGTTTCTTCCCTTATTGGAGGAATAGTCGATCTGATAGACTCCATTTGAACTTGCGATATTTCACCCATTTGTTCAGTAACTTCAGGTTGATTATCGTCCTATAAAAGCCGCTTGGTATCTTGACCAAGAAGATTTTTGAATAGTGGCCCTTGAATCTTTCGTTGTGGGGAACTGGAATAATTGCTTTTAATCTTAGCAGTTTTTGGATGTCCAGGATAAGGATTTGATGAAGATCTCTTGATCGGTACCTGGTTATTAGAAATTTCTCTGGAGGAATGGAGGAGAATTCTATTTTGTACCCTTCTTCTATAATCTTTAGAACCCAAGGATTCTGGGTTACTCCGGTCCAGTTGGAATAAAAATTTAGGAGTCTTCCCCGCACACTCTTGGCGTCATTGCTTTGAGGGCTGAAATGAGTTAATGGGGTTGAGGAGATATCCTCGACCCCTTCCCCCCTTGGGGTAACTCCAGCGCCCGGACTTCCCTTTCCCTCTGTAGTTCTGCAAGGTTGCTTCCCTCTGTTGGCGAAACTTACGAAACTGAGGGGGCTTTTTAGGTTTCTCTTCTGGAAACCCCTTTTTTCTATTCGTTGCGCTCTCCAGCATGTTATCCAGGAGAGGGCCAAACATCAGAGATCCTGTAAATGGGATAGAACATAGTTTGTTTTTGGACTTCGTGTCTCCTGACCACATCTAGAGCCATAATGCTCTTCTAGCAGCATTTGAGAGCCCCATTCCTGGCAGCAAATCTAATGGATTCAGCTGATGCGTCTACCAAGAATCCGGTTGCCATTTTTAGTAAGGGTAGAGATTCTAATAGATCTTCTCTTGATGTTTTCATCATTAAATTGGTCTCTAGTTGGTTTAACCATATAAACATCAATCTTGCTACAGATGTGGCGGCGATATTTGTAGAGATTAAAGCGTATGCAGATTCCCAAGCTCTTTTCAGCAGCCCGTCTGCCTTCCGGTCCATGGGGTCCTTTAGCTGAGAGGAATCTTCTAAGGGGATTGCGCTTTTTTTTAGCAACCCTAGTTACTGGAATATCCACTTTTGAGATCTCATTCCAAGGTTTCGTGTCTTCTGGGTCAAAGAGAAGACTGTTTTTAAATTCTCTTGAGATGAAGAGTCTTTTTTCTGACTCCCATTCCACCATTTTCTTGAGATTTTCATTTACCGGAAAAATCTTTGTTTTCCTCTCCGTCATGCCTCCCAAACATCTCATCCTGGATGGTATGGGGTTGGTCTTCTTCGGGAATATCCATTGTCTCCCGAATTGCCTGGATTAAGGTATCGGACATCTCCGAAGGGAAGAATTTTTTTTTTTCTCCTGAGTAGATGAGGCTGAAGGCAAGAGTTCTTCTCCTTCTTCTAACTAACCCTCCGATAAGTAATAACACTCCTGCTCAGAGTCAGACCCCTAAGATGGTGGGCACCATTTTTGTTCCACCTCAGTCCGTGGCCTTTTTGCCCAGGAGTGTGACAGAGTTTCTTGAGGAGGGGTGAGGGAGGCTACTGACTGACTCACTTCCTCGCGAATCAGACATAAGTTCAGACATAAACGTCGGTTGTTCCTCTTTTAGAAGTTTTGCGATACAGTCTTGACACAATTGTTTCTTATGTGACTCTAGCAGTTTTTTCCCACAAGTCGCACATTTTTTAACCTACTTTTTATCAGTTTGTCTCTGAGAGGAATCTTTTTCCTAGAGAAAACAAAAGACAGGTAAAGTAAGGTGTACTTACATATGGAGTCGTAACCCTTACCCTAAGGCCGGATTTACACGAGCGTGTGCGTTTTGCGAGCGCAAAAGGTACTTAACAGCTCCATGTGTCAGCCGCGTATGATGCGTGGCTGCGTGATTTTCGCTCAGCTGCAATCATTTTGACACCCTGTTTGTACACAGAAAAGCATGTGGTGCTTTTCTGTTTTCATTCATAGTTTTTACTGCTATTGCGCGAATCACGCGCGTCACACGGAAGTGCATTCGTGTGCTGCGCGTGATTTTCACGCACCCATTGACTTCAATGGGTGCGTGATGCGCGAACAACACACAAATATAGGACATGTCGTGAGTTTTATGCAGCGGAAACACGCTGCGTGAAACTCACGGACAGTCTGCACGGCCCCATAGACTAACATAGGTCCGTGCAAGGCGCGTGAAAATCACGCGCGTTGCACGGACATATTACACGTTCGTCTAAATAAGCCCTAAGAAGTCTTAATGACGAGATTGATAAATCCTTTTCTTCTGTGGAATATGCCTCGTTTGATCAAGCAGTTAGTTTATTACGTGATTGTGGTCATAGGTCTGATTTGATATCAGCTTTCGCTAATAAAGCTCTATTATATGTTCGTCTGAATAAGCCCTAAGGGTGAAACTCACATGACGCTGGGACATATCTGGAATTCCGTCAGAACGAGGTAGTTCCATCACCGCAACAAGCAACAGTCAAATGCAATATCCAATCCACAAGATATATGCTTAAGGCTGTATATATAATTCCATGTTAGAGGTATTAGCTCTAACTACATACCTGCGCATGTCCCTTTAAATGTGGGCGTTTTTTGAATTTCCCGCCTTCCAAGATGGCCACGAACCGGAAGTAGCCCGGCGTCATTTCCAGTCGCGGCTATTCCATTGAAATGGTCACGAGGATATTACCGGCGCTACCAACCTATGGAGCCGCCGGTCCTCGCATGGTCACGCAGCCTCGGCCGAAGCCTGGCTTGGGAATCCCGAACCCCGCACACTACCGGAACCCTGCCTAGGATTTGTATGGTAGGTGTCTTGGTTGGGAGCTAAGGGACCTCTCGTTAGAGAGGTAATTAGCCTAGGCACATAGGAGGAATAGAAGGGAGCGTGCACAGACTCCCTGAACTCGCCCCTGCCCGAGTTTCTCCAGGAGCGACGTCTCTATGCTCCTGACCTTGTAGGGACAGGAAGAACACTGGCAAGTGGGTGGTGGGAGGGGCCTTTTAACCTCTCTGTCTACCTGTCCCTATAGAGGCCAATAGGGTAACCTCCCGTGGTGACGTCATGACAGATGTACTGGAAAAATGCATATACATAATTAAACGAAATAAAAAATCCCACAAAAACGCGTGTCACATGCAAATAACGCTGGCGTTTTAAATACTAGACAAAAACCTTGTGTGAAGAAGGCTTTAGGCTTTTTATACAACTTCACCTTTATAAAAAGGCACCATCTACCAAATTAAAGGCTATGTAAACCTTTGAAATGGATTATTTTATTTTATGTTTTATAAAAAGGCCAATAAGTGTGTTTTGTGCAACTTTATACTTAGTCTTTATTAGAAATTATTTTTACTATTCGAGATGCAGCTGCTTTGTATTCTGTATACAGAGCAGCTGTATTGTGTGCCAAGACCTGAAACCGTCAGGTCCGCAGAATCCACTTGTAATCGATCACATCTAAGTTATGAACTTAGATGTAATGGTTTACAGGTGGATCCTGCGTGACTGACCCTCTGACACTGAACCCGTCAGTACCGCTGACCTGACGGGTCCAGGATTCCACATAAGATACAGCTGTTCTATATGCAGAATACAAAGTAGCTGTATCTCAAAAACTAAAAAATAATTTCTAATAAAAACGAAATTATGAAGTTGCACAAAGCAGATAGACATTTTTATATAAAAATCCCTTTTAAAAGTGTACATAGCCTTTAAATGAAAGGAATACAGGAAACCGCATGAAATGGCACAATTGCATGGTCTACTTACCGAAATGTCGAATTTTTGCTTCATATTTCTGTATAAAAGACATTGATTCATCTTCAGCCTCATGATTTTTAACCTGATTAATAAAGCTCTGAGCAAAGGAGAGAAAAAAAATATATTATTTTTTTTTGTAATTAAATATGGATCTACAGGACAATAAACATTGAACAAATGGTATGAGGAGGATGAGACATCTTGTTATCCCTAGTGTACATCTTTCCATTTAAAGGATTCCAGATTAGGAATAGATGTTTTTATACAATGTAAAGCCATTGGAAATCCACACAACTCTCCCCTTTCAAACATATCTGCCAGCCTAAAATATGATTTTAGCATTCTCCAAATTTTGTGAGCTAGGGCTCATGACACAGGATTGACTTATTAACCAATATATCACAGATCAAAATGTAAAAAACAAACACACATACAAAAATAAATAAAAGAAAAAGCTTCTTTGGAGGTTCGAAGCCAAAGGAACCCTCTCAGGGATCGGTGAGTGGTACTGCCACACATTAGCATATACTGCCTTTTGCCTTCAGGGGACCTTCTTGTGGCTTCATTGTATATACCCTTATCACACATGGTTTTCACGCAGTTTTCAGATCAGTTTTTCTTTGAGGCAAAGCCAGAAGTGGATCCAGAAAAAAAGGAAAAGGTATATATATGTATAAAACAAAACGGATGCATCTCCTTTCTTTTGTATCCACTCTGTGTTTGGTTAAAACAAAACTGAGCCAAAACCTGTGTGTATAATCCTGGCCTTAGGGTATATATATATAATGCATAATGGTGAAAAGCCCCACCCCAGTGTCAGTCAGAAGTGTTAGTTATACATGTATACATATATAGAAGAGCTGAATTTATCATTTAACTCAATGGTGCTGCAGCATTTGTGAACTGATAAATCTGTGTGCTAATTTGGTTGTCTCTTTTTAAAGGGAATGGGTCGGTAGAATTTTTTTTTTCAGTTAAACAATTAGTATTTGAGTGATTACACATTGTTTTATTTTTTCACAAGTCAGGAAATATTATAAATTAGATTCTAATTTATAACATTTCCACGTGCTGGCCACTAGAGGGAGCAGTTCCCAAAATTGCAGCATGGTCACTGTGGTAAAGCAACCTCATTGATTTATGCTGCAAATTTGGGGTGGACACACTCTCCTCTAGTGTCCTCACACAATCCCCCCTCCCTTCTTCTGGCTAGTGCCAGGAGAAGGAGGGATTTGAAGGTCTTCAAACCTCCTACACTGTGCCGCCATTTTCTGAGCGACTGCACAGTCTATGAGGATTAGATACAGGGCTCAGCAGACAGTATCACACGAACATACACGAACATAATACACACATTACATACACGAACATAAATTACCTGCTCCCGCCGCCGCCTCCGCTGGTCTACGCTCCTTGCGTCTTCACTTCATTGAACATATGGCCGGAAGCCGCGGCCGGAAGTCGTCATCTTACTGTCCGGCAGCGGCTTCCGGTCCACATGAAAATGGCGCCGGATTTCGCTCTATGAACGACCTTCGTTTTGGTCTGTGTGGGAGCGGTGCATGCAGACGGCATACGCTTCTTTGAATGGAACGGTAGCCGTTCGCATTCTCTATGGGGTTGTATGTGCCGTATTCCATCTCTGTATGTGTCGTTAATCGACACAGAGATGAAAAAAAAAATGGCAGCCCCCATAGGGAAGTAAAAGTAAGAACACAGTAAAACTTTTAAACTCACAACACTAATAAATATAATTTTTGTTAATATTTTATTAAAAGCAATATAATAAAAAAAATAAAAAATTCATGACACCTTCCCGAGCGGCCCCACGATCACCTGACTGCTGCAGGTCCGGCTTCTCTATTCCCCATTGATCAATGGGGTAAGCCGCAATAATTAGTGATAAATGCTAGCCACTTAAACGATTGGTCAACTATGTAATGCATTGGTGGGCCGAGACCGCCAGAATGGGCTGCTCTTACATGGGAACCCTTTCCATGACGTCCATATGATCTGATAGATTACCTTTTTAAGTAAGGTAAAGGTTTACATGTGGTCCACAATTATAGAGCACATTGCCAAATGACAAACTCAGCTTTGCTACATCTGTACATATTCAGAAATTTCCAGGCTTTGGCCTAGTTCACAGTTTTTTTGGCGCTGTTTTTGACACAGAAACCGCGACAAAATACCCTCACATTGATTTGGCCCCCCCATGATTCGATCCTAGGGTGCTGATGGTAGTCATCGCAGCCTGAGAGCCTAATGAAGGCCAGAGGCATGGCTTAAGAGGAGAACGGAAAATAGCACAATACACTGCCATACATAAGTATGGCAGTGTATTGTACCAGCGATCTGAAGATTGCCTGTTAAAGTTCCCAAATGGAACTAAAAAAAAAATAGGCAAACTTCGTTAAAGATGATCTGTCACCTCTTCTGACATTTCTGTTTTAGTAAATACTTATATTCCCCATGAGATAACAATTCTGGAGCATCTTTTCTTAGAACTCTATGTTGTACCGTTCCGTTTTTCAGTACTTTATATGGTATAATAAAAAATGAAATTAATAACAACAACCTGTCCAAAAAAAACAAACAAGCCCTAATAAGGCTGTGAAGGCGAAAAAATAAAAAAATTTTATGGCTCTTGTAATGCGAGGAGGTAAAAACAAAAACTAAAAATGGCTGCAGCCAGAAGGAGTTAAAGGAGTTTCCCACAATGGACATAGGCCTGATTCGCACGAAAGTTGTATACGTACGTGTGCTGTTTGTTAAAAAAAACGGACAGCACACGGACCTATGCAATTTAATGGGGCTATTCAGACAGTTGTTTTTCATGCGGCATGTGTCCGTTGCGTGAAACTCACTGCATGTACTATTCTGGTCCGTTTTGCGGACCATGTCACTCATTGAAGTCTATGGGCGAGTGAAAATCATGGACAGCACAGGGACGTCATCTGTTTGCTGTCCGTGATTTATGCACCAGTTGCTAAAGAAATGAATAAAAAAATATGCACCAACGCGGACATGAAAAACGGATGCCACACGTTCCGTTGGCACACGGAACTGCAACGCATCAAAAACTGTGTTTTTTGTGGACGCAAAACGGACATGTTAGTGTGAATCTGGCCTTAATGCATGATCACTAGGGGCCCAACCACCGGGATCCCCACCTATCTATTGAAAGGGGTCCTGACCCTGTTCCTCCTCATTGAATGATCGCAGTGAGGAGGATTTTGAATAGAGGGCTGTTCGGGCATGTGTGTTGCCGCTTCATTCAATGTCTATTGGGCCGCCGGAAACAGCCAAGTGCTACACTCAGCTTCTCCGTTGGCCCTATAGACATTGAATGCGGTTTCCAAGAACATGCGTGACCGCTGCTCCATTAAAAGTACTCCTCAGTACGATCGTGTAGTGAGAAGTCGGGTCCTATTTTCTAGAGATCGGTGGGTGTCCCAGTGGTGGGGCCCCTAGCGGTCATATATTTATCACCTATCCTGAGGATAGGAGAGAAATGTCTATTGTGGGAAACATAGATATCAGTATTTCAGTTATGTATGAATTTGGTAACTTGTGGTATGTGTGTGTTGTTGTTTAATTTGCTTTTCATAATAATAATACTAAATAATAATAATAAGGGGTATCCATTAAAATATAGGTAAAATCTGTTTCTAAGGGCCTGTTCACATCACTTCGTTTCCGCTGAGGGGTTCCGTCTGAGGTTTCCGTCGGGTTAACCCCTCAGCGGAAAGTCAAAACGGAAACCTCCGCTTCTGTTTCCCTCACCATTGAACTGAATGGTGACGGAAACCTAGCTAATGGTTTCCGTCTGCCACCGTTGTGACAGGGTTCTGTCGTTTTGACTAAATCAATACCGCAGTCGACTAACACACCCTAAAGCACTGACACTGGCTAGAATACACAAATACTTTATTTCGAGCTACATACCTGTATTTATCTTTGGGTAATACGCAAAAGTTTGAGGTTTGGTCCCACAGTGAGGCTCTGAAGTACCGTAAATCCTGACTGAGATTTTTACACAGTTAAGCCAAGGACTAATGACTTTCTGTGGCTTCTAATGCTGGCGTACTTAATACTTAACTTAAGTTACAGTACCTTATTAAAAACATCTTGACTAAAGGCATCCGAAGAAGACATTCCCCAGTTCTCACCCAGTGGCAAAGCAGCTTCTTTCTGTCTCCATTCTTCCTCGCTGCGCTGAAGTTCTGACACCTCAGCCTCAGCTTTGGCATGCTCTTGATCTATAGATTCCGAATTATGAAGCGCCAAACTATTGAGTTTTTGTTGAGCCTCTGCCAAACTCCACATACATGCCATGGAGCTTCTGGAACCCTCATACTGCTGCTGGCAAGGATAATCCATGCCACCTATTTTGCATGAGAAAGAAATATATTTTTAAAATGTTATATACAGTGAGGGAAATAAGTATTTGATCCCTTGCTGATTTTGTAAGTTTGCCCACTGTCAAAGTCATGAACAGTCTAGAATTTTTAGGCTAGGTTAATTTTACCAGTGAGAGATAGATTATATAAAAAAAAAATAAGAAAATCACATTGTCAAAATTCTATATATTTATTTGCATTGTGCACAGAGAAATAAGTATTTGATCCCCTACCAACCATTAAGAGTTCAGCCTCCTCCAGACCAGTTACACGCTCCAAATCAACTTGGTGCCTGCATTAAAGACAGCTGTCTTACATGGTCACCTGTATAAAAGACTCCTGTCCACAGACTCAATTAATCAGTCTGACTCTAACCTCTACAACATGGGCAAGACCAAAGAGCTTTCTAAGGATGTCAGGGACAAGATCATAGACCTGCACGAGGCTGGAATGGGCTACAAAACCATAAGTAAGACGCTGGGTGAGAAGGAGACAACTGTTGGTGCAATAGTAAGAAAATGGAAGACATACAAAATGACTGTCAATCGACATCGATCTGGGGCTCCATGCAAAATCTCACCTCGTGGGGTATCCTTGATCCTGAGGAAGGTGAGAGTTCAGACGAAAACTACACGGGGGGAACTTGTTAATGATCTCAAGGCAGCTGGGACCACAGTCACCAAGAAAACCATTGGTAACACATTACGCCGTAATGGATTAAAATCCTGCAGTGCCCGCAAGGTCCCCCTGCTCAAGAAGGCACATGTACAGGCCCGTCTGAAGTTTGCAAATGAACATCTGGATGATTCTGAGAGTGATTGGGAGAAGGTGCTGTGGTCAGATGAGACTAAAATTGAGCTCTTTGGCATTAACTCAACTCGCCGTGCTTGGAGGAAGAGAAATGCTGCCTATGACCCAAAGAACACCGTCCCCACTGTCAAGCATGGAGGTGGAAACATTATGTTTTGGGGGTGTTTCTCTGCTAAGGGCACAGGACTACTTCACCACATCAATGGGAGAATGGATGGAGCCATGTACCGTCAAATCCTGAGTGACAACCTCCTTCCCTCCACCAGGACATTAAAAATGGCTCGTGGCTGGGTCTTCCAGCACGACAATGACCCGAAACATACAGCCAAGGCAACAAAGGAGTGGCTCAAAAAGAAGCACATTAAGGTCATGGAGTGGCCTAGCCAGTCTCCAGACCTTAATCCCATCGAAAACTTATGGAGGGAGTTGAAGATCCGAGTTGCCAAGCGACAGCCTTGAAATCTTAATGATTTACAGATGATCTGCAAAGAGGAGTGGGCCAAAATTCCATCTAACATGTGTGCAAACCTCATCATCAACTACAAAAAACGTCTGACTGCTGTGCTTGCCAACAAGGGTTTTGCCACCAAGTATTAAGTCTTGTTTGCCAAAGGGATCAAATACTTATTTCTCTGTGCACAATGCAAATAAATATATATAATTTTGACAATGTGATTTTCTGTTTTTTTTTTTTATATAATCTATCTCTCACTGGTAAAATTAACCTAGCCTAAAAATTCTAGATTGTTCATGTCTTTGACAGTGGGCAAACTTACAAAACCAGCAAGGGATCAAATACTTATTTCCTTCACTGTATATGCAACTAGTTACCAAAATAATGTTTTATTTATTCACGTTTTAGTCAGGAACTAGAAAAATACCACAGGGAAGGAATTATTTCACTCTCTATCCCCAATCTCAATCTGGAGACTTACTTTAACCACTTCATGCACCACAACGTAACTGTACGTCGAGGTGAGAACTAATTTCCCGCACCTTGATGTACAGTTACATTGCATTGAGTAGAATACAAGTGACATGTGGCTGCAATGACGAAGAGAACTCCAATCCAGACGTTTAAACCCTTAGATACTATGGTCAATAGCAACCGTGGAATCTAAGGACTTTAACAGAGGGAGGGGGCTCCATCGGCTCCAGCAGGGCACAATAATGGGGTGCCGATGGTAGTCATGGTAGCCTGGGCCTAATAAAGGCCCCTATGCATGCCATATGTATATGCCTATTAGTTTTACACTAACAGGCAATAATGCTTTGATATACTGAGTATACCAAAGCATTATAGAAGCGATCAGAAGATCGCATTGTATGTGGAACTAAAAAAAATATTGAATTATATTTTAAAATAATTTAATGAAGAAAAATATATGGTATCGCCGCAATGGTAATGAACCATATGACAAAGTTAACGTTATTTTAAACGCACGTTGAACGTCGTAAAAAAAAAAAACAGAACAAAACGGTAGTGCTGCTTTTTTCCCCCCAGAAAATAAGTTAATCAATAATTTAGAAGTACACCTAAATGGTTTTATTTACAAAAAAATAATTATTATGACTCGTCCTGCAAGAAACAAGAACACATAGGACTACGACGACGGAAAAATGTAAAACAGTTAAGAAATCTTAAAATGCGGCGACATAAAAATGATTTTTTTTTCCTATAATATGTGCAAAACCATACATATTTGGCATTGACGTAAGCGTACCGGCCTACAGAATAAAGGTAACGTTATTTATTCTGCACGGTAAGCATCACAAAGAACGAGCGGAATTGCTGTTTTGTTTTTTACATCCCCCCCCTAAAAAAGCTAATAAGAGTTAATCAATAATCTATATGTACTCCAAAATGGCTGTGTTAAAAAAAAATATGACTGGTCCCGTAAAAAACGAGCCCTCATAGACGAAAAACAATAACAAAGAATAGACTAGTCCTGAAGGGGTTAATACGCATGTGCCAAACCACGTGTCTTTGTCATTGATTACATTCTAATAGGAAACGTGACCATGAATGAGTGCACATGTGACCATTAACGGCTGGATGTTCTAAACACGATCAGTTTCCATTAAAATAAACAGATGACCACTGATCGATCACACGTTACAAAGTTAAAACACGCGAAGTACTTTCATTAATGCTGGCTGCGGAGGGGCAGGGTTTGTGACATACATGTTACATTCAAAGCATCCTGTGGTTACATAACCCTACAAAACATTACAACTATCAGGCTCATGCAGTTAAAACAGCCCCTAATGCAAATCACTCACTTACCTGCTAGCCAAAAACAACATCAAAAGGCATACACAACCGGACGTATAGCACACGCCCTTTCCGGCGGCCACAGCCAATGACGCTCAAGCTTCTAGATACCTCTGCCTCAACTAAGATGGCTTCCTCACTGCCGTACGTCATTGCAAGAGACACGAGAGAACGATGGGCTGCTCCTGATGACGACAGAGCAGTTGCTTGAAGATTACGCTGTTTGAGTTTCCATGGAGACGCGACGCTTCTGTGATACTAGGAAGCGTCGGGGAAGATACACTAGTCCTTCTATCTGTATAATATATTCTGTATGTATGTATGTATGTATGTATGTATGTATCTATCTATCTATCTATCTATCTATCTATCTATCTATCTATCTATCTATCTATCTATCTATCTATCTATCTATCTATCATCTATCTATCTATCATCTAGTATTTTCCTTATTTTTTAATAATTATCTCATATTCCCTCAATGACTAATTCATCCATTCATTAATTTGTATTCATGAACACGCACACACTGTATGTATTTGTACGTGTGTATATATATATATATATATATATATATATATATATATATATATATATATATATATATACATATATGTTTGTTTGTTTCATATATTATATTGTCATAAATTGACATGTATTTTTTCAGGTACGGAGAGTGACCTTACTTGTAATGGCTAATTAATATCCATGCACAATACATCCCATCTATTAGCTTGAAACATGCCTTTGAAAGTCGTTGTGGAGCTCCAGATCCATGCAGTAAGTGTGAATTATTACTTGTCTTATTGTCCTTGAAGATTCTAGTTAATATAATAGCCATCATACACCTAATTTGTTTCCTATTTAGGTCACATGCCCAGGAGTTTTCTTGCCGGATAAAGACGACGTCTTTCTCAATGTCAGTATTTTGGGCCAGTCTAAGGAGACAAAATGCTTTCCTGCTGTATTCCCACTCCTGTTCCATGAAAAAATGAGGTTTGAGAAGGTGAGAAGGATGTCATATTCTAATCTATTGCAACTGATGTTAACAGATATGCTATGCATTATGTAGGCTAGTAGCTCTCTAGTGTGATCTCTAAATGAAGAAGAAACTACATTTCTGAGAATCAAAGTCATACATAAACCCAAAACCACACAAGACTTTCTGAGTTGTATTGCTTCCTAAGGTTAAAGAGGTTCTGTCACCAGATTTTGCAACCCCTATCTGCTATTGCAGCAGATAGGCGCTGCAATGTAGATAACAGTAACGTTTTTATTTTAAAAAAACGAGCATTTTTGGCCAAGTTATGACCATTTTTGTAGTTATGCAAATGAGGCTTGCAAAAGTCCAAATGGGTGTGTATTATGTGCGTACATCGGGGCGTTTTTACTTCTTTTACTAGCTGGGCGTTCTGACGAGAAGTATCATCCACTTCTCTTCAGAACGCCCAGCTTCTGGCAGTGCAGACACAGCCGTGTTCTCGAGAGATCACGCTGTGTCGTCACTCACAGGTCCTGCATCGTGTCAGACGAGCGAGGACACATCGGCACCAGAGGCTACAGATGATTCTGCAGCAGCATCGGCGTTAGCAGGTAAGTCGATGTAGCCATTTACCTGCAAACGCCGATGCTGCTGCAGAATCAACTGTAGCCTCTGGTGCCGATGTGTCCTCGCTCGTCTGACACGATGCAGGACCTGTGAGTGACGTCACAGCGTGATCTGGCAGAAGCTGGGCGTTCTGAAGAGAAGTGGATGATACTTCTCATCAGAACGCCCAGCTAGTAAAATTATTAAAAACGCCCCGATGTACGCACATAATACACGCCCACTTGGACTTTTACTTTTAAACACACCCACTTGGACTTTTGCAAGCCTCATTTGCATAACTACAAAAATGGTCATAACTTGGCCAAAAATGCTCGTTTTTTTAAAAATAAAAACGTTACTGTAATCTACATTGCAGCGCCGATCTGCTGCAATAGCAGATAGGGGTTGCAAAATCTGGTGACAGAGCCTCTTTAAGTTCAATAAAATGTAAAATCTACATTTTGGAACTAGCCTGAAAATCTGCACTAAAATCCATGATAAGATTTTGTGGTGGATTTTGACAAAGATTTGGCTACAGATTTTATTTATTGCATTGCAATGAGTGAAATCTGCACTAAAAATCGGCAATAGACAGAGCATTCTTAGCCCTTATGCACACGACAGGGTTTCCCGGCCGTGTGACGGTCGTTCATAAAACGGCCGTCACACGGCTGCAGTAGGAACAATAGACCCCTAATGGGGCTATTCACACCACCGATTTTTTGACGGCCTGGGAAACCCGGGCGTCAAAAAATGGGACATGCCCTATTTTCGGCCATTCTCCCGGCCGCCCGGCTCCCATAGAAGTCTATGGGGCCGGGGAATGTGCTCCAAGTGACGGCCGTGTCTTCGATCGCTCGCTCTCTCCTTCTCCTCCTCACAGTGCGAAGTGCATGTGAGGAGGAGGGTATGTCTTTTGCTCCCTGTAGGAGCTTCGGCAACGCTGTGGCCGGGGATTGGGGATTCCGCTCCCGCAGAAGTCCCTGACTTCACTGTGTCCATATATGGACACAGTGAAGTCAGGGACTTCTGAAGCCGAATCCCCGGCGATGTGGCACTTAATGTAGATGCACTTCGCACTGTGGGGAGGAGAAGGAGAGAGAGAGAGCGACGGAAGACACGGCCGTCACTCGGGACACATTCCAGTGATGGCCATGTATTACCCGGCCATATAGACTTCTATGGGGGCCGGGAGAATGGCCGAAAATAGGGCATGTCCCATTTTTTGACGGCCGGGTCTATTGTTCCTACTGCGGCCGTGTGACGGCCGTTTTATGAACGGCCGTCACGCGGCCGGGAAACCCTGTCGTGTGAATAAGGTCTTAGGCTATGTTTACATCCATCTGCAAAACAATAGACTCCATGACGGAAACCCAACGGTACCCATAGTCAATGGGGTCCGTCGGGCGTCGTTGGAGGTCTGTCATACGATGGATCTGTCACTGCCGTTATTTTAGTTCTGCTCCTATGAGGGAGCAGAACAACGTAAAAATATAAAGTAGGTGTGAACAGAGCATAAGAATCCGCTGCAGATTTTTAAAATTCTGTGCATGAGGTTTGTTAAAACCCAATTCACTTTCTTTGTACTGTACTTTGTTGCAGAGATTTTGTGCGGATTAGACCTAGTTCACATCGCGTTAAATGGCTTACATTTGACGTGAAAAAAAAGCTGTCAAAAACATGCGTTTGTGACAGATATAGTGGAAAAAATCCTCAGCACATCTACATTTAGAAAAGTAAAAAAGAGCTTTATTTTGACATAAGTTTAAAAGTCCAGAGGACACAGGTAAGGCGTGTTACCGCTAACGAGTTTCGAACAAAGTGTTCTTACTCATATTATAGCGTTATGCTATGAATAAGAACACTTTGTTCGAAATGCGTTAGCGGTAACACGCCTTACCTGTGTCCTCTGGACTTTTAAACTTATGTCAAAATAAAGCTCTTTTTTACTTTTCTAAACGTAGATGTGCTGAGAATTTTTTCTACATTTTTTCCACTATATTGGATTCCTTGCCTGCCTGCCTGCATCTGTGGTTCCTCAATGGAGTGCAAGCGGAAGGGGGTTCCGATTGCACTCCATTGAGAAACCACAGATCCCAGGAAGAAACATTGAGTGAGCACACCTGTGGCTTTTGCTGCAGTCTTTTTTTCTCTTTTGCTCACTGTGACAAATACCTAACAGTGGCATCTGTCACCATAGACTATACGTATACATCATGGACTTTCATGACCTGCTTCATAACGTATACGTTAATCGGATACCATTATGGTCTATGGATAAAGGATGTAACTGTGAGCCATAGGTTTAACGTATACATCATGAAAAGCTAATGAAAAGCCCAAGATGTATTCGTTAAACGTATGTCTGTGATGTATGCCATACAGTGTTATATGTCACCAATAGGGTCCCATGTTTTAAAAAAAAGTATACCATCGCGGGATATGCTTTATTGTGGTATCCCACAGGATGGAAAAGTAGTCTACTACGCTATTTCATCCACCAAAAAATAAATACATGGAGGCTAATGGAGCCCTATTTATAAGTAGAGTGTATATCGGGAGCTTTTTCGACATACACGCTAAATGTAGGGAATAAACGTGATGTGAAGGGAGCCTTGTGTGAATCCAGCTTAAAGGAAAGGTGTAATGATTTTTTTTTTCAATTAATTTATATATTTTTAATTAATACAATTTTATATGTACTTTATTTTTTTTTATTTTTTTTTATTAACACTTTTTTACACTACTGGGGGCTGCCATGTTTTATTTCATCTGTGTATGTGTCTCTTAACGACACATACACAGATGGAATATGGCAGCTACAGGGCATAGGACATAACGAACGGGACCGATTTGTTACATCCTGCGCTTCTGCCGCCTCGCACTGTACTGCACATGCGCAGTTCAGAGCGACCCAGAATAGAAGCTGTTTTGTAGGGGGAAAGCAGGCGCTATTTTGGTGAAGACCGGCTGCAGGTAAGGTGTGTGTGTGTTGCACGGTTTTTGGAGCGTAATTAGGACTCCCATTGACTATGGGAAAATGTGGCGCGCTTTATTAGCCAAAGAATTGACACGACACTTCTTTTTTTCCGCAACGCGTTTTTTAAAATAATGTAGAAAATAGTGTTGTTTGTACTAACGGCGCGCTTTCCTACTGATGTAAATGGGAAGCTTAATCAAGCGTTTGATGCGTATGTCGGCGCATAAAATGCCTCAAAAACAGCGGCAAATCCATGCCGTGTAAACCTGTCAACTGAAATGTCATTCACCACAGGGTCTTCCCTCTTGACTTTCATAATTTTTAGCCTTTTACCAGCTGCCAATGTAAAAACACTACCAAAATGGAGCTGGACAATGCTTAGCAATTCGAAGACACCTTTTCCTGGCTTGTGGCCAAAAATAGGGAGGGGGGTGTGAGTCTCCCTCCCACATTTACATCAGCTGTAAGTCCATCTGCCTTGCCTGATTCACTTTGCTATAACTCTGGGAAGTGCTCCCTCTGGTGGCCAACATAGGAAAACATGTCAAATGATTATTTAATTTTTAATACTTTCCATCTTGTCGAAGAAAAAAAAAAATACAGCAAAGAAACCTAAAAATAAGTAACTTACTTAAAAAATGTTTTTTAATTCGCGACACATTCCCTTTAAAAGTTATAAGTGAAGGGTCTTTCCTTTTGCTACACCATTGAGGGAGAGCAAAAAAATAGAATAACCCAGAAAACTCTTTTTTTGTTCCAAAAAGTGGAACTCTTTGAACCACACAGGCTCCTGATGGTACAGACAAAATGGAAGAAGCTGCTAGCTTTGAAGCTAATTGGCTAACTATAACTGGAATTTTCCAAAGTGAATCTTGTGCTACCATCCTAGCTGTGGCAATATAAAGCATCTGAACCACTTTTTTGTTAGTCACTGAAAATCTCTGGTTGATTTTATGTTGGCACTCTGGCAGTGCTGCCATATGAGTAGAGGAACTGCATGTGCATTTGTTCTATCCATGTGTGTCTGTCAGTGATTCTGTGTGTGTGTGTGTGTGTGTGTGTGTGTGTGTGTCTGTCAGTGATTGTGTGTGTGTCTCTGTCTGTCTGTGTGTGTGTCTGGACCTGTGTGTGTGTGTCTGTCCGTGTGCATGTTTTTATGTGTCCATTTGTGTGTAAGGGTAAGTCCAAACGGAGCGGCCCTGACCTGGCAGCTAACAACCACACACAACACCATGTTCGGCGCTGCTTTCAAATAGCCTGTTAATGGCCGCGATTTATTGCGGGTAAAACGGCCCTTTACATTCAAAATCGTGCGGCCATTATATACTTACATAGGTTGAAAAAAGACACAGGTCCATCAGGTTCAACCTTTCTCAATAAATTACCCGTTATTCATCCAAAACTGAATTCCATATTCTAGATGGGGCCTTACAAGGAATTTATAGAGTGGTAATATTACATTTGAATCACAGTTTTTTTATCTCTCTTTTTATACACCCTAAGATCCTATTTGCTTTTGCAGCTGCTGCCTGACATTGAGTGCTGCTGCTTAGCTTATTTGTTACCAGAATACCCAGGTCCTTCTCTTGTTCCGTTATCCCCAGTTTTATTCCATTTAAAGAGGCTCTGTCACCACATTCTAAGTGGCCTATCTTGTACATAGTATGATTGGCGCTGTAATGTAGATTGCAGCAGTGTTTTTTATTTAGAAAAACAATCATTTTTGACGGAGTTATGACCTATTTTAGCTTTATGCTAATGAGTTTCTTAATGACCAACTGGGCGTATTTTACTTTTTGACCAAGCATAAAGCTAATATAGGTCATAACTCCATCAAAAATCATCATTTTTCTAAATAAAAAACACTGCTGTAATCTACATTACAGCGCCGATCACATCATGTACAATATAGGCCACTTATAATGTGGTGACAGAGCCTCTTTAATGTATATGAGTTAATGCTATTATTGCGTCCTAAGTGCATTACTTTAGATTTATTAACATTAAATTTCATCTGCCATGTTTTTGCCCATGCTGCCAGCTTATCTAGGTCTTTCTGTAATATTTTAAAGTCAAGCTGAGTTTTAAGTATCCTACAAAGCAAAAACTGACACCTTGCTATCAATCCCATCCACAAAATCATTAATTAATACACCCTTTATGGCCGCACAATTTTGCAGGTGAAGGGGCTCACTAAGGGGTTAAAGAGGCTCTTTCACCAGTTTATAAATGCAATATCCCCTACCTAATCAGATAGGCGCTGTAATGTAGATAACAACAGTGGTTTTTATTTTGAAAAACAATCATTTTTGAGCAAGTTATGAACAATTTTAGATTTATGCTAATTCGCTTCTTAATGCCCAACTGGGCGTTTTTTAACTTTTGACCAAGTGGGTGTTGTAAAGAGAAGTGTATGACACTGACCAATCAGCGTCATACACCTCTCTCCATTCATGTCCACCTGTATTCAAAGCACAGCGTGATCTCGCGAGACCACGCTGTGCTGTCACATACACCCACAGTAACTTTACCAAAGTGTCTTGAGAGTGAATAGACATTGCTTCCAGCCAGGATAAAGTTTCTGTGGGTAAAGTTTCTGTGGGACACTCGCGAGATCACGCTGTGCTGTGAGTAAGTCCCACAGAAACTTTACCGAAGTGTCGGGAGTGTGAATAGACATTGCATCCTGGCTGGAGGCGATGTCTATTCACTCTCAAGACACTTCGGTAAAGTTACTGTGGGTGTATGTGACAGCACAGCGTGATCTCGAGAGATCACGCTGTGCTGTGAGTACAGATGGACATGAATGGAGAGAAGTGTATGACGCTGATTGGTCAGCGTCATACACTTCTCTTTACAACGCTCACTTGGTCAAAAGTTAAAAAACGCCCAGTTGGGCATTAACAAACTAATTAGCATAAATCGCAAATTGTTCATAACTTGCTCAAAAATGATCGTTTTTCAAAATAAAAACCACGGTTGTTATCTACATTACAGCGCCGATCAGATTATGTAGGAGATAGTCAAGTTATAATCTGGTGACAGAGCCTCTTTAACTGGTTGCCGACACAGGACGAGAATGCTCGTCCTGAGCGGCGGGTACTTCGCGCATTAGGACGAGCAATGTCGTCCTGTGTGACAGCCGTCTCTGCGCGCGATCGAGAGCGGGGCAACAGCTGTAATACACAACCATGGCCCCGCTCTGACAGCGGAGAGAAGTGAAACATTCTCTCTCCGCCGTTAAGCCCTTGAATGCCGCGATAAAAGCTGATCGCGACGTTCAAGGAGGGGGACTGCACTTTGATCGCGTCACAGAAAGTAACTGTGACGCGATCAAAGCCCATAACTTGTATGGTCAGACAGCCCAGGGTCCATTGAAGGCAGACAAGGACGATGTGGATCCAGCGGAGCTGTAGGTAAAACGGAAACTTGTTCCAAGTTTAATGGACAGTTGTCTTAAAAATGTTCAGGAGCAGTCCAGACGATGTCCTGGGGTGCTTAGGAGAGATGCGCGGGATTTTTGGAGCCTACGCGTTTCAAACGCTTCCTGCGTTCTTAATCATGGCTGTATTGAGACTAACTGACCTGTCTCGTGTATTTATATGTATCTGCATGTGTGTTTAATTGCGTTCCATGTGTTTGCAATCTCTTGGAACGCAAACCGGAAGTCTACTTTACTGTGCGTTCCATTTGTTTCAGGGCATGGTTACTTGTGTAAGAGTACTTTCATTTCTTTTTGTTTAGTTTAAGTTTTTTGAGCTGTGGTTCAACGTCTTGGATAAGTGTATGGGGGTTCTAACTGTTATTGTTTAATGTAAAGTGGCCTGGTGGGAGGAACAGTACATCTTCTCACTAAACAACCCATTTGGAGATAACATTGCCTGGTTTGGTAGATACATTGACGACCTCCTCTTTATATGGAGGGGTGAAACGTCAAGTATCTCCATTTTTGTAGAATTTCTGAATCGCAATCCATACAACCTACAATTCACCTTCAATTACGATAAAACAACAATCACATTCTTGGATCTAGCTCTAGAGGGAAAGGTAGGATCTATCATAGAAACAAAAACCTACAGGAAACCTACCACAGCCAATACAATACTTCATGCCAGAAGCAATCATTCCAAGAAAACCATCATGGCTATTCCCCTAGGTGAAATGTACAGAGCAAAGAGAAACTGCAGCTCAGAAGCACAATATATGGTAGAACAACAACAGATACACTCAAGATTAAAAGATAGAGGATACCCCAACTGGTCTTTGACCCGCGCAAACGATATCACCACAAAAACTTCTCGAGTCAATTTACTCAAACAGTCAACTAAAAACAAAAAACTAGACCCTAAAACACCTGTACTGGTATTACAGCAAAGTAACCAGTTCACACAAATTAAACAAATAATTAACAAGTACTTACCTATTTTGATGGAGGATGATGGGCTAAGGACCATTTTACAAGGAGGCTGCAAGATAGTTGCTCGGAAAGCGCCTACACTGGGAAACACACTGTCCCCCTCTCTTTTCACTTCAGAAGAAACCAAAACCACTTGGCTAGAAAGCAAAGGCTTTTTTAAATGCGGCAAACACCCTTGTAAAACATGTACCATTGTTCATACCACCAAATCCTTCTCTAACTCAAATAACTCTGAAACTTTTAAGATTCAAAACTACATTAACTGTAATACCGTCTCGGTAGTATACATAATTGAATGTACCGCATGCAGTCTGAAATATATAGGATGTACTAGCAGAAAATTAAAAACACGAATTCTGGAACATTTAAGTTACATAAGGAATCCAAACATCTGTAACATATCCAATGCAGCCAGACACTTTATAACACAGCACAACAGAACAATAAAATCATTAATATGTTACGCCATAGAAAAAGTACTTTTCCCTAAGAGAGGTGGGGATTGGCAACATAAAATTCACCAAAGAGAGGCCTTCTGGATCTACAGACTAGACACCCGAGTCCCCAATGGCCTGAATCTAAAAAAGGAACTTATGTTCCACTATTAAACGTCAAATCCAAACACATTCCTGTCATAAGGGAATGAAATGTCGAAGGCCTATGATAGATTTTAGTCCTTCCTGCAACTCCTATGAATAAGTGAACAACCTTCACCAAAAACCTTCTCGTAGTCACACACAAACGACCAGCTAGTCTAATTCCAGTAAACACCATTTCATCAGAATCACAACCCTGAATTGTATAGAAGGCCCCAAAGAGACATTAAGTGATACTCTAAAAATCAACAATTAAGGTCATGGATCAAATAACAAATAAAAATTAGAAAAATGAAAACAAAATAAAAATAAAAAAACACCTCCTAATATTATGATCTCCACATTCTCCATCAATTTTTTAAACAAACCACACGTTGAACTTAATAAACATTTATTATTTTTCTTTTTGTATTAATCACAACTGACATACAGTTATACACCTAGTATAGGTACAAGTTTTTAGCCCACTCCCCCTCATACCCATACCCCAACCTCATCACGTTGCTTTTCATCCCCTACTCCTAGTTGGCATAATCTAGCAAACTAACTGACTACCACGACAACATATCGATCACTCAAATGAGTAAATAAAACAAAACACATAACAATTATAAATATACAAAAATATATAAATAAATAATGATAAAGTATACACATACAAGAATTGTTCGATTGTTGTCATTTTCTGTCTCGATAATTCTGACATAATGTCATCATCTGTTTTAACTTCATACTGCAACTCAACTTATATCGGCTCAAACTTACATACTACTCAAATATATCCCTTCACCTTCTAACTGTACTGACAATGTTGATACATTCCATGAAAACAAAATAATAAAATAAAAATACATACTTACATAAGAATCCATGCAGAACTCGGGATCTTCTTCCAAAACGCAATACAGTAGAGTCATTTCCGGTTTGCGGTCCACGAAAACATGTGACACTGAAACGCAAACACAATAACAAACACAGGTCAGACCGGAAATGACACTCACTCTATGACAAATGCGAGAAGTCAAACTACGTAGCGATACCCCGACACTCTGTAAACCTTATTTTTCTTTACATTAAACAATAACAGTTAGAACCCCCATACACTTATCCAAGACGTTGAACCACAGCTCAAAAAACTTAAACTAAACAAAAAGAAATGAAAGTACTCTTACACAAGTAACCATGCCCTGAAACAAATGGAACGCACAGTAAAGTAGACTTCCGGTTTGCGTTCCAAGAGATTGCAAACACATGGAACGCAATTAAACACACATGCAGATACATATAAATACACGAGACAGGTCAGTTAGTCTCAATACAGCCATGATTAAGAACGCAGGAAGCGTTTGAAACGCGTAGGCTCCAAAAATCCCGCGCATCTCTCCTAAGCACCCCAGGACATCGTCTGGACTGCTCCTGAACATTTTTAAGACAACTGTCCATTAAACTTGGAACAAGTTTCCGTTTTACCTACAGCTCCGCTGGATCCACATCGTCCTTGTCTCCCATTCAGTACATCGCGTGCCGACGCGAGGATCCGTGCGGTACTTGAAGTGCAAAGTCTACATACAAAGGTGAGCTGGAGGTTTCGTCTCCCCCTCTTGTTTTCTACAATTTATCGGCTTATACCTCACGTGCTCCCCCACTTTGGGAATACTAAACATAGGTTGCTTCCCATAGTAGTAACTGTATGCATCTAAAATCAATCTCTGCATACTACTGTGTCTTAGGAGAGGTGAGCTAGGTATGCCTTCTATCAGCAAAAGCAGTAAATGAATGAATCTGATAAATGAAGTGGCCAAAACTTTACCATTGATTTTAATCCCATCCAATTTTTTCTGTGGAGACAACTCATTATAAAAAAGGAAATAACTCAACTATAAGCATGACCCAAGAAGTATTACTCACAAGAGCCCAAATGGCCGCTAAAGTGTTTGGAAATCTCAACAACACAACTATACAAAACCAGGACTTAGAAGCTTTGTTCCACAATCTTGAGAAAGACAAGGCACAACAAGCCAAAATCTGGTGGGACCTCACTACCTTGAATAATTACATAACCAAGAATATGATTCCCAGAGGCCTGAGGATAAGGAAAACACCATCCTTTAACTATTCAGAAACCTTCAGTGAAAATTGGAATAACATACTGTCAGAATGCTCAATCAAGCTTATGAAGTTAATAACTGATCAAGAAAAAATCAAACTAACAGAGCTAGAAATCAAAATATCAGAAACAGAGGGCAAACTAGACGGCTTTTCAGACTCACCAGATTTTGCACTTCTTGAGACCCGCACTTCTCAATATATAGACAAGTTAGACAGAGCAATAGCCGAAACCAAAAAAATTAAATTTCAAAGAGACACACGAGACTACAGCTCCAACGAAGTCTACAATTGGAACAACAAGGACAGAAGTAGATCCAGACCCAAACCCATCCTCAAGCAGCGGAGCCAATATAGAAGACAAAGAGACATATCTCATAGAGTCAGTTTCAGCTCCACTGAGCCAGATTCATATGAAGGACTATCGGAGGATGACTCTATCAGAACCCGAACAAAATATAATCATAGACCAGACATGAACCAATATCCATCAAAAAACGAAGAAGGAGGGGCGGCAAGAAACATAGACCGACAGGACCAGGTCCAAAGCCGTCACCTCCGGTCTCGCAAATACCAGTCCTAGATATGAATGTCACAAATCTGTCATCCTGTACTCTCACATCATCAGAAATTGAAGTGCTCTCAATGGGAATGAATTTTGCTCCTAATAACAATTTTGACCCTTTCAACACCCTTCTCGATATCAACAAATTTATTCGGAACCTAACAGTCAAGAGACATTTTCTCACATATGAACCTGAGACCCAGGAAGAAGTGAACATATCTCCAAGTGGTCCGTCCACTCAAATACCGTTGGAACTTTCCGAAAAGTTATATCAAGAGCCTTCTCAAACAGCAAAGGAATTTTCATTTCAAGAACTCAAAACCGTTGTTTGCCTAGACAGTTTACGCACGGAAGATCCGGACATGCTCATTGATAACTGTATTGATTTCCATACCTTAAATCCAAAATACTACCCAAAACAATCAAGGACAGAGTCCATGGAATGGTTCCAATCCACGGTGGAAAAAGAACTCCAAAAATTATCCAATGAACTCAAAGAAACCAAAACTGAATTTAACCTTCCTCTACGCCTAAAAAACGCAGTTAAATCACTTAAATCCAACAAAGAAATAATTATAAAAATGTCTGATAAGGGAGGAGGAATAACTGTAATGAACAGAACAGATTACAAAAATTCCATTCTAGATCTTCTATCAGACGAAAATACATATAAACGTCTAGACAACAATCCCACAGAAAGAATCCAGAACAAAATGAAGGATCTTCTAAAAGAGGGTGTCACAAAAGGCTTCATTAATCAAAAACAAGCAGACTACATTTTTGTGGAACAACCAATCACACCCATTTTTCACGCTCTACCGAAAACCCACAAAAACCAGTTTCCTCCACCAATGCGACCTATCGTCTCTGGCATAGGTTCCATATTGGAAAAATTATCGGAGTGGTTAGACACATTACTCCAACCATTAGCCCAACGAACACCTGGGTTCATTAAAGATACCAAAGATGTCTTAATGCATTTTCAGGATAGAGTATGGAACGAAGACGATGTGTGGCTAACCTGCGATGTTGTTGCCCTGTATACAAGTATCCCCCACCAGACTGCCTATGCTGCTCTAACACACCATCTAGCCAAACATAGTACTTTTACTAAAAATTTCCAAATGTATATACTGGACATTCTAATGTTTCTGATGACACACAACTTCTTCCAATTCGACAAAAATTTTTATTTACAACTGAGAGGGGTATCAATGGGAGCGAAATTCTCCCCGTCAATAGCTAACCTAACCATGGCCTGGTGGGAGGAACAGTACATCTTCTCACTAAACAACCCATTTGGAGATAACATTGCCTGGTTTGGTAGATACATTGACGACCTCCTCTTTATATGGAGGGGTGAAACGTCAAGTATCTCCATTTTTGTAGAATTTCTGAATCGCAATCCATACAACCTACAATTCACCTTCAATTACGATAAAACAACAATCACATTCTTGGATCTAGCTCTAGAGGGAAAGGTAGGATCTATCATAGAAACAAAAACCTACAGGAAACCTACCACAGCCAATACAATACTTCATGCCAGAAGCAATCATTCCAAGAAAACCATCATGGCTATTCCCCTAGGTGAAATGTACAGAGCAAAGAGAAACTGCAGCTCAGAAGCACAATATATGGTAGAACAACAACAGATACACTCAAGATTAAAAGATAGAGGATACCCCAACTGGTCTTTGACCCGCGCAAACGATATCACCACAAAAACTTCTCGAGTCAATTTACTCAAACAGTCAACTAAAAACAAAAAACTAGACCCTAAAACACCTGTACTGGTATTACAGCAAAGTAACCAGTTCACACAAATTAAACAAATAATTAACAAGTACTTACCTATTTTGATGGAGGATGATGGGCTAAGGACCATTTTACAAGGAGGCTGCAAGATAGTTGCTCGGAAAGCGCCTACACTGGGAAACACACTGTCCCCCTCTCTTTTCACTTCAGAAGAAACCAAAACCACTTGGCTAGAAAGCAAAGGCTTTTTTAAATGCGGCAAACACCCTTGTAAAACATGTACCATTGTTCATACCACCAAATCCTTCTCTAACTCAAATAACTCTGAAACTTTTAAGATTCAAAACTACATTAACTGTAATACCGTCTCGGTAGTATACATAATTGAATGTACCGCATGCAGTCTGAAATATATAGGATGTACTAGCAGAAAATTAAAAACACGAATTCTGGAACATTTAAGTTACATAAGGAATCCAAACATCTGTAACATATCCAATGCAGCCAGACACTTTATAACACAGCACAACAGAACAATAAAATCATTAATATGTTACGCCATAGAAAAAGTACTTTTCCCTAAGAGAGGTGGGGATTGGCAACATAAAATTCACCAAAGAGAGGCCTTCTGGATCTACAGACTAGACACCCGAGTCCCCAATGGCCTGAATCTAAAAAAGGAACTTATGTTCCACTATTAAACGTCAAATCCAAACACATTCCTGTCATAAGGGAATGAAATGTCGAAGGCCTATGATAGATTTTAGTCCTTCCTGCAACTCCTATGAATAAGTGAACAACCTTCACCAAAAACCTTCTCGTAGTCACACACAAACGACCAGCTAGTCTAATTCCAGTAAACACCATTTCATCAGAATCACAACCCTGAATTGTATAGAAGGCCCCAAAGAGACATTAAGTGATACTCTAAAAATCAACAATTAAGGTCATGGATCAAATAACAAATAAAAATTAGAAAAATGAAAACAAAATAAAAATAAAAAAACACCTCCTAATATTATGATCTCCACATTCTCCATCAATTTTTTAAACAAACCACACGTTGAACTTAATAAACATTTATTATTTTTCTTTTTGTATTAATCACAACTGACATACAGTTATACACCTAGTATAGGTACAAGTTTTTAGCCCACTCCCCCTCATACCCATACCCCAACCTCATCACGTTGCTTTTCATCCCCTACTCCTAGTTGGCATAATCTAGCAAACTAACTGACTACCACGACAACATATCGATCACTCAAATGAGTAAATAAAACAAAACACATAACAATTATAAATATACAAAAATATATAAATAAATAATGATAAAGTATACACATACAAGAATTGTTCGATTGTTGTCATTTTCTGTCTCGATAATTCTGACATAATGTCATCATCTGTTTTAACTTCATACTGCAACTCAACTTATATCGGCTCAAACTTACATACTACTCAAATATATCCCTTCACCTTCTAACTGTACTGACAATGTTGATACATTCCATGAAAACAAAATAATAAAATAAAAATACATACTTACATAAGAATCCATGCAGAACTCGGGATCTTCTTCCAAAACGCAATACAGTAGAGTCATTTCCGGTTTGCGGTCCACGAAAACATGTGACACTGAAACGCAAACACAATAACAAACACAGGTCAGACCGGAAATGACACTCACTCTATGACAAATGCGAGAAGTCAAACTACGTAGCGATACCCCGACACTCTGTAAACCTTATTTTTCTTTACATTAAACAATAACAGTTAGAACCCCCATACACTTATCCAAGACGTTGAACCACAGCTCAAAAAACTTAAACTAAACAAAAAGAAATGAAAGTACTCTTACACAAGTAACCATGCCCTGAAACAAATGGAACGCACAGTAAAGTAGACTTCCGGTTTGCGTTCCAAGAGATTGCAAACACATGGAACGCAATTAAACACACATGCAGATACATATAAATACACGAGACAGGTCAGTTAGTCTCAATACAGCCATGATTAAGAACGCAGGAAGCGTTTGAAACGCGTAGGCTCCAAAAATCCCGCGCATCTCTCCTAAGCACCCCAGGACATCGTCTGGACTGCTCCTGAACATTTTTAAGACAACTGTCCATTAAACTTGGAACAAGTTTCCGTTTTACCTACAGCTCCGCTGGATCCACATCGTCCTTGTCTCCCATTCAGTACATCGCGTGCCGACGCGAGGATCCGTGCGGTACTTGAAGTGCAAAGTCTACATACAAAGGTGAGCTGGAGGTTTCGTCTCCCCCTCTTGTTTTCTCCATTGAAGGCACCCAGGGCTGTCAGAACATATTTCCTGTTGTTAGGGCATACTGAGGTATGCTCTAACAACTGCCTGTGTACAATCAGTACACATGCTAATGTACTGGCATATAGATCTATGCCAGTACATTACAGTTAAAAAAAAAAATCAAAATGAAAAATCCCTTTATGGGATTAAAAAAAAAAGTTAAATGAATGTAAAAAAAAATTAATGATAAATAAATAAATAAATAAAAAGTAAAAAAAATACACATTTTTTATAATAAATAAACTTTTTAAAACATAAGTCCCAAAACATGAAATAATATAGACATATTTGATATCGCCACGACCGAAACAACCTGTACAACAAATGTATAACATTATTTATGATGATCGGTGTATGGTGTAAAAAAATAAATATTAAAACTACTGCGGAAATGCTATTTTTCTGCATTTTCGCAAAAATAAAAATGTATATAAATTAAACGATAATGTATTTGTACCAAAAAATGGTACCTACATAAAGTACAACTCGTCCCACAAAAAACAAAGTCTCATACAACTACGTCGTACAAAAAATAATAGTTATGAGTGTCGGGATGCAAAGAGGGAAATATAAAAAAATTGTTCTATCCTCAAGGCCAAAATTGGCCGTGTCCTTAAAGAGGCTCTGTCACCACATTATAAGTGCCCTATCTCCTACATAAGGAGATTGGCGCTATAATGTAGGTGACAGTAATACTTTTTATTTAAAAAAGCGATCTGTTTTCACCACTTTATTAGCGATTTTAGATTTATGCTAATGAGTTGCTTAATGCCCAAGTGGGCATGTTTTTACTTTAGACCAAGTGGGCGTTGTACAGAGGAGTGTATGACGCTGACCAATCAGAATCAGCGTCATGCACTCCTCTCCATTCATTTAGGCAGCGCATAGGGATCCTTTTAGATCGCTATGTGCTGTGTTATACTAACACATTAACAATACTGAAGTGTTTAGACAGTGAATAGACATTCCACCGGATGTCTATTCACAATCCCTGCACTTCGTTACTCTGTCTGTGGTATTTACAGCAGAGGAAGCGTAATTTCGCGAGATTACGCGGTAAATGACAGGTTACAACGAGATTACGCGTTGTCTGCTGTAACTACCACAGACAGAGTAACGAAGTGCAGAGATTGTGAATAGACATCCCGTGGAATGTCTATTCACTGTCTAAACACTTCAGTATTGTTAATGTCTTAGTATAAGACAGCACATAGCGATCTAAAAGGATTTCTATGCGCTGACTAAATGAATGGAGAGGAGTGCATGACGCTGATTGGTCAGCGTCATACACTCCTCTGTACAACGGCCACTTGGTCTAAAGTAAAAACACGCCCACTTGGGCATTAAGCAACTCATTAGCATAAATCTAAAATCGCTAATAAAGTGGTGAAAATAGATAGTTTTTTTAAAATAAAAAGCATTACTGTCACCTACATTATATCGCCCATCTCCTTATGTAGGAGATAAGCCACTTATAATGTGGCGACAGAGCCTCTTTAAGGGGTTAAAGCTTGCAATAATTTTGTTGATAGTAGGTCCTGTAAATATATACATTATTTTAAATGATTCTACACTATATAGACTTTGCAGTTACTGTTTTCTAAAGTAAGTTTTGTGACCATATTCTGTAGTCTCATATACTGATGCTACTGGTGATTATATATTATTCAAGATATATTTTTCATCTGTATGTCTTTAACATATACAAATAGTTTAAAACTAAGTTGAATATTTTCTCCGTTTTTTTGTTAGGTTTTTCAAAAGGCAGCAGACCCAGCAACAGTAGCAGAATTACTACAAAGTGAGTGGGGATAACTGCTAGAGCTACTACTCAAAATTCAGTTTTTCTTCAATTTGACATTAACTTTTAGGGCATGACCAGACGTGGCGGAATTGCTCTGGAATTCTGCTGCGGACAGTCCGCTGCGGAAATCCGCAGCGTACACGTTTCTCCATTGCTTTCCACAGCTTTTTAGTGAGGTTCGTTTACACGTTGCGGAAAACTCCGCTGCGGACCAGAGGCTGCGGTGCGGAATTTGGTGTCCGCAGCATACACTGGCTGTTGCGGACGTGTAGCAGACTTTTTGCGGACTCATTGCGGAATTTCTCCATTGACTTCAATGGAGAGTCAAAATTCCGCAATGAAGTCCGCAGATGTTATATGTGCTGCGGAGCGTATTGGTTTTACGAACATGACATTTCTTCATTCTGGCTGGACCTATGTATTTCTAGGTCTACAGCCAGACTGAGGCCCCATGCACACTAACGTAAAAACGCCCGTAATCACGGGCCGTTATTACGGCACTGGCAGGCCCATAGAAGTCAATTACGGGTGACTACGTGTGTGCACCCGTAATTACGGGAGCATTGCTCGGCGACGTCAGTAAATAGTCACTGTCCAGGGTGCTGAAAGAGTTAAACGATCGGCAGTAACTGTTTCAGCACCCTGGACAGTGACTTCCGATCACAATATAGATCAACGTGTTAAAAAAATAGAAGTTCCTACTTACCGAGAACTCCCTGCTTCTTCCTCCAGTCCGGCCTCCCGGGATGGCGTTTCAGTCCAAGTGACGGCTGCAGCCAATCACAGGCTGCAGCGGTCACATGGACTGCCGCGTCATCCAGGGAGGTCGGGCTGGATGTCGAAAGAGGGACGCGTCACCAAGACAACGGCCGGGTAAGTTAGAATTTCTTTTACTTTTACTAGGGAAAGGGCTGTCCCTTCTCTCTATCCTGCACTGATAGAGAGAAGGGAAGTACTTTCACCTCAATACGCAACGGCTAGTCCGCATCAATTTAATGCCCATTTTAGGCAGAGCCGCAACAGAATCTGCAACGCAGATTATGTGCGGCATTGATGCGGACAGTGGCGGAAGAAATACGCCACGTCTGGTCATGCCCTTAGGGTATGTGCACACGAAATCGACAATTACGGCAGAAATTACTGAAAGCTCCTGCATTTCAGACGTAATTGCTCGTACTCGCGTTTTGCGAGGCGTCAATTACGGCCGTAATTTGGAGCTATTCTTCATTGAAGTCAATGAAAAACGGCTCAAATTACGTCCCAAGAAGTGTCCTGCACTTCTTTGACGACGCTGTTATTTTACGCGCCGTCTTTTGACAGCGACGCGTAAAATTACAGGTCGTCGGCACAGTACGTCGGCAAACCCATTGAAATGAATGGGCAGATGTTTGCCGACGTATTTGAGCCGTGTTTTCAGGCGTTTTACGCCTCGTTTACACCTGCAAATAGGTCGTGTGAACCCAGCCGTATGGTTAAACATGATTATACATCATAATGTAGTTATTTCTGCAAATGTGTGTTTGAGTTCAACAAAACGAAAGATGAATGGGACTGATTTCTGTAGCAGAATTTTCTGCAACGGAAATCTGCCACATATACTGCAAGTTTAATGCATACTTTAGATAAAAAAATAACTTTACATAAATCAATAGTACAAGCGAATATAAGAAACTTTGTAATATATCTGTCAAGGCTGTGGGGTATGTGGACTCACTAGGCCACTCCGCCATAGCTGAGTAGCAGCTGGACAAACGGAAAGTGTATGACAGACCCTAGGGCGAGAGTACCTGGGTAGCGGGCTTGAACCGGACTATCGGAAGCAGGCTTTTTCCGGACTATCGGAAGCAGGCTTTTTCCGGACTATTGGAAGCAGGCTTTTTCCGGACTATCGGAAGCAGGCTTGTTCCGGACTATCGGAAGCAGGCTTGTTCCGGACTATCGGAAGCAGGCTTTTTCTGGACTATCGGAAGCAGGCTTGTGCCGGACTTTTGGAAGCAGGCTTGTGCCGGACTTTCGGAAGCGGGCTTGTGCCGGACTATCTGAAGCTGGCTTGTACCGGACTTTCGGAAGCAGGCTTGTGCTTGATAACCGGACTTGAACACTGAAGTCGTCTTGGACACTTGACTTGACACGAACACTGGACTTGAACACTGAAGTCGTCTTGGACACTTGACTTGACACGGACACTAGACTAGAACACTGAAGTCGTCTCGGACACTTGACACGGACACCGTACACGGATAGTGCAGTCGTCTCGAACACCGGACACAGATGCGGGATACAGGGTACAGGATACAGCTAGGAAACCTTTGCAGACAAACATTGGGAAAGACACAACATTGCTCAGGCACTGGGGAAAGGGGCAGGGTTCCTTATAAGGGCTGGGGTGCGCAGGGATAGGTGGGAACAATTTTACTGGCACGCGCGCTTGCCCTTTAAGGCTTGGCACGAGCGCGCACCCTATGGGACAGATGGGGAGAGGAAGCAGAGAGCACAGCGCGCCAATGTCAATGGGAAGGGAGACGTTGGCGAAGAGGCACAGTCCTGCGGTCGCGGTTGCCGGTAATTGGAGGGTGTGCCGGTGGCCCGCAGCCGTGGGCACAACAGTACCATCCCTTAATGCCCCCACTTCTTAGGTCCAGAGTGCAGGAGGAAGTTCTTGATGAGCACTGGAGCATCAATATTCTCTTCTGGCTCCAAAGACCTCTCCTCAGGACCAAAACCCTTCCAATCTACCAGGTAGAAGATCTTCCCTCCTACCTCCTTGTAGTCCAGGATCACCTTTATCTCGAAGACATTGGAAGAACCACTGGGAGCAATTGCAGAGCCAGGAGATTTACTGTACCAGTTCAGGACCACAGGCTTAGATTGTGGGTAATAAGCAGAAGAAAAGTCCAATTTCACATCAAAATTTACACAGGGATCTCCAGACCTTAGACGTGAATTGTACACCCCAATCAGACATGATAAGGAGGGGCAGTCTGTGAAGACGAAAAACGTGTTGAACAAACAAACAAATTTGCCAAACGAGGAGCTGAGGGAAGACCAGACAGAGGAACAAAGTGTGCCATCTTAGAAAAACGATCCACCACGACCCAGACAGTGGTACATCCAGTAGAAGGAGGAAGATCTGTAATAAAATCCATGGCACTATGTGGGACCATCAGAAACAGTCAGAGGTTTGAGTAGAACCACAGGCTTGGAATGGGTAGCTTTGTTTTGGGCACAGTTGGTACATGAAGAGACATAGTCCACAACATCTTTGGGCAGCGTGGGCTATCAGTAGTAATGAGAAATAAAGTCCTGAGTCTTACGGACACCATAGTGCCCTGCCGATTTGGAATTATGACCCCAGATGAGAATTTTCTTTCTGTCAGTAGGACGAACAAAAAATTTTCCAGTAGGAATGTCTCTAATCTGTAGAGGGTTAACAGAAATAATTCTAGAAGGGTCAATGATATGTTGAGGGTCCTATCCTAAGTCACCTGTCTCAAGTGCATCGGCCTTTATATTTTCATCAGCAGGACGGAAATGAAGTGAGAACTGGAATCTGGCAAAGAACAGCGACCATCTGGCTTGACGAGGGTTCAGTCGATGTGCAGATTGTAAATAAGTGAAGTTCTTGTGATCGGTGTAGATGATAATAGGATGAGCAGCCCCCTCTAGCAAATTCCTCCACTCTTCTAAAGCTAATTTGACAGTCCGTAACTTGCGTGCCCCAATGAAGTAGTTATGATCTGCAGGAGAGAAGAGTTTTGAGAAGAAAACACAGGATACCACCTTACACTTGGAGTTTTTCTGAAAGAGAAGTTCTCCAGCACCAATGGAAGAAGCGTCAACCTCCAACGAGAATTGCCAAGACAGATCAGGATGGTGAAGAACGGAAGCAAAAGTGAAGGCTCTCTTGAGGTTGGTGAATGCCGACTCTGCCTCACGGGTCCAGACCTTAGCGTTCACTCCCTTCAAGTTTGGCGTAGAGGTTATTCCCCCTAGACATACAGTAGATCCCGGAAGATGTAATTTATGAATTCCTGGAACCCAGCTGGAACAATACACAATCCAAAGGGCATCACGAGATATCCATAGTGACCGTCTCATGTGTTGAATTCGGTTTTCCATTCGTTACCTTTGCAGATACGGATCAAGTTATAAGCCCCGCCTAGATCCAGCTTTTTGAAAATCTTGGCCCCACAAATTCTGTCGAAGCGCTCAGAGATTAGCGGCAAGGGTATTTGTTCTTGACAGTGACGTGGTTTAAACCACGGTAGTCAATATGTGGCTGTAGAGATCCATCTTTCTTTTCTACAAAGAAGAATCAGGCTCTGGCTGGAGAAGTAGACTTCCTGATAAAACCCCTCTCAAAGTTCTCCTTGACGTATGCCGACATGGCTTGGGTTTCAGGCAAGGAGAGAGGATAAACCCATCCGTGAGTAGGTGAAGCTTCAGGGAGAAATTCGATTGGACAATCGTAAGGACGATGGGGAGGAAGGACCTCAGCCACCTTCTTACTGAAGACATCTGCAAAACAGGCATACTGTGGAGGCAGACCAGAGAGTGACTGAGGTATTGGGGACTGGACGGAACGAACCTGAGGCAGGCAGAGGTGAAGGCATTGGGATCCCCACTGGAGAACCTCTCTGGAATTCCAGTCGACGACAGGATCATGCTGGCGAAGCCATGGTAGTCCTAGCAGGATAGGATTTTTAGCTTTTGGCAGAACATAAAAAGCTATTTGTTCCGAGTGAAGAACTCCTACCTGCAACTTCAGAGGTTCAGTAATGAAAAGAATTGGGTCTGGCAGAGGTTGACCATTCACAGAAGCGACTGTTAGAGGTTTCTCCACAGGAGTCGTGGGCAAGTGGAGATGGTCCACTAAGGCCTGTTGGATGAAATTTGCAGCTCCTCCAGAATCCAGATAAGCGGAAGTAGTGTGTGATTCTTCTCCAGAGGAGATTGTCACAGGAATCGATAATTTGGGAGAGAATTTTGCAGTCCGCGTCGGTCCACCTAGGGTAGTCTCTCCTATCAACCCTAGGTGCTGGAGTTTCCCGACTTCTGGGGACATTGACACACAAAATGACCCTTATGGCCACAATACAAACACAGTCCTGCAGAACGTCTGTGCTGTCGCTCCTGGTCAGACAGTCTGAGTCTATCTAGTTGCATAGGCTCATTAGGGACAACAACCGAAGCATGTAGCAGGGGTCTCTGGAACTTGGGCGCCAGTCTATAGGACCTTTTGTCCCGACTAACTTCCTGGGTGCATTATTGGACCCTTGTGTTAATCCGAGTAGCTAGAAGAATTAGGGCATCCAAGGTAGACGGGAGATCAAAGGCAGCCAGCTCATCTTTTATCTGAGGAGCTAACCCTTGCCAAAAGATTGCCACCAAGGCCTCATAATTCGAGGCAAGCTCTGCTGCCAAAGTACGAAACTGGATAGCGTACTCTCCAAAAGTCAATTCCCCTTGATGGAGAGTCAGAAGCGAAGCAACTGCAGAGGACGTTCGGCCCGGTTCCTCAAACACTGTACGAAAAGTCTCTGAAAATAATTGTAGGTTGGAAGATTCCGGCCCCTCACTTTCCCAGATAGGTTTCGTCCATGCTATGGCTTTGCCAGAGAGGAGGGAGACAATAAAGGCAACCTTGGTCAAGGCAGAGGGGAAAAGATGTGCGTTCAACTGAAAGCGGATCTTGCACTGGTTGATAAAGTCTCTACAGGTTTTTGCATGTACATCGTAACGAGGTGGAAGTGGCAACGAAATTCCGGACCCAGATCTGACTGGAGTGATGGTGGGTAGAGGAGTAGGCGGAGTAGAAACTGAAGCAAGATCCAAGCGTGTGGCAATAGAATTAACCTCTTGGAGAATCTGATCCTGTCGTGCTCGAAGGTCACACATGTCTGCTTGCATTTGTTGATCCGGCGTCTTGGATTGACCAGCGGGATCCATGGCCTAAGCAAACTGTCATGGCTGTGGGGTATGTGGACCCACTAAGTCGCTCCGTCGTATTGGAGTAGCAGCTGGTCAAACTGAAAGTCTATGACAGACATTAGGGCGAGAGTACCTCAGTAGCTGGGTAGCTGACTTGAGCCGGACTATCTAGAAGCAGGCTTGTGCCAGACTATGGGAAGCAGGCTTTACCCGGACCAGCAATCCTATGATGGGGACCAAATCACAAACAATAGTAGCAGGAGATGGAATGGCAGGTGACACAATAGAGAAAGAAATGAAAATTTTCAGTGCCCACCAGGAACAACTACTGCATAAAGGTCTATCCTATACCCCCACACCAGCTTTTAATGAATTTGTATGGACTAAAGACATAAACTTGTTTGCTAGAAAACTTGAGCTACACAAATATTGCAAATTCACAATAATTTAGTGATACCAATCGCAGAGCGGCAACTGCCCTCAAAGCCTTGGATGATCTATATGATGAGAATGAAAATCCAGGAATACACCGCCTTTTTCCCAGTACTCATTGTAACGTCCACGGCCGCGGGCTGCCGTTCCCACTCACCCCTCGGCCGCCGCGGCCATGGATCTGCTTCCTAGGAGAAGCCAGCACTCACTTCCGTTCTGTTCGGCTGTGTGCCATAGGGTGCGCGCGCATGCTCGTGCCCATCCTTAAAATTCATGTGCGCGCACTGGCCCTTTAAGTGTTCCCGTGCCCTACTGCCTGTTCCTGTATCCTGTGCTGTGTTGGTCCCTGAGCCCTATCGAATTTTGGAGCCGTGTTCTGTCATCTGTCACGTCGTACACCACGTCTGGTGTCATCTACCACACCTGATATCCTCTGCCACGTGTGGCATCCTCTGCCTTCTAAAGTTCCATCTGTGCCAAGCTACTGCGACTGTCTGGACTATTCAGATACCCTTGTGCTGGACTTCGTATTGATTGGGTACTCTGTAATTTGGCCAGCTGCCTTCCCGCTACGGCGGTGCGGCCTAGTGGATCCACATACTCACATATTGACACCTTTTGTTAACATGGTCAGTACAGAATAACTACAAATCAGAACAAACAACCCTAGGGGGTAATATTGTGACTATGGACCATACCGATTATGTAAGTATGGTCCATAAATTACTTCATGACACCACTACCTGTACCATCCTGGATAGTAACTCCACAGACTATTTTCTTTCTCAATTGCGCAACCTTCTAATTGAAGCTAAAGCCACTGACCTTATACAAATGAATTTAAACAATAGTACAATCCTATAACCGACCTTAGCCTATAGTATCAGGCAAAGACAATCTCACACAAGGGATCAGTATCTATGTCGATGAACTCCTATCTTCTTTTGTTACGTCTCTTCCATCTTATTTGCTAGACACTAAGGACACTGTCACCAGGATCTACGAAATTCACGTGACAGACACCACTCTTATAGCGAGTATTGATGTTGAATCCCTGTACACTAATATACAACACAAACTTGGCCTTGAGGCCGTACAATATCTTCTTAGCACCAGGGGTATTCAGTTTCAGTCACATAATAAATTTGTCCTCACACTTTTGGAATTTCTTTTGACATACAATTACTTCATATTTGATGATAAATATGATCTTCAATTGAAAGGCACCGCCATGGGAACAGTTTGCGCACCGACTTACGGCAATTTATTTTTGGATTGGTGGGAAAATTTGGTGGGAAGATTTACTTTTTTACACTTGTCACATTTTGTTCTTGGGTCATTATAATGATAAATTTTATGGGATGGAGATAAGAGTCTATTTTTTTATTTTCTCACAATTCTTAATAATAACACTATTGGTATGAAACTCACCTATGAAATACACGAAACTGAGATCAATTTCCTTGATCTTAAAATTTACTTGGACCCTGCGATTAATATTTTTTTTTACAGTGGGATAGCTATCATCCCCCAACACAAAAGAAGGGAATCCCCATAGATCAGTACTTACGATCGAAGTGAAATTGCTCCAATGATTTTGCTTTCCAAAAGGAATGTGATGTTTTATATAGGAAATTTAGAGTACGGGATTACCCAAAAAAAAGCCTACATAGGGCTTATGCCAGGGTGACAGACAGAATGTCTTCTAACTAATCAGACCAAGAATTCCAAAAATTCAAGAGAATCTGGCGTCAACATCAGATGTATCGGAACTTATGACGTCTTACACATTTTAGACAAACACTGGCCTATTAATGTGGCTGATCCTGACCTATGTGACGTCTTAACTAGTACCCCAAGTGTAACTTACCGGAGAGGTAAGAATTTGAGAGGATTTTTGGTCCATAGTCACTACTCAAGACCATCTATACCACGAAGCACATGGCTTCCATCGCCCACTCTTGGCTCCTATCCATGTGGACGCTGGTCTTTTTGCCCCCTTATGCCTAAGATGAAGAATTTCTTCTTGCTATCAGTGTGTGAAGAGTGGGAGAAGAGGGTTGCATTGACAATCCAACACAATGGGCAGCACTTTGAACACATTTTATAAGTGGTCAGAAACTTGTAAATAACTAATGAAAGAATAAAGTAACGTTAAAACCAAGCACACCATTGTTTTTCTTGTGAAATTCTCGATAAGTTTGATGTGTCACATGACCCTCTTCCCATTGAAAAAACTAAAGTTGGATACAAAATGGCCGACTTCAAAATTGCCGCCATGGTCAACACCCAGCTTGAAAAATTTCCCCCCTCCCATATACTAATGTGCCACAAACAGGAAGTTAATATCACCAACCTTTCCCATTTTATTTAGGTGTATCCATATAAATGGCCCACCCTGTAGATCACTTCAATTTTGGGGGATTACTCTGGTGAAACCGGGCCACAGAGGAGGCAACCTGGATCGCAAATTGCTACAGGAGGATAGCCTTAGCCCCGTTGGACTCAACGAGGGCTTTACTTATGTGGCCTTTTTATGATAAGGATATACAATCAGTATTCGTTCAACTGTCCTTACCTCAGTACACTTATTTCTAAATACAGTCATGAGACTTATAGCCACCTATACTTTTTTTTATCATGTTCTGGTGGTTATAAAGTCAATACTCTTTATATGTTAACTTACAAAATGATGACACTTTATGTCCCCTGTTTAGCCTCCTACCCAATTTAAATTTGATAACCCAATTTTTTTACACTTTCTATGGATAAAACACTGCATGATTGTGGGTTATACATACTGTAGTTTTTCTTGGTATTTTGTTCCTTTGAGTATTTAACTGGAGATTGACGCATCAGTCTTCCAGAGATTATGATTAAATATTCTTCTAAGATAAATACTAAAATATAGATTTACATCTGTGAATATTGTGAGTAATAGGATAACAACTATTAATAATAGCATCTTATAATATATTGCCTAAATCCTCCTTATATAGAGTTTTTCTTATAGAGAGTGTGTGCTATATTCCAACCATTGGGAACCTATTTCCTTTAAAATGAGTTCCATCACTATGCACAATGAACCTTATCTAATGTTTGTCAAGTTGGGTTTATCCTAATTACAAAGAGTACTCTTCACTATCCTCATCGATATGTAATAGAATCCCATCTATCATTACAAGTTTATACTATACTATTAGTGTGCAGACATTGTCTGCCTGCCAGCACTTAGTTAGAATAGACGTTACTCTCGCTTAAACATGCGCAGTGGACCGAATTCACGCTTGATACTATGCGCGAATGGGATTGGCCGTACGGCAGTACTCCTGAGTGGAGCTTACATACGTCTATCATTATATATGCAGTGGAGTTTCACTTGCATTGCCTAGCCTCTGCAGTGATACTTGATACACTGCTAAGTGATATCATAATATTACCACTTGGACGATCAGCCCACATTTGTTTTTTTAATACTATATGTGTGTGCTTTATTTTTGGTTATAATAAGGGTATGTTCACACGTGCACGTCCGTTACGGCTGAAATTACGGAGCTGTTTTCAGGCGAAAACAGCTCTTGAATTTCAGACGTAATGGCAAGTGCAGGCGTTTTTCGCAGCGTCCATTACGGCCGTAATTGGAGCTGTTTTTCTATGGGGTCAATGGAAAATGGCTCCAATTACGTCCCAAGAAGTGACATGCACTTCTTTGATGCGGGCATCTTTTTTATGCGCCGTCTTTTGACAGCGGCGCGTAAAAAAAATGACCGTCTGCACAGTACATCGTAAAACCCATTCAAATGAATGGGCAGATGTTTGCCGACGCTTTCAAGCAGTATTTTCGGCCGTAATTCCAGGCGTAAAACGGACTTGAACTCTCCAGTCGTCTCAGACACTTGACTTGACACGGACACCAGACATGTATAGTGCAGTCGTCTCAGACACTGGACTTGGCTCGGATACCGGACACAGATAGTGCAGTCGCCTCGGACACTTGACTTGGTTCGGACACCGGACACAGATACTGGATACGGGAATACAGGAAAAAGCTAGGGAACCTTTGCAGACAAACATTGGGAAAGACGGAACATTGCTCAGGCATGGGGGAAAGGGGCAGGGTTCCGTATAAGGGCCAGGGTGCGCAGGAATAGGTGGGAACACTTTTACTGGTGCACGCGCTGGCCCTTTAAGGCTTGGCACGCTCGCGCACCCTACGGGACAGACGAGGAGAGGAAGCAGAGAACACAGCATGCCAGCATCCCTAGGAAGGGAGACGCCGGCAAAGAGGCACAGTCCTGCGGCTGCTGGTAAGAGGGGGATTCCAGTGATCCGCGTCCGCAGGCATAACACTATCTTATTAGAAAGAAAATGCCTCTTTGTCCTTTTATTCTTTCCTCCTCCTCCCCCTCCCTTGTTTTCTGTTTACTCTCCCAGAATTCAATCATAGAATCCAAATTTAGTAAGGCTATATTAACACGACAGTGAATAAAAGGCAGTTAAAAACTGATCAACTGTCAGATTTTCATGGCCGTTTTGCATCAGTGTGTCTCCAAATTGTCATAGTTTTTAACGGCCGTTTATCATCTGTTTTTCATGGCCATTAAAAAAAACAGATGAATTCCATTAGTCAGGGTTTGTTTTGTCCCAACTCCCTGAAAACACCACATTGCCCATGTAGATAGTTCCGCAATGCCCCTGTAGATAATGCCACAGTGCCCACTGTAGATATTGCCATAGTGCCCACATATAAAGTGCCAGTGTCCACATAGATAGTAGTGCCACACACAGTTCCCATGTACATAGCGCCACAGTGTTCCCTGTAGATAGTGGCCATATAGTGCCACAGTGCACATGTAGATAGCACCACAAACACCCCCTGTAGATAGCACCACACACCCCCTCCTGTAGATAGCACCACACCCTCCTATAGATAGTGCCACATCCCCCTGTAGATAGAGGCTCACACCCCCTGTAGATATTGGCACACACCCTCCTGTAGATAGCACCATTGGGGCTCCCTCTAGGAACAGAATCCCTGACATCCCTGTCCATACATGAAAGGTGACGTTAGGGGCTTCCCCGAGCTCAGCGCATAAAATAGAGTTGTGCCCCGGGGAGTCTCCTTGTCAGGATCAGTTTTTAACGGCCATCACAAGGATTGATTTCTGAAAAATAGGCGTTAGTAACTGATCCATTGACTTCTATGGGGGCCGTCGGCCAGTGAAAACAGCCAAAAATAGAACACATTCTTTTTTTTGACGGCCAGTATTCACATGCCGTTGAAAAAACGTCAGTGTAAATACACCTATAGAACTTAATTATTCTAAAAAACGGCCTCGTGACTGTAAAGGTTATATCTCATCCAGTGCTGGATTCATAGCTACACTGCTGTTTAATCTCCTCCATGCTGCTTCTAGTAAGTGTTTTACTACCTCACCCCAGTGCTGGATTTACAGCTACACTCCTCATTGTCACGACTGTGGGGTATGTGGAATCACTGGGCCGCTCCACCGTAGCGGAATAGCAGCTGGTGAAACATGAGTCAAAGATAGTCTTTAGGACAAGAGTACCTGGATAGAAGACTTGGCAGACACCAGACTTGGCATGCACTTAACTTGACAGACACTTGACTTGACTGACACTTGACTGACACTTGACTTGATTGACACTTGACTTAACTGACACTTGACTCGACTTACACTTGACTCGACTTACACTTGGCTTGGCTGACACTTGGCTTGGCAGACGCTTGAGACAAAAGTAGTGTAGTCGTCTGGGCCCACAGGCCGGTGTACAGATGGTGAACTCGACGCCGACTCTAGACTTCGCACTTGAACTAAACACAATTACTGGATACAGGATACGGAAAAACAGGATACAGCTAAGGAACCATTTACAGAACAAACATGGGAAGACACAACAATGCTCAGGCAAGGAGGAAAAGGGCAGGGTAATTTTTAAAGTCCAGGGTGTGTTGGGATTGGGTAGGGACAATTTTACTAGGGGATACAGTGGAGAACTGCAGCCGCATGTGCCGGCGTCTCCTGGGGTGGGTGGCAGATGCCGGATGCCGGCAAGCTCTGAGTGTCCTGCGGTCGCGGCTGCCGGTGAGTAGGACTGCAGGCATAACACTCATTACTGATGTATAATGGATCTTCTCTCTGTGCTGTGTACAAGAGACTGTTAGCTAGTCTTCTGCTTTCTCTAGACTTCTATTGGCAACTGTAACTGTGAATTCTGAGTGAGAGAGCAGTTAAATGGGGATGGAAAACGGGAGGGGACAGGAAATTAGCCTGATGAGTGTTGAAAGAGGCATTTTTCTCTAATACGATGTATTACACAGTTTCATATATTCGCTTGAACTATTGATTTATGCAAAGTTATTTTATAATCGGAGGTACGCTTTAAGTGTTCTAAGAAAAAACTGAATATTTTCTTATACAGTGTATACAGTATCAAGCAGCATTATTTTACCACTGAAACTTATTCATGAAGTCTTGTTTTCCAGAGTGCAACGCTGGGTTTGAATTAATACAACTCAATCATTTAGGTAAGGTTTTGACTTTGAATGCCATTAGCTATATAATGTGAGAATTTACATATGGCAATAATCTATCTATCTATCTATCTATCTATCTATCTATCTATCTATCTATCTATCTATCTATCTGTCTGTCTGTCTGTCTGTCTGTCTGTCTGTCTGTCTGTCTGTCTGTCTATCTATCTATCTATCTATCTATCTATCTATCTATCTTTCTATCTATCTATCGACCGTATTTTTTCAGAATATAGGACGCACTGGACCATAAATTGTAGCATAAAAGAGGAGAAAACAGGTTTTGCCTTTAACTATACATTTCTTGGGTAATATTGAGACAATAGGGTACCACAGTGCCCCAATATAATGCCAGCCACAGTGCCCCAATACAATGCCAGCCACAGTGCCCCATAACAATGCCAGCCACAGTGCCCCATAACAATACCAGCCACAGTTCCCATAACAATGCCAGCCAGTGCCCCATAACAATGCCAGCCAGAGCCCCATAACCATGCCAGTCAGTGCCCCATAACAATGCCAGCCACAGTGCCCCATAACAATGCCAGCCACAGTGCCCCATAACAATGTCAGACACAGAAATACAAGATATTGGCAGCTATAGTGCTCTCACCCTCCCCTGAACTCACCAGACACCAGAGGTATGAAGAGGCAGGAGTTAAAGAGGCTCTGTCACCACATTATAAGTGCCCTATCTCCTACGTTTGTGTGGGACTTAATGACAGCAAGCGTGATCTTGCGAGATCATGCTGTAAATGACAGAACAGCGTGATCTCGATGTGCTGTGTGAGTAAGTGACACACAAACGTTAGCGAAGTGTCGGGATTGTGAATAGATATCGCATCCTGGCTGGAAGCTGTATCTATTCACTCACAAGAGACTTCAGTAAAGTTAATGTGTGAGTAAGTGACAGCACATCGTGATCTCGCAAAATCACTATGTGCTGAGTAAATGAATGGAGAGAAGTGTATGACGCTGATTGGTCAGCGTCATACACTTCTTTTTACAATGCCCACTTGGTCAAAAGCTAAAAAACGCCCAGTTGGGCATTAAAGAGGCTCTGTCACCAGATTTTGCAACCCCTATCTGCTATTTCAGCAGATCGGCGCTGCAATGTAGATTACAGTAACGTTTTTATTTTTAAAAAACGAGCATTTTTGGCCAAGTTATGACCATTTTTGTATTTATGCAAATGAGGCTTGCAAAAGTCCAAGTGGGCGTGTTTAAAGTAAAAGTCCAAGTGGGCGTGTATTATGTGCGTACATCGGGGCGTTTTTACTACTTTTACTAGCTGGGCGTTCTGACGAGAAGTATCATCCACTTCTCTTCAGAACGCCCAGCTTCTGGCAGTGCACAGACACACAGCGTGTTCTCGAGAGATCACGCTGTGACGTCACTCACTTCCTGCCCCAGGTCCTGCATCGTGTCGGCCACATCGGCACCAGAGGCTACAGTTGATTCTGCAGCAGCATCAGCGTTTGCAGGTAAGTAGCTACATCGACTTACCTGCAAACGCCGATGCTGCTGCAGAATCAAATGTAGCCTCTGGTGCCGATGTGTCCTCGCTCGTCCGACACGATGCAGGACCTGGGAGTGACGTCACAGCGTGATCTGGCAGAAGCTGGGCGTTCTGAAGAGAAGTGGATGATACTTCTCGTCAGAACGCCCAGCTAGTAAAAGTAGTAAACACGCCCCGATGTACGCACATAATACACGCCCAGTTGGACTTTTACTTTAAACACGCCCACTTGGACTTTTGCAAGCCTCATTTGCATAATTACAAAAGTGGTCATAACTTGGCCAAAAATGCTCGTTTTTTAAAAATAAAAACGTTACTGTTATCTACATTGCAGCGCAGATCTGCTCCAATAGCAGATAGGGGTTGCAAAATCTGGTGACAGAGCCTCTTTAAGAAAGTCTTTAGCATAAATCTAAAATAGGTCATAACTTGGTCAAAATTGATAGTTTTTCGAAATAAAAACCACTGCTGTTATCTACATTACAGCGCCGATCACATTATGTAGGAGATAGGGCACTTATAATCTGGTGACAGAGCCTCTTTAATGGTGTTGAATCTGCTCTTCTTGCACTGTACATAGGAGGGGGCGTGGCTAGAAGGTCCTTGCAGATCAGTTCCTGCACAGATTTACTGTGCTGTGGGTACAAATGTCTGTTTTATTTGCTCACTGAACAGTCAGATTTTACAGAATTCTGTGTGTAAGATGTGACTGTTTAGTGAGCAGATAACACAGAGATCTTTTACACACAGCCCAGGACATGCAGCTTCCAATACACTGCACTGCAAGGACCTTTGAATCACGGAGCTCAGTCTCGACTTCTTCACACCGTGGCATCTGTTTGCCTTCAGGAAATAGGACTCAGCAGAAGATTACAGCTCAGATTCTAAGATTAAAACTGTATCTATCAATCCAATATCTATCTATCTATCTATCTATCTATCTATCTATCTATCTATCTATCTATCTATCTATCTATCTATCTATCTATCTATCTATCTCATATCTATCTATCTATCTATCTATCTATCTATCTATCTATCTATCTATCTATCTATCTATCTATCTATCTATCTATCTATCTATCTATCTATCTCTCTCATATCTATCTATCTATCTATCTATCTATCTATCTATCTATCTATCTATCTATCTATCTATCTATCTATCTATCTATCTCTCTCATATCTATCTATCTAGCCTCCGATTTTTCGGTTGTTTTTCGGCCGTCTGCGGCACGAAAAATGGCCGAAAGTAAGCCGTGTGAACATACCCTTACTGGTATTGCTGCGTCCGTAAAAGTCCGAACTATAACATTATTTAACCCGCATGTTGAACGCCATAAAAAAACATTAAACCATCTAGAATCGCTGTTTTTTTAAAATAAAAAGTGATCAAAAAGTCTTAAGTACCCCAATGGCACCAATAAAAACTACAACTCGTCCTGCAAAAAACAAGACCTCACACCGCTCGTTTGACAGAAAAATTAAAAAGTTATGGTTCTCAGAATAAGGCGACACAAAACAATATTTTTTTTAACAAATTGTTTTTTCCTTGGAAAAGTAGTAAAACATAAAAGAAAACTAAATAAATTTGGTATCGCTATAAACATTTGGTATTACACTTGACCTGCAGAATAAAGTTCATTTTTACTGCACTGTGAATGCCGTAAAAACGAAACTCAAAAAACAGTGGAGGAATCACAGTTTTTTTTCCCATTACACCCACAAAGAATTATTTTCTAGTTTACCAGTACATTATATAGTACAAAAAGGTGCCATGAAAAATTAGAACTCGTCCTGCAGAAAACAAGCTTTCATACGGCTATGTCGATGGAAAAAATTCAGGTGGGGTGGGGAAGAAAAAACAAGAATGAAAAAATGAAAAATGGCTGTGGCAGGAACGGGTTAAAGTGGGTGTCCCAATTAGAAAGCAATTTTTTCAGAGGAAGGGGCCCCAGCTGCAGAAGCGGGCAGTCACATATTACCTGCAGAGAAAATGTATAATTTCAAGCGACCTTTCAAACAAATGGGCAACCATGAAATACATATTCATGCTGACTCCTCCAAAACGGAGGCACCTCCTTTATGACATCTATATTTCTTTATGTCATACCAAAACAGACTGCACTACATAGTTGATTGTAAGGGCTCATGCACACGACCGTCGTGTCATCGGCGAGCCGCCCGCAAATCGCGGGCTGTGCACATGGCCGTGTGCATTAATTTCAATGAGCCTGGACAGCAAAATACGTCCGTAATAAGACATGTCCTATCTTTTTGCGGTCCAGGCTCCTGGGCAATGCACGGACCATGGAAACCACGGTCGTGTGCATGGGCCCATAGAAATGTAGCGCCCCCTTCCACCTACTGGAGTGATTCCCTGTGCAATGGCACAGGTCGCACACCCCTAAGGCCGGCCCTGTCTGTACAGCATCATCTCAGCATCATGTCTGTCATTGTCTGTAGAGCAGCATCTCAGCATCATATCTGTCAGTGTCTGCACAGCAGCATCTCAGCACCATGTCTGTCAGTGTCTGCACAGCAGCATCTCAGCACCATGTCTGTCAGTGTCTGCACAGCAGCATCTCAGCACCATGTCTGTCAGTGTCTGCACAGCAGCATCTCAGCACCATGTCTGTCAGTGTCTGCACAGCAGCATCTCAGCACTATGTCTGTCAGTGTCTGCACAGCAGCATCTCAGCACCATGTCTGTCAGTGTCTGCACAGCAGCATCTCAGCATCATGTCTGTCAGTGTCTGCACAGCAGCATCTCAGCACCATATCTGTCAGTGTCTGCACAGCAGCATCTCAGCACCATGTCTGTCAGTGTCTGCACAGCAGCATCTCAGCACCATATCTGTCAGTGTCTGTAGAGCAGCAGCTCAGCATCTTGTCTATCAGTGTCTGTACAGTAGCATCTCATCATCATGTCTATCATTCGATATAGAGCAGAATCTCAGCATAATTTCTGTTCATGTCTGCACAGCGGCATCTCAGCATCATGTCTGTCATTTTATATACAGTAGCTTCTCATTATCATGTCTGTCAGTGTCTGCACAGCAGCATCTCAGCATCATCATGTCAGTCAGTGTCTGCACAGCAGCATCTCATCACCATGTCTGTCAGTGTCTGCACAGCAGCATCTCAGCAATATGTCTGTCAGTGTCTGCACAGCAGCATCTCAGCACCATGTCTGTCAGTGTCTGCACAGCAGCATCTCAGCATCATATCTGTCAGTGTCTGTAGAGCAGCAGCTCAGCATCTTGTCTATCAGTGTCTGTACAGTAGCATCTCAGCATCATGTCTATCATTCTATATAGAGCAGAATCTCAGCATAATTTCTGTTCATGTCTGCACAGCGGCATCTCAGCATCATGTCTGTCATTTTATATACAGTAGCTTCTCATTATCATGTCAGTCAGTGTCTGTACAGCAGCATCTCAGCATCATGTCTGTCAGTCTATATACATCAGCACCTTATCTCAGTGTATGTACATCAGCATCTCAGCTCAGTGTCTGTACATCAGCATCTCAGCATCTTGTCTGTCAGTGTCTGTACAGCAGCATCTCAGCATGATGTCTGTTAGTCTATATACATCAGCATCTCATCTCAGTGTATGGACATCAGCATCATGTCTGTCAGTCTCTGTATAGCAGCATCTCAGCATCATTTCTGTCAGTGTCCGTACGACAACATCTCAGCATCATGTCTGTCATTCTATATAGAGCAGCATTTCAGCATCATGTCTGTCAGTGTCTATATACAGTCAAAAGAACTAATGTGCCAAAAGGCACAATGAAACCCTATTTCCCAACTACTAATGTAATGAAGATCAAATAAAAGTAAAATGTATCCTTTAATGATATAAATTTAAAATGTCCAAGAGGGAGACATACAACATATAAAGGGTTAAAATTGTCCAGAGTGGGCTAGCACAGCATCTAGTTGAAGTGTGCGTTGCTATAACTTAAATAGGTGTTTTATATGAATGAATGTGACTGCCACGGTCAGCAGCTGCAGACTGCTGTACCGTCCGCTGTATCACAATAGAGTTTCCGTATTGGTGCTAGCCAGACAGTGGTGTTAGAAACACAATAGCCCCCCTCCTATGTCTCAGACAAAATGCAGATTTGCAATCGGTCATCTGTCCAGCTGAACGCACATCAAGAGACACTACTGCGCAAAGGCCTATCTTATACTCCTACTCCTGCCTTTGATGAGTTCACCTGGACAAAGAACATCCATCTCTTTGTAAGGAAACATTTTAAGACCAAGATCTCTGATACTGACTCACTTAGCAACACTGAACTTAGGACTCTTAGTGCCTTGGAAGATTTATCAAATGAAAATGAATATGCAGTCGATATGGCTACTGGTCCCTTTTCCTCCCTACGACCTAGGTCACGAATGACACCTCCATTTGCACAATATGCACATATCGACATCTTTGTGAAACTGGTCAATGCTGTGCTGAGTAAACTGAAATCGCACAAACTTAGAGTCTCAAGCAATCTTAGTAAATCGGAACAAGTCGCTCTGGATGAACACTGCAATAACGATGAAATTATACTCAAGTCATCTGACAAGGGGGGCAACATCGTCATCATGGACCGAGCAGACTTTGTCTCCATGGCTCACAAGCTATTGGATGATACATCCACCTACACTGTCTTAGATAATAACCCCACCTATCGCTTTCTATCTGATCTGCACCTTCTACTCAATGATGCTAAATCTAATGGCCTGATCTCTTTAGACAAATTTAAACTAATGTTTAACCCCACTCTCACCTTATCAACATTCTACGCATTGCCTAAAATTCACAAAGATGTTTTGCCTGTACCCGGTAGACCCATTGTCTCGGGGAATGACAACTTGACACAGGGTATCAGTATGTATGTAGACGAGATCCTGTCACCCTTTGTTTCAGCCCTACTGTCCTATTTACTGTAAAGGATCTGCCAGGCACAGCTTCGGGGTTAACTCCCTTAATTAATCAGTCAGCACCTGAATCTACATCCCTGAGACTGACTCCAGCTTCCACCACTCAGGCTGGCAGGCTTAGGAGTGGGAGAGCCTATCGCAACCTGGCCAGACTCAGCTAGCTCCCGCCCTCTGTCTATTTATACCTGCCTTTCCTGTTCCTCCTTGCTTGTGATTCTTTTTCGTGTGGTTTCCTGGCCCAACTACAGCTCCTTCTATTTTGTTCCTGCTCCATACAGACCCTGGCTTACTGACTCTCTCCTGCTCTTCGTTTGGTACCTCGCACACTCCTGGCTTGACTCGGCTCGTTCACCACTCGGGTTGCTCTCGGTGTTGCCGTGGGCAACTGCCCCTTTCCCTTGCTTGTATTCCCTTGTATGTTTGTCGTGTTTGTCGTGCACTTACTGAGTGCAGGGACCGCCGCCCAGTTGTACCCCGTCGCCTAGGGCTGGTCGTTGCAAGTAGACAGGAACAGAGTGGCATGTAGATTAGGGCTCACTTGTCCGTTTCCCTACCCCCCGGTCATTACATAATCACAAGCCCATACCTAGTCTACCCTGGTCCCTGACACCACTATGGACCCCCGTGAGACCCTGGCTCAGCAAATGCAGGGTCTCTCCCTACAGGTCCAGGCCCTGGCTCAGAGGGTCAACCAGCCTGATGCTACCTTGGTAGTTCCCCCCACCGCACCTCTTGAACCCCACCTCAAGTTGCCCGACCGGTTCTCAGGGGACCGGAGGGCTTTTCTCTCCTTTCGGGAGAGTTGTAGGCTTTACTTTCGTTTAAAGCCTCATTCCTCAGGTTCTGAGAGCCAGCGGGTGGGTATAATTATGTCCCGGCTCCAGGAAGGGCACCAAGAGTGGGCCTTCTCCTTGGCTCCTGACGCCCCTGAACTTTCCTCCGTTGATTGTTTCTTTTCTGCTCTCTGACTTATTTATGACGAGACTGACAGGACTGCCTTTGCCGAGAGTCAGCTGGTGACCTTACGTCAGGGTAAGAGACCTGTTGAGGAGTATTGCTCTGACTTTAGGAAGTGGTGCGTAGCTTCTCGGTGGAATGACCCTGCCTTAAGGTGCCAGTTTAGGTTGGGTCTGTCGAATGCCCTGAAAGACCTGCTAGTTAGCTATCCCTCTTCTGACTCCCTAGACCAGGCTATGGCTTTAGCGGTACGACTTGACCGACGTCTCAGGGAACGACAACATGAACGTTTATGTGTTTTCTCCTCCGACTCCCCCATGATGCCTCCCGAAGTTCCGTTGCTTCGTTCCTCCCCGAAAGACTCAGAGATACCTATGCAACTCGGGGCCTCCGTGTCCCCCCAACAACGTAGAGAATTCCGCAGGACGAATGGTCTCTGCTTCTACTGTGGGGATGACAAGCATCAAGTGAACAACTGTCCTAAGCGTAAGAATGCAGCCAGAGAACTTCCGCGCCTAAGTGATCATCGGGGAGGTCACTTGGGCGCACAGGTATTTCCAGTAAATAGGAAACGTACTAAGATCTTGCTTCCCTTTCAGGTCTCTTTTGGTGGTAGGTCTGCTACCGGCAGTGCCTTCGTGGATTCAGGGTCCTCTACTAATATTATGTCTGTGGAATTTGCTATGTCTCTTGCTATGCCTCTGATTGATTTGCCTAAACTTGTCCCGGTAGTGGGTATCGACTCCACTCCTCTTGCTAATGGTTATTTTACACAGCATACCCCTTGTTGGCTCCATGCATTTGGAGCAATGCTCTGTACTGTTGATGCAGGGATTATCGTACGATTTGGTTCTAGGCCTTCCCTGGTTGCAGTTGCATAATCCCACGTTTGACTGGAATACTGGGGAGCTAACCAAATGGGGTAATGAATGTTGTACGTCATGTTTTTCTGTTAATTCTATTTCTCCCCCTGAGGAGGCGAATACGCTACCCGAGTTTGTTCAGGACTTCGCTAATGTTTTCTCTAGGGAGGCCTCCGAAGTGTTACCTCCTCATAGAGAATACGATTGCGCTATCGAATTGGTACCAGGAGCTAAGCTTCCTAAGGGTAGGATATTTAATCTTTCTTGTCCCGAACGTGAAGCCATGAGAGAGTATATCCAGGAATCCCTGGCCAAGGGTTACATTCGTCCCTCTTCTTCTCCGGTAGGTGCTGGCTTCTTCTTCGTGGGGAAGAAGGATGGTGGTCTTAGGCCATGCATTGACTACCGTAGCCTGAATAAGGTCACGGTAAGGAACCAGTATCCCCTTCCTTTGATTCCTGATCTCTTTAATCAGGTTCAGGGGGCCCAATGGTTCTCTAAATTGGATCTACGGGGGGCGTATAACCTTATTCGCATCAAAGAGGGGGATGAGTGGAAGACTGCGTTTAACACGCCCGAAGGCCATTTCGAATACCTCGTCATGCCCTTTGGGTTGTGTAATGCCCCTGCGGTCTTCCAGAATTTCATAAATGAGATTTTGAGAAATTACCTGGGGATATTTCTTGTAGTGTACCTTGATGACATACTGGTGTTTTCCAAGGACTGGTCCTCCAACATTGAGCATGTCAGGAAGGTGCTCCAGGTCCTTCGGGAAAACAAACTGTTTGCCAAAACCGAAAAATTTGTGTTTGGGGTACAGGAGATATCATTTTTGGGTCAAATCCTCACTCCTCATGAATTCCGCATGGACCCCGCCAAGGTTCAGGCTGTGGCGGAATGGGTCCAACCTGCCTCCCTGAAGGCGTTACAGTGTTTTTTGGGGTTCGCTAATTATTACAGGAGATTTATTGCTAACTTCTCGGTCATCGCTAAGCCTCTTACGGACCTCACTCGCAAAGTTGCTGATCTCCTCCACTGGCCTCCTGAGGCTGTCCAGGCTTTTGAGGTCCTTAAGAAGTGCTTTATCTCGGCCCCGGTGCTGGTTCAGCCCAACCAAATAGAGCCATTTATCGTGGAAGTTGACGCATCTGAGGTGGGAGTGGGGGCTGTCTTGTCCCAGGGTACCAGGTCCCTCACCCATCTCCGCCCCTGTGCCTACTTCTCCAGGAAGTTTTCGCCAACTGAGAGTAACTATGATATTGGCAACCGCGAACTCTTAGCCATTAAATGGGCATTTGAAGAGTGGCGCCACTTCCTGGAGGGAGCTAGACACCAGGTAACGGTCCTTACCGGCCACAAGAATCTGGTTTTCCTAGAATCTGCCCGGAGGCTAAACCCGAGACAAGCTCGATGGGCGTTTATTTTTTACCAGATTCAATTTTTTGGTTACCTATAGGGCTGGGTCTAAAAATATTAAGGCTGATGCACTGTCGCGCAGCTTCATGGCCAGCCCTCCTTCGGAGGAAGAGCCTGCTTGTATTTTGCCTCCAGGTATAATCATTTCCTTGATCGATTCTGATTTAGTCTCTGAAATTGCTGCTGATCAAGGTTCAGCTACCGGGAACCTTCCTGAGAACAAGCTGTTTGTTCCCCTGCAATTCCGGCTAAGGGTACTTAGGGAAAATCATGACTCCGCACTATCTGGTCATCCAGGCATCCTGGGTACCAAACACCTCATTACCAGAAATTATTGGTGGTCTGGGTTGCCTAAAGACGTTAAGGCCTACGTCGCCGCTTGTGAGGTTTGTGCTAGGTCCAAGACTCCCAGGTCCCGACCAGCGGGCTTACTGCGTTCGTTGCCCATTCCCCAGAGACCTTGGACACATATCTCCATGGATTTTATCACCGATTTGCCTCCATCCCAAGGCAAGTCGGTGGTGTGGGTGGTGGTAGACCGCTTCAGTAAGATGTGCCACTTTGTGCCCCTCAAGAAACTACCCAACGCCAAGACGTTGGCTACCTTGTTTGTCAAACACATCCTGCGTCTCCATGGGGTCCCTGTCAATATTGTTTCGGACAGAGGGGTACAATTTGTTTGATTGTTTTGGAGAGCCTTCTGTATGAAGTTGGGGATTGATCTGTCCTTCTCCTCTGCCTTCCATCCTGAAACCAATGGCCAAACTGAGAGGACTAATCAATCTCTAGAACAATACTTAAGGTGTTTTTTTTCTCTGACTGTCAATACGATTGGGTCTCATTCATTCCCCTTGCCGAATTTTCCCTTAATAACCGGGTCAGTAACTCGTCAGGGGTCTCTCCCTTTTTCTGTAATTTTGGGTTTAATCCACGGTTCTCCTCCGTTTCACCTGGTAGTTCCAACAATCCCGAGGTAGAGGTCGTTCATCGGGAGCTGTGCACAGTCTGGGCCCAGGTTCAGAAGAACCTAGAGGCGTCCCAGAGCGTACAAAAAACTCAGGCTAATAGAAAACGTTCTGCTAACCCCCTGTTTATGGTCGGGGATCTGGTGTGGTTGTCGTCTAGGAACTTGCGTCTCAAGGTTCCGTCCAAGAAGTTTGCTCCCCGGTTTATTGGGCCGTATAAGGTCATTGAGGTCCTCAATCCTGTCTCCTTCCGGCTGGAGTTACCCCCGTCTTTTCGTATACACGACGTGTTTCATGCCTCCCTCCTTAAACGCTGCTCCCCGTCCTTGGCTCCCTCGAGGAGACCTCCTGTTCCCGTCCTCACCCCTGAGGGGGTGGAATTCGAGGTGGCCAGGATTGTGGACAGCAAGATGGTCCAAGGCTCCCTCCAGTACCTGGTCCATTGGAGAGGTTACGGGCCCGAGGAGAGGACTTGGGTACCCGCCCGGGATGTTCACGCTGGGGTATTGGTCAGGAGGTTCCACCTGCGTTTCCCCAGTAATCCAGGTCCACTTAGAAAGGGTCCGGTGGCCCCTCATAAAAGGGGGGGGGGTACTGTAAAGGATCTGCCAGGCACAGCTTCGGGGTTAACTCCCTTAATTAATCAGTCAGTACCTGAATCTACATCCCTGAGACTGACTCCAGCTTCCACCACTCAGGCTGGCAGGCTTAGGAGTGGGAGAGCCTATCGCAACCTGGCCAGACTCAGCTAGCTCCCACCCTCTGTCTATTTATACCTGCATTTCCTGTTCCTCCTTGCTTGTGATTCTTTTTCGTGTGGTTTCCTGGCCCAGCTACAGCTCCTTCTATTTTGTTCCTGCTCCATACAGACCCTGGCTTACTGACTCTCTCCTTCTCTTCGTTTGGTACCTCGCACACTCCTGCCTTGACTCGGCTCGTTCACCACTCGGGTTGCTCTCGGTGTTGCCGTGGGCAACTGCCCCTTTCCCTTGCTTGTATTCCCTTGTATGTTTGTCGTGCACTTACTGAGTGCAGGGACCGCCGCCCAGTTGTACCCCGTCACCTAGGGCGGGTCGTTGCAAGTAGGCAGGGACAGAGTGGCGGGTAGATTAGGGCTCACTTGTCCGTTTCCCTACCCCCCGGTCATTACATTTACGTGACACTAAGGACACCCTCACCAGGATCCAGGAGATTAATGTTTCTCCCACGACTTTAATAGCCAGCATTGACGTCGGTGTCTATATGTAGAGTCACTCTACACTAACATCAAGCACAACTTGGGCCTCAATGCAGTACAACACTTTTTGAACACAAAAGGGATTCAGTTTCAGGCACACAACAGTTTCACCTTATCACTCCTTAAATTTTTTTGATGGTAAATTTTACCACCAACTTAAAGGCACTGCCATAGGCACAGTTTGTGCACCCACTTATACCAATTTATTTTTAGGGTGGTGGGAAGACACTTTGATTTTTAATGACGATTTACTTTTTTTCACTTGCCACATTTTATTTTGGGGGAGGTATATTGATGATATACTTATTTTCTGGTATGGTGATAAGGCCCTTTTCCTTGATTTTATGGACATACTGAACAGTAACAAGATCGGGATAAAATTCACTCACCAGATACACACCAAAGAAATTAACTTCCTTGATCTTCAAATCTCCTTGGATCCTGGTGGCGGTGTCCACACCTATATCTTTCGTAAGGCAACTGCCACGAACAGCTTCCTACATTGGGGGAGCTTTCATCCATCGGCACTTAAGAAGGGTATACCCATAGGGCAATACCTATGAGCCAGAAGAAACTGCTCTGAGGAACATACCTTTTAAATTTGAATGTGATATGTTAGATCACAAATTCCTGGCACGTGGATACCCAAAGAGCCTATGCTAGAGCCAGGGCTACCCCAAGAGAAGATCTACTCCTATGGAATGAAAAAGAATAATATAAATAATGACAAAACATCTTCCATTATCAGATGTATAGGGAACTTTGACATCTGCTCCTCCCAAATCTCCAACATCTTACAGAAACATTGGTCCATCCTACAGGCAGACCCAGACCTACGCGATGCAATCTCTAGCGTCCCGAATGTTACATACTGTAGAGGTAAGAATCTTCGGGAATTTCTTACACACAGTCACTATTCCAAACCATCTATTCCGCAAAATAGCTGGCTTCCACCTCCCAAACATGGGTCTTTCCCATGTTGCAGATGTTCATTCTGTCCTTTTATGCCCACGACTAAGACCTTTTGCAACCCATTTGATGGAAAAAAAGTCTCCATCAGACAATTCATTAACTGTCAGAGCAGTGGCATTATATATGCTGCCAAATGTCCGTGCCCCAAACTGTATGTGGGCAAGACCATTCAACAACTTAGGAGAAGGATCTCCAAACACATTAGCACCATCAAAACCAAAGAGGACACACCCCTTTCCAAACATGTCAGATTTGTCCATCATGGTAATACTAATGCTCTCCAATTTTAGCGCATTACCAAAATTAAATTGGGCCTTAGGGCTGGTAACCTGGACAAAAAGCTGTTACAAGAAAAGCCGGATGGATCCACAGACTAAGTTCTCTGAGTCCCAACGGGCTAAATGAAGGCTTCACTTTTGTAGCCTACTTATAGATTCCCCATCCTGCATCTATCTATTTACTTATATTAGTACTATATCTGTAATGACAGGGTAAGGGAGATAGACAGGTGAGCCCTAATCTACCCGCCACTCAGTCCCTGCCTACTTGCAACGACCCGTCCTAAACGACGGGGTACAACTGGGCGACGGTCCCTACGCTCAGTAAGTGCAAGACAGACAAACAGACAAGGGTACACAGAAGCTAGGGAAACGGGGCAGCTGCCCACGGAGACACCGTGAGCAACAAGAGTAGTGAACGAGCCGAGTCAAACCAGGAGAGAACGAGGTACAAAACACTGAGCAGGAGAGTGGTCAGAAAGCCAAGGTCAATAACAAGCAGATGATGAGTAGTACAAGCAGCAGCAGCAAGCCAGGAAACAAGCATAGAAGAATCACAGGCAAAGGAGGAACAGGAAAGGCAGGTATAAATAGACAGTGGGCGGGAGCTAGCTCCGTCTGGCCAGGCTGTGATAGGCTCTCCCACTCCTAAGCCTGCCATCCTGAGTGGTGGAAGATGGAGTCAGTCTCACAGACATAGGACCAGGTGCAGACTGATTGACCTCGGGCGTCGACACAGAAGCTGTGTCTGGCAAATCCTTTACAATGTCCCCTGCAGATATTGCCCAGTGTAGATAGTGACCCCTGTAGATATTGCCCCCAATGCTGCCCACAGAAAATAAAAAAAAAACATCCGGGGGTAAAGGCGCAGTCGTTGTTAATGCGCCGAATGGCGGGGTGGGAACTGATAGTTCCCGTCTCGCCAGCGCAATAATAATCAATTGTATTCGCGTCCTAAGGATGCGGATACAATTGGGTGAGAGGTCCCACTTCACCCCGGTACTCTGAACCGACTGTAATTTTAACAACCGTTTCGAGAGAACCGGTGCGAACTTGGCCCCCTTCCAGCTTCGGCCTCTGGGCACTTGCCCAGATTGCCCTCATGGTAATCCGCCCCTGCTACTGTGTCTGTGTCGCCCAAGGGCCCACATAAACCTGGAGCCGGCCCTGACTGTGAAGGAGCATTTCAGCGTCATGTCTGTCAATGTCTGTACAGCATCATCTCAGCATCATATCTGTTATTGTATAGCAGCAGCTCAACATCATGTCTGTTAGTGTCTGTACAGCAGCGTTTCAGCATCATGTTTCTCATTGTCTGTATTGCAGCATCATGTCTGTCATGCTATTATTGCATGCCTTTTCCTAGGCGTTTGGATCTGCACCATAGAGACCATATCGACAGAACAGATTTGACCATTTCTTCCATTATTTTCCCTGTCTCCTTCATGTGTGTTGTGTTTGTTTTCTTAATTTTAACAGTAAACCTTATTAACAATATGACAGCATCACCTAGAGCAGAGGTCTCAAGCACGCGGCCCGCGGGCCGCATGCGGCCCCTGGGGCTTTCATCTGCAGCCCGCGGGACACAGAGCCGCTAGTATCGGCTCTGCTCCGAGACTCTGGAATTCCCTGACATCGCTGTCCACATATGAACAGCGATGTCTGGGGCTTCCCCAGAGCCGGAGTCCCGAGCAGAGCGCTGGTGTCGGTTCTGCTCCGGGACTCTGTGGAATTCCCTGACATCGCTGCCCATATATGGACAGTGTGTCAGGGTCTTGCCCAGAGCGGAGCAGAGCGCTGGTGTCGGCTCTGCTCCTGGACTCTGTGGAATTCCCTGACATCGCTGTCCACATATGAACAGCGATGTCTGGGGCTTCCCCAGAGCCGGAGTCCCGAGCAGAGCGCTGGTGTCGGTTCTGCTCCGGGACTCTGTGGAATTCCCTGACATCGCTGCCCATATATGGACAGTGTGTCAGGGTCTTGCCCAGAGCGGAGCAGAGCGCTGGTGTCGGCTCTGCTCCTGGACTCTGTGGAATTCCCTGACATCGCTGTCCACATATGAACAGCGATGTCTGGGGCTTCCCCAGAGCCGGATTCCCGAGCAGAGCGCTGGTGTCGGTTCTGCTCCGGGTCTCTGTGGAATTCCCTGACATCGCTGCCCATATATGGACAGTGTGTCAGGGTCTTGCCCAGAGCGGAGCAGAGCGCTGGTGTCAGCTCTGCTCCTGGACTCTATGGAATTCCCTGACATCGCTGTCCACATATGAACAGCGATGTCTGGGGCTTCCCCAGAGCCGGAGTCCCGAGCAGAGCGCTGGTGTCGGCTCTGCTCCGGGACTCTGGGGAAGCCTCTGACATCGCTGTCCATACATCAACAATGATGTCAGGGGCTTCCCCAGAGCAAGAGTCCCAGTGATGTCAGGAGCACAGCTGGAGTCCCAGGAAGAGCCTACTAGCGCTGTGCCTGGGACTCCAGCTCTGGGCAAGCCCCTGACATCACTGGGGCAGCCTCTACAGAGGGCACTGGGGCAGCCTCTACAGAGGGCACTGTGGCCTTATCTACAGAGGGCACTGTGGCCTTATCTACAGAGGGCACTGTGGCCTTATCTACAGAGGGCACTGTGGCCTTATCTACAGAGGGCACTGTGGCCTTATCTACAGAGGGCACTGTGGCCTTATCTAGGGGTGTGTTGCATTATCCACAAAGGGCACTGTGGCAGCATCCACAGAGGGCACTGCGGCAGCATCCACAGAGGGCACTATCTAAAAAGGGGCTGCCCAATCTTGACATGTGTGCTAACTGAGCCGCCGGACTGCATTTAGCGACACTTAAACTGGAAAGCTGGATTGTTGAAATAAGCACGTGGAGAAATATCTCAAATTTTAAACCTAGCGCTATTATTATAGTAATGTAGTATTATTATTCTAGTAATATAGTGTTATAGTAGTTCAAATAACTAATTGATTAACAATAATTTTGTATTGTATCAAATTTGAAAGTAATGCGGCCCGTCAACTTCCCATTTTTTCTATATGCGGCCCACTTACCCGGCCGAGTTTGAGACCCCTGACCTAGAGACAGAAAGCCATTTTATACATTACCTAGGGACAGATGGCCATGTTATAGATCACCTAGAGACAGGCAGCCATGTTTTACATTATCTAGAGAAAGACAGCCATCTTACATATTTCCTAAAGACAGGCAGACATTTTATACATCATGTATAGACAGGAGGTCATGGTATATAAGTAAATACAAGCACAGGGTAGTAGTCGTTTTGTATTATTCAAACATTTGTCCTATTTACTTAGCCCACTGATGTGTCCTCTATGTTGCTAACTTTATACTAGGAGTCACATAATGTGTGGCGGGGTGGGGGGGATTGCTCTTGATTAACACCATTTTTAGTCCTATTCAGTTAGCGCATACATGCAATAGACAAGTCTAATCTGTGGGCTATACAATTCTACTCTGAAGAGACAGAGGCCTACTACACTTATAAGAAAGGTATGTGAGCAGAATAACTAATACATGCATATTAGAACACTGCATGATTTCCTATTGTATCAATAATAAAAAAAAGAATACAAGCAAGAACTAATACATCATGACTTTAAACACTTGCCGCAGCTAGAATATTAGGGCTAGAGCTTAGATCATATTAAAGCCTAGAATCTCAGCTTTCAAATGATATCAGGTTCAATATTTGTGCACTATTCAGGGCCCTTTGCAGCTGCATTCTTCAGCCCTTCCCTGCATCAACGCAGGAAGACAAGCCCGCTTCCTTGGTGACCATATGTTGCTCCTCTGCTGCATAGACCAACAGCAGCTATGTCTAGCACCTCACACGTTGCAACTGCTCTCTCCCTGAGAAGGCACCAAACCTAATTTTTATGGGCTATCCCCTGCCCCTCCTTCTGGCATATTTTCAGATTCAGGCATCCTATTGGTTCACAGCGACCTCAATGCCCATTCCATTTACTCTTTATTTCTGCCTCAATGCCCACCCTATTTACCTCTTGTTTAGCCTCAATGCCCATGTGCCACGGCAAAGAACACTGCCCATGGATGATGGGAGTACTATACAGAGATGCTGGGGGTTAAATACATGGATTATGGGGGTTATATACAGGGTTGAGGGGGTAATATACGGGGATGATGGGGGTTATATATGGGGATGATTGGAGTCCCTGTATATAACCCCCATCATCCCTGTATATAAACACTATCATGCCTGTATATACCAAACAGTCATCACCCCTGTATATAATCCCCATCACCCATGTATATGACCCCCATCATCCCTGTATATTACCTCCATTATCACTGTATATAACCCTCATCAGCCGTGTACATAACCCTCATCAGCCCTGTATATCACCCCATCAGCCCTGTATATCACCCCATCATCCCTGTATATCACCGCCATCACCCCTGCATATTACCCCATCAGCCCTGTATATAACCCTCATCATTCCTGTACATAACCAGATCAACCCTGCGTATAACTCTCATCACCCCTGTATATAACCCCCATCATCCCTGTATATAAACATCATCCCTGTATATAACCCCCATCATCCCTGTATATAACCCTCCATTATCCCTGTATATAGCACTCATCAGCCCTATATATCACCCCATTATCCCTGTATATAACCGCCATCACCCCTGTATATTACCATATCAGCCCTGCATATAACCCCCTCAACCCTATATATAACCCCTATCATCCCTGTATATAGCCCTCCATCATCCCTGTATATGATGGGATGTTAGGGGTCATATACAGGGATGATGGCTAGCTGGTATATACAGGAATGATGGGGGTTACATACAGGGATGATGGGAGTTACATACACGGATGATGGGGGTTATTTACAGGGACCCCCATCATCCTTATATATAACCCCCATCATCCCCGTATATTATCCCCCAACTTTGCATACAACCCACATCATCCGTGTGTTTAACCCCCCATTATCCTTGTATATCACCCTCATCATCCCTGTATATAACCTGATGATCCCTGTATAAAACCGCCATCATCCCTGTATATAAGCCTCATCATCCCTGCATATAACCCTCACCAGCCCTGTATATCACCCCATCATCCCTGTATATCACCGCCATCATCCCTGTATATTACCGCATCAGCCCTGTATATAACCCCCATCATCCGTGTATTTAACCCCCCAGCATCCCTGTATATTACCCCCATCATCCATGGGCACTGGCACACGGGCATTGAGGCTAAACAAGAGGTAAATGGGGCAGGCATTCAGGCGGAAATAAAGAATACAAAGATACAAATATAATGATGGTTTCTCTTGGCTCAAATACCCACAAAATCTCTCTCAGACCGGAGCAGGCAAAACTAAATTGGGTATGATCCAACAAATACCCTAAATGACATATATAAAGTACAGTTAAGTTTACCGCTCAGACGGTGCTGGTAACTGTCCAATATCATTCAGTATGGACACTCTCTCCCAGAAAAATGCAGTGGACAATCCACAATCCTATGAGGGTGTGGATGGAAATTCTTATCCTTGTAGTTCCACCAAGCTCCTTATCGTCTCTCTCTCCACATTCAAAGAACTCCTGGTAGGAAAAGGATCTTATGTCTCTAATAGATGGAAAAAGGAAGACACCTAGTGCAACACCCTCTGAAAAAAGATTGCTCCACGCCAAGTTTAATCCATACTCACAGAAGTAACAAGAAATAAAAGCATCAAGGTAAGTAAAAATCTTTAAAATTTCTAGGCGGCACGCCAAACACTCTCGCCCGACCCTGGGTTTCGCCCTTCCGGCTTCCTCTGGGGCATGTGTGATGTGTCTAATTAACAGGTTTATATAGCATAACATTTAAATTTACATAAATGTACATACATAAAAAATGGTTAAAAAAACATATACACCCACAATGACCGTAATATATAGAGATAATCTGATTTTAGCATCATAATCGTATACATATATATACACTTTTAAATATTATTCTTTTTATATAAATGCCTAATCTCTTTAAAAAGTAAAAAATATAATATATTATGCTAAACCAGCCTATTTGCCACCTTTATAGTTGGTTAGATTCCACATATCATCCCATATCCATTATATCGATTTTTATTTATATTTTATCAGTTGTTTTATATTTTCTGTCTCTAATTTTCCACTTAGTCTGATCTATTTATATTATTTATATTTTATTAGTTGTTTTATATTTTCTTTCTCTATTTTTCCACTTAGGGTATGTGCACACACACTAATTACGAACGTAATTCGGGCGTTTTTGCCCCGAATTACGTCAGAAAATAGTGCCGAAAATAGCATTGACAAACATCTGCCCATTGAAAGCAATGGGCAGACGTTTGTCTGTTCACACGAGGCGTATATTTACGCGCCGCTGTCAAATGACGGCGCGTAAATAGGCACCCGCGTCAAAGAAGTGACCTGTCACTTCTTTGGCCGTAATTGGAGCCGTTATTCATTGACTCCAATGAATAGCAGCGCCAATTACGTCCGTAATGGACGCGACGTTCAAGCGCCTGCACATGCCGTTACGGCTGAAATTACGGGGATGTTTTCAGGCGGAAACATCCCCGTAATTTCAGCCGTTACGGACGCTGTCGTGTGAACATACCCTAAGTCTGATCTGTGACCAATCTCTAAAACCTCCAGAGCTTCAGTGAGCTGCAACTAATCAGACCAATTGAGTTCTGCTGAGACAAGATCCCTTGGTCAAAATGCTATGTGTGAACAAGTCTCTTACTAATACTATACATAGGGCATTTTTTGCATAATTGTTTTCATAACATGGAACTACCAATATGGACCAGAATATCTATCAGATGATATCTCACCAATATTAATAAGTACTTGTAAGAATAAATTGAAAACATACATTGACGTACACAAGTTCATTCGATCCCTCAACCTCCAGAAGCATTTCGCTATAAAAAATAGTAGAGATAACGTCACACATAAAGAGACAGTCTTTGAAGGACATCAGATGATATCTCACCAATATTAATAAGTACTTGTAAGAAAAAAAAAACAAAACAATTTTTTTTTATAAAAAACACTTCAATTCGAAGTCTGAATTGAGTCCTAAGGGCTGAAGTGTTTTTAATTGATAGATCCAAAAACTTTCTTGCTTGCTAATTTTTTTTATATAATCCTCCCCCCTCCAATGATTATCAATTGTCTCAATAGCAAAAAATTTTGTGTCCCTGGGATCTTTATGATGGAATTTACAGTAGTGTGCTGACACACTATGGTCCATCTTGCCTTTTCTGATGTTATTACAGTGTTCTGCTATTCGAGTTTTCAATTTGCGGGCAGTACGTCCTACATATAACTGCCCACAGGGACACTGCAATAAGTATATAACCCCTTTAGTATTACACGTTGTAAAATGTTTGATCTCATATTTTCTTTTATTTTCGGCATCCATAAAAAAGGTAACATTCCCGTTTCTTTTATTATACCCCACTTCTTTACAATCTTTACACTTGTTACAGGAAAAATATCCCTTTGTGGCAATAATTGGTTTTGTAGGAGCTTTTATAAAACTATGAGTAATTTTATCCTTTATATTTGGTGCCCTACGATGTACAATACTAGGATTTTTGGGCAACCTAGACCCTATAACAGGATCGTTCCTTACAATATGCCAATTTTTTCTAATAATATTTCGTATCAATGAAGAACTTGTGGAATATGTGGTAATGAACAGAACCCTTAATGTTTTATCATTATCATCAATTCTCTTTGTATGAAAATTATCAATTTTTTTGATGTTATTGCCAGAATGGACTGCGATTTCTTCTCTAACCTCCTTCAATGCTAACGACACCCTCTGTTCCTCATAATGCCTTTCTATCAAACGAGATTTAATAACTTGTGACTGTACATCAAAGTCCTCTATTTTTGTACAGTTTTTCTTTATCATTTTAAACTGCCCTTTTGGGATATTCCGAAGCCAAGATACATTCTATATAAAAAGCCGTGTAACGTTGAAAAAACACTATATGGACAAAACTATTGGGACATCTATACATTACACATCCAGGAGCTTTTATGACATCTCATTCTAAATCCATAGGCATTAATAAGAAGTTGGTCGCCCCATTGCAGCTAAAACAGCTTCCACTCTTCTGGGAAGGCTTTCTACAACATTTTGGAGTATGTCTGTGGGAATATTTGCCCATTCATCCAGAAAAGCATTTGTTAGGTCAGACAATGATGTTTGATGAGAGGGCCTGACTCGCAATCTCCGCTCTAGTTTATTCCAAAGGTATTTAAAATGGCAACTTGAACATTCAATATAACTATTACAGTCAGTAGGTTTGAAATAATTTTTGGTGTATAGTACATTGTTTTCTATAAAAATTTCCAAATCCAGAAAGCTAACTCTATTTTTATCATACTCTGAAGTAAAGGTCATATTACATTTATTGTTATTAATATAATCTATGAAAGTTAATAACTTCTCTGTTGTTCCTTCCCAAATGATAACCACATCATCTATGTAACGTTTGTACAACTTTATGAATTCACAGAAAGGATTATTACTAGAGTAAATAATAGAATCTTCCCAGACTGCCAGGTACAGGTTTGCATAACTTGGTGCAAATTTAGCGCCCATAGCAGTACCGGCAGGCTGAAGGTAATAGTCTGAATTATACCAGAAATAATTCTTCTCTGAACTAAACCTAATGAGGTCTATAATAAAACGACCTTGTTCAGGAGTCATATTTTTATCCATACCATGAGTACGTTCTACAGCCTGTATCCCTAATTCGTGAGGTATACAGGTATACAATGATGAGACATCGCATGTGCATAAAATAGTGTCTCTATTGACATTCACGGTTTTTAACTCCTCGATTACATGTGTGGAATCTTTCACATGGGATCTACTAGCAACAACATATTTTTGCAAGAAACAATCAATATACTCAGAGATGCGACTAGTTAGCGAATCTATTCCGGCTACAATTGGCCGACCTGGCGGATTGGTCTTATTCTTATGAACTTTAGGTAGGTAATAAATTACAGGGATCTTGGGATGTTTTATATTTAAATATTCAAATTCCCGGTCATTTAGAATCCCCCTCTTTTTTGCATCCAGAAGGAGACTCTCCAGTTGTTTTTTGAAAACTTCAGTAGGATTATTCTTTCGTTTTTTATAGGTAATACAGTCTGACAGTAATCTCTTCATTTCAGTGTGATAATCAGATTTATTTAAAATAACAATCCCCCCCCCTTTATCCGCAGGTTTTATTACCACCTTAAGATCTTTTTCTAAATCTCTCAACGCTGTTTCTTCTGCGGATGTTCAATTTTTTCCTTTATTCTTCACATTTATAAGATCCAATTGGTTGAGTACAACCTTTTTAAAAGCCTCAATACAATGGTTGTTGCTAATAAGGGGTATGAATCCTGATTTATCACGTAAATGTGTGCGGTTATATTGGTCTTTATGTCCTTCAAAGACTGTCTCTTTATGTGTGACGTTATCTCTACTATTTTTTATAGCGAAATGCTTCTGGAGGTTGAGGGATCGAATGAACTTGTGTACGTCAATGTATGTTTTCAATTTATTCTTACAAGTACTTATTAATATTGGTGAGATATCATCTGATAGATATTCTGGTCCATATTGGTAGTTCCATGTTATGAAAACAATTATGCAAAAAATGCCCTATGTATAGTATTAGTAAGAGACTTGTTCACACATAGCATTTTGACCAAGGGATCTTGTCTCAGCAGAACTCAATTGTTCTGATTAGCTGCAGCTCACTGAAGCTCTGGAGGTTTTAGAGATTGGTCACAGATCAGACTAAGTGGAAAAATAGAGAAATGAAATATAAAACAACTAATAAAATATAAATAGATCAGACTAAGGGGAGATTCACACGAACGTTGCGTTTTTGCGCGCGCAAACAACGCAGCGTTTTGCGAGCGCAAAAACCATTTGACAGCTGCGTGTGTCATGCGTGTCTGATGCGCGGCTGCGTGATTTTCGCGCAGCCGGCATCATAGAGATGAGGCTTGTCAACGCCCGTCACTGTCCAAGGTGCTGAAAGAGCTAAATCTTTCAGCACCCTCGACAGTGAATGCCGAACACAACAGCAAAAAACCTGTAAAAAAAAAAGATAAAGTTCCTACTTACCGAGAACTTCCCGGCCGTTGCCTTGGTGACGCGTCCTTGGTGACGCGTCCTTGGTGACGCGCCTCTCTTGACATCGGGCCCCACCTCCCTGGATGACGCAGCAGTCCAAGTGACCGCTGCAGCCTGTGATTGGCTGCAGCCTGTGCTTGGCCTGTGATTGGCTGGAGCTGTCACTTGAACTGAAGTGTCATCCCGGGAGGTCGGACTGCAGGAAGGAGACAGGAGTAATCGGTAAGTTAGAACTTAGTTTTTTTTTTACAGGTTAATGTATTTTGGGATCGCAAGTCACTGTCCATGGTGCTGAAACAGTTTAACTCTTTCAGCACCATGGACAGTGACTATCTCCTGACGTCGCGTACCGATAATTTTTTTGCCGGGATCGGCCAAATAGAGTTTGGCCGAACCCGGTGAAGTTCGGTACGCTTGTCCGGCTTCGCTCATCGCAAAGACACTCCGTTTGGATGTTCGGAAACAGAAAAGCACGTGGTGCTTTTCTGTTTTCATTCATCCTTTTCACTGCTGTTGCGCGAATCACGCTCGTCCCACGGAAGTGCTTCCGTGTGGTACGCGTGATTTTCACGCACCCATTGACTTCAATGGGTGCGTGATGCGCGAAATACGCAGAGTTATTGAACCTGTCGCGCTTTTTGCGCAGCAGACAAACGCTGCGCAAAAAGCACGGACTGTCTGTACTGCCCCATAGACTTGTATTGGTCCATGCGTGCCGCGTGAAAACCACGCGGCCCGCACGGACCGAATACACGCTCGTGTGAATCCCCCCTAAGTGGAAGATTAGAGACAGAAAATATAAAACAACTGATAAAATAAAAATAAAAATCAATATAATGGATATGGGATGATATGTGGAATCTAACCAACTATAAAGGTGGCAAATAGGCTGGTTTAGCATAATATATTATATTTTTTACTTTTTAAAGAGATTAGGCATTTATATAAAAAGAATAATATTTAAAAGTGTATATATATGTATACGATTATGATGGTAAGATCAGATTATCTCTATATATTGCAGAGATCATTGTGTGTGTATATGTTTTTTTAACCATTTTTTATGTATGTAAATTTAAATGTTATGCGGCTATATAAACCTGTTAATTAGACACGTCACACATGCCCCAGAGGAAGCCGGAAGGGCGAACCCAGGGTCGGGCAAGAGTGTTTGGCGTGCCGCCTAGAAATTTTAAAGATTTTTACTTACCTTGATGCTTTTATTTCTTGTTACTTCTGTGAGTATGGATTAAACATGGCGTGGAGCAATCTTTTTTCAGAGGGTGTTGCACTATGTGTCTTCCTTTTTCCATCTATTAGAGACATAAGATCCTTTTCCTACCAGGAATTCTTTGAATGTGGAGAGAGACGATAAGGAGCTTGGTGGAACTACAAGGAAATAAAGAATAATGGGGCAGGCATTGAGGACACTGTGGACTAATAGGATGCCTGAAACGCGGGTATATGGCAGAAGTCCTAGGAATCTGAAAATATGCCTAATTCTGACATGGTGGCTCAGTGCATTAGCATTACCACGCTCCATCTCCTATTAGCACCAGGCTCCTACTGGGCTTAGCCAGTCGTCCATACCTCCTCTGTCAGAAACCCCTAATTACTTTTTATAGTGAGAGCACCGCAGCTTGTAACACCCATTTGTCAATTTATTCAGAAATTTGTTGGAGGAATAACAGTGCTTCACAATTGGTATTTTATGGGGAATATAAGTACAGACATGTCGGGAGAGCTGGCCCTTCCTCTTTAAAGCATGTCTACAGCTGACTAATGGCAGTGTGTCAATAAATGGATTATATGGATTAAAGGAAGCCATTTTATATGAAATGCTGGTTCATCTATTGCTTGAGGCTTATTTGAACCCACTACAAAGCAATCTTGAAAGGGCTACTTCTTACGTTTTTCTCATATGTATGCAGGCCAGAGACACAGATTAAGAACATAATGTTTCTTCATGTGGCATATGGGAATCATTGACACATTTACACATTCACGACCTAGCCTGTAGGCATAAAGTCTGGTTTTACTGATCAAAAAAAATATGAAGTCAGGTTTATCTTTTTAGATTGATACGAGAAAAAAGGACTTATGTGTTCTGTTATTATTTGTACAAACTAATAAATGTGGTATTTTTTTTCTCATAATAGTTAAGTTAAAAATAAATCTAAATATATATATATATATATATATATATATATATATATATATATATATATATATATATATATGATATAAAAAGTCTACACAGCCATGTTAAAATGCCAGGTTTTTGTCATGTCAAAAAATCAGTACAAGATGAATAATTTGAGAAGTTTTTCCACCTAATGTGACCCATAATCTGTACAATTCCATTGAATAACAAACTGAAATCATTTAGAGGGGAAAGATAAAAATAACAAAATTACAATAATATGGTTGCATAAGTGTGAACGACCTCTTATAATTGAGGATGTGGTTGGGTTCAGAATTAGCCAATCACATTTAAACTCATGTTAAATAGTAGTCAGTACACAGCTGCCATTATTTAAAGTGATTCTGAGTAACCCCATATAAAGTTCAGCTGTTCTATTAGAATTTTCCTGACATTTCCTTTGTTGCATGTGGCAGCAAAAGCCATGGTACGTAAAGAGTTTACAACACATCAAAGGGATCTGATTGTTGAAAGGCATCAGTCAGGAGAAGGGTACCAAAGAATTTCCAAGGCATTAGATATACCATGAAACACAGTGAAGATGGTCATCAAGAAGTGGATTAGATTTGGCACAACAGTGACATTACCAAGAACTGGATGTCCCTCAAAACTTGATGAAAAGACAAGACGAAAATTAATCCGGGAGGCTACCAAGAGGCCTACAGCAACATTAAAGGAGCTGTAGGACTTTATGGCAGGTACTGGTTGTGAAGTGCATATGACAACAATCTCCCATATTTTTCATATGTCTGGGCTGTGGGGTAGGGTGGCAAGACGGAAGCCTTTTCAAACAAAGAAAAACATCCAAGCCCGGCTATGTTTTGCAAAGACCTAGAGGAATTTCACCTTTCAGCATGACAACGACCCAAAGTATACCTCCAAAATCAACAAAAGAATGGCTTCACCAGAAGAAGATCAAAGTTTTGGAATGGCCCAGCCAGAGCCCAGATCTGAATCCCATTGAAAATCTGTGGGGTGATCTGAAGAGGGCTGTACACAGAAGATGCCCTCACAATCTGACAGATTTGGAGCGCTTTTGCAAGGAAGAGTGGGCAACAATTGCCAAGTCAAGATGTGCCATGCTGATAGACTTCTACCCAAAAAGACTGAATGCTGTCATAAAGTCAAAGGGTAATTCAACAAAGTATTAGTTTAAGGGTGTGCATATTTATGCAACCACATTATTTTTATTTTTATATTTCCACCCTAAAAGATTTCATTTTGTTTTTCAATACAATGGTACAGATTATAGGTGACATTGCAGGTGGATAAAGCTCTGAAATGATTCAACTTGGACTGGTTTTGTAACATGACAGCTGGCATTTTAACGGGGGTGTGTAGACTTTTTATATCCACTGTGTATATATATATATATATATATATATATATATATATATATATATATATATATATAAATATATATATATATACATACAGGGCTGACTTTAGCTTTTCTGCTGCCTTAGGCAAAAACTGACATCCCCCTGGCTGTTCTACATCACTAGCAGCTTCCTCCAACTCGTGCGGATGCGCTGTTGCCTTGTACTCCCCTGACAGGTGCAGTGCAGCGATGAAGCCGGGCAAAGTACATCTCGCTGCAAGGTGCATGCCCAAGTAGTACAAGGCAACGGCGCATCCAAGAAAGTTGGAGTAGGCTGCTAGTGACGTATAACAGTCCAGGAGATGTCAATCAAGCATGGAAAGATGGGTTTGGATGCAGGACTATGTGACTCTTTAGGATAGCGACACTGCCCCATGACCCTTTAATGAGTAATTAGCATATAATGTGTGATGTAGATTTTGCTGCATCTGAAAAAAACATACAGGGGAATGTTTGGAAATATTGTCAAGTCAAAAGGTTAAAACTACCCGACAAGTTCCCATTAAATATACAATGAATTGAAAACAATTCCATCATGTCCTGCAATTTTGTTATTATAAATATATCCTATGTAATTACAGCTCCAGAACCAAGCTCAATACATATATACATCCCCAGAACCAAGTTCAGTACATACAGTGGAGGAAATAAGTATTTGATCCCTTGCTGATTTTGTAAGTTTGCCCACTGTCAAAGTCATGAACAGTCTAGAATTTTTAGGCTAGGTTAATTTTACTAGTGAGAGATAGATTATATTAAAAAAAATAAAGAAAATCACATAGTCAAAATTATATATATTAATTTTCATTGTGCACAGAGAAATAAGTATTTGATCCCCTACCAACCATTAAGAGTACAGCCTCCTCCAGATCAGTTGCACGCTCAAAATCAACTTGGTGCCTGCATTAAAGACAGCTGTCTTAAATGGTCACCTGTATAAAAGACTCCTGTCCACAGACTCAATTAATCAGTCTGACTCTAACCTCTACAACATGGGCAAGACCAAAGAGCTTTCTAAGGATGTCAGGGACAAGATCATAGACCTGCACAAGGCTGGAATGGGCTACAAAACCATAAGTAAGACGCTGGGTGAGAAGGAGACAACTGTTGGTGCAATAGTAAGAAAATGGAAGACATACAAAATGACTGTCAATCGACATCGATCTGGGGCTCCATGCAAAATCTCACCTCGTGGGGTATCCTTGATCCTGAGGAAGGTGAGAGCTCAGCCGAAAACTACACGGGGGGAACTTGTTAATGATCTCAAGGCAGCTGGGACCACAGTCACCAAGAAAACCATTGGTAACACATTACGCCGTAATGGATTAAAATCCTGCAGTGCCCGCAAGGTCCCCCTGCTCAAGAAGGCACATGTACAGGCCCGTCTGAAGTTTGCAAATGAACATCTGGATAATTCTGAGAGTGATTGGGAGAAGGTGCTGTGGTCAGATGAGACTAAAATTGAGCTCTTTGGCATTAACTCAACTCGCCGTGTTTGGAGGAAGAGAAATGCTGCCTATGACCCAAAGAACACCGTCCCCACTGTCAAGCATGGAGGTGGAAACATTATGTTTTGGGAGTGTTTCTTTGCTAAGGGCACAGGACTACTTCACCGCATCAATTGGAGAATGGATGGAGCCATGTACCGTCAAATCCTGAGTGACAACCTCCTTCCCTCCACCAGGACATTAAAAATGGCTCGTGGCTGGGTCTTCCAGCACGACAATGACCCGAAACATACAGCCAAGGCAACAAAGGAGTGGCTCAAAAAGAAGCACATTAAGGTCATGGAGTGGCCTAGCCAGTCTCCAGACCTTAATCCCATCGAAAACTTATGGAGGGAGCTGAAGATCCGAGTTGCCAAGCGACAGCCTCGAAATCTTAATGATTTACAGATGATCTGCAAAGAGGAGTGGGCCAAAATTCCATCTAACATGTGTGCAAAGCTCATCATCAACTACAAAAAACGTCTGACTGCTGTCATTGCCAACAAGGGTTTTGCCACCAAGTATTAAGTCTTGTTTGCCAAAGGGATCAAATACTTATTTCTCTGTGCACAATGCAAATAAATATATATAATTTTGACAATGTGATTTTCTGTTTTTTTTTAAATATAATCTATCTCTCACTGGTAAAATTAACCTAGCCTAAAAATTCTAGACTGTTCATGTCTTTGACAGTGGGCAAACTTACAAAATCAGCAAGGGATCAAATACTTATTTCCTTCACTGTATATACAGTACCAGAACAAAGCTCAATACATATATACAGAATCAGAACTAAGCTCAGTACATACAATCAACACCAGAACAAAGCCCAGTACATAAATACACCAGAACCAAGCTCAGTACATAAATACAGCACCAGAACCAAGCTCAGTACATAAATACAACACCAGGACCATGCTCAGTACATATATACATCACCAGAACAAAGCTCAGTACATATATACAGCAGCTGAACAAAGCTTATACATATATACAGTACCAGAACCAAGCTGAATACATATATACATCACCAGAAATGAGCTCATACATATATACAGCACTAGAACCAAGTTCAGTACATATATACCACACTAGAACCAAGCTCAGTACATAAATACAACACCAGGACAAATACAGCTCAATTTAGTGCAACCCCAGCTGTATAGGTTTTTATAGCGTAAAATTACAGCTCCCAGTATGGCCCGTACAATGGTAAGGATATGCTGGTAGTTGCCGTTTCACAAAAAAACACCATACCACCCGTCATCTCGCTGCAGATCATACAGTGGCTACAGTGCAAATTAGAGCCATAATAAACATTTACATTGAGTGACTCACAGGTGACGTCTTCTCAGATTCTAGTTGTTCTTTTTCTCTTTTCTTCTCCATCCGGTCCAGACCTCTATGATGACTTCTCCACAGCCACAGCCAATTTCTGCAGTTTGCCGCTCAGCTTCTTACTTTTCAAACATTTCTGCACCTAACATTTCTGCACCTATAAGCGTGACCCCTGTAGATAGTGCCCCATAGAGCCCCCTGTAGATAGTGCCCCCATAGAGTCCACTGTAGATAGTGCCCCACATATAGCACCCTGTTGATAGTGCCCTACATATTACCGCCCTGTAGATAGTGCCCCACATATAGCCCCCTGTAGATAGTGCCCCCTTGTAGATAGTGACCCCCATAGAGCCCCCTGTAGATAGTGCCCTACATAGATCCCCTATAGATAGTGGCTCCCATAGATCCTCCTGTAGATAGTAACCCTTGTAGATACATATGGCCGCCTTGTAGATAGTGCCCCACATATAGCTCCCACTGTAGATAGTGCCCTACATATAACCCCCCTGTAGATTGTGCTCCACATATAGCCCCCCCTGTAGATAGTGCCCTACATATAGCCCCCCTGTAGACAGTGCACCCCTGTAGATAGAATCCCCCCTGTAGATAATGCCACTCTTTTAAGAGAGAAAAAACCTTTACCTACTCACCTGATTCCATTCCGGCGCCGTCCTGTAAAATAGCAGGTACAAGCCTCAGAAACTTGACTTCCAGTCCTTTAATCAATACACAATATTCCAAGAAATAGACAGCAGAGATTGAGTGTAAAAGTGATGCTTTATTTACCCATAGTAATACGACGTTTCAGCCCCATGTGCACAAAATAGTTGAAATAGGATACATAGCACAATCAGACAATTACATCCAATCAGTATAAAAACAGTGATAAAAATACATATATTTAAAAAAAGTATACTATGGAGTATATGCCTTTAAGAATCATAAATTGACAAGTGCAAAAAATAAGTTTCTAAATTAAAAATACAATACATTCCATACAGTTCATCAGTGCATATATAATAAGTTAATTAAAATATCCTAGTGGCACCTGTGTTTATTATTATCTCACCTATCCAAGATCCATATTTCCCCTGTTGCTTGGCACTATATGATTCTTAAAGGGATATACTCTATATTATGAATTTCTGAATTATATGTATTTTATATCTAAAAGATATCTAAAAGACAACTGCATTATGGGGAATTTAAAGGTTTTATTTTAAGATGATCATAACAGATGAGGAAGATCAGAATTGATTCTAACCTAACAAAATATCCTTGTGTGTAAACGGCCACTTTATCCTTCATCGATCACCCTTCATTGATCAGTCTTATTGGTCATAAATCTGTGTGTGTAAACCCTGCTTAAATGGACACTAACTTTTCAAAGGACTTATTCTAATCTAAAAGTATACCTGATATAGATAAACTTTGTCATTTACTTACTGTTAAAATTTTGTTGTTTTATCCATAAAAATTCAGTGTGAAGTTACTGCTAATAGGTGTCTCCCTTACTGTAATGTGCTGTCCACCCCTTCTGTCAAGCAAAATCCGTCCCTAGTTACAGAGCAGAATTGACGGAATGCAGAAAGTAGGGGTGTGTCTCTTCACTGCCCACCAATAGAAGTCTATGGAGAGGGAAGGAGGGAGCAGAGAGAGAAAAAGACACAGACACGCTACCCATAGAAGTCTATGGAGAGGGAAGGGGGAACAGATTGAGAAAGAAACACACAGACACGCTGCAGCTTTCTGGTGTTTTATCTGACCCCAGTTCTGGATTCTCAGCTACACTGCTCATTATTGCTGCATAATCTACCCCACGCTGCTGCAGCTACTATATATGTGTGAAATAGAGAAAGGAGAGTAGGATTCTCCCTTTCTATGTGTGCAGTGTATAGCAGACATGATAGCAGTTAGGCTCCACCCACTAGCTCAGTGACAACTTAGAATTAGAGAGGGAAACTGCTAAATAATGCAGAATACAACTCACATAATGACCATAGATAGTGTTATTCCTCACGTACACACATATGACTGCTTATTCTGGAAAGTAATCTGAAAGGGAAGGTACGTTTTAACGTGGCCATACACATCAGAAGGCTGTCGGCCGAATGCTATGTCTCCCGACTCCTTATAAACATGCCCATTTGTCTCAGACAAGCGTGCATGTTTATTTCAAAGGGAGAGGGGAATAAGTTCAAGCTAGACAACTCTGATATTTGCTCATCTCCCTTCTGCCCCCAATATATGCCAATGTGGAAGTGAAAGCTGCCCCCATACTAACAAGAATGTTGTTTGATCCACTAGTATATCCTTTAATCTTATGTGTACACCCATTTAGTTTCCAAGCTTAAATTTGTCATGACTAATATTTATTTGACCACACCGTAAATTATAAATTAGCTGCAGAATATAAAGACACCAGGAGCGAAAATCAGCCAAGATATAATTTACTCATATTGGGCAGCAAACATTGATAATATTTCTTGCCCCTGCAATAGATGTGCCATTTGTATTCCTCGCTAGATTTGAATATATTATGAGTGGTATTGTAAAAAGCTATGGCTACATTGCAGACTTTCCCAGTATAACCCCAGTGGCAAAATCATTCCACCAATATAGGTGGTTTGTAGTGTTGCTAGATTAAAGGGCCAACCCACCTGTGTTCATGAATATTACAGATGCCCGTTTCTGATGAGGATTCTGTTTACTGAAAAACGATTTGATGATCTAGATAAGGAGCGCCCAACCAGGCCATTGAAAATAGATGCAACTGGCCTCCCCAGTTTTATGTTTTAGGACTTCGCTATTTTATGTCCTGCACACAAGCAGCAGAGAAAGACACTTTTCTTGCTACTTCTGGTATGGAATAAGGGAGCCTTTGTGAGCAAATATGGGAACAATCTGACTGTCAGGTATAGGAGATATTGTTACTATCAATATTGGGGCACTTGGGGTTTTTAAGTACGGATGAATTGTATTTGAGGCATATGGCGCACCATGGTGGTGACACATGGTGCACTGCCTGGGACCTATGGTGCACTGTGGCTATGTCATATGGTGACACTCTGACTGTGACATATGGAGGCACTGTGGTTGTGACATATAGGGCACTGTGGCTGGGAAATATAAAGGCATTGTGGCTCTTCTATATTTGAGCAGATATCTTTGAGCAGCCATATTTGAGCAGATATCAGCAGTTAGAAATAGGAAAAATATCAGTTTGGAAAAGTTTTCCTCTTCAGGGATCCAATCTCATTTTTGCAAAGAAATATATGGAAAGAATACACACCAGAAATACAACTTTGTAAATTGGTCCTAAATCTGTGTGTGTATGCCTTACTGTTGTCCTGACCCTGGCAGAATAAGATATGCTTTTTTGCTTTTTCCTGGTGAAATCAATGCCTGAATTTGAGGCCTCCATAATGCATCAGCTGAACCACCACTGGTCAAGGTAGTGTTGATGAAAAGCATGTAGACTGCTTTGGCAGAGGGATCACTGTTGCCTGCCTGAATGTTGATATCGAAATAAGAAATTGTTTAAACTTGATAAATAATATGTGGTAACTCTGAGTATTAGGCCTTGTTCAGTTTTGCGGCAGATTTTGCCTGTATTTTTCAAACCAAAACCAGGAACGGAAACTAAACAGAAGAAATGTATAAGGATTGCCTTAAGAGTGTCTCCTCTCCTGGATCCAATTCTGGTTATAGCTTAAAAAATTGCATTCAAAATGTGCAGCAAATCTGAACTGTGTGAACAAGGCGTAAAAGCAGGCCGTAACATAATGTTTCAAAATATTACCCTTTGCAAAATTCAGTCATTTGCTCAAAAACTGTGGGGATCCAAATTACCAGAGTAACACATAAAAACGATTCGGCCGAATTCAGACGTATCTGGGGAAACTCGGAGTGAAAAATAGCAGTCTTTCACGTCCGAGTTGCCCCCGTGCGGGTCCCCTTTTTTACGTATCCCCATAGACTTGAGTCTATCGAGGGGATCCGTGAAAACGGAACAAAATAGGATATGTTCTATTATTCTATTTTGCAACGGACCGTGTGAACGGCCCCATTGAAACACATGCGTCCATGTGACGAGTGTTGTTTTAGGGGCCATCACACGGACATATACCACGTTCGTCTGAATTTGGCCTTAGGGTGATTTCACACACTGCAGATTTGTTGCAGAAACTAAATGTTCTACAACCACATGTATGGGATGGATTTTTAGTCACAGAAATGTCTAAAAACAAATCTACGGCGTGTGAAAATACCCTTAGTCATGCCTCCCAACCGTCCTGGGTCCAGCAGAGCAGTGGTGGATTCCATGCGATGTCCCGCTGTCCTGGGAGGCCTGCAGCATTTTCCAGTTTCAACTGTATCTGTGTCCTCAGGACACAGATACAATTAAATACAATAGTGAAACAGGGAGTTCCCTGATCCACCATGTACCCTGTGGGGGCATTATACTGTGTGAGGAGGCTTTATGGGGGCATCACACTGAGTTAAGATACTACTGTATTGGGGGCACTATGGAGGCATGATACTGTGTTTGGGGTACTACTAGGGCATAATAATGTGTAGGGCACCCTTGGGGCATAATACTGTGTGGGGCACTATGTGTCACGGACACAGGGTTTGTGGACCCACTAGGCCGATCCGCCGTAGCGGGGAGGCAGCTGACCAGGTCACAGTCTAAGCGGAAGTAAATGGCAGACAGTAATGCTTGGGTACCTGAAATAGTCCGGGCGGTGGCTGTGGCTTCAGCACGGATGGAGGCAGGTGCGGCAAGTGGCGCCAGACATGGCGGGCAGTATCCGATGAAGCGGTAGACACTTGACGTGGCAGATGGCACTTGACGTGGCAGATGGCACTTGACGTGGCAGATGGCACTTGGCGTGGCAGAAGACACTTGACGTGGCAGATGGCACTTGACGTGGCAGAAGACACTTGACGTGGTAGATGGCACTTGACGTGGCAGATGGCACTTGACGTGGCTGAAGACACTTGAACGCAGGTAGGCACAGGAACAATACGGAATACAGGAACGGTAACAGGGCACGGGTAACAGCTGGAACGGGAGACACTAAGGGACCATTTGCGAGACAGACTGGGAAAGACTAACAACGCTCAGGCCAGGGGCCTTCTTATAGACCAGGAAATCGTGGCAGTTGATGGTGATGACGATTTCCTAATTGCGCGCGCTGGCCCTTTAAGGCCGGGCGCGAGCGTGCGCGCGCACCCTACGGGACCCAGCCGAACGGAGCGGAAGTGAGCGCTGCCATCTCCTAGGAGGGAGACGGAGGCCAGCGCTCACAGATCCATGGCTGCGGGCGTCGGGAGGTGAGTAAACCCGATGGCTCGCGGCCATGGACGCTACACTATGGAGGCATGACACTGTGTGGCGGCACTGCAGGGGCATGATACTTTGTGGTGGGCACTACTGGTACATGATACTGTGTGGGGGGCACTAAGAAGGTATCACTGTGTGGAGACATTATTACTGTGTGCCATACACCGCGTTCCAAATTATTATGCAAATGTTATTTTTCACTGATTTTCCTAAATAGTCGATGCAAATGACAGTCAGTATAATCTTCAAGCCATGAACCGTTGGAGTATAATGCAAATTTTATTGAACAAATCTCCTAATGATAACAGGGTTTTTTTTAGAAGTAAAAAAACTCAAAATGCACTGTTTCAAATTATTATGCACAACAGAGATCAAAACATTTTAAAGGTTGTAAAGAGAACTAAAATGGTAATTTGTTGAATTTGCAGCATCAGGAGGTCATATTTACAGAAATCAAAAGCTCTTTCAATCCCAAAAAAACTTAACAGGCCAAGTTACATGTTAACATAGGACCCCTTCTTTGATATCACCTTCACAATTCTTGCATCCATTGAATTTGTGAGTATTTGGACAGTTTCTGCTTGAATATCTTTGCAGGATGTCAGAATAGCCTCCCAGAGCTTCTGTTTTGATGTGAACTGCCTCCCACCCTCATAGATATTTTGCTTGAGGATGCTCCAAAGGTTCTCAATGGGGTTGAGGTCAGGGGAACATGTGGGCCACACCATGAGTTTCTCTCCTTTTATGCCCATAGCAGCCATTGACACAGAGGTATTCTTTGCAGCATGAGATGGTGCATTGTCATGCATGAAGATAATTTTGCTACAGAAGGCACGGTTCTTCTTTTTGTACCACGGAAGAAAGTGGTCAGTCTTAGACTCTAAGTACTTTGCAGAGGTCATTTTCACACCGTCAGGGATCCTAAAGGGGCCTACCAGCTCTCTCCCCATGATTCCAGCCCAAAACATGACTCCGCCACCTCCTTGCTGACGTCGCAGCCTTGTTGGGACATGGTGGCCATTCACCAACCATCCACTACTCCATCCATCTGGACCATCCAGGGTTGCACGGCACTCATCAGTAAACAACACGGTTTGAAAATTAGTCTTCATGTATTTCTGAGCCCACTGCAACCGTTTCTGCTTGTGAGCATTGTTTTGGGTTGGCCGAATAATAGCTTTATGCACACTTGCAAACCTCTGGAGGATCCTACACCTTGAGGTTTGCGGGACTCCAGAGGCACCAGCGGCTTCAAATACCTGTTTGCTGCTTTGCAATGGCATTTTAGCAGCTGCTCTCCTAATCCTATTAATTTGTCTGGCAGAAACCTTCCTCATTATGCCTTTATCTGAAGGAACCCGTCTGTGCTCTGAATCAGCCACAAATCTTTTCACAGTACGATGATCACGCTTAAGTTTTCTTGAAATATCCAATGTTTTCATACCTTCTCCAAGGTATTGCACTATTTCACACTTTTGGGTAGCAGAGAGATCCTTTTTCTTTCCCATATTGCTTGAAACCTGTGGCCTGCTTAATAATGTGGAACGTCCTTCTTAAGTAGTTTTCCTTTGATTGGGCACACCTGGCAAACTAATTATCACAGGTGTCTGAGATTGATTACAATGATCCAAAGAGCCCTAAAACACAATACCATCCATGAGTTTAATTGAAAAACTAATAATTAAATGTTTATGACACTTAAATCCAATGTGCATAATAATTTGGAACACGGTGTACAAAGAGACACTATGAAAGTGTGTGGGGCATGAGGGAGCACTATTACTGTTGGTTACCCAAAAGAGGGCACTATGACTGTGTGGGGCACAAAGGCAACTGGGTGTGTATGGACAGGGATTGAGCAGGGTTAGAGGCGTAGCTAAATGTGGAGAGGAGCACTGCATGCAGCATGAGTTTTCTCTCTTTACCATCGTTAAGGCTACATGCACACATTGCTTAATTTGATGTGGAAAATCTGTTTAAAAATCAGCAAATAAATGCAGGTAATTCCGTAGGTAAAATCCTTCACTTAATCCCCTCCCTCTTTGGCCACTTTTGACCTTCCTGGCAGAGCCTCATTTTTCAAATCTGACGTGTTTCACTTTATGTGTGTCACGATCTGTGGGTATGTGGACCAACTGGGCTGTACCGCTGTAGTGGGATAGCAGTTGGCCAAACAGGGTACCAAGTAAAGTCTATAGTCCGAGCAAGGGTACCTGTGATAGTCCAGACAGCAGCAATGTCTAAACTCAGATGGGACCTTGGCAGCAGACACCAGGAGGGGTGTAACAAATCACGACTCCAACTCTTTAAGGCACAGGAACAAGGCAGCATGGGATACAGGTAGCAGGAACGGGAACACTGGGAACAGGAAAACACCAAGGGACCATTTTCTAGACTCACAAGGGAAAACACAACAATGCTCAGGCAGTGAGTGAAGGGGCAGGGCCCTTCTTTTAGTCCAGGGTGATCTGGGAGCAATCAGTCAAATCTTTAACATGTGTGCGTGATGGCTCTTTAAAGAGGCTCCGTCACCAGATTCTCAAATCCCTATCTCCTATTGCATGTGATCGGCGCTGCAATGTAGATAACAGTAACGTGTTTGTTTTTTTTTTAAAACGTTCATTTTTGGCCAAGTTATGAGCAATTTTATATATATGCAAATGAGCTTTGAAATGGACAACTAGGCGTGTTTTTTTTCGTATGTCCAACTGGGCGTGTATTGTGTTTTTAACTGGGCGTGTTTACTTGTTTTACTAACTAGGCGTTGTGAATAGAAGTGTATGATGCTGACGAATCAGTGACCAATCAGCATCATGCACTCCTCTCCATTCATTTACACAGCACATAGTGTTCTTACTAGAACGATGTGCAGCCACATACACAAGTGTCCTGATAATGAATACACATGACCTCCAGCCTGGACGTCATGTGTATTCAGAATCCTGACACTTCTGAATCTTTTCTGTGAGATTTCCAGCAAGGGAAACGAAATCTCGTTTACCTCGTAATCTCGCGAGATTACACGTGGCTTGCTGTAATCTCACAGAAAAGATTCAGAAGTGCCGGGATTCTGAATACACATGACGTCCAGGCTGGATTTCATGTGTATTCATTATCAGGACACTTGTGTATGTGGCTGCACATCGTTCTAGTAAGAACACTATGTGCTGTGTAAATGAATGGAGAGGAGTGCATGGAATGAGCTCGCGCGCGCACCCTAGTGGTCACTGCAGGACAGGACGGCATCATGTGCTGGCATCTCCGGGGAGCAAGACGTCTGCAGTATGATAGGAGTGTGCGGTCTGCGACCACGAACGTTACAATGTGGTAATAACGACGGAATGCACTCTGAGATTATTTTCTCATGACACATTTGACTTTATGTTACTGGCAAAATTTGCTTGATACATTTAGTATTTAACCGTGGAAAAACACCAAAATTTAGCGAAAAATTGGAAAAGTTAGCATTTTTCTAAATTTAAATGTATCTGCTTGTAAGACAGGCAGTTATACCACAGAAAATTATTGCTAATTAATATCCCCCATATCTCTACTTTAGATTAGCAAAGTTTTTTGAACAACCTTTTATTTTTCTAGGACGTTCCACGGCTTAGAACTTTAGCAGCAATTTCTCACATTTTCAAGAAAATTTCAAAAGGCTATTTTTACAAGGGCCAGTTCAGTTGTGAAGTGGCTGTAACGTCCGTGGTCGCTGACCACAAACTCCTTCCATCCAATCGACGCCATTCTCTCCAGAGATGTCTGCACATACGGCCGTCCTGTTCCACAGTGACCACCAGGGTGCGCTCGCAAGCTCAGTCCAGACTTAAGAAGCCAAAGCGCATACAGGTGGGAGATTGAGCTGATTGCTCCCAGAGCACCCTGGGCTATAAAAAGGGCTGTGTCCCTTCCTCCCATGCCTGAGCGTTGTTGTCATGCCCAAAGTTTGTCTATGCAAATGGTCTCCTAGTGTTTTCCAGTTCCCAGTGTTCCCCGTACCCGTATCCTGTATCCCGTGATATCCTGGTCAAGTGCCGTGCTGAGCTGTAGTCGTGCTGTGCTGTATTCCACGCCTGTCCTGCTACTCCACGCCTGATGTATACCTGCAGCCTAGTCGCAGCCGCGCCTGCCTTGCTACTGTCCGAGCTGCCACAGGTACACTATATGAAATATAGACTGTGACCTGCGCCCTGTTGGCCAGCTGCCATACCGTCAAGGCAGTATGGCCCAGTGGGTCCACGAACTCAACGTGACAGTATCACTTACATTAATTAATATAATAGAATGCATCCCAGTAGTCACATAGTGAATTTTTCTGTCCTTCCTCCTCTGACAGTATGCTCAGGCCATGGACCCCGCTGGTCGATCCAAGACCAAGATGACGTCACAAGAGATACGGACGGATATGCTAGACCTTCGGTCTTGACAGCAACAACTCCTCCAGGCCTTGAATATTATCGCACGTCGGCAGGAGGCGCTAGCTGCCGTTCCTCCTACTACACCTCCTGCCAGTGTTGATCCTCAGACTACACCTCCTGCCAGTGTTGATCCCAGTTTTTCTTTGCCACTTCCTGACCGCTATGATGGAGACGCAGGGACCTGTCGTGGATTTTTGAACCAGTGGCAGATCCACTTCAGCCTGTATGCAAGAGCATTATCATCTGATGGCGCAAGGGTCGCTTTCATCATCTCTCTCCTCACTGGCAAGGCCCTTGCATGGGCAAATCATATCTGGGAGAGACAAGGACCAGAGACCCGTGACTTTCCTCCGTACATTTCAAACAGTGTTTGAGGAGCCTGGATGAGTCTCGTCTGCAGCGGCTTCTTGCTGAACCTACGCCAAGGAGACACCACCGTGGGCGAGTACGCAATCCACTTCCACACCCTGTCGGGAGAACTGTTGTGCAACAATGAGGCCCTGGTGGCTACATTCTGGCAGGGACTGTCTCCTAAGATTAAGGACGAACTTACCGCTCGAGATCTACCGTCTACCCTTTATGACCTCATCCTTCTGGCCACCCGGATTTATATAAGGATCCACGAACGGCTCCAAGAAGCTCATTGGGAGGGAGGCCTCCCTAGTCTCTACCTTGCAGCGACCCCTGCTGTCCTCTGATGCCGAGCCTCCTAAGGAGTCTTTGAGGATGGACCAGTGTAAGCTTTCTCCCCAGGAGAGACAACGCAGACGCACTCCGGGACTCTGTCTATATTGCGGCCTCGGAGGCCATCTTGTGCGTCTGTGTGCCCAAAAGCCCCAAAGCCTAGGGTTGGTAGGAGAGACAACCTTGGGTAAAGAAGGACTTCCGTCTAAATTATCCATCCCCGTGACCATAGTGTCCGGCGAGAATACGCATCGGGTCTCCTCGTATCTGGACTCTGGATCTGCTGCTAATTTCATTCGTAGAGATCTGGTGGATCATCTCCAATTGCCCACTACCCCTCTGGAGAGGCCGTTGGTGGTTGCATCTGTGAATGGACTACCTCTGCCAGACCCAGTTATTGCTGTGACCAAGCCGCTGAGGCTCCAAGTAGGAGCTCTTCACTCCGAGCTCCTCTCTTTCTTTGTCTTGTCCAAAGCCGTTAACCACATGCTGCTTGCTCCGAATACATGCCCCAGTCCTGGACTGGAACTTCAGGACTGTCACAACCGTTGCCTGGTACAGATTAGTTAGACTCAGCCTCCTCTGTCTCAGTCATTTGCAGGATTACCTGGTCATTATGCTGCATTTTCGGACGTCTTCAGCAAGAGGGAGGCGGAGACGCTGCCCCCACACCGGGTGTATAACTGTCCTATCGAGCTGATTCCTGGTGGATCCCTTGCCCGTGGTAGGGTATGTCCTCTCTCCTTGCCAGAGATTCTGTCCATGTCCGCCTATGTTAAAGAGAACTTGGCGAGCGGCTTCATAAGGAAGTCTTCCTCCCCGGCAGAAGCCGGGTTCTTCTTCGTCAAGAAAAATACAGGATTCCCTGCATCCTTGTATCGACTACCGGGGTCTCAACCAGATCACAGTGAATAATAAGTATCTGTTGCCATTAATCTCAGAACTGTTTCATCGTATACATGGTGCCAAGATTTTTTCCAAACTAGACCTGCGTGGGGCTTACAACCTAATCCGGATTCGCCGGGGTGACAAATGAAAGACTGCATTTAACACCCGTGACGGACACTATGAATATCTAGTAATGCCCTTTGGCCTGTGTAATGCACCCGCGGTCTTCCAGGAGTTCGTTAATGACATCTTCCATGACCTCCTCTATGTTTGTGTGGTAGTCTATCTTGATGACATCTTGATTTTTTCTCCCGATCCTATGGCTCATCAGAGACATGTCCGTCATGTTTTGCTGCGGTTAAGGGAGAATCGTCTGTACTCCAAGTTGGAGAAGTGCCTGTTTGATGTTTGAGAAAGATGCTCTACCCTTCCTGGACTACATCGTCTCTAATCGAGGTCTCGAGATGGATCCTGAAAAGGTGAAGTCCGTCCTGGAATGGCCACACCCTCAAGGCTTGAGGGCCATACAGCTCTTTCTGGGATTCGCCAATTTTTACAGACAGTTCATTCCAAACTTCTGCTCACTGACTTCTCCTTTCTCTAACCTCACCAAGAAGGGCATAAACGCCAAGGTGTGGACTCCTGAGGCAGAGTCCGCATTCAATAGCCTGAAGAGTGCCTTTATGTCATCCTCTATCCTCCATCATCCAGATGTTTCTCTACAGTTCTCGTTGGAGGTGGACGCCTCCTCTGTCGGTGCTGGTGCACTCCTCTTCCAGAGAGGTTCCAAGTGCAAGTCAATGGTATGTGGATATTTTTCTAAGCTCTTCTCTTCCGCAGAATGCAACTACTCGATTGGGGATCGGTAGTTACTGGCCATCAAATTTGCTCTGGAGGAGTGGAGACGTCTACTAGAGGGCGCAGCTCATCCCATCCTAATTTTTACCACAAGAATCTCACCTATCTCCAGACGGCACAACGGCTGATTCCTCGTCAGGCCAGGTGGTCGCCTTTCTTTACCAGGTTCCAGTTTGAGCTCCATTATTGCCCGGCTGACAAGAATGTGAGGGCCGATGCCTTGTCCAGATCTTTTGAGACAGAGGACACCATGGAAATTCCACAGAATATTATTGACCCATCTTGCATTGTCTCTGTCAACCCCCTGCAAGTTGGGGACATTCCTCCAGGGAGGACCTTATTGCGTCTGGCTGACAGAAGGAGAATCCTCCACTGGGGACACTGCTCTAGACTGGCAGGTCACGTGGGGATCCATAAAACCCGAGACCTGAATGGCCGTTATTTCTGGTGGCCCGAGCTGCCAAAAGACATTATGGACTTTGTTTCTTCCTGCTCAGTGTGTGCAGCTAACATGGTCGCTCACTCCAGACCTGCTGGTCTGCTCCAGCCATTGCCTGTGCCCGATGCTCCCTGGTAGCATATAGCTATGGACTTTGTTATGGACCTGCCTCCCGGGATGCAGTACTGTCTGGGTGGTGGTGGACCAATTTTCGAAGATGGCCCACTTCGTTCCGCTGACCGGTCTTCCGTCTGCTCCTCAACTGGCCAACCTTTTCATCCAACACATCCTCCACCTGGATGGCTTGCCGCGGCATATTGTATCTGATCGGGGGGCTCAGTTCACCTCGAAGTTCTGGAGAGCTCTCTCCGGACTCCTCGATGTGAAGTAAGACTTTTCCTCAGCGTACCATCCTCAGTCCAATGGTCAGGTCGAGAAGATCAATCAGATCTTGGAGAACTACCTACGACACTTCATCTACAAGCAGCATGATGACTGGGTGCAGCTGCTTCCGTGGGCTGAGTTCTCATAATAATCACACCAGCTAGTCCACAAGGAATAAACTGTACTTCATTGTCTACGGCCAACACCCACAAATTCCTTTCCCGGTGCCCGATACGTCCGAGGTACCAGCGGCTGACTCTGCTTTTAGCGACTTCCTGCAGATCTGGCAGCAGAATCGATCCTCCATCCTATTGGTAGTTGACCGCATGAAACGGAAGGCTGACACAAGGAGAAGAGAACCTCCTCAATTTCTTCCTTGCACGAAGGTCTGGCTGTCCTCTAGGAATATCCGACTAAGGGTGCCATCATACAAATTTGCTCCGAGGTTCCTTGGACCCTTCGAGATCCTACAGCAGATCAAACCTGTCGCCTACAAGCTTCGGCTGCCTCCTACCCTCAAGTTCCCCAACTCCTTCCACGTCTCCCTTCTGAAGCCGGTGGTTCTGAACCGCTATACCAAGACTCCTAGCCCTACGGTTGCCTCAAGCGGTCCTTCAGACAACTTTGAGGTTAAGGAGATCCTGGACACTAAAAAAGTAAGAGGAAGAACCTTTTATTTAGTAGATTGGAAGGGGGTTGGTCCAGAAGAGAGGTATGGGAGCCAGAAAAGAATCTCAATACTCCTACCCTCATTAAGAGGTTTCTCTCTCGTTCTGGTCCCAAGAGGAGGGGGCGTAAGAGGGGGGATACTGTAACGTCCATGGTCGCTGAACACGAACTCCTATCCAGTCGACGCCCTTCTCTCCAGAGATGTCTGCACATACGGCCGTCCTGTTCCACAGTGACCACCAGGGTGTGCTCGCGAGCTCAGTCCAGACTTAAGAATCCAAAGCGCACGCAGGTGGGAGATTGAACTGATTGCTCCCATAGCAACCTGGGCTATAAGAAGGGCTGTGCCCCTTCCTCCCATGCCTGAGCGTTGTTGTCCTACCCAAAGTTTGTCTATGCAAATGGTCTCCTAGTGTTTTCCAGTTCCCAGTGTTCCCCGTACCTGTATCCTGTATCCCGTGCTATCCTGGTCAAGTGCCGTGCTGAGCTGTAGTCGTGCTGTGCTGTGTTCCACACCTGTCCTGCTACTCCACGCCTGATGTATACCTGCTGCCTAGTCCCAGCCGAGCCTGCCTTGCTACTGTCCGAGCTGCCACAGGTACACTATACGAACTATAGACTGTGACCTACGCCCTGTTGGCCAGCTGCCATACCGTCAAGGCGGTACGGCCCAGTGGGTCCACGAACCCAACGTGACAGTGGCTTTGAGGGCCTTGTATATTAGAAGCCCCCAATAAGTCACCCTATTTTACAAACTTCAGCCCCCAAAGTACTCAAAACAACATTTAGAAAGTTTCTTAACCCTTTAGACGTTTCACAGGAATTAGAGCAAAGTAGAGGTTAAATTTACAAATGTCATTTTCTTTTTGCAGAAATTCATATTTAATCCATTTTTTTTGTAACACAGAAAATTTTACCAGAGAAATGCAACTCAATATTTATTGCCCAGGTTCTGCAGTTTTAGGAAATATCCCACATGTGGCCCTAGTGTGTTAATAGGCCTCAGAAGCAAAGGAGCACCTAGAGGATTTTGGGGCCTTCTTTTTATTAGAATATATTTTAGGCACCATGTCAGGTTTGAAGGGCTCTTGCGGTGCCAAAACAGTGAAAATCCCCCAAAAGTGATCCCATTTGGGAAACTACACACCTCAATGAATTTATCTACGGGTATAGTAAGCATTTTGACGCCACATGTTTATTGCAGAAATTATTGGAATTAGGCTGTGAAAATTAAAATCTAAATTTTTTCAAAGAAAATGTAGGTTTCACAATTTTTTTTATCATTTCCACAAGGACTAAAGGAGAAAAAGCACTGCAAAATTTGTAAAGCAATTTCTCCTGAGTAAAAGAATATCCCACATATGGTCATAAACGGCTGTGTGGACACACGGCAGGGCTTAGAAGGGAAAGAGCGCCATTTGGCTTTTGGAGTTCAAATTTAGCAGGAATGGTTTTCGGAGGCCATGTCACATTTGCAAAACAATGAAAACGCCCAAAAAGTGACTCCATTTAGGAAACTACACCCCTTGAGGAATTCATCTAGGGGTGTAGTGAGCATTTTGACCCCACAGGTGTTTCATAGAATTTATTATTATTGGGCAGTGAAAATAAAAACAATCCCTTTTCTTCAATAAGACATAGCTTTAGCTCAAATTTTTATTTTATTTTCTCAACAAATAAAGGAAAAAAAGAATCCCAACATTTGTGGTCATAAACTGCTGTTTGGGCACACAGTAGGGGTCAGAATTTGGCTTTCGGAGTGCAGATTTTGCTGGATTGGTTTCTGGTCGCTATGTCGCATTTGCAAGGCCCTGGAGGGACCAAAACAGTGGGAAAACCCCCAGAAGTGATCCCATTTTGGAAACTACGCCCCTCAAGTTATTCACCTAGGGGTGTAATGAGCATGTTAACCCTGCAGGTGTTTTGCAGAAATTAGTGTGCCCTCGATGTTGAACCTGGGATTTTTTGAATAGGTAGTAGTTTTGTTTGAGTATTGCTGGTATTTAGGTTTATAATGTGGAGGCATATGTAAGCTGGGCAGAGAACATCAGGGGGACAAGTCAGGTGGTATAATAATGGGGTAAAAAAAAAAAAGTTAAATAATACATAGATGTGTGTTACGCTGTGAAGCAATCCTTTATGCACAGGCCAGTGTCACACTGATAAATGTCCTTCCTTATCCCCCTTTTGGTCCACAATCTGCACCTTTGCAGTTTGGGGAATTTTGCTTGGAAACTTTTGTTGGTATACAGGCACCCTCGCTTCCAGCAGATATGTTTGGGCCCTCCTCTTCCCGGTTCCCTAATTTTATGGCCTTGATAATTCGCCTCTTGAAACAGAAGAAATGTTCCCCTTGGGCCTGCACAACGGCATATTTTTTATTTCCTGACTTATGGAAGCCTTAACTAATTTTATTTTTTCATAGATGTATTGTTATGAGGGCTGTTTTTATTTCCGGGACGAGCTGTAGTTATTGTTGGTATCCTATATTTTGGGAGGTCAGGTTACAAAAAAATTGCAATTCTGGCATAGTTTTTTTAGTTTTTTTTTAAACAGAGTTCACCATGCGTTATAAATTACATGTTAACTTTATTCTGCGGGTCAGTCCGATTCCGGCGATACCTAATTTATAGCACTTTTTTATGTTTTACAACTTTTTGCACAATAAAATTACTTTTGTAAAAAGAATTTATTTTTTCTGTCGCCAAGTTGTCAGAACCATAACGTTTTAATTTTTTTGTCGACGGAGCTGCATGAGGGCTTGTTTTTTGCCAGACGAGCCATCGTTTTTATAGGTCCCATTTTTTGGTACACTTTTTTTACACTTTATTTCAAGTCCCACTAGGGGGGCTTGAAGGTCCAACTGTCTGTTTTCGGGAAGGGGTTAATATTGCGTTTTATCATGCATTTTTAGGTGTGGTTTTTACATGAATGGTTTTGATACAGAAACAGGTGTTGATTTTATGCTGCGGATTTTGGTGCATTTTTTTAAATAATGTTTTCAGATACAGTTCTGAGAGGGAAACACAAGATATATTGACATGCTGCGAATTTTAAAATCCGAAGAGCAGGTCAATTTACTTCTGCAACGTTTAGATGAGATTACTTGTACTCTCATTTACTTTGCTGGTACTATACTACGCTGCAGATTTTTCACAGGAAAATCCTCACGGCAAATCCGCATGTAATACACATTGTGTGCATGTCGCCTGAAAGTTGGGAGGTACGCCCTAAGTATGTGTACCATTTATTTTTTATGTACAAAAATAATATGAGGTTCAAAAAAAAAAAAAAAAAACCTTTTCTCATTTCCCGCCTAAAGCAAGGTAAAAAAAAACATAATTGATATTGCCGCGTCCGTAAAAGTCTGAACTATTACAATGAAACATTATTTAACCTGCATGTTAAAAAAAATAATTGTCAGAATGGCTGTTTTCTGGTCACCTCACCTATCACTAAAAAATGAATTAAAAGTGATCAAAGAATCTTATGTACCCCAAAAAGGTACCGATAAGAACTGCAGCTCCCCCGCAAAAAAACAAGCCCTCACATTGCTTCAAAAGTTATGGCACTCACAATATGGGGACACAAATCAAAATTTATTTTTAACAATTAGTTTTTTCCGTGTAAAAGTGGTAACACATAAAAAAAACTTTATAAATTTGGTATTGCCGTAATCAAATTGAAGTTTGTTAAATATACAGTAAATGCTATTTGCAAGCTGACCATGTTGCATCCAGACACAAGGTGGCACAAAAGCCTTGTTCAATTCAAGGCAAGCTTTTTTTCAGCTCTCGGTTCAGTCCTCGGCTTCATTTTCACTTCCTACATTACAAACTGGAAGTTACATATTAAAATAATTTTTGTTTACACATACATAGTGATTCTTCATCACTGCTATCACAAAATCACTTTATCACCTATCATTGAATATTGCCTTTTATCTTAACCCGTTAGTGACCGCCAATACGCCTTTTAACGGCAGCCACTAATGGGCTTTATTCTGATGCATACGCCTTTTCACGGCGCTGCATCAGGATAAAGTAAACAGAGCAGGGAGTGTCAAATCTCACTGCTCTCGGCTGCTAGAGGCAGCTGAGGGCTGGGAGCGTCCCTGCTCTGCCGGGTGAGATCGATATTAGTATCGATCTCACCCGTTTAACCCTTCAGATGCGGTGCGCAATAGCGTGCACCGCATCTGAGTGGTTTTGGAGAGAGGGAGGGAGCTCCCTCTCTCTCCCACCGACACCCGGCGATACGATCGCCGAGTGTCTGTGTCTCTAATGGCAGCCGGGGGCCTAACAAAGGCCCCCAGGTCTGCCTGGAGCGACTGCCTGCTAGATCATGCTGGAGGCATGACCTAGCAGATGCCTGCCCGTTTTAAACGGACAGGCAGTAATACACTGCAATACAAAAGTATTGCAGTGTATTACAATAGCGATCGGAGAATCGCATATTATAGTCCCCTAGTGGGACTAGTAAAAAAGTAAAAAAAAAGTTTAATAAAGTTAATGAAAAAAAAAATGTGGAAATAAAATGAAAAACCCAGCTTTTCCCCTTACACAATGCTTTACTATTAAAAAAACCAAAATAAAGTAAAAAAGTTACACATATTTGGTATCGCCGCGTCCGTAACGACCCCGACTATAAATCTATAACATTATTTAACCCGCACAGTGAACGCCGTAAAAAATGTAATAAAAAAACTATGGAAAAATTGCTGTTTTCTGTGAATCCTGACTTTAAAAAAATGTTATAAAAAGTGATCAAAAAGTCGCATCTACTCAAAAATGGTACCAATAAAAACTACACGTCATCCCGCAAAAAAAAGCCCTCATACAACCGCATCGGCGAAAAAATGAAAACGTTACGGCTCTTCAAATATGGAGGCACAAAAACAAATAATTTTGAAAAAAAAGCGTTTTTACTGTGTAAAAGTAGTAAAACATACAAAAACTATACAAATTTGGTATCGTTGCAATCGTAACAACCCGCTGAATAAAGTTATGGTGTTATTTATATCACACGGTAAACGCCGTTCATTTAAGACGCGAAAAAGAGTGGCGAAATTTCAGGTTTTTTTCTATTCCCCCCCAAAAAAAAGTTAATAAAAGTTAATCAATAAATAATATGTCCCCCAAAATGGTGCTATTAAAAAGTACAACTTGTCCCGCAAAAAACAAGACCTTATACAGCTATGTCGACGCAAAAATAAAAGAGTTATAGCTCTTGGAATGCGACGATGGAAAAACGTAAAAAATGGCTTGGTCATTAAAGGGAATGTGTTGCCAGCAAAACATGTTTTTTTTTTTTTAGTTAAACAATTAGTGTGTGGGTGATTAAACATTGTTCTAATTTTATTTATTTTTTTCACGAGTCAGGAAATATTATAAATTGGATTCAATTTATAATATTTACCAGCACTGGTCACTAGATGGAGCCATTCCCAAAATTGCAGCATTGCATGTGGTAAAGCAACCACATTGCTTTATGCTGCAAAATTGGGTAAAAATCCCTCGCTCTAGTGAGCTCTGAGAATCCCCCCCTCCTTTATCCTGGCTAGTGCCGGGAGAAACGAGGGGATTGAACGGTCTAACCTCCTACACTGTGTGTCGCCATTTTTTGAGCTAACACACAGTGTAGTAGGTTTACATACAGTAGTAAAACACACTGAAACACGAACATACATAGAAATCCCTTACCTGCTCCAGTCGCCGCCGCTCCCCCCGGTCCGTCCGCTCCGTCTGCTGCCGCTGCTCCATGTGCACAAGTCCGGAAGCCGCGACCGGAAGTAGTAATCTTAGGCCTCATGCACACGACCGTGTTTTTGCGTCCGCAATTCCCCCGCAAATCCACGGGAGAATTGCGGACCCATTCTTTTCTATGGGGCCGTGCACACGACCGTAGTTTTTGCGGTCCGTGCACGGCCCGGGAACCCGGACCGCAGAAAGTACGGACATGTCCTATTATGGTCCGGAGTTGCGGTCCGGGCTCATTGAAAACAATGGCCCGGCCATGTGCATGTGCGGGCGGCTTGCGGCTGACAGTCCGCTGACAGTCCGCAGCCGGCCGACACGAAAATCACGGGCGTGCACACGGCTACGGTCGGGCTACGGTCGTGTGCATGAGGCCTTACTGTCCGGCCGCGACTTCCGGTCCACAGGAAAATGGCGCCGGACGGCGCACATTTCAAATTGAACTGTGTGGGAGCGGCGCATGCGCCGTTCCCACACAGCGGCGTACACGATAGTGGATGGAACGGGCCCCGTTCGCAGTCCCTATGGGACTGGAGCTGCCGTATTCCATGTCTGTATGTGTCGTTAATCGACACATACAGAAATGGAAAAAAAAATGGCAGCCCCCATAGGGAAGAAAAAGTGTAAAAATAAAAAAAAGTAACAGACAAACACACAAATTAATCCAAACGTTTTTAATAAAGCACTAACATCTTTAACATATTAAAAAAAAAATTGTGGTGACACTGTTCCTTTAAGGTCTAAAATAGGCTGGTCATTAAGGGGTTAATCCATATCTTAAGTGTTCAGTTCAGAATAATAGCAGAACTTTTATGCTTGTTTACATAAAATTTAGTATATAAACGTATAATTAAATATACCCATAGGTTTCTGTGAGGCCAAAGTGTGGGATAAATAAGGCAACTGTAATGATGGGGGTAAGGAAACAGACAAGTGAGCCCTAATCTACCCGCCACTCAGTCCCTGCCTACTTGCAACGACCCACCCTAGGCGACGGGGTACAACTGGGCGACGGTCCCTACGCTCAATAAGTGCACGACAGACAAGGGTACACAGAAGCAAGGGAAAAGGGGCAGTTGCCCACGGCAACACCGTGAGCAACAAGAGTGGTGAACGAGCCGAGTCAAACCAGGAGTGTACAAGGTACCAAACGCAGAGCAGGAGAGAAGTGAACAAGCCGAGTCAAACCAGGAGTGTACGAGGTACCAAACGCAGAGCAGGAGAGTAGTCAGTAAGCCAGGGTCAATATGAAGCAGAGTCAAATGGTTCAAGAAGCTGCAGCAGGGCCAGGAAACAAAACGAGAAGAATCACAAGCAAGGAGGAACAGGAAAGGCAGGTATATATAGACAGAGGGCGGGAGCTAGCTCCGTCTGGCCAGGCTGTGATAGGCTCTCCCACTCCTAAGCCTGCCACCGTGAGTGGTGGAAGATGGAGTCAGTCTCACAGACATAGAAGCAGGTGCAGACTGATTACCTATGGGCGTGGATACAGAAGCTGTGCCTGGCAGATCCTTAACAGCAACTGTATATGAAAAGAGCATTAGAACTTACCTCAATATTGATGCTGACCTTTTACACCTCTTTATGGCCACAGTTATACGCCTCTACTTTTGGTTGCTTCAAGCAGAATAAGTAGCCAAGTTATGTGCCATATCCTAGGAATGTTTCCATCACTTGTGGAATCTATTCAGGTTTTTCTAGGGAAAAGGGAGCTTAGCTGCTCCGTTGATGGGTACCGTGAGACTTTTCCATCGGCGGAACCTATCAACAGAAAGGCAAACGGAACATGTTTTTTTTTTTGGGTCAAATTATGTTTCTGTGTATATAATCTGCTTTCTGGATATATTCTTTTCTACATTACTTTTGTATTCACTCAGTTAATAGGCTTTTCAACGGTGTTTGAATTTATCCTCAACCTAGTTTCTCAAGCGACTATAATTTCTTCTTTTGCTTCACATTACAAATATCAACTCTAAATACAAAAGCAGTATTAAATAGCATTCTACTGTTAACAGTAAAGTCATCTAAGTAATAGCTCACTTTTCTCAATGGGCACATAATAGGTTATGTGAGAAAAAAATATGCTAAATGGTTCATTTCTCATGAGAAGGCTTCATTCTGTTAACATACATTCCATTATTCTCTTGCTTTCCTTTGAAAAGCCCTTTGTCATTGGAAAAAAGATAATACCTGCAATTGACTTTAATATATACATTTGGGTCCAGAAGTATTTGGACAGTGACACAATTTTCATCAGTTAGCCTCTGTACACCAACGCAATAAATTTGAAACAAAGTAATAAAGATGTGACTAAAGTGCAGACTTTCAGATTTAATTCAAGGAGTTTAGCAAAAAAGGAATTACAGCCATTTTTTACATAGTCCCACCAACCAGGCTCAAAAGTAATTGGACAATTTATTGATAAGCGGTTTATTGGCCGTTTCCTCCTTATTTCTTGACAAATTATCGAGATTAAAGGTCTGGAGTTGACTCCATGTTGAATTTGCAGTTTGTAGCTGTTCATGGGAACTATCAATATGTGGTTCAAAGAGGAGTCAATGCTTCTGAAGGTGGCTAAAAAAACAAAACTGTCAGAGAGATAGCTGGAACTTGAGGAGTGGCCAAATCAACAATTTGGTAAAATTTTATTTAAAAAAAAGTAATTGACTGGTACGTTAAGCAACACCAAAAGGCCTGGAAGTCCATGGAAGACACCTGAAGTGGATGGTCACATAATTCTTTCCTTGGTAAAGAAAAACCCCTTCATAACATCTAGCCAAGTGGCGAACATTCTGGAGGAGGTAGATACGTATTATAGCTGTATATTGCATCTGACACTTAGCTCTTACGACTGCGACATGATTGCTGTGTACTGAGGGGTTGTCATGGTAGTCGGGGACCTAATGAAGGCCCCCAGCTCTGCCATCCACTGACACGACAATACACTGCAATACAGAAGTTTTGCAATATATTGTACAAGTGATCAGGGTTAACCCCTTTCCGACATCCACCGTGTATATATATATATGTTGCACGTCGGGTGCGGGAGTCTGGAGCCGGCTCACGGACTGAGCCCACTCCATAGAATGAGCTTGTCAGCTCTATCTTACAGCCAACACTTCAGTGTAATATGCGGGATCCCACTCGAGCGCGATCCCACTCGTTTAACACGTTAAATGCCTCGGTCAATAGTGACTGCGGCATTTAAATAGCTAGATACGGTGACGGCTCACTCTAGCGTTGCAACGGCCACCCAAGCACAATGTAAATTTAAAAAAAAATTAACACAACTGGTATCGACGCGTCCGTAAAGTTTGAACTATTACAATACATCATTATTTAGTCCACACGGTGAACGGCGTAAAAAATGTAACCGCCAGAATTGCTGTTTTTTGGTCACTTCATCTCCCACAAATAATGATCAAAAAGTCTCATGTACTCCAAAATGGTATCAATAGAAACTACAGCTCGCCCTGCAAAAAATAAGCCCTCACACCGCTCAATCGAAAAATAAAAAAAGTTATGGCTCTCAGAATATGACGACAAAACTCAAATTTTATTTTTAACAATCAGTTTTTCCCTTGTAAAAGTAGTAAAACAATATCAATTTGATATCGATGTAATCCTATTGACCCGCAGAATAAAGTTAACATGCCGTTTTTCCCGCCCGGTGAACACCGTAAAAACAAAAACAAAAGATTGAGGAATCACTGTTTTTTTTTCCTATTCCACACCACAATATATTTTATTTCCAGTTTCCCACTAGATTATATGGTACGATAAATGGTGCAGTTAAAATATAAAGCTCGTCCCGCAAAAAACAAGCCCTCATACGGCAATATTGATGGAAAAATAAAACAGTTATGGCTTTTGGAAAGTGGGGAGGAAAATACTACAGTAAAAATACGAAAAATGGCTGCGACGGGAAAGGGTTAAAGGGGTATTTTGGTTTTAGTAAATAAATCTTATTCTTTGCATAATGAAACATGAAACTATTTTCTAATATAGTTTGTATAGGAGTTCCTCACATTTTCCAATATATCTGCTTGCTGTCATTTAATGGCAACCTTCATTGTTTACTTCCACTGGATAAGAAGTCTGTTCTGGCCATGTAATGATCACACAGGTGCAGTACTGATAACAGTTTCATTATGTGTATTAGAGCCCTGTCTTGTTACGAGCCCTGCACCTGTGTGTCCATCACATAAGCTGTTTTTGGCTAATATGGGAAAATGTAAAAATTTTAAAAAAAGCTCATAGTTAAAAGTCATTTTCTTCCATTACATCTGTACTGTTTAACATTGTTATAGCTGTTGATAAACCCTTATTTTGGTGTTATAGGTGAGGATGTTTTAGCCACTTACAAAGAGAACCATCGAGATTTCTTATTCCCTGAACCGAAACTAACTCCTCCATATCCAGGAGTGGACCGGGAGGTGCTAATGAAAACTGTGCCTGGTTTCCCAGTAAGTGCTTTTAGTTTCATTTTACTGCTTATTCAGTGATTATTACTTAAAAATAAATTACATTTATGTCTTGTTGTTTTTTTAGAAGCCCTCAAAACGCTAAACTAGTAAGTCTAATAACAGCCATCGACGCATGGGTGGGTTGAAACTAAGTTTGCTCTGTAAACAAATCAAGGCATCCCTGTCCTCTCATCGACCAGGTGGGATCCTCTGACAAACTCCACAGCATATATTTTTAAGGAGTCCTGAATCCTGTCAGCTGTTCTCTCGCGTATAAATAGTCATACACAAAAATCATAGGAACCCATAGAAAAATTCAGAATAGGCCCCAGTCCCCAATAAAAAATCCCTCAACGGTACTGCTCCTTTATTAAAGTTAATGTCAACCATTCTGTTTTTCGGTCCAAAAATCTTTGTTACTTTATTTCATTATATTGGGTAGCTCTGTTTTTCTAAATTTCATCGTTTTCGGTAGCTCTGTTTTTCTGACTTGATACATATAATTCTGGTTACACCACTAGGGATATCTACCTGCATATGGATATATACAGCTCATATTGAGCAGTGAGCTCCCCTTTATGCTGGGTTCCCACGTAGCTTAAAGGTTGCGGAATTTCCACAATGAAATTCTGTGCGGAAATTCCACAGCATTTATAGTAGCATCAAAGTGGATGAGATTTAGAAAATCTCATGCCCATGCTCATGCCCATTTTTTACGTTGCGTATCCGACCAGTGGGAACCCGGCCTTGGGGGGCAGTTGCAGGTAGCTGCTAAGAGAGATCACAAAAATCTGGACTTTAGTAAGTCAACAGGGATGCAAAGTTCTTGTATTTTTTTTAATCATTCCTTCTTCAATGTTGCTTGAGAGGGAGAGGAGAGGGCATTTAGTTTAAGTTCATGCCAACCTTTCCTCCTTCATGTGAGAGACAGAAGGGGTAGTAATGAAGCAGTATTAGATGTCCCCATCGTTATGAGCCCTATAATAGGCTAAATGGTTGCTCGTGGTAGTTTGGTGGTAGTTATATCACTGTGCGAATTATATTATCCAAAGTAAACAGTATAGGACCAATGAGAGAATCCTCTGCTGTGTCAGTCTGTAGTGTATTTATTGCACTTGCACCTGTAAGTGCTTACCATTCAGATTTTCCGGTTTCCTGATTATCATTAGTTTTCTGATTTTTTTCATCTTTTTACTTGAGATATTCAGAAGATTTAATATCCTTGACTGAACAGGTGTGTCACATTATTTACTGCTGTAATTTTTCTCGTCCAAGTAGTGGATACAACTTAATTTACTGCCAGCTTGCTAAACCTCAGTCATGCCACAGTAGGATATTATGGTTTGTTGGGTTATTTAATGGGTTGTTAAATCACTGTAGCCTTCCATCTCAGAACTGACGAGATAAGCTTATTACTTGTTGCTACTCTGTCTGACATTGACCTATCGAAACCTCTTTTACACTTTATTCCCTATTGCATACTACAAAAGTAATACTATAAGTTGTGAAAATACTTAGTTGATGAAAAGCTACTGCAATTTTGACAACCGATATGTATTTGTGTCCTTTTGTCACTTTTGCTAAGGCATCATGCACACGACTGTTTCCAATTTGTGGACCGCAAAATATGGATCCTAGTGGATTCTGTGTGCTGTCCATTTTTTTTTTTGCAAACATTGCAAACATACACTAGAATAGGTGAGATGGAACAGACAAACGGATCTGCAAAAAAAAACTGATGTGTGCATGGCCCCATAGAAATTAATGGTTCAGTATGGTATCGGCAAAAAAATATATACATGGCAGGAGGAGGAAAGCAGTACACAACAATCTTAAGTGTGCCTACGGCTGCAGCATTACAATAGGGATCAGTAAGTAATGCAAAAATATTTTTTTAATGGAAAGTAGTTGAATAAAAATATACATGTGATTTAGGAAAGTGTAAAAGACAGGACATGGGGTATCAATTACTTGATTTATTTGACTACCCTATAATAGATTGCATCGCAGTACTTGTGTATTTAGTTATAAAAACAGCAAAGAAAACGCTGAACTTGCCCGGCAAAATATAATTCCTCACATTGAAAGTTTTGAGATAAAAAAAATTTTGAATTGTGGAAGCAATTATGTCATCTATCTACTCCAATGTACATGTAATCGTCAATATGTGGGCCGTACCACTCAAACCCTTAGAAATAGGATTAACAAACATAGGTTCAATGTTAAGAGTGGCTTCACCAAACATAGTGTATCTCGTCATTGCGCCATAGAACACAAGTGTAATTTTGATGCTATTACTGTCACCCCCATGTAGATATATCTAATAGGTTCATTAGACTGAAACAAAGGGAAAACTTCTGGATCTACAAATTGGGGACGTTATATCCAAATGGCCTCAATGATATCACAGAGTCTGCATTGGACTAATAGCATTATGGCATTCATTTATTAATTTTTTTCTATTTATTATGATTATTGTGGTTATTTTTGCATATTATTAACATTATTACTCTAGTTTTCCATTCATTTCCAAATGTCAATAATGTGTTTTGGATCTATCGATCTAGTAATCGCTTCATCAGCATGTATTTTATTATATTTTATTATATACATATTAATCAATTACCTTTTCTGTCATCACGCAAACATTTATCTTCTCATGACATCTAGTACTTGTACAGTATCTAATTAACTACGACATGTCTTCACTTACCGATTTGTGTCTCTTCTTGTCACCTCTGCATCATCTGTTCAGCGCTGCGAGATGGTGCGTATCATTATGCGTTCCATTGTTGGGTTGGACCGTCCCGGCCACCGTATTTACTAACTAGCGGTCGCTATAACTACGGTCACTATTATTTTTTCTTTTTTTGAACTATGGACCCTCCCGATGTATACATTTTTTCTTATTTATACGCTTAAAACTTTTTTCCCTTTATTACCAAATACTACCTATTACGTTTTTCAACTCATTTCTCTCCTTTGTTTATAAAATATAAAAATATAATGATACTATGGCTCAGTTTTCCCTTTCTTCCCTCTGTGCTCTTTCCCAGCGCCTCGCGTCCATTTCTCGCGTTTGCGGTCCACCATGCGTTCCACTGTTATTTTGACCTCGCCTGCTACCGTATTGTTTGTGATCTCCTTGACAACGAACGTCCCTATCTGTTTTTGTGTACATTATCATTGCTTATATCTGCATTTATTAGATCCAACTTATATTACATTTAACTTTCATATCATGTTGTTATGTAATTCTATTATGAACATTTTTGAATCCTCTGCTCCTATAATTATTTTCCCTCGATGAACGTTGTGAAATTCCTGTCTTTCATTATTTTTTTAACTATTTCAATTTTACTATTTATACAACCTTCCATCCTTTGGATCATTTTAGCCATGCCAATGATATTAATAATCACAGTTATTAAGTCCTTTTAGCAATGTGTTTATGTTGAACTCTGACCTGCCGTTTTGGCGGTTTTTTGACCAGGAGGCTGATCTGAATTTGGCCCAATCAAGATTTCATCAACTCTGTATTTATACGTGCTTACTTACTGTCTTTGTGACTCGCCTGATGAAGACGCCGGTCCGGCGTTGAAACGCGTAGCATCTGTTCTACTACTGTTCAATAAATTATTATTATTTAATTCACCAAGCAGCGCCTTAAAATCCAGTTTTTTACAATTTTTTATCAATACTATTTGGCATCTCCATGGGAGTTTTGCGTTGGGATCGGCAGCAGCTTTACATTGCAATTACATGCCAGTAACTTGCATCCTCCTAGGTGAGCATTTATGTTCATTTCTGCTCATTTATATTACAAATTGATTCGCACATGTGGCGCCGTGTCCTTTTTTACTTTGTTTTAGTACAATAGGTACATGGGATGGGTGGACTTGTCAGATCAAGTCCTGAAGCCCTACAGCGCCATGCAGTGTGGTATAAGAAGCTGGCCGTGCACATCATACAGATGGCATTACACAATGTGTACGTGCTACATCGATGTGCAGGCCAGATGGGAACTTTCCTGGAATTTCAAGAGGTGGTTATCAAGAACCTAATCTTTAGGGACCAAGAAGGGAAGGCACCCAGTACTTCTGGAAGCCAGATCACACGCATAGTGCCAGGGCAACACTTTCCAGGAGAAGTTCCCCAAACTGGCAAGAAGGGAAAAAGTCAAAAGAGGTGCAAAGTCTGCTATAAGAGGGGGATAAGGAAGGACACAATTTACCAATGTGACACGTGTCCCGAAAAACCGGGGCTCTGTATGAAAGAGTGTTTTAAAATTTATCATACATCCCTTGATTTTTAATTTACCCCAGTTTTACTTACCCTGATGCACTCCGCACAGCTTATCCCCCTCATCTTTCCCTTCTGAGCCCTGCTGTGTGCCCAGGCAGCTGTTAACAGCCACATTGAGGGTATTGCCATACCCGGGAGAACCCACATTACAGTTTATGGGGTTTATGTCTCCGGTCAAAATGCTCACTACACCTCTAGATGAATGCCTTACGGGGTGTAGTTTTTAAAACGGGCTCACTTCTCTGGGGTTTTAACTGTACTGGTACCTCAGGGTCTTCTGCATACATGACTTAGCACCAGAAAATCCCCAGTGGGCCAAATGGTGGTCCGTTTCTTCTGAGCCTTCCCATGGGCCCAAACGGCAGTTTATCACCACAAATGGGATATTGACGCACTCAGGACAAATTGGGCAACAAAATGGGGTCTTTTATTCCTTGTGAAAATTTGAAATTTTGAGCCAAAACTACATCTCATTGGAAAAATGTTTTATTTTTTTTCATTTACAGCCCAATTCAAATAAATTCTGTGAAAAAACTGTGGGGTCTAAATGGTCATAACACCCATAAATGAATTCCTTGAGGGTTGTAGTTTCCAAAATGGGGTCACTTCTGGTGGGTTTCCATTGCTTTGATACCTCTGGGGCTCTGCAAATGCGACATGGCACCCGAAAACCAATCCAGCAAAATCTGGACTCCGAAGAACACATAGCGCACCTTTCCTTCTGAGCCCTCCCATGGGCCCAAACAGCATTTTATTGCCACAAATGGGGTATCGCTGCACTGAGGAGAAATTGGGTAACAAAATGGTGTATTTTGTTCCCTGTGAAAATAAGAAATTTGAATGAAAAATTACATTTTATTGGAAATTTTTTTTATTTCCGAGTTCAATTCAAATACATGCTGTGTAAAAACTGTGCGGTCAAAATGGTAACAACAACCATAAATCAATTCCTTGAGGGTTGTAGTTTCCAAAATGTCACTTTTGGGGGATTCCTACTGTTTTGGCACCTCAACACCTCTTCAAATCTAGCATGCTGCCTAAAATATATTCTAATAAAAAAGAGGCCCCAAAATGCACTAGGTGCTTCTTTGCTTCTGGGGCTTGTGTTTTAGTCCACAAGCACACTAAAGGCATATGTGGGACATTTCTAAAAACGGCAGAATCTGGACAATACATACACTACCGTTCAAAAGTTTGGGGTCACCCAGACAATTTCGTGTTTTCCATGAAAACTCACACTTATATTTATCAAATGAGTTGCAAAATGACTAGAAAATATAGTCAAGACATTGACAAGGTTAGAAATAATGATTTTTATTTGAAATAATAATTTTCTCCTTCAAACTTTGCTTTCGTCAAAGAATGCTCCATTTGCAGCAATTTCAGCATTGCAGGCCTTTGGCATTCTAGCTGTTAATTTGCTGAGGTAATCGGGAGAAATTTCACCCCATGCTTCCAGAAGCCCCTCCCACAAGTTGGATTGGCTTGATGGGCACTTCTTGCGTACCATACGGTCAAGCTGCTCCCACAACAGCTCTATGGGGTTGAGATCTGGTGACTGCGCTGGCCACTCCATTACAGATAGAATACCAGCTGCCTGCTTCTTCCCTAAATAGTTCTTTCATAATTTGGAGATGTGCTTTGGGTCATTGTCCTGTTGTAGGATGAAATTGGCTCCAATCAAGCGCTGTCCACAGAGTCTGGCATGGTGTTGCAAAATGGAGTGATAGCCTTCCTTATTCAAAATCCCTTTTACCTTGTACAAATCTCCCACTTTACCAGCACCAAAGCAACCCCAGACCATCAAATTACCTCCACCATGCTTGACAGATGGCGTCAGGCACTCTTCCAGCATCTTTTCAGTTGTTCTGCGTCTCACAAATGTTCTTCTGTGTGATCCAAAAACCTCAAACTTCGATTCGTCTGTCCATAACACTTTTTTCCAATCTTCCTCTGTCCAATGTCTGTGTGCTTTTTCCCATATTAATCTTTTCCTTTTATTAGCCAGTCTCAGATATGGCTTTTTCTTTGCCACTCTGCCCTGAAGGCCAGCATCCCGGGGTCGCCTCTTCACTGTAGACGTTGACACTGGCGTTTTGCGGGTACTATTTAATGAAGCTGCCAGTTGCGGACCTGTGAGGCGTCTATTTCTCAAACTAGAGACTCTAATGTACTTGTCTTGTTGCTCAGTTGTGCAGCGGGGCCTCCCACTTCTCTTTCTACTCTGGTTAGAGCCTGTTTGTGCTGTCCTCTGAAGGGAGTAGTACACACCGTTGTAGGAAATCTTCAGTTTCTTGGCAATTTCTTGCATGTAATAGCCTTCATTTCTAAGAACAAGTATAGACTGTCGAGTTTCACATGAAAGCTCTCTTTTTCTAGCCATTTGGAAAGTTTAATCAAACCCACAAACGTAATGCTCCAGATTCTCAACTAGCTCAAAGGAAAGTCAGTTTTATAGCTCCTCTAAACAGCAAAACTGTTTACAGCGGTGCTAACATAATTGCACAAGGGTTTTCAAGTGTTTTCTAATCATCCATTAGCCTTCTAACACAGCAAACACAATGTACCATTAGAACACTGGAGTGATGGTTGCTGGAAATGGGCCTCTATACACCTATGTAGATATTGCATTAAAAACCAGACGTTTGCAGCTAGAATAGTCATTTAGCACATTAACAATGTATAGAGTGTATTTCTGATTAATTTAATGTTATCTTCTTTGTCAAAAACTGTGCTTTTCTTTCAAAAATAAGGAAATTTCTAGGTGACCCTAAACTTTTGAACGGTAGTGTATTTAGTAGTGTTTCTCTGGTAAAACCTTCTGTGTTATAGAAAAAAATTGAATAAAATTGAAATTCAGCAAGAAAAATGAAATTTGCAAATTTCACCTCGATTTTGCTTTAATTCCTGTGAAATGCATAAACGGTTAAAAAAAACTTTCTAAATGCTGTTTTGAATACTTTCAGGGGTCTAGTTTTTAAAATGGTGTGTTTTATGGGTTTCTAATACATTGGCCCCTCAAAGCCACTTCAGAACTGAACAGGTACCTAAAAAAAAAGGCTTTTGAAATTTTCTTAAAAATAATAGAAATTGCTGTTTATGTTCTAAGCCTTGTAACGTCCAAGAAAAATAAAAGAATGTTCAAAAAACGATGCCAATCTAAAGTAGACATATGAGAAATGTGAACTAGTAACTATTTTGGGTGGTATAACCATCTGTTTTAAAAGCAGATGCATTTAAATTCAGAAAAATTCTATTTTTTCTAAATTTTCTCTAAATTTTGCAATTTTTCACAAATAAACACTGAATATATCGACCAAATTTTACGACTAACATAAAGCTTAATGTCTCATGAAAAAATAATCTCAGAATCGCTTGGATAGGTTTGAGCATTCCAAAGTTATTACCACATAAAGTGAAATATGTCAGATTTGAAAAATGGGCTCTGAGCCTTAAGGCCCAAACTAGGCTGCGTCCTTAAGGGGTTAATTTGGAATAAACTAGAGCGGAGATTGCGAGCCAGGCCCTCTCATCCAACATCATTGTCTGACCTAACAAATGCTTTTCTGGTTGAATGGGCAAATATTCCCACAGACATACTCCAAAATGTTGTAGAAAACCTTTCCAGAAGAGGGGAAGCTGTTTTAGCTGCAATGGGGCGACCAACTTCATATTAATGCCTATGGATTTAGAATGAGATGTCATAAAAGCTCCTGTATGTGTAATGTATAGATGTCCCAATAGTTTTGTCCATATAGTGTTTTTTCAAAGTTACACGGCTTTTTATATAGAATGTATCTATCTGTATAAACTGTAAAATTGTGTTCAAAGGGGGACATACCCTTTACTGATTTATATTTTTAACCATTTTTAACCATTTACGGTTGGTGTTTTTTAAAAGTCATATTTTGACCATGTTTTTTGTTTCCTTTTGTCATAGGGAATTGCACCTAAAGTTGAGTTTTCCACTACGACGACTATCAAAGAAACGGTAAATGATTTTATTAGTTTGAACTAAAAAATCTTTTATTGTGACCACCTAACCAGTCTTAATAACATGCTTTTAATTTTGCACCGCTTTGTTGGTATAGTCCATAAAGACACAATCCCGGAGATCTTTGCAAAGCTCCCCCAATAGAAGGTCAAAAAGTCCATCAAAAAGTTACTCCAGTCCAGAGAAGAGTTACAACAGCCCTACTAGATCATCACAGTCCCGTTCTCCATCACCATATACAAGAAGGCGAATGTGTGAACTAAACAAAGACAATCAGCAGCGGCTCGCTCATTTACACTTGGGAAATTATGAATTCAAGTCTGATGCTGAGTCACGGCCTCCATTTATAGTAAGACAAGTATGTTTTCAATAGGTTAAACATAGTCATACATACTCAACACAACATGTAGTATCCTATTCAGCCAAATCCATGTTTGTTTAGTGCATTTTGTCTTCATTATGTCAGTAGTTGAGGATATATTATTAGTATGAATGTTTTTTTTGGAGACAAAAAAAATTGAGGATAAATCACACAACTGTAAACTGCTATATGGAGAATATAACAATAAAGCAATATAATATTATATAATAATATTATATAATATTTTGTATAATGGTTAAAAGACATATACTTTAAATAAAGACAATATGGTATTTTTAAAAATAAATCTGTCTCATTGTTTCGTACTCTGATAATCATTCCGCACCCAGAATATATATTTTATTACAGAAGAAATAACTAGAAAGTAATCTAATTATGTACATGGTACCTTCCAGTATCATAAAACTATTGAATCATTTGCCCTTTGTCCAGAGTCACGATGAATGTGTGTACAGAAGATTTAACAATATAGTAAAGCACCTAAAAACAATATATGATAGGCATACTGTAATTTTCTGTTTGCATCAGATTTTGTCAGATTTGACGGGAAGCATAGCGTATCATGCAGAACTATTCTTCCTGTCAAAACGAGGGACACCAGAACATAACTTAACAAACCCCATAATAAGTCAATGAGCTCTGCCAGGCGTCAGTGGTATCCTACATATCGTATAGAATAAAAGTATGCAACAGTTAATGTAATCTACAACAGTTCCACCAATTTCCATAATGTCTTCTATCTGGTGACATTTGTAAACAGTACCACAGACAACACAAAAATAATACAATTAAATAAGTCCTATAGAAAGTTAAATCCTCTTTCACAAAATAACATTGTGCCAAGTTGAAGTGTTTATTAATGGCTCTTCATAGTCATGCAATAACAATTTCTAACCTTTATCCATTATTCTTAGGTCAATCATTCAAAGCCCATAGGTGAAAAAACATCCTCACAGCTTCAATCTCCCAAATCCAGGCATCATCCAAATAGTAAGAATTCTCTTAGAAGAGGTAATTAATTAGTAAGGAAGCATAATTAATATTGCATGAAATATTATTGGTGGTTTCTATTTCATTACAATTCTTAGATTGCACAATGGTTTTTGCTACATATTTTGACCTTTCAATTAATCCAATTACATTTGATTTTACATTTGACATTTAAAGTTTTGCAACATTGAGAAATACAATTAGAAAAACTTATCAGTATTGTGTATTTGTATTTTTTTACAGCATTAACATTTGACAACCTGCACTGTGATACATCCATTGGAAAGGTGGGTTTATTCAAGGAAATAACATTTTGGTGGATGCTTATGATTATGTCAGAATTTATTTGTTTTCAGTTTTGTAGATACTTAGAAGTACTGCTTATTATATTGTAGAGCTATTGTTTCAAAACATTATCCTTCTCACCTCTATATGATTCCTGCTTTTGAAAAAAAATGACACATAAGAATAAAACTTCGATTTTTCCAGGATTAGAAAAAACATATTTTTCCCAGAAATAGTGCCATATCTGTCCATGCAGTACTACAGCCCACCAACATTTACTTGAATAGGGATGAAGCACTATACCAGATACAGCCCACAGACAAGAGTGGCGCTATTTCTGAAAGAAAAAGCAGATACTATTTATTATCCTTCCATTTTAAAGAGGACCTGTCACCTCTCCTTACATGTCTGTTTTAGTAATTTATTGTATTCCCTATGAAATAACAATTCTGGAGCATCTTTTCTTAGAGCTCTATGTTGTGCTGTGTCTTTGTTTTTCCTCCTAGAAATGTATGAATAAATTGACAACAGGTTGAGAAAGATGAGCGAAACTCTCAAGTTTGGTTTTCGATTCGTCCGATTTGGATCAAAGTTTAGTTTCGAGCCAAATAAATTTGTTCCAAATTGAACTAGCAAATAGTCTAAAGAGGGGTGTATGACATTATAGGGGCTTCTAGTATTCCATCCCACCCATTTCTAGATCGCTAACGCAAACACAGCCCTAGTCATGTCAAAGTGATAGCAACATACAGTGGAGGAAATAAGTATTTGATCCCTTGCTGATTTTGTAAGTTTGCCCACAGTCAAAGTCATGAGCAGTCTAGAATTTTTAGGCTAGGTTAATTTTACCAGTGAGAGATAGATTATATATATAAAAAAAAAAAAAAGAAAATCACATTGTCAAAATGATATATATTTATTTGCATTGTGCACAGAGAAATAAGTATTTGATCCCCTACCAACCATTAAGAGTTCAGCCTCCTCCAGACCAGTTACACGCTCCAAATCAACTTGGTGCCTGCATTAAAGACAACTGTCTTACATGGTCACCTGTATAAAAGACTCCTGTCCACAGACTCAATTAATCAGTCTGACTCTAACCTCTACAACATGGGCAAGACCAAAGAGCTTTTTAAGGATGTCAGGGACAAGATCATAGACCTGCACAAGGCTGGAATGGGCTACAAAACCATAAGTAAGACGCTGGGTGAGAAGGAGACAACTGTTGGTGCAATAGTAAGAAAATGGAAGACATACAAAATGACTGTCAATCGACATCGATCTGGGGCTCCATGCAAAATCTCACCTCGTGGGGTATGCTTGATCCTGAGGAAGGTGAGAGCTCAGCTGAAAACTACACGGGGGGAACTTGTTAATGATCTCAAGGCAGCTGGGACCACAGTCACCAAGAAAACCATTGGTAACACATTACGCCGTAATGGATTAAAATCCTGCAGTGCCCGCAAGGTCCCCCTGCTCAAGAAGGCACATGTACAGGCCCGTCTGAAGTTTGCAAATGAACATCTGGATGATTCTGAGAGTGATTGGGAGAAGGTGCTGTGGTCGGATGAGACTAAAATTGAGCTCTTTGGCATTAACTCAACTCGCCGTTTTTGGAGGAAGAGAAATGCTGCCTATGACCCAAAGAACACCGTGCCCACTGTCAAGCATGGAGGTGGAAACATTATGTTTTGGGGGTGTTTCTCTGCTAAGGGCACAGGACTACTTCACCGCATCAATGGGAGAATGGATTGAGCCATGTACCGTCAAATCCTGAGTGACAACCTCCTTCCCTCCACCAGGACATTAAAAATGGCTCGTGGCTGGGTCTTCCAGCACGACAATTACCCGAAACATACAGCCAAGGCAACAAAGGAGTGGCTCAAAAAGAAGCACATTAAGGTCATGGAGTGGCCTAGCCAGTCTCCAGACCTTAATCCCATCGAAAACTTATGGAGGGAGCTGAAGATCCGAGTTGCCAAGCGACAGCCTAAAAATATTAATGATTTACAGATGATCTGCAAAGAGGAGTGGGCCAAAATTCCATCTAAAATGTGTGCAAACCTCATCATCAACTACAAAAAACGTCTGACTGCTGTGCTTGCCAACAAGGGTTTTGCCACCAAGTATTAAGTCTTGTTTGCCAAAGGGATCAAATACTTATTTCTCTGTGCACAATGCAAATAAATATATATAATTTTGACAATGTGATATTTTTTTTTTTTTTTTAATATAATCTATCTCTCACTGGTAAAATTAACCTAGCCTAAAAATTCTAGACTGTTCATGTCTTTGACTGTGGGCAAACTTACAAAATAAGCAAGGGATCAAATACTTATTTCCTCCACTGTATATGACTATGAGTAAACGGATGGTAGCCGCTGGTAACAAACAGCCTGTTTAGGGCATGCCCCCACATGGCGGAATTCCTCCGCAACTGTCCGCATCAATGCCGCACCTAATCCGGGTTGCGGATTACGGCTGCGGATCTGCCCAAAATGTGCAGTAAATTGATGCGGACTGCGGGAAAAGTGCTTCCCTTCTCTCTATCAGTGCAGGATAGAGAGAAGGGACAGCACTTTCCCTAGTGAAAGTAAACGACTTTCATACTTACCGGCCGTTGTCTTGGTGACGCGTCCCCCTTTCGGCATCCAGCCCTACCTCCCTGGATGACGCGGCAGTCCATGTGACCGCTGCAGCCTGTAATTGGCTGCAGCCGTCACTTACACTGAAACGTCATCCTGGGAAGCCGGACTGGAGACAGAAGCAGGGAGTTCTCGGTAAGTATGAACTTCTATTTTTTTACAGGTTGCTGTATATTGGGATCGGTAGTCACTGTCCAGGGTGCAGAAACAGTTACTGCCGATCGCTTAACTCTTTCAGCACCCTGGACAGTGACTATTTACTGACGTCTCCTAGCAACGCTCCCGTAATTCCGGGAGCCCCATTGACTTCCTCAGTCTGGCTGTAGACCTAGAAATACATAGGTCCAGCCAGAATGAAGAAATGTCATGTTAAAAAAGCAAGACACATCCGCAGCACACATAACATGTGCATGACAGCTGCGGACTTCATTGCGGAATTTAGAATCTCCATTGAAGTCAATGGAGAAATTCCGCCATGAGTCCGCAACCAGTCCCCCACTGCTCCGCAACAGACAGAGCATGCTGCGGACACCAAATTCCGCTCCGCAGCCTATGCTCCGCAGCGGAATTTTACTCAACGTCTAAACGAACACTTCTAAATTAAAGTGGAAGTCAATGGAGAAACGGCTCCGCTGCGGATTAACGCTGCGGAGTGTCCGCAGCGGAATTCAAGTGCAATTCCGCCACGTGTGAACCCAGCCTTAGACACACACTGCACTGTTGGATTTTTGACGTGTTTTTTATATGAAAAAGCACTCCAAAATGTATCCCTGTTTGGGGGAGAAGCACATGGCGGTGGTATTAAAAAAAAGCACTGGCTTTTCCAAGCACTCAGAAAATTATCCCTTTTTGGGAGTTGCAAATGCAACAAGTTTGGTGTTATTTTAAAGAAACATTTTGTGGTAATACGCCTGATTGTGGTTGAAAAATGAAGAATAAGTGGCTTTTATTTTATTACAAAACCCATACAAAAAAATTACCCCTTTAGGTGGGCACTGGTTTTGGAAGAAGTAATTGATTTTTTTGTTTGGGTTTTTATGGGGTGGCGCTGGCAGAGGTAGTTGAGCATTAACTAGGTGAGGACTGTGAGCGGACCGGGGCCTCCTGGGCAGACATGCAGCCAACAGGTGTTTTCTCAGCAAAAACTGTGGCAAGCTGGTTTGTGAGCTTCTCTTAATAGTACTCCAATTTTGCCTCCCATTGGGAAGCAGGGAATAACTCCCCCATTTTGCCTTTATAGCAAGTTTCTAGATGCATGGCTATTTAATAGTCATCCCTACGCTTGAAGTTAATGATACGCTTTTCTTGATAAGCAAGAAAGCATGCAGCTTGTCATGATCTCCAGCGTGTGTGTCACGTTGGGTACGTGAACCCACTGGGCCGTACCGCCTTGTCGGTATGGCAGCTGGCCAACAGTACGCAGGTCACAGTCTATAGTTCGTATAGTGTACCTGTGGCAGCTCGGACAGCAGCAAGACAGGCTCGGCTGGGACTAGGCAGCAGGCAGACTTCAGGCATGGTGTAGCAGGACAGGCGTGGTATACAGCACAGCACGACTACAGCTCAGCACGGCACTTGACCAGGATAGCACGGGATACAGGATACAGGAACGGGGAACACTGGGAACTGGAAAACACTAGGAGACCATTTTCTTAGACAAACTTTGGATACGGCAACAACGCTCAGGCATGGGAGGAAGGGACTGGGCCCTTCTTATAGTCCATTGTACTCATGGGCTAATTTTGACATTAACTCAGGTGCGCACACTGGCCCTTTATGGGCGGGTATGAGCGTGCGCGCGTACCCTACAGGACCCGACCGAGGTAAGCGGTAGTGAGCGCTGGCGTCTCCTGAGGAGGAGACTGGGGCCAGAGCTTGTAGACCCATGACTACGGCCGTCAGGAGGTGAGTGAGCCTGACGGCCCGCGGCCATGGTCATGACAGTGTGCAAGAACCCAGGGGCCTGCTATGGTTGGTCTTGGTCAGCGGCATCGTCGTCATCATCATCATTGCCCAAAGAATAAGGTTTAGCCTCGTCCCCTGGCTGTGAAATATCAATGCCCCTCTCTACATCCACATCAAACTCCGCCTCCTCTTCCTCCTCAAGTCGAAGACCCAGACCAAGTTCCTCATCCTCCTCCATTTCCTCCAGCACGATACTCTGTCTGTGCAGATCACCAACAGCCACAGGGCGGCGACCAAGATGTGGAAGCTGTTGTTGTTCTTCCTCCAACCCTTGTTTCAACAGTGTGAGCGTTTCCTCTCAATATACGTAAGGGGAATTACATCACTGAGGCTGCAGTGGCTCCTACTGACAAACTGTGTGGCCTCCTTGTAGGGCCTCAGGAGGTAACACATTTCCCTAATGAGCCTCCAATGGCAGATTTAAAAAAAAAAACAACATATTGCACCTGTGGTCTGCTGCAGGCGGTCCATCGTGTGCAAGGTGGAATTCGATCGAGTTAGAACGTCACAGACAAGGCGGTGCAAAGGCAGACCAGTCTGTCACTTCAAATCCATGAGGGCCTTCTTAGTTTAGATAAGAAATCCTGAAATGCGCCCACACTTTCCTGGCCATGAGCAGCACCTCCTTCAAGCCACTATACCTGTTTATTACACATCGCACCACCAGATTTATGACATGCGCCATGCAGGGACAATTTGTTATTCTACCCAACTGCAGTGCAGCACAACGTTGGTGCCATTGTCGCTGGCAGCACTGCCCAGTTGGAGTTCGAGGGGAGACATCCAGCCGGACATTTGCTCTCGGATACAGCAGAGCAACTCATACGCTGTGTGGCTTCTCTCGCCCAGGCTCATCAGGTGTAAGACATCATGGCAGCGCTTACACCCATGAAATGAGGCAGGGGGAGTGGAGTAAACACTCTGCCCTTTTGTTGTTGGGTGTGTGACGTCTTCATCTATTTCCACTGAGAAGGAACTGGAGGAGGAGGATAGGCTCTTCCTGGTGTCAGAAGACTTACACAGCCGTGGAGGCATCACTAGCAGCTGGCCTTTTTGCCTTTGTGGACGGTTGCCAATGCCACTCAAAATGTTGACCCAATGGGCCATGAAAGCCATGTATTGTCCCTGCTCAAAACTGCTGCTCCACTTGTCGATGGTGGTGGGCACGTTGTTCTAGTTGTGGATGTGGTATGGCTACAAGAAAGACCACAGGGAGGAGGAAGAGTTCGAAGGTCTTACTCACTTTGCTTGCCAGTGCCACCCCTGCTAATTCTATTTTGCCAAATGAGCTGGTGATGCCTTTTCATGTGACTATGGAGAGATGTACTTCCTAAATTTGTACCATAACGGCCGCGGCTAATTTTCTGCATGCAGATCTTGCACACTGCGATGGATTTGTCAAAATGAAAAATTCCCACATGGCAGATGACCGCACGGAGACGCCACCACCAGCAACGTTGGAAACATGTCTGCCAGTGCCACCACCATCACCACCCGAACTAATATTCAACCAAAAGTGAAGCTTATTACAGCACATTTATTTGATTAAATGAATGAATAATCATATTTTTGGAATGAAAAATGTAATAAATCTGTTTTTCCGTAGTAGTTTACTGAAATCTATATACTAAATGTGTTGCACAGGACTTCCTGGACATAGTAGACCTCGACATGGAACCATCTCTGGATGCCCCTTTCACTTCCAGTGCCTATTCCTTGCAGGATTTAAGAGCAAGTCCAGTTCTCAGTGGATCTATAAGAGAAAGGTCTGCATACACATTACACTGTATTATTGTATACCATCTTATTATCAATATTAAATACCTCAAAAGTTGTAATTTTCATTGTGAACTAAACTTAAATATATCAAAATATAAAAACTCAATATACTGTATAAAACAACAATAACGGCACGTTCAGACGTGGCGGAATTTTTCCACTGCAAATGTTGGTGCAGATTTGGGGCAATTACGAAACGAATCTGCACCAACATTTGCATATTTGACAGGTAATTCAGACGTTGCGGATATCACAGCGGACTTGCCACAGATTTCAGGTTTTGCATTGCAAAGGCTGAAATATGCAGTGAAATTTCGCTTCTTCTCCGCAACAGACAGTGCATGCTGCGGAGGGAAAATTCTGCACTGCAGCCTGATTTCCGTACAGGTATTTTCTGCAACGTCTGAACTAACTTTCCTAAAAATGTATAGAAACAAATGCAAAAAACGGCCGCTGGAGAATTCCGCTGCGGACTGTCCGCAGCGGAATTCAACAGCAATTCCGCCACGTGTGAATGTGCCCTAATTCAACGAGAATATATTTATTTCCATGACACAGATTTTCCAAGGCCTGAATATGTGTCATGCCTCCTCCTGTCATGCTATACCTAAACATATCTCCCAGGGTAGTAAAAATGTAAAATGGAATTTGGGAATGATTCATTATGTGACCTTACTAAATTAAAAAATAAGCAATATAGCCATTCTGATTGTAAACTTTTAGTATTTCACAGGGAGGTCACTAATGTAAAATTATATAATAGCTGCAGTTTTTCTTTCATGAACTTGATATACTGTTTATTCCAGCACAAATGATGGAAAGGCTATGTGTCATGTGATAATGTTTAATATGTTTCCCTTTTTTATGCGCATGTTCTATATTTAGGCTGAGATCTGAGAATAACACCTGGGAATCAATACACAATCGAGTGCGTAATCTATTATCCACACATAGTGCAAAGCAAAGACTATCTTTTGTGAGTATCAAGCTGTACATCGATGATATGACACTTTTCTAGAAGTGGCATTGTGCATATTAACCCCTTAAGGACGCAGCCTAGTTTTGGCCTTAAGGCTCAGAGCCCATTTTTCAAATCTGACATATTTCACTTTATGTGGTAATAACGTGGGAATGCTTAAACCTACCCAAGCGATTCTAAGATTGTTTTCTCGTGACACATTGGGCTTCATGTTCGTGGTAAAATTTGGTCGATATATTCAGTGGTTATTGGTGAAAAATTGCAAAATGTAGAGAAAATTTTGAAAAAATTGCATTTTTCAGAATTTAAATGCATCTGCTTGTAAAACAGACGGTTATACCACCCACAATAGTCACTAGTTCACATTTCCCATATGTCTACTTTAGATTGGCATCGTTTTTTGAACATTCTTTTATTTTTCTTGGACGTTACAAGGCTTAGAACATAAACAGCAATTTCTCATATTTTTAAGAAAATGTCAAATGCCTTTTTTTTAAGGTACCTGTTCAGTTCTGAAGTGGCTTTGAGGGGCCTATGTATTAGAAACCCTGATAAAACACCCCATTTTAAAAACGAGACCCCTCAAAGTATTCAAAACAGCATTTAGAAAGTTTTTTAACCCTTCAGGCATTTCACAGGAATTAAAGCAAAGTGGAGGTGAACTTTGCAAATTTCATTTTTCTTGCGGAATTTCAATTTTATTCATTTTTTTTTCTGTAACACAGAAGGTTTTACCAGAGAAATACTGCTAAATATGTATTGTCCAGATTCTGCAGTTTTTAGAAATGTCCCACATGTGGCTCTAGTGCGCTCGTGGACTAAAACACAAGCCCTAGAAGCAAAGAAGCACCTAGTGCATTTTGAGGCCTCTTTTTTTATTAGAATATATTTTAGGCAGCATGCCAGGTTTGAAGAGGTGTTGAGGTGCCAAAACAGTAGGAATCCCCCAATAGTGACCCCATTTTGGAAACTACACCCCTCAAGGAATTCATTTATGGTGGTTGTTACCATTTTGACCGCACAGCTTTTTCACAGCACGTATTTGAATTGGGCTGTGAAATGAAAAAAATGACATTTTTTCCAATAAAATGTCATTTGTGATCAAAATTTCTTATTTTCACAGGGAACAAAATACCCCATTTGGTTGCCCAATTTGTCCTTAGTGTGGCAATACCCCATTTGTGGTGATAAACTGCCGTTTGGGCCCATGGGAGGGCTCAGAAGGAAAGGAGCGCTATATGTTTGTTGGAGTCCAGATTTTGCTGGATTGGTTTTCGGCTGCCATGTCGCATTTGCAGAGCCCCAGAGCTATCAAAGCAATAGAAACCAATCACAAATGACCTCATTTTGGAAACTACACCCCTCAAGGAATTCATTTATGGGTGTTGTGACTATTTTGACCCCATAGTTTTTTCACAGAACTAATTTGAATTGGGCTGGGAATGAAAACAAAATTATTTTTTTCAAATAATATGTAGTTTTGGCTGAAAATTTCTTATTTTCACAAGAAACAAAATACCCCATTCTGTTGCGCAATTTGTTCTGAGGGCCGCAATACCCCATTTGTTGTGATAAACTGCCGTTTGGGCCCATGGGAGGGCTCAGAAGGAAAGGACCACCATTTGGCCTACTGGGGATTTTCTAGTGCGAAGTCATGTATGCAGAAGCACCTGAGGTACCAGTACAGTTGAAACCCGCAAGAAGTGACCCCGTTTTAAAAACTACACCCTTAAGGCATTCATCTAGAGGTGTAGTGAGCATTTTGACCGGAGACCTACACCCCATAAACTGTAATGTGGGTTCTCCCGGGTATGGCAATACCCTACATGTGGCTGTTATCAGCTGCCTGGGCACATGGCAGGGCTCAGAAGGGAAAGATGAGGGGGATAAGCTGTGCGGAGTGCATCAGGGTAAGTAAAATTGGGGTAAATTATAAACCAAGGGATGTATGATAAATTTTAAAACACTCTTTCATACAGAGCTCTGGTTATTCGGGACACGTGTCACATTAATATATTGTGTCATCCCTTATCGCCCTCTTATAGCAGACTTTGCACCTCTTTTGACTTTTTCCCTTCTTGCCAGTTTGGGGAACTTCTCCTGGAAAGTGTTGCCGCCCTGGTACGATGCGTGTGGCCCCGCTTCCAGAAGTACTGGGTGCCCCCCCTTCTTGGTCCCTAAAGATTAGGTTCTTGATAATCACCTCTTGAAATTCCAGGAAAGTTCCCATCTGGCCTGCACATCGACGTAGCACGTACGCATTGTACAAAGCCATCTGTATGATGTGCATGGCCAGCTTCTTATACCACACCGCATGGCGCTGTAGGGCTTCAGGGCTTGATCTTACAAGTCCATCCCTCCCATGTACCTATTGTAGCCCAGGATGCAGTCTGGTTTGGGGGTGGCCTTTCCTTCATATAGCCTAAACCTGTAGGTATACCCTGATGCACTCTCGCAGCTTATATAGATTCACGCCATACCTTGCCCTCTTACCCGGCAGGTACTCGCGGAATTGAACCCTCCCTTTAAAATGTACTAGGGACTCATCAATAGAAATACACTTCTCGGGGGTGTATGCTTGGGAAAACCGGGCACTGGAACGGTCTAATAGGGGTCTCCGTTTATACAAACGGTCAAAACTGGGGTCATCTCGGGGTGGGCACGGCTCATTATCAGTATAATGTAAGAAGCGAAGTATTGCCTCATTTATTTATTTTTTTAGGTTCCAGTTCAGTTCTGAAGTTGCTTTGAGGGGCCCATATATTAGAAACCCCTATGAAATACCCCATTTTAGAAACTAGACCCCTCAAAGTATTCACAACAGCATTTAGAAAGTTTATTAACCCTTTAGGTGTTTCACAAAAATTTAGAGCAAAGTAGAGGTGAAATTTAAATATTTTTTTTGTCAGAAAATCCTCTTTATACCATTTTTTTTATAACACAAAAGGATTTATCAGTGAAACGCAAATTAATACGTATTGCCCAGATTCTGCAGTTTTTAGAAATATCCCACATGTGCCCCTCGGGCGGTAATGGACTGAAGCACCGGCCTCCGAAGCAAAGGAGCACCTAGTGGATTTTGAGGCCTCTTTTTTATTAGGCACCATGTCCGGTTTGAAGAGGTCTTATGGTGCCAAAACATTGGGAACCCCCCAAAAGTGACCCCAATTTGGAAACTAGACCCCTTGAGGAATCCATTGTAGTTTTCTTGGGGTGCATGCAGCTTTTTGATCAGTTTTTATTCTATTTTTAGGTGGCGCGGTGACTAAAAAACAGCAATTCTACTATTGTTTTTTTATTCTTTTTTTTTTACAGCGTTCACCGTGCGCTATAAATAAAATATTCACTTTATTCTGCGGGGCGATACGATTACCGCGATACCAGATGTTTATAGTTTTTTTTATGTCTTATGGCGTTTGCACAATAAAATACGTTTTGTAAACAATCATTCACTTTTTGTGTTACCTTATTCTAAGAGCCATAACGTTTTTATTTTTCAATCAATCAAGCCGTGCGAGGACTTATTTTTTGCGTAACGAACTGTAGTTTCGATCAGTACCATTTTTAGGTACATGCGACTTTTTGATCTCTTTTTATTCCATTTTTTGGGAGGTGAAGTGACCAAAGAATTGTGATTGTGGTACGGTTTATTATTATTTTATTTTACGGCGTTCATCGTGCGGGATAAATAACGAAATAATTTTGTAGTTCAGGCCGTTACGGACGCGGCGATACCAATTATGTATAGTTTATTTGTTTGTTTATATATTTTTATTAATAATAAATGACTGATAAGGGAAAAAGGGGGATTTTTACTTTTATTACTTTTAAATCTTTTATTTTCTTATTTTTACACATATTTTTGTAACTTTTTTTTTACTGTATTACTTTGTCCCACTAGGGGACATGAGGGCAGGAGGCCCTGATCGCAATTCTAATACACTGCACTACATGCGTAGTGCAGTGTATTAGAACTGTCAGCTACTCACTGACAGCAAGCATAGTGGGTCCTGACGTTGTCAGGACCCACTAGGCTTCCGTCTATGGCATAGCCGGACGCCATTGTTTGGTGTCCGGTTGCCATAGTCACCATCGCCGGCCGCTATCGCGTAGCAGGCCGGCGATGGCAGCTTAACCCCTAAAAAGCCGCAATCTCTATAGAACGCGGCTTTTAAGGGGTTAATCAGCGGGGACACAGCGATCGGTCCCCGCTGTAGGAGCTGTGACAGCTGCTGAACAAGACAGCAGCTTCACAGCTCCTGTATGTGTCGGGAGGACGGCCGAAACGGCCGTTACTCCCGTGACGTACTATTACGGCATGGAGCGCGAACGATACAGCTGCCATGACGTAATAGTACGTCAAGGAGCGGGAAGGGGTTAAAGAAAATTAGACAATAAAGTTAAAAATAAAACAAACCTTACAATGTATGGCTATGGTAAAAATATTCTGCAACGTAAGAACTAGAGAAATCGGCCTGTATTTGGAAAATAGGGATACACTGTACACTGGCATACACTGTAGTTTTCTGCAGCGTATTTTTACACTGCGGAAATACAAGGTACATAGACCAGGTGTGACTGCATACTAACCAATTTATACAAAATAAGTATCTGTGAGATGGTAATGCAGGTTCATAAGCTGCAAAATATCATCTCTTTTAGGGTAAGAACACACGGGGCGGCAAAGTAAGTGGCCGAAATAACGCCCCATTGCGGTGACGAATGGCCACACGATTCACAATGAAATCGTTCGTCCATTTGCCACTTCACAGGGACGTGTTCTCACCCTAACTGCAAAATTTAAGCTAGTGAAATACTACCGGTTGAGTTGGATAATTTCCCAAGACAATACAAGACAGTTGGACTTCAGAAAGGCATAAAGAAATCAGGAAACACATTTATAAATGTAACTTAATTTTACATGTACTTAGGATATATCGAAGAGTGAAGTGGATCGCGTTCTTGAGAGTTCATCAAGGAGATCACTGAACAGCAGTTTGGAAGACAAATTGTTTTAAAGAATGTAAGCATTAAATTGTATGTAATTTGATAAAAAAATAAAGATAAAAGAATGTTCATTTACAAATCACACTGATTAACCAGAAGGCCCAGAAATCTTAAACTGCATGCACTGAATTTTTTTTATCTGCAGAGCATAAAGCAGTGTGTTCATAAATTACATAATGTTAATATTTTTTCTCTGTGTGTCACATTTGTATTTTTCCTATCAATTTTAATTTTGCTATGTTTTATACATCACAAACAGTGCTGAGTGATAATAAATAATAATGAATATACTTGTGGCCTGTTGTGTTTATTAACTTGTTTCATAGACTGAAAGCGAAGGTTCACATGGATCAGATTTGCTGTGGAAAACTCGGCAGCAAATCCGACCCAGATACTGCAGCCAATTCTATCCTAGAGTCCGCACCTAATCGTGTTTGATTTGGGGCATATTTTTGGCCGGATTTGGCGCTGCGGAGAAGAAAAGGAGAGAATAGGAAATTCTTAAAAAAAACAACAAAATTACCTGCCCTGGCATTACCATAGTGACGCGTCCCTGCTCCCTGCCTGGTCTGTGTTGAGCCAGTCTCCATTAATAACGTTGCATCCCATGTGACCGCTGCAGCCCGTTATTGGTTGCAGCTGTCAGATGGGATGAAACGTCATCCCTGGATGCCGGCAGCACTGAGACCAGACAGGGAAGCAGTGAGGCATCTCTATAGGAACGCTAGGGGAGGAGAGTATGGTCTTTTTTTTTTTTTACTGAAAATAGGGCTTTTTTTATTTTCCGACTGGCGATTTTACCTGCAGATTTGCATGTTTGCCGGTGGATTCGCACGCAGCCGATTTTGTTGCCGAAATTTTTGCGACTGAAAATCCGTTCCTTTCACCTGAATGTTTTTTTTTTTCAGTAAGCACATTGATTTTTACAAGTTTTATTCAGATGCAACAAAATCTGCCGCATGTAAATCCACCCTAATAGTAATTTACCTCATGGACAGCTATATTTCAGTTGCTCTTTGATCTCAGAATACAAACAGACATTGTTACAGGGTTGGCAATCGTCCATTAATTCACAGGGAGTCTGTTTTTGTGTCTGGCATAAAAAAAATCACTGCCACGGTTTTTATCATTTAACCACTTTGTAAATCTGCGCAAAGCTCTAAAAATCCTATGTGCTAGCTGCAATGAGCTGCATGTATCCCAAATGGGTGGGGAGAAAGGGGGTTAACTGTGGAGCCAATAATATGTGAGCATGTGACTTCCTGTTCTGTGTCCCTGATGGGCAGCTCTCAGCCCACCAAAGTAATGCTGCGAGGGGCTCATAGTGGAAATTGAACTACCGTATTTGTCTGTTGCGGTAATTCTTGCCTAGGTATGCAGCAACAATGAGGTGAGTCTGTTATTGTCTATTTAGTATTTTGTGCTACCCAGCCCATCTGCCACACTGAAGAAGATTTGCCACTGTCACCTGGAGAGTTAGGGTTTATTGTTTTGTCTTGGAATTTTTGAAGCCTACGAATCTGGACGGCTTCGAGGTAGGCTAGGAGCTGGTAAAAAAAAGTGTATAGCATATGGTAGGAATAGATACAAACATTATCAGCCAGTACAATTATCAAAGTCCAGTAATATATGTTGTTACTATTTCCATTACAGACTTCTGTATTTATTGCAGTGCTAACCTTTGTAAAGGTTTTACATAAACATGGACTTAAAATTCTGTAAGCTTAGAACATACAGCATACGTTCGTTTAACCACAAGCATGTCTATACAGCAGTTTATCTATAGCCTCTACATATAAACACACGTAGTCCATGGACTAGCTTTTCATAAGGCTCTGTTTATGTTGCGTTTGGACTTTACATTTGGTGCATACATTGGGGAAATCTCTAGACGCCAAAATATAAAGTAACGATGTACACCGATCAGCCATAACATTAACCCCTTAATGACGCAGCCTAGTTGTGGCCTTAATGCCGGATTCACACAAGCGTGTTCGGTCCGTGATATACGGACCGTATTCCGGCAGTATTTCCCCAACCGAACACACTGCAGGGAGCCGGGCTCCTATCATCATAGTTATCTATGACGCTAGAAGTCCCTGCCTCGCTGCGGAAAAACTGTCCTGTACTGTAATCATGTTTTCAGTACGGGACAGTTTTCCGCAGCGATGCAGGGACTCCTTACGTCATAGATAACTATGACGATAGGAGTCCGGTTCTCTGCAGCATGTTTGGTCCGGTAAATACTGCCAGCATACGGTCTGTATATCCTGGACTGAACACACTCGTGTGAATCCGGCTGAAGGCTCAGAGCCCATTTTTCAAATCTGACATGTGTCACTTTATGTGGTAATAACTCTGGAATGGTTAGGGTATGTTCACACGCACTGTTTTCAGACGTAGTTCGGGCGTTTTACGCCTCGAATTATGCCTGAAAAAACGGCTCCATTACGCCTACAAACATCTGCCCATTGCTTTCAATGGGTTTTACGATGTTCTGTTCCCACGAGGTATTATTTTACGCGTCGCTGTCAAAAGACGGCGCGTAAAAAGACGTCCGTGTCAAAGAAGTGCATGTCACTTCTTGGGACGTTTTTGGAGCCGTTTTTCATTGACTCCATTGAAAAACAGCTTCAATAACGTCCGTAAAATACGTCGCGAAAAACGCGAGTAGTTACAAAAAGGTCTGAAAATCAGGAGCTGTTTTCAGGCGAAAACAGCTCTGTAATTTCAGACGTATTTTGCTACTGCGTGTGAACATACCCTAATACCTATCGAAGCGATTCTGAGATTGTTTTTTCGTAACACATTGGACTTTATGTTAGTGGTAAAATTTGGTCGATATATTCAGTGTTTATTTGTGAAAAATATCAAAATTTTGCGAAAATTGGGAAAAAATTTAATTTTTCTGATATTACATGTATCTGCTTGTAAGACAGATAGTAATTCCACACAAAATAGTTACTAGTTCACATTTCCCATATGTCTACTATATGTTGGCATGATTTGAACATTATTTTATTTTTCTAGGATGTTACAACGCTTAGAACATAAGAAGTAAACATTGAACATTGAAGTAAATTTCAAAATACTTTTTTTTTAGCTACCAGTTCAGTTCTGAAGTGGCTTTGAGGGGCCTATATATTAGAAACCCCCATAAAACACCCCTTTTTAATTCCTTAAGGACGTAGCCTTGTTTTGGCCTTAAGGCTCAGAGCCCATTTTTGAAATCTGACATATTTCACTTTATGTTTTAGTAACCTAGGAATGCTTAAACCTATCCAAGCGATTCTGAGATTGTTTTCTCGTGACACATTGGGCTTTATGTTAGTGGTAAAATTTGTTCGATATATTCAGTGTATAATTGTGAAAAATTGCAAATTTAGATTTTTTTTTTAAAAAATAGCATTTTTCTGAATTTAAATGCATCTGCTTGTAAAACAGATGGTTATACCCCACAAAATAGTTACTAGTTCACATTTCCCATATGTCTACTTTAGATTGGCATCGTTTTTTGAATTTTTTTTTCTTTTTCTTGGACGTTACAAGACTTAGAACATAAACAGCAATTTCTCATATTTTTAAGAAAATTTGAAAAGCCTTTTTTTTAATGTACCTGTTCAGTTCTGAAGTGGCTTTGAGGGGCCTATGTATTAGAAACCCCCATAAAACATCCCATTTTAAAGACTAGACCCCTCAAAGTATTCAAAACAGCATTTAGAGAGTTTTTTTTAAGCCTTTAGGCATTTCACAGGAATTAAAGCAAAGTGGAGGAGAAATTTGCAAATGTAATTTTTCTTGCTGGATTTCAATTTTATTCCAGAAGCTTTTACCAGAGAGACACTACTAAATATGTATTGTCCAGATTCTGCAGTCTTTAGAAATGTCCCAAATGTGGCCCTAGTGTGCTCGTGGACTAAAATACAAGCCCCAGAGGCAAAGAAGCACCTAGTGCATTTTGGGGCCTCTTTTTTATTAGAATATATTTTAGGCAGCGTGCCAGGTTTGAAGAGGTGTTGAGGTGCCAAAACAGTAGGAATCCCCCAAAAGTGAACCCATTTTGGAAACTACACCCCTCAAGAACTTCATGTATGGTGGTTGTTACCATTTTGACCACACAGTTTTTTCACAGCACGTATTTGAATTGGGCTGTGAAATTTAAAAAATGACATTTTTTCCAATAAGATGTCATTTTTGATCAAAATGTCTTATTTTCACAAGAAATAAAATACCCCATTTTGTTGCCCAATTTGTCCTGAGGGCGGCAATACCCCATTTGTGGTGATAAACTGCCGTTTGGGCCCATGGGAGAGAGCGCTATGTATTCTTTGGAGTCCAGGTTTTGCTGGATTGGTTTTCGGGTGCCATGTCGCATTTGCAGAGCCCCAGAGGTATCAAAGCAATGGAAACCCACCAGATGTGACCCCATTTTGGAAACTACACCCCTCAAGGAATTGATTTATGGTTGATGTTACCATTTTGACCGCACAGTTTTTTCACAGCACGTATTTGAATTGGGCTGTGAAATTAAAAACATTTCATTTTTTACAATAAGATGTCATTTTTTTATCAAAATTTCTAATTTTCACAGGGAACAAAATACCCCATTTTGTTGCCCAATTTGTCCTGAGTGCGGCAATACCCCATTTGTGGTGATAAACTGCCGTTTGGGCCCATGGGAGGGCTCAGAAGAAAAGGACCACCATTTTGCCTACTGGAGATTTTCTGGTGCTAAGTCATGTATGAAGAAGCCCCTGAGGTACCAGTACAGTTGAAACCCCCGAAAAGTGACCCCATTTTAAAAACTACACCCCTTAAGACATTCATCTAGAGGTGTAGTGAGCATTTTGACCCCACAGGTATTGTCTAAAAGGTAATGCGCCGCAGATGGTGCAGTATGAGATTTGCAATTTTCTATATATCTATGCCATTTCAGTGTCCAATATATTGTGCCCAGCATGCGCCACTGGAGATATACACCCCATAAACTGTAATGTGTGTTCTTCTGGGTACGGAAATACCCTACAAGTGGCTGTTATCAGCTGCCTGGGCACACAGCAGGGCTCAGAAGGGAAAGATGAGGGGGATAAGCTGTGCGGAGTGCATCAGGGTAGATTAAAAATCGAAGGGATGTATGATACATTTTAAAACACTTTCATACAGAGCCCTGGTTTTTCAGGACATTGAAATATTATGTCCTCCCTTATCCCCCTCTTATAGCAGACTTTGCACCTCTTTTGACTTTTTCCCTTCTTGCCAGTTTGGGGAACTTCTTCTGGAAAGTGTTGCCCTGGTACGATGCGTGTGGCTTCGCTTCCAGAAGTACTGGGTGCCCCCCCTTCTTGGTCCCTAAAGATTAGGTTCTTGATAATGATGTGCACGGCCAGCTTCTTATACCACACTGCATGGCGCTGTAGGGTTTTAGGACTTGATCTGACAAGTCCACCCCTCCCATGTACCTATTGTAGTCCAGAATGCAGTCTGGTTTGGGGGTCTCTGTACTGGTACCTCGTACTGGTACATGGGTACTGGTGTGACATCTCTCTTGTCTTGTACTTGACACACAATATGTTGCTGCTAGAATGTGCCCTGCGTTTGCCCAAGCAGAGTCTTAGGGAGACCTCTCAGGTTTTTTCTAGCAGTGCTGCATGCCGCAGTACTTCTGGAAGAGAGGCACTTGAAGAGCGGGACGCTGGTATAAAAATTATTATGGTGCCAAAACAGTGGAAACCCCCCAAAAGTGACCCTATTTTGGAAACTAGACCCCTTGAGGAATTCATTGCAGTTTTCTTGGGGTGAATGCGACTTTTTGATCAGTTTTTATTCTATTTTGAAGTGGCGTGGTGACTAAAAAACAGCAATTCTATTATTGTTTTTTATTGTATTTTTTTTTTACAGCGTTCACCGTGCGCTATAAATGACATATTCACTTTATTCTGCGGGGCGATACGATTACGGCGATACCATATGTTTATAGTTTTTTTTTATGTCTCATGGCGTTTGCACAATAAAATACTTTTTGTAGAAAATCATTTTCTTTTTGTGTTGCCATATTCTAAGAGCCAGTACGTTTTTATTTTTCCATCAAGAAAGCCGTGCGAGGACTTGTTTTTTGCGTAACGAACTGTTTCGATCAGTACCATTTTTAGGTACATGCGACTTTTTGATCTCTTTTTATTCCATTTTTTGGGAGGTGAAGTGACAAAAAAAATTGTAATTCTGGTATGGTTTATTGTTATTTTCTATTATGACGTTCACCGTGTGGGATAAATACCGAAATTATTTTGTAGTTCAGGCAGTTACGGATGCGGCGATACCAATTATGTATAGTTTATTTGTTTATTTATCTATTTTTATTAATAATAAAGGACTGATAAGGAAAAAAGGGGGATTTTTACTTTTATTACTTTTAAAACTTTTATTTTCTTATTTTTACACAACTTTTTTTAACTTTTATTTAAACTTTTTTACTTTGTCCCACTAGGGGACTTGATGGCAGGAGGCCCTGATCGCTATTCTAATAGACTGCACTACATGCGTAGTGCAGTGTATTAGGGTATGTTCACACGGCCTATTTACAGACGTAATTCGGGCGTTTTAACCCCCGAATTACGTCCGAAATTACGGCTTGAAAGCGTTGACAAACATCTGCCCATTGAAAGCAATGGGCTGACATTTGTCTGTTCACATGAGGCGTTTATTTACGCGTCGCTGTCAGAAGACGGTACTTAAATAGACGCCCGCGCCAAAGAAGTGTCATGTCACTTCTTCAGACGTAAATGGAGCCGTTTTCCATGGACTCCATGTGACTTTTTGATCAGTTTTTATTCTATTTTTTAAGCGGCGTGGTGACTAAAAATCAGCAATTTTACTATTGTTTTTTATTCTTTTTTTCTTACAGTGTTCACCGTGCACTATAAATGCCATATTCCATTATTTTTTATTTTTCCATCAAGAAAGCTGTTTGAGGCCTTGTTTTTTGCGTAACGAACTGTAGTTTAAATTTTTAGGTACATGCGACTTTTTGATCTCTTTTTATTCCATTTTTTGGGAGGTGAAGTGACCAAAAATTTTGATTTTGGTATTGTTTCTTATTATTATCATTTACGGCATTCACCGGGCGGGATAAATAACAAAAAACTTTTGTAGTTCAGGCCGTTACAGACACGGTGATACCAATTATGTATAGTTTATTTATTTATTTTAATAAAGGACTAATAAGGGAAAAAGAGTGATTTTTGCTTTTATTACTTTTACACTTTTATTATTTTTATGCATCTTTTTTTTACTTTTTTTTGTCCCACCATGTTACTTGAAGGCAGGAGGCCTTCATCACTATTCTAATACACTGCATTTCATGCGTAGTGCAGTGTATTAAAGCTGTCAGTTCCTCACTGACATCAAGCATAGTGGGTCCTGCCTTTGCCAGAACCCACTAGACTTCCGTAGATGGCATAGACGGAGGCCATTGTTAGGCCTCCGGTTGCCATAGAAACCATCGGTGCCCGTGATCATGTATCGGGACGTCAACTGTGTTTTAAACCCTAAGAAGCTGCGATCGGTCCCTGCTGAAGGAGCTGTGACCATTGCTGTACGAGACAGCAGTTGTCACAGCTCATGAACATGCCCGGCGGGACCGGCGCTGTGTTTAGAGCAAGACGTACCATTAGGTAATGGAGCGCAAAGATGTGCTCATCATGACCTAATAGTACGTCCAGGAGCGGGAAGGGGTTAAAGGCGGATTTCAGTCTCTAGCATTTTTCACCTATCCACTTGATAGGTGAAAACTGTTAGATCGGTCGGGATCCGACCGCTGAGACCCAGACTGATCACCAGAACAGGGGACCCTGGTCTCCCGTTCCACCCAGTCGCAAGACGTAGGATTGTGAATCGATCCGAGGTTGTGCATGCACGGTGCCGCTCCATTCAAAGTCTATGAGGCTGACGGAAACAGCTGAGCCATATTTTGCATGTGCAGCAGTGTGAATGCAGGGCTAAGTGCTACTAATGACTCTAGTTCAGGCTAGATCACGAATCTTGGGTTCAAAACAATACCATGATCGTGCTTTTAACCGCAATCTAGCCTCAATGTAATGGTCACTGCTCCCCGCTTCCGTAATCCGACCTCTCCATGACATCCTCCAGCTCATGACTAGGGCCACGTTCTTTCCCTTACCCTCCTCTGGTTGCAGCCTTCCTCACCACCGCTGTCCTCCTGCATCTCGTGCACTCCATAGTGCGCATGCACTGACCCTTCCTCCCTGAAAGGGCCACTATGTGCCAAATTCTACCCAGCTTTCCCAGGGTATAAAAATAGAGGCTTCTTTCTGGCCACTCTGCCATAAAGCCCAGATTGGTGAAGTGCTGCAGTGATGGCTGATCTTCTGTAAGTTTCTATTATCTGCACACAGGATCTTCAGAGCTTAGCAAGAGTGACCATTGGGTACTTGGTCACCTCTCTTACCAAGGCCCTTCTCCCCCGATTACTTAGTTTGATGGGGTGGCTGTCTCTAGGAAGAGTCCTGGTTGTTCCAAACTTCCACTGTGTTCTTATGAACATTCAGTGCAGCAGACATTTTTTTGTACCCTTCTCCAGATCTGTGCCTCCACACAATCCTGTCTCTGAGCTCTACAGGCAGTTGTTTCCTTCTCATGGCTTGGCTTTTTCTCTGATATGCATTGTCAGCTGTGAGACCTTACACCGTGTTTCAAATTATTATGCACATTGGATTTAAGTGTCATAAAAATTTAATTATTAGTTTTTCAATTAAACTCATGGATGGTATTGTGTCTTAGGGCTCTTTGGATCATTGTAATCAATCTCAGATACCTGTGATAATTAGTTTGTCAACCCTATTGAGAACCTTTGGAGCATCCTCAAGCAAAATATCTATGAGGGTGGGAGGCAGTTCACATCAAAACAGAACCTCTTGGAGGTTATTCTGACATCCTGCAAAGATATTCAAGCAGAAACTGTCCAAATACTCACAAATTCAATGGATGCAAGAATTGTGAAGGTGATATCAAAGAAGGGGTCCTATGTTAACATGTAACTTGGCCTGTTCAGTTTTTTTTTGATTGAAAGAGCTTTTGATTTCTGTAAATATGACCTCCTGATGCTGCAAATTCAAAAAATTACCATTTTAGTTCTCTTTACAACCTTTAAAATGTTTTGAGGTCTGTTGTGCATAATAATTTTAAACAGTGCATTTTTAGTTTTTTACTTCTAAAAAAAATCTGTTATCATTAGGAGATTTGTTCAATAAAATTTACATTATACTCCAACGGTTGATGGCTTGAAGACTATACTGACTGTCATTTGCATCGACTATTTTGGAAAATCAGCGAAAAATAACATTTGCATAATAATTTGGAATGCGGTGTATATAGAGAGTGGTGTGTCTTTCCAAATCCTGTCTGTAGGCTTGAAAAACAAGTGGTTTGTATATCAAGTGGAGTTACAAAAACCGCATTGACTTACTGTGTTGTGTGTGACAAAGTGGGGGGCCATTGTATGTGATATATGTATTGATTGCTTGCTTGCTAAAAATTCTGCAAAAGTAACATAATTTAAAACCATTTTTTCTTTGCAGCTTACTTCCTGCTGAGCAGCTGACTAGGGGGAGGGGTTAGCTGGTCCCAGGTGGTATAAATTAGGCCTCAGTACTCTGTAGAGCCTGCTCTGTGGGCTTGAAAAACAAGTGGTTTGTATATCAAGTGGAGTTACAAAAACCGGATTGACTTACTGTGTTGTGTGTGACAAAGTAGGGGGCCATTGTATGTGATATATGTATTGATTGCTTGCTTGCTAAAAATTCTGCAAAAGTGACATAATTTAAAACCATTTTTTCTTTGCAGCTTACTTCCTGCTGAGCAGCTGACTAGGGGGAGGGGTTAGCTGGTCCCAGGTGGTATAAATTAGGCCTCAGTACTCTGTAGAGCCTGCTCTGTGGGTGTAAAGGATCTGCCAGGCACTACGTCTGTGGATACTCCCAGGATTAATCAGTCGACACCTGAGGCCAGACCTCTTAGACTGACACCGGCTCCCACCAATCAGGGTGGTAGGCTCAGGAGTGGGAGAGCCTATCGCGGCCTGGTCAGTCGGAGTTAGCTCCGCCCCCTGTCCATTTATACCTGCCGTTTTCTCTTCCTCATTGCTTGTGATTCTTCTTGGTTTCCTGGCCCCACTGCTGCCTTGCTCCAGCCTGCTTCTGCCGTGCTTCTGCCTTGCTTCAGTTCCCGCTTATCCTGCTTCGCTCTGCCCCGGCTTGCTTCCTGCTCCGTGCTCTGCGTTTGTATACTCCATTACATCCTGATCCTGACTGGCTCGTTCACCACTCCGTTTCCTCACGGTGTTCCGTGGGCTACTGCCCCTTCCCTTGCTTGTTCCCTGTTTGTATCCCCTTGCACTTAGTCAGCGTAGGGATCGCCGCCAAGTTGTACCCCGTCGCCTAGGGCGGGTCGTTGCAAGTAGGCAGGGACAGGGCGGTGGGTAGATTAGGGCTCACTTGTTCCCTTCACCTCCTTCCTGCCATAACAGTGGGCTTGTAAATTAAGTGGTTTGTATATCAAGTGGAGTTACAAAAACCGGAGTTAAAAAAGGATTTAAAGTCCCAGTAAGTACACTTCTTTTCTTTTTGCATTAACAACTGTTCGCTGTTTTTTTGTAACTGGGATAATGGCCAGCAAGATTGGAGGTTTTCTTCAGTGCACAGTTTGCCATATGTATGCACCACTGGAGCCAGAGTTCCAGGGTGAATACCTCTGTGGCAGATGTGAGCATGTTGGTCACCTGGAAACTCGCATTAGAGATCTGGAGGAGCAAAATGCAACACTGAGGAAGATAGACAATCTTGAGCGAAGCATGCTGCTCACGGAGCATGCAGTTAGTGGGTTAGAACTGGAGGGTGAAGACATGGGTGAGCAGGATCAGGCAAGTAGCTGGGTTAATGTAGTTAGGGGCAGTAGAAAGGGGTCAAAGAAAAGGAAGGCCGATCCGGTTTCTGACATTCCAGGCAAAATTGCCAAGTTGGGTGATGATGCGAGGGTGTCAGTCTCAGAAATGGCAGCCCTAGTGGATACTGATCTCCCTAACAGCCGGGAGAACAGCCCAGCTAGTAGTCGGCGGGATGGTAATGCAGGTAAGCCAAGGCAATTGATAGTCGTAGGGGATTCTATAATCAGGAAGACGGATAGAATAATTTGTCGCCAAGACCACCTCAACCGAATGGTTTGCTGTCTCCCTGGTGCCAGGGTTCGGCATGTGGTGGAATGGGTGGAAAAATTGCTGGGAGGGGCTGGTGATGATCCAGCTGTCGTGGTCCATGTCGGTTCCAACGACAGAATAAATGGTAGATGGAGGAGCCTTAAGAATAATTTTAAAGAACTAGGCTACAAGCTGAAGGGAAGGACCTCCAAGTTTGTATTCTCAGGAATACTGGCTGTGCCATGTGCATCACAGGAAAGACAGCGGGAGCTCAGGGAGTTAAATGCATGGCTTAAGTCTTGGTGTAGAGGAGAAGGATTTGGGTTCCTAGAGCACTGGGCTGACTTTTCATTGGGGTACAAACTGTATTCTGCAGATGATTTGCACCTAAATGGAAGGGGGTCCGCTGTGCTGGGGGAGAGAATTCTAGCTGGGGTGGCGGAGTATTTAAACTAGGGCTGAGGAGGGAGGTCAATGTAGAAAAAAAAGGGGTAGCCAGGTTAGAGAGGGGTCAGACTATATTGGTGGGGGGAGAAACAGAATGTGGGGAGAGGACTAGACAACAGGATAAGGAGATCCTTTTGTTACAGAACAGCAGTGAAAATAAAAATGCCCAAATAATGTCAAATCACATTTCTGATAATAAAAGTGAAAAACTGAAAGGCAAGTTAAAGTGTATGTTCACAAATGCCAGAAGTCTAGCAAGCAAAATGGGGGAGCTGGAGGCCTTGGTACTGGAAGAAAATATAGATATAGTTGGTGTTGCTGAAACATGGCTGGACTCTTCACATGACTGGGCTGTAAATCTACAGGGTTTTACACTGTTTCGGAAAGACAGGACAAATAGGAAAGGTGGTGGTGTATGTCTGTATGTGAGAAGCGATATGAAGGCAAGTGTGAAAGAGACAATAGTGGGTGAAGATTGTGAGGAGGCTGAAACCTTGTGGGTGGAATTACAAAGGGAGGTAAACACTGAAAAAATTACTTTTGGTGTAATCTATAGACCCCCCAATATAACTGAGGAGATGGAAGGTCAGCTATATAAACAGATGGAGCGGGCTGCACAGGCGGGTACTGTAGTGATAATGGGAGATTTTAATTTCCGGGATATTAATTGGTGTCATGGTTCGGCTTCAACTGCAAATGGGAGACATTTCCTCAACCTGTTGCAGGAAAATTTTATGGGCCAGTTTGTGGAAGACCCAACTAGAGGTGAAGCTCTGTTGGATCTGGTCATTTCTAATAATGCAGAGCTTGTTGGGAACGTCAATGTTCGTGAAAACCTTGGTAACAGCGATCACAATATAGTTATATTTTACCTATACTGTAAAAAACAAACACAGGCTGGGAGGGCAAAAACATTTAATTTTAAGAAAGCCAATTTCCCCAGGATGAGGGCTGCAATTCAGGATATAGACTGGGAAGAACTAATGTCAAATAATGGGACAAATGATAAATGGGAGATTTTCAAATCTACTTTGGGTTATTATAGTGCAAAATTTATTCCTATAGGTAACAAGTATAAACGACTAAAATTAAATCCCACATGGCTCACACCTTCTGTAAAAAGGGCAATATATAACAAAAAAAGGGCATTTAAAAAATACAAATCTGAGGGTACATCTGCAGCCTTTGTAAAATATAAAGAGCTTAATAAAATCTGTAAAAATTTAATAAAATTAGCAAAAATACAAAATGAAAGGCAGGTGGCCAAGGATAGTAAAACAAATCCCAAAAAATTCTTCAAGTATAGAAATGCTAAAAAGCCAAGGTCTGAACATGTAGGACCCCTAGATAGTGGTAATGGGGAGTTGGTCACAGGGGATCAAGAGAAGGCAGAGTTACTAAATGGGTTCTTTAGCTCTGTATATACAACAGAAGAAAGAGCAGCTGATGTAGCCGGTGCCAGTGCTGTTAATATATCAGTTGATATAATGAATTGGATGAATGTAGATATAGTCAAAGCTAAATTAAATAAAATAAATGTGCACAAGGCCCCGGGACCAGATGGGTTACAACCTAGAATTCTTAAAGAGCTTAGTTCAGTTATTTCTGTCCCCCTTTTCATAATATTTAGAGATTCTCTAGTGACTGGTATAGTGCCAAGGGACTGGCGCAGGGCAAATGTGGTGCCTATTTTCAAAAAGGGCTCTAGGTCTTCCCTGGGCAATTATAGACCAGTAAGCTTAACATCCATCGTGGGGAAAATGTTTGAGGGGCTATTGAGGGACTATATACAGGATTATGTGACAATAAATAGCATTATAAGTGACAGCCAGCACGGTTTTACTAAGGACAGAAGTTGTCAAACTAACCTAATCTGTTTTTATGAAGAGGTGAGCAGAAGCCTAGACAGAGGGGCCGCTGTGGATATAGTGTTTTTGGACTTTGCAAAGGCATTTTACACTGTCCCCCATAGACGTCTAATGGGTAAATTAAGGACTATAGGCTTAGAAAGTATAGTTTGTAATTGGATTGAGAATTGGCTCAAGGACCTTATCCAGAGAGTTGTGGTAAATGATTCCTACTCTGAATGGTCCCCAGTAATAAGTGGTGTACCCCAGGGTTCAGTGCTGGGACCACTATTATTCAACTTATTTATTAATGATATAGAGGATGCGATTAATAGCACTATTTCTATTTTTGCAGATGACACCAAGCTATGTAATATAGTTCAGTCTATGGAAGATGTTCATGAATTGCAAACGGATTTAAATAAAGTGTTTGGGCATCCACTTGGCAGATGAAGTTTAATGTAGATAAATGTAAAGTTATGCATCTGGGTACGAACAACCTGCATGCATCATATGTCCTAGGGGGAGCTACACTGGGGGAGTCACTTGTTGAGAAGGATCTGGGTGTACTTGTAAATCATAAACTAAATAACAGCATGCAATGTCAATCAGCAGCTTCAGAGGCCAGCAAGATATTGTCGTGTATTAAAAGAGGCATGGTCTCGCGGGACAGGGATGTAATATTGCCACTTTACAAAGCATTAGTGAGGCCTCATCTAGAATATGCAGTTCAGTTCTGGGCTCCAGTTCATAGAAAGGATGCCCTGGAGTTGGAAAAAATACAAAGAAGAGCAACGAAGCTAATTAGGGGCATGGAGAATTTAAGTTATGGGGAAAGATTAAAAGAATTAAACCTATTTAGCCTTGAAAAAAGACGACTAAGGGGGACATGATTAATTTATATAAATATATTAATGGCACATACAAAAAATATGGTGAAATCCTGTTCCATGTAAAACCCCCTCAAAAAACAAGGGGGCACTCCCTCCGTCTGGAGAAAAAAAGGTTCAACCTGCAGAGGCGACAAGCCTTCTTTACTGTGAGAACTGTGAATCTATGGAATAGCCTACCGCAGGAGCTGGTCACAGCAGGGACAGTAGATGGCTTTAAAAAAGGGTTTCGATAATTTCCTAGAACAAAAAAGTATTAGCTCCTATGTGTAGTAATTTTTTACTTCCCTTTTCCCGTCCCTTGGTTGAACTTCATGGACATGTGTCTTTTTTCAGCCGTACTAACTATGTAACTATGTAACTATGTATGTATGTCCAATCAAATGAATTTACCACAGGTGGACTTACAATCAAGGTGCAGAAACATTTCAAAGATGATGTAGAGAAATGGGAGACCCCCAGAGCTAAATTTCAAGTGTCATAGCAAAGGGTCTGAATACTTATGTGCATGCGAAATTTGAGTTTTTCATTTTTAATAAATTTGCAAAAATGTCTATAATTATGTTTTCACTTTGCCATTATAGGGTGTTGAGTGCACAATGATGGGGAAAAACGTGATTTTTATTTTAGCACAAGGCCTCAACAAAACAAAATGTGAAAAAAGTGAAAGGGTCTGAAGAATTTCTGAATGCATTCTATATTTGGCCGGATTAGGAAACGGACACTAGAAAAATAAAAAGGACTATACTTACCTCTCCGGGCATTGCCTGAGCAACACGTTCCTGCTCTTCCAGGTGCTCTGTGTCCAGATGCCTTTCATGTGTTTACGTTTTATCACATGTGACCGCTGCAGCAGTCACATTTGATGAAATAACATCACACGAGGCATCCTGGACACAGAGCAGCCGGAAGTGCAGGGACGTGTTGCTATAGCAGCGCTGTCAGAGGTAAATATAGGCTTTTTCTTTTTTAACCTGCAGAATTTGCTGCGAATACGCAGCATAATCGCAGCAAATTCCACAAACTATTGCATTTGTTGCAGAATTTGACTTCCCTTTTGAACTCAATAGAGAAATTCTGCAACAATTTCACAGTGAATTTACAGAATAAATTGACATGCTGCGGATTTAAATTCCGCACAGCAGGTCAATTCTGCATGTTTTCAGTGTGTATCTTTCCCACAGTATGTGGATGAGATTTGTTAAAATCTCATCCACTTTGCTGCTTCTGAAATACGCTGCGGATTGTCCACCTGCAAATCCGGATGAAAAATCCGCAGTGTATACGCGAAGTGTGAAATGTTTTTTTTTTAAAATGGTACATACGTTATTTATGGCTTTTTTGGTGGCGTTATTTTTGCTAATAGTGTGTTTTACTACCTGCATTTTTATTTGTTTTCTCTTTGCAGCACATTCTTTTTTCTTAAATAACACCACCAAAAATGGCACAAAAAAAAACAATTGGGGGGCGTGGCAGAGGACGCTGGTGACTGGAGGCGCTTAGAGAGAGCTCCGCTCAGGGCTAACATACACGGAGGAATACTTACCTTTCAATGGGGGCGAAGCAATCCAGGAAGCCTCCCAAAGCTGTAGTGATGCCACTTCCACCGTCTGTACCCATCTCCAACTCCTCTCTTCTGGCAGAGACTCGGTCGGACTCCATCGGCAGAGCATCTGAAATGGCGCCATCTTCCCTGCAGACGTCCACGCGCTCCAGACAGGTGCATTCTACCTAACTTTGTGCTGGTTCCTCTGCTCATCTCCCTGCCAGTGCCTGTCTCTCCAGGCTCCTCAGCCTGTAGCCGCCCAGCCTCCCTTCAGCAACCGCTGGCCCTGATGGCGGCTGATGGGGACATTCCAGCCACGCCACATGCGCTGCTGTCACGAAGGGTCTGTGGACCCACTGGGCCGTACCGCCTTGGCGGTAAGGCAGCTGGCCAACAGGGCGCAGGTGAATGTCTATAGTTCGTTTAGCTACCTGTGGCAGCTCAGACAGCAGCAGGGCAGGCTCGGCTTGTACTAGGCAGCAGGTAGATGTCAGACGAGGTGGAGCAGGTCAGACGTGGAATACAGCACAACACAACTTTGGCAAAGCACAGTGCTCGACCAGGATGGTATGGAATGCAAGGAACAGGAACTGGAACAGGTACAGGAACAGGAACACACTAGGAGGCGATCACATAAACAAACTATGAAACATCCGGCTGAGGTGAGTGGGAGCGGGAGCTGGCGTCTCCTGAGGAGGAGGCTGGGGCCAGCGCTTGCCGACTCGTGGCTGCGGCTGTCAGGAGGGGATTGGAGCTGACAGCCCGCAGCCACAGACATTACAGCTGCACTCCCCTCCTCTTGCCGTGGGGGACACAGATTCTCCACAATGGGGCCACCATGCAGTCCTCCTCCCTCCATTTCCCTACTACCTTTGGAGATATATGCTAAGGAGGACCCCTCAAGATCCTCATCCTCTATACGCTGTGGTGATAGCCCTCCCTTTATATAGCAACGTTCCAGCCATTGGGGGTCTTGAGCTTCTATACGACCCACTCTGGATTGAGCTGCATTAGATGTTGCATACATGGATTCTGAGGATGGTGGCCATTTTTTGATCCACCCTACTACTCATGGGGGTTACCCCACCGACAAACGCGCCACTGGAAGAAGAAGCCCTTGTTTTGGAACATCAGCAAGAGCTCCAGGCCTTGCTCTTCCTGTTGCCTTTCAAGCATGATTTGAACTCCCTAGCAACTGACCTAAAACGTGCATGGCAACGTGACCTACATGTGGTTCAATCTGATATTTCTTCTCTACACTCTAAGGTCCATGGTCTGGAATCCTTTCACTCCTCCATTCAGCAAACAGTCTCGGATCTCCAATCAACTGTTTTGGCACACTCAACGTAGACACTACAGGAGCAATTTGATAATCTGGAAAATTGAAACAGGAGGAACAACATCATATTTCGTGGTCTGCCTGAAGCGACTCATACTCCTGAGCTTCTGCCCCCCTTGACCGGCATTTTCAACTCATTCTTGAGTAGGCCTGTGGATACACATTTTGAGATTCACCAAGCGCACAAAGCACTCCAACCACCAATCTCGGATCCCGACCGCCCCAGAGATGTGATATGATTTGCCTTTGCTCTCCAAATGACCTCACGAGCTTCCTCCAAGCTTTTGATCCACCTTCAATGTCCCTAGCTGGATGGGAAACCCTCCTAAATGACCCTTCCACCACTACCTGGCAGCCAGATTCCTGGTCTAGAGAGATTCCCGTCGTCCTTTATCTAGACTTCAATGCTACAGACGCCTTTTCTCTCTGCAGCTATGAGACATCTGGAGACTCTCCCATCCAAATGATCGCGACTATTCCTACTACTCGCATGCCCATGGAGTTTATAGTAGAACAGACTATATTCTGCTACAGCATAACATTCTGCCTCAATTCCTATCTGCCTCTATAGGTAATATTCTTCACTCTGATCATGCCCCGGCCCTCTGTGAATTAATACTCCCTACAAACTCGCACAAGGAATTTACCTGGAGACTGAACAAATCTCCCTTTCTATCAGATATCAAAACGTCGATCAGTGGTTTTATAAGCGACCGTTAATCTGATACCACCTAATTTCATCATAAATGGTAAGTCTTGAAGTGTGTGCTCAGAGGGGTGCTTATCAAACTCTCCTGGAATCCACCTTGCGGATCTTGTACGGGTCCAACGTGAAATCTGTCAGCTGCTTGATCACCCAAATGGTACCAGCAACTCTCCTATTATTAATGGGGCAATAAGTCAGGCAAACTTCTGTCTCGCGCGCTTAGAGGGCTGCACTATTTATCCCTGCTATTAAATGACCCTCTGCGACATAACGCACTTAATTTCAGATATTCTCCAGTCCTTCCAGGAATACTTTTCTGGACTATACAATCTCCCCCCTACATTTACCACTGGTCCAGGTTCACGCTTCTCGCTCATTATCGCATAATTTGATACAGCCCTTCCTCAATTGCCGGTTCTCAGATGCCCAGGAGGCCCCATTTACTCCTGAGGAATTAAACACAGCAATTTCAGCCCTTCCTGTGGGGAAAGGCTTAGGGTCCCATTGCTATACGGCTAAATTTTACAAACTTTTACATGACAAATTGGTACCACTCCTTCTTTCCTCCTTTAACTTTGTTTTTGATCTAACCCCCTTCCCTCCTTTATTTTTGAATATCATGGTGATTCCAAAAGAGGGTAAGGACCCCACCTCTACCCTAGTTATAGGCCCATTTCACTCATCAACATGAATCTTAAATTATATGCTTCATAGCTATATGGCTTAGAGACCTTCTTGAAAACCTAATTCAACCGGACCAAGTGGGAATTGTTTCCTCTGGGGAGTCTTATGACAAAACCTTATCTGCTATCCATCATGTTAGAGCTACACACCTCCTCTATATGTTGCTCTCTCTTGATGCAGAGAAGGCCTTTACCCAGGTGGACTGGGGGGCTTCTTACGAACTGTCCTCACAAATATAACGGTTTGCGCTCGATTATGCTTCAAAGGATCCTTGCAATTTATAGACAGCCCCAGGCACTGGCATTAGGCAGGGCTGTCCTCTCTTGCCCTTACTTTATGTTCTGGTAGTGGAACACCTCCTACAGGCTATAAGCGTTAATGTATGTGGTGTTCACATTGGAGATCTACACCTCAAATGCTCTGCTTTCGCAGACGACCGCTTCCTATATGTCACCCAGTCACATATGTCCCTGCCCTCCTTGATGGTGATTTTCTAAGTGTTTAGTTCCGTTAGTAACTATAAAATTAATATGTCCAAAAGTGTGGCTCTTGATGTAACTTTAAATTCTGCTCTTATGGACCGCTTGCGCCATAACTTTCCTTTCACTTGGTAACCAAATTCTTTAAGTATTTGGGAGTGCACATGCCTTTGAACCCCTCCCACACTTACAAAATTAACTTTGCTCCCCTCCTGCATGATTTAAAATAGACTTAGCCAAATGGGACCGTAAGAATTCATCTTCGATTGTCCGGGTTAACATATTAAAAATGAATGTGTTATCTCACTTTTTGTATTTATTCCAGGCTATACCTGTCCTCCATCCTAGGTCTTTTTCTCTGACTATATCTCAATTATTTTCTTCTTTCATCTGGGCATGTTCTCAACCTAGGATTGGTAAATCTATACTTGTATGTGTAACGACTGTGGTCGCTGACCACGAACTCCTTCCATCCGGTCGACGCTCTTCTCTCCAGAGATGTCTGCACATGCGGATGTCCTGTTCCACAGTGACCACCAGGGTGCGCTCGCAAGCTCAGTCAGCCTTGGAGCGCACACTGGTGTGAGATTGAGCTTATTGCTCCCAGACCACCCTGGACTATAAGGAGGGCTCTGCCCCTTCCTATCTTGTCTGAGCCTTGTTGTCGTTATCCTAGCATGTCTATGCAAATGGTCTCCTAAGTGTTTTCCAGTTCCCAGTGTTTCCCGTTCTTGCTACCTGTAACCTGTATCCCGCGCTATCCTGGTCAAGTGCCGTGTTGAGCTGAAGTCGTGCTGTGCTGTGTTCCACGCCTGGTGCCTTCCTGCTGCCTAGTCCCAGCCGAGCCTGACTTGCTACTGTCTGAGCTACCACAGGTATACTATATGAACTATAGACTGTGACCTGTGTCCTGTTGGCCAGCTGCCATACTGTCAAGGCGGTACGGCCCAGTGGGTCCACATACCCAACGTGACCGTAGGCTCAGGCCATGGACCCCTCTGGTCAATCCAAGACCATGACGACGTCACAGGAGATGCGGGTGGATTTGCTAGACCTCCGGTCTCGACAGGACCAACTCCTTCAGGCATTGAAAATGATTGCACATCGGCTGGAGGTGCAAGCTGCCGTTCCTCCTAGTACACCTCCTGGCAGTGCTGATCCCCGATTTTCTTTGCCGCTTCCTGACCGCTATCATGGAGACGCGAGGATCTGCCGTGGATTTTTGAACCAGTGCCAGATTCACTTTAGCCTGTATGCAAGGGCATTCTCGTCTGATGGCGCAAGGGTCGCTTTCATCTTCTCTCTCCTCACTGGCAGGGAGAGACAAGGACCTGAGACCCGTGACTTCCCGGGGTTCCTACGGACATTTCGCACGGTTTTTGAGGAGCCTGGACGATTCTCGTCTGCAGCCGCCTCCTTGCTGTACCTATGCCAGGGAGACACCTCTGTGGGCGAGTACGCCATTCACTTCCGCACCCTGGCGGGAGAACTGTTGTGGAACAATGAGGCCCTGGGGGCTACATTCTGGCAGGGACTGTCTCCTAGGATTAAGGACGAGCTTGCGGCCCGAGATCTACCGTTTACCCTTGATGACCTCATCCTTCTGGCCGCCCGGATTGATGTAAGGATCAGAGAACGGTTCCAAGAAGCTCGTCAGGAGGGAGGACTCCCTAGTCTGGTTCCTACTTTGCAGCAACCCCTGCTGTCCTCAGATGCTGATCCTCCTAAGGAGTCTGTGAGGATGGACCAGTTTAAGCTGTCTACCCAGGAGAGACAACGCAGACACACCTCGGGACTCTGTCTATATTGCGGCCTTGGAAGCCATCTTGTGCATCTGAGTCCCCAAAAGCCCCAGAACCTAGGGTTGGTGGGAGAGACAACCCTGGGTAAATAGGACTTTCGTCTAAATTGTCCATTCCCGTGACCATAGTGTCCGGCAAGAAAACACATCGGGTATCTGCGTATCTGGACTCTGGATCCGCTGCTAATTTCATTCGTAGAGACCTGGTGGATCTTCCCCAATTGCCCACAACCCCTCTGGAGAGGCCGTTGATGGTTGCATCTGTGAATGGACTACCTCTGCCAGACCCAATTGTAGCTGTGACCAAGCTGCTGAGGCTCCAAGTAGGAGCCCTCCATTCTGAGCTCTTGTTCTTTGTCCTGGCTAAAGCTGTCAAACCTGTGCTGCTGGGTCTGCCCTGGCTCCGACTACATGCCCCAGTCCTGGACTGGAATTCTGGAGAGGTTCTTCAGTGGGGTCCCGGGTGTCTCAACCGTTGCCTGGTACAGATTTGTTCGGCTCAGCCTCCTCTGCCTCAGTCCTTGGCAGGATTTCCTGGTCAGTATTCTGCATTTTCGGATATCTTCAGCAAGAAAGAGGTGGAGTCGCTGCCCCCACACTGGGCGTTTGACTGTCCTATCGACCTAGTTTCTGGTGCATCCCTTCCTCGTGGTAGGGTATATCCTCTCTCCTTGCCAGAGACTCTGTCCATGTTAAGGAGAACTTGGAGAGGGGCTTCATATAGAAGTCTTCCTCCTCGGCAGGAGCCGAGTTCTTCTTCGTCAAGAAAAAAGATGGTTCTCTGCGTCCTTGCATCGACTATCAGGGTCTCAACCAGATCACGGTAAAAAATAGGTATCCGTTGCCTTTGGTTTCTGAACTGTTTGATCGCATACGCGGAGCCAAGAGTTTTTTCAAAGCTAGACCACCTGCGTGGGGCTTACAACCCAATCCGGATTCACCGGGGTGACGAATGGAAGACGGCATTTAACTCCGATGACGGACACTATGAATATCTAGTAATGCCCTTTGGTCTGTGTAATGCTCCCACGGACTTCCAGCAGTTCGTTAATGACATCTTCCGTGACCTCCTCTATGTTTGTGTTGTAGTCTATCTTGATGACCTCTTGATTTTTTTCTCCATATCCAATGATTCATCGGAGACATGTCCGTCAAGTTTTGCTACGGTTAAGGGAGAATCGTCTGAACGCCAAGTTGGAGAAGTGCGTGTTTGAGAAAGATGCTCTACCCTTCCTGGGCTACATCATCTCGAATCAAGGTCTAAAGATGGATCCTGAAAAGGTAAAGGCCGTTCTGGAATGGCCACACCCTCAAGGCAACCAATCTCTGAAGTTGACAACCTATATTTAGATGATAACACCCTCCTTGTGACATGTGACGTTGAGTGACTTTATGCGAGGATTAGGCATGAGGATGCCTACGAGACACTTCTGGAATTTATTTTAACACATAATTTTTTCCCTTTTAACGAGTCCTTCTACCTGCAGCTCCAGGGAACTGCAATGGGGGCATCCTGTGCGTCCTCATATGGAAACCTGTTCTTGGGGCTGGGGAGAGGGACTTGTTCCTGTCAGATCGTGTGGAGTCGATAAGCTGTGTCCTCTTTTGGGAACGGTTCATCGGCGACATCTTCATGATCTGGCAGGGTACTTTCGAACATCTCATTCATTATGATGCTAAATTAAAATTCCATGAATATTAGTCTTACTGTAAAATGGGATTGAGACAGTGTGGACTTCTTGGATTTATGCATTAAACGTGACTAACAATTTTACTCAAACAGACTTGTATTGCAAACCAACGTCTGTCAACTCACTACTCGATGCCACCTTCTCCCATCGACGATCAAAACAATATCCACTGGACAATTTCTCTGCATGAAAAAAGTGTGCTCTTTGGAAATAGATTTTAAGAAAAATTCAAAATACCTAGAACAAAGACTCCTTGATTGGGGTTATAGCAAATGTTGTATAAAACAAGCATTTAAGAGGTCAGAAAGCACTCCGCATTCACAACTTCTTACAACATGTACAACAAAGCGTACTAACTTTAAGGTGAGATTCACCACTACATATAACTCTTGATGGGACGAGATGCGATAGGCTCTTACTAATTACTGGCCCGTACTCCTCAAAGACCTAATACTCTGCAAGGTGATCCACTTATATCCAGCAATGACACTAAGGCATTGTAAAAACCTCAGAGACACACTTTCACAGAGCTACATGACACCAATTAGACCTGGAAAAATCTTTGGTTATAACGGACCCGTTGGGGCTGTAGCCCTTGGGGCAAATGCATCAGCTGTCCCAATATTGAGAGGCCAGATTCTTTTTCAGATTCACTTGGGCAAAAAAACATACAAGATCACATGGCATATTACTTGTGCCACCAAAGGAGTAGTATATTATGCTGCATGTCCATGCACCTCTATTTACATAGGAATGACCAAAAGAGAGCTGAGAGTCAGAATTATGGAGCACGTTAGAAACATTGAAGCAGTGAGGCTATGTTCACATGCTAAACTGAAAACGTCTGAAAATACGGAGCTGTTTTCAAGGTAAAACAGCCTCTGATTTTCACTTGTTATCTGATTAACTACCATTTTGCAACGTTTCTTACGGCCGTTTTTGAGTCAATGAAAAACGGCTCCAAAAACGTCTCAAGAAGTGACATGCACTTCTTTTTACGGGGCGTCTTTTTATGCGCCGTTATTTAAAAATGAGGCGTAAAAAAACACCCCATCGGAACAGAACGCCATATTTCCCATTGAAATCAATGGGCAGATGTTTGTAGGCGTTATGCTTCCGATTTTTCAGCCGTTTTTCATACCCTTAGAGAAATCAATGACAATGAGCGTTTAAAAACTTTCCCTGAAAGCTTTAAATTGTACCACGATTGCAACTCACGTAAATTTAAAGCAAGAGGCATTGATCGTGTACATGAGGGGAGGAGAACTAATGGAAAAATTGCTCCAAAGAGAAAGTAGATGGATTTGGGAACTGAATACCACACAATGGAGGGGTCTTATCAAGACACTCAGTTTTGTGTCATTTATCTAATAACCACCAGTGTTCGAGGGTCTTTGTATCACAACATTAATTTATATTGTGTATGTTGATTTTAACTTGTGTACTTGTGTATCTTATATAGGTCCCTAGCCACTTCATCTCCATTGTTGATAATACTTTGGAAACATTGATCTCTCTTTTGTGTCAGCAGATCATAGATATGTTTGTAGCTATATATCCTTTAACTGGTTCCCGACCGCTGGCTGTATATTTACGGCCTGCGGTCAGGGTCCTTAAAACCCTAGCCATAGACTTTTTACGGCTCGGGTTTTAACTTGCTGCCCGCGCGATCGGGCAGCTGAATGTCGAGTCTCCGGCTGTCAGTGACTGCCGGGGACCCTGAGGAGAGGATAGAAGCAGCTTTCACTGCTTCTGTCTTCTCCAATGTGTTTTTACACAGCGTTCAATGAACGCTGTGTATAGGAATAGAGACAGCAGCAGCGGCGCTGTCTCTATTCCTCCCGGTGATCATGTGACAGGTCACATGATCGCCGGGTCCCGTTAGTGACAGACTGCTGCTGGGTCTTACAAGACCCAGCACAGCCCTATTAGTGACAATAGTCACTATGAGAGGGCTGATTTCCCCTGTAACTGGGGCTGCTGTGCAGCTCCAGTTACAGTGGAAAAGATGGTGTAAAAGAAAGAAAAAATATATATAAAGTTCCCCAAAGGTCTTTTTTGACCTTTGGGGGACAGACCATAGTAATAAAAAAATAAATAATAAATACACATAAAATACCCACCCCAAAAAAACATGTCCCCCCCCGCCAATCATTGTTGTAACGCTAGCGCTGACCCAATTACCCTAATATAGACATGTAATATATTAAAATTTACGGTAGACAATGACGATCACAAATAAAAGGTCTATTTTAGGTTAAAACTATGTTATTACCCCCAAAAAATAGCTGAAACGTAAAAAAGCTTATTTTTTTACTATTATTTTCAAACTTTATGAATAAAAATTCTAAAATCGCAAAAAAAGTGTGTATAAAAACGATAAAAAATGAAACCTGCATTGTCTACGGAAAAAACGTCGCAAAAATCACGTCGTTAGCCCAACAAATAAAAACGTTATAGCCATTTAACTAACACGTGCTAAAAATGGCTAAACGGTGTCTGGTCCTGAAGGCGCAAAATAGCCCGGTCCTGAACTGGTTAAGAAATTACATGTATGCTTCTGCACTCTTAGGGTAACTTCTCACGTAGCGTAAATACTGTGGATTTTCCTCAGTAGATTTAGTAGAGTAATATCCGCAGCATTATACTGTAACAGCAAAGTTGATGAGATTAGAACAAATCTCATTCATTCCGACGCTGCGTAAATGATGAGCGGAAAAAAACGCTCAGAAATTGACCTGCGGTGCTGTTTTTTAATCCTCAGCATATCAATTGTATTTGCGTAATCACTGCCGTTTTTTTATTTTCATTTCAACACTAATACACTTAGGTATGTATCCATACATCCATATAGCACCACAGACACATGCACACTGCATACAAACTACACACACTGCACTGCAAACATCACACAATAAATATACACTACACATGCTATACATACACACAGACACATACTAGATACACAGTACACATAACATTATACACACACAGTACACAATCTACTAACACAACAGGGTGGTAAGATGGCTGGCTTGTTCTGGTGACCGGCAGGCACTTGGTCAAGGTACCCCTCCTTGATACAAGGACTATCTGCTTTAGGCTTAGTAGTCCTCAAGATGGTGGCTGCTACTGCGTACTTCGGGCCTAGTGCTCCTTGAAATGGTGGCTGCGTTCCCTTTAGTCTTTCACTATTGCTTGCCACTTCCGGTACACCTCTCTGACTTTCTTGGCTTATGTCTCCTTACACTTACCTTTCACTGCCCAGCCCAGCTATCTATACAGTGGCGCCTCACACACCACCCCTTAGCAATCAATACTTACTGGAACAGTCCTCATAAGTCTAACTCAGGCTCCTCGGTTTCATCTCTCAAAGCTGTTGGTCCCTCTCCTTTTCACCTTTTAAGCAGCTTTTAGGACTTTTCCCTCCTTGCAGCAACACCTCTACTTTCCATAACAATAGTACGCGGAGCTCAGGTCATGCCAACAACCTCCCGCACCCAGGCATGATGAGACATACATGAATGTGTGTTCACCATTACCCTGTCATAGAAAGGCACATGCAGCCTTAAGATGGTATCCGGGCGGTACATCCCACACCCTAAATTCAGTCAATAACACAAGATTAAATATGTAAACGCATCTTTAGTGGCTGGATTAACCACCCTCTTCTACAATGCAGTATATCTTCTCCCACAGTGTCCGGTTTCACCACTGCACAAGTGACAACTAGTGGAGGGATAAAGAAGACAGAAGAAACATAGCAATGGGACAATAGGGCTTAAAGGCGCAATACCCCATATGAATAGTAAATATAAGTACAAGCCAACTGTGGGCCACTAAAGGCATATTTATGCCATTACTATGTCTGCCTTTTCTTGGGGATTCAGTCCCCATATGTTATATACACACACACACACACGCACACACACGCACACGCACACGCACACACGCACACACTGCATGCATACACTCCTACTTATCTCTTACCTCCTCTGCCTTCTAGTCTCCAGATGCCAGCTGTAGGGAGAACCACCCTCTGGGTGCAGGACCTGTGCACTCATGGTCATGTGACTAAGATGTCACTGTAGGTCCTTCCCCCATTCTAGGCAATGAGACTTCATTTGTAATGGGGGGCTGGCTGCATATTTGCAGACTTCCTCACGTCGCTTCATGGACTGTGCACCCCTGGAGGTACTCACCTGGCCCCAGGACTTCAAGACCCTAAGCTAGTCCAGTGTTTGATACAATTGATAAGGGGTAACCAGAATACAAGGGAATGGTTTGGAGGTACAGTTGCTAGGGGCAACGACAACTGCGAGTTAATGTAGAAAAATACCCGTGAGGGGAGGTCAATGAATTGGGGGTGCTGGTAAAAATGAATGCAGTCAGACTAGCCGAGGTCAGTAACCGAGTTCAGGCAGAACGGTGCTAAATAATGATATAACTGGTAGTGAGAAACTCCCTAAAATAGTACACATTAGCTCTTAATTAGCCGGACAGCCGTGCACACATTGCTCGGTGGAAGAAGATGCATGGCTAGAGTCCAGACTGGTAAGTTTACCACAAATATTCTAACTTACAATACTAAAATGTTGAGACTCCAAATAGGAATAAGCAACACCAGGTTTCTTGCTGTGGAATGTATAGTTTACTGATCAACAATGCATTGAAAGATCATAAGCAATGTATAAAGCAAATTATAAAGGTGTGGTACATTAGATACATTCTTATATATGAAAGTTCAGCTCTATGCCAATCATTTGGGCTCAGTAGTGTGATAGTGGAAATTTCCTAACTATCGATAAGTTATAGTTCACTGACACGATCAAAGTCATATGCGGTCGTTGACCTCCGGCATGTCCTACTCACCTGCAGCTGCAACCGCAGGACATGTGGAGCTTGCCGGCGTCTCCCTACCCAGAGACGCCGGGAAACGCGGCTGCAGCTCTCCTCTGTTTCCTCTAGGGTGTGCGCCCGCTCGTTCCCGGCCTTAAATAGAACACCAGCACACCAGTAAAACTATCCCAACCCAATCCCAAACGCACCCTGGACTATAAAAAGCTCTCTGCCCTCTTCTTCCTTGAATGAGCGTTGTTGTGTCTTCCCATGTTTGTTCTGCAAATGGTTCCTTAGCTGTATCCTGTTTTCCCGTACCCTGTTTCCTGTATCCAGTAATTGTGTTCAAGTTCCAGAGCGAAGTAGAGTCGGAGTTGAGTTCACCATTTGTTTGGCCAGCTGCTACTCCGCTACGGTGGAGCGGTCCAGTGGGTCCACATACCCCATAGTCGTGAGAGTTCTGTTGACATTCCTCCTCAGAAAAGAGGAAGGGAGGCATTACACCACCGAATTCCAAAATACTGACATTGCATTTTGCACAGTAGTTAACTGTTAAATAAAAAGGATACTTGATGGTTTTCATACAGAAGGTTATATAAAATACAGCACTAAATAAACATGTTTAAGTTTCTTTAATAATGAGCTTATTTGTGTTTGCTAGATAATTGATAAAAGCCCTGACACGGACAGATTTCTGGCTCCATTTTGTCTTTCTACTTATCAGTCTCTGTGATTTATGTTTATGTGGGCTCTAGGGCAATAGAGTCACAGTGGGCCCTCTTATGCCTCAACTTCTTTCATTCACTCAGTATATTATATATAAATAATGTCACAAGTGACGTTTTTTGTAATGGATTTTAATAAAAACAATTCTTTGTGCGTGTGCGCTTTTTCGGCAAAAATTACAAATACAATTTCCTGTAATTTTTTACAGAAGAACGCAAAAAATTATGGCACGCGGGAATATTACCTAAAAATAAGAGGGGCAGCTGTATGGTAATTTAACCCTTTTATTGGCAGAATATATGGGTGTTTAGATACTTATTTTGTTATTGTTGTTGCCTTCCCACATTTATAGCTATAATATTTTATTTTTACTTCAAAATAACTGTACGAGGTCTTGTTTTTTTGCGAAATGAGGAGTTTTCTGTGCTATTTTGCCATAAACATAAGTAAGTGTTTCATTTATTTTAACTTTCATTTTGAAGTAAATTCCATCAGAATCCATATTTAACATGCCAAACACTTTAGAAATATTAAAATTTACTGTTTTCTCCATTTTTATTTTATTTTTAAAGGGAATGATGGGTGGCATTAGGTTCAGGGGCATAGTTAAAGAGGGTGCAGAGGTAACAGTTGCACCCTGGCCCTAGTGCCTGAGAAAGCAGATACTACTATTATAAAGAGTACATGGTAGGTGGGAGGCCCTGTTACACATTTTGCATTGTGGCACAAGAGCTTCAAGTTAAGCCTCCGATCAGATGTCACCTTTCCACCAGTTTTGGTATCTATTAATGTAATGACAGGGATAGGGAAGCAGACAAGTGAGCCCTAATCTACCCGCCACTCAGTCCCTGCCTACTTGCAACGACCCACCGTAGGCGACCGGGTACAACTGGGCGACGGTCCCTACACTCAATAAGTGCACGACAGACAACCAGACAAGGGAACACAGAACAAAAGGGAAACGGGGCAGTTGCCCACGGCAACACCGTGAGCAACAAGAGTGGTAAACGAGCCGAGTAAAATCAGGAGAGTACGAGGTGCCAAACGCAGAGCAGGAGAGTAGTGAACAAGCCGAGTCAAACCAGGAGAGCACGAGGTACCAAACGCAAAGCAGGAGAGTAGTCAGCAAGCCAGGGTCAATATGAAGCAGGGACAAGTAGTTCAAGAAGCTGCAGCAGGGCCAGGAAACCTACAGAGAAGAATCACAAGCAAGGAGGAACAGGAAAGGCAGGTATACATAGACAGAGGGCGGGAGCTAGCTCCGTCTGGCCAGGCTGTGATAGGCTCTCCCACTCCTAAGCCTGCCATCCTGAGTGGTGGAAGATGGAGTCAGTCTCACAGACATAGAAGCAGGTGCAGACTGATTACCTATGGGCGTAAATACAAAAGCTGTGCCTGGCAGATCCTTTACAGTACCCCCCCCCTTTTATGAGGGGCCACCGGACCCTTTCTAAGTGGACCTGGTTTATTGGGGAAACAAAGGTGGAACCTCCTGACCAATATCCCAGCGTGAACATCCCGGGCGGGTACCCACGTCCTCTCCTCAGGCCCGTATCCTCTCCAATGGACCAGGTACTGGAGGGAGCCTTGGACCATCCTGGTGTCCACAATCTTGGCCACCTCGAATTCTACCCCCTCAGGGGTGAGAACAGGGACCGGAGATTCCCTCGAGAGAGCCAAGGACAGGGAGCAGTGTTTAAGGAGGGAGGCATGAAACATGTCGTGTACTCGAAAAGATGGGGGCAACTCCAGTCGGAAGGAGACAGGATTGAGGACTTCAATGACCTTGTACGGCCCAATAAACCGGGGAGCAAACTTCTTGGACGGGACTTTAAGGCGCAAATTTTTTGACGATAGCCACACCAGATCCCCGACCATAAACAAGGGGTTAGCAGAACGTCTTCTCTCTGCCTGAGTTTTTTGTATGCTCTGGGACGCCTCTAGGTTCTTCTGAACCTGGGCCCAGATTGTGCACAGTTCCCGATGAACGACCTCTACCTCGGGATTGTTGGAACTACCAGGTGAAACGGAGGAGAACCGTGGATTAAACCCAAAATTACAGAAAAAGGGGAAGACCCCTGATGAGTTACTGACCCGGTTATTAAGGGAAAATTCGGCGAGGGGAATGAATGAGACCCAATCATATTGACAGTCAGAGATAAAACACCTTAAATATTGTTCTAGAGACTGATTAGTCCTCTCAGTTTGGCCATTAGTTTCAGGATGGAAGGCAGAGGAGAAGGACAGATCAATCCCCAACTTTTTACAGAAGGCTCTCCAAAACAATGAAACAAATTGTACCCCTCTGTCAGAAACAATATTGACAGGGACCCCATGGAGACACAGGATGTGTTTGACAAACAAGGTAGCTAACGTCTTAGCATTGGGTAGTTTCTTGAGGGGCACAAAGTGGCACATCTTACTGAAGCGGTCTACTACAACCCACACCACCGACTTGCCTTGAGATGGAGGCAAATCGGTGATAAAATCCATGGAGATATGGGTCCAAGGTCTCTGGTCAATTGGCAAAGAACGTAGTAAGCCCGCTGGTCGGGACCTGGGAGTCTTGGACCTAGCACAAACTTCACAAGCGGCGACGTAGGCCTTAACGTCTTTAGGCAACCCAGGCCACCAATAGTTTCTGGCAATGAGGTGCTTGGTACCCAGGATGCCTGGATGACCAGATAGTGCGGAGTCATGATTCTCCCTAAGTACCCTTAGCCGGAATTGCAGGGGAACAAAGAGCTTGTTCTCAGGAAAGTTCCCGGGAGCTGAACCTTGATCAGCCGCAATGTCAGAGACTAAATCAGAATCAATAGAGGAAATGATTATACTTGGAGGCAAAATACAAGCAGGATCTTCCTCCGAAGGAGAGCTGGCCATGAAGTTACGCGACAGTGCATCAGCCTTAATATTTTTAGACCCAGCCCTATAGGTAACCAAAAAGTTGAATATGGTAAAAAATAACGCCCATCGAGCTTGTCTCGGGTTTAGCCTACGGGCAGATTCTAGGAAAACCAGATTCTTGTTGTCGGTAAGGACCGTTACCTGGTACCTAGCCCCCTCCAGGAAGTGGCGCCACTCTTCAAATGCCCATTTAATGGCTAAGAGTTTGTGGTTGCCAATATTATAGTTACTCTCAGTGGGCGAAAACTTCCTGGAGAAGTAGGCACAGGGACGGAGATGGGTGAGGGACCTGGTACCCTGGGACAAGACAGCACCCACTCCCACCTCGGACGCGTCAACCTCCACGATAAATGGTTCCATTTGGTTGGGCTGAACCAGCACCGGGGCCGAGATAAAGCACTTCTTAAGGACCTCAAAAGCCTGGACAGCCTCAGGAGGCCAGTGGAGGAGATCAGCACCTTTGCGAGAGAGATCCGTAAGAGGCTTAGCGATGACCGAAAAGTTAGCAATAAATCTCCTGTAATAATTAGCGAACCCCAGGAAGCACTGTAACGCCTTCAGGGAGGCAGGTTGGACCCATTCCGCCACAGCCTGGACCTTGGCGGGGTCCATGCGGAATTCATGAGGAGTGAGGATTTGACCCAAAAATGGTATCTCCTGCACCTCAAACACACATTTTTCGTTCTTCGCAAACAGTTTGTTTTCCCGAAGGACCTGGAGCACCTTCCTGACATGCTCAATGTGGGAGGACCAGTCCTTGGAAAACACGAGTATGTCATCAAGGTACACTACAAGAAATACCCCCAGGTAGTCTCTTAAAATCTTATTTATGAAATTCTGGAAGACCGCGGGAGCATTACACAACCCAAAGGGCATGATGAGGTATTCGAAATGACCTTCGGGCGTGTTAAACGCAGTCTTCCACTCATCCCGCTCTTTGATGTGGATAAGGTTATTATCCCCCCTTAGATCAAACTTAGAGAACCATTGGGCCCCCTGAACCTGATTAAAGAGATCAGGAATCAGAGGAAGGGGATACTGGTTCCTCACAGTGACCTTATTCAAGTTTCGGTAGTCAATGCATGGCCTAAGACCACCATCCTTCTTCCCTACGAAAAAGAAGCCAGCACCTACCGGAGAAGTAGAGGGGCGAATGTAACCCTTGGCCAGGCATTCCTGGATATACTCTCTCATGGCTTCACGTTCGGGACAAGAGAGATTAAATATCCTACCCTTAGGGAGCTTAGCTCCTGGTACCAAATCGATTGTGCAATCGTATTCTCTATGAGGAGGTAACACTTCGGAGGCCTCCTTAGAGAAAACATCAGCGAAGTCCTGAACAAACTCAGGTAGCGTGTTCACCTCCTCAGGGGGAGAAATAGAATTAACAGAAAACATGACGTCATGCATTCATTACCCCATTTCGTAAGATCCCCAATATTCCAGTCAAACGTGGGATTATGCAACTGCAACCAGGGAAGGCCTAAAACCAAATCGGACGATAATCCCTGCATTAACAGTACAGAGCACTGCTCCAAATGCATGGAGCCAACAAGGAGTTCAAAAACAGGGGTATGCTGAGTAAAATAACCTTTAGCAAGAGGAGTGGAGTCGATACCCACTACCGGGACAGGTCTAGGCAAATCAATCAAAGGCATAGCTAGAGACATAGCAAATTCCACAGACATGATATTAGCAGAAGACCCTAAATCCACGAAGGCACTGCCGGTAGCAGACCTACCACCAAAAGAGACCTGGAAGGGAAGCAAGATTTTATTACGTTTCATATTTACGGGAAATACCTCTGCGCCCAAGTGACCTCCCTGATGATCACTTAGGCGCGGAAGTTTTCCGGCTGCTTATTCTTACGCCTAGGACAGTTGTTCACTTGATGCTTGTCATCCCCACAGTAGAAGCAGAGACCATTCTTCCTGTGGAACTCTCTGCGTTGTTGGGGGGACACGGAGGCCCCGAGTTGCATAGGTACCTCCGAGTCTTCCGTGGAAGAACGAAGCAACGGGACCTCGGGAGGCATCATGGGGGAGTCAGAGGAGAAAACACCAAGACGTTCAAGTCGTCGTTCCCTGAGACGTCGTTCAAGTCGTACCGCTAAAGCCATAACCTGGTCTAGAGAGTCAGAAGAGGGGTAGCTAACTAGCAGGTATTTCAGGGCGTTCGACAGGCCCAACCTAAACTGGCACTTTAAGGCAGGGTCATTCCACCGAGAAGCTACGCACCACTTCCTAAAGTCAGAACAATACTCCTCAACAGGTCTCTTACCCTGACGTAAGGTCACCAGCTGACTCTCGGCAAAGGCAGTCTTGTCAGTCTCGTCATAAATGAGTCCGAGAGCAGAAAAGAAAAGATCCACGGAGGAAAGTTCAGGGGCGTCAGGAGCCAAGGAGAAGGCCCATTCTTGGGGCCCCTCCTGGAGCCGGGACATAATTATACCCACCCGCTGGCTCTCAGAACCTGAGGAGTGGGGCTTTAAGCGAAAATAGAGCCTACAACTCTCCCGAAAGGAGAGAAAAGTCTTCCGGTCCCCTGAGAACCGGTCAGGCAACTTGAGGTGGGGTTCAAGAGGTGAGGTGAGGGGCACTACCATGGTAGCATCAGGCTGGTTGACCCTCTGAGCCAGGGCCTGGACCTTTAGGGAGAGAACCTGCATTTGCTGAGCCAGGGTCTCAAGGGGGTCCATAGTAGTGTCAGGGACCAGGGTAGACTAAGTATATGGGCTTGTGATTATGTAATGACAGGGATAGGGAAACAGACAAGTGAGCCCTAATCTACCCGCCACTCAGTCCCTGCCTACTTGCAACGACCCGACCTAGGCGACGGGGTACAACTGGGCGACGGTCCCTACACTCAATAAGTGCACGACAGACAACCAGACAAGGGAACACAGAACAAAAGGGAAACGGGGCAGTTGCCCACGGCAACACCGTGAGCAACAAGAGTGGTAAACGAGCCGAGTAAAACCAGGAGAGTACGAGGTGCCAAACGCAGAGCAGGAGAGTAGTGAACAAGCCGAGTCAAACCAGGAGAGCACGAGGTACCAAACGCAGAGCAGGAGAGTAGTCAGCAAGTCAGGGTCAATACGAAGCAGGGACAAGTAGTTCAAGAAGCTGCAGCAGGGCCAGGAAACCTACAGAGAAGAATCACAAGCAAGGAGGAACAGGAAAGGCAGGTATACATATACAGAGGGCGGGAGCTAGCTCCGTCTGGCCAGGCTGTGATAGGCTCTCCAACTCCTAAGCCTGCCATCCTGAGTGGTGGAAGATGGAGTCAGTCTCACAGACATAGAAGCAGGTGCAGACTGATTACCTATGGGCGTAGATACAAAAGCTGTGCCTGGCAGATCCTTTACAATTAACTTATCCCCTTAAAGAGAACCTTTCACCTGCCCATACATGTGCAGCTGAGTGCAGCATGTAATAGGCAGGGTTTCATAAACACTGTCTCACTTGATATTATATTTCTAACTCCCTCCGTTATTTACATATCAGTGCCGTTATATTTGGTGCCCGATATGTAAATAAGCCTATCTAACTAAATGGCAAGGGGGAGTGATCTCTTCGCTCTAACACTGTCCAATCAGCTAGAACACACACAGACTGGTAGTTCTGCAGAGAGCGTTCTCTCAGTCTGTGTGTGTTCACGCGGGAGGGAACACAGCGCAAGCTGCTCTGACACTGTCCATAGCTGATTGGACAGTGTCAGAGCGAAGACATCACGCCCCCTTGCCATTTAGCATTTAGTTAGATAGAAACGCCCTATTGACAGTTCAGGGGCTTATTTACATATCGGGCGCCAATTATATCAGCACCGATATGTAAATAACGGAGGAAGTTAGAAAAATGATTTCAAGTGAGACAGTGTTTGTGAAGCCCTGCCTATTACATGCTGCACTCAGGTGCACATGTATGGGCAGTTGAAAGGTTCTCTTTAAGCCACCAGGACATTACTTACATCAAGGTTTGGCTTCCATTAAGCACTCACCACGGGAGCCCGGCTTTGGCCGACAGTCGTGCTCCTGCTGAAACAGCCAGATTTAGAGAGAACTCCAATCCCGGATGTTCTACCCCATAAATGCCGCCACAGTCAATAGCTACTGTGGCATTAAGGTGGTTTATTACTGATAAGTCAATTTTAATTTTTATATTCTGAGGTAATCAACATTTCAGTATATTCCTAAAATACACACATATATATATATATATATATATATATATATATATATATATATATGTTGTTGCTAGTTGATAAGTCTATTGATCAAATATAGTTTTCTATGCTGCTTACAAAATTATATGTAGCGAATACCTTTTTTTTTCCTCTTTTTTTTGATATCCTCAACAGTTAATAAAAAAAACATGGATTCTTTAACCCCTTCAGGACACAGCCTGTTTTGTACTTAAAGACTAAGGCAATTTTTTCAAATCTGACATGTCACTTTATGTGGTAATATCTTCGGAATGCTTTTACCTATCCAAGCGATTCTGAGATTGTTTTATCGTGACATATTGTACTTTATGTTAGTGAAAAAATGTGGTCGATAAAATCAATATTCATTTGTGAAAAACACCAAAGTTTAGAGAAAATTTGCAAAAATTAGAGCTTTTCTAAATTTAAATGTATCTGCTTGTCAAACAGATAGTAATACCACACAAAATACTTGCTATTTCACATTTCCAATATGTCAACTTTATGTTTGCTTCATTTTTATGAACTATCTTTTCTTTTTCTAGGACATTAAAAGGTTTAGAACTTAGCAGCAATTTCTCACATTCAAGAAAATTTCAAAAGGATATTTTTTCAGGGACCAGTTCAGTTGTGAAGTGTTTTTGAGGAACTTATATATTAGAAACCCCCATAAACACATCATTTTATAAACTGCACCCCTCAAAGTATTCAAAACAGCATTAAGAAAGTTTCTTAACTTGTTTCACAAGAATTTACGCAAATTAGGGGTGACATTTACAAATTTCATTTTTTTTGTTGCAGAAATTCATATTTAGTCCTTTTTTTTCTGTAACACTGAAGGTTTTACCAGAAAAACGCCACACCAGCAGTGACTAGCAAGGAGGGAGGTTGTGTGTTTGGGAGCTGCTGAGTGTGTGCTGTGAGTGTGCTGTGTGGACCACACCCGGAATCCAGGGAGTTTCCTTTCTTTCACCAGCCCAGGTTTCTATCACCTGCCTGGGCTAAGGAAGCTTCCCTGAAGGAGGCTCCATTCATACATGGAGCCTCAGACCTCTACCCCCTGGAGCATGCAGGCGGGGGGTAGGGGGTCTTCCCAACCTGCTGGGAGCGTGCAGCCAGCATCAGGGGTGAGAAGGTCATCCCGTGGAAAGATCTGTGCGGCCCCCCCTGATGCTGGGGCTCTGGAAGGAGCCAGGAGGAGAGACATGGCGGATCATCCAGGTGGAGGACCAGAAGGCCCAGCAAGGCCAGATGCCAGACCTGAGGACCAGAGCACGGTAGAGGAATGGGGGCTACTGCGGTCGGGAGAGTCGGTGGAAACCTTCAGCTCCCGCCTAGCTGCCCGGCTGGAAGAATACCGGGACCTCGGTAAGTCCCTGCGGCGGCTTCGTGAAGATCTGGCGGTCGCAAGGGGACGAGCCGCGAAAACATCAGGCGCCAAGAGGTCCCGGTATAATCTACAGGTAAAGACAATTTTGGAGGAAATTAATATGGTGGAGGAGAGGAAGATGGAGATTGTGGTTGGTGGGGGAGCCTTCGGGGAGAAATTGGAGAATGATGAAAGGTTTTCCCTGATGGCGTCCCCCACGCAAAGTAATGAAACCCCCTGCAAAAGGGGAGTAAAGGCATTGGCTGCTAAAAGTGCAGAGGCAGTGGAGGCCGCAGAAGTGGAGGCCGCAAAAGTGGAGGCCGCAAAAGTGGAGGCCGCAAAAGTGGAGGCCGCAAAAGTGGAGGCCGCAAAAGTGGAGGCCGCAAAAGTGGAGGCCGCAAAAGTGGAGGCCGCAAAATTGGAGGCCGCAGAAGTGGGGGCCGCAGAAGTGGGGGCCACAGAAATGGAGGAAAGCGTGGAGGTGGAGAGGACGCCAACCCGGGAGGAGACGGGCTCGGAGGACCCCTGGGAAGGCAGTAACGGAGGGGCAAGTGGGGAACTTTTCTGCAGCCAAGTTGTGCAAAACTTTGATTCGGGCAGTGGGCACCCCCCGGGGTTGCTCACGCAAATACGGCTGCAGGAGTCCCCAGTGTCCCTCCAGAACTTTACTTTTGGAGATGAGTTGCCACCGGAGGAGGAGAAAAAAAAAATGAAAAAATTATGGAAGTTAAGGCGGAAAAAGGCAAAGGGGAAGACAGGTGGAGTATCTTACAAATATTCCTACCTGTCTTCCTTGCGTTCCGGACCGGGTGAGAGCTCGGTTCGGGACGCAAACCCCGCAAATCCCCCAGCTCCGGCCTCTGCAGTGGGGTCGTGGCGGGTATGTGGGCAGAAAGATATGGTGCTGGTTTTGAGCAATGTGGCCAAGATGGCGCCAGACGCCGTCTCCTGTAAAGGAGGTGGTGTCGCTGGCCACGTGGCGCTAGGGGGTGTGTCCCCGTGTCCGGCGGATGGGGAACCTCAGAAGCCGGTCTCTGGCGCAAGCCGGAGGCCGGGGGACGGGGGGAACTGGAAACCGGATGTGGCGCCGGAAAACCGGAAGTCTGCTGGTCATGTGACTCGGCCAGCAGACGCACCAGAAAGTGTTGCGGCAGCGAGTGGTGGCGGTAGGAGAGGCTTCGGCACTGCTGGCCACCCCCCGATGGGAGGGGGGGGTGGTTTGGTGCCGGGAGCGGCTCTAGCTGTGCCTGCGGCCCCTCCATCTGCATCGCCGCAAGGCGGTGGGAGGGGTTTAGCGGGCACGGGGGGTGACGGCACCCCTCCTCCCGAACATTGCAATGGTGGCGCAGCAGAAATGGAGGTCGGTGAAGCGGAGGGTGCTGAGGGATTGCCGCCTGAGATATCCGGCGGCGCCCCAGAAGTAGCGGCACCTGATGATGTGGAGACCCCAAAAACAACATATAAAAAGCCAGTGGACAAAAGGAAGAACTCCGTAACCAGCCTGGCCGGTATGAAAGTTGTGGAGAGGAATGTAAGTGGAAATGTAAATATTGATGGTAATGTTAGTAGTGTTGGTAATATTGTTGGTGGTGGTAATGTTGTGGATATTAATGTGGGTTGTAATATTGTGGGGGGAGTGTCAACCAGTGGCGGGCCGGTTGCTCCTTCTGCCAGAGCGCCCGGCAGGTCGTATGCGGGCGTTGTGGTGGGGGGACCGTCGGCCCACCCATCCTCATCTTCTGGGCCCGGGGACGGCAGTTTGCAACAGCGCCTCCTAGAAGCCTTAAGGGAGGGGAAGCAGACGATAACAGTAGGGGGAGTGCAGAAGGACCTATCCTTTTGGATAAATAGGTATGGTCTGGATGCCTTCCGAGAGAGACGGGGAGATCAGTGGTCGCTCCCAACAACCGGGCCGGCCGTGGCCAGGAGGAATGTGGTCCGTCTCCAGTGGCGTGGCAATGATGCGTGCCCTCCTCGTAAGAGGGTGGTGGAGCTGCTGCTGGAGATGGGCTTCAAGGCGAGTGACATCTACGCCTTGATACATCCTCATGGTACGGCTGAGTTTGACATCAGCTTTGTTCAGCCGGGGGGCCTTGAGGTCTTCTGGGGGAACTATGAGCTGGTGAAAAGCGAGCCCGGCTGGCGAGGGTTTGCTGCGCAAGCAATCTCTCGCCAGAATGGTCTCAGGAAAGTGACCGTTCTTACCCGTAACGAGTCGCTTTCCTGTGTGGACATCATGACCTGGTTGGGAAGATACGGTGAGGTAGCAGAGATGCCACGGAAGAACTGCGATGAGTTTGGCATCTGGTCGGGAGCCTGGACGTTTATGGTCAAACTTAAGCGTCTGGGGCAGACGGTGTCCCACATACCATCATCTGCTTTCTTGGGAAGAGATCGAATCCTTGTCTTCTACCAGGGGCAGCCGAAGCTGTGTCACCGGTGTGGCGACCCCTCACACTTGAGCGCAAGCTGCACTGTGCAGAAGTGCGCTCATTGTGGGGGGGTAGGCCATCTGGCCGCATCGTGTGAGCAGATTAGGTGTAACCTGTGTGGTGACCTAGGTCACCCTTTCAGTCGGTGTCCGCGCTCAGTCGTCAATGTCTGTTCCAACCCTACGGAGAATGTAAGGAGGGAGGTCTCCGTGGGCGAGGGGGTGGACAGAGACGATAGAGCCCAAGAGCAAAGGACGAACGCCAGGAGGGGACCCCCTTCTCGTCAGAGAAGGGCGGAAAAACGCAGAAGGGAACGAGAGCTGAGGAGGACCCAGGAAACTGGGGACTCCTCTGGCTCGGACCTGGATGCCCCCCAGGATACTGATGCTCTTGGGGGGGCCGTACTGGACGAGGAGATAAGGAGGATAGAGAGAGAGCAGAGGGCTGAGGACTCCCAGTCCTCCCACTATGAAAGTGTGGAAGAGGAAGGGAGGTCACAGCCTAAAACAAAACAGGGGACACCGGGTAACATCAAAACAGGGCTAAAAACATCTGGCCCTGCCCCGGCCAAGGAAGGCAAAACCTGCACCCCCCTGGTGTGCTCCCCCAACCGATACCGTGTTCTCATGGATATTCCAGACCCCCAGGCCGGGGGGGAGAGCACGGTAGGGAGTCTAGGTGTCGTTGAGCCTCCTCTTCTGCGGGGGCCACTGTCCCCGGGGGAGGGGGTCGGCCCGGACCCAGGAGATGAGAATGGGAGGGGGGTGGTGGAGGTTATGGACTCCTCAAAAACAAAAAAAAGAGGTAAAGAGGGTGAGGGGTCCTCCTCAGAGGAGAAAGCAAGGGGTGGGAAGAAGAAAACCGTCTAACTCAATCATTTATGATGGCGGCACCCACTCCGTTGACGCTGGCATCGATTAACGTTGCCAGCATTAAGTCGAATATGGCTAGATTTGCAGCCTTTGATTTTCTCGGCCGGGTTGAAGCTGACATTTTGTTTTTGCAGGAGACCAGACTGTCACTTTTGGCAGAGGTCGTGAAAGCTAGGAGGGAGTGGCGACGTGGGCCCTCCTACTGGTCTCTTGCGGCTGAGCCATATAGCGGGGTGGCGGTACTTTTTACCGCACCGGTCACATGCCGGCGGATGATCGAGTTAGAAATGGGGCGGTGCTTGATCTTAGATGTTCTCATGAGGGGACAAGAACTAAGACTTATCAACATCTACGGTCCCCAGACAAAGTGGGACCGGAAAAGTCTCTTCATGAGGATTAAGCCCTTCCTTTTTACAGGCCGACAAGTCATTTTTGGAGGGGACTTTAACACTGTCGTTAGGCCCCAAGACAGAGGAGGTTCCAGAAAGGTACTGGCCTATGATAGTGTCGAGTTGAATAGAATAGCTAGTGATGCTCGCCTGGAGGACATCCACATTCGGTATACCCCAGGCCACTCGGGGTTCACCTATCATAGTGGTAGTCGTAGGTCCAGGATAGACAGGTTTTTTTTAAAGGAGGACGCCATCTCTTCGGCAGTGTCCGTCGTTGAGGTGGAGTTCTCCGATCACTGTATGATTATTTTTTCTTTGAATGTTGCAGAGTCCCTCCAGATGGGAAGAGGTATATGGAGGCTGAATTCTACTCTCCTGGAAGAAGCAGAGATAAGACAGGCCTTCGAGGATTTTCTTCAGAGCCAGGTACCTTTATTGGATCTAGGTGGTACTAAGTCTGAGTGGTGGGAGGTGTTCAAAGAACGGGTGGCTGAGTTTTTCCGTCAGATCTCGTGCCTCAGGTCTATGAGCAGGTATCGCCTGTATCAAGACATGAGGAGGAAACTCGAACATCTAGTCTCAACCGGAGGTAGCCGTGAGGAAATCTCCGTGGTGAAAGCTCTGCTCAAAAGATGCCAATATGATAGGCACACGTCTTTGGTTCTTGAACGGGATTTCGGGAGGTACCGCTCGCCCGACCCTTACAAGAACTGCAAGATGTCAGTGAGTCGTAAGGTGGTGACAGGACTGGTAGATAGTACAGGCTCCCTGATGAGATCCAAATCAGGGATCCTGGAGGTCATCAGATCCTTTTATTCGCAGCTTTTGGGTGAGCAGGATCTAAACCGAGACGAAATGTCGGCTTTCCTGGCTGAAACCATCCCTGAGCCAGGAGCAGACCCCTCGCTTGGTGTTTTGACAGAGTCGATCAAGGAAGAGGAAGTGATGCTGGCGATTGATGGGTTGGCCATCAAAAAGTCGCCAGGCCCAGATGGCTTAACATCTGAGTTTTATAAGGCTTTTAAGGGAACCTTAGTTCCCCTCTTGACTGCGGTTTTTAATGAGTGCCTCTCCTCGGGCGCTCTGCCAAAGTCAATGGGCAAGTCGGCCTTGATCATTCTGTCAAAGGGTAAGGATTCGACCCGTATTGAGAACTGGCGTCCCATAGCGCTCCTCAATACGGACAGAAAGGTTCTCGCAAAAGTACTGTTTAATCGGCTGGTGAAGTTTGCACCCCGGCTCCTTTCGTCGGCCCAGCATTGCTCTGTTCCAGGCCGCAGCACCTTTAGTGCTGTCCTCAGTGTCAGAGAGGCAGTGGAGCAGGGACATTCTGGCCGATGGGAGGGGTACATGCTGTCCTTGGATCAGGCCAAAGCTTTTGACCGGGTGAATCACAAGTACCTATGGTCAGTCCTTCTGAGGTATGGCCTACCGGGTGAGTTCGTTAATTGGCTCCAGACCCTATACGCTGGGGCTGAGTCTTTTGCACTGGTGAACGGTTGGACTGGAACCCCCTTTGAGGTTGGGTCTGGTGTCCGCCAGGGTTGTCCCTTAAGCCCCTTGCTGTATGTTTTCGCGATCGACCCCTTTCTTAGGCGGCTCGATCGTGGGCCATTGGCGGGGGTGGGGATGGACTTGGAGGAGCCGGAAGCCACTCAGAGGGTGGTTGCGTACGCGGATGACGTCACTATCTTTGTCTCCTCGAGAGGGGAGGCAGAGTGGGTGATGTCAGAAGTTGAGCGCTACTCACGGGCATCTGGGTCCAGGATCAACCGGGACAAGTGTGAAAGTCTCTGGCTGGGGGGAGGGGATCCTAGTTTTGATCTCCCGGACACCCTCCCAGAGCCCAAAGGGTCTGCTAAAATCTTAGGCATTGAATTTGGCCCGGGTGATTACCCCAAGAAAAACTGGGAAGGTAGGCTATCAATAGCTGCCCAGAAGGTTGGCCAATGGAAGGGATGGTCTTTGTCCCTTAGGGAAAGGGTTCACCTGGCCAAGGCTTACCTGATGCCCATGTTGCTCTACCTTGGCAGCGTGTGCATGTTGCCAGAGCCTCTCTGGACTCGGGTCTATAGCCTGTTCTTCCAACTGTTATGGGGAAACAGGCTTAACCTAATCAAGAGGGAGGTTACTTACCTACCGAGGAAACTAGGTGGGTTAGGTATGGTTAACCCAGTGGTGTTTCTAGTAAACACCTTCATTAAAATTAATTTGGCGAACCTCTTTGAAAGAGAAAGGGCTCCTCTGTGGATATCCTCCTGCAGGGGATGGTTTCGGCCTTTCTTCCAGGAATGGGAGACAGGAGGCCAAGCGAAAGACCTGCGTGTACCCCATGGGCACCTCCCGGCTTATGCCGCCCCGGTTCTGAAGGTTGTTCGTCGGTGGGGTCTGGAGGCGAGGGAGATCAAGACCATGTCGAGAAAATTTCTTGACAGAAAGGTCTTGTTGACCTGCTTCCAGAAGCCCCTGGCGCTCAGGGACTGCCCAAGTAGCGACCTCGGGGTGGGATTAAAACTTTTAAACTCTGTGAGGATTCCCCAGAAGTTTTGGGATCTGGCTTGGCGCTGCTTCCATGGGAGGCTGTATGTAAGGGGCAATCTGAAGTTTAGAAACTCCGATGAAAGAGGTTGTCCTCGGGAGGAGTGCGATGACACGCTGGAAAGCATGGACCATTTCTTGCTTCAGTGTCCCTTCAATGCAGAGGTTTACAAACGGGTGGGTGCCTCCATCGGTTGGCCCGGTCTGACCAACCTCTCCTACGCTGGTTGGGCCTATGGGGCATTCGGAGACCTGGGTGGAAGGGATCATTGCACTTCTTTTTTAGTTAGTTTAGTGATCAGGTATTTCACGTGGAACGCACGGTGCTTAGTATCGACTCAGTGTAAAATCCTCCTGGAGGACGAGGTGTGTAGGAATATCATGGGTGACCTGGTGAAGGTCCGGTCTCTGGAGGTTGAGAAACTGGGTGCATCCAAGGCCTCTCGACTTTGGAGGGGCTTCAATTTTAGGGTGCCCTAGGTGGAACCAACCTTCAGGGGGAGGGGAGGGAGTGCCCCTGGGTATTAGACTAGAGGTGGGGGTCTGCACCTGGCCATGACACCGGGAAATAGCGATAGGGACAGAATGAGAGACAGCAGGAGGGACAGATTAGTTTATAAAGTAATAAGGGATAGAGATAGGGCAAGCAGGATAGGTTTAGCGATAGGGACCGGGGTGGTGGTTGGGGGTTGGCTTTGGCCTCTGGTCTGGTGCTCTAGGGGGGCTTTCCTCTCTCTCTCCTCTGGTGATGGGCTGAGTAAGCACAAGTAGGTTTTTGTTTTGAGCTTTTTGGAGACAGAAAAAGGGCTTACAAGCAGCCAAACTTAGGTTTTCGGGTTTATGTATATAGTATGGTATTTGGTTATAGTTATGTGTCGATATGGTGTATAGGTCTATGCATGGGTTTGTGTGAATGTTTAGGTAAGATGGGCAGTAGATAGGTGGGGTGGGGGGCCTGGGGGTGTGCCCAGCCTGATTCTGGACTACGTGGACGTGAGGAGGACATGAGACGTGGGATCGGGCTGGTTGGGTGATGTGTTGGGTGGTGGGGGCCAGCATCTGAACTATGCGGACATGGAAGGACATGAGGCGTGATGCTGGTTGGGGGAGGTGATGGGTGGTGATGGATAAGGTAGTATGTACAGGGTTAGGTATGAATGTGGATAAGTTAATAAAAAGAAAAAAAAAAAAAATATTAAAAAAAAAAATGTAAAAAAATAAATAAAAATAAATTTAAAAAAAAAAAAAAAAAAAAAAAAAATTTAAAAAAAAAAATCTGTTTTTTGGGGTTTGTTTTGTTGTTTTTTTTTATGTTTTGTTCTTTTCTTTTCATTTACATGGTGCACTGAAGTAAGTGCACCATGAGATGGTAACTTTTATTTTTAGAGTTTATTATTATTATTATTATTATTTTGTTTATTTTTATTATGATTATTATTTATTTTGTTTTATATATGTGGTGTTTTTTTTTTTTAGGGGGCCATTGGTTGGCACATGGGTTTTAAGAGTATGTTGTATATAGTGTTATAGTTATGTTTTCTTGGGGTTGGGGGGGTTTAGGTGTGTGTATGAATGAGTATGGGATTATAGTTATGTATGCATGGGGATTTATGTAAGAAGGGCCAGGCTGAGTAAATTGTACAGAAATGTACATAAGTTTTGTTTTGTTGTGTTTGTTTTGTAAATACCGTTTATTTTGTAATGTTTTATATTTTTCTATTAAAAGAGTACCAGAAAAACGCCACACCAGCAGTGACTAGCAAGGAGGGAGGTTGTGTGTTTGGGAGCTGCTGTGTGTGTGTGTGTTGAGTGGACCACACCCGGAATCCAGGGAGTTTCCTTTTTTTCACCAGCCCAGGTTTCTATCACCTGCCTGGGCTAAGGAAGCTTCCCTGAAGGAGGCTCCATTCATACATGGAGCCTCAGACCTCTACCCCCTGGAGCATGCAGGCGGGGGGTAGGGGGTCTTCCCAACCTGCTGGGAGCGTGCAGCCAGCATCAGGGGTGAGAAGGTCATCCCGTGGAAAGATCTGTGCGGCCCCCCCTGATGCTGGGGCTCTGGAAGGAGCCAGGAGGAGAGACATGGCGGATCATCCAGGTGGAGGACCAGAAGGCCCAGCAAGGCCAGATGCCAGACCTGAGGACCAGAGCACGGTAGAGGAATGGGGGCTACTGCGGTCGGGAGAGTCGGTGGAAACCTTCAGCTCCCGCCTAGCTGCCCGGCTGGAAGAATACCGGGACCTCGGTAAGTCCCTGCGGCGGCTTCGTGAAGATCTGGCGGTCGCAAGGGGACGAGCCGCGAAAACATCAGGCGCTAAGAGGTCCCGGTATAATCTACAGGTAAAGACAATTTTGGAGGAAATTAATATGGTGGAGGAGAGGAAGATGGAGATTGTGGTCGGTGGGGGAGCCTTCGGGGAGAAATTGGAGAATGATGAAAGGTTTTCCCTGATGGCGTCCCCCACGCAAAGTAATGAAACCCCCTGCAAAAGGGGAGTAAAGGCATTGGCTGCTAAAAGTGCAGAGGCAGTGGAGGCCGCAGAAGTGGAGGCCGCAGAAGTGGAGGCCGCAAAAGTGGAGGCCGCAAAAGTGGAGGCCGCAAAAGTGGAGGCCGCAAAAGTGGAGGCCGCAAAAGTGGAGGCCGCAAAAGTGGAGGCCGCTAAAGTGGAGGCCGCAAAAATGGAGGCCGCAAAAATGGAGGCCGCAAAAATGGAGGCCGCAGAAGTGGGGGCCACAGAAATGGAGGAAAGCGTGGAGGTGGAGAGGACGCCAACCCGGGAGGAGACGGGCTCGGAGGACCCCTGGGAAGGCAGTAACGGAGGGGCAAGTGGGGAACTTTCCTGCAGCCAAGTTGTGCAAAACTTTGAATCGGGCAGTGGGCACCCTCCGGGGTTGCTCACGCAAATACGGCTGCAGGAGTCCCCAGTGTCCCTCCAGAACTTTACTTTTGGAGATGAGTTGCCACCGGAGGAGGAGAGAAAAAAAAAGAAAAAATTATGGAAGTTGAGGCGGAAAAAGGCAAAGGGGAAGACAGGTGGAGTATCTTACAAATATTCCTACCTGTCTTCCTTGCGTTCCGGACCGGGTGAGAGCTCGGTTCGGGACGCAAACCCCGCAAATCCCCCAGCTCCGGCCTCTGCAGTGGGGTCGTGGCGGGTATGTGGGCAGAAAGACATGGTGCTGGTTTTGAGCAATGTGGCCAAGATGGCGCCAGACGCCGTCTCCTGTAAAGGAGGTGGTGTCGATGGCCACGTGGCGCTAGGGGGCGTGTCCCCGTGTCCGGCGGATGAGGAACCTCAGAAGCCGGTCTCTGGCGCAAGCCGGAGGCCGGGGGACGGGGGGAACCGGAAACCGGATGTGGCGCCGAAAAACCGGAAGTCCGCTGGTCATGTGACTCGGCCGGCGGACGCACCAAAAAGTGTTGCGGCAGCGAGTTGTGGCGGTAGAAGAGGCTCCGGCACTGCTGGCCACCCCCCGACGGGAGGGGGGGGTGGTTTGGTGCCGGGAGCGGCTCTAGCTGTGCCTGCGGCCCCTCCATCTGCATCGCCGCAAGGCGGTGGGAGGGGTTTAGCGGGCACGGGGGGTGACGGCACCCCTCCTCCCGAACATCGCATAGGTGGCGCAGCAGAAATGGAGGTCGGTGAAGCGGAGGGTGCTGAGGGATTGCCGCCTGAGATATCCGGCGGCGCCCCAGAAGTAGCGGCACCTGATGATGTGGAGACCCCAAAAACAACATATAAAAAGCCTATGGACAAAAGGAAGAACTCCGTTACCAGCCTGGCCGGTATGAAAGTTCTGGAGAGGAATGTAAGTGGAAATGTAAATATTGATGGTAATGTTAGTAGTGTTGGTAATATTGTTGGTGGTGGTAATGTTGTGGATGTTAATGTGGGTTGTAATATTGTGGGGGGAGTGTCAACCAGTGGCGGGCCGGTTGCTCCCTCTGCCAGAGCGCCCGGCAGGTCGTATGCGGGCGTTGTGGTGGGGGGACCGTCGGCCCACCCATCCTCATCTTCTGGGCCCGGGGACGGCAGTTTGCAACAGCGCCTCCTAGAAGCCTTAAGGGAGGGGAAGCAGACGATAACAGTAGGGGGAGTGCAGAAGGACCTATCCTTTTGGATAAATAGGTATGGTCTGGATGCCTTCCGAGAGAGACGGGGAGATCAGTGGTCGCTCCCAACAACCGGGCCGGCCGTGGCCAGGAGGAATGTGGTCCGTCTCCAGTGGCGTGGCAATGATGCGTGCCCTCCTCGTAAGAGGGTGGTGGAGCTGCTGCTGGAGATGGGCTTCAAGGCGAGTGACATCTACGCCTTGATACATCCTCATGGTACGGCTGAGTTTGACATCAGCTTTGTTCAGCCGGGGGGCCTTGAGGTCTTCTGGGGGAACTATGAGCTGGTGAAAAGCGAGCCCGGCTGGCGAGGGTTTGCTGCGCAAGCAATCTCTCGCCAGAATGGTCTCAGGAAAGTGACCGTTCTTACCCGTAACGAGTCGCTTTCCTGTGTGGACATCATGACCTGGTTGGGAAGATACGGTGAGGTAGCAGAGATGCCACGGAAGAACTGCGATGAGTTTGGCATCTGGTCGGGAGCCTGGACGTTTATGGTCAAACTTAAGCGTCTGGGGCAGACGGTGTCCCACATACCATCATCTGCTTTCTTGGGAAGAGATCGAATCCTTGTCTTCTACCAGGGGCAGCCGAAGCTGTGTCACCGGTGTGGCGACCCCTCACACTTGAGCGCAAGCTGCACTGTGCAGAAGTGCGCTCATTGTGGGGGGGTAGGCCATCTGGCCGCATCGTGTGAGCAGATTAGGTGTAACCTGTGTGGTGACCTAGGTCACCCTTTCAGTCGGTGTCCGCGCTCAGTCGTCAATGTCTGTTCCAACCCTACGGAGAATGTAAGGAGGGAGGTCTCCGTGGGCGAGGGGGCGGACAGAGACGATAGAGCCCAAGAGCAAAGGACGAACGCCAGGAGGGGACCCCCTTCTCGTCAGAGAAGGGCGGAAAAACGCAGAAGGGAACGAGAGCTGAGGAGGACCCAGGAAACTGGGGACTCCTCTGGCTCGGACCTGGATGCCCCCCAGGATACTGATGCTCTTGGGGGGGCCGTACTGGACGAGGAGATAAGGAGGATAGAGAGAGAGCAGAGGGCTGAGGACTCCCAGTCCTCCCACTATGAAAGTGTGGAAGAGGAAGGGAGGTCACAGCCTAAAACAAAACAGGGGACACCGGGTAACATCAAAACAGGGCTAAAAACATCTGGCCCTGCCCCGGCCAAGGAAGGCAAAACCTGCACCCCCCTGGTGTGCTCCCCCAACCGATACCGTGTTCTCATGGATATTCCAGACCCCCAGGCCGGGGGGGAGAGCACGGTAGGGAGTCTAGGAGTCGTTGAGCCTCCTCTTCTGCGGGGGCCACTGTCCCCGGGGGAGGGGGTCGGCCCGGACCCAGGAGATGAGAATGGGAGGGGGGTGGTGGAGGTTATGGACTCCTCAAAAACAAAAAAAAGAGGTAAAGAGGGTGAGGGGTCCTCCTCAGAGGAGAAAGCAAGGGGTGGGAAGAAGAAAACCGTCTAACTCAATCATTTATGATGGCGGCACCCACTCCGTTGACGCTGGCATCGATTAACGTTGCCAGCATTAAGTCGAATATGGCTAGATTTGCAGCCTTTGATTTTCTCGGCCGGGTTGAAGCTGACATTTTGTTTTTGCAGGAGACCAGACTGTCACTTTTGGCAGAGGTCGTGAAAGCTAGGAGGGAGTGGCGACGTGGGCCCTCCTACTGGTCTCTTGCGGCTGAGCCATATAGCGGGGTGGCGGTACTTTTTACCGCACCGGTCACATGCCGGCGGATGATCGAGTTAGAAATGGGGCGGTGCTTGATCTTAGATGTTCTCATGAGGGGACAAGAACTAAGACTCATTAACATCTACGGTCCCCAGACAAAGTGGGACCGGAAAAGTCTCTTCATGAGGATTAAGCCCTTCCTTTTTACAGGCCGACAAGTCATTTTTGGAGGGGACTTTAACACTGTCGTTAGGCCCCAAGACAGAGGAGGTTCCAGAAAGGTACTGGCCTATGATAGTGTCGAGTTGAATAGAATAGCTAGTGATGCTCGCCTGGAGGACATCCACATTCGGTATACCCCAGGCCACTCGGGGTTCACCTATCATAGTGGTAGTCGTAGGTCCAGGATAGACAGGTTTTTTTTAAAGGAGGACGCCATCTCTTCGGCAGTGTCCGTCGTTGAGGTGGAGTTCTCCGATCACTGTATGATTATTTTTTCTTTGAATGTTGCAGAGTCCCTCCAGATGGGAAGAGGTATATGGAGGCTGAATTCTACTCTCCTGGAAGAAGCAGAGATAAGACAGGCCTTCGAGGATTTTCTTCAGAGCCAGGTACCTTTATTGGATCTAGGTGGTACTAAGTCTGAGTGGTGGGAGGTGTTCAAAGAACGGGTGGCTGAGTTTTTCCGTCAGATCTCGTGCCTCAGGTCTATGAGCAGGTATCGCCTGTATCAAGACATGAGGAGGAAACTCGAACATCTAGTCTCAACCGGAGGTAGCCGTGAGGAAATCTCCGTGGTGAAAGCTCTGCTCAAAAGATGCCAATATGATAGGCACACGTCTTTGGTTCTTGAACGGGATTTCGGGAGGTACCGCTCGCCCGACCCTTACAAGAACTGCAAGATGTCAGTGAGTCGTAAGGTGGTGACAGGACTGGTAGATAGTACAGGCTCCCTGATGAGATCCAAATCAGGGATCCTGGAGGTCATCAGATCCTTTTATTCGCAGCTTTTGGGTGAGCAGGATCTAAACCGAGACGAAATGTCGGCTTTCCTGGCTGAAACCATCCCTGAGCCAGGAGCAGACCCCTCGCTTGGTGTTTTGACAGAGTCGATCAAGGAAGAGGAAGTGATGCTGGCGATTGATGGGTTGGCCATCAAAAAGTCGCCAGGCCCAGATGGCTTAACATCTGAGTTTTATAAGGCTTTTAAGGGAACCTTAGTTCCCCTCTTGACTGCGGTTTTTAATGAGTGCCTCTCCTCGGGCGCTCTGCCAAAGTCAATGGGCAAGTCGGCCTTGATCATTCTGTCAAAGGGTAAGGATTCGACCCGTATTGAGAACTGGCGTCCCATAGCGCTCCTCAATACGGACAGAAAGGTTCTCGCAAAAGTACTGTTTAATCGGCTGGTGAAGTTTGCACCCCGGCTCCTTTCGTCGGCCCAGCATTGCTCTGTTCCAGGCCGCAGCACCTTTAGTGCTGTCCTCAGTGTCAGAGAGGCAGTGGAGCAGGGACATTCTGGCCGATGGGAGGGGTACATGCTGTCCTTGGATCAGGCCAAAGCTTTTGACCGGGTGAATCACAAGTACCTATGGTCAGTCCTTCTGAGGTATGGCCTACCGGGTGAGTTCGTTAATTGGCTCCAGACCCTATACGCTGGGGCTGAGTCTTTTGCACTGGTGAACGGTTGGACTGGAACCCCCTTTGAGGTTGGGTCTGGTGTCCGCCAGGGTTGTCCCTTAAGCCCCTTGCTGTATGTTTTCGCGATCGACCCCTTTCTTAGGCGGCTCGATCGTGGGCCATTGGCGGGGGTGGGGATGGACTTGGAGGAGCCGGAAGCCACTCAGAGGGTGGTTGCGTACGCGGATGACGTCACTATCTTTGTCTCCTCGAGAGGGGAGGCAGAGTGGGTGATGTCAGAAGTTGAGCGCTACTCACGGGCATCTGGGTCCAGGATCAACCGGGACAAGTGTGAAAGTCTCTGGCTGGGGGGAGGGGATCCTAGTTTTGATCTCCCGGACACCCTCCCAGAGCCCAAAGGGTCTGCTAAAATCTTAGGCATTGAATTTGGCCCGGGTGATTACCCCAAGAAAAACTGGGAAGGTAGGCTATCAATAGCTGCCCAGAAGGTTGGCCAATGGAAGGGATGGTCTTTGTCCCTTAGGGAAAGGGTTCACCTGGCCAAGGCTTACCTGATGCCCATGTTGCTCTACCTTGGCAGCGTGTGCATGTTGCCAGAGCCTCTCTGGACTCGGGTCTATAGCCTGTTCTTCCAACTGTTATGGGGAAACAGGCTTAACCTAATCAAGAGGGAGGTTACTTACCTACCGAGGAAACTAGGTGGGTTAGGTATGGTTAACCCAGTGGTGTTTCTAGTAAACACCTTCATTAAAATTAATTTGGCGAACCTCTTTGAAAGAGAAAGGGCTCCTCTGTGGATATCCTCCTGCAGGGGATGGTTTCGGCCTTTCTTCCAGGAATGGGAGACAGGAGGCCAAGCGAAAGACCTGCGTGTACCCCATGGGCACCTCCCGGCTTATGCCGCCCCGGTTCTGAAGGTTGTTCGTCGGTGGGGTCTGGAGGCGAGGGAGATCAAGACCATGTCGAGAAAATTTCTTGACAGAAAGGTCTTGTTGACCTGCTTCCAGAAGCCCCTGGCGCTCAGGGACTGCCCAAGTAGCGACCTCGGGGTGGGATTAAAACTTTTAAACTCTGTGAGGATTCCCCAGAAGTTTTGGGATCTGGCTTGGCGCTGCTTCCATGGGAGGCTGTATGTAAGGGGCAATCTGAAGTTTAGAAACTCCGATGAAAGAGGTTGTCCTCGGGAGGAGTGCGATGACACGCTGGAAAGCATGGACCATTTCTTGCTTCAGTGTCCCTTCAATGCAGAGGTTTACAAACGGGTGGGTGCCTCCATCGGTTGGCCCGGTCTGACCAACCTCTCCTACGCTGGTTGGGCCTATGGGGCATTCGGAGACCTGGGTGGAAGGGATCATTGCACTTCTTTTTTAGTTAGTTTAGTGATCAGGTATTTCACATGGAACGCACGGTGCTTAGTATCGACTCAGTGTAAAATCCTCCTGGAGGACGAGGTGTGTAGGAATATCATGGGTGACCTGGTGAAGGTCCGGTCTCTGGAGGTTGAGAAACTGGGTGCATCCAAGGCCTCTCGACTTTGGAGGGGCTTCAATTTTAGGGTGCCCTAGGTGGAACCAACCTTCAGGGGGAGGGGAGGGAGTGCCCCTGGGTATTAGACTGGAGGTGGGGGTCTGCACCTGGCCATGACACCGGGAAATAGCGATAGGGACAGAATGAGAGACAGCAGGAGGGACAGATTAGTTTATAAAGTAATAAGGGATAGAGATAGGGCAAGCAGGATAGGTTTAGCGATAGGGACCGGGGTGGTGGTTGGGGGTTGGCTTTGGCCTCTGGGCTGGTGCTCTAGGGGGGCTTTCCTCTCTCTCTCCTCTGGTGATGGGCTGAGTAAGCACAAGTAGGTTTTTGTTTTGAGCTTTTTGGAGACAGAAAAAGGGCTTACAAGCAGCCAAACTTAGGTTTTCGGGTTTATGTATATAGTATGGTATTTGGTTATAGTTATGTGTCGATATGGTGTATAGGTCTATGCATGGGTTTGTGTGAATGTTTAGGTAAGATGGGCAGTAGATAGGTGGGGTGGGGGGCCTGGGGGTGTGCCCAGCCTGATTCTGGACTACGTGGACGTGAGGAGGACATGAGACGTGGGATCGGGCTGGTTGGGTGATGTGTTGGGTGGTGGGGGCCAGCATCTGAACTATGCGGACATGGAAGGACATGAGGCGTGATGCTGGTTGGGGGAGGTGATGGGTGGTGATGGATAAGGTAGTATGTACAGGGTTAGGTATGAATGTGGATAAGTTAATAAAAAGGAAAAAAATTAAAAAAAAAAAAAAAATATAAAAAAAATATATATAAAAAAAAAAATTTAACAAAATAAAAATTACAAAAATTTTAAAAAAAAAAAAATTTAAAAAAAATTCGTTGTTTTTTGGGGTTTGTTTTGTTGTTTTTTATGGTTTGTTCTTTCTTTTCATTTACATGGTGCACTGAAGTAAGTGCACCATGAGATGGTAACTTTTATTTTTAGTGATTATTATTATTATTTTGTTTATTTTTATTATGATTATTATTTATTTTGTTTTATATATGTGGTGTTTTTTTTTAGGGGGCCATTGGTTGGCACATGGTTTTTAAGAGTATGTTGTATATAGTGTTATAGTTATGTTTTCTTGGGGTTGGGGGGGTTTAGGTGTGTGTATGAATGAGTATGGGATTATAGTTATGTATGCATGGGGATTTATGTAAGAAGGGCCAGGCTGGGTAAATTGTACAGAAATGTACATAAGTTTTGTTTTGTTGTGTTTGTTTTGTAAAAACCGTTTATTTTGTAATGTTTTATATTTTTCTATTAAAAGAGTACCAGAAAAACGCCACACCAGCAGTGACTAGCAAGGAGGGAGGTTGTGTGTTTGGGAGCTGCTGTGTGTGTGTGTGTTGAGTGGACCACACCCGGAATCCAGGGAGTTTCCTTTTTTTCACCAGCCCAGGTTTCTATCACCTGCCTGGGCTAAGGAAGCTTCCCTGAAGGAGGCTCCATTCATACATGGAGCCTCAGACCTCTACCCCCTGGAGCATGCAGGCGGGGGGTAGGGGGTCTTCCCAACCTGCTGGGAGCGTGCAGCCAGCATCAGGGGTGAGAAGGTCATCCCGTGGAAAGATCTGTGCGGCCCCCCCTGATGCTGGGGCTCTGGAAGGAGCCAGGAGGAGAGACATGGCGGATCATCCAGGTGGAGGACCAGAAGGCCCAGCAAGGCCAGATGCCAGACCTGAGGACCAGAGCACGGTAGAGGAATGGGGGCTACTGCGGTCGGGAGAGTCGGTGGAAACCTTCAGCTCCCGCCTAGCTGCCCGGCTGGAAGAATACCGGGACCTCGGTAAGTCCCTGCGGCGGCTGCGGGAAGATCTGGCGGCCGCAAGGGGACGAGCAGCGAAAACATCAGGCGCCAAGAGGTCCCGGTATAATCTACAGGTAAAGGAACTACTTGAAGAAATTAATATGGTGGAGGAGAGAAAGATGGAGATTGTGGTCGGTGGGGGAGCCTTCGGGGAGAAATTGGAGAATGATGAAAGGTTTTCCCTGATGGCGTCCCCCACGCAAAGTAATGAAACCCCCTGCAAAAGGGGAGTAAAAGTATTGGCTGCTAAAGGTGCAGTGGAAGCTGCAGAGAAGGAGGCCGCTAAATTGGAGGCCGCTAAATTGGAGGCCGCTAAATTGGAGGCCGCAAAAATGGAGGCCGCAAAAATGGAGGCCGCAAAAATTGGAGGCCGCAAAATTGGAGGCCGAAAAAATGGAGGCCGCAAAATTGGAGGCCACTGAAATGGACGAAAGTGTGGAGAGGACGCCAACCCGGGAGGAGACGGGCTCGGAGGACCCCTGGGAAGGCAGTAACGGAGGGGCAAGTGGGGAACTTACCTGCACCCAAGGTGTGCATGACATTGAATCGGGCAGTGGGCACCCCCCGGGGTTGCTCACGCAAATACGGCTGCAGGAGTCCCCAGTGTCCCTCCAGAACTTTACTTTTGGAGCGGAGTTGCCACCAGAGGAGGACAAAGTGCAGAAGAAAAAGTTATGGAAGTTAAGGCGGAAGAAAACAAAGGCGAAGACAGGTGGGGTATCCTATAAATATTCCTACCTGTCTTCCTTGCGTTCCGGACCGGGTGAGAGCTCGGTTCGGGACGCAAACCCCGCAAATCCCCCAGCTCCGGCCTCTGCAGTGGGGTCGTGGCGGGTATGTGGGCAGAAAGATATGGTGCTGGTTTTGAGCAATGTGGCCAAGATGGCGCCAGACGCCGTCTCCTGTAAAGGAGGTGGTGTCGATGGCCACGTGGCGCTAGGGGGCGTGTCCCCGTGTCCGGCGGATGGGGAACCTCAGAAGCCGGTCTCTGGCGCAAGCCGGAGGCCGGGGGACGGGGGGAACTGGAAACCGGATGTGGCGCCGGAAAACCGGAAGTCTGCTGGTCATGTGACTCGGCCAGCAGACGCACCAGAAAGTGTTGCGGCAGCGAGTGGTGGCGGTAGGAGAGGCTTCGGCACTGCTGGCCACCCCCCGACGGGAGGGGGGGGGTGGTTTGGTGCCGGGAGTGGCTCTAGCTGTGCCTGCGGCCCCTCCATCTGCATCGCCGCAAGGCGGTGGGAGGGGTTTAGCGGGCACGGGGGGTGACGGCACCCCTCCTCCCGAACATTGCATTGGTGGCGCAGCAGAAATGGAGGTCGGTGAAGCGGAGGGTGCTGAGGGATTGCCGCCTGAGATATCCGGCGGCGCCCCAGAAGTAGCGGCACCTGATGATGTGGAGACCCCAAAAACAACATATAAAAAGCCAGTGGACAAAAGGAAGAACTCCGTAACCAGCCTGGCCGGTATGAAAGTTGTGGAGAGGAATGTAAGTGGAAATGTAAATATTGATGGTAATGTTAGTAGTGTTGGTAATATTGTTGGTGGTGGTAATGTTGTGGATATTAATGTGGGTTGTAATATTGTGGGGGGAGTGTCAACCAGTGGCGGGCCGGATGCTCCTTCTGCCAGAGCGCCCGGCAGGTCGTATGCGGGCGTTGTGGTGGGGGGACCGTCGGCCCACCCATCCTCATCTTCTGGGCCCGGGGACGGCAGTTTGCAACAGCGCCTCCTAGAAGCCTTAAGGGAGGGGAAGCAGACGATAACAGTAGGGGGAGTGCAGAAGGACCTATCCTTTTGGATAAATAGGTATGGTCTGGATGCCTTCCGAGAGAGACGGGGAGATCAGTGGACGCTCCCAACAACCGGGCCGGCCGTGGCCAGGAGGAATGTGGTCCGTCTCCAGTGGCGTGGCAATGATGCGTGCCCTCCTCGTAAGAGGGTGGTGGAGCTGCTGCTGGAGATGGGCTTCAAGGCGAGTGACATCTACGCCTTGATACATCCTCATGGTACGGCTGAGTTTGACATCAGCTTTGTTCAGCCGGGGGGCCTTGAGGTCTTCTGGGGGAACTATGAGCTGGTGAAAAGCGAGCCCGGCTGGCGAGGGTTTGCTGCGCAAGCAATCTCTCGCCAGAATGGTCTCAGGAAAGTGACCGTTCTTACCCGTAACGAGTCGCTTTCCTGTGTGGACATCATGACCTGGTTGGGAAGATACGGTGAGGTAGCAGAGATGCCACGGAAGAACTGCGATGAGTTTGGCATCTGGTCGGGAGCCTGGACGTTTATGGTCAAACTTAAGCGTCTGGGGCAGACGGTGTCCCACATACCATCATCTGCTTTCTTGGGAAGAGATCGAATCCTTGTCTTCTACCAGGGGCAGCCGAAGCTGTGTCACCGGTGTGGCGACCCCTCACACTTGAGCGCAAGCTGCACTGTGCAGAGGTGCGCTCATTGTGGGGGGGTAGGCCATCTGGCCGCATCGTGTGAGCAGATTAGGTGTAACCTGTGTGGTGACCTAGGTCACCCTTTCAGTCGGTGTCCGCGCTCAGTCGTCAATGTCTGTTCCAACCCTACGGAGAATGTAAGGAGGGAGGTCTCCGTGGGCGAGGGGGCGGACAGAGACGATAGAGCCCAAGAGCAAAGGACGAACGCCAGGAGGGGACCCCCTTCTCGTCAGAGAAGGGCGGAAAAACGCAGAAGGGAACGAGAGCTGAGGAGAACCCAGGAAACTGGGGACTCCTCTGGCTCGGACCTGGATGCCCCCCAGGATACTGATGCTCTTGGGGGGGCCGTACTGGATGAGGAGATAAGGAGGATAGAGAGAGAGCAGAGGGCTGAGGACTCCCAGTCCTCCCACTATGAAAGTGTGGAAGAGGAAGGGAGGTCACAGCCTAAAACAAAACAGGGGACACCGGGTAACATCAAAACAGGGCTAAAAACATCTGGCCCTGCCCCGGCCAAGGAAGGCAAAACCTGCACCCCCCTGGTGTGCTCCCCCAACCGATACCGTGTTCTCATGGATATTCCAGACCCCCAGGCCGGGGGGGAGAGCACGGTAGGGAGTCTAGGAGTCGTTGAGCCTCCTCTTCTGCGGGGGCCACTGTCCCCGGGGGAGGGGGTCGGCCCGGACCCAGGAGATGAGAATGGGAGGGGGGTGGTGGAGGTTATGGACTCCTCAAAAACAAAAAAAAGAGGTAAAGAGGGTGAGGGGTCCTCCTCAGAGGAGAAAGCAAGGGGTGGGAAGAAGAAAACCGTCTAACTCAATCATTTATGATGGCGGCACCCACTCCGTTGACGCTGGCATCGATTAACGTTGCCAGCATTAAGTCGAATATGGCTAGATTTGCAGCCTTTGATTTTCTCGGCCGGGTTGAAGCTGACATTTTGTTTTTGCAGGAGACCAGACTGTCACTTTTGGCAGAGGTCGTGAAAGCTAGGAGGGAGTGGCGACGTGGGCCCTCCTACTGGTCTCTTGCGGCTGAGCCATATAGCGGGGTGGCGGTACTTTTTACCGCACCGGTCACATGCCGGCGGATGATCGAGTTAGAAATGGGGCGGTGCTTGATCTTAGATGTTCTCATGAGGGGACAAGAACTAAGACTCATTAACATCTACGGTCCCCAGACAAAGTGGGACCGGAAAAGTCTCTTCATGAGGATTAAGCCCTTCCTTTTTACAGGCCGACAAGTCATTTTTGGAGGGGACTTTAACACTGTCGTTAGGCCCCAAGACAGAGGAGGTTCCAGAAAGGTACTGGCCTATGATAGTGTCGAGTTGAATAGAATAGCTAGTGATGCTCGCCTGGAGGACATCCACATTCGGTATACCCCAGGCCACTCGGGGTTCACCTATCATAGTGGTAGTCGTAGGTCCAGGATAGACAGGTTTTTTTTAAAGGAGGACGCCATCTCTTCGGCAGTGTCCGTCGTTGAGGTGGAGTTCTCCGATCACTGTATAATTATTTTTTCTTTGAATGTTGCAGAGTCCCTCCAGATGGGAAGAGGTATATGGAGGCTGAATTCTACTCTCCTGGAAGAAGCAGAGATAAGACAGGCCTTCGAGGATTTTCTTCAGAGCCAGGTACCTTTATTGGATCTAGGTGGTACTAAGTCTGAGTGGTGGGAGGTGTTCAAAGAACGGGTGGCTGAGTTTTTCCGTCAGATCTCGTGCCTCAGGTCTATGAGCAGGTATCGCCTGTATCAAGACATGAGGAGGAAACTCGAACATCTAGTCTCAACCGGAGGTAGCCGTGAGGAAATCTCCGTGGTGAAAGCTCTGCTCAAAAGATGCCAATATGATAGGCACACATCTTTGGTTCTTGAACGGGATTTCGGGAGGTACCGCTCGCCCGACCCTTACAAGAACTGCAAGATGTCAGTGAGTCGTAAGGTGGTGACAGGACTGGTAGATAGTACAGGCTCCCTGATGAGATCCAAATCAGGGATCCTGGAGGTCATCAGATCCTTTTATTCGCAGCTTTTGGGTGAGCAGGATCTAAACCGAGACGAAATGTCGGCTTTCCTGGCTGAAACCATCCCTGAGCCAGGAGCAGACCCCTCGCTTGGTGTTTTGACAGAGTCAATCAAGGAAGAGGAAGTGATGCTGGCGATTGATGGGTTGGCCATCAAAAAGTCGCCAGGCCCAGATGGCTTAACATCTGAGTTTTATAAGGCTTTTAAGGGAACCTTAGTTCCCCTCTTGACTGCGGTTTTTAATGAGTGCCTCTCCTCGGGCGCTCTGCCAAAGTCAATGGGCAAGTCGGCCTTGATCATTCTGTCAAAGGGTAAGGATTCGACCCGTATTGAGAACTGGCGTCCCATAGCGCTCCTCAATACGGACAGAAAGGTTCTCGCAAAAGTACTGTTTAATCGGCTGGTGAAGTTTGCACCCCGGCTCCTTTCGTCGGCCCAGCATTGCTCTGTTCCAGGCCGCAGCACCTTTAGTGCTGTCCTCAGTGTCAGAGAGGCAGTGGAGCAGGGACATTCTGGCCGATGGGAGGGGTACATGCTGTCCTTGGATCAGGCCAAAGCTTTTGACCGGGTGAATCACAAGTACCTATGGTCAGTCCTTCTGAGGTATGGCCTACCGGGTGAGATCGTTAATTGGCTCCAGACCCTATACGCTGGGGCTGAGTCTTTTGCACTGGTGAACGGTTGGACTGGAACCCCCTTTGAGGTTGGGTCTGGTGTCCGCCAGGGTTGTCCCTTAAGCCCCTTGCTGTATGTTTTCGCGATCGACCCCTTTCTTAGGCGGCTCGATCGTGGGCCATTGGCGGGGGTGGGGATGGACTTGGAGGAGCCGGAGGCCACTCAGAGGGTGGTTGCGTACGCGGATGACGTCACTATCTTTGTCTCCTCGAGAGGGGAGGCAGAGTGGGTGATGTCAGAAGTTGAGCGCTACTCACGGGCATCTGGGTCCAGGATCAACCGGGACAAGTGTGAAAGTCTCTGGCTGGGGGGAGGGGATCCTAGTTTTGATCTCCCGGACACCCTCCCAGAGCCCAAAGGGTCTGCTAAAATCTTAGGCATTGAATTTGGCCCGGGTGATTACCCCAAGAAAAACTGGGAAGGTAGGCTATCAATAGCTGCCCAGAAGGTTGGCCAATGGAAGGGATGGTCTTTGTCCCTTAGGGAAAGGGTTCACCTGGCCAAGGCTTACCTGATGCCCATGTTGCTCTACCTTGGCAGCGTGTGCATGTTGCCAGAGCCTCTCTGGACTCGGGTCTATAGCCTGTTCTTCCAACTGTTATGGGGAAACAGGCTTAACCTAATCAAGAGGGAGGTTACTTACCTACCGAGGAAACTAGGTGGGTTAGGTATGGTTAACCCAGTGGTGTTTCTAGTAAACACCTTCATTAAAATTAATTTGGCGAACCTCTTTGAAAGAGAAAGGGCTCCTCTGTGGATATCCTCCTGCAGGGGATGGTTTCGGCCTTTCTTCCAGGAATGGGAGACAGGAGGCCAAGCGAAAGACCTGCGTGTACCCCATGGGCACCTCCCGGCTTATGCCGCCCCGGTTCTGAAGGTTGTTCGTCGGTGGGGTCTGGAGGCGAGGGAGATCAAGACCATGTCGAGAAAATTTCTTGACAGAAAGGTCTTGTTGACCTGCTTCCAGAAGCCCCTGGCGCTCAGGGACTGCCCAAGTAGCGACCTCGGGGTGGGATTAAAACTTTTAAACTCTGTGAGGATTCCCCAGAAGTTTTGGGATCTGGCTTGGCGCTGCTTCCATGGGAGGCTGTATGTAAGGGGCAATCTGAAGTTTAGAAACTCCGATGAAAGAGGTTGTCCTCGGGAGGAGTGCGATGACACGCTGGAAAGCATGGACCATTTCTTGCTTCAGTGTCCCTTCAATGCAGAGGTTTACAAACGGGTGGGTGCCTCCATCGGTTGGCCCGGTCTGACCAACCTCTCCTACGCTGGTTGGGCCTATGGGGCATTCGGAGACCTGGGTGGAAGGGATCATTGCACTTCTTTTTTAGTTAGTTTAGTGATCAGGTATTTCACATGGAACGCACGGTGCTTAGTATCGACTCAGTGTAAAATCCTCCTGGAGGACGAGGTGTGTAGGAATATCATGGGTGACCTGGTGAAGGTCCGGTCTCTGGAGGTTGAGAAACTGGGTGCATCCAAGGCCTCTCGACTTTGGAGGGGCTTCAATTTTAGGGTGCCCTAGGTGGAACCAACCTTCAGGGGGAGGGGAGGGAGTGCCCCTGGGTATTAGACTGGAGGTGGGGGTCTGCACCTGGCCATGACACCGGGAAATAGCGATAGGGACAGAATGAGAGACAGCAGGAGGGACAGATTAGTTTATAAAGTAATAAGGTATAGAGATAGGGCAAGCAGGATAGGTTTAGCGATAGGGACCGGGGTGGTGGTTTGGGGTTGGCTTTGGCCTCTGGGCTGGTGCTCTAGGGGGGCTTTCCTCTCTCTCTCCTCTGGTGATGGGCTGAGTAAGCACAAGTAGGTTTTTGTTTTGAGCTTTTTGGAGACAGAAAAAGGGCTTACAAGCAGCCAAACTTAGGTTTTCGGGTTATTGTATACAGTATGATATTTTGTTATAGTTATGTGTCGGTATGATTATATGGTGTATAGGTGTATGCATGGGTTTGAGTGAATGTTTAGATAAGATGGGCAGTAGATAGGTGGGGTGGGGGGCCTGGGGGTGTGCCCATCCCGATTCTGGACTACGTGGACGTGAGGAGGACATGAGACGTGGGATCGGGCTGGGTGGGTGATGTGTTGGGTGGTGGGGGCCAGCATCTGAACTATGCGAACATGGAAGGACATGAGGCGTGATGCTGGTTGGGGGAGGTGATGGGTGGTGATGGATAAGTTAGTGTGTACAGGGTTAGGTATGAATGTGGATAAGTTAATAAAATAAAATAAAAAAAAGTAAAAAATATATTAAAAAAAAAAAAAAATTGAAAAAAAAAATTAGAAAAAAAAATAAAATAAAAAAATATATATATATTTTTGTTTTTTGTTCTTTTCTTTTCATTTACATGGTGCACTGGAGTAAGTGCACCATGAGATGGTAACTTTTATTGTCAGAGTTTATTATTATTATTATTATTATTATTATTATGTTTATATTATTATTGTGATTATTATTTCTTTTGTTTTATATATGTCTTGGTTTTTTTTTAGGGGGCCATTGGTTGGCACATGGTTTTTAAGAGTATGTTGTATATAGTGTTATAGTTATGTTTTCTTAGGTTGGGGGGGTATAGGTGTGTGTACGAATGAGTATGGGATTATAGTTATGTATGCATGGGGATTTATGTAAGAAGGGCCAGGCTGGGTAAATTGTACAGAAATGTACATAAGTTTTGTTTTGTTGTGTTTGTTTTGTAAAAACCGTTTATTTTGTAATGTTTTATATTTTTCTATTAAAAGAGTACCAGAAAAACGCCACACCAGCAGTGACTAGCAAGGAGGGAGGTTGTGTGTTTGGGAGCTGCTGTGTGTGTGCTGTGAGTGTGCTGTGTGGACCACACCCGGAATCCAGGGAGTTTCCTTTTTTTCACCAGCCCAGGTTTCTATCACCTGCCTGGGCTAAGGAAGCTTCCCTGAAGGAGGCTCCATTCATACATGGAGCCTCAGACCTCTACCCCCTGGAGCATGCAGGCGGGGGGTAGGGGGTCTTCCCAACCTGCTGGGAGCGTGCAGCCAGCATCAGGGGTGAGAAGGTCATCCCGTGGAAAGATCTGTGCGGCCCCCCCTGATGCTGGGGCTCTGGAAGGAGCCAGGAGGAGAGACATGGCGGATCATCCAGGTGGAGGACCAGAAGGCCCAGCAAGGCCAGATGCCAGACCTGAGGACCAGAGCACGGTAGAGGAATGGGGGCTACTGCGGTCGGGAGAGTCGGTGGAAACCTTCAGCTCCCGCCTAGCTGCCCGGCTGGAAGAATACCGGGACCTCGGTAAGTCCCTGCGGCGGCTGCGGGAAGATCTGGCGGCCGTAAGGGGACGAGCAGCTAAAACATCAGGCGCCAAGAGGTCCCGGTATAATCTACAGGTAAAGGAAATACTGGAAGAAATTAATATGGTGGAGGAGAGAAAGATGGAGATTGTGGTCGGTGGGGGAGCCTTCGGGGAGAAATTGGAGAATGATGAAAGGTTTTCCCTGATGGCGTCCCCCACGCAAAGTAATGAAACCCCCTGCAAAAGGGGAGTAAAAGTATTGGCTGCTAAAGGTGCAGTGGAAGCTGCAGAGAAGGAGGCCGCTAAATTGGAGGCCGCTAAATTGGAGGCCGCTAAATTGGAGGCCGCAAAAATGGAGGCCGCAAAAATGGAGGCCGCAAAAATGGAGGCCGAAAAAATGGAGGCCGCAAAATTGGAGGCCACTGAAATGGACGAAAGTGTGGAGAGGACGCCAACCCGGGAGGAGACGGGCTCGGAGGACCCCTGGGAAGGCAGTAACGGAGGGGCAAGTGGGGAACTTACCTGCAGCCAAGGTGTGCATGACATTGAATCGGGCAGTGGGCACCCCCCGGGGTTGCTCACGCAAATACGGCTGCAGGAGTCCCCAGTGTCCCTCCAGAACTTTACTTTTGGAGCGGAGTTGCCACCAGAGGAGGACAAAGTGCAGAAGAAAAAGTTATGGAAGTTAAGGCGGAAGAAAACAAAGGCGAAGACAGGTGGGGTATCCTATAAATATTCCTACCTGTCTTCCTTGCGTTCCGGACCGGGTGAGAGCTCGGTTCGGGACGCAAACCCCGCAAATCCCCCAGCTCCGGCCTCTGCAGTGGGGTCGTGGCGGGTATGTGGGCAGAAAGATATGGTGCTGGTTTTGAGCAATGTGGCCAAGATGGCGCCAGACGCCGTCTCCTGTAAAGGAGGTGGTGTCGATGGCCACGTGGCGCTAGGGGGCGTGTCCCCGTGTCCGGCGGATGGGGAACCTCAGAAGCCGGTCTCTGGCGCAAGCCGGAGGCCGGGGGACGGGGGGAACTGGAAACCGGATGTGGCGCCGGAAAACCGGAAGTCTGCTGGTCATGTGACTCGGCCAGCAGACGCACCAGAAAGTGTTGCGGCAGCGAGTGGTGGCGGTAGGAGAGGCTTTGGCACTGCTGGCGACCCCCCGACGGGAGGGGGGGGTGGTTTGGTGCCGGGAGCGGCTCTAGCTGTGCCTGCGGCCCCTCCATCTGCATTGCCGCAAGGCGGTGGGAGGGGTTTAGCGGGCACGGGGGGTGACGGCACCCCTCCTCCCGAACATTGCATTGGTGGCGCAGCAGAAATGGAGGTCGGTGAAGCGGAGGGTGCTGAGGGATTGCCGCCTGAGATATCCGGCGGCGCCCCAGAAGTAGCGGCACCTGATGATGTGGAGACCCCAAAAACAACATATAAAAAGCCAGTGGACAAAAGGAAGAACTCCGTAACCAGCCTGGCCGGTATGAAAGTTGTGGAGAGGAATGTAAGTGGAAATGTAAATATTGATGGTAATGTTAGTAGTGTTGGTAATATTGTTGGTGGTGGTAATGTTGTGGATATTAATGTGGGTTGTAATATTTTGGGGGGAGTGTCAACCAGTGGCGGGCCGGATGCTCCTTCTGCCAGAGCGCCCGGCAGGTCGTATGCGGGCGTTGTGGTGGGGGGACCGTCGGCCCACCCATCCTCATCTTCTGGGCCCGGGGACGGCAGTTTGCAACAACGCCTCCTAGAAGCCTTAAGGGAGGGGAAGCAGACGATAACAGTAGGGGGAGTGCAGAAGGACCTATCCTTTTGGATAAATAGGTATGGTCTGGATGCCTTCCGAGAGAGACGGGGAGATCAGTGGTCGCTCCCAACAACCGGGCCGGCCGTGGCCAGGAGGAATGTGGTCCGTCTCCAGTGGCGTGGCAATGATGCGTGCCCTCCTCGTAAGAGGGTGGTGGAGCTGCTGCTGGAGATGGGCTTCAAGGCGAGTGACATCTACGCCTTGATACATCCTCATGGTACGGCTGAGTTTGACATCAGCTTTGTTCAGCCGGGGGGCCTTGAGGTCTTCTGGGGGAACTATGAGCTGGTGAAAAGCGAGCCCGGCTGGCGAGGGTTTGCTGCGCAAGCAATCTCTCGCCAGAATGGTCTCAGGAAAGTGACCGTTCTTACCCGTAACGAGTCGCTTTCCTGTGTGGACATCATGACCTGGTTGGGAAGATACGGTGAGGTAGCAGAGATGCCACGGAAGAACTGCGATGAGTTTGGCATCTGGTCGGGAGCCTGGACGTTTATGGTCAAACTTAAGCGTCTGGGGCAGACGGTGTCCCACATACCATCATCTGCTTTCTTGGGAAGAGATCGAATCCTTGTCTTCTACCAGGGGCAGCCGAAGCTGTGTCACCGGTGTGGCGACCCCTCACACTTGAGCGCAAGCTGCACTGTGCAGAAGTGCGCTCATTGTGGGGGGGTAGGCCATCTGGCCGCATCGTGTGAGCAGATTAGGTGTAACCTGTGTGGTGACCTAGGTCACCCTTTCAGTCGGTGTCCGCGCTCAGTCGTCAATGTCTGTTCCAACCCTACGGAGAGTGTAAGGAGGGAGGTCTCCGTGGGCGAGGGGGTGGACAGAGACGATAGAGCCCAAGAGCAAAGGATGAACGCCAGGAGGGGACCCCCTTCTCGTCAGAGAAGGGCGGAAAAACGCAGAAGGGAACGAGAGCTGAGGAGGACCCAGGAAACTGGGGACTCCTCTGGCTCGGACCTGGATGCCCCCCAGGATACTGATGCTCTTGGGGGGGCCGTACTGGACGAGGAGATAAGGAGGATAGAGAGAGAGCAGAGGGCTGAGGACTCCCAGTCCTCCCACTATGAAAGTGTGGAAGAGGAAGGGAGGTCACAGCCTAAAACAAAACAGGGGACACCGGGTAACATCAAAACAGGGCTAAAAAAATCTGGCCCTGCCCCGGCCAAGGAAGGCAAAACCTGCACCCCCCTGGTGTGCTCCCCCAACCGATACCGTGTTCTCATGGATATTCCAGACCCCCAGGCCGGGGGGGAGAGCACGGTAGGGAGTCTAGGAGTCGTTGAGCCTCCTCTTCTGCGGGGGCCACTGTCCCCGGGGGAGGGGGTCGGCCCGGACCCAGGAGATGAGAATGGGAGGGGGGTGGTGGAGGTTATGGACTCCTCAAAAACAAAAAAAAGAGGTAAAGAGGGTGAGGGGTCCTCCTCAGAGGAGAAAGCAAGGGGTGGGAAGAAGAAAACCGTCTAACTCAATCATTTATGATGGCGGCACCCACTCCGTTGACGCTGGCATCGATTAACGTTGCCAGCATTAAGTCGAATATGGCTAGATTTGCAGCCTTTGATTTTCTCGGCCGGGTTGAAGCTGACATTTTGTTTTTGCAGGAGACCAGACTGTCACTTTTGGCAGAGGTCGTGAAAGCTAGGAGGGAGTGGCGACGTGGGCCCTCCTACTGGTCTCTTGCGGCTGAGCCATATAGCGGGGTGGCGGTACTTTTTACCGCACCGGTCACATGCCGGCGGATGATCGAGTTAGAAATGGGGCGGTGCTTGATCTTAGATGTTCTCATGAGGGGACAAGAACTAAGACTCATTAACATCTACGGTCCCCAGACAAAGTGGGACCGGAAAAGTCTCTTCATGAGGATTAAGCCCTTCCTTTTTACAGGCCGACAAGTCATTTTTGGAGGGGACTTTAACACTGTCGTTAGGCCCCAAGACAGAGGAGGTTCCAGAAAGGTACTGGCCTATGATAGTGTCGAGTTGAATAGAATAGCTAGTGATGCTCGCCTGGAGGACATCCACATTCGGTATACCCCAGGCCACTCGGGGTTCACCTATCATAGTGGTAGTCGTAGGTCCAGGATAGACAGGTTTTTTTTAAAGGAGGACGCCATCTCTTCGGCAGTGTCCGTCGTTGAGGTGGAGTTCTCCGATCACTGTATGATTATTTTTTCTTTGAATGTTGCAGAGTCCCTCCAGATGGGAAGAGGTATATGGAGGCTGAATTCTACTCTCCTGGAAGAAGCAGAGATAAGACAGGCCTTCGAGGATTTTCTTCAGAGCCAGGTACCTTTATTGGATCTAGGTGGTACTAAGTCTGAGTGGTGGGAGGTGTTCAAAGAACGGGTGGCTGAGTTTTTCCGTCAGATCTCGTGCCTCAGGTCTATGAGCAGGTATCGCCTGTATCAAGACATGAGGAGGAAACTCGAACATCTAGTCTCAACCGGAGGTAGCCGTGAGGAAATCTCCGTGGTGAAAGCTCTGCTCAAAAGATGCCAATATGATAGGCACACGTCTTTGGTTCTTGAACGGGATTTCGGGAGGTACCGCTCGCCCGACCCTTACAAGAACTGCAAGATGTCAGTGAGTCGTAAGGTGGTGACAGGACTGGTAGATAGTACGGGCTCCCTGATGAGATCCAAATCAGGGATCCTGGAGGTCATCAGATCCTTTTATTCGCAGCTTTTGGGTGAGCAGGATCTAAACCGAGACGAAATGTCGGCTTTCCTGGCTGAAACCATCCCTGAGCCAGGAGCAGACCCCTCGCTTGGTGTTTTGACAGAGTCGATCAAGGAAGAGGAAGTGATGCTGGCGATTGATGGGTTGGCCATCAAAAAGTCGCCAGGCCCAGATGGCTTAACATCTGAGTTTTATAAGGCTTTTAAGGGAACCTTAGTTCCCCTCTTGACTGCGGTTTTTAATGAGTGCCTCTCCTCGGGCGCTCTGCCAAAGTCAATGGGCAAGTCGGCCTTGATCATTCTGTCAAAGGGTAAGGATTCGACCCGTATTGAGAACTGGCGTCCCATAGCGCTCCTCAATACGGACAGAAAGGTTCTCGCAAAAGTACTGTTTAATCGGCTGGTGAAGTTTGCACCCCGGCTCCTTTCGTCGGCCCAGCATTGCTCTGTTCCAGGCCGCAGCACCTTTAGTGCTGTCCTCAGTGTCAGAGAGGCAGTGGAGCAGGGACATTCTGGCCGATGGGAGGGGTACATGCTGTCCTTGGATCAGGCCAAAGCTTTTGACTGGGTGAATCACAAGTACCTATGGTCAGTCCTTCTGAGGTATGGCCTACCGGGTGAGTTTGTTAATTGGCTCCAGACCCTATACGCTGGGGCTGAGTCTTTTGCACTGGTGAACGGTTGGACTGGAACCCCCTTTGAGGTTGGGTCTGGTGTCCGCCAGGGTTGTCCCTTAAGCCCCTTGCTGTATGTTTTCGCGATCGACCCCTTTCTTAGGCGGCTCGATCGTGGGCCATTGGCGGGGGTGGGGATGGACTTGGAGGAGTCGGAAGCCACTCAGAGGGTGGTTGCGTACGCGGATGACGTCACTATCTTTGTCTCCTCGAGAGGGGAGGCAGAGTGGGTGATGTCAGAAGTTGAGCGCTACTCACGGGCATCTGGGTCCAGGATCAACCGGGACAAGTGTGAAAGTCTCTGGCTGGGGGGAGGGGATCCTAGTTTTGATCTCCCGGACACCCTCCCAGAGCCCAAAGGGTCTGCTAAAATCTTAGGCATTGAATTTGGCCCGGGTGATTACCCCAAGAAAAACTGGGAAGGTAGGCTATCAATAGCTGCCCAGAAGGTTGGCCAATGGAAGGGATGGTCTTTGTCCCTTAGGGAAAGGGTTCACCTGGCCAAGGCTTACCTGATGCCCATGTTGCTCTACCTTGGCAGCGTGTGCATGTTGCCAGAGCCTCTCTGGACTCGGGTCTATAGCCTGTTCTTCCAACTGTTATGGGGAAACAGGCTTAACCTAATCAAGAGGGAGGTTACTTACCTACCGAGGAAACTAGGTGGGTTAGGTATGGTTAACCCAGTGGTGTTTCTAGTAAACACCTTCATTAAAATTAATTTGGCGAACCTCTTTGAAAGAGAAAGGGCTCCTCTGTGGATATCCTCCTGCAGGGGATGGTTTCGGCCTTTCTTCCAGGAATGGGAGACAGGAGGCCAAGCGAAAGACCTGCGTGTACCCCATGGGCACCTCCCGGCTTATGCCGCCCCGGTTCTGAAGGTTGTTCGTCGGTGGGGTCTGGAGGCGAGGGAGATCAAGACCATGTCGAGAAAATTTCTTGACAGAAAGGTCTTGTTGACCTGCTTCCAGAAGCCCCTGGCGCTCAGGGACTGCCCAAGTAGCGACCTCGGGGTGGGATTAAAACTTTTAAACTCTGTGAGGATTCCCCAGAAGTTTTGGGATCTGGCTTGGCGCTGCTTCCATGGGAGGCTGTATGTAAGGGGCAATCTGAAGTTTAGAAACTCCGATGAAAGAGGTTGTCCTCGGGAGGAGTGCGATGACACGCTGGAAAGCATGGACCATTTCTTGCTTCAGTGTCCCTTCAATGCAGAGGTTTACAAACGGGTGGGTGCCTCCATCGGTTGGCCCGGTCTGACCAACCTCTCCTACGCTGGTTGGGCCTATGGGGCATTCGGAGACCTGGGTGGAAGGGATCATTGCACTTCTTTTTTAGTTAGTTTAGTGATCAGGTATTTCACGTGGAACGCACGGTGCTTAGTATCGACTCAGTGTAAAATCCTCCTGGAGGACGAGGTGTGTAGGAATATCATGGGTGACCTGGTGAAGGTCCGGTCTCTGGAGGTTGAGAAACTGGGTGCATCCAAGGCCTCTCGACTTTGGAGGGGCTTCAATTTTAGGGTGCCCTAGGTGGAACCAACCTTCAGGGGGAGGGGAGGGAGTGCCCCTGGGTATTAGACTGGAGGTGGGGGTCTGCACCTGGCCATGACACCGGGAAATAGCGATAGGGACAGAATGAGAGACAGCAGGAGGGACAGATTAGTTTATAAAGTAATAAGGGATAGAGATAGGGCAAGCAGGATAGGTTTAGCGATAGGGACCGGGGTGGTGGTTGGGGGTTGGCTTTGGCCTCTGGGCTGGTGCTCTAGGGGGGCTTTCCTCTCTCTCTCCTCTGGTGATGGGCTGAGTAAGCACAAGTAGGTTTTTGTTTTGAGCTTTTTGGAGACAGAAAAAGGGCTTACAAGCAGCCAAACTTAGGTTTTCGGGTTTATGTATATAGTATGGTATTGGGTTATAGTTATGTGTCGATATGGTGTATAGGTCTATGCATGGGTTTGTGTGAATGTTTAGGTAAGATGGGCAGTAGATAGGTGGGGTGGGGGGCCTGGGGGTGTGCCCAGCCTGATTCTGGACTACGTGGACGTGAGGAGGACATGAGACGTGGGATCGGGCTGGTTGGGTGATGTGTTGGGTGGTGGGGGCCAGCATCTGAACTATGCGGACATGGAAGGACATGAGGCGTGATGCTGGTTGGGGGAGGTGATGGGTGGTGATGGATAAGGTAGTATGTACAGGGTTAGGTATGAATGTGGATAAGTTAATAAAAAAAAAAAATTAAAAAAAAAATTAAAAAAAAAAAAAAAAAAAAATTAAAAAAAAAAAATAAAAAAAAAATTAAAATTTTAAAAAAAATTATTTGTTTTTTGGGATTTGTTTTGTTGGTTTTTATATTTTGTTCTTTTCTTTTCATTTACATGGTGCACTGAAGTAAGTGCACCATGAGATGGTAACTTTTATTTTTAGAGTTTATTATTATTATTATTTTGTTTATTTTTATTATGATTATTATTTATTTTGTTTTATATATGTGGTGTTTTTTTTTTAGGGGGCCATTGGTTGGCACATGGTTTTTAAGAGAATGTTGTATATAGTGTTATAGTTATGTTTTCTTGGGGTTGGGGGGGTTTAGGTGTGTGTATGAATGAGTATGGGATTATAGTTATGTATGCATGGGGATTTATGTAAGAAGGGCCAGGCTGGGTAAATTGTACAGAAATGTACATAAGTTTTGTTTTGTTGTGCTTGTTTTGTAAAAACCGTTTATTTTGTAATGTTTTATATTTTTCTATTAAAAGAGTACCAGAAAAACGCCACACCAGCAGTGACTAGCAAGGAGGGAGGTTGTGTGTTTGGGAGCTGCTGTGTGTGTGCTGTGAGTGTGCTGTGTGGACCACACCCGGAATCCAGGGAGTTTCCTTTTTTTCACCAGCCCAGGTTTCTATCACCTGCCTGGGCTAAGGAAGCTTCCCTGAAGGAGGCTCCATTCATACATGGAGCCTCAGACCTCTACCCCCTGGAGCATGCAGGCGGGGGGTAGGGGGTCTTCCCAACCTGCTGGGAGCGTGCAGCCAGCATCAGGGGTGAGAAGGTCATCCCGTGGAAAGATCTGTGCGGCCCCCCCTGATGCTGGGGCTCTGGAAGGAGCCAGGAGGAGAGACATGGCGGATCATCCAGGTGGAGGACCAGAAGGCCCAGCAAGGCCAGATGCCAGACCTGAGGACCAGAGCACGGTAGAGGAATGGGGGCTACTGCGGTCGGGAGAGTCGGTGGAAACCTTCAGCTCCCGCCTAGCTGCCCGGCTGGAAGAATACCGGGACCTCGGTAAGTCCCTGCGGCGGCTGCGGGAAGATCTGGCGGCCGTAAGGGGACGAGCAGCTAAAACATCAGGCGCCAAGAGGTCCCGGTATAATCTACAGGTAAAGGAAATACTGGAAGAAATTAATATGGTGGAGGAGAGAAAGATGGAGATTGTGGTCGGTGGGGGAGCCTTCGGGGAGAAATTGGAGAATGATGAAAGGTTTTCCCTGATGGCGTCCCCCACGCAAAGTAATGAAACCCCCTGCAAAAGGGGAGTAAAAGTATTGGCTGCTAAAGGTGCAGTGGAAGCTGCAGAGAAGGAGGCCGCTAAATTGGAGGCCGCTAAATTGGAGGCCGCTAAATTGGAGGCCGCTAAATTGGAGGCCGCAAAAATGGAGGCCGCAAAAATGGAGGCCGCAAAAATGGAGGCCGAAAAAATGGAGGCCGCAAAATTGGAGGCCACTGAAATGGACGAAAGTGTGGAGAGGACGCCAACCCGGGAGGAGACGGGCTCGGAGGACCCCTGGGAAGGCAGTAACGGAGGGGCAAGTGGGGAACTTACCTGCAGCCAAGGTGTGCATGACATTGAATCGGGCAGTGGGCACCCCCCGGGGTTGCTCACGCAAATACGGCTGCAGGAGTCCCCAGTGTCCCTCCAGAACTTTACTTTTGGAGCGGAGTTGCCACCAGAGGAGGACAAAGTGCAGAAGAAAAAGTTATGGAAGTTAAGGCGGAAGAAAACAAAGGCGAAGACAGGTGGGGTATCCTATAAATATTCCTACCTGTCTTCCTTGCGTTCCGGACCGGGTGAGAGCTCGGTTCGGGACGCAAACCCCGCAAATCCCCCAGCTCCGGCCTCTGCAGTGGGGTCGTGGCGGGTATGTGGGCAGAAAGATATGGTGCTGGTTTTGAGCAATGTGGCCAAGATGGCGCCAGACGCCGTCTCCTGTAAAGGAGGTGGTGTCGATGGCCACGTGGCGCTAGGGGGCGTGTCCCCGTGTCCGGCGGATGGGGAACCTCAGAAGCCGGTCTCTGGCGCAAGCCGGAGGCCGGGGGACGGGGGGAACTGGAAACCGGATGTGGCGCCGGAAAACCGGAAGTCTGCTGGTCATGTGACTCGGCCAGCAGACGCACCAGAAAGTGTTGCGGCAGCGAGTGGTGGCGGTAGGAGAGGCTTTGGCACTGCTGGCCACCCCCCGACGGGAGGGGGGGGTGGTTTGGTGCCGGGAGCGGCTCTAGCTGTGCCTGCGGCCCCTCCATCTGCATTGCCGCAAGGCGGTGGGAGGGGTTTAGCGGGCACGGGGGGTGACGGCACCCCTCCTCCCGAACATTGCATTGGTGGCGCAGCAGAAATGGAGGTCGGTGAAGCGGAGGGTGCTGAGGGATTGCCGCCTGAGATATCCGGCGGCGCCCCAGAAGTAGCGGCACCTGATGATGTGGAGACCCCAAAAACAACATATAAAAAGCCAGTGGACAAAAGGAAGAACTCCGTAACCAGCCTGGCCGGTATGAAAGTTGTGGAGAGGAATGTAAGTGGAAATGTAAATATTGATGGTAATGTTAGTAGTGTTGGTAATATTGTTGGTGGTGGTAATGTTGTGGATATTAATGTGGGTTGTAATATTTTGGGGGGAGTGTCAACCAGTGGCGGGCCGGATGCTCCTTCTGCCAGAGCGCCCGGCAGGTCGTATGCGGGCGTTGTGGTGGGGGGACCGTCGGCCCACCCATCCTCATCTTCTGGGCCCGGGGACGGCAGTTTGCAACAACGCCTCCTAGAAGCCTTAAGGGAGGGGAAGCAGACGATAACAGTAGGGGGAGTGCAGAAGGACCTATCCTTTTGGATAAATAGGTATGGTCTGGATGCCTTCCGAGAGAGACGGGGAGATCAGTGGTCGCTCCCAACAACCGGGCCGGCCGTGGCCAGGAGGAATGTGGTCCGTCTCCAGTGGCGTGGCAATGATGCGTGCCCTCCTCGTAAGAGGGTGGTGGAGCTGCTGCTGGAGATGGGCTTCAAGGCGAGTGACATCTACGCCTTGATACATCCTCATGGTACGGCTGAGTTTGACATCAGCTTTGTTCAGCCGGGGGGCCTTGAGGTCTTCTGGGGGAACTATGAGCTGGTGAAAAGCGAGCCCGGCTGGCGAGGGTTTGCTGCGCAAGCAATCTCTCGCCAGAATGGTCTCAGGAAAGTGACCGTTCTTACCCGTAACGAGTCGCTTTCCTGTGTGGACATCATGACCTGGTTGGGAAGATACGGTGAGGTAGCAGAGATGCCACGGAAGAACTGCGATGAGTTTGGCATCTGGTCGGGAGCCTGGACGTTTATGGTCAAACTTAAGCGTCTGGGGCAGACGGTGTCCCACATACCATCATCTGCTTTCTTGGGAAGAGATCGAATCCTTGTCTTCTACCAGGGGCAGCCGAAGCTGTGTCACCGGTGTGGCGACCCCTCACACTTGAGCGCAAGCTGCACTGTGCAGAAGTGCGCTCATTGTGGGGGGGTAGGCCATCTGGCCGCATCGTGTGAGCAGATTAGGTGTAACCTGTGTGGTGACCTAGGTCACCCTTTCAGTCGGTGTCCGCGCTCAGTCGTCAATGTCTGTTCCAACCCTACGGAGAATGTAAGGAGGGAGGTCTCCGTGGGCGAGGGGGTGGACAGAGACGATAGAGCCCAAGAGCAAAGGATGAACGCCAGGAGGGGACCCCCTTCTCGTCAGAGAAGGGCGGAAAAACGCAGAAGGGAACGAGAGCTGAGGAGGACCCAGGAAACTGGGGACTCCTCTGGCTCGGACCTGGATGCCCCCCAGGATACTGATGCTCTTGGGGGGGCCGTACTGGACGAGGAGATAAGGAGGATAGAGAGAGAGCAGAGGGCTGAGGACTCCCAGTCCTCCCACTATGAAAGTGTGGAAGAGGAAGGGAGGTCACAGCCTAAAACAAAACAGGGGACACCGGGTAACATCAAAACAGGGCTAAAAAAATCTGGCCCTGCCCCGGCCAAGGAAGGCAAAACCTGCACCCCCCTGGTGTGCTCCCCCAACCGATACCGTGTTCTCATGGATATTCCAGACCCCCAGGCCGGGGGGGAGAGCACGGTAGGGAGTCTAGGAGTCGTTGAGCCTCCTCTTCTGCGGGGGCCACTGTCCCCGGGGGAGGGGGTCGGCCCGGACCCAGGAGATGAGAATGGGAGGGGGGTGGTGGAGGTTATGGACTCCTCAAAAACAAAAAAAAGAGGTAAAGAGGGTGAGGGGTCCTCCTCAGAGGAGAAAGCAAGGGGTGGGAAGAAGAAAACCGTCTAACTCAATCATTTATGATGGCGGCACCCACTCCGTTGACGCTGGCATCGATTAACGTTGCCAGCATTAAGTCGAATATGGCTAGATTTGCAGCCTTTGATTTTCTCGGCCGGGTTGAAGCTGACATTTTGTTTTTGCAGGAGACCAGACTGTCACTTTTGGCAGAGGTCGTGAAAGCTAGGAGGGAGTGGCGACGTGGGCCCTCCTACTGGTCTCTTGCGGCTGAGCCATATAGCGGGGTGGCGGTACTTTTTACCGCACCGGTCACATGCCGGCGGATGATCGAGTTAGAAATGGGGCGGTGCTTGATCTTAGATGTTCTCATGAGGGGACAAGAACTAAGACTCATTAACATCTACGGTCCCCAGACAAAGTGGGACCGGAAAAGTCTCTTCATGAGGATTAAGCCCTTCCTTTTTACAGGCCGACAAGTCATTTTTGGAGGGGACTTTAACACTGTCGTTAGGCCCCAAGACAGAGGAGGTTCCAGAAAGGTACTGGCCTATGATAGTGTCGAGTTGAATAGAATAGCTAGTGATGCTCGCCTGGAGGACATCCACATTCGGTATACCCCAGGCCACTCGGGGTTCACCTATCATAGTGGTAGTCGTAGGTCCAGGATAGACAGGTTTTTTTTAAAGGAGGACGCCATCTCTTCGGCAGTGTCCGTCGTTGAGGTGGAGTTCTCCGATCACTGTATGATTATTTTTTCTTTGAATGTTGCAGAGTCCCTCCAGATGGGAAGAGGTATATGGAGGCTGAATTCTACTCTCCTGGAAGAAGCAGAGATAAGACAGGCCTTCGAGGATTTTCTTCAGAGCCAGGTACCTTTATTGGATCTAGGTGGTACTAAGTCTGAGTGGTGGGAGGTGTTCAAAGAACGGGTGGCTGAGTTTTTCCGTCAGATCTCGTGCCTCAGGTCTATGAGCAGGTATCGCCTGTATCAAGACATGAGGAGGAAACTCGAACATCTAGTCTCAACCGGAGGTAGCCGTGAGGAAATCTCCGTGGTGAAAGCTCTGCTCAAAAGATGCCAATATGATAGGCACACGTCTTTGGTTCTTGAACGGGATTTCGGGAGGTACCGCTCGCCCGACCCTTACAAGAACTGCAAGATGTCAGTGAGTCGTAAGGTGGTGACAGGACTGGTAGATAGTACGGGCTCCCTGATGAGATCCAAATCAGGGATCCTGGAGGTCATCAGATCCTTTTATTCGCAGCTTTTGGGTGAGCAGGATCTAAACCGAGACGAAATGTCGGCTTTCCTGGCTGAAACCATCCCTGAGCCAGGAGCAGACCCCTCGCTTGGTGTTTTGACAGAGTCGATCAAGGAAGAGGAAGTTATGCTGGCGATTGATGGGTTGGCCATCAAAAAGTCGCCAGGCCCAGATGGCTTAACATCTGAGTTTTATAAGGCTTTTAAGGGAACCTTAGTTCCCCTCTTGACTGCGGTTTTTAATGAGTGCCTCTCCTCGGGCGCTCTGCCAAAGTCAATGGGCAAGTCGGCCTTGATCATTCTGTCAAAGGGTAAGGATTCGACCCGTATTGAGAACTGGCGTCCCATAGCGCTCCTCAATACGGACAGAAAGGTTCTCGCAAAAGTACTGTTTAATCGGCTGGTGAAGTTTGCACCCCGGCTCCTTTCGTCGGCCCAGCATTGCTCTGTTCCAGGCCGCAGCACCTTTAGTGCTGTCCTCAGTGTCAGAGAGGCAGTGGAGCAGGGACATTCTGGCCGATGGGAGGGGTACATGCTGTCCTTGGATCAGGCCAAAGCTTTTGACTGGGTGAATCACAAGTACCTATGGTCAGTCCTTCTGAGGTATGGCCTACCGGGTGAGTTTGTTAATTGGCTCCAGACCCTATACGCTGGGGCTGAGTCTTTTGCACTGGTGAACGGTTGGACTGGAACCCCCTTTGAGGTTGGGTCTGGTGTCCGCCAGGGTTGTCCCTTAAGCCCCTTGCTGTATGTTTTCGCGATCGACCCCTTTCTTAGGCGGCTCGATCGTGGGCCATTGGCGGGGGTGGGGATGGACTTGGAGGAGTCGGAAGCCACTCAGAGGGTGGTTGCGTACGCGGATGACGTCACTATCTTTGTCTCCTCGAGAGGGGAGGCAGAGTGGGTGATGTCAGAAGTTGAGCGCTACTCACGGGCATCTGGGTCCAGGATCAACCGGGACAAGTGTGAAAGTCTCTGGCTGGGGGGAGGGGATCCTAGTTTTGATCTCCCGGACACCCTCCCAGAGCCCAAAGGGTCTGCTAAAATCTTAGGCATTGAATTTGGCCCGGGTGATTACCCCAAGAAAAACTGGGAAGGTAGGCTATCAATAGCTGCCCAGAAGGTTGGCCAATGGAAGGGATGGTCTTTGTCCCTTAGGGAAAGGGTTCACCTGGCCAAGGCTTACCTGATGCCCATGTTGCTCTACCTTGGCAGCGTGTGCATGTTGCCAGAGCCTCTCTGGACTCGGGTCTATAGCCTGTTCTTCCAACTGTTATGGGGAAACAGGCTTAACCTAATCAAGAGGGAGGTTACTTACCTACCGAGGAAACTAGGTGGGTTAGGTATGGTTAACCCAGTGGTGTTTCTAGTAAACACCTTCATTAAAATTAATTTGGCGAACCTCTTTGAAAGAGAAAGGGCTCCTCTGTGGATATCCTCCTGCAGGGGATGGTTTCGGCCTTTCTTCCAGGAATGGGAGACAGGAGGCCAAGCGAAAGACCTGCGTGTACCCCATGGGCACCTCCCGGCTTATGCCGCCCCGGTTCTGAAGGTTGTTCGTCGGTGGGGTCTGGAGGCGAGGGAGATCAAGACCATGTCGAGAAAATTTCTTGACAGAAAGGTCTTGTTGACCTGCTTCCAGAAGCCCCTGGCGCTCAGGGACTGCCCAAGTAGCGACCTCGGGGTGGGATTAAAACTTTTAAACTCTGTGAGGATTCCCCAGAAGTTTTGGGATCTGGCTTGGCGCTGCTTCCATGGGAGGCTGTATGTAAGGGGCAATCTGAAGTTTAGAAACTCCGATGAAAGAGGTTGTCCTCGGGAGGAGTGCGATGACACGCTGGAAAGCATGGACCATTTCTTGCTTCAGTGTCCCTTCAATGCAGAGGTTTACAAACGGGTGGGTGCCTCCATCGGTTGGCCCGGTCTGACCAACCTCTCCTACGCTGGTTGGGCCTATGGGGCATTCGGAGACCTGGGTGGAAGGGATCATTGCACTTCTTTTTTAGTTAGTTTAGTGATCAGGTATTTCACGTGGAACGCACGGTGCTTAGTATCGACTCAGTGTAAAATCCTCCTGGAGGACGAGGTGTGTAGGAATATCATGGGTGACCTGGTGAAGGTCCGGTCTCTGGAGGTTGAGAAACTGGGTGCATCCAAGGCCTCTCGACTTTGGAGGGGCTTCAATTTTAGGGTGCCCTAGGTGGAACCAACCTTCAGGGGGAGGGGAGGGAGTGCCCCTGGGTATTAGACTGGAGGTGGGGGTCTGCACCTGGCCATGACACCGGGAAATAGCGATAGGGACAGAATGAGAGACAGCAGGAGGGACAGATTAGTTTATAAAGTAATAAGGGATAGAGATAGGGCAAGCAGGATAGGTTTAGCGATAGGGACCGGGGTGGTGGTTGGGGGTTGGCTTTGGCCTCTGGGCTGGTGCTCTAGGGGGGCTTTCCTCTCTCTCTCCTCTGGTGATGGGCTGAGTAAGCACAAGTAGGTTTTTGTTTTGAGCTTTTTGGAGACAGAAAAAGGGCTTACAAGCAGCCAAACTTAGGTTTTCGGGTTTATGTATATAGTATGGTATTTGGTTATAGTTATGTGTCGATATGGTGTATAGGTCTATGCATGGGTTTGTGTGAATGTTTAGGTAAGATGGGCAGTAGATAGGTGGGGTGGGGGGCCTGGGGGTGTGCCCAGCCTGATTCTGGACTACGTGGACGTGAGGAGGACATGAGACGTGGGATCGGGCTGGTTGGGTGATGTGTTGGGTGGTGGGGGCCAGCATCTGAACTATGCGGACATGGAAGGACATGAGGCGTGATGCTGGTTGGGGGAGGTGATGGGTGGTGATGGATAAGGTAGTATGTACAGGGTTAGGTATGAATGTGGATAAGTTAATAAAAAAAAAAATTAAAAAAAAAATTAAAAAAAAAAAAAAAAAAAATTAAAAAAAAAAAATTAAAATTTTAAAAAAAATTATTTGTTTTTTGGGATTTGTTTTGTTGGTTTTTATATTTTGTTCTTTTCTTTTCATTTACATGGTGCACTGAAGTAAGTGCACCATGAGATGGTAACTTTTATTTTTAGAGTTTATTATTATTATTATTTTGTTTATTTTTATTATGATTATTATTTATTTTGTTTTATATATGTGGTGTTTTTTTTTTAGGGGGCCATTGGTTGGCACATGGTTTTTAAGAGAATGTTGTATATAGTGTTATAGTTATGTTTTCTTGGGGTTGGGGGGGTTTAGGTGTGTGTATGAATGAGTATGGGATTATAGTTATGTATGCATGGGGATTTATGTAAGAAGGGCCAGGCTGGGTAAATTGTACAGAAATGTACATAAGTTTTGTTTTGTTGTGCTTGTTTTGTAAAAACCGTTTATTTTGTAATGTTTTATATTTTTCTATTAAAAGAGTACCAGAAAAACGCCACACCAGCAGTGACTAGCAAGGAGGGAGGTTGTGTGTGGGAGAGCTGCTGAGTGTGTGCTGTGAGTGTGCTGTGTGGACCACACCCGGAATCCAGGGAGTTTCCTTTCTTTCACCAGCCCAGGTTTCTATCACCTGCCTGGGCTAAGGAAGCTTCCCTGAAGGAGGCTCCATTCATACATGGAGCCTCAGACCTCTACCCCCTGGAGCATGCAGGCGGGGGGTAGAGGGTCTTCCCAACCTGCTGGGAACAACGTGCAGCCAGCATCAGGGGTGAGAAGGTCATCCCGTGGAAAGATCTGTGCGGCCCCCCCTGATGCTGGGGCTCTGGAAGGAGCCAGGAGGAGAGGCATGGAGGATCATCCAGGTGGAGGACCAGAAGGCCCAGCAAGGCAAGACACCCGACCTGAGGACCAGAGCACGGTAGAGGAATGGGGGCTACTGCGGTCGGGAGAGTCGGTGGAAACCTTCAGCTCCCGCCTAGCTGCCCGGCTGGAAGAATACCGGGACCTCGGTAAGTCCCTGCGGCGGCTTCGTGAAGATCTGGCGGTCGCAAGGGGACGAGCCGCGAAAACATCAGGCGCTAAGAGGTCCCGGTATAATCTACAGGTAAAGACAATTTTGGAGGAAATTAATATGGTGGAGGAGAGGAAGATGGAGATTGTGGTCGGTGGGGGAGCCTTCGGGGAGAAATTGGAGAATGATGAAAGGTTTTCCCTGATGGCGTCCCCCACGCAAAGTAATGAAACCCCCTGCAAAAGGGGAGTAAAGGCATTGGCTGCTAAAAGTGCAGAGGCAGTGGAGGCCGCAGAAGTGGAGGCCGCAAAAGTGGAGGCCGCAAAAGTGGAGGCCGCAAAAGTGGGGGCCGCAAAAGTGGAGGCCGCAAAAGTGGAGGCCGCAAAAATGGAGGCCGCAAAAATGGAGGCCGCAAAAGTGGAGGCCGCAAAAGTGGAGGCCGCAAAAGTGGAGGCCGCAGAAGTGGAGGCCACAGAAATGGAGGAAAGCGTGGAGGTGGAGAGGACGCCAACCCGGGAGGAGACGGGCTCGGAGGACCCCTGGGAAGGCAGTAACGGAGGGGCAAGTGGGGAACTTTCCTGCAGCCAAGTTGTGCAAAACTTTGAATCGGGCAGTGGGCACCCTCCGGGGTTGCTCACGCAAATACGGCTGCAGGAGTCCCCAGTGTCCCTCCAGAACTTTACTTTTGGAGATGAGTTGCCACCGGAGGAGGAGAAAAAAAAAAAGAAAAAATTATGGAAGTTGAGGCGGAAAAAGGCAAAGGGGAAGACAGGTGGAGTATCTTACAAATATTCCTACCTGTCTTCCTTGCGTTCCGGACCGGGTGAGAGCTCGGTTCGGGACGCAAACCCCGCAAATCCCCCAGCTCCGGCCTCTGCAGTGGGGTCGTGGCGGGTATGTGGGCAGAAAGACATGGTGCTGGTTTTGAGCAATGTGGCCAAGGTGGCACCAGACGCCGTCTCCTGTAAAGGAGGTGGTGTCGATGGCCACGTGGCGCTAGGGGGCGTGTCCCCGTGTCCGGCGGATGGGGAACCTCAGAAGCCGGTCTCTGGCGCAAGCCGGAGGCCGGGGGACGGGGGGAACCGGAAACCGGATGTGGCGCCGGAAAACCGGAAGTCCGCTGGTCATGTGACTCGGCCGGCGGACGCACCAGAAAGTGTTGCGGCAGCGAGTGGTGGCGGTAGGAGAGGCTCCGGCACTGCTGGCCATCCCCCGACGGGAGGGGGGGTTGGTTTGGTGCCGGGAGCGGCTCTAGCGGTGCCTGCGGCCCCTCCATCTGCATCGCCGCAAGGCGGTGGGAGGGGTTTAGCGGGCACGGGGGGTGACGGCACCCCTCCTCCCGAACATTGTATTGGTGGCGCAGCAGATATGGAGGTCGGTGAAGCGGAGGGTGCTGAGGGATTGCCGCCTGAGATATCCGGCGGCACCCCAGAAGTAGCGGCACCTGATGATGTGGAGACCCCAAAAATGACAAAAACAACTTATAAAAAGCCCATCGACAAGAGGAAGAACTCTGTAACCAGCCTGGCCGGTATGAAAGTTGTGGAGAGGAATGTAAGTGAAAATGTAAATATTAATGGTAATGTTAGTAGTGTTGGTAATATTGTTGGTGGTGGTAATGTTGTGGATGTTAATGTGGGTTGTAATATTGTGGGGGGAGTGTCAACCAGTGGCGGGCCGGTTGCTCCTTCTGCCAGAGCGCCCGGCAGGTCGTATGCGGGCGTTGTGGTGGGGGGACCGTCGGCCCACCCATCCTCATCTTCTGGGCCCGGGGACGGCAGTTTGCAACAGCGCCTCCTAGAAGCCTTAAGGGAGGGGAAGCAGACGATAACAGTAGGGGGAGTGCAGAAGGACCTATCCTTTTGGATAAATAGGTATGGTCTGGATGCCTTCCGAGAGAGACGGGGAGATCAGTGGTCGCTCCCAACAACCGGGCCGGCCGTGGCCAGGAGGAATGTGGTCCGTCTCCAGTGGCGTGGCAATGATGCGTGCCCTCCTCGTAAGAGGGTGGTGGAGCTGCTGCTGGAGATGGGCTTCAAGGCGAGTGACATCTACGCCTTGATACATCCTCATGGTACGGCTGAGTTTGACATCAGCTTTGTTCAGCCGGGGGGCCTTGAGGTCTTCTGGGGGAACTATGAGCTGGTGAAAAGCGAGCCCGGCTGGCGAGGGTTTGCTGCGCAAGCAATCTCTCGCCAGAATGGTCTCAGGAAAGTGACCGTTCTTACCGGTAACGAGTCGCTTTCCTGTGTGGACATCATGACCTGGTTGGGAAGATACGGTGAGGTAGCAGAGATGCCACGGAAGAACTGCGATGAGTTTGGCATCTGGTCGGGAGCCTGGACGTTTATGGTCAAACTTAAGCGTCTGGGGCAGACGGTGTCCCACATACCATCATCTGCTTTCTTGGGAAGAGATCGAATCCTTGTCTTCTACCAGGGGCAGCCGAAGCTGTGTCACCGGTGTGGCGACCCCTCACACTTGAGCGCAAGCTGCACTGTGCAGAAGTGCGCTCATTGTGGGGGGGTAGGCCATCTGGCCGCATCGTGTGAGCAGATTAGGTGTAACCTGTGTGGTGACCTAGGTCACCCTTTCAGTCGGTGTCCGCGCTCAGTCGTCAATGTCTGTTCCAACCCTACGGAGAATGTAAGGAGGGAGGTCTCCGTGGGCGAGGGGGCGGACAGAGACGATAGAGCCCAAGAGCAAAGGACGAACGCCAGGAGGGGACCCCCTTCTCGTCAGAGAAGGGCGGAAAAACGCAGAAGGGAACGAGAGCTGAGGAGGACCCAGGAAACTGGGGACTCCTCTGGCTCGGACCTGGATGCCCCCCAGGATACTGATGCTCTTGGGAGGGCCGTACTGGACGAGGAGATAAGGAGGATAGAGAGAGAGCAGAGGGCTGAGGACTCCCAGTCCTCCCACTATGAAAGTGTGGAAGAGGAAGGGAGGTCACAGCCTAAAACAAAACAGGGGACACCGGGTAACATCAAAACAGGGCTAAAAACATCTGGCCCTGCCCCGGCCAAGGAAGGCAAAACCTGCACCCCCCTGGTGTGCTCCCCCAACCGATACCGTGTTCTCATGGATATTCCAGACCCCCAGGCCGGGGGGGAGAGCACGGTAGGGAGTCTAGGTGTCGTTGAGCCTCCTCTTCTGCGGGGGCCACTGTCCCCGGGGGAGGGGGTCGGCCCGGACCCAGGAGATGAGAATGGGAGGGGGGTGGTGGAGGTTATGGACTCCTCAAAAACAAAAAAAAGAGGTAAAGAGGGTGAGGGGTCCTCCTCAGAGGAGAAAGCAAGGGGTGGGAAGAAGAAAACCGTCTAACTCAATCATTTATGATGGCGGCACCCACTCCGTTGACGCTGGCATCGATTAACGTTGCCAGCATTAAGTCGAATATGGCTAGATTTGCAGCCTTTGATTTTCTCAGCCGGGTTGAAGCTGACATTTTGTTTTTGCAGGAGACCAGACTGTCACTTTTGGCAGAGGTCGTGAAAGCTAGGAGGGAGTGGCGACGTGGGCCCTCCTACTGGTCTCTTGCGGCTGAGCCATATAGCGGGGTGGCGGTACTTTTTACCGCACCGGTCACATGCCGGCGGATGATCGAGTTAGAAATGGGGCGGTGCTTGATCTTAGATGTTCTCATGAGGGGACAAGAACTAAGACTTATCAACATCTACGGTCCCCAGACAAAGTGGGACCGGAAAAGTCTCTTCATGAGGATTAAGCCCTTCCTTTTTACAGGCCGACAAGTCATTTTTGGAGGGGACTTTAACACTGTCGTTAGGCCCCAAGACAGAGGAGGTTCCAGAAAGGTACTGGCCTATGATAGTGTCGAGTTGAATAGAATAGCTAGTGATGCTCGCCTGGAGGACATCCACATTCGGTATACCCCAGGCCACTCGGGGTTCACCTATCATAGTGGTAGTCGTAGGTCCAGGATAGACAGGTTTTTTTTAAAGGAGGACGCCATCTCTTCGGCAGTGTCCGTCGTTGAGGTGGAGTTCTCCGATCACTGTATGATTATTTTTTCTTTGAATGTTGCAGAGTCCCTCCAGATGGGAAGAGGTATATGGAGGCTGAATTCTACTCTCCTGGAAGAAGCAGAGATAAGACAGGCCTTCGAGGATTTTCTTCAGAGCCAGGTACCTTTATTGGATCTAGGTGGTACTAAGTCTGAGTGGTGGGAGGTGTTCAAAGAACGGGTGGCTGAGTTTTTCCGTCAGATCTCGTGCCTCAGGTCTATGAGCAGGTATCGCCTGTATCAAGACATGAGGAGGAAACTCGAACATCTAGTCTCAACCGGAGGTAGCCGTGAGGAAATCTCCGTGGTGAAAGCTCTGCTCAAAAGATGCCAATATGATAGGCACACGTCTTTGGTTCTTGAACGGGATTTCGGGAGGTACCGCTCGCCCGACCCTTACAAGAACTGCAAGATGTCAGTGAGTCGTAAGGTGGTGACAGGACTGGTAGATAGTACAGGCTCCCTGATGAGATCCAAATCAGGGATCCTGGAGGTCATCAGATCCTTTTATTCGCAGCTTTTGGGTGAGCAGGATCTAAACCGAGACGAAATGTCGGCTTTCCTGGCTGAAACCATCCCTGAGCCAGGAGCAGACCCCTCGCTTGGTGTTTTGACAGAGTCGATCAAGGAAGAGGAAGTGATGCTGGCGATTGATGGGTTGGCCATCAAAAAGTCGCCAGGCCCAGATGGCTTAACATCTGAGTTTTATAAGGCTTTTAAGGGAACCTTAGTTCCCCTCTTGACTGCGGTTTTTAATGAGTGCCTCTCCTCGGGCGCTCTGCCAAAGTCAATGGGCAAGTCGGCCTTGATCATTCTGTCAAAGGGTAAGGATTCGACCCGTATTGAGAACTGGCGTCCCATAGCGCTCCTCAATACGGACAGAAAGGTTCTCGCAAAAGTACTGTTTAATCGGCTGGTGAAGTTTGCACCCCGGCTCCTTTCGTCGGCCCAGCATTGCTCTGTTCCAGGCCGTAGCACCTTTAGTGCTGTCCTCAGTGTCAGAGAGGCAGTGGAGCAGGGACATTCTGGCCGATGGGAGGGGTACATGCTGTCCTTGGATCAGGCCAAAGCTTTTGACCGGGTGAATCACAAGTACCTATGGTCAGTCCTTCTGAGGTATGGCCTACCGGGTGAGTTCGTTAATTGGCTCCAGACCCTATACGCTGGGGCTGAGTCTTTTGCACTGGTGAACGGTTGGACTGGAACCCCCTTTGAGGTTGGGTCTGGTGTCCGCCAGGGTTGTCCCTTAAGCCCCTTGCTGTATGTTTTCGCGATCGACCCCTTTCTTAGGCGGCTCGATCGTGGGCCATTGGCGGGGGTGGGGATGGACTTGGAGGAGCCGGAAGCCACTCAGAGGGTGGTTGCGTACGCGGATGACGTCACTATCTTTGTCTCCTCGAGAGGGGAGGCAGAGTGGGTGATGTCAGAAGTTGAGCGCTACTCACGGGCATCTGGGTCCAGGATCAACCGGGACAAGTGTGAAAGTCTCTGGCTGGGGGGAGGGGATCCTAGTTTTGATCTCCCGGACACCCTCCCAGAGCCCAAAGGGTCTGCTAAAATCTTAGGCATTGAATTTGGCCCGGGTGATTACCCCAAGAAAAACTGGGAAGGTAGGCTATCAATAGCTGCCCAGAAGGTTGGCCAATGGAAGGGATGGTCTTTGTCCCTTAGGGAAAGGGTTCACCTGGCCAAGGCTTACCTGATGCCCATGTTGCTCTACCTTGGCAGCGTGTGCATGTTGCCAGAGCCTCTCTGGACTCGGGTCTATAGCCTGTTCTTCCAACTGTTATGGGGAAACAGGCTTAACCTAATCAAGAGGGAGGTTACTTACCTACCGAGGAAACTAGGTGGGTTAGGTATGGTTAACCCAGTGGTGTTTCTAGTAAACACCTTCATTAAAATTAATTTGGCGAACCTCTTTGAAAGAGAAAGGGCTCCTCTGTGGATATCCTCCTGCAGGGGATGGTTTCGGCCTTTCTTCCAGGAATGGGAGACAGGAGGCCAAGCGAAAGACCTGCGTGTACCCCATGGGCACCTCCCGGCTTATGCCGCCCCGGTTCTGAAGGTTGTTCGTCGGTGGGGTCTGGAGGCGAGGGAGATCAAGACCATGTCGAGAAAATTTCTTGACAGAAAGGTCTTGTTGACCTGCTTCCAGAAGCCCCTGGCGCTCAGGGACTGCCCAAGTAGCGACCTCGGGGTGGGATTAAAACTTTTAAACTCTGTGAGGATTCCCCAGAAGTTTTGGGATCTGGCTTGGCGCTGCTTCCATGGGAGGCTGTATGTAAGGGGCAATCTGAAGTTTAGAAACTCCGATGAAAGAGGTTGTCCTCGGGAGGAGTGCGATGACACGCTGGAAAGCATGGACCATTTCTTGCTTCAGTGTCCCTTCAATGCAGAGGTTTACAAACGGGTGGGTGCCTCCATCGGTTGGCCCGGTCTGACCAACCTCTCCTACGCTGGTTGGGCCTATGGGGCATTCGGAGACCTGGGTGGAAGGGATCATTGCACTTCTTTTTTAGTTAGTTTAGTGATCAGGTATTTCACGTGGAACGCACGGTGCTTAGTATCGACTCAGTGTAAAATCCTCCTGGAGGACGAGGTGTGTAGGAATATCATGGGTGACCTGGTGAAGGTCCGGTCTCTGGAGGTTGAGAAACTGGGTGCATCCAAGGCCTCTCGACTTTGGAGGGGCTTCAATTTTAGGGTGCCCTAGGTGGAACCAACCTTCAGGGGGAGGGGAGGGAGTGCCCCTGGGTATTAGACTGGAGGTGGGGGTCTGCACCTGGCCATGACACCGGGAAATAGCGATAGGGACAGAATGAGAGACAGCAGGAGGGACAGATTAGTTTATAAAGTAATAAGGGATAGAGATAGGGCAAGCAGGATAGGTTTAGCGATAGGGACCGGGGTGGTGGTTGGGGGTTGGCTTTGGCCTCTGGGCTGGTGCTCTAGGGGGGCTTTCCTCTCTCTCTCCTCTGGTGATGGGCTGAGTAAGCACAAGTAGGTTTTTGTTTTGAGCTTTTTGGAGACAGAAAAAGGGCTTACAAGCAGCCAAACTTAGGTTTTCGGGTTTATGTATATAGTATGGTATTTGGTTATAGTTATGTGTCGATATGGTGTATAGGTCTATGCATGGGTTTGTGTGAATGTTTAGGTAAGATGGGCAGTAGATAGGTGGGGTGGGGGGCCTGGGGGTGTGCCCAGCCTGATTCTGGACTACGTGGACGTGAGGAGGACATGAGACGTGGGATCGGGCTGGTTGGGTGATGTGTTGGGTGGTGGGGGCCAGCATCTGAACTATGCGGACATGGAAGGACATGAGGCGTGATGCTGGTTGGGGGAGGTGATGGGTGGTGATGGATAAGGTAGTATGTACAGGGTTAGGTATGAATGTGGATAAGTTAATAAAAAGGAAAAAAAAAAAAAATTTAAAAAAAAAAATAAAAAATATATAGAAAAAAAAAAAATTTAAAAAAAAAAAACATTTAAAAAAAAAAAAAAAAAAAATACAATTATTTTTTTTGGGGGTTTGTTTTGTTGTTTTTTATGTTTTGTTCTTTTCTTTTCATTTACATGGTGCACTGAAGTAAGTGCACCATGGGATGGTAACTTTTATTTTTAGAGTTTTTTATTATTATTATTATTATTTTGTTTTTTTTTATTGTGATTATTATTTATTTTGTTTTATATATGTGGTGTTTTTTTTTAGGGGGCCATTGGTTGGCACGTGGTTTTTAAGAGTATGTTGTATATAGTGTTATAGTTATGTTTTCTTGGGGTTGGGGGGGTTTAGGTGTGTGTATGAATGAGTATGGGATTATAGTTATGTATGCATGGGGATTTATGTAAGAAGGGCCAGGCTGGGTAAATTGTACAGAAATGTACATAAGTTTTGTTTTGTTGTGTTTGTTTTGTAAATACCGTTTATTTTGTAATGTTTTATATTTTTCTATTAAAAGAGTACCAGAAAAACGCCACACCAGCAGTGACTAGCAAGGAGGGAGGTTGTGTGTGGGAGAGCTGCTGAGTGTGTGCTGAGTGTGTGCTGTGAGTGTGCTGTGTGGACCACACCCGGAATCCAGGGAGTTTCCTTTCTTTCACCAGCCCAGGTTTCTATCACCTGCCTGGGCTAAGGAAGCTTCCCTGAAGGAGGCTCCATTCATACATGGAGCCTCAGACCTCTACCCCCTGGAGCATGCAGGCGGGGGGTAGGGGGTCTTCCCAACCTGCTGGGAGCTTGCAGCCAGCATCAGGGGTGAGAAGGTCATCCCGTGGAAAGATCTGTGCGGCCCCCCCTGATGCTGGGGCTCTGGAAGGAGCCAGGAGGAGAGACATGGAGGATCATCCAGGTGGAGGACCAGAAGGCCCAGCAAGGCAAGTCACCCGACCTGAGGACCAGAGCACGGTAGAGGAATGGGGGCTACTGCGGTCAGGAGAGTCGGTGGAAACCTTCAGCTCCCGCCTAGCTGCCCGGCTGGAAGAATACCGGGACCTCGGTAAGTCCCTGCGGCGGCTGCGGGAAGATCTGGCGGCCGCAAGGGGACGAGCAGCGAAAACATCAGGCGCCAAGAGGTCCCGGTATAATCTACAGGTAAAGACAATTTTGGAGGAAATTAAGATGGTGGAGGAGAGGAAGATGGAGATTGTGGTCGGTGGGGGAGCCTTCGGGGAGAAATTGGAGAATGATGAAAGGTTTTCCCTGATGGCGTCCCCCACGCAAAGTAATGAAACCCCCTGCAAAAGGGGAGTAAAGGCATTGGCTGCTAAAAGTGCAGAGGCAGTGGAGGCCGCAAAAGTGGAGGCCGCAAAAGTGGAGGCCACAAAAGTGGAGGCCGCAGAAGTGGAGGCCACAGAAATGGAGGAAAGCGTGGAGGTGGAGAGGACGCCAACCCGGGAGGAGACGGGCTCGGAGGACCCCTGGGAAGGCAGTAACGGAGGGGCAAGTGGGGAACTTTCCTGCAGCCAAGTTGTGCAAAACTTTGAATCGGGCAGTGGGCACCCCCCGGGGTTGCTCACGCAAATACGGCTGCAGGAGTCCCCAGTGTCCCTCCAGAACTTTACTTTTGGAGATGAGTTGCCACCGGAGGAGGAGAAAACAAAAAAGAAAAAATTATGGAAGTTGATGCGGAAAAAGGCAAAGGGGAAGACAGGTGGAGTATCTTACAAATATTCCTACCTGTCTTCCTTGCGTTCCGGACCGGGTGAGAGCTCAGTTCGGGACGCAAACCCCGCAAATCCCCCAGCTCCGGCCTCTGCAGTGGGGTCGTGGCGGGTAAGTGGGCAGAAAGATATGGTGCTGGTTTTGAGCAATGTGGCCAAGATGGCACCAGACGCCGTCTCCTGTAAAGGAGGTGGCGTCGATGGCCACGTGGCGCTAGGGGGCGTGTCCCCGTGTCCGGCGGATGGGGAACCTTAGAAGCTGGCCTCTGGCGCAAGCCGGAGACCGGGGGACGGGGGGAACTGGAAACCGGATGTGGCGCCGGAAAACCGGAAGTCTGCTGGTCATGTGACTCGGCCAGCAGACGCACCAGAAAGTGTTGCGGCAGCGAGTGGTGGCGGTAGGAGAGGCTTCGGCACTGCTGGCCACCCCCCGACGGGAGGGGGGGGTGGTTTGGTGCCGGGAGCGGCTCTAGCTGTGCCTGCGGCCCCTCCATCTGCATCGCCGCAAGGCGGTGGGAGGGGTTTAGCGGGCACGGGGGGTGACGGCACCCCTCCTCCCGAACATTGCATTGGTGGCGCAGCAGAAATGGAGGTCGGTGAAGCGGAGGGTGCTGAGGGATTGCCGCCTGAGATATCCGGCGGCGCCCCAGAAGTAGCGGCACCTGATGATGTGGAGACCCCAAAAACAACATATAAAAAGCCAGTGGACAAAAGGAAGAACTCCGTAACCAGCCTGGCCGGTATGAAAGTTGTGGAGAGGAATGTAAGTGGAAATGTAAATATTGATGGTAATGTTAGTAGTGTTGGTAATATTGTTGGTGGTGGTAATGTTGTGGATATTAATGTGGGTTGTAATATTGTGGGGGGAGTGTCAACCAGTGGCGGGCCGGATGCTCCTTCTGCCAGAGCGCCCGGCAGGTCGTATGCGGGCGTTGTGGTGGGGGGACCGTCGGCCCACCCATCCTCATCTTCTGGGCCCGGGGACGGCAGTTTGCAACAACGCCTCCTAGAAGCCTTAAGGGAGGGGAAGCAGACGATAACAGTAGGGGGAGTGCAGAAGGACCTATCCTTTTGGATAAATAGGTATGGTCTGGATGCCTTCCGAGAGAGACGGGGAGATCAGTGGTCGCTCCCAACAACCGGGCCGGCCGTGGCCAGGAGGAATGTGGTCCGTCTCCAGTGGCGTGGCAATGATGCGTGCCCTCCTCGTAAGAGGGTGGTGGAGCTGCTGCTGGAGATGGGCTTCAAGGCGAGTGACATCTACGCCTTGATACATCCTCATGGTACGGCTGAGTTTGACATCAGCTTTGTTCAGCCGGGGGGCCTTGAGGTCTTCTGGGGGAACTATGAGCTGGTGAAAAGCGAGCCCGGCTGGCGAGGGTTTGCTGCGCAAGCAATCTCTCGCCAGAATGGTCTCAGGAAAGTGACCGTTCTTACCCGTAACGAGTCGCTTTCCTGTGTGGACATCATGACCTGGTTGGGAAGATACGGTGAGGTAGCAGAGATGCCACGGAAGAACTGCGATGAGTTTGGCATCTGGTCGGGAGCCTGGACGTTTATGGTCAAACTTAAGCGTCTGGGGCAGACTGTGTCCCACATACCATCATCTGCTTTCTTGGGAAGAGATCGAATCCTTGTCTTCTACCAGGGGCAGCCGAAGCTGTGTCACCGGTGTGGCGACCCCTCACACTTGAGCGCAAGCTGCACTGTGCAGAAGTGCGCTCATTGTGGGGGGGTAGGCCATCTGGCCGCATCGTGTGAGCAGATTAGGTGTAACCTGTGTGGTGACCTAGGTCACCCTTTCAGTCGGTGTCCACGCTCAGTCGTCAATGTCTGTTCCAACCCTACGGAGAATGTAAGGAGGGAGGTCTCCGTGGGCGAGGGGGTGGACAGAGACGATAGAGCCCAAGAGCAAGGGATGAACGCCAGGAGGGGACCCCCTTCTCGTCAGAGAAGGGCGGAAAAACGCAGAAGGGAACGAGAGCTGAGGAGGACCCAGGAAACTGGGGACTCCTCTGGCTCGGACCTGGATGCCCCCCAGGATACTGATGCTCTTGGGGGGGCCGTACTGGACGAGGAGATAAGGAGGATAGAGAGAGAGCAGAGGGCTGAGGACTCCCAGTCCTCCCACTATGAAAGTGTGGAAGAGGAAGGGAGGTCACAGCCTAAAACAAAACAGGGGACACCGGGTAACATCAAAACAGGGCTAAAAAAATCTGGCCCTGCCCCGGCCAAGGAAGGCAAAACCTGCACCCCCCTGGTGTGCTCCCCCAACCGATACCGTGTTCTCATGGATATTCCAGACCCCCAGGCCGGGGGGGAGAGCACGGTAGGGAGTCTAGGAGTCGTTGAGCCTCCTCTTCTGCGGGGGCCACTGTCCCCGGGGGAGGGGGTCGGCCCGGACCCAGGAGATGAGAATGGGAGGGGGGTGGTGGAGGTTATGGACTCCTCAAAAACAAAAAAAAGAGGTAAAGAGGGTGAGGGGTCCTCCTCAGAGGAGAAAGCAAGGGGTGGGAAGAAGAAAACCGTCTAACTCAATCATTTATGATGGCGGCACCCACTCCGTTGACGCTGGCATCGATTAACGTTGCCAGCATTAAGTCGAATATGGCTAGATTTGCAGCCTTTGATTTTCTCGGCCGGGTTGAAGCTGACATTTTGTTTTTGCAGGAGACCAGACTGTCACTTTTGGCAGAGGTCGTGAAAGCTAGGAGGGAGTGGCGACGTGGGCCCTCCTACTGGTCTCTTGCGGCTGAGCCATATAGCGGGGTGGCGGTACTTTTTACCGCACCGGTCACATGCCGGCGGATGATCGAGTTAGAAATGGGGCGGTGCTTGATCTTAGATGTTCTCATGAGGGGACAAGAACTAAGACTCATTAACATCTACGGTCCCCAGACAAAGTGGGACCGGAAAAGTCTCTTCATGAGGATTAAGCCCTTCCTTTTTACAGGCCGACAAGTCATTTTTGGAGGGGACTTTAACACTGTCGTTAGGCCCCAAGACAGAGGAGGTTCCAGAAAGGTACTGGCCTATGATAGTGTCGAGTTGAATAGAATAGCTAGTGATGCTCGCCTGGAGGACATCCACATTCGGTATACCCCAGGCCACTCGGGGTTCACCTATCATAGTGGTAGTCGTAGGTCCAGGATAGACAGGTTTTTTTTAAAGGAGGACGCCATCTCTTCGGCAGTGTCCGTCGTTGAGGTGGAGTTCTCCGATCACTGTATGATTATTTTTTCTTTGAATGTTGCAGAGTCCCTCCAGATGGGAAGAGGTATATGGAGGCTGAATTCTACTCTCCTGGAAGAAGCAGAGATAAGACAGGCCTTCGAGGATTTTCTTCAGAGCCAGGTACCTTTATTGGATCTAGGTGGTACTAAGTCTGAGTGGTGGGAGGTGTTCAAAGAACGGGTGGCTGAGTTTTTCCGTCAGATCTCGTGCCTCAGGTCTATGAGCAGGTATCGCCTGTATCAAGACATGAGGAGGAAACTCGAACATCTAGTCTCAACCGGAGGTAGCCGTGAGGAAATCTCCGTGGTGAAAGCTCTGCTCAAAAGATGCCAATATGATAGGCACACGTCTTTGGTTCTTGAACGGGATTTCGGGAGGTACCGCTCGCCCGACCCTTACAAGAACTGCAAGATGTCAGTGAGTCGTAAGGTGGTGACAGGACTGGTAGATAGTACAGGCTCCCTGATGAGATCCAAATCAGGGATCCTGGAGGTCATCAGATCCTTTTATTCGCAGCTTTTGGGTGAGCAGGATCTAAACCGAGACGAAATGTCGGCTTTCCTGGCTGAAACCATCCCTGAGCCAGGAGCAGACCCCTCGCTTGGTGTTTTGACAGAGTCGATCAAGGAAGAGGAAGTGATGCTGGCGATTGATGGGTTGGCCATCAAAAAGTCGCCAGGCCCAGATGGCTTAACATCTGAGTTTTATAAGGCTTTTAAGGGAACCTTAGTTCCCCTCTTGACTGCGGTTTTTAATGAGTGCCTCTCCTCGGGCGCTCTGCCAAAGTCAATGGGCAAGTCGGCCTTGATCATTCTGTCAAAGGGTAAGGATTCGACCCGTATTGAGAACTGGCGTCCCATAGCGCTCCTCAATACGGACAGAAAGGTTCTCGCAAAAGTACTGTTTAATCGGCTGGTGAAGTTTGCACCCCGGCTCCTTTCGTCGGCCCAGCATTGCTCTGTTCCAGGCCGCAGCACCTTTAGTGCTGTCCTCAGTGTCAGAGAGGCAGTGGAGCAGGGACATTCTGGCCGATGGGAGGGGTACATGCTGTCCTTGGATCAGGCCAAAGCTTTTGACCGGGTGAATCACAAGTACCTATGGTCAGTCCTTCTGAGGTATGGCCTACCGGGTGAGTTCGTTAATTGGCTCCAGACCCTATACGCTGGGGCTGAGTCTTTTGCACTGGTGAACGGTTGGACTGGAACCCCCTTTGAGGTTGGGTCTGGTGTCCGCCAGGGTTGTCCCTTAAGCCCCTTGCTGTATGTTTTCGCGATCGACCCCTTTCTTAGGCGGCTCGATCGTGGGCCATTGGCGGGGGTGGGGATGGACTTGGAGGAGCCGGAAGCCACTCAGAGGGTGGTTGCGTACGCGGATGACGTCACTATCTTTGTCTCCTCGAGAGGGGAGGCAGAGTGGGTGATGTCAGAAGTTGAGCGCTACTCACGGGCATCTGGGTCCAGGATCAACCGGGACAAGTGTGAAAGTCTCTGGCTGGGGGGAGGGGATCCTAGTTTTGATCTCCCGGACACCCTCCCAGAGCCCAAAGGGTCTGCTAAAATCTTAGGCATTGAATTTGGCCCGGGTGATTACCCCAAGAAAAACTGGGAAGGTAGGCTATCAATAGCTGCCCAGAAGGTTGGCCAATGGAAGGGATGGTCTTTGTCCCTTAGGGAAAGGGTTCACCTGGCCAAGGCTTACCTGATGCCCATGTTGCTCTACCTTGGCAGCGTGTGCATGTTGCCAGAGCCTCTCTGGACTCGGGTCTATAGCCTGTTCTTCCAACTGTTATGGGGAAACAGGCTTAACCTAATCAAGAGGGAGGTTACTTACCTACCGAGGAAACTAGGTGGGTTAGGTATGGTTAACCCAGTGGTGTTTCTAGTAAACACCTTCATTAAAATTAATTTGGCGAACCTCTTTGAAAGAGAAAGGGCTCCTCTGTGGATATCCTCCTGCAGGGGATGGTTTCGGCCTTTCTTCCAGGAATGGGAGACAGGAGGCCAAGCGAAAGACCTGCGTGTACCCCATGGGCACCTCCCGGCTTATGCCGCCCCGGTTCTGAAGGTTGTTCGTCGGTGGGGTCTGGAGGCGAGGGAGATCAAGACCATGTCGAGAAAATTTCTTGACAGAAAGGTCTTGTTGACCTGCTTCCAGAAGCCCCTGGCGCTCAGGGACTGCCCAAGTAGCGACCTCGGGGTGGGATTAAAACTTTTAAACTCTGTGAGGATTCCCCAGAAGTTTTGGGATCTGGCTTGGCGCTGCTTCCATGGGAGGCTGTATGTAAGGGGCAATCTGAAGTTTAGAAACTCCGATGAAAGAGGTTGTCCTCGGGAGGAGTGCGATGACACGCTGGAAAGCATGGACCATTTCTTGCTTCAGTGTCCCTTCAATGCAGAGGTTTACAAACGGGTGGGTGCCTCCATCGGTTGGCCCGGTCTGACCAACCTCTCCTACGCTGGTTGGGCCTATGGGGCATTCGGAGACCTGGGTGGAAGGGATCATTGCACTTCTTTTTTAGTTAGTTTAGTGATCAGGTATTTCACGTGGAACGCACGGTGCTTAGTATCGACTCAGTGTAAAATCCTCCTGGAGGACGAGGTGTGTAGGAATATCATGGGTGACCTGGTGAAGGTCCGGTCTCTGGAGGTTGAGAAACTGGGTGCATCCAAGGCCTCTCGACTTTGGAGGGGCTTCAATTTTAGGGTGCCCTAGGTGGAACCAACCTTCAGGGGGAGGGGAGGGAGTGCCCCTGGGTATTAGACTGGAGGTGGGGGTCTGCACCTGGCCATGACACCGGGAAATAGCGATAGGGACAGAATGAGAGACAGCAGGAGGGACAGATTTAGTTTATAAAGTAATAAGGGATAGAGATAGGGCAAGCAGGATAGGTTTAGCGATAGGGACCGGGGTGGTGGTTGGGGGTTGGCTTTGGCCTCTGGGCTGGTGCTCTAGGGGGGCTTTCCTCTCTCTCTCCTCTGGTGATGGGCTGAGTAAGCACAAGTAGGTTTTTGTTTTGAGCTTTTTGGAGACAGAAAAAGGGCTTACAAGCAGCCAAACTTAGGTTTTCGGGTTTATGTATATAGTATGGTATTTGGTTATAGTTATGTGTCGATATGGTGTATAGGTCTATGCATGGGTTTGTGTGAATGTTTAGGTAAGATGGGCAGTAGATAGGTGGGGTGGGGGGCCTGGGGGTGTGCCCAGCCTGATTCTGGACTACGTGGACGTGAGGAGGACATGAGACGTGGCATCGGGCTGGTTGGGTGATGTGGTGGGGGCCAGCATCTGAACTATGCGGACATGGAAGGACATGAGGCGTGATGCTGGTTGGGGGAGGTGATGGGTGGTGATGGATAAGGTAGTATGTACAGGGTTAGGTATGAATGTGGATAAGTTAATAAAAAGGAAAAAAAAAAAAAAAAAAAAAAAAATTTAAAAAAATTAAAAAAAAAAAAAAAAATTAAAAAAAATTATTTGTTTTTTGGGATTTGTTTTGTTGTTTTTTATATTTTGTTCTTTTCTTTTCATTTACATGGTGCACTGAAGTAAGTGCACCATGAGATGGTAACTTTTATTTTTAGAGTTTATTATTATTATTATTTTGTTTATTTTTATTATGATTATTATTTATTTTGTTTTATATATGTGGTGTTTTTTTAGGGGGCCATTGGTTGGCACATGGTTTTTAAGAGTATGTTGTATATAGTGTTATAGTTATGTTTTCTTGGGGTTGGGGGGGTTTAGGTGTGTGTATGAATGAGTATGGGATTATAGTTATGTATGCATGGGGATTTATGTAAGAAGGGCCAGGCTGGGTAAATTGTACAGAAATGTACATAAGTTTTGTTTTGTTGTGTTTGTTTTGTAAAAACCGTTTATTTTGTAATGTTTTATATTTTTCTATTAAAAGAGTACCAGAAAAACGCCACACCAGCAGTGACTAGCAAGGAGGGAGGTTGTGTGTGGGAGAGCTGCTGAGTGTGTGCTGTGAGTGTGCTGTGTGGACCACACCCGGAATCCAGGGAGTTTCCTTTCTTTCACCAGCCCAGGTTTCTATCACCTTCCTGGGCTAAGGAAGCTTCCCTGAAGGAGGCTCCATTCATACATGGAGCCTCAGACCTCTACCCCCTGGAGCATGCAGGCGGGGGGTAGGGGGTCTTCCCAACCTGCTGGGAGCTTGCAGCCAGCATCAGGGGTGAGAAGGTCATCCCGTGGAAAGATCTGTGCGGCCCCCCCTGATGCTGGGGCTCTGGAAGGAGCCAGGAGGAGAGACATGGAGGATCATCCAGGTGGAGGACCAGAAGGCCCAGCAAGGCAAGTCACCCGACCTGAGGACCAGAGCACGGTAGAGGAATGGGGGCTACTGCGGTCAGGAGAGTCGGTGGAAACCTTCAGCTCCCGCCTAGCTGCCCGGCTGGAAGAATACCGGGACCTCGGTAAGTCCCTGCGGCGGCTGCGGGAAGATCTGGCGGCCGCAAGGGGACGAGCAGCGAAAACATCAGGCGCCAAGAGGTCCCGGTATAATCTACAGGTAAAGACAATTTTGGAGGAAATTAAGATGGTGGAGGAGAGGAAGATGGAGATTGTGGTCGGTGGGGGAGCCTTCGGGGAGAAATTGGAGAATGATGAAAGGTTTTCCCTGATGGCGTCCCCCACGCAAAGTAATGAAACCCCCTGCAAAAGGGGAGTAAAGGCATTGGCTGCTAAAAGTGCAGAGGCAGTGGAGGCCGCAAAAGTGGAGGCCGCAAAAGTGGAGGCCACAAAAGTGGAGGCCGCAGAAGTGGAGGCCACAGAAATGGAGGAAAGCGTGGAGGTGGAGAGGACGCCAACCCGGGAGGAGACGGGCTCGGAGGACCCCTGGGAAGGCAGTAACGGAGGGGCAAGTGGGGAACTTTCCTGCAGCCAAGTTGTGCAAAACTTTGAATCGGGCAGTGGGCACCCCCCGGGGTTGCTCACGCAAATACGGCTGCAGGAGTCCCCAGTGTCCCTCCAGAACTTTACTTTTGGAGATGAGTTGCCACCGGAGGAGGAGAAAACAAAAAAGAAAAAATTATGGAAGTTGATGCGGAAAAAGGCAAAGGGGAAGACAGGTGGAGTATCTTACAAATATTCCTACCTGTCTTCCTTGCGTTCCGGACCGGGTGAGAGCTCAGTTCGGGACGCAAACCCCGCAAATCCCCCAGCTCCGGCCTCTGCAGTGGGGTCGTGGCGGGTAAGTGGGCAGAAAGATATGGTGCTGGTTTTGAGCAATGTGGCCAAGATGGCACCAGACGCCGTCTCCTGTAAAGGAGGTGGCGTCGATGGCCACGTGGCGCTAGGGGGCGTGTCCCCGTGTCCGGCGGATGGGGAACCTTAGAAGCTGGCCTCTGGCGCAAGCCGGAGACCGGGGGACGGGGGGAACCGGAAACCGGATGTGGCGCCGGAAAACCGGAAGTCCGCTGGTCATGTGACTCGGCCGGCGGACGCACCAAAAAGTGTTGCGGCAGCGAGTTGTGGCGGTAGAAGAGGCTCCGGCACTGCTGGCCACCCCCCGACGGGAGGGGGGGGTGGTTTGGTGCCGGGAGCGGCTCTAGCTGTGCCTGCGGCCCCTCCATCTGCATCGCCGCAAGGCGGTGGGAGGGGTTTAGCGGGCACGGGGGGTGACGGCACCCCTCCTCCCGAACATCGCATAGGTGGCGCAGCAGAAATGGAGGTCGGTGAAGCGGAGGGTGCTGAGGGATTGCCGCCTGAGATATCCGGCGGCGCCCCAGAAGTAGCGGCACCTGATGATGTGGAGACCCCAAAAACAACATATAAAAAGCCTATGGACAAAAGGAAGAACTCCGTTACCAGCCTGGCCGGTATGAAAGTTCTGGAGAGGAATGTAAGTGGAAATGTAAATATTGATGGTAATGTTAGTAGTGTTGGTAATATTGTTGGTGGTGGTAATGTTGTGGATATTAATGTTATGGATGTTAATGTGGGTTGTAATATTGTGGGGGGAGTGTCAACCAGTGGCGGGCCGGTTGCTCCTTCTGCCAGAGCGCCCGGCAGGTCGTATGCGGGCGTTGTGGTGGGGGGACCGTCGGCCCACCCATCCTCATCTTCTGGGCCCGGGGACGGCAGTTTGCAACAGCGCCTCCTAGAAGCCTTAAGGGAGGGGAAGCAGACGATAACAGTAGGGGGAGTGCAGAAGGACCTATCCTTTTGGATAAATAGGTATGGTCTGGATGCCTTCCGAGAGAGACGGGGAGATCAGTGGTCGCTCCCAACAACCGGGCCGGCCGTGGCCAGGAGGAATGTGGTCCGTCTCCAGTGGCGTGGCAATGATGCGTGCCCTCCTCGTAAGAGGGTGGTGGAGCTGCTGCTGGAGATGGGCTTCAAGGCGAGTGACATCTACGCCTTGATACATCCTCATGGTACGGCTGAGTTTGACATCAGCTTTGTTCAGCCGGGGGGCCTTGAGGTCTTCTGGGGGAACTATGAGCTGGTGAAAAGCGAGCCCGGCTGGCGAGGGTTTGCTGCGCAAGCAATCTCTCGCCAGAATGGTCTCAGGAAAGTGACCGTTCTTACCCGTAACGAGTCGCTTTCCTGTGTGGACATCATGACCTGGTTGGGAAGATACGGTGAGGTAGCAGAGATGCCACGGAAGAACTGCGATGAGTTTGGCATCTGGTCGGGAGCCTGGACGTTTATGGTCAAACTTAAGCGTGTGGGGCAGACGGTGTCCCACATACCATCATCTGCTTTCTTGGGAAGAGATCGAATCCTTGTCTTCTACCAGGGGCAGCCGAAGCTGTGTCACCGGTGTGGCGACCCCTCACACTTGAGCGCAAGCTGAACTGTGCAGAAGTGCGCTCATTGTGGGGGGGTAGGCCATCTGGCCGCATCGTGTGAGCAGATTAGGTGTAACCTGTGTGGTGACCTAGGTCACCCTTTCAGTCTGTGTCCGCGCTCAGTCGTCAATGTCTGTTCCAACCCTACGGAGAATGTAAGGAGGGAGGTCTCCGTGGGCGAGGGGGCGGACGGAGACGATAGAGCCCAAGAGCAAAGGACGAACGCCAGGAGGGGACCTCCTTCTCGTCAGAGAAGGGCGGAAAAACGCAGAAGGGAACGAGAGCTGAGGAGGACCCAGGAAACTGGGGACTCCTCTGGCTCCGACCTGGATGCCCCCCAGGATACTGATGCTCTTGGGGGGGCCGTACTGGACGAGGAGATAAGGAGGATAGAGGGCTGAGGACTCCCAGTCCTCCCACTATGAAAGTGTGGAAGAGGAAGGGAGGTCACAGCCTAAAACAAAACAGGGGACACCGGGTAACATCAAAACAGGGCTAAAAACATCTGGCTCTGCCCCGGCCAAGGAAGGCAAAACCTGCACCCCCCTGGTGTGCTCCCCCAACCGATACCGTGTTCTCATGGATATTCCAGACCCCCAGGCCGGGGGGAGAGCACGGTAGGGAGTCTAGGAGTCGTTGAGCCTCCTCTTCTGCGGGGGCCACTGTCCCCGGGGGAGGGGGTCGGCCCGGACCCAGGAGATGAGAATGGGAGGGGGGTGGTGGAGGTTATGGACTCCTCAACAACAAAAAAAAAGAGGTAAAGAGGGTGAGGGGTCCTCCTCAGAGGAGAAAGCAAGGGGTGGGAAGAAGAAAACCGTCTAACTCAATCATTTATGATGGCGGCACCCACTCCGTTGACGCTGGCATCGATTAACGTTGCCAGCATTAAGTCGAATATGGCTAGATTTGCAGCCTTTGATTTTCTCGGCCGGGTTGAAGCTGACATTTTGTTTTTGCAGGAGACCAGACTGTCACTTTTGGCAGAGGTCGTGAAAGCTAGGAGGGAGTGGCGACGTGGGCCCTCCTACTGGTCTCTTGCGGCTGAGACATATAGCGGGGTGGCGGTACTTTTTACCGCACCGGTCACATGCCGGCGGATGATCGAGTTAGAAATGGGGCGGTGCTTGATCTTAGATGTTCTCATGAGGGGACAAGAACTAAGACTCATTAACATCTACGGTCCCCAGACAAAGTGGGACCGGAAAAGTCTCTTCATGAGGATTAAGCCCTTCCTTTTTACAGGCCGACAAGTCATTTTTGGAGGGGACTTTAACACTGTCGTTAGGCCCCAAGACAGAGGAGGTTCCAGAAAGGTACTGGCCTATGATAGTGTCGAGTTGAATAGAATAGCTAGTGATGCTCGCCTGGAGGACATCCACATTCGGTATACCCCAGGCCACTCGGGGTTCACCTATCATAGTGGTAGTCGTAGGTCCAGGATAGACAGGTTTTTTTTAAAGGAGGACGCCATCTCTTCGGCAGTGTCCGTCGTTGAGGTGGAGTTCTCCGATCACTGTATGATTATGTTTTCTTTGAATGTTGCAGAGTCCCTCCAGATGGGAAGAGGTATATGGAGGCTGAATTCTACTCTCCTGGAAGAAGCAGAGATAAGACAGGCCTTCGAGGATTTTCTTCAGAGCCAGGTACCTTTATTGGATCTAGGTGGTACTAAGTCTGAGTGGTGGGAGGTGTTCAAAGAACGGGTGGCTGAGTTTTTCCGTCAGATCTCGTGCCTCAGGTCTATGAGCAGGTATCGCCTGTATCAAGACATGAGGAGGAAACTCGAACATCTAGTCTCAACCGGAGGTAGCCGTGAGGAAATCTCCGTGGTGAAAGCTCTGCTCAAAAGATGCCAATATGATAGGCACACGTCTTTGGTTCTTGAACGGGATTTCGGGAGGTACCGCTCGCCCGACCCTTACAAGAACTGCAAGATGTCAGTGAGTCGTAAGGTGGTGACAGGACTGGTAGATAGTACGGGCTCCCTGATGAGATCCAAATCAGGGATCCTGGAGGTCATCAGATCCTTTTATTCGCAGCTTTTGGGTGAGCAGGATCTAAACCGAGACGAAATGTCGGCTTTCCTGGCTGAAACCATCCCTGAGCCAGGAGCAGACCCCTCGCTTGGTGTTTTGACAGAGTCGATCAAGGAAGAGGAAGTGATGCTGGCGATTGATGGGTTGGCCATCAAAAAGTCGCCAGGCCCAGATGGCTTAACATCTGAGTTTTATAAGGCTTTTAAGGGAACCTTAGTTCCCCTCTTGACTGCGGTTTTTAATGAGTGCCTCTCCTCGGGCGCTCTGCCAAAGTCAATGGGCAAGTCGGCCTTGATCATTCTGTCAAAGGGAAAGGATTCGACCCGTATTGAGAACTGGCGTCCCATAGCGCTCCTCAATACGGACAGAAAGGTTCTCGCAAAAGTACTGTTTAATCGGCTTGTGAAGTTTGCACCCCGGCTCCTTTCGTCGGCCCAGCATTGCTCTGTTCCAGGCCGCAGCACCTTTAGTGCTGTCCTCAGTGTCAGAGAGGCAGTGGAGCAGGGACATTCTGGCCGATGGGAGGGGTACATGCTGTCCTTGGATCAGGCCAAAGCTTTTGACCGGGTGAATCACAAGTACCTATGGTCAGTCCTTCTGAGGTATGGCCTACCGGGTGAGTTCGTTAATTGGCTCCAGACCCTATACGCTGGGGCTGAGTCTTTTGCACTGGTGAACGGTTGGACTGGAACCCCCTTTGAGGTTGGGTCTGGTGTCCGCCAGGGTTGTCCCTTAAGCCCCTTGCTGTATGTTTTCGCGATCGACCCCTTTCTTAGGCGGCTCGATCGTGGGCCATTGGCGGGGGTGGGGATGGACTTGGAGGAGCCGGAGGCCACTCAGAGGGTGGTTGCGTACGCGGATGACGTCACTATCTTTGTCTCCTCGAGAGGGGAGGCAGAGTGGGTGATGTCAGAAGTTGAGCGCTACTCACGGGCATCTGGGTCCAGGATCAACCGGGACAAGTGTGAAAGTCTCTGGCTGGGGGGAGGGGATCCTAGTTTTGATCTCCCGGACACCCTCCCAGAGCCCAAAGGGTCTGCTAAAATCTTAGGCATTGAATTTGGCCCGGGTGATTACCCCAAGAAAAACTGGGAAGGTAGGCTATCAATAGCTGCCCAGAAGGTTGGCCAATGGAAGGGATGGTCTTTGTCCCTTAGGGAAAGGGTTCACCTGGCCAAGGCTTACCTGATGCCCATGTTGCTCTACCTTGGCAGCGTGTGCATGTTGCCAGAGCCTCTCTGGACTCGGGTCTATAGCCTGTTCTTCCAACTGTTATGGGGAAACAGGCTTAACCTAATCAAGAGGGAGGTTACTTACCTACCGAGGAAACTAGGTGGGTTAGGTATGGTTAACCCAGTGGTGTTTCTAGTAAACACCTTCATTAAAATTAATTTGGCGAACCTCTTTGAAAGAGAAAGGGCTCCTCTGTGGATATCCTCCTGCAGGGGATGGTTTCGGCCTTTCTTCCAGGAATGGGAGACAGGAGGCCAAGCGAAAGACCTGCGTGTACCCCATGGGCACCTCCCGGCTTATGCCCCCCCGGTTCTGAAGGTTGTTCGTCGGTGGGGTCTGGAGGCGAGGGAGATCAAGACCATGTCGAGAAAATTTCTTGACAGAAAGGTCTTGTTGACCTGCTTCCAGAAGCCCCTGGCGCTCAGGGACTGCCCAAGTAGCGACCTCGGGGTGGGATTAAAACTTTTAAACTCTGTGAGGATTCCCCAGAAGTTTTGGGATCTGGCTTGGCGCTGCTTCCATGGGAGGCTGTATGTAAGGGGCAATCTGAAGTTCAGAAACTCTGATGAAAGAGGTTGTCCTCGGGAGGAGTGCGATGACACGCTGGAAAGCATGGACCATTTCTTGCTTCAGTGTCCCTTCAATGCAGAGGTTTACAAACGGGTGGGTGCCTCCATCGGTTGGCCCGGTCTGACCAACCTCTCCTACGCTGGTTGGGCCTATGGGGCATTCGGAGACCTGGGTGGAAGGGATCATTGCACTTCTTTTTTAGTTAGTTTAGTGATCAGGTATTTCACGTGGAACGCACGGTGCTTAGTATCGACTCAGTGTAAAATCCTCCTGGAGGACGAGGTGTGTAGGAATATCATGGGTGACCTGGTGAAGGTCCGGTCTCTGGAGGTTGAGAAACTGGGTGCATCCAAGGCCTCTCGACTTTGGAGGGGCTTTAATTTTAGGGTGCCCTAGGTGGAACCAACCTTCAGGGGGAGGGGGTGCCCCTGGGTATTAGACTGGAGGTAGGGGTCTACGCCTGGCCATGACACCGGGAAATAGCGATAGGGACAGAATGAGAGACAGCAGGAGGGACAGATTAGTTTATAAAGTAATAAGGGATAGAGATAGGGCAAGCAAGATAGGTTTAGCGATAGGGACCGGGGTGGTGGTTGGGCGTGGCTTTGGCCTCTGGGCTGGTGCTCTAGGGGGGCTTTCCTCTCTCTCTCCTCTGGTGATGGGCTGAGTAAGCACAAGTAGGTTTTTGTTTTGAGCTTTTTTGGAGACAGAAAAAGGGCTTACAAGCAGCCAAACTTAGGTTTTCGGGTTTATGTATATAGTATGGTATTTGGTTATATTTATGTGTCGATATGGTGTATAGGTCTATGCTTGGGTTTGTGTGAATGTTTAGGTAAGATGGGCAGTAGATAGGTGGGGTGGGGGGCCTGGGAGTGTGCCCAGCCTGATTCTGGACTACGTGGACGTGAGGAGGACATGAGATGTGGGATCGGGCTGGTTGGGTGATGTGTTGGGTGGTGGGGGCCAGCATCTGAACTATGCGGACATGGAAGGACATGAGGCGTGATGCTGGTTGGGGGAGGTGATGGGTGGTGATGGATAAGGTAGTATGTACAGGGTTAGGTATGAATGTGGATAAGTTAATAAAAAGGGAAAAAAAAAAAAAAAAATATAGAAAAAAAAAAATATATATATTTATATATATATATAAAAAAAAAAAAAAGAAAAAATTATTATTTTTTTTTTGGGGTTTGTTTTGTTGTTTTTTATGTTTTGTTATTTTCTTTTCATTTACATGGTGCACTGAAGTAAGTGCACCATGGGATGGTAACTTTTATTTTTAGAGTTTATTATTATTATTATTATTTTGTTTATTTTTATTGTGATTATTATTTATTTTGTTTTATATATGTGGTGTTTTTCTTTAGGGGGCTATTGGTTGGCACATGGTTTTTAAGAGTATGTTGTATATAGTGTTATAGTTATGTTTTCTTGGGGTTGGGGGGGGTTTAGGTGCGTGTATGAATGAGTATGGGATTATAGTTATGTATGCATGGGGATTTATGTAAGAAGGGCCAGGCTGGGTAAATTGTACAGAAATGTACATAAGTTTTGTTTTGTTGTGTTTGTTTTGTAAATACCGTTTATTTTGTAATGTTTTATATTTTTCTATTAAAAGAGTACCAGAAAAACGCCACACCAGCAGTGACTAGCAAGGAGGGAGGTTGTGTGTGGGAGAGCTGCTGAGTGTGTGCTGTGAGTGTGCTGTGTGGACCACACCCGGAATCCAGGGAGTTTCCTTTCTTTCACCAGCCCAGGTTTCTATCACCTGCCTGGGCTAAGGAAGCTTCCCTGAAGGAGGCTCCATTCATACATGGAGCCTCAGACCTCTACCCCCTGGAGCATGCAGGCGGGGGGTAGAGGGTCTTCCCAACCTGCTGGGAACGTGCAGCCAGCATCAGGGGTGAGAAGGTCATCCCGTGGAAAGATCTGTGCGGCCCCCCCTGATGCTGGGGCTCTGAGAGGAGCCACGAGGAGAGACATGGAGGATCATCCAGGTGGAGGACCAGAAGGCCCAGCAAGGCAAGACACCCGACCTGAGGACCAGAGCACGGTCGAGGAGTGGGGGCTACTTCGGTCAGGAGAGTCGGTGGAAACCTTCAGCTCCCGCCTAGCCGCCCGGCTGGAAGAATACCGGGACCTCGGTAAGTCCCTGCGGCGGCTGCGGGAAGATCTGGCGGTCGCAAGGGGACGAGCCGCGAAAACATCAGGCGCCAAGAGGTCCCGGTATAATCTACAGGTAAAGACAATTTTGGAGGAAATTAATATGGTGGAGGAGAGGAAGATGGAGATTGTGGTCGGTGGGGGAGCCTTCGGGGAGAAATTGGAGAATGATGAAAGGTTTTCCCTGATGGCGTCCCCCACGCAAAGTAATGAAACCCCCTGCAAAAGGGGAGTAAAAGCACTGGCTGCTAAAGGTGCAGTGGAAGCTGCAGAGAAGGAGGCCGCAAAATTGGAGGCCGCAAAATTGGAGGCCGCAAAATTGGAGGCCGCAAAATTGGAGGCCGAAAAAATGGAGGCCGCAAAATTGGAGGCCACTGAAATGGACGAAAGTGTGGAGAGGACGCCAACCTGGGAGGAGATGGAGACGGGCTCGGAGGACCCCTGGGAAGGCAGTAACGGAGGGGCAAGTGGGGAACTTTCCTGCAGCCAAGGTGTGCAAGACATTGAATCGGGCAGTGGGCACCCCCCGGGGTTGCTCACGCAAATACGGCTGCAGGAGTCCCCAGTGTCCCTCCAGAACTTTACTTTTGGAGCGGAGTTGCCACCAGAGGAAGACAAAGTGCAGAAGAAAAAGTTATGGAAGTTAAGGCGGAAGAAAACAAAGGCGAAGACAGGTGGGGTATCCTATAAATATTCCTACCTGTCTTCCTTGCGTTCCGGACCGGGTGAGAGCTCGGTTCGGGACGCAAACCCCGCAAATCCCCCAGCTCCGGCCTCTGCAGTGGGGTCGTGGCGGGTATGTGGGCAGAAAGATATGGTGCTGGTTTTGAGCAATGTGGCCAAGATGGCACCAGACGCCGTCTCCTGTAAAGGAGGTGGTGTCGATGGCCACGTGGCGCTAGGGGGCGTGTCCCCGTGTCCAGGCGGATGGGGAAGCTCAGAAGCCGGCCTCTGGCGCAAGCCGGAGACCGGGGGACGGGGGGAACCGGAAACCGGATGTGGCGCCGGAAAACCGGAAGTCCGCTGGTCATGTGACTCGGCCGGCGGACGCACCAAAAAGTGTTGCGGCAGCGAGTTGTGGCGGTAGAAGAGGCTCCGGCACTGCTGGCCACCCCCCGACGGGAGGGGGGGGTGGTTTGGTCCTGGGAGCGGCTCTAGCTGTGCCTGCGGCCCCTCCATCTGCATCGCCGCAAGGCGGTGGGAGGGGTTTAGCGGGCACGGGGGGTGACGGCACCCCTCCTCCCGAACATTGCATTGGTGGCGCAGCAGAAATGGAGGTCGGTGAAGCGGAGGGTGCTGAGGGATTGCCGCCTGAGATATCCGGCGGCGCCCCAGAAGTAGCGGCACCTGATGATGTGGAGACCCCAAAAACAACATATAAAAAGCCTGTAGACAAAAGGAAGAACTCCGTAACCAGCCTGGCCGGTATGAAAGTTGTGGAGAGGAATGTAAGTGGAAATGTAAATATTGATGGTAATGTTAGTAGTGTTGGTAATATTGTTGGTGGTGGTAATGTTGTGGATATTAATGTGGGTTGTAATATTGTGGGGGGAGTGTCAACCAGTGGCGGGCCGGTTGCTCCTTCTGCCAGAGCGCCCGGCAGGTCGTATGCGGGCGTTGTGGTGGGGGGACCGTCGGCCCACCCATCCTCATCTTCTGGGCCCGGGGACGGCAGTTTGCAACAGCGCCTCCTAGAAGCCTTAAGGGAGGGGAAGCAGACGATAACAGTAGGGGGAGTGCAGAAGGACCTATCCTTTTGGATAAATAGGTATGGTCTGGATGCCTTCCGAGAGAGACGGGGAGATCAGTGGTCGCTCCCAACAACCGGGCCGGCCGTGGCCAGGAGGAATGTGGTCCGTCTCCAGTGGCGTGGCAATGATGCGTGCCCTCCTCGTAAGAGGGTGGTGGAGCTGCTGCTGGAGATGGGCTTCAAGGCGAGTGACATCTACGCCTTGATACATCCTCATGGTACGGCTGAGTTTGACATCAGCTTTGTTCAGCCGGGGGGCCTTGAGGTCTTCTGGGGGAACTATGAGCTGGTGAAAAGCGAGCCCGGCTGGCGAGGGTTTGCTGCGCAAGCAATCTCTCGCCAGAATGGTCTCAGGAAAGTGACCGTTCTTACCCGTAACGAGTCGCTTTCCTGTGTGGACATCATGACCTGGTTGGGAAGATACGGTGAGGTAGCAGAGATGCCACGGAAGAACTGCGATGAGTTTGGCATCTGGTCGGGAGCCTGGACGTTTATGGTCAAACTTAAGCGTGTGGGGCAGACGGTGTCCCACATACCATCATCTGCTTTCTTGGGAAGAGATCGAATCCTTGTCTTCTACCAGGGGCAGCCGAAGCTGTGTCACCGGTGTGGCGACCCCTCACACTTGAGCGCAAGCTGCACTGTGCAGAAGTGCGCTCACTGTGGGGGGGTAGGCCATCTGGCCGCATCGTGTGAGCAGATTAGGTGTAACCTGTGTGGTGACCTAGGTCACCCTTTCAGTCGGTGTCCGCGCTCAGTCGTCAATGTCTGTTCCAACCCTACGGAGAATGTAAGGAGGGAGGTCTCCGTGGGCGAGGGGGCGGACAGAGACGATAGAGCCCAAGAGCAAAGGACGAATGCCAGGAGGGGACCCCCTTCTCGTCAGAGAAGGGCGGAAAAACGCAGAAGGGAACGAGAGCTGAGGAGGACCCAGGAAACTGGGGACTCCTCTGGCTCGGACCTGGATGCCCCCCAGGATACTGATGCTCTTGGGGGGGCCGTACTGGACGAGGAGATAAGGAGGATAGAGAGAGAGCAGAGGGCTGAGGACTCCCAGTCCTCCCACTATGAAAGTGTGGAAGAGGAAGGGAGTTCACAGCCTAAAACAAAACAGGGGACACCGGGTAACATCAAAACAGGCCTAAAAACATCTGGCCCTGCCCCGGCCAAGGAAGGCAAAACCTGCACCCCCCTGGTGTGCTCCCCCAACCGATACCGTGTTCTCATGGATATTCCAGACCCCCAGGCCGGGGGGAGAGCACGGTAGGGAGTCTAGGAGTCGTTGAGCCTCCTCTTCTGCGGGGGCCACTGTCCCCGGGGGAGGGGGTCGGCCCGGACCCAGGAGATGAGAATGGGAGGGGGGTGGTGGAGGTTATGGACTCCTCAACAACAAAAAAAAAGAGGTAAAGAGGGTGAGGGGTCCTCCTCAGAGGAGAAAGCAAGGGGTGGGAAGAAGAAAACCGTCTAACTCAATCATTTATGATGGCGGCACCCACTCCGTTGACGCTGGCATCGATTAACGTTGCCAGCATTAAGTCGAATATGGCTAGATTTGCAGCCTTTGATTTTCTCGGCCGGGTTGAAGCTGACATTTTGTTTTTGCAGGAGACCAGACTGTCACTTTTGGCAGAGGTCGTGAAAGCTAGGAGGGAGTGGCGACGTGGGCCCTCCTACTGGTCTCTTGCGGCTGAGCCATATAGCGGGGTGGCGGTACTTTTTACCGCACCGGTCACATGCCGGCGGATGATCGAGTTAGAAATGGGGCGGTGCTTGATCTTAGATGTTCTCATGAGGGGACAAGAACTAAGACTCATTAACATCTACGGTCCCCAGACAAAGTGGGACCGGAAAAGTCTCTTCATGAGGATTAAGCCCTTCCTTTTTACAGGCCGACAAGTCATTTTTGGAGGGGACTTTAACACTGTCGTTAGGCCCCAAGACAGAGGAGGTTCCAGAAAGGTACTGGCCTATGATAGTGTCGAGTTGAATAGAATAGCTAGTGATGCTCGCCTGGAGGACATCCACATTCGGTATACCCCAGGCCACTCGGGGTTCACCTATCATAGTGGTAGTCGTAGGTCCAGGATAGACAGGTTTTTTTTAAAGGAGGACGCCATCTCTTCGGCAGTGTCCGTCGTTGAGGTGGAGTTCTCCGATCACTGTATGATTATGTTTTCTTTGAATGTTGCAGAGTCCCTCCAGATGGGAAGAGGTATATGGAGGCTGAATTCTACTCTCCTGGAAGAAGCAGAGATAAGACAGGCCTTCGAGGATTTTCTTCAGAGCCAGGTACCTTTATTGGATCTAGGTGGTACTAAGTCTGAGTGGTGGGAGGTGTTCAAAGAACGGGTGGCTGAGTTTTTCCGTCAGATCTCGTGCCTCAGGTCTATGAGCAGGTATCGCCTGTATCAAGACATGAGGAGGAAACTCGAACATCTAGTCTCAACCGGAGGTAGCCGTGAGGAAATCTCTGTGGTGAAAGCTCTGCTCAAAAGATGCCAATATGATAGGCACACGTCTTTGGTTCTTGAACGGGATTTCGGGAGGTACCGCTCGCCCGACCCTTACAAGAACTGCAAGATGTCAGTGAGTCGTAAGGTGGTGACAGGACTGGTAGATAGTACAGGCTCCCTGATGAGATCCAAATCAGGGATCCTGGAGGTCATCAGATCCTTTTATTCGCAGCTTTTGGGTGAGCAGGATCTAAACCGAGACGAAATGTCGGCTTTCCTGGCTGAAACCATCCCTGAGCCAGGAGCAGACCCCTCGCTTGGTGTTTTGACAGAGTCGATCAAGGAAGAGGAAGTGATGCTGGCGATTGATGGGTTGGCCATCAAAAAGTCGCCAGGCCCAGATGGCTTAACATCTGAGTTTTATAAGGCTTTTAAGGGAACCTTAGTTCCCCTCTTGACTGCGGTTTTTAATGAGTGCCTCTCCTCGGGCGCTCTGCCAAAGTCAATGGGCAAGTCGGCCTTGATCATTCTGTCAAAGGGTAAGGATTCGACCCGTATTGAGAACTGGCGTCCCATAGCGCTCCTCAATACGGACAGAAAGGTTCTCGCAAAAGTACTGTTTAATCGGCTGGTGAAGTTTGCACCCCGGCTCCTTTCGTTGGCCCAGCATTGCTCTGTTCCAGGCCGCAGCACCTTTAGTGCTGTCCTCAGTGTCAGAGAGGCAGTGGAGCAGGGACATTCTGGCCGATGGGAGGGGTACATGCTGTCCTTGGATCAGGCCAAAGCTTTTGACCGGGTGAATCACAAGTACCTATGGTCAGTCCTTCTGAGGTATGGCCTACCGGGTGAGTTCGTTAATTGGCTCCAGACCCTATACGCTGGGGCTGAGTCTTTTGCACTGGTGAACGGTTGGACTGGAACCCCCTTTGAGGTTGGGTCTGGTGTCCGCCAGGGTTGTCCCTTAAGCCCCTTGCTGTATGTTTTCGCGATCGACCCCTTTCTTAGGCGGCTCGATCGTGGGCCATTGGCGGGGGTGGGGATGGACTTGGAGGAGCCGGAAGCCACTCAGAGGGTGGTTGCGTACGCGGATGACGTCACTATCTTTGTCTCCTCGAGAGAGGAGGCAGAGTGGGTGATGTCAGAAGTTGAGCGCTACTCACGGGCATCTGGGTCCAGGATCAACCGGGACAAGTGTGAAAGTCTCTGGCTGGGGGGAGGGGATCCTAGTTTTGATCTCCCGGACACCCTCCCAGAGCCCAAAGGGTCTGCTAAAATCTTAGGCATTGAATTTGGCCCGGGTGATTACCCCAAGAAAAACTGGGAAGGTAGGCTATCAATAGCTGCCCAGAAGGTTGGCCAATGGAAGGGATGGTCTTTGTCCCTTAGGGAAAGGGTTCACCTGGCCAAGGCTTACCTGATGCCCATGTTGCTCTACCTTGGCAGCGTGTGCATGTTGCCAGAGCCTCTCTGGACTCGGGTCTATAGCCTGTTCTTCCAACTGTTATGGGGAAACAGGCTTAACCTAATCAAGAGGGAGGTTACTTACCTACCGAGGAAACTAGGTGGGTTAGGTATGGTTAACCCAGTGGTGTTTTTAGTAAGCACCTTCTTTAAAATTAATTTGGCAAACCTCTTTGAAAGAGAAAGGGCTCCTCTGTGGATATCCTCCTGCAGGGGATGGTTTCGGCCTTTCTTCCAGGAATGGGAGACAGGAGGCCAAGCGAAAGACCTGCGTGCACCCCATGGGCACCTCCCGGCTTATGCCCCCCCGGTTCTGAAGGTTGTTCGTCGGTGGGGTCTGGAGGCGAGGGAGATCAAGACCATGTCGAGAAAATTTCTTGACAGAAAGGTCTTGTTGACCTGCTTCCAGAAGCCCCTGGCGCTCAGGGACTGCCCAAGTAGCGACCTCGGGGTGGGATTAAAACTTTTAAACTCTGTGAGGATTCCCCAGAAGTTTTGGGATCTGGCTTGGCGCTGCTTCCATGGGAGGCTGTATGTAAGGGGCAATCTGAAGTTCAGAAACTCTGATGAAAGAGGTTGTCCTCGGGAGGAGTGCGATGACACGCTGGAAAGCATGGACCATTTCTTGCTTCAGTGTCCCTTTAATGCAGAGGTTTACAAACGGGTGGGTGCCTCCATCGGTTGGCCCAGTCTGACCAACCTCTCCTACGCTGGTTGGGCCTATGGGGCATTCGGAGACCTGGGTGGAAGGGATCATTGCACTTCTTTTTTAGTTAGTTTAGTGATCAGGTATTTCACGTGGAACGCACGGTGCTTAGTATCGACTCAGTGTAAAATCCTCCTGGAGGACGAGGTGTGTAGGAATATCATGGGTGACCTGGTGAAGGTCCGGTCTCTGGAGGTTGAGAAACTGGGTGCATCCAAGGCCTCTCGACTTTGGAGGGGCTTCAATTTTAGGGTGCCCTAGGTGGAACCAACCTTCAGGGGGAGGGGAGGGGGTGCCCCTGGGTATTAGACTGGAGGTAGGGGTCTGCGCCTGGCCATGACACCGGGAAATAGCGATAGGGACAGAATGAGAGACAGCAGGAGGGACAGATTAGTTTATAAAGTAATAAGGGATAGAGATAGGGCAAGCAGGATAGGTTTAGCGATAGGGACCGGGGTGGTGGTTGGGGGTTGGCTTTGGCCTCTGGGCTGGTGCTCTAGGGGGGCTTTCCTCTCTCTCTCCTCTGGTGATGGGCTGAGTAAGCACAAGTAGGTTTTTGTTTTGAGTTTTTTTGGAGACAGAAAAAGGGCTTACAAGCAGCCAAACTTAGGTTTTCGGGTTAATGTATACAGTATGATATTTTGTTATAGTTATGTGTCGGTATGATTATATGGTGTATAGGTGTATGCATGGGTTTGTGTGAATGTTTAGGTAAGATGGGCAGTAGATAGGTGGGGTGTGGGGCCTGGGGGTGTGCCCAGCCCGATTCTGGACTACGTGGACGTGAGGAGGACATGAGACGTGGGATCGGGCTGGGAGGGTGATGTGTTGGGTGGTGGGGGTCAGCATCTGAACTATGCGGACATGGAAGGACATGAGGCGTGATGCTGGTTGGGGGAGGTGATGGGTGGTGATGGATAAGTTAGTGTGTACAGGGTTAGGTATGAATGTGGATAAGTTAATAAAAAGAAAAAAAATATATATATATATATAATAAAAAAAAAAAAAATTACAAAAAATTAACAAAAAAAAAAATTATAAAAAATAAAAAATAAAAAAAAATGTTTTGTTTTTTTTTGTTTGGGGTTTGTTTTGTTGGTTTTTATGTTTTGTTCTTTTCTTTTCATTTACATGGTGCACTGAAGTAAGTGCACCATGGGATGGTAACTTTTATTTTTAGAGTTTATTATTATTATTATTATTATTTTGTTTATTTTTATTGTGATTATTATTTATTTTGTTTTATATATGTGGTGTTTTTTTTTAGGGGGCCATTGGTTGGCACATGGTTTTTAAGAGTATGTTGTATATAGTGTTATAGTTATGTTTTCTTGGGGTTGGGGGGGTTTAGGTGTGTGTATGAATGAGTATGGGATTATAGTTATGTATGCATGGGGATTTATGTAAGAAGGGCCAGGCTGGGTAAATTGTACAGAAATGTACATTAGTTTTGTTTTGTTGTGTTTGTTTTGTAAATACCGTTTATTTTGTAATGTTTTATATTTTTCTATTAAAAGAGTACCAGAGAAACGCAACTCAATATTTATTGCCCAGTTTTTGGAGTTTTTAGAAATATCCCACATGTGGCCCTTATGTACTAATAAAATGTACCAATAAAATGTACAAGTTTTCAATTTTTACAAGACATAAAGGACAAAAAACACCCCAAGATTTGAAAAGCAATTTCTCCCGATTACAGCAATACCCCACATGTGGTAATAAACTGCTGTTTGGACACACGGCTCAGAAGGGAGCGCAATTTGGCTTTTGGAGCTCAAGTTTTGCTGCAATGGTTTTCCGGTGCCATGTCGCATTTGCAAAGCCCCTGTGGGACAAAAACAGTGGAAAACCCCTAAAAGTGACCCAATTTTGGAAACTACACTAGTAAAGAATTTATCGAGGGGTATAGTAAGCATCTTGACCCCACAGGTTATTTGCTGACTTTAGTAGAATTAGGCTGTGAAAATGAAAAATTTTTCTAATAAAATCTAGTTTTAGCTCAGATTTTTACATTTTTACAATAAATAAAGGAGAAAAAGCACCCCAAAATTTGTAAAGCAACCTTCTATGAGCACCGCAATACCCCATATGTGTCAATAAACCGCTGTTTGGACCCACGGCAGGGATTAGAAGGGAAGGAGCACCATTTGGCTTTTGGAGCTCAAATTTTGCTGGAATGGTTTGCGGTGTCATGTCACATTTGCAAAGCTCCTGCAGGATCAAATCAGTGGAAACCCCCAAAAGTGACCCCATGTGGGAAACTGCACCCCTAAAAGAATTTATCTAGGTGTATAGGGAGCATTTTGACCCCACAGTATTTTGCCGAATTTAGTGGAATTAGACCATGAAATTGAAAAGCTAATTTTTTAACGATAAAACGTGGACATTTTCAATTTTTACAAGGAATAAAGGAGAAAAAGCACCCCAACATTTGAAATGCAATTTCTCCCGATTACTTCAATACCCCATAAGTGGTCATAAACTGCTGTTTGGACACACTGCAGGGCTCAGAAGGGAAGGAGTGCCATTTGGAACTCATATTTAGCTGAAATGGTTTTTGGGTGCAATGTCACATTTCAAAAGCCCCTGCGGGGCCAAAACAGTAGGTGCACCTCAGAAGTGACCCCATTTGGGAAACTACACACCTTAAGAAATCTATCTAGGGGTATAGTGAGCATTTAGTCCCCACAGAATTTATTGGAATTAGGCTATAATAATTTATATCAACATTTTTTCGACTAAAAAGTTGCATTTTTTCATTTTCACAACAAAGGAGAAAAAGCCACCCAACATTTGTAAAGCAATTTCTCACGACTAAGGCAATACTCCACATGTGGTCATAAGCTGCTATTTTCACACACAGCAAGGTTTTAAAAGGAAGGAGGGCAATTTGGTTTTTGCAGTGGAGATTTTGCAAAATTAGTTTTCTGACACCATGCTGCATTGAGCTAAGGTACCAGTACATTGAAAAGCTCTGAAAAATGACCCCATTTTGGAAACGACATCCCTGAAGATATTCATCTAGACATATTGTGGGCATTTTGACCCCGTGTTTTGCAGAAATTAGTGCACAGTGGATGTTGCAGATTGAAAATGGTCATTGTTCCACTGATATGCCATTTCAGTGACCAATATGTTGTGCCACTGGAGACACACCCCATACATTGTTAAGCAGGTTCTTTAGAATACCGTAATACCCCATATGTGGTCATAAACGGCTGTTTGGGCACACTGTCAGGCTCAGAAGGAGCGCCATTTTGGCTTTTGGAGCGTAGATGTTGCTTGCTAGTAGTTTTGTTTGGGGTTTTACTGGTATTTCAGTTTATAATGTGGGGGCATGTGTAATCTGTGCGGAGTACATCAGGGTATATGTAAGTTGGGCAGAGTACATCAGGGTATATGTAACCTGTGGGGAGTACATCAGGGTACAGGTAAGTTGTAGAGCACAGAGACGGATCGAAACGTTGCCTGCCTGGGGTGAATAAACACACCACTTTTTTTCACCAATTTCCTTGCAGTGCTGCCTCTTCATTTTTTGGGATTTCATTAACAAGGGTTCGTAGCCTCAACATAGGAGGCCTGCACCCAACTGCTGTTGCTGTGCTGCTTTATTCTTTTTCTCAATATATATATATACACAGTGAAGGAAATAAGTATTTGATCCCTTGCTGATTTTGTAAGTTTGCCCACTGTCAAAGACATGAACAGTCTAGAATTTTTAGGCTAGGTTAATTTTACCAGTGAGAGATAGATTATATTTAAAAAAAAGCAGAAAATCACATTGTCAAAATTATATATATTTATTTGCATTGTGCACAGAGAAATAAGTATTTGATCCCCTACCAACCATTAAGAGTTCAACCTCCTCCAGACCAGTTACACGCTCCAAATCAACTTGGTGCCTGCATTAAAGACAGCTGTCTTACATGGTCACCTGTATAATAGACTCCTGTCCACAGACTCAATTAGTCAGTCTGACTCTAATCTCTACAACATGGGCAAGACCAAAGAGCTTTCTAAGGATGTCAGGGACAAGATCATAGACCTGCACAAGGCTGGAATGGGCTACAAAACCATAAGTAAGACGCTGGGTGAGAAGCAGACAATTGTTGGTGCAATAGTAAGAAAATGGAAGACATACAAAATGACTGTCAATCGACATCGATCTGGGGCTCCATGCAAAATCTCACCTCGTGGGGTATCCTTGATCCTGAGGAAGGTGAGAGCTCAGCCGAAAACTACACGGGGGGAACTTGTTAATGATCTCAAGGCAGCTGGGACCACAGTCACCAAGAAAACCATTGGTAACACATTACGCTGTAATGGATTAAAATCCTGCAGTGCCCGCAAGGTCCCCCTGCTCAAGAAGGCACATGTACAGGCCCGTCTGAAGTTTGCAAATGAACATCTGGATGATTCTGAGAGTGATTGGGAGAGGGTGCTGTGGTCAGATGAGACTAAAATTTAGCTCTTTGGCATTAACTCAACTCACCGTGTTTGGAGGAAATGAAATGCTGCCTATGACCCAAAGAACACTGTGCCCACTGTCAAGCATGGAGGTGGAAACATTATGTTTTGGGGGTGTTTCTCTGCTAAGGGCACAGGACTACTTCACCGCATCAATGGGAGAATGGATGGAGCCATGTACCGTCAAATCCTGAGTGACAACCTCCTTCACTCCACCAGGACATTAAAAATGGCTCGTGGCTGGGTCTTCCAGCACGACAACGACCCAAAACATACAGCAAAGGCAACAAAGGAGTGGCTCAAAAAGAAGCACATTAAGGTCATGGAGTGGCCTAGCCAGTCTTCAGACCTTAATCCCATCGAAAACTTATGGCGGGAGCTGAAGATCCGAGTTGCCAAGCGACAGGCTCGAAATCTTAATGATTTACAGATGATCTGCAAAGAGGAGTGGGCCAAAATTCCATCTAACATGTGTGCAAACCTCATCATCAACTACAAAAAACGTCTGACTGCTGTGCTTGCCAACAAGGGTTTTACAACCAAGTATTAAGTATTTTTTGCCAAAGGGATCAAATACTTATTTCTCTGTGCACAATGCAAATAAATATATATAATTTTGACAAAGTGATTTTCTTTTTTTTTTATATATATAATCTATCTCTCATTGGTAAAATTAACCTAGCCTAAAAATTCTAGACTGTTCATGTCTTTGACAGTGGGCAAACTTACAAAATCAGCAAGGGATCAAATACTTATTCACATAAGTGATTATGAATAATATATCTCCAATAAATCCAAATTTGAGGGTAGATAATACATCAATTAGTGACTTGTATCCATAATTTAGAAGAATTTTTTCCTTCTTATTGAAATTATATATCTTTATTAGAATAATAAGAATACAATTATAACTCTTTGCTTGCTATGTTAAGCAAATAAGGGACTTAAGTTGACAAAAATACTTTACTGGAAAATACAGTCTGCAATATGCTTTCAACAAATTATTGTTCACCACAGATGTTTCGCATAATTATCTAAGCATGTTGAAAAGCTCCTCTATTTTCCATTGCTGTTCATCTTCTGTTCTGTAGGTGAAATACTCGAGATTAAACAAACTGCAGCGTTTGATCAAGGAGGATGCCAAATCCTTGACAGTCTAATTATTACCCAGTGCTTTATGAGGAAGCAAAGCTTGACTCTTCTTCAACATTTCTATTCTAAGCAAATCATAAAATATAATCTTCCTGACCTTTATGCTTTATACAAAGGAGACAATAATGGAAAAATACCACTAACTAAATGTAGCATTGTATTCAAAATCCCTTTCTTTCAATGCAAAACAAAACGTCAAATTTCATAACGTGACAATCCATCACTCATGTTATCAGTATAATGTTGGGTTAGCAGATTTTTCGTACTATTCAAAGGTAAAAATCAAAAAAGATGGGACGCTCCTAAATAATGGAAGGTTAAACAAAATACAGCAGTGTTGTGTGTCCATCTCATAAGATGTTGTAGTGAAAAACCACTACTGTAGTTTTTCACTGCTTACAAAATTTCTGCTTGCAGTAAGTGTTTGAAAACATATGGGTATATTTGCATAATTACATAGTTGGTAAATTTGAAAAAATACACGGGTCCATTAAGTCCGACTCCTACCTATCATCCTACCATGTCGATCCAGAGGAATTTTTTTTCCTATGAGGCAGATACTTATAGGTCTTATATTAGGGGAAAAATCCTTCCACACTCTTTATTGGTTGAAAATCAGGTCCTCACCATGTCCTGCTCAACATCTGCTCAGGCTGTTAAAATGTATCCACAGTAATAAAAGGAGCTGAGCTGTCCAGAAGCCTCTCAAGATCAATTGAGGCAGGGGCAGACATATGTACAGCCTGTGCAGCTACAGATGGGCTCTGTAGGCAAGGAGACCCAATGCAGCATAAAAGGAAAACAAAAGAGTTTTGTTTTTTTTCGGTCTACAAGATTATAAGTAAAGAAATGTGCTGATGATTTCTGAAATTTTCACGCTAGTGAGGAATTTTTCCTGTGAGCTTTGACTATTTTGCAATATGACAGGTACCATGTCTCAGGGCATGGATCCCAGCTGAGGGAAAAACGGTACCTTCTGCCTGCAACTGTGGCCCTGACATAGACTGAAAGGTAGAACTGATATGTAAATGTAAAATAATCATAGCAGACGCTTTAGAGGCTGTTCACATCAGCGTTGGGCTTCCGTTTGGCTTTCCGTTCATCTGTTCCTGATGGAACATATGAACGGATAGACAAAAGAAAAGTATTGTTTCCGTTTGCATTACCATTAATTTCAATGGTATTTTTTTGTTTCAGTTTGTCTCCGTTTCCGCTAGGTTTCCATTTTTTTTTCAAGGAAACAATAGCACAGCAAACTACGCTATTGTTTCCGAGAAAAAACGGAAACCTAACGGAACAGAGGCAAACTGAAACAAAAAAACACCATTGAAATCAATAATAAGGCAAACAGGAACTGTAATCTCCATTTGTCTTTCAGTTCACCTGATGGAACAGATGAACGGTAAGCCAAACAGAAGCCCAATGCTGATGTGAATAGCCCCTAACTTATCACTACTTTTTATGCACTTGTTAAATTTAATATAACATTTTGGTAACAGGTGAATGCAACCAATTCTAGTTACGCTTCTTTTATACACTTAAAATTTGGAAAAAGGCATCAGTGGGCACTCATGATTATGATGATAAATGATGCCCTCATTATGGTATAGCCCCAGCCTGGGGCACCTAAAGAGTGTACCTTATTTTGAATAGAGTTCCAATATAGTACCGTCACAAAACATTCAAACAATTGTTAGAAAAAAATTAGAATGCAAAAATAAAATTTAGATACATTAAGTTGTGAAATGCACTGTAGTCACAATTTGATGTTCATGATGTCATAAGGTGGCATTAATCACTAGAGGTATCGACCATGTTTGCAACTCTACAATCTTCTGAAACAAATTTTTACAGTATCCTACCGGACAATTAAATTGACTACTCTGGCTAAGGCGGGAATAAAGGATTGGCATCCAATAACCTACGTGCCCAATCCCTCTTTGGGGAGGGCCCTATACAGCCTCCATAAGATATGTTAATATTTTATTTCTTCATGAAAGAAATTAAGCAATGGGCATAAGACCGGGCCTTTTCAGTTTTATAAAGGCATTTTCACACCAATTATTGCCTTTCGTAAATAAGTAAGGTCTTCAATACAGTCAAGGAGGTCATGAGAGTGGCATAGTGTACCTCCACATACTGCTGGGTCCGACTCCTCCCCCCTCTCTATTCTTAAAATGAACTAAAGGCAGGGTTCTGATGGTGTTTGCTGTTGCAAGCGCAGATGTCCCGATCTTGACTGCCTGGGAAGCTTCTGGTATGTTGGATCACACCTTCTTCTTGTGGAGTATTGGAATCACGCTGCCAGGACCCATTCTAGCTTTTCTGCTGCCTGAGGTGAAAATTTAAATGGTGCCCCCCAGATCTTCATTGACAGACCCCTGGCTGTTCTAAATTACTATCAGCCCCCTCCCACTCTTGCGGATGCACCGTTGCCTTGTACTCACCTGTGAAGCCGGGCATAGTACACCTCGTTGCACAGTACATGCCCATGCAATGGCGCATCTGAGAAAGTTGGAGGACACTGGTAGTGATGTAGAACAGCCAGGGGGATGGCAATCAAGCATGGAAAGGTGGGTTTGGAAACAGGACTGTGTCACTGTTCAGGATAGTGGCACCATACAATGAATTGCAACAATTCCATCTGCCTTGCAATTTTGTTATTATAAATATATCCTGTATAATTTCAGCACCAGAAGCAAGGTCAGTACATAAATACAGCACCAGAACAAAGCTCAGTGCATATATACAGCACCAGAACAAAACTCAATACATATATACACAGCATCAGAACCAAGCTCAGTACATACATACAGCAGCAGAACCAAGCTCAATACATATATACAGCACCAGAACAAAGCTCTGTACATAAATACAGCACCAGAACAAAGCTCAATGCATATATACAGCAGCAGAACCAAGCTCAGTACATAAAAACAACACCAGCACCATACATATATACATACCAGAAACAAGCTCAGTACATGTATACAGTACCAGCACAAATACGGCACAGTACAGAGATCAATTGCAAATTCAGTTTAACCCCTGCCCTATAGATTTGTACGGCGTAAAACTACAGCTCCCAGCATGGCCCGAAAAGTAGCAAGGATATTGTGGGAGTTGCTGTTTCACAAAAGAAAAATCATACCACCCGTCATCTTGCTGCAGATCATACAGTGACTACAGTACTGATTAGAGGCAGAATAAACATTTACATTGAGTGACTCATAGAAAATGTCTTCTCGGATTCTAGTCGTACTTTTTCTTTTTTCTTCTCCCTCCGGTCCAGACATCTATAATGAGTTCTCCCAGCCATGGTCTATTTCTGCAGTTTGGCGCTCAGATGTCTTCATCTTCTTACTTTTCAAACATTTCCGCACCTATAAACGAGATAAAATTTTCATGGTGCCACACACTACGCCCCTAAATATAATAGCACCATACACTGCGCCCCTGAATATAATAGCACCATACACTGTGTCCCAACACACACAGTGCCCCTGTAGATAGTGCTCCCCATACAACCCCCTGTAGATATTGCCCCCATATAGCACCCTGTAGACAGTGCTCCACATAGAGCCCCCTGTAGATAGTGCCCCCCATAGACCCCCCCTGTAGATAGTGCCCCCCATAGAGACCCCTGTAGATAGTGTTCCCCCATTAAGCCCCCTGTAGGTAGTACCCCACATATAGCCCCCTGTAGACAGTGCCCCACATAGAGCCCCCGGTACATAGTGCCCCCCCTGTAGATACTGCTCCCCATAGAACCCCTTGTAGCTAGTTCCCCCCATAGACCCCCTGTAGCTAGTGCCCCCATAGAACCCCCTGTAGCTAGTGCTCCTCATAGAGCCCCCTGTAGATAGTGCCCCCATAAACCCCCCCTAGAGATAATGCCCTACAAAGATCTCCCTGTAGATATAGTCCCCTGTAGATAATGCCACTCACACTGTTAACATGAAAACAAAAAAACTTTACATACTCACCTTATCACGCTCCCACGCCGTCCCCTCGCAGGCTGCCTCTCTTCTGATCAGGTGTGCTGAAGCTGAACAACGCAAGCGCACTGCCTGCGTTATTGAAAATCGCTGAATAACACTGCCATTCAGCTCTTTTCAATGATGCAAGCGGCGTGATGACGTCATCGCGCCACCTGCGTCATTGAAAGGCGCTGACTGGCAGGGCAAGGAACTAATGTTCTTTGCCATGCCAGTGCTAGTAATTGCATCTGCATCCTATAGACACAGATGCAATTATAGTGCAGGAAGGTGTAGCGGCTGTGGAGCCACCGCCTGAGTCGAGAGGTTCATCTCACCTCATGGATGTTGCGACCCTGGACGCTGCAGTGAACTGTTTTCCGCTCTTTAGTATGAAGCAGTGTTGTACTAAAGGAAGGTAAGAGAGTCTCTATTCCATCTGTTCTCTACAGAAACAGCTAAGGTCCCAGTGTGTGCCAGAGGCAAGATTGTGGAGCTATAGACTGCAGCCACCCAGCTTTTCAATCACCCAGCTTTTCCAGTGTTTCAACACCTAGCTTTCCCCGTTTTAACTACCAATCTTTTTAGTTTGCCAGCTTGTAAACTACTTGACGGATGCAAGATTGTGGAGCTTCAGGCTGTGGCCATCCAGCTTTCCAATGACTCAGCTGTCCCAGTCTACTGAAATGGATAAGGGCACATTCAGACGTGGCGGAATTGCTGTGGAATTCTTCTGCAGACAGTCCGCAGTGGAATTCCCCAGCGGCCGTTTTTTACATTTGTTTCAATAAATTTTTTGGCAAGTTAGTTCAGACGTTGCGGAAAACTCCGCTGCCGACCATAGGCTGCAGTGCGGAATTTTCAGTCCGCAGCATGCACCGTCTGTTGCGGAGAAGAAGCGGAATTTCACTGCGTATTTCAGCCTTTGCAATGCAAAAACTGAAATCTGTGGCAAGTCCGCTGTGTTTTCTGCAATGTCTGAATTACCTGTCAATTATGCAAATGTTGGTGCAGATTCGTTGCGTAATTGCCCCAAATCTGCAGCACCATTTGCAGCGGAAAAATTCTGCCACGTCTGTACGTGCCCTAAGAAGATTGGGGAAAAGACCTTAGTTACTATGTTTTGCTATAACAACTGTTTTCTTTTTTGAATGTATAACCGCTCTGTATATGGGCAATTTTGAAAGTTATAAGAATATAGGCCTCAATTGTGGATCAACTGTGTTGATATAGACTTTTCTCTACGTTTTCCCTCTATCCTGTACTAAAAACGTTTCACTTATATGGACTCTAGTATTTATTAATAGAAGTGAAAATGTTCATACTGATCTTTGATATGAAATAAGTTAATAAAGTTTATACAGCGGGGCAAATTACATCATTAAAGTTGTTACTTGTGATAAAGCTGTGTTGTGATAAAGCTGTTATTTAAGTGAACAAAGGCGTTGCTGCGATTAAATAGCTTGCTATTCATAACTTCTGTCGCTTTGAAGTGGGTGACTGTCGTTAGCATTCGGCTATGTTCACATGCTTAACAAAAAACGTCTGTAAAATACGGAGCCGTTTTCAAGGGATAACAGGGAAGTTTTTTATGCATCAAGTGTTTTTTTGATGCGTTTTTTACGTCCGTTTTTGGAGCTGTTTTTCTATTGAGACAATGAAAAACGGCTCCAAAAACGGCTCAAGAAGTGACATGCACTTCTTTTTTACGGGGCTGTTTTTTTTTTTTTTTACAAACGGCACGTAACAAACCGCCCCGTGGGAACGAAAGGTCGTTTTTTCCATTGAAATCAATGGGCAGATGTTTGGAGGCATTCAGCCGCCGTATTTTCAGCCGTTTTCCATGGCATTTACGGCCCAAAAAATGGCTGAAAATAGGCCGTGTGAACATACCCTTAGGCCTCATTTACACGAGCGTGTGCATTTTGCTCACGCAAAAAAACGCAGCGTTTTGCGTACGCAAAAGGCACTTGACAGCTCCGTGTGTCATCAGTGTATGATGCGCGGCTGCGTGATTTTCGCGCAGCCGCCATCATAGAGATGAGGCTAGTCGACGTCAGTCACTGTCCAGGGTGCTGAAAGAGTTAACTGATCGGCAGTAACTCTTTCAGCACCCTCGACAGTGAATTCCGATCACAATATACAGCAACCTGTGAATAAAAAAAAGACGTTCATACTTACCAAGAACTTCCTGCTTCCTCCAGTCCGGTCTCCCGGCCGTTGCCTTGGTGACGCGTCCCTCTCTTGACATCCGGCCCCACCTCCCTGGATGACGTGGCAGTCCATGTGACCGCTGCAGCCTGTGATTGGCTGCAGCCTGTGCTTGGCCTGTGATTGGCTGCAGCTGTCACTTGGACTGAATTGTCATCCCGGGAGGTCAGACTGGAGGAAGAAGCCGGGAGTTATCGGTAAGTCAGAACTTCTTTTTTTTTTTACACGTTCATGTATATTGTGATCGGAAGTCACTGTCCAGGGTGCTGAACCAGTTTAACTCTTTCAGCACCCTGGACATTGACTGTCTCCTGACGTCCCGTACCGCAAAATTTTTTCCCGGGTTCGGTCAAAACGAGTTCGGCCGAACCCGGTGAAGTTCGGTTCGCTCATCTCTAAGACACTCCGTTTGGATGTTTGTAAACAGAAAAGCACGTGGTGCTTTTCTGTTTACATTCAGAGTTTGACAGCTCTTGCGCGAATCACGCAGTTCGCACGGAAGTGCTTCCGTGCGACCTTCGTGGTTTTCACGCACCCATTGACTTCAATGGGTGCGTGATGCGCGAAAAACGCAGAAATTTAGAACATGTCGTGAGTTTTTTTCAGCGCACTCATGCTGAGCAAAACTCACGGACTGTCTGCATGCCCCCATAGACTTGTATAGGTCCGTGCGACCCGCGTGAAAAGCACGCGAGTCGCACGGACGTATATCACGTTCGTGTAAATGAGGCCTTAGAATTACCATTGCTGCCTATCCGTTTGTGAAGTGGGTTACAGACCTAACCACAGTTTAAAGTGGTGTTTGAACCAAGTTGATACATGTAAGCTTAAAGCAAAATATTGGGGGTAAGACGAAAGACTGCATCAAAGACCAAACATCTACAAGTTCAATCCCCATCTGTTTCTAAAGCAAGTAAAATTAATAAGAATATTGAAAGGGGAAAAATAGACAAGTATTTGCAATTGCCAAATACAAGCAGCATATCCCTGGGACTGCCTTAAAAAGGCTGTTAAAAGGCAACAAGGTACAGGTGATCAACGTCTTTGTTGGTGGACCAAAGTGAAACAACTTAACAATCTTTTAATATGAAATCTAAAGGAGGATTACCTGCAACATTTTTGAAATACACAAAAATTAGAGATTTAGTAGGGGAAAATGGATATCAGGAAGATCAATCAACCGTTGAACCAATGCTAAGAGAAATCTTAAATGCAATGCAAAGGCGTAATCACGAGATTTAATCTGTTGCAGAACAAATGGCTTAGATTAAGATATTATTGACATTTTATGGCAAAAACTGCAAAAAGAGGTTGACGGACAATTGAGGATAAACTACCAATTAACCCTTTCTCATCCCACGACCTACATCTATGTTATGGGAACTATACAGTTCCTGCCAAATGATGCCGTATGCTATAGTGACAGCGCGACCACAGGAGTTGTGCACGCGCCACCACTTGCGGATGCCGGCCCGGCTGTATTATACAGGTGACACCTTGCAATCCCATCCCAATCGTCAATGTTCACCATGGCATCTAAGTGGTAAGACAGAGGGAGGAGGCTCTGTTTAAACTGTATCAGAATTGTCTTCATACAAGTCAAGTCGGCATCAATTAACATCAAAAGACTCTTGGATTGCAGCATCCCAAGAGTAGACAGAAGGGAAAAGCTTTTGACCGAGTGGGAATTTATACGGGTATGTCTGCGGAAAATAGGTTTCGGGGAGAGATTTTTTGCTGGATACAAACTCTGTATGCTTATTTCAGGGCTAGACTAAGTATAAATAGGAGAGTATAGAGAGGGGTGTTCTCTATCTCCCCTCATAGTTGCATTGGTTGTTGAGCCTCTGGCATATGCATTAAGAAGTAGAGAGGATATGGAAGAAAGTATTATTATATTCAGATGATATGCCTTTTTTTGCTTGAGGACACACAGAAATCCATAAAAAAAGATAAATTCATAAATAAATAGCATTGATTGGAAAATATGTGAAAAATTCTGGTAAAAAAATAAATTGGTAAAAAAAAGAAAGGAGGATGTGGTGGATGGTCTAATACCACAATAAAAGATAGTTGAAGAATTCAACGATCTGGGTATAGTGATATCTCAAGACTTTGGGGAGTATATTAGATTGAACGAAAAACAAATTTCTACTTTACCGCTCTAACAGCCAAAAGTTCACAAATTAAAGGGATCCTGTCATCACCATCTTACCTTATAAAACGTCCTGACCCTGTAGTGGCCGCAGCTGTCCATAGTTGATTTATGTGTTCTTCTCTCCTCACGTCCTCCTCTTGCCCGAAATATTATCCTTTAAAGTTTTACCGCCATTTATGGTAATTAAATTTAGCTTAGCGACGCACGATCTTAACTCCGCCCACGTACGCCGCCCGTACAACACTAAATGCCGAAATCGCATTTCAGATCTCGCGCATGCGTGCCTCACCACCCTTCCCTGCTTCATTCATCCTGAAATTTTTAACTGCGCATGCGCCGCGCGTGTACACACCCCCTTTCGTCGTCGTATGTTATACAGCATAACTGTCAATTGTCAATGAGCAAGCGCGGGATTTCATGTGCAGTGCAGTGAGGAGCTGTCAATCAAAAACAAGGAGGCGGAGCCAGCTCTGAAGCGCCGGAGGAATGAAAACCTGACTCTTTTCAAGTGAAGATTTGACTCTTTTGTGCTCATTTGCATACGGCGCGGGACCACTGAAAACCGGAATACTGAAGGTACAGAGCCGACTTTTAACATATTTATAGGTTAGCTAACAATGATTTTTCACCCATTTTCACAAGGTATTGCTGGCTTGATACCGAAAATGCTGATGACAGGTTCCCTTTAAGTCCTTCGTTAAGAAGATACCACTCCCCTTCAAATCATGAGGAAAAGCAATATTGGGAGCTTTTAGAGATGGAAGTCAGCTGGGCTCTGTAGTCCCACTGTCAACGGGGTAATCTCATCTGGATTCTGGTTACGTGCCTATAGCGTTTGAAATAAAGCTGACATAAAATAACACCATACCAACTGTGCAAAGTCAAAGAGTTTAATAATACCCACAGAATGTAGGGAACAAAATAAGCATATCAATTAAAATCGCGGCACGCCAAGTATCTGCATGACGCTGGGTTTCACCCTGTTAGCTTCTTCTGGGGCATCCTAGATGTAAAGCTGGTAGTGCAAAACTGTTGCACATGTTTTGGAGGTGTCCAATGCACTTTTGTTACTGGAGTTGTGTTGTTCATATTATTAAAGCTAAATTTCGAATCACTATCACGCTGGATCCAGTATATTGTGTACTGGGAGCTAAATTGTGGCTATAGGACTCAAAGAATAAGATTCTGATATTTCTAAAAGCTCTTTTAATAGCTAGGAGGTACATTACAAATGTATGGATTGACTATAGGGCCCGCTCAATTCAGCGGCGGATCCGGATTTGAATCCTGGGGGGGGGGGGGCATAAAAATAGCGGTGCTCAACGTGCAATTTTTAGCTTTCTTTTGTCACACCCCCTCGCGACTCCCTTAAATCGGTAAACCACACCATCAACATAGATAGGAAAACTAAAGTGGAACATGGAACATCTAATAATACAGTCAATAACAGACCTACACACACACATTTTCAGTCAGGTACAAGCGCACACTACCACTATACAAGCACCATTATAACCAATAACATCGTCATACAGTAACCAATTAGTGTTCAGCTGGCAGTTCTAAACATGTGGTCTGCACACGCTGCAGATAATATAAGAGAATACAGGACTGATTAGACGTAGTCACAGGCAGAATACATAACAATTAAACAGGACCTGTTACCTCTCCTGTCATGTCTATTTTAGTAAACACTTGTATTACCCATGAAATAACAATTCTGGAGCATCTTTTCGAAGAACTCTGAATTGTGCCATCCTCTGCTATTGCTCCTGGAAATATATGAATAAGTTGACAACTGGGTGTTACCATACCCCTTGTCTAATGTCTGTGTATTAATCTTACACATTGACACTGTCGAATTATCACTGACCTTATCAGACTGTGAAGGGAAAAATCCTCTTGACCAGGGGAATGATAACACCCAGTTGTTAGAGAGGCTGAGTTCACACGGGGCGGATACGCTGCGTAAAAGCACACAGTGTATCCTCCCTGTGGACCGAAGGGAATATCGGGCGAAAAGACGCACCAAACTGTGGTGCAGTTTTTAGCCTGGAATCTCCACTTCGGAAAACTGCAGCCTTTAGCATTTAGCTTGCTAGCAGGCCGGTCTCCTGGGATGACGTTTCATCCCAGGAGAACGCTGCAGGCTGTGATTGGCTGCAGCGGCGGTCACATGGGATGACATGTCATCCCAGGAGGCCAGCCCTCTGAAGTCATCCAGGCCGGCCTCCTTTGATGACGTTTCATCCCATGTGACCGCCGCTACAGCCTGTCATTGGCTGCAGGGGTCACATGGGATGAAACATCATCCCAGGAGGCCGGCCTGGAGGAAGACACACAGACTTCTGTGTAAATATAAGAATAATTGTTGCGTTTTTTGTGGCGGATATCGCTTTGACTTCACCTCAACAAACACAAAAACTGCTATTTGTTGTGGGTTTTACCTCCCCAATGAATTCAATGGGGAAAACCCGCAACAAATAAGCAGCATTTACGCAAATACAATTTGCATAAAAATCTGCACCGCACGTAAATTTCTGAGCATTTTTTCCGCTCAGCATTTACGCAGCGTGTGGATGAGTTTTGTTCTATGTCATCCACTTTGCTGCTACTGTATTATGCTGCAGGTTTTAGATCCGTTTCAGAAATTTTTGCAACAATATGAGCCGTGTGTGATTCCACCCTTAGTCCTCTTCTACACAGTGATTTTTTTGTAGCACTACTGATTGATTTTAACCAACGAATGACAGCTGCAGTCCACAAGATTGCATGCAACTCAATTTAAGGCTTTGTACTACAACTGTAGCGCCATAGTAAAACTATACCTCCCAACCATCCCGGATTCCGCAGGACAGTAACGGATTCCGGGCGGTGTCCCGCTGTCCCATGCGGCTGGTGGTATGTCCCGCTGTCAACTGTATTTGCGTCCTCAGGACGCAGATACAGTTGAATCCAATGCTTAAGCAAGGAACTGTCAGCTCCCTGCTTCAGCATTTACTGTCCACTCATCGAGGAATCCCCGGGCTCAGCACTGAGCCAGGAAAAGCCCTTGACGTCGCTGTTCGTATATGGACAGTGATGTCGGGTTTCCAACTATGGAGTTCCCAGCCAGAGCAATGCAAGCTCTCTGGCTGGGGACTCCAGTCTTGGGAAAGCTCTTGATGTCACTGTCCATATATGGACAGTGACGTCAGTGGCTCCCCCAGGAGCAGAATCCCCGGCCAGACATTGCCGACGCTCTGGCTGGGGATTCCGACATCTCAAAGCCCCTAAAATCACTGTCCGTATATGGACAGTGACAGAAAGGGCTACACCTGGAGCGGAATACCCGGCCAGAGCGTTGCCGACATTCTGGCTGGGGATTCTGCTCCTGAAGAGGCCCTTGGTGTCACTATCCATATGCTGGCGCTCTGACCGAGTATTCTGCTCCTAGAGGGTGCCCGAATAGCACTATATATGGGGGGTATCGCTGTCTACAGGGTGGGTGGTGCTATGTTTAAGGGGGTCGTGGCGCTATCTACTGTACATGGGAACTGTGTGTGGCGCTGTCTACATGGTCACTGTGTTTGGCGATGTCTACATGGGCACTGTGGCACTAAGTGGGAACTGGCACTTTATATGTGGGCATTGGCACTAGGGGCAGCTAAGAGGGCATTATACTATATGGGGGCAGTTAAGGCGGCATTATACTGTATGGGGGCAGCTATGGAGAATTATACTGTATGGGGGCAGTTTAGCGGTCATTGTACTGTAAGGTGGCAGCTAAGGAGACATTATACTGTATGGTGGCAGCTATGGGGGCATTATACTGTATTGGGCAGCTGTGGGGGCATTATACTGTATGGGGGCAGCTATGCGGCATTATACTGTATGGGGCAGCTATGGGGGCATTATGCTGTATGGGGCAGCTATGGTGCATTATACTGTATGGGTACAGCAACTGGATGCCAACCGGCAAAAAAACACTTCTTTCCCAACTACCATGAACAGTTAAATTAGAAGTCTTTATTGGTCTATGTAAGCAAATAGACGAAACACATAAATGGATTAAAATAAACCATGTACGCTGCTAGAATAGGATCCACATAGAGCAATGCTTAATGGATGTGTGTAGTAGTAGGCACTTCAGGTGAGAGTGCATAGAAAACCAGCGGCTGCAGAACGCTGTAATCACACTAAATGCCGAGTATCATTGAATCTAGCAATGAAGCATATCATTAAAATTCAAAGGAGCCCCCCCGAGATGTGTAGCGTCCTCAGGGATACAGGGGCTAATGACAGCACGCCACGGATTTCCTATTGTTAAACCAATAGAAATTGCCGTTTAGGTGACCAGTGACAAGAAGTACTTCACGCATTCGCTGAGGTAAGTATATGAGCAGCGTCTAATTGTAGCAATGTCGAGATACTTAATGATTTTAGACAAACTGCAAATGCGCATGCGTTAGGACTATCCTAAGAAGGAAATTAAAGTTCTAATCAAGAAGCATTGAAATGAATCAAACACAAGTATACAGTATACATAAACAGACAGTTCATGAATTTTAAGGGAAAACAATTTGTAAATTTTTTATTTCTTTTTTTGGAACCACCACCAGGAAATAACTACTAAATAAAGGGTTAGAGTAACATGGGAAACCACGAAAATTGACCGTCATACTTATATGGTTCAACTATAATTGAAAAACAAATCACGTACTACAAAGTGGTGATGCTCATCATGACCATCACCATCATAAGGAGGCAAGGCAGATGAGAAGAAAATTACCATAGTTAAGGTTATAACCATATAGGTAACTGTACCCATCATTTGATATGTGTATATATAAATATGAATATTAGGCAAATATATAGACAATATTGCAAGGTAATAAAAAATGTAAAAAGGTATTAAAGAAGCTTCACTTTTTAGTGATGGCAGCCCGTCATTGTATCCCATTACGATGGAAAGACCCTTCTCCTCCTACATTGCCCCTCTGGGTTTCACAGGTGAACGACATTATGCATATGGAGGACTTGACCTCCGTTATCTACGACTCAAGCACCAAGTTCTGTCAGACATGGGCTTCATGGATTGTTTTTCAGGACTCAGACTCCTACAAAGACATTATACGAGATCCGCATACCCTTAGGCAACCTGACTAGCGCACTTTGCAATGGGATGTAGTGAAGGGCCCTCTTAGCTCTCAAGTATTGTCCTATAGGGATTCCCTTCTTTAAAGCGAGAGGATGGAAGCTCCCCCAGCGTAGAAAGCTATTTGTAGCTGTGGGTTTACGGGAAATGTCAGTCTGGACACCACCACCAGGGTCCAGAGAAATAATTTCTTTTGTTTACACTCATTTGTTTTTCAATTATAGTTGAACCATATAAGTATGACAGCCAATTTCCGTGGTTTCTTGTTCCTGTTACCCTTTATTTAGTACTTATTTCCTGGTGGTGATTAAAAAAAAAATAATAAAAAATATGAATGGACAAATAGTTTTTCCCTTAAAATTCATGGACTGTCTGTGTATGTATACTGTATACCTGTGCTATTAATTTTAATGCTTCTTGATTGGATCATTCTTAGGATAGTTGGTAGAAAGCTAGTCTTATATTTATGCACTAAGTTCTAACACATGCGTAGTTTCAGCTTGTCTAAAATCATATACTTAGACACCGATTATATACTTACCTCTGAGCATGCGTGGAGTGTGTCTTGCTACTCGTCTTACATTTATGCACTGGGTCCTAACGCATGCGCATTTGCAGTTTGTCTAAAACATTTAGTATCTTGACATTGCTACACTTAGACGCTGCTCATATACTTACCTCTGTGCATGCGTGAAGTACTTCTTGTCACTGGTCATCTAAACGGCAATTTCTATTGGTCCGCTCCTATGTCTGTCACACGATAGGGGGCTCGACTGCCTGCCCCGCTTCCATTGGTTGCCTCCAACAGAATCTTCATCTGTTTAGTATTTCCAGCCTATTTAACAACAGGAAATCTGTGGCACGCCGTCATTAGCCCCGGTACCCCTCAGGGCACTACATGTGTAGCTAAACATGTTGGGGGGGGGGGGGGGGGGGCTCCTTTGAATTGTAATTATATGCTTCGTGGCTAGATTCAATGATACTTGGCATTTAGTGTGCTTACAGCGTTCTGCAGCCGCTGGTGTTTTATGCACTCTCACCTTAAAGGAGCTCTGTCATCAGATTATAAATGCCCTATCTTCTACATAATTTGATCGGCGCTGTAATGTAGATTACAACAGTGGTTTTTATTTGGAAAAACAATCATTTTTGAGCAAGTTATGAGGAATTTTAGATTTATGCTAATTCGTTTCTTAATGACCAACTGGGCGTGTTTTTACTTTTTACCAACTGGGCGTTGTAAAGAGAAGTGTATGACGCTGACCAATCAGTGACCAATCAGTGTCATACACTTCTCACTCTTTCAGCCCATTCTTACAGCGTGATTGTGCAGTGAAAGAACCTGGGCTGGAACAATGAGAAGTGTATGACACTGATTGGTCTGATTGGTCAGTGTCATACACTCCTCTTTACAACGCCCACTTGTTGTTATCTACATTACAGCGCCGATCAGATTTAATCTTATAATCAGGTTACAGAGCCTCTTTAAGTGCCTACTACTACACACATCCAGTAAAGTGTAGCTAAACGTTTAGACAAACTTCATAGTCACACGTAAGAAGTAGAGATGAGCGAACTTATGAAAATTTCGGTTCGGCTAGTTCGCCGAATTTCACTAAAAAGTTAGATTCGGACCGAACTAGTTCTGACCGAACCTGTAATTTCCGTGCACCGAGCATGGTACTGTCCAGGGTGCTGAAAGAGTTAATGGGCTGCACTAACTCTTTCAGCAACCTTGACAGTACCATGCTCGGCGGGCGGAAAATAAAATTTTAATGTAATAAAAAAAAAAAAAATACGTTCATATTTACTTTCCTCCTGTCCGGCCTCCAGCGATGACGTTTCATCCATGTCGCCGCTCGCTGCAGCCAATCCCAGGCTGTAGTGGCGGTCACGCATGTCACGTGACCGCCTCTGCAGCCAATCACAGGCTGCCGCGGCCTCTGCAGCCAATCACAGGCTGCCGCGGCCTCTGCAGCCAATCACACGCTCCTCTCCTGAAATACTCTGTGCTGCCTTAAACTCTGTGGACAGGTCAGGATCCTGTTTCTTTTAAATGCTGCTGGGGAACCCGCTCGATCCACTATATAAGGCTGCGCTACAGTGCTGCATTTAAAAGAAACAGGAACCTGACCTGTCCACAGAGTTTAAGGCAGCACAGAGTATTTCAGGAGAGGAGCGTGCGGATCTTGTGCGGTGTGGTGACTTGCCAATCATGTGAAGGTGTTATTGAGGACAGGAGTGGAGGAGAGGTAACAGACTGAGAGCTACGTAATGGTAAGAGCAGAGTTCACAGCAGCACTGAATCTGCACGCTCCTCTCCTGAAATATTCTGTGCTGCTGTGAACTCTGCTTTTACCATTACGTAGCTCTCAGTCTGTTACCTCTCCTCCTGTCCTCAATAACACCTTCACATGATTGGCAAGTCACCACGTAATGGTAAGAGCAGAGTTCACAGCAGCACAGACTATTTCAGGAGATGAGCGTGCAGATCTTGTGCGGGGTGGTGACTTGCCAATCATGTGAAGGTGTTATTGAGGAAAGGAGTGGAGGAGAGGTAACAGACTGAGAGCTACGTAATGGTAAGAGCAGAGTTCACAGCAGCGCAGAATTCTGTGCTGCTGTGAACTCTGCTCTTACCATTACGTAGCTCTCAGTCTGTTACCTCTCCTCCACTCCTGTCCTCAATAACACCTTCACATGATTGGCAAGTCACCACGTAATGGTAAGAGCAGAGTTCACAGCAGCACAGACTATTTCAGGAGATGAGCGTGCGGATCTTGTGCGGGGTGGTGACTTGCCAATCATGTGAAGGTGTTATTGAGGACAGGAGTGGAGGAGAGGTAACAGACTGAGAGCTACGTAATGGTAAGAGCAGAGTTCACAGCAGCACAGAATATTTCAGGAGAGGAGCGTGCAGATTCTGTGCTGCTGTGAACTCTGCTCTTACCATTACGTAGCTCAGTCTGTTACCTCTCCTCCACTCCTGTCCTCAATAACACCTTCACATGATTGGCAAGTCACCACCCCGCACAAGATCCGCACGCTCATCTCCTGAAATACTCTGTGCTGCCTTAAACTCTGTGGATTGGTCAGGATCTTGTTTCTTTTAAATGCTGCACTGTAGCGGATCGAGCGGGTTCCCCAGCAGCATTTAAAAGAAACAGGATCCTGACCTGTCCACAGAGTTTAAGGCAGCACAGAGTATTTCAGGAGATGAGCACGGCCGGCCACGGCCGGCCACGGGCAGCCGGTCGTTTTTCCGAGCCGTGCTCTCATTATAAAGTATAGGAGCATGGCCCGTAAAATAAAAAAATAGAACATGTTCTATCTTTTTAACGGCACGGGCTCCTTCCCGTGAGAAAACGGGAAGGTACCCGTGACTAACAGAAGTCTATGGGCCCGCTATTTCGGGTCGTAATTACGACCCGTAATAACGGGTGTTTTTACGGTCGTGTGCACGAGGCCCCATAATGACGGGTGGCTACATGTGTGCACCCGTCATTACGGCAGCGTTGCTAGGCGACGTCAGTAAATAGTCACTGTCCAGGGTGCTGAAAGAGTTAACTGATCGGCAGTAACTGTTTCAGCACCCTGGACAGTGAATTCCGATCAGAATATAGAGTAACCTGTACAAAAAAAAAGACGTTCATACTTACCGAGAACTTTCTGCTTCCTCCAGTCCGGTCTCCTGGCCGTTGCCTTGGTGACGCGTCCCTCTCGACATCCGGCCCGACATTCATGGATGACGTTACAGCCCATGTGACCGCTGCAGCCAATCACAGGCCGCCGCGGCCTCTGCAGCCAATCACAGGCTGCCGCGTCAGAAAAGAAGGTCGGACTGGAGGAAGAAGAGGGACTCGTCACCAAGACAACGACCGGGTACGTATGAAATGCTTTTTATTTTATTTTTAATCAGCAGCCTCTTTTCTCTATCAGTGATTGATAGAGACAAGTGGCTGCTGATTTGTATAATATTTTTGACTGGGTTCGGTCAAAACGTGTTCGACCGAACCCGGTGAAGTTCGGATTCGCTGCGAACCGAACTTTTCCCGATGTTCGGACCGAAACCGGGTTCGGTTGTCCCGGTTCGCTCATCTCTAGTCAGAAGTTTGGATTGGTGGGGGTCCGAGCACGGAGACCCCCACCAATCGCTAGAACGAAGCAGCTGAAGCACTCGTGTGAGCGCTCAGCTGCTTCGTTTCTGTTCGGCTTTTTCCGGAAAGCCGATGTATCGGAGTACGGGCTCATAGACTTTCTTATGAGTCTATACACCAATACATTTATTTCCGAAAAAAGCCGAACAGACACGAAGCAGCTGAGTGCTCACACGAGCACTTCAGCTGCTTCGTTCTAGCGATTGGTGGGGGTCTCCGTGCTCGCTCACTATGACATGTCAGAAGTTTGTCGAACGTTTAGCTACACTTTAAGCATTGCTCTATGTGGATCCTATTCTAGCAGCGTGCATGGTTTATTTTAATCCATTTATGTGGTTCATTTATTTGCTTACGTAGCCCATTAAAGATTTCTAATTTAACTGTTCATGGTAGTTGGGAAAGAAGGTTTTTTTTGCCGGTTGGCATCCAGTTGCTGTGTATTAATAATGTGCCCGCCAACTACCAGGGCCTTTTTTGTGTTTGTTTATTATACTCTATGTGGGCAGCTATGGGGGCATTATACTGTATGGGGGAATTTGTGTGGGCATTATACTGTATGGGTTATCTATGGGGAATTATACTGTATCGGGCAGCTATGGGGCATTATGCTGTATGGGGTAGCTATAGAGCATTATACTGTATGGGTCATCTTATGGGACATTATACTGTATTGGGCAGCTATGGGGCGTTATGATGGTGGTAGCTACAGTATGGGGCTTTATACTATATGGGGAAATTATATCATAATTATACTGTATGGGGGCATCTGTGTAGGGATGGCTCTAACTTGCAAAGGATTGGCAGTGACAATGCAGGACGGGTTTATGATATATTGAGGGGTCTCCACAGTGTCCTCTGTTTCAAACGACCTGTACAGGGCATCGGCCCTCACATTTTTGTCAGCGGGACGGTAGTGGAGCACAAATTGGAAATGGGTGAAGAACAGCGACCAACTGGCTTGACGTTGAGCCGACTGGAGATATGTAAGGTTCTTGTGGTCGAAGTATATCAGGATTGTCACGGTTTTTGGGTATGAGGACCCACTAAGCCGCACCGCCGAAGCAGGGAGGCAGCTGGCCAAACAACAGGGAACCCCAGAAATAAAAAGTCACGCACAAGGGTACCTGGATAGTCCAGACAGTGGCCGCAGCTCTGTCACAGATGGAGGTGGATGCAGCAGGTAACGTCAGACATGGCGGATGAAAGCAGGTGCCGCAGGTTGCGCCAGACGTCGCGAATCCCTCTGGACGTGGCAGATGACACAGGACGTGGCGGATGACACAGGTGCAGTAGACACGACTCCAACTAGTAGGCACAGGAACAAGAACACAGCACGGGTTACAGGAATGAGTAACAGGGCACGGGTAACAACTGGAACGGGAACCACTAAGGGACCATTTGCAAGACAGACTTGGGGTATACTAATAACGCTCAGGCAAAGATGAGATGTCCTGGGGCCTTCTTATAGTCCAGGAAATCATGTGTGTTGATGATGATTTCTTACATGTGCGCGCGCTGGCCCTTTAAGAGCGGGCACGAGCGTGTGCGCGCATCCTACGAGACACAGCGGACCGGAGCGGAAGTGAGCGCTGGCATCTCCTGGGAAGGAGATGGGGACCAGCGCTCACAGATCCATGGCTGCGGGCGTCAGGAGGTGAGTGGACCCGACGGCCTGCGACCATGGACGCTACAAGGATGGGGAAAGCTGCACCCTCTAGTAGATGTCTCCACTCTTCCAGAGCCAATTTGATGGCCAGTAATTCCCGATCCACAATAGAGTAATAGCCACATACTACTGCCTTTCCTTTGAGGCTTCTCTGGAACAGAAGTGCACCTGCACCAACAGAAGAAGCATCCACCTCCAATGAGAACTACCGAGACATGTTAGGATGATGGAGGATAGAGGCTGAAGTGAAGACACTCTTGAGGATATTGAATGCTGATTCTGCCTCTGGGGTCCACACATCGGCGTTCACACCTTTCTTGGTAAGGGTAGAGTTGGGAGCCGTCAGTGTAGAGAAGTTTGGGATAAATTGCTGGTAGAAGTAAGCGAATTCCGCTGCATGGATCGCAGGCCCTGAGTACATGGCCACTCCAGAACAGACTTAACGTTCTCAGGACCCATCTTGAGACCCTGATCTGAGATGATGTAGCCCAGGAAGGGCAGAGAATTCTTTTCAAAAGAGCACTTCTCCAGCTTGGCATACAGACGATTCTCCCTTAATCGCAGCAGGACTTGACGGACATGCATCGATTTGTCATCGGATCTGGGGAGTAAATCAAAATGTCATCGAGATAGACCACAACACAGGCATCGAGGAGATTTTGGAAGACATCATTCACATATTCTTGGAAGGCCGCGGGAGCGTTACACAGGCCGAAGGGCATCACGAGGTATTCGTAGTGCCTGTCCCGGGTGTTTAAATGCCGTCTTCTACTCATCACTTTGATGGATTTGGATTAAGTTGTAGGGCCCACGCAAGTCTAGTTTAGAGAAGATCTTGGCTCCTCGTATGCGATCAAATAGTTCCGAGATCAGTGGCAAAGGGTATTTATTTTTGACTGTGATCTGGATGAGACCACGGTAGTCAATGCAGGGTCGAAGAGTTTCGTCTTTTTTATTTACAAAGAAGAACCCGGCACCGGCCAGGGAGGAGGATTTTCATATAAAACCCCTCTCCAGATTCTCCTTGATGTAGGCCGACATGGACTGAGTCTCTGGCAAGGAGAGGGGGAGTTTACCCATCCACCGGGCAGTGAAGCATTAGGAACCAGTTTAATCGGTCAGTCGTACTCCCTGTGTGGGGGAAGCATCTCAGCTTCCTTCTTGCAAAAGACATCCGCAAACTGTGCAAAATGAGTGGGTAATCCTGTCAATGACTGAGACATAGGAGGCAGAACAGGCTGAATCTGCGACAGGCAATCTGCAACAGGCAGCGGTGGAGACATTTGGAGCCCCATTTGAGAACTTCTCCGGAATTCCAGTCCAGAAACGTGGCATGAAGCCGGAGCCAAGGCAGACCCAGAAACCCCAGATTTACAGTTTTGGGCAAGATGAGGAAAGTAATCTGCTCGGTATGAAGGGCTCCCACTTGGAGCTTCACTGGCTTGGTCTCAGATATGATGGGGTTGGGCAGAGGAAGTCCATTCACCGAGGCAACAGCCAGGGGTATCTCCAAGGGGACCGTCGGCAACTGGAGCTGATCCACTAGGTCCTTTTGGATGAAGTTTGCCACAGACCCGGAGTCCAGGTAGGCAGAGACCCAGTGCGTCTTCTCACTGGACGCTATGGTCACAGGAATGGACAATTTATTATAAACTATATAAAAATTTCATTATGCAAAAAAGAAGTAAATTTGGTAGAAGTTACGTTTATTCCTCTAGAAATTAAATTAATTCCTTTTAATAGAAAATAAGCTGTTAGTATGACATATACTCTGCAATCAGTTTTGTGCTGCAGGTGATGTATATACAGCAGAAGCAGGAATCAGAAAGCTCTTCTATTTATTTTCACTTCATTGCACTACAGTGAACATCCACTGGACTGTGCATATCAGGAAGTTCTAAAATAAGACTTTAACCTTGGCGCTGGACAAATCACCCACATTTGTTGGTGAATTCAATAAGCAATATATCCACTAATTCTAAGAACTGCTCATTACCAACATTATCAAGTGCATTGTGAGAACTTATAAAAAAACACTTATGAAATTTTGTAAATCTATGTTTACAAGGTACCTTTCCATGGTACATTTAAGATTCAAAGAAGAGTGTAACCTGTAAGCTGTCAGAAGAGGGATTTGAGCATAGAATTAGGTTATAGGTTAAAGTTATTTCCAATTAAGTATTTTATAAGGAGAGACATTAGTCAAGAAAACATTCCAGAATCCTAGACTGAGGTGCTTATGATGTAATAGTGAATGGTTTAAGTTTCAGGGTCAGTAAGTGATGATACAGCAAGGAAAGATTGCAAAGAGTCAGAGCGGAATTGAAATACTATGTTTTTAATGTGTATGTTTCTGCACAGGAGGGATTGAGGGATTGAGGGAGGGCACAGAGAAGAGTGAAAGGCAGTCTATTAAAGGGGTTATCCCATAAATTATTTTCATACCAAAAGCCCTAAAATGCCGTAAATAGCTCTTTCATCTAGAGGCGGACACAGACTGCAGAGGGCCCCTGTGCAAAGAATGTGCCTGGGCCCCCCATAACTTAACCACGCCTGCGTGCATATAAAGCTATACAAACTATACAGATCTATATTTCACATTTTATTACTACTTTAGAACACAAGTAACAAACAATAATGTAAATAATTTCCATATTTAACAACGAAGTATAACACAAATCTCTCATGTTACTAACGTGCGCTGCTCGCCCCGAGCACTGACGAATAGCATGAAAGTGAAGGAAATGGTGCCGGCATTGAAGCATAAGTAGAGAATGAATGGCGAATGGCGTGGGCATTGAGGAGGATGTGGACCAATAGTATGCCTCAAACCCAGGACGTGTGACGTATATCCTTGTTTAAGGCATCTTATTGGTCCACAGCCTCCTCAATGCCGTACAGTTCTTTGATTATGCTTCAATGCCCACCCCATTTTCTTCATGTTCCTTAACATAACTCAGTGCTCGTGCACTGGCCGCCGCAAAAATTGTCTCTCCCTGGAAAACTCCTTTACTAAAGTTTTTTAATGTGGCCAGATGGTTACTTGTTATGTCCCTACTGTCGTGGAAGTCAATGGCTCAAAATATATTAGACTGAAATTTAGACGAGTGTTCCAACAGACACTCATGCCAGGCACTTTATCCAGCATCCTAATCAGGAGATCTCATACCGATATATATCGAGAGAGGAGAAATAACACACAGACGCTTCTGATATGCTCAAAAATACTCCTCGGGGTGTTTATTGCCAAACTCAATTATAATAACATCATTCAGAAGGAGTGTAGGATTGAGGTTAACCAATCAGAGGCAATGTGACAATATTTCTTATTCAGCCAATTACAGACATACGATACATTCCAGATACATCATTATAATTCTTCACACATCAGGTTTTCAGGTGCCTTATCTCTATTGGCAAGAATATTCCTGTATGATGGGGGAGGCATTCCCACATACAAATTTGCCACCCTCCCATCTCACTCCCTGTCCCTTCTCTGCAAGCTTCGTATGGGAACCAAGGTCAAAGATAACTAACTAAGAAACATACAAAATCAGCATTAATATACTTGTCTTAAAGTAACAATGACTTTCTTATTCACTACAAAAGAACCAAGATGGGAACTCCAGACAAGATGGCCGCTGCACAAAATTAAATCATTAAAAATTATTTTAATCACTTTCACATCATGTAAAGAATACATGGAGAATACATATCTTAGTAATTTGACATCCTGCTTGATAATTCATAATGTAATTTAATACAGAGAATATAAGCAAATAAACCATCCTTCACGAACCCCCCTTTTTCTCATATTGAATTACAGAAATTATATATTATGATTATAAACCTCAAACAATATATCAATAGGGCCACAACTAATAATATAATACCATCACCAATGTCCGATTTGGGTATAGGGTCCCACCAGTGCATTAACAAGTCATGTACATCGTCATCCTCTTCTATCTTCTGCTCTTCACTGACTGTCACCCTCAGGGTAACCCACACAATTATGGTGTCAGACTGTACGGTGGTGTCCAGTGGGGGATTTATTATTACCCCCTCCTGGTCACTTACTTATTAAAACTCTTGGATGCTGCTAACGGGTTCACTCAGTTGTTTTTTTTTGGTCTTTGCTTTACCTTGACCTTTGCTGATGTCATCAGGACTTGGCTTGGTCCTTCTCATCTGTCAGACCCACCGTCTCTTTTAGTATACATCACCGGGCTGTACTGTCAGGCTGGGGTGAGTACCCACGTAGACGGATTAGTGGAGTTTTATTGTGACTACCACAAACCCTCCGCATCTGTCCTCTTCCTCCGGTAAGTTGCTTCTCTGCACAGCTGCTTAGAATTGTGACACTGCCGTCAGTTCAGGACAAGCACGTTGTATTGGCTCAGGCTGCGCCTGCCGCATCTCAGTGATGGAGTTCATCTTGTTAAAGTCTTTTAGTTCATATTTACTGGCACTTGCTGTGGACCCCCATCATATACATAATATAAAAATTGTTCTAAGTACATACAATAACAATGACAGGCCCTTAACACATTAGTTACCGCCCCATAGTGTTTTTACGGCGGCCACTAACGGGCTTTATTCTGATGCAATAGCCTTTTTATGGCGCTGCATCGGAATAAATAAACAGAGAAGGGAGCTGTTAAATCTCCCTGCTCTCAGCTGCCAGAGGTAGCTGAGGGCTGGGGGCATCCCTGCTCGAACGGGTGAGATCGATATAAGTATTGATCTCACCCGTTTAACCCCTCAAATGCGGTGCTCAATAGCGAGCACCGCATCTGAGTGGTTTTGGAGAGAGGGAGGGAGCTCCCTCTCATCCCACTGACACCCGGCGATCGCTGAGTGTCTGTGTCTCCGATGGCAGCCGGGGGCCTAATAAAGGCCCCCAGGTCTGCCTGTAGTGTATGCCTGCTAGGTCATGCCTTCCGCTCCCAGTTGGACACTTCCTGTGGAGAACAATCTTTTTCATTGAATAATCATTAATTGATCTTAATCAGATAATTCAGTTGAAGAATAACATTAACAAATAACATCTTTACATTAAACATTCACATTGAGCAGTAACTAGAAGTGATACATGCAAACGGATTCTTCTCTATACATACTGCACAGAATTTTCTGCTCTAAAATGTAATACTTTTGTATTGCAGTGTATTACTGCCTGTCCGTTTAAAACGGACAGGCATCTGCTAGGTCATGCCTCCGGCATGACCTAGCAGGCATTCGCTACAGGCAGACCTGGGGGCCTTTATTAGGCCCCCGGCTTCCGTCGGAGACACAGACACTCGGCGATCTTATCGCTGGGTGTCGGTGGGAGAGAGAGGGAGCTCCCTCCCTCTCTCCAAAACCACTCAGATGCGGTGCACGCTATTCAGCACCGCATCTGAAGGGTTAAACGGGTGAGATCGATACTTATATCGATCTCACACGTTCGAGCAGGGACGCCCCCAGCTCTCGGCTGCCTCTAGCAGCTGAGAGCACGGAGATTTGACGGCTCCCTGTTCTGTTTATTTATCCTGATGCAGTGCCGTAAAAAGGCATATGCATCAGAATAAAGCCTATTAGTGGCCGCCGTTAAAAGGCGTATTGGAGGTCACTAACGGGTTGAACAAACTAACTTTGGAATAACATCTGTAGAATTGCTGACATCATTAACCATTGTACAAACACCAGTTCAATACGTGGGATAAAATCTATTCCCCTGTCACTACACACAACTTCTGCAGTGGGGAAGATACAGGTGGCCGGGCTTCAGGCCACCCTGAGAACAGGTCTACACATACGAGCACCTTTTCATACACACCTACCTCGGGTAGTTGTATGTTCTGCAGTCGGTGGGACGGGTAATCTGGCCAGGGGGCACTTTTCATAGGTACTTTTGCTGTTTTACCTATGTCATGCCGTGCACAAATCATGCAGGCTGCTACAAACCTAGTGGTGGCATTATTGTATCCAGGGTCAAGCCAATTTACTGATACCTGGCTGCACATACTCTCTTGTTGTCAGGTCTGTCTTCTCTTGCCCCTCAATTGGCTTACCCGATGATCCAATAAAGTTCCTACTACCAGTGGGCCCATAATTGTGGGCGATGCCAAAAGCGTACATAGAGTCAGTGTAAATGTCGGCCGTCTTACCTTTTGCCAGGTTACAAACCTCAGCAAGCACCTCCGGCTCCGCTTCTTGAGATGAACAAGAAGGTGAGAGTGGTTTCTGGATGATTTACCTCGTGCCTCGTATCCTGTCTTGTACATACTGTATATGATGAAGTATTTCTACATTACAAAACCCATGTCACATATAGATAGACCATTTCAAAAGGAGGGAGTTTTATTTTTCCACATTCATCTGACGATCCAGGACACTTGTAAATCCCACCCCCACCTGGTCCTGTAAATACCTGATTAATACAAAAACAAACTAATTATTTTACTGAAATCTGGCATAAAATGAACAATGTTCAGACAAATTTTTTTATTTTGCCTACACCCCATCTAAATCTGTAAAGACTCATCTGACGTCACCTCAGCCCCCTGTGCAGATTTTCTGGAGGGGTATGGTCTCTTACACAATACCTCATATTGGGTGGAGACTACAGCACAGCATACCCAGTGCCATATTTACCATTCTGGAAGGATCTGGAACCATCTATACAGAAAAACCTCTAAATGTAGGTTACTGTCATACACATTTAATCTGGATTACTCATTGGGGTCTCATACACATTTTGTAGACCTCCCAGAACCAAATTCTTTAATTCAAAACAAAACAAAACTGTACCTGATCAGTCCCCTCACTACTCCCTCCTATTTGGACTCTGTGAAAGTAATGTAGCAAGGTTCAAAACTACATATCTCAACAAAATAAGGTTGGGCACTCTATCTGGGGGGGGCACTAGTTTGCCACCTGTAATATACAATAGCCTGGAACAAAAATGAGTTTCTCCTGACAAAAATACATTTTATCTTTAAAATAACTTGCAACCATTTACCTGTAAAACATCATACATTTTCAAAAATAACATTTAGGCAGGACTATACCACGTGTCTGCACGTGTGAAAACGAAAATGAAACAATTGTTATTATTTATTCAATAAAACAGAAAATAATATATCTGGTAGTATTAAGTGCTGCAACCCAATAAACTATATATAAGAATAGGGAGCAGTGCAGGTACATACATTTTCAAGACCCCGTGTCTCACAATATCTGTATTTAATTTATTTGAATTAACATCAAAACATTTCAATGTTAAATCTTATCACATCATAACACATAAATATGCAATGTAACTTTTATCTTTTTGCAGACAAATCTAGCTGGCTGTAATATTTTTCTCGCTTGGTGTAGTTATGGACAACAGCGCATGCGCAAAGATAAGAAAGATTCCTTTACACAGAGGAACTGATTTTAACCCCATACACAAGACACTAACATTTTTAGACATTACTGCTGTTAAAAATAAGAGCATACAATATAGATCTGCTATATTGTGGGCACTAGTTTCACACATGTTACATTACACACGTCTCACACATCACACAGATGTTACATCACACCCATTCACATTACACTCCCCCCGTTCTGACCCACATTAGTCACTGCAATGTACCCAGCTGCTCCGTTTTCTTCACTCTTCCTATCAAAATTTACACCGGTATTCAAATTGTTCTTTCTCATATCAACTTACTTGTAACCACCTTTAATCACTTACTTTGTCATTTTAACTTATGCCCAGTTAACCCCTTCCCCCTGCTTGCATTCTGGGCCCTAATGTCCAAGCCATTTTTTACATTTTTCCATTGTCACATTCGAAGAGCTGTAACTTTTTTATTTTTGCGTCGGCATAGCTGTATAAGGTCTTGTTTTTTGCGGGACGACTTGCAGTTTTTATTGGTACCATTTGAGAGTAGATGCGACTTTTTGATCACTTTTTATCACATTTTTTTTTAAGTCAGGATTAACAGAAAACAGCAATTTTTCCATTGTTTTTTATTTTATTTTTTACGGCGTTCACAGTGCGGGTTAAATAATGTAACAGCTTTATAGTCGGGGTCGTTACGGACGCGGCGATACCAAATATGTGTAACTTTTTTGCTTTATTGTAGTTTTTTTTAATAGTAAAGCATTTTGTAAGGGGAAAAGCTGGGTTTTTCATTTTTTTTGTTTCACTTTTTTTTTTTTTATTAACTTTATTAAACTTTTTTACTTTTTTACTAGTCCCACTAGGGGACTTCCCTATCCTCCGATCACTATTATAATACACTGCAATACTTTTGTATTGCAGTGTATTACTGCCTGTCCGTTTAAAACGGACAGGCATCTGCTAGGTCATGCCTGCGGCATGATCTAGCAGGCATTCGCTCCAGGCAGACCTGGGGGTCTTTATTAGACCCCCGGCTGCCATTAGAGACACAGACACTCTGCGATTTTATCGCCGGGTGTCAGTGAGATGAGAGGGAGCTCCCTCCCTCTCTCCAAAACCACTCAGATGCGGTGCTCGCTATTGCGCACCGCATCTGAAGGGTTAAACGGGTGAGATCGATACTAATATCGATCTCACCCGGCAGAGCAGGGATGCCCCCAGCCCTCAGCTGCCTCTGGCAGCCGAGAGCAGGGAGATTTCACGGCTCCCTGCTCTGTTTACTTTATTCTACAGCAGCGACGTAGAATAGCGGCGCTCTAGAATAAAGCCCACTAATGACCGCCGTAAAAAGACGTATCGGCGGTCATTAAGGGGTTAACAGAGTTTAACTTCCTTTTTCAACTTTCCACAAACCATTCTATTTATCACATGCAAACAGCCATCTTACGGCTGCCAGCCTCTTTAACAGTTTTTTACAGTGTGTTATTTTGCCTTCTTCCAATTAAAGCCCCATCTCCTTTTGCTCATTCTACTATAATGATGGCCGGGACCCATGCCCCAAGGCTGTCCCGCACTTTTGTCTCACTTTCTCCTGACCCCATAATCGGAGAGCTGTAGGGTGATTTCCGGTAAATCCCCCACCTCCAGGCAAACTGGCTACGTTTGCCGACAGATAGCTCAGACCAGTCTTTCTCCTAGACTGTCTTACCAATACGATATCAAAAGTTGTTCCTCCACACATTCTAGCAGTAGGGTCCCCTTTCCTCTGATCCCTCACTGTATTGAACATCAAGACAGACAAAATGCTGCCAATCAACAATTGCAAGAGCAAATTCTTCAACACAATCGACATTCATGAACCTCCATTGAATCAAACAGGAGTTGTTCACATTCATTTCCAACATCTACAAACCCCTCACTGCTGGGGTATAGCTTTTGGTTCATACAGAAGGACCCTTACACACAGTATTACAAGCTGGCAGTGTGTGCTAAAAGTGTATCAATGATTATTCACAACAATATTCAAAGTTTTCCCTGTTGCACTGGATTCTCCATTATCATGACTTAGCCCTTGTGGTACTACAGGATATTACTCACAAATATCCAACTTTTCTGTCACCTACAAACAGTCAGTACCTCCCAACTGTAATCCCAGAGCAAACGGGTAACAGAACAACTATTAATCCTCAACGATTTTACACAACTAAATAACACTGACATACTACAACAGAGCAGCACAACTTTTGTTTCCTCACTGTCCAGACTACAATCTTTTCATTTCAAAAACTTCACATGCGAGTTATAACTTCTTTCCACCATGCACAACGTCACCGCATTCCAAAGGGGGAAGGTCTTACACTTCTCACAATTTTTTCTGCTTAACAATGTAATTGCTGGCAAAAATTCTCTCATGTCTTTCATATCAACAGTTCAAGATCACGTACGCACCTGCAATCTTTCATCACACAAAAAGTTTCAACATACCTTTTTGGATCCATTTTTCATACCACTGCTGGATAAAGTGCCACGTTCAGAAGATGTGACGTCATGACAGCTAAATTCCGAGGCTTACGCAATACATGTGTGAATGGTGTAAGAATAAGCTCCTTACCTACCGCGGTTTTCTGTAATTCACAGATGTAAAGCCACACCTCTCTAGCGACAGCTATCAGACGAGCAATCTCCCGGGTTGTTTCGGCACCATTACTGTCGTGGAAGTCAATGGCTCAAAAAATATTAGACTGAAATTTAGATGAGTGTTCCAACAGACACTCATTCCAGGCACTTTATCCAGCATCCTAATCATGAGATCTCATACCGATATATATCGAGAGAGGAGAAATAACAGACGCTGCTGATATGCTCAAAAATACTCCTCTGGGTGTTTATTGCCAAACTCAATTATAATAACATCATTCAGAAGGGGTGTAGGATTAAGGTTAACCAATTAGAGGCAATGTGACAATATTTCTTATTCAGCCAATTTCAGACATACGATACATTCCAGATACATCATTATAATTCTTCACACATCAGGTTTTCAGGTGCCTTATCTCTCTTGGCAAGAAAATTCCTGTAAGATGAGGGAGGCAATCCCATATGCATATTTGCCTCCCTCCCATCTCACTCCCTGTCCCTTCTCTGCAAGGTCAAAGATAACTAACTAAGAAACATACGAAATCAGCGTTAATATACTTGTCTTAAAGGAACAATGACTTTCTTATTCACTACAAAAGAAACAAGATGGGAACTCCAGACAAGAGGGCCGCTGCACGAAATTAAATAATTTAGACATTATTTTAAACACTTTCACATCATGTAAAGAATACATGGAGAATACATATCTTAGTAATTTGGCATCCTGCTTGATAATTCATAATGTAATTTAATACAGAGAATATAAGCAAATTAACCATCCTTCACACTACCTATGCCACTGGTTGCTATGCATATTTATATCAAACAGCAGTATATATAATAATGCAATGGACCCACATAAAAACCTTACATGTTTCTATATAGAGACAATACATCCTAAGATATTTATGTTCCTCAGAATTACTCTGTCATGGTTTACTGAGTCTGAATAGCATTGTCACTGAAAGATATAGAGATCATTTGTCAGATTAAGGTCCTAGAATCCTGTCCTGTCTTCTGTAACAATTTCAAGAAAGTCTGAGGAATTGCTTATGCTGATCACCAAGCTAACATATATTTGTCATTGTGGATGTTTCAAGGTCAGCTTTCCTTAACACTCAAAAGGAACGTGATCTATTAAAAATATCCTTCATTGCTGTTCCTTTAGGTTAGATATCATCCTGTGTAGGAGGTCTTTTGGTGCCCTTTCACATAGTAAAAACAAAAGTTTTAAAACCGGGAAGCAAAGTCATGGAAGGGTGTTTACATATTAAATAAAGCCAGCCACACATAGCATGATCACAAAAATTTACTAATTTATCAGCATAGATTAGCAAACTGTATGCATTTTAACCATCAATTGTGCATTCTGTTTAACCTCTTAACCATAAATGATGGGTATATCCGCCACTAGGTCCCACATCGTGATGAATATATCCGTCATTGGGTTCTCATGAGTATTGCCACTGTACTGTCGAGATCAGTGGCAGGAACACAGCTGTTATACACAGCTGGGGCTCTGCCGCAACTGTCCGGATTGGAGATAACTCTGATCACCGCAGTTTAACCCATTAGATGCCACGATCAATAGCAACCTTGGCATTCAAGATGCTTGACAGAGGGGGGAGGCTCCCTCGGTCAGCCCATCGGCACTCCATAAGGGGGCAATTAATCGGGGCGCCGATGGGTTACCATGGCAGCTGGGTGCCTAACAAAGGACCGCTCCCAGGTCTGTCATGGGTATCTGCCTATTATGCCATGCCTAATATAATCAGTGTAAGGCCGCGTCACATCACGTTTGTGCCCTAAGTTTATTATGTACGTAGGGAACTTATAAGGCCCCCTTCACATAATGTTTGTGCCCTATGTGAATTGCATCCATCTGGAAGGATCCTGCAAAAAAGTAGTTTTTTTTTTAACATGGGAGCTCATGGGTAATGGATGCCACAGTATGACATCAGTCACAGATATATGTTAATCGTATATGTCGGGAAGCTCCAACATCACTGTCGATATATGGACAGTCATGTCAGGAGCTTCCCCAGGGGGCGGAGATTCAGGCCAGATTGCTTCCAAGGCCCTGGCTGGGGACTATGGCATTGTAACGCTCCTGACATCACTGTCCATATATGGACAGTGATGTCCGGAGCTTCCCCGGACACAGAGCTTCAAATAGCTCTATGCCTGGGGGTTCGGGTGAAATATCCCTCTGTATGCCTATACAGTGGGATATGTTTTCGCCTTCTATAGGAGGTATACATTCGGGGTCCTCCCGACTTATACCTATGACTGAAGGCAGAGACGTGATGTGAAGGGGGCCTAACACTGACAGGCATTAATGCTTTGGAATACAATGTTTTCCAAAGCATTATACTAATGATCAAGTATCGCTGCTTCAAGTGGGATAAAACAAAGTAAAACATTTTGTTTAATAAAGTTTAATAAAAATTAAAACGTTCTCTCCCCCCAGAAAAACAATATATATTCCTTTTTTGATGAAAAAATTATTGCTTTATTTTTTAAAAAAAATGTCTCATCCTAATAAAAATATACATATTAACTATGAATGCAATCGTAATAATAAACATAACTTTTTCTTTTTAACGCACAAGACATGGCGAAAAAAAAAACTAATCCCGCAAAAAACAAGCCCTCATACGATAGAAAAAAAAAAAAGTTATGGATCTCGTAATGTAGCGACGCAAAAAAAGTTTTTCCATTTGAACAGATTTTTATTGTACAATTGTTAGAAAATGTAAAACAAAAGTATACACATTTGGTATGGCTGCATTCGTACTTACCGGTAGAATAGAGTTAACATGTTATTTTTAACCTATGATAAATGGTAAATAAAAATCGCAAAAACAATGGCAGAATTGCTGCTATTTTTGCATTCCCTTCCAATTCTTTTTAAAATAAAAGCTAATTGATAAATTACACAGTCGAGTCACATTATAATGACCACCTCCTACTTTCGACATCTGCAGTGAGTAGCCCATGAAGAAAGTGATGTGTCGTGTGCTGGCTTGGTGGATATATAAGTTGTGCGATAGGCTGTCTGAACACATATCACTCGTTGTTGCCATTGGTAAAAGAGGCGATTTATCAGGGTTGCAAAAAGGGATGATTATTTGCTATCGGGCCAAGGTTGGCAGTATTTCTCATACAGCGCAGTTTGTGAACGGTTCGCGTGCTGCTGTGGTGAAAGTGTATCGTGAGTGCACAAATGGCATCATTGAGAATAATTGACGTAGAAACTGCGGAGCACCACGTGCCATTGATGTGAGAGGTGAACATCGGCTACGAAGGTGCGCGAGGGCCGAACGACAGTGGAACAGCTCATGATGAAAATCATCCATGGGGCTACAGATGTCTGTCTAAAACAACAGTTCAGCGGACCCGACTGCGTATGGGGCTCCGAAACAGACGGATGGTCGCTGCTCCTATGCTAACAAAGGTGCATCAGAGAAAAAGGCTTTAATTTGCACGACTGTATCGGAATTGGACCACCGATGATTGTCAAAGTGTTGCCTTTCATCGAACGGATGGACGTTGGCATGTCAGGCGAGAAACATCAGAGACAAACACCTTGCAACCATTGCTGGAAGAACACAAGCTGGAGGCTGCAGCGCTATGGTCTGGGGAATTTTTTTTATGCCATTCTCTGGGCCCATTCATCCATGTGGAGTGCACACTGAACCGATTTGGGTATGAATCCATCTTTGCAGCTCACGTCCACCCATACATGCTGTTTGTCTTCCCTGGTGCATGTGGAATCTTCTGACCAAGACTTCCAAGTACTTACCTGGCGCCTAATTCGCCAGACTTGAATCCAATTGAGCATCAGTGGGACCACCTCGATCGTCTTGTTCACTCTATGGATCCTCCCCCACGCACCCTCTAGCAAATGTGGGACGAACTGCAGTCAGCATGGCTTCAGATACCTTACAACCAACCAGCACCTTATTGAGTCACTCCCAGCCCGTCTAGCTGCTGTCCGTGGTACACACGGCAGTAACTCTGGATATTATATAGGGGAAAAGAGATGTGGAAAAGAGGAAAGAGGGTTAGAAGTTGAGATACTCAATCTCTATTAAAAGACCGGCTGTGGTAATTATGGGTTACCATAAAGGGATAGGGTGAATTTTCCCTTGTAGAACACCCTATAAGTTATCAGATCCCACTTAGAATTGGATGATATATAAAACTTTATAGAAAAATGCCAAGTGGAATTAGAGAGGGATAGTGAGTTGAACAAGTCTGAATTGAATGCAGGTGTTGAACATTGCTGGAGTGGGTACTGGCAACTCCAGCAACAAATGCAGAGCATTGAGTAAACAAGAGGCAAGAAAGTATCAATTCAGACTTCCTTCAAAAAGACACACTATGAATGTGATACAAGCACACACACTTGTATCTTGTTGGAAAAAATGGTTGCTCTTTTACATGAAGCTAGAACATGGCCATAATTAGTGGGTCACACTTAGAACTGGCACAGAGACCGTAGAGACAATGCTGTTGTATTAGATGTTCTCCTATTATGTTGTATTCCTAGAAGACTCATCAGTGTCTGCCTAGATTTCATGCATTGATCACAGTGAGCCAACTTATGGAGAAGCAAACCAGAACTACAGCAGTAATATAAGTCGCTCTCACTCATTGAACAGTGAGAGCAGACTCCTAAAGCTTGCATGTCAGGAAGAAATACCAGTAATTCAGCTGTTGTATCAGAGGAGCGGCGGTTATGTGTACCGTTCTCTCCCAACACGATCACTGCGAGCGGGCGTGCAGATCATCAGCTGCAGTTTATGCAATATATGCGCCCAACATACATGGCACTCGCTTTAACAGAGTAGCGTAACTTCTCGCTAGTCTGGTGTGATTACCCCGCTATGCAAACACTGTAAATTAAGAAGAGCGGGGTAACTATGGTTCAAACTTATATAAATATATTAATGGCACATACAAAAAATATGGTGAAATCCTGTTCCATGTAAAACCCCCTCAAAAAACAAGGGGGTACTCCCTCCATCTGGAAAAAAAAGGTTCAACCTGCAGAGGCGACAAGCCTTCTTTACTGTGAGAACTGTAAATCTATGGAATAGTCTACCGCAGGAGCTGGTCACAGCAGGGACAGTAGATGGCTTTAACCCCTTCCCGCTCCTTGACGTACTATTACGTCATGGCAGCTGTATCGTTCGCGCTCCATGCCGTAATAGTACGTCACGGGAGTAACGGCCGTTTCGGCCGTCCTCCCGACACATACAGGAGCTGTGACGCTGCTGTCTTGTTCAGCAGCTGTCACAGCTCCTACAGCGGGGACCGATCGCTGTGTCCCCGCTGATTAACCCCTTAAAAGCCGCGTTCTATAGAGATCGCGGCTTTTTAGGGGTTAAGCTGCCATCGCCGGCCTGCTACGCGATAGCGGCCGGCGATGGTGACTATGGCAACCGGACACCAAACAATGGCGTCCGGCTATGCCATAGACGGAAGCCTAGTGGGTCCTGACAACGTCAGGACCCACTATGCTTGCTGTCAGCGAGTAGCTGACAGTTCTAATACACTGCACTACGCATGTAGTGCATTGTATTAGAATAGCGATCAGGGCCTCCTGCCCTCAAGTCCCCTAGTGGGACAAAGTAATAAAGTAAAAAAAAAGTTAAAAAAAGATGTGTAAAAATAAGAAAATAAAAGATTTAAAAGTAATAAAAGTAAAAATCCCCCCTTTTCCCTTATCAGTCATTTATTATTAATAAAAATATATAAACAAACAAATAAACTATACATAATTGGTATCGCCGCATCCGTAACGGCCTGAACTACAAAATTATTTCATTATTTATCCCGCACGATGAACGCCGTAAAATAAAATAATAATAAACCGTACCACAATCACAATTCTTTGGTCACTTCACCTCCCAAAAAATGGAATAAAAAGAGATCAAAAAGTCGCATGTACCTAAAAATGGTACTGATCGAAACTACAGTTCGTTACGCAAAAAATAAGTCCTCGCACGGCTTTATTGATTGAAAAATAAAAAAGTTCTGGCTCTTAGAATAAGGTAACACAAAAAGTGAATGATTGTTTACAAAATGTATTTTATTGTGCAAACGCCATAAGACATAAAAAAAAAACTATAAACATCTGGTATCGCCGTAATCGTATCGCCCCGCAGAATAAAGTGAATATGTCATTTATAGCGCACGGTGAACGCTGTAAAAAAAAAGAGAATAAAAAAACAATAGTAGAATTGCTGTTTTTTAGTCACTACACCTCTTAAAAATAGAATAAAAACTGATCAAAAAGTCGCATGCACCCCAAGAAAACTACAATGGATTCCTCAAGGGGTCTAGTTTCCAAATTGGGGTCACTTTTGGGGGGTTCCCAATGTTTTGGCACCACAAGACCTCTTCAAACCGGACATGGTGCCTAATAAAAAAAGAGGTCTCAAAATCCACTAGGTGCGCCTTTGCTTCGGAGGCCGCTGCTTCAGTCCATTACCGCCCGAGGGCCACATGTGGGATATTTCTAAAAACTGCAGAATTTGGGCAATACGTATTAATTTGCGTTTCACTGATAAATCCTTTTGTGTTATAAAAAAAATGGTATAAAGAGGATTTTCTGACAAACAAAAAAAATGTAAATTTAACCTCTACTTTGCTCTAAATTTCTGGGAAACACCTAAAGGGTTCATAAACTTTCTAAATGCTGTTGTGAATACTTTGAGGGGTCTAGTTTCTAAAATGGGGTATTTGATAGGGGTTTCTAATATATGGGCCCCTCAAAGCAACTTCAGAACTGAACTGGAACCTAAAAAAATAAATAAATGAGGCAATACTTTGCTTCTTACATTATACTGATAATGAGCCGTGCCCACCCCGAGATGACCCCCAGTTTTGACCGTTTATATAAATGGAGACCCCTATTAGACGGTTTCAGTGCCCGGTTTTCCCCAGCATACACCCCCGAGACGTGTATTTCTATTGATGAGTCCCTGGTACATTTTAAAGGGAGGGTTCAATTCCGCGAGTACCTGCCGGGTAAGAGGGCAAGGTATGGCGTGAAGATGTATAAGCTGTGCGAGAGTGCATCAGGGTATACCTACAGGTTTAGGATATATGAAGGAAAGGCCACCCCCAAACCAGACTGCATCCTGGACTACAATAGGTACATGGGAGGGATGGACTTGTTAGATCAAATCCTGAAGCCCTACTGCGCCATGCGGTGTGGTATAAGAAGCTGGCCGGGCACATCATACAGATGGCTTTGTACAATGCGTACGTGCTACGTCGATGTGCAGGCCAGACGGGAACTTTCCTGGAATTTCAAGAGGTGATTATCAAGAACCTAATCTTTAGGGACCAAGAAGGGGGGGCACCCAGTACTTCTGGAAGCGGGGCCACACGCATCGTACCAGGGCGGCAACACTTTCCAGGGGAAGTTCCCCAAACTGGCAAGAAGGGAAAAAGTCAAAAGAGGTGCAAAGTCTGCTATAAGAGGGCGATAAGGGATGACACAATATATCAATGTGACACGTGTCCCGAATAACCAGAGCTCTGTATGAAAGAGTGTTTTAAAATTTATCATACATCCCTTGGTTTATAATTTACCCCAATTTTACTTACCCTGATGCCCTCCGCACAGCTTATCCCCCCTCGTCTTTCCCCTCTGATCCCTGCTGTGTGCCCAGGCAGCTGATAACAGCCACATGTAGGGTATTGCCATACCCGGGAGAACCCACATTACAGTTTATGGGGTGTAGGTCTCCGGTCAAAATGCTCACTACACCTCTAGATGAATGCCTTAAGGGTGTAGTTTTTAAAACGGGGTCACTTCTTGCGGGTTTCAACTGTACTCGTACCTCAGGTGCTTCTGCATACATGACTTCGCACTAGAAAATCCCCAGTAGGCCAAATGGTGGTCCTTTCCTTCTGAGCCCTCCCATGGGCCCAAACGGCAGTTTATCACAACAAATGGGGTATTGCGGCCCTCAGAACAAATTGCGCAACAGAATGGGGTATTTTGTTTCTTGTGAAAATAAGAATTTTTGAGCTAAAATGACATATTATTGGAAAAAATATATATTTATTTAATTCCCAGCCCAATTCAAATAAGATCTGTGAAGAAACTATGGGGTCTAAATGGTCACATTACCCATAAATGAATTCCTTGAGGGGTGTAGTTTCCAAAATGGGGTCATTTGTGATTGGTTTCTATTGCTTTGATAGCTCTGGGGCTCTGCAAATGCGACATGGCACCCGAAAACCAATCCAGCAAAATCTGGACTCCAACAAACATATAGCGCTCCTTTCCTTCTGAGCCCTCCCATGGGCCCAAATGGCAGTTTATCACCACAAATGGGGTATTGCCACACTAAGGACAAATTGGGCAAACAAATGGGGTATTTTGTTCCCTGTGAAAATAAGAAATTTTGATCACAAATGACATTTTATTGGAAAAAATGTCATTTTTTTCATTTCACATCCCAATTCAAATACGTGCTGTGAAAAAAACTGTGCGGTCAAAATGGTAACCACAACCATAAATGAATTCCTTGAGGGGTGTAGTTTCCAAAATGGGGTCACTATTAGGGGATTCCTACAGTTTTGGCACCTCAACACCTCTTCAAACCTGGCATGCTGCCTAAAATATATTCTAATAAAAAAGAGGACTCAAAATGCACTAGGTGCTTCTTTGCTTCTAGGGCTTGTGTTTTAGTCCACGAGCGCAGTAGGGCCACATGTGGGACATTTCTAAAAACTGCAGAATCTGGACAATACATATTTAGTAGTGTCTCTCTGGTAAAACCTTCTGTGTTACAGAAAAAAAAATGAATAAAATTGAAATTCCGCAAGAAAAATGAAATTTGCAAAGTTCACCTCCACTTTGCTTTAATTCCTGTGAAATGCCTGAAGGGTTAAAAAACGTTCTAAATGCTGTTTTGAATACTTTGAGGGGTCTAGTTTTTAAAATGGGGTGTTTTATCAGGGTTTCTAATACATAGGCCCCTCAAAGCCACTTCAGAACTGAACAGGTACCTTAAATAAAAGGCATTTGACATTTTCTTAAAAATATGAGAAATTGCTGTTTATGTTCTAAGCCTTGTAACGTCCAAGAAAAATAAAAGAATGTTCAAAAAACGATGCCAATCTAAAGTAGACATATGGGAAATGTGAACTAGTGACTATTGTGGGTGGTATAACCGTCTGTTTTACAAGCAGATGCATTTAAATTCTGAAAAATTCAATTTTTTCAAAATTTTCTCTAAATTTTGAAATTTTTCACCAATAAACACTGAATATATCGACCAAATTTTACCACGAACATGAAGCCCAATGTGTCACGAGAAAACAATCTCAGAATCGCTTGGGTAGGTTTAAGCATTCCCACGTTATTACCACATAAAGTGAAATATGTCAGATTTGAAAAATGGGCTCTGAGCCTTAAGGCCAAAACTAGGCTGCGTCCTTAAGGGGTTAAAAAAGGCTTAGATAATTTCCTAGAACAAAAAAACATTAGCTCCTATGTGTAGACATTTTTTACTTCCCCTTTCCCATCCCTTGGTTGAACTTGATGGAGATGTGTCTTTTTTCAACTGTACAAACTATGTAACTATGTAAAGCTACGAGCATGCATCACTATCCCTCGATTAAGCTGTCCCTAACCTACAGCCGGGTTTGTCCCGACTGACGTCAATCAGCTTCTTCTAGAAGAAGTTACCTCGCTCTGCTTACAGTAACCCATAATTACCACAGCTGGTCTTTTAATAGAGATCGAGTGTCTCAACTTCTAGCCCTCTTTTCTCTTTTCCACATCCCATTTAACACCTGTGATGGGCACTATGAGTATCTAGTAAAGCCCTTCGGCCTGTGTAATGCTCCCGCGGTCTACCAGGAGTTTGTTAATGAAATTTTCCGTGACCTCCTCTATGTTTGTGTAGTAGTCTACCTTGATGATTTTTTCCCCAGATCCTATGATGCATCAGAGACATGTCCGTCAAGTTCTGCTAGGGTTAAGGGAGAATCGTCTGTACGCCAAGGTGGAGAAATGCATGTTTGACAGAGATGCTCTACCCTTCCTGGGCTAGATCGTCTCAAAACGAGGTCTCAAAATGGATCCTGAGAAGGTAAAGTCTGTCCTGGAATGGCCACGTCCTCAAGGCTTGAGGGCCATACAGCGCTTTTTGGGATTCGCCAATATTTACTGACCGTTTATTCTAAACTTCTCCTCACTGACTTCTCCCATCTCTAACCTTACTAAGAATGGTATGAATGCCAAGGTGTGGACTCCCGACGCAGAGTCCGCATTCAATAGCCTGAAGAGTGCCTTCACGTCACCTTCTATCCTCTATCATCCGGATGTCTCTCTGCAGTTCTCGTTGGAGGTGGACGCATCCTCTGTCGGTGCTGTGCACTTCTGTTCCAGAGTGGTTCCAAGGGCAAGTAAATGGTATGTGGATATTTCTCTAAGCTCTTCTCTTCCGCAGAACGCAACTACTCGAATAGGGATCGGGAGTTACTGGCCATCAAATTGGCTCTGGAAGAGTGGAGACATCTACTAGAGGGCGCAGCACATTCGATCCTAATTTTTACAGACCACAAGAATCTGACCTACCTCCAGACGGCCCAACTGCTGAACTCTCGTCAGGTCAGGTGGTCACTGTTCTTTACCAGGTTCCAGTTTGAGCTCCATTATCGCCCGGCCGACAAGAATGTGAGGGCTGATGCCTTGTCCAGGTCTTTCGAGACGGAAGACACCATGGAGATTCCACAGAGGATTATTGATCCGTCTTGCATTGTCTCTGTCAACACCCTGCAAGTTGGGGACATTCCTCCAGGGAGGACTTTTGTGCACCTGGCTGATCGTGGAAGAATCCTCCGCTGGGGACAGTCCTCTAGACTGGCAGGTCACTTGGGGGTCCGTAAGACCCGGGATCTGATTGCTCGTCATTTCTGGTGGCCCACCCTGCCCAAGGACATTATGAACTTTGTTTCTTCCTGTTCTGTATGTGCAGCCAACAAGGCCGCTCACTCCAGACCTGCTGGTCTGCTTCAGCCATTGCCTGTGCCCAATGCTCCCTGGCAGCATATAACTATGGACTTTATTACGGACCTGCCTCTCTCTGCCGGATGCAGTACTGTCTGGGTGGTGGTGGATACATTTTCGAAGATGGCCCACTTCGTTCCTCTGACCGGTCTTCCTTTGCTCCTCAGCTGGCTAAGCTGTTCATCCAACACATCTTCCGCCTGCATGGCTTGCCGCAGCATATTGTGTCTGATCGAGGGGTTAAGTTTACCTCAAATTTCTGGATAGCCCTCTGCGGACTCCTCAGTGTGAAGTTGGACTTTTCCTCAGCCTACCATCCTCAGTCCAATGATCAGGTGGAAAGGATCAGATCTTGGAGAACTACCTACACCACTTCATATCCAAGCAGCATGATGACTGGGTGCAGTTGCTCCCATGGGCTGAATTTTCCTACAATAATCACACCAGCGAGTCCACAAGGAATATACCGTTCTTCATTGTTTATGGCCAGCACCCACAAATTCCTCTCCCGGTGCCCGATACTTCCGAGGTACCAGCGGCTGACTCCACTTTTAGGCTGGGTTCACACGTGGCGGAATTTCACTTAAATTCCGTTGCGGACACTCCGCAGCGTTAATCCGCAGCGGAGCCGTTTGTCCATTGACTTACACTTTAATTTAGCAGTGTTCGTTTAGACGAGGCGTAAAATTCCGCTGCGGAGCATAGGCTGCGGAGCGGAATTTGGTGTCCGCAGCATGCTCTGTCTGTTGCGGAGCAGTGGCGGACTCATGGCGGAATTTCTCCATTGACTTCAATGGAGATTCTAATTTCCGCAATGAAGTCCACAGCTGTCATGCACATGTTATGTGTGCTGCGGATCCGTCTTGCTTTTTTAACTTGACATTTCTTCATTCTGGCTGGACCTATGTATTTCTAGGTCTACAGCCAGACTGAGGAAGTCAATGGGGCTCCCGTAATGACGGGAGCGTTGCTAGGAGACGTCAGTAAATAGTCACTGTCCAGGGTGCTGAAAGAGTTAAGCGATCGGCAGTAACTGTTTCTGCACCCGGGACAGTGACTACCGATCCCAATATACATGTATCTGTAAAAAAAATGAAGTTCATACTTACCGAGAACTCCCTGCGTCTGTCTCCAGTCCGGCCTCCCAGGATGACGTTTCAGTCTAAGTGACGGCTGCAGCCAATCACAGGCTAATAACAGGCTGCAGCGGTCACATGGACTGCCGCGTCATCCAGGGAGATCGGGCTGGATGCCGAAGGAGGGACGCGTCACCAAGACAACGGGCGGTAAGTATGAATTTCTTTGACTTTCACAAGGGAAAGTGCTGTCCCTTCTCTCTATCCTGCACTGATAGGGAGAAGGGAAGTACTTTTACCGCAGTCCGCAGCAGCTAGTCCGCATCAATTTACTGCACATTTTGTGCAGATCCGCAGCAGAATCTGCAACGCAGATTCTGTGCGGCATTGATGCGGACAGTTGCGGAGGAAATGCGCCACGTGTGGTCATGCCCTTAGAGACTTCCTGCAGATCTAGCAGCAGACTCGATCCTCCATCCTAATGGCAGTCAACCGAAGGAAACGGAAGGCGGACACAAGGAGAAGAGAACCTCCTCAGTTTCTTCCTGGCACGAGGGTCTGGCTGTCTTCCAGGAATATCCGACTAAGGGTGCTATCATGCAAATTTGCTCGCAGGTTCCTCGGACCCTTCAAGATCCTACAGCAGATCAACCCTGTCGCCTACAAGCTTCGGCTGCCTCCTACCCTCAAGAACACCAACTCCTTCCACGTCTCCCTCCTGAAGCCGGTGGTTCTGAACTGCTATACCAAAACTCCTAGCCCTGTGTTTGCCTCCAGCGGTCCTTCAGACATTTTTGAGGTTAACCCCTTCAGGACTGAGCCTGTTTTGTCCTTGAGGACGAAGCCGATTTTATAAAATCTGACTTGTGTTAACTTATGTAGTAATAACTTGGGAATGCTTTTACCTATCCAAGTGATTCTGAGATTGTTTACTTGTGACATATTGTACTTTATGGTAGTAAAAAAAAGTGGTAGATATATGTAATATTTATGTGTGAAAAACATCAAAATTTTGAGAAAATTTGCAAAAATTAGAATTTTTCTCAAATGTATCTGCTTGTGAGACAGACTTTAAAGAGGCTCTGTCACCAGATTTTGCAACCCATATCTGCTATTGCAGCAGATAGGCGCTGCAATGTAGATTACAGTAACGTTTTTATTTTTAAAAAACGAGCATTTTTGGCCAAGTTATGGCCATTTTTGTATTTATGCAAATGAGGCTTGCAAAAGTACAACTGGGCGTGTTGAAAAGTAAAAGTACAACTGGGCGTGTATTATGTGCGTACATCGGGGCGTGTTTACTACTTTTACTAGCTGGGCGTTCTGATGAGAAGTATCATCCACTTCTCTTCAGAACGCCCAGCTTCTGGCAGTGCAGATCTGTGACGTCACTCACATGTCCTGCATCGTGTCGGCCACATCGGCACCAGAGGCTACAGTTGATTCTGCAGCAGCATCAGCGTTTGCAGGTAAGTAGCTACATCGATTTACCTGCAAACGCCGATGCTGCTGCAGAATCATCTGTAGCCTCTGGTGCCGGCTCGTCTGACACGATGCAGGACCTGTGAGTGACGACACAGCGTGATCTCTCGAGAACACGGCTGTGTCTGCACTGCCAGAAGCTGGGCGTTCTGAAGAGAAGTGGATGATACTTCTCGTCAGAAAGCCCAGCTAGTAAAAGTAGTAAAAACGCCCCGATGTACGCACATAATACACGCCCAGTTGGACTTTTACTTTTCAACACGCCCAGTTGTACTTTTGCAAGCCTCATTTGCATAAATACAAAAATGGCCATAACTTGGCCAAAAATGCTAGTTTTTTAAAAATAAAAACGTTACTGTAATCTACATTGCAGCGCCGATCTGCTGCAATAGCAGATAGGGCCATATCGACGAGAAAATAGAGCTTATAGTCAAAAATTATGGAAATATATAAATTTTATTACACAAAATAACACACATTTAAAAACACATGATAATAAAGACTCTAGTACTAACACTGTGGTACATGGTTCAGCACGGAGACATAATAGTTAAACGTTATATTGGCATAGAATGCAGGCTATATACACTGCCCACATAGATACTGCACTATCACATCAGATGGATTGTGTATTGGTAGCCCATAGTGACCTCACAATCTTATAAAGTTTAAAGGCAAATGCCGGGTATAGGGAGGATCAACAGGGGCCAAACAATTGTTTAAGGTGGGCACTATAGCAATGCAAACTTACCCATTTTGAAGGGATGAAAAATATCTATGCACATCCGTGCAGGATCCACCACAGGGAACCCCTATGTCTCCGTGCTGAACCATGTACCACAGTGTTAGTACTAGAGTCTTTATTATCATGTGTTTTTAAATGTGTGTTATTTTGTGTAATAAAATTTATATATTTCCATAATTTTTGACTATAAGCTCTATTTTCTCGTCGGTATGGTCTAATAACTATGGAGTAGTCGATCCGATAAATTATGGGGGGAAGTTGGTGTCTTAAACTTTACCCAGCCTGTAACAAATATGTGGTCAGAGTCTATTTTCTTCTAATAGCAGATAGGGGTTGCAAAATCTGGTGACAGAGCCTCTTTAATACCACACAAAATAGTTACTATTTCATATATTCAATATGTCTACTTTATATTTGCATCGTTTTTTGAACATTCTTTTATTTTTTTAGAACGTTACAAGGCTTAGAACTTTAGCAGCAATTTCTCATATTTTCAAGAAAATTTCAAAAGCTAATTTCTTCATGGGCCAGTTCAGTTCTGAAGCGGCTTTGAGGGCCTTATATATTAGAAAGACCCCATAACTCACCCCATTTTGAAAACTGCACCCCTCAAAGTATTCAAAACAGCATTCAGAATGTGTTTTAACCCCATAGGTGTTTCTCAGGAAATAAAGCAAAGTAGAGGTGAAATTTACAAATTGCATTTCTTTTTGCCAAAATTCATTGGTAATACAGTTTTTTTCTGTAACACAGAAGGTTTTACACGAGAAATGCAACTCAATATATATTGCCGAGATTGTAGAGTTTTTAGAAATATCCCACATGTGGCCCTAGTGTGCTTATGGACTGAAGCACCGGCCTCAGAAGCAAAGGTGCACCTAGAGGATTTTGGGGCCTCCTTTTTTTTAAAATATATTTTAGACACCATGTCACGTTTGAAGAGGTCTTGTGGTGCCAAAACAGTAAAAAAATGCATAAAACTGATCCCATTTTGGAAACTACACCCCTCAGTGAATTTATCTAGGGGTATAGTTAGCATTTTGACCCCACAGTTTTTATGCTAAATTTATTTGAATTAGTCTGTGAAGATGAAAATCTACTTTTTTTTTCTGAAAAAATATAGAAATTTTTAATTTTCACAAGGCATAAAGGAAAAATAACACCCCAGCATTTGTAAAGAAATTTCTTCCAATTACGACAATTTGGATTTTGGAGCGCCGATTTTGCTGGATTCGTTTTCAGTTCCGTGTCACGTTTGCAATGAACTGGAGGGACGAAAACCGTGGAAACCACCCCATTTTGAAAACTACACCCCTCACTGAATTTATCTAGGGGTATAGTTAGCATTTTGATCCCACAGTTTTTATGCTAAATGTATTTGAATTAGTCTGTGAAGATGAGAATCTACTTTTTTCTGAATTTTTTTTAATTTTTACAAGGAATAAAGGAGAAAAAACACCCCAGCATTTGTAAAGCAATTTCTCCCGATTATGGAAATACCCCATATGCAGTAATAAACTGCTGTTTGAACCCACAGTGGGGCTTAGAAATGAAGGAGCGCTATTTGGCTTTTGGAGCTAAGATTTAGCTGGAATAGTTTTTGGGTGTCATGTCGCATTTGCAAAGCCCCTGAGAGACCAAAACAGTGAAAATACCCCAAAAGTGACCCCATTTGGGAAACTACACCACTTAAGGAATCTATCTAGGGGTATAGTTAGCATCTACACCCCACAGGTCTTTTTCAGAATTTATTACAATTAGGCCGTGAAAATGAATATCAACATTATTCCCACTAAAATGTTGAATTTTTGAATTTTCACAAAGAATAAAGGAGGAAAAAGCGCCCCAACATTTGTAAATCAATTTCTCCCGAGTACGGCAATGTGGTCATAAATGCTTTTTATTAGAAATTAATTAACACTTTCTGGACTGATCCATTTTTTGCTTTTTTATTTTAATTTTTCACTCCCCGCATTCCAAGAGCCATAAAATTTTTATTTTTCCGTCAATAAAGTGGTGTGGGGACTCATTTCTTGTGGGACCTACTGTAGTTCTTATTGGTACCATTTTTTGTTACGTACAACTTTTTGAGCACTTTTTAGTAACATTTTTTTAGAGCTGAGGTGACCAAAAAACATCAATTTTGGCGTTTTAAATTCTTTCTTTACAGTGTTCACCATGTGAGTTAAATAATGGTATATTGTAATAGTTCTGACTTTTACGGACGCAGCGATACCAATTTTGTGTATTTTTTTATTTTTTAGATTGCTTTAGTGAAAAAAATGGGAAAAGGGTTTTGTTTTGGGCTTTAAATATTTATTAATTTTTTTCCACGAATAACTTTATTAACTTTTTTTTTTTTTTACACATTTTATTAGTCCCCCTAGGGGACTTGAACCAGCGATCATTAGATCACTGGTACAATACACTGCAATACTAATGTATTGCAGTATATTGTTATTTTTACAAGATTCTGTAACAGCGTGATCGCTGTTCCTGTCCGTTAGTCCTGGGTGTTAGCTGTAATACACAGCTGACACCCGCAGTGTATGGCACGGGCTCAGCGCGTGAGCCCGCTAGATACATCCCTCCGCACACCACGACATGCTATTAAGTCGTGGTGCACGAAGGGGTTAATGCGCAATGGGTGGTGCGGAGTGAAAATTAAAATTTTCCACTGATATGCCATTTGAGTGCACAATATGTTGCGCCCGGTTTGTGTCACTGAAGACAAATACCTCATAAAATATTAATCGGGTTCTCCCGGGTATGGCGATGCCAGATCTGTGGGCGTAAACTGCTGTTTGGGCACGCTGCAGGGCTCAGAAGGGAGGGGGCGGCATTTGGCTTTTGGAGCGCAGATTTAGCTTGGTAGTAGTTCTGTTTGGCGTTTTGCTGGTATTTCAGTTTATAATGTGGGGGCAGTACATCAGGGGTATAATAAGAGGGTATATTAATGGGGTAAATAAATAATAATCCGCAGATATGTGCCCGATGTCGCACTGATAAATGGCGCCCAATCTTATCCGCTTTTGGAACACTCTGCACATTTTGCATCACCATAGTCTGGAAGCCAGAACTTCTTTATTTCTTCTTCACCGGAGCTGTGTGAGGGCTTATTTGTTGTGGGATAATCTGTAGTTTTCATTGGTACCATTTTGGGGTACATGCATTTTTTTTAATCACTTTTCATTCCATTTTTTGGCAAGCAAGGTGACAAAAAACCAGCAATTCTGACAATGGTTTCTATTCTTTTTTTTATGGCGTTCACCCTGCGCTATAAATGACAATTTTACTTTATGCTGCAGGTCGATACAATTACGGCGATACCAAATGTATATTATTTTTTGTGTCACCATATTCTGAGAGCTATAACTTTTTTTATTTTTCAGTCAAAAAAGCTGTGTAAGGGCTTGTTTTTTGCGGGATGGGTTGTAGTTTTTATTGGTACTAATTTGGCATGCATGCAACTTTTTGATCACTTTTTATTGTATATTTTGGGAGGGGTGGTGACCAAAAAATAGTGATTCTGGCATTGTTTTTTACTTTTTTTTTTTTGCGGTGTTCACCGTGCGGGAAAAAAATAACATTATAGTTTTATAGTTTGGGTCGTTACGAACGCGGTGATACCAAATAGGTGTACTGTCACTTAGTAAGAAACTAGACATGGACCACACATCCACTATATACTTTGATCTATCACGGCTAAGCAAAATTTATGAACATGAACTTGAGGTTCTTTGTTAACATTTTGATCAAATTGTATACAAGTCCACTTGCCACTTCACGGCGACCTCTTTAAAGTGGGTCCCTACTCTATTGGTTGCAGCACCGTGTGGCGGTCACAACCACTGCAGCACCGCTCCCGCAGAGGGAGCAACCCAGAGGCCCAAAAGCACCCAAACCATCAGGCCAAGCCAAGCCTCCCTGGCTCTGAGCCACGTATCCCCACAAGTGCAGCACCACAGCAACAGACACCACCCCACAGTAGCACAGCAAGTGAACAGATGGAATAAGCTCACCTTACCATGCGCCCCCAGTGGACAACTGAGAGTACAAGCAAGAGCAGAAACACTTATGAGGTCATTCCTAAATTAAAATCAGCTGGGCCAAATGTGTTGGGTGCTTTTGGGCCTCTGGGTTGCTCCCTCTGCAGGAGCAGTGCTGCAATGGCGGTGACCGCCATGCGGTGCTGCAACCGATAGAGTAGGGACCCACTTTTAAGAGGTCGCCGTGAAGTGGCAAGTGGGCTTGCATACAATTTGATTAAAATGTCACAAAGAACCTCTCGTACATGTTTAATAATTTTGCCTAGCCGCAATTGATCATAGTATATAGTGGATGTACGGTCCATGTCTAGTCTCCCTTATTGATATGATATAGAGTCTATCCCCCTCATTCCTTTTGTTTTACTTGGTACCAGCACTCCACACTTTTGGCCCAGCTGATTTTAATTTAGGAATGACCTCATACGTGTTTCTGCTCCTGGTTGTACTCTCAGTTGTCCACTGGGGGCGCATGGTTAGGTAAGATTATTCCATCTGTCACTTGTTGTGCTACTGTGGGGTGGTGTCTGTTTATGTCGTGCTGTACTTGTCGGGGGACGTGGCCCAGAGCCAAGGAGGCTTGGCTTAGCCTGATGGCATGGGTGCTTTTCGGCCTCTGGGTTGCTCCCTCTGCAGGAGCGGTGCTGCAGTGGTTGTGACCGCCACACTGTTCTGCAACCGATAGAGTAGAGACCCACTTTTAAGCGGTCACCGTGAAGTGGCAAGTTGGCTTGCATACAATTTGTTCAAAATGTTACAAAGAACCTCTCGTTCATGTTTAATAATTTTGACTAGCCGCAATTGATCATAGTATATAGTGGATGTGCAGTCCATGTCTAGTCTCCCTTATTGATCAAATATGTGTACTTTTAACGTGTTAAATTTTTTCCTATAATAAAAGACTTCTTATAGGGGAAAAAAGCTTTTTTTTTGTTCATGTAACTTATAACTTTTATTTTTAACCCCTTCAGGACTGAGCCTGTTTTGGCCTTCAGGACAAAGACGATTTTTCAAATCTGACGTGTCATTTTATGTGGTAATAACTTGGGAATGCTTTTACCTATCCAAGTGATTCTGAGATTATTTTCTCGTGACATATTGTACTTTATGGTAGTGGAAAAATTTGGTCGATAAATTCAATATTTATTTGTAAAAAACACCAAGATTTGGAGAAAATGTGCAAAAATTAGCATTTTTCTAAATTTAAATGTATCTGCTTGTAAAACAGATAGTAATACCACACAAAATACTTACTAGTTTACATTTCCCATATGTCTACTTTATGTTTGCATCACTTTTTGAACATTCTTTTATTTTTCTAGGACGTTACAAGAACTTTAGCAGCGATTCAGACAAAATGGTGGTTAGTTAATTTCTTTCACAATCCTTATTGTACTTAAATATTTAAATAAAGTTTGTATCACAATGTGGCTCCGAAACAGTTTATTTATTTAGAGAGTTTAGAGCCTCTATAACTGGCATCCCCACCCATTCCACAATCTCTGCTGCAGATGTTAAAAATTAATTATAGCACCAGGCATCAACACATGGTCTGGCTGCCAGAGATTCATATGTGGCATGGATATATGGTCATAAAATTAAAATTTTTGATTAAATGATTTATATCTACTACCAGCCTTAGGGGTGTGCAACCACACAGGGCGCATCACACCACCCTCTTGAAGGGGTGCTGGTAGAGTGCATGCTGTCCTCAGGACCTAGGGCCATATCTTATTGTTACAATGTATTGCAGCTATACACAGATTCCTCCCTCCCCTAAAATTTTCCACATCCCTCCTCCTTCTTTCTGCTCATGCAGTACAAGGAGCTGTCAGCAGCCCCTACCTGATGGCTGTGACAGCTACCAACCAGACAAAATATGAGAAAAAGCATTTAATGCTTCCTCTCACATATTAGGGTCTATTAACACTTAGTTTGCAGTAAAAGTTGGAGGTATACATTGGGAGTATTCCCTGGCCTATACCTACGAAGGATGCCACTTTATTGACATACAGGGGCATCCGTTGCCCATAGGGAGCCTATGGACAAGTTTTTATAATGTGAAGAGGGATGTGGGTCCAGTGGCACAAGCCATCACAGCTGTCGAGTAAGGGTCTTCAGTTCCATCTTTTTCATTTATATTTTTGATTGCAATTTTTGTAATTGAAGCAAAACTGTTGCTGCTTATGAAAATTGTTGCAGAAAAAGCGGTACTGGCAGCTCAAGAGCGAACATAAACAGCACAGGAATCCTGTGCATGGACAGTATATGGGCACCTTGCTCTTTGATACTGTAGCTCGTCATAGAGCTCCCCTATTATGTATCTCTAATAATCAAGCTTTGAAATGTAGTAGTTCAGTCCCTTACATGCAATGTAACTGACAGTAGGAAGCTAATTTTAACCCCTTCAGGACGCAGCCTGTTTTGGCCTTGTGGACGCAGGCGATTTTTTCAAATCTGACATGTGTCACTTTATGTGGTAATAACTCCGGATTGCTTTTACCTATCCAAGTGATTCTGAGATTGTTTTCTCGTGACATATTGTACTTTACGTCTGTAAAAAAATTTGGTCGATAAATTCAATATTTATTTGTGAAAAACACCAAAATGTAAAGAAAATTTGGAAAAAATTGCATTTTTCTAAATTTGAATGTATCTGCTTGCAAAACAGATAGTAATACCACTCACAATAGTTACTAGTTAACATTCCCCATATGTCTACTTTATGTTGTCATCGCTTTTTGAACATCCTTTTGTTTTTCTAGGACGTTACAAGGCTTAGAACTTTAGCAGCAATTTCTCATATTTTCAAGAAATTTCCAAAACCTATTTTTTTCATGGACCAGTTCAGTTCTGAAGTGGCTTTGAGAGCCTTATATATTAGAAACCCCCATAATTCACCCCATTTTAAAAACTTCACCCCTCAAAGTATTCAAAACAGCATTCAGGAAGTTTCTTAACCCTTTAGACATTTCACAGGAACTAAAGCAAAGTAGAGGAGAAATTTACAAATGTAATTGTTTTTGCAGAAATTCATTTGTAATAGAAAAAATTCTGTAACACAGAAGGTTTTACCAGAGAAACGCAACTCAATGCTTATTGCCCAGATTCTGCAGTATTTAGAAATATCCCACATGTGGCCCTAGTGTCCTACTGGACTGAAACACCGGCCTCAGAAGCAAAGTAGCACCTAGTGGATTTTGAGGCCTCCTTTTTATTACAATATATTTTAGGCTCCATGTCAGGTTTGAAGAGGTCTTGTGGTGCATAAACTGTGGAAACCCCCAAAAAGTGACCCCATTTTGGAAACTAGACCCCTCAAGGAATTTATCTAGTTGTATAGTGAGCATTTTAACCCCACAGGTTTTTTGCTGAATTTATTGGCGTTAGTCTGTGAAAATGAAAATCTACATTTCTTCTGAAGAAACATAGACATTTTTTAATTTTTGCAAGGAATAAAGGAGAAAAAGAACCCCAACATTTGTAAAGAAATTTATCCTGATTACGGCAATACCCCATATGTGGTCATAAACTTATATTTGAACACATTACAGCCCTCAGAAGGGAAGGAGCGCCATTTGGGGTTTGGAGCTCAAATTTTGCTATAATGGTTTTCGGTGCCATGTTCCATTTGCAACGCCCTCGAGGGAAAAAAACAGCAGAAACCCCCCAAAAGTGACCCCATTCACTATCAGAATCCAAGAGAGCAAATGCCTCTTAAGTGGTATATAACTTGCGTGCCATTTTTTACGGATTTTTTTTTAAACTTATTTTTTGTAACAGTTTTAATAAAAGTAACAAAGAAAAAGTCCACTAATCCATTGATCAATAAATTTATGAACAACCCTAAGGCCCTGTTCACACAGAGTTTTTTTTACAAGTTTTTCGGCGCGGAAACCGCTCCGCAAAACTCGTCAAAAACCGCCCAAAAATGTCTCCCATTGATTTCAATGGGAGTTGGATGAGCTTTTTTACCGTGAGCAAAAAAAACGCATTGCGGTAAAAAGAAGCGACATGACCTATCTTGAGGCGGTTTCCGCCTCCAAAACCCCATTTCAATCAGTCAGAAGGGTAAAAAAAACACCTCAACGAGTGTTTTGACGAGTTTTTGGCAAACCACTGTGCAAAAAACGTCCGGAGCAGTTTTTGCGGGAGGAATTTTCCTCCTGCAAAACATTCCGTGTGAACACAGCCTAAGGGTATGTTCACATGGCGGGGGTCCGTAACGGCTGAAATTACGGGGATGTTTCAGCCTGAAAACATCCCCGTAATTTCAGCCGTACCGGCATGTGCAGGCGCTTGAACGCCGCGTCAATTACGGCCGTAATTAGCGCTGCTATTCATTGGAGTCAATGAATAGCGGCTCCAATTACGGCCAAAGAAGTGACAGGTCACTTCTTCTACGCGGGCGTCTATTTACGCGCCGTTATTTGACAGCGGCGCGTAAATATACGCCTCGTGTGAACAGATAAACGTCTGCCCATTGCTTTCAATGGGCAGATGTTTGTCAGCGCTATTGAGGCGCTATTTTCGGGCGTAATTCGGGGCAAAAACGCCCGATTTACGTCCGTAAATAGGCCGTGTGAACTTACCCTTTAGGCCTCGTTTACACGAGCGTATTATACGCGCGTGCGACGCGCGTGCTTTTCACGCGTGTCGTACGCACCTATAATAGTCTATGGGGCTGTTTAGACGATGCGTGAATTTTGCGCAGTGCGCGTGCGTTGCGTAAAACTCACGACATGTTCTAAAATCGTGCGTTTTTCGCGCATCACGCACCCATTGAAGTCAATGGGTGCGTGAAAACAACGCATGCCACACGGACGCTCCTGCGTTGCATGCGCGAAAATCACGCATCACTTGTTATGTCCATGAAAAACAGTCTATAAAGCTGGACAAAGCAAACAAAAACCAGGAAGTGCTTGAGTTTGCACTGCGAGTGGGCAGGGCTAGTGACTGGAGACTGTGCAGGTATCTTCCACTGTCAACATCTGCTGCCATGCCGCGTGGGATGGACGTGGAGCGCCTCCTCGTCCTGGTCCAGGGACACCCCGAAATTTGGGACACTCGCTCGGAGGCGTACCACAACCGGACGGCCAAGGAGGACGCCTGGGAGGAGGTGGCAAAGGAGCTGTTTGGCCAGGAGTGGGAGAGTGGCCGAACCCGTGACCGCAGTCGGTTGGGTGAGTACCAGGCATTTTCTGCCAAAGCATGACATCCCTTTTGAAGAACTGGGGCCCTGTATGTGTCTTCTGCGCATTTTCACGAGAAACTTTTGTGGAGCAGGCGCATCACCGTGTACCACGTAATTGGCAGTGCAGGGCCCTTAATTTAAAGTGAGAGGTCATAGGTCTGATGGCATGATATCTGTTTTTTAACTCCAACAGTCCAAGAGATCAAAACACGGTGGCGGAGCTGCCGTGACCAATTCCGGCGTGAAATGGGTGAAAGGGGACGCAGCGGGGATGGGGCATCTCGCAAGCGACCGTATATGTATACCCAACAGCTGATGTTCTTGAAGGACATCATGGAGATGCGCACGTAAGAGTTTCTGCCATTGCATGTGTCTAATGTGTGTTCGCCCATGTCCTGTTTGCCATCGTGTTGTTGTAGGCATTGTTATATATTCTGTTCTAACGTAATTTCCTCTTTCTAGAACCACAGACAATTTGGAGGATACCGCAGAAGAGACAGACGTGGGCGAGTCTCGGCCGGAACCTCCTGCTGCCCCTGTCCTGCCCCCTAGCCCAGAGCCGACACCCCTGGAGCCCGCCCCTGGCCAGTCCGCACGGGCCGTCGCCTCTCCCGCAGAGGAGCGCCCCGTGCGTGCCCGCACTCGCCGGGCCCGTGCTCAACAGGCCTCCGCAGCGGGGCAAGTAGATGCCCGTGTCCTGGACTATCTACGGCGAGCCGCTGATGAGGACGGGAACGACGCCTTTGGCCGAAGCATCGTTCCCCTCCTCCGGCTGGTCCCCATGGACCGTATGGGCCGTCTGCAAGCGTCGATCGTGACGTTGATCGACGCTTCCAGACCGCCCCACAATCCGCACGTGTGCTTCACGGCCATTGAACAGTGGCGCAGTACAGCCATGCCGGCCACCACGCCCCAGGTGCCGGGCCCATTCCACCCAGGCCCCCAGATGCACCGCCCGCATCCGTATATGCGCCCTATGGCTCCCCACTTCCCTGGCCCAACATACCCCGGACAACATCAGCACCACTATGCTGCCGAGGAACAACCTACACAGCTCCAGGTCCAGCATAGTGGTGCTGAAATGCAGGCCTATTCGTCCCCGGGCCACCAGTACCAACACCTTTAAGTGTGTTGGAGGCCAGAATTAGTGACGCCACACTATTTTTGGGTGCAGGGATGGCAACTCGCCGTCCTGTTTTTGTGTTGGATCGATATTATACACCATGTTGGTGTTTTTTGTGTGTTGAAACATTTTTGGGCTTTTGCAAAACCCTGTATTAAAAACTTTAATGTTGAATGGTTATATTTCGTGTGGTTTTTCATTGATAGCCCTCCACACAATGTTTGGCCCACATTTCCTTGGCCTATACCCTCGCACACCTCTGGGATTTGGGTCCAATGAATACACACGTCATATGAGGTTTTAGGTAATCACTCGGGGTTTGATATGGTTTGCAAGAGGTGCGGACGTTTAGGTGCTGTCATGGGCCCCGAGGCAAACTATGTACACTAGCAATTGGCCTTTCCAAACTTTCGCCCACACAACATTCTATCTCCAGAAAGAAGGTTGCCAACTTTATAAAGTCCTGCTCAAACCCAGACAGATGTAAGGTCGCAGCCCGCGACTCCTCTTGTTTTGCAAGTCCCTAACCCAACAACAACCACGAAAAAATAAAAACCCCAGCCCACATCTGACGTGTGTAGGTAAGCCGACAAACAACAGAGAACCCTTCAAAGGTCATCACGCACCCACGGTGCGGCTCCAGATCGACATTCCAAATATGCCGCCAAAGTATCCCTCATGCGAGGGCGGGATGAGAGAGATCGGCCGAGAGGAATAACCGGGACACTGAGGCTGCTGCCTGCATCTGTAAGTATATGTGCTGCATCAAAGGTAGCATCATTAATGCAGCAGAAGTTATGCAGACCGACACACAATTCTATAACACGTGTCACATTCTGCATGGACAATTGCATTGTCGTCCCAAAGACACGCCACCTGCGCGACTTAATGGCAAAGCCATATTCCACACATCGACGAGCTCGGCAGAGGCGGAGATTAAGGTGCTAAACCTGCTTCTCCCAGCAAGCAGGGGTTGGGCCAGCTGGCCTATTTGTAGGCTGGCCTGGCATGAATCTCCTCTGCGTTTTTGACGCGCGTTGCAAACGCTAGTCATGCGCGCGTTTAAAACGCAACAACGCTGCGTATACGCAGGCAAAACGCAATGCCAACGCGCGCAAAACGCAGCGTTTTTTGCGCGCGCAAAACGCACACGCTCGTGTAAACGAGGCCTTAGGGTATGTTCACACGATGAGAGGCATTTACGTGTGAAAAGACAGACTGTTAACAGCTGCCTCGTTTCACACGTAAATGCTCCTCCTCGCAATTTGCGAGCCGTCTGAGACGCTCGTAAATCTTGAGCTGTGCTTCATTGAGTTCAATGAAGAACAGCTCAAATTACGTGGCAAAGAAGTGTCCTGCACTTCTTTGCCGAGGCAGTCCATTTACGCGTCGTCGTTTGACAGCTGTCAAACGACGACGCGTAAATTACAGGTCGTCTGCACAGTACGTCGGCAAACCCATTCAAATGAATGGGCAGATGTTTGCCGACGTATTGTAGCCCTATTTTCAGACGTAAAACGAGGCATAATACGCCTCGTTTACGTCTGAAAATAGGTCGTGTGAACCCAGCCTAACAATGAATCAATGTATTTAGAATTTACAGATATGTAAAATATATGAAGAGATTTATATAAGTATATGTGTGTATACGTATATATTACATGTACGTATATATCTATATGATGATATAGATATATAACATCCCTAATTATTAGTTTTTAGTATTAACAAATTTCAAATATATGTCTATATATAATATATATTACATGTGTGTCTGTGTATATATATATATATATATATATATATATATATATATATATATATATATAATATAGACGTGTATGTGTATATATATATATATATATATATATATACACACACAGTATATAAATATATATCTATATAATTTTATAGATGTAAATATATAGAGACAGATATATATCTGTCTCTCTCTCTCTCTCTCTCTCTCTATATAAAATTATATAGATATATATTTATATAATGTGTGTGTGTATATATATATATATATATATATACACACACACACATTATAAGCCCTAATTGATTAATTAACTAATTAATTGTCCTAGTCTGAGTACTATCTACCTAAACTATAGCTAGCTGCCTACACTAAACTATGTGGAGGTGTTATTTGTGTGTGTTTTTCACAGTCGGTGTGTCTTTATAGGAGACACACAGCAGCTGCTCGGCACAGCTTCTTCTCCCCCACTGTCTCAGAACGATCTGACAGGGAGGGAGGAGAAACATTGTAACAAACAGCACGAAAGTTTGTTGCTGCAACAAACTTTGCTGCTGCAACAAACTTTGCTGTGAACACCATGATAGCTTTATCATGGTGATCACGTCATCAGGACCGACACCAATCCGGTCCTGATGTCTTCTCTCAGCACTTAGGGTATGTTCACACGTAGTCAACAAAAACGTCTGAAAATCCAGAGCTGTTTTCAAGGGAAAACAGACCCTGCTTTTCAGACGTTTTTTTACCAACTCGCATTTTTCGCTGCGTTTTTCGCGCCGTTTTCGCTGCGTTTTTTACGTCCGTTTTTGGAGCTGTTTTCATTGGAGTCTATGAGAAAACAGCTCCAAAAACGTCTGAAAGAAGTGTCCTGCACTTCTTTTGACGAGGCTGTATTTTTACGAGTCGTCGTTTGACAGCTGTCAAACGACGACGCGTAAATAACAGGTCGTCTGCACAATACGTCGGCAAACCCATTCAAATGAATGGGCAGATGTTTGCCGACGTATTGGAGCCGTATTTTCAGACGTAAAACGAGGCATAATACGCCTCGTATACGTCTGAAATTTGGCCGTGTGAACATACCCTTAGGGTATGTTCACACGGCGGGGGTCCGTAACGGCTGAAATTACGGGGATGTTTCAGCCTGAAAACATCCCCGTAATTTCAGCCGTACCGGCATGTGCAGGCGCTTGAACGCTGCGTCGATTACGGCCGTAATTAGCGCTGCTATTCATTGGAGTCAATGAATAACGGCTCTAATTACGGCCAAAGAAGTGACAGGTCACTTCTTTGACGCGGGCGTCTATTTACGCGCCGTCATTTGACAGCGGCGCGTAAATATACTCCTCGTGTGAACAGACAAACGTCTGCCCATTGCTTTCAATGGGCAGATGTTTGTCAGCGCTATTGAGGCGCTATTTTCGGGCGTAATTCGGGGCAAAAACGCCCGATTTACGTCCGTAAATAGGCCGTGTGAACATACCCTAAGGCTGCTAGTAGCAGCGTGTGCTGAGAGATTCAGAGCACAGGGAGAGCGCTGTGCACTCTGTTCTGGCACCACGTGAATTAACGGGCTGCAGGAGAAAAGCCCAGCACGGCAGCCCGTTAATCTACGTGGGCTGGTCGTGAAGGGGTTAAGGTAGCAGTGGGCCCCTTTACCTCTGATCTCCCTGTGTGGCTGCATGGCAAAAGGGATGGATGGGAATAAAGATGGTCCCGGGATTTGGGTTCAGCAGGAATGTAGTTGTCACGAAGGGTCTGTGGACCCACTGGACCGTACCGCCTCGGCGGTAAGGCAGCTGGCCAACAGGGCGCAGGTCAATGTCTATAGTTCGTATAGGTACCTGTGGCAGCTCGGACAGCAGTAAGGCAGGCGCGGCTGGGACTAGGCAGCAGGTAGACGTCAGGCGAGGTGAAGCAGGTCAGACGTGGGATACAGCACGACACGACTTGGCACAACACAGTGCTTGACCAGATAGTATGGAATTCAGGGAACAGGAACACACTAGGAGAACACAATGAGAAAGCAGCTTGGAGTAAATAGATTATAGAGTCTTTTAGAAAGCTACAAAAAGCCCAAGGTATATTCACTGTAAGCATTAAAACAGGGACTAGCCAGTCAGGTGAAGATAAGCAGCCTGAAGATGAGGAAGAGGGAGAGTTAATTTCCAACATAGAACAAGTAGCAATGTATCTAGTGGAATCCACTGCAGCAGACCTAGAGGTCCCTGACCCGAGCACCCAGGGTACTACAGTGGACACAGGGGCTAGATCTAAAAGTCCACTTCAAATGCCCACTATCTCAGCTGCGGTGTACCCCACTGCTTACTTGTCACTCACATATAGCACATATAGCTGTTAACTCCCAGTGTATATTGAGCCCTAGGTCACAGCCACTGCCCCTCAATTTATGTGTCCTCACCCTACCCCCACCCCATGAGAGGAAGTATCTAACCCAGGGGGAGGAAAAGTTTAGTGCGGAGTACAGGGGGAGCACCTGATCGCCCCTAATATAAACCAAAAGGAAGTGAACAGGATTACTAAGGAACCACTGTCATTTCTGGCCTCTGCTTAGGCCTCATGCACACGACCGTATTTTTTCCCACCCGTAAATACTGGCGTAAATACGGGTCCGGTGTCACACGTATTCCACCTGTTTTGCACCAGTATTTACGGACCCGTGCCCGTAAATATGGGTCCGGTGTCACCCGTATTCCACCCGTATTTACGGGCACGTTTTTGGCGGCAAAATAGCGCTGCACTAATCGGCAGCCCCTTCTCTCTATCAGTGCAGGATAGAGAGAAGGGACAGCCTTTTCTGTAATAAAAGTTAAAGAAATTCATACTTACCCGGCCGTTGTCTTGGTGACGCGTCCCTCTCTTCACATCCAGCCCGACATCCCTGGATGACGCGGCAGTCCATGTGACTGCTGCAGCCTGTGATTGACCTGTGATTGGCTGCAGCGGTCACATGGCCTGAAACGTCATCCAGTACGTCGGGCCGGATGTCGAGAGGGACGCGTCACCAAGGCAACGGGCGGGAGACCGGACTGGAGGAAGCAGGAAGTTGTCGGTAAGTATGAAAGTCTTTTATTTTTATTTTTTACAGGTTTATACTGATCGGTAGTCACTGTCCAGGGTGCTGAAAGAGTTACTGCCGATCAGTTAACTCTTTCAGCTCCCTGGACAGTGACTATTTACTGACGTCGCTTAGCAACGCTGCCGTAATGACGGGTGCACACATGTAGCCACCCGTCATTACGAGAGCTCCATAGACTTCTATGGACTGTCCGTGCCGTTATTACGGCCTGAAATAGGACATGTTCTATCTTTTTCAACGGCACGGGCACCTTCCCGTGAGAAAACGGGAAGGCACCCGTCGCCAATAGAAGTCTATGAGCCCGTTATTACGGGTCGTAATTACGACCCGTAATAACAGGAGTTTTTACGGTCGTGTGCATGAGGCCTAACCCTGTCAGACAACAACTAATACCTGGTACAAATGGCGAGGCAGATAGAAGAAACACTCAACATGGCCCATGGACACCTGGGGAAATGAGAACATTCCTCTCATCAATCCCTAAAACACGGAACAATCCACATGGATTTGTAAATGAACAGTACAATATCGCAGTGAGTTACAATCCTACTTTGTCGGGACCTGTTGCAGATGAAACGGTCCACAAGGAAATAGAGACAGGGGAATAATTGACAAGGAGAGCTTCCAGTGTTACCAGTTATATCTGAAAGCAGGGGTGCGATGTCCATTTGACCCTTTCTGAAATGTGTTATTATACAGTAGAGTGCCTGGTGGACACTTGAGCAGCCCGTAGTATTCTCAAGAGATCAGAAGCCCCAAATTTGAAAACTAAAACATGGTGTAGACACTACAGTTTCACTCATTACATTGAGTGAAACTGTAGAGACCTCTGTAAATATATGTCCAATTAGAACCTCCCTTTCTTTTGTCCTTAGTGAATCTGTTCCCTGCAGTTTGCTTGGGAGAGATGCACTAATGAAATTGAAAGCTAACATTCAGTACACAGAGGTTTCTTAACTTTTGGTGGGAAGGTTGTGAAGCATGCACAACTCATACATGACCTGCTGGGAAAGATAAAGCTACCTTGAGCCATAGCTGTTATCAAATGCCAGGCACATTAGCGAGCAAAAGAACCTTTTAGATGGGTAATAACAGGGCAGATGTAGTGGCAAAAAGGTCTGCTCGTATACTCCTCCAAGAGTCCCCAAAAGACAAACAAAATCTGACTATTGGCACTCTCATAACCTTGCAAAAATAGGCAGGTCCCCAGACAAACATCAAATGGAGTAACACAGGTTATTAGCCACAAAATGGTGTTTGGAAACATGGGGATGGTCGATTGTGTGCCCCTCCAGCTCTGTATTTTTTTTTACTAATTTATTTAATCTCCCATCTCATGTTTTCAAAGGACGAATGGTTGCTATTACAAGTAAAATTTGGGTTGCCCCATGCTTCTCACAATTTGCAACACATCGGTGCAAGCAGTGCATGATTTGTGCCAAGCAAAATTCAGGCAAAATGACTAGGGTACAGATGAAACACCTTGTAAAACCTGACTACCCATTTCAGAGAATGCAGATAGACTACATTAAAGTACCCAAATTTGGTAGTGGGTAGTGGTTCCGGCACTTGCCTAGGTTTGCCGGCTGCTGGCGCGGGCCCTGATTAAGAGGCTCCTGTGTATACCTATTTTAGTTGATGTACCATTTATGGGTTTTCTGCCATCTTGGTTCCTTCTTCCCATCTGACATGGTTCCGCTAATGCAGCCTACATTTCCCATCATACCTTTGGCTTTGCAGAGAGGGTGGCATCTCACCACACTGCACTTGCTCTGCTCTGAGTCCTATCTAAACGCAACAAGTGATAGATCAGTGACATAGAACCAGGGACGGTTTTAGACAAAGTGTGACCCTGGGCAAAGGGTTAAAAGTGGGGCCCCAAATTCTGAATTATTCACATCTGCGTCAGAGTTCCGTTGATGGTTTCCGTCTGACCTTTCCCTCAGGGGAACCCATGAACGGAAGCCATAACTTTCCGTTTGCATTACGATTTATTTCAATGGTAATGCTTCCATTGCAAATGGTTTCCGTTTGTCTCTGTTCCGTAAGGTTTCAGTTTTTGTGGCAGAAACAATAGCGCAGTCGACTGCACTATTGACTCCGCCAAACAAACTGAATCCTTACGGAACGGAGGCAATCAGAAACCATTTGCAAAGAAAGCATTACCATTGAAATCAATGGTAATGCAAACGGAAGCTATGGTTTCAGTTGATGGGTTCCTCTGATGGAAAGGTCTGACGGAACCCATCAACGGAAACAAAACGCTGATGTGAACACACCCTTACTGTATCAATAATGCGATCAATTCAGAGAACTGCATCACTGATTTCGAGCGCATCCAGGATTGTTGCAAGCCCCCGAAAGCATATGTCCCCACTCTCACACAAAAAAATTATCTATATACATATACAGTTATTAAATCATACCACTATACCAAATGAAATATTACCTGCATATTGTTACTTAACACAACTCACTATTATAAGACTAATATTACCAATAATAACACATTATGAGGTCCAAATAATAGCGCCACACCATAACCACATAGTGACTGAATAATACCCCCATACTGTTACGGAATAATACCGACACACCATAACCACGCAGTGATTGAATAATACCCCCATACTGTTACTGAATAATATCTCCACACCATAACCACATAGTGATTGAATAATACCCCCATACAGTTACTGAATAATACCCCCATACTGTTACTGAATAATACTGCCACACTATAGCCACATAGTGACTGAATAATACCACCATACTGATACAGAATAATACCACCACACCATAAGCACATAGTGACTAAATAATACCACCATACTGTTACTGATTAATACCTCCACATAATAACCACATAGTGACTGAATAATACCCCCATACTGTTACTGAATAATACCTCCACACCATAACCACATAGTGATTGAATAATACCCCCATACTGTTACTGAATAATACCCCCATACTGTTACTGAATAATACTGCCACACTATAGCCACATAGTAACTGAATAATACCACCATGCTGTTACTGAATAAAAATCACTATACAACGACCAATATGACCACCATGTAGTGACCGTATAGTGGTAGATGCCAATTATACACAGGAGCTCTGTAGACGATATAAGTGATTACAGCTCATTTATATCCAGTAACTCACAGGTGATGTTTTCCCTGATTAGAGTCGTTCACTTTCCCCTTTTTTCTCTATCCTTACCAGACCACTGGGATGACTTATTCCAGCCATGACTCATTTCTGCAGAATTTTACACACAGACATGTTGGTTTCTCACTTTTCCAGCACCTTCCACACCTATATCCCATCCTCTAAACAAACTCATAATCTACAGTGCCCCAGACAGTAGTAATGATCCCTCAGTGCTCGACAGAATAAAAGTGCCCCATGAGTAACTGTGCCCCCTTTATGCCTCCACAGTAACAATGCCCCTTTTGTGCCCCCACAGAAATAATGCCCCCTCTGTGCCCCCTGAAGATAGTGCCACTACACCCCCCTGTAGATAGTGCCACACATAGCCCCCTGTAGATAGCGTCACACACAGCCCCCTGTAAATAACTCTGCAGATCTCATCCCTTGTATATAGTGCTACACAATCCCCTAGTAGATAATGCCACGCAGGCCCCCCTTAGTAGATAGTGCCACACAGCCCCCTCTTGTATATAGTGCCACACAGCCCCCTTGTATATATTGCCATACAGCCCCCCTCCCTTGTGTATAGTGCTACACAGCACCCCTCCCTTGTATATAGTGCCATACGCCCCCTCTCTTGTATTTAGTGCCACACAGTCCACCTTAGTAGATAGTGCCACACAGCCCATGTAGATAGCGGCACACAGAGACCCCTCTAAATTGCGCCACACATAGCCCCCTGTAGATAGCGTCACACAGCCCTCCCCTTGTAAATCGTGCCATGCAGCAACCCTAATCGTGCCACACAGCCCCCCTTGGTGTAGTGCCACACAGCCCCCCTTGTATATAGTGTCACACAGACCCCTTGTATATAGTGCCACACAGCCCCCCTTGTATATAGTGCCACACAGCTCCTCATATAAAGTACCACACAGCCCCCTTGTATATAGTGCACACAGCTCCCCTTGTATATAGTGCCACAAAGCCCCCTCCCTTGTATATAGTGCCACAAAACCCCCTTGTATAAAGTACCACACAGCCTCCCCTTGTATATGGTGCCATACAGCCCCCCTTGTATATAGTGGCACAAAGGCCCCCCCCTCCCTTGTCTATAGTGCTACACAGCCCCCATTGTATATAGTGCTACACAGCAACCCCCCTGTATACAGTGCTACACAGCAATCCCCGTGTATACTGCCACACAGCCCCCCCAATAAAACATATTGTACCTACATTGCCCCTTTCCCAAGATGGACGGAGCACTGCACAGCCTCCGGGTAGGATACTTGCGCAGATCAGCGTGATGCAGTGACGTCATCATAACGGCCCATGCAGGGAGTCTTCCCAGCGCCTTATAGGCTGCAGGCCTAATGTGACCTGCAGCCTATAGTATATCCTGAGGACGCAGATACTAGTGAATGTGGCTGTCGCTAGCATCGGGGCCCCCTCTGGTGCTAGCAATGCCACCGGGCATCAGGGAGTCCATGCCGCCTGGCCCATAAATGTTATGCCGCCTCGGGCCCCGTAGCAGCTGCGGGCATTTGGCCCTAAGAGGATTAGGGCCCTGGGCAATTGCCCAGTTTGCCCCCCCTAACGCAGACCCTGCAGTCCCCTAGCTACAGACATACATTGTCGCCGTGAACTGGCAAGTGGGCTTATACAGTTTGATCAAAATGTTTAATAAGAACCTCATGTTCGTACATTTTATTTTGCTGAGCCACAATACATCAAGTATATCATTTCTTTTCTCCCTTGTGGATATATATATATAGTCTGTCTTTCTTTTTTCTGGAACCAGCACTCTACCCCCATTTGGTCCAGGTGCTTTTAATAGCAGGAAATTGCATAAAAAGGGTTCCTATCTAATTGTTCTCAGTTGGCCCCTGAGACTAAAAAGAAAGGTGAGCATTTTCCATCTGTTCATTGTTTTGTGGTATTGTGTGGTAATTTTTTGTTTTTGTGGTGCTGTATCTGTGGGGGGACGTGGTCCAAAGCCAAGGTGTCTTAGACTGGCAGCATGGGTGCTGTTGGTCCCCTGGGTTGCTCCCTCTACAGGTGCTGTATTGCAGTGGCATTGGTTGCCACAGGATACCACACTTGGTAGAATAGGGACCCCCTTGAAAGAGGTCGCCGTGAAGTGGCAAGTGGGCTTACGCCTCATGCACACGACCGGCCGAGTCCCTTCAGTGATTCGAGGAAAGATAGAACATGTTCTATCTTTCCTCGAATCAGAGACTCTGATAATTTTTCACGGACCCGATTCACCCGCTAAAGTGAATGGGTCTGTGAAGACTATCCGGTGCCACTTGGATGCCGTCAGAAATGGCCCGAGTGGCACAACTGTCGTGTGCATGAGGCATTATACAGTTTGATCAAAGTGTTTACTAAGAACATGTACGTACATTTTATTTTGCTGAACCGCAATAGATCAAGTATAGCAAGTGGATGTGCGGTCCTTGTTTTCTTTTTTCCCTTGTTGAGACATACATTGTATATCTATGTGATGCAGCTCAGTCTGTCTCCTCTGCCTTCTGCTAGTGATAGATTTTTCCCTGTCAGCTCTTACAAGCAGGAGACAGGGGAGAGCAGTGTGAAGCTGCATATTATAAAAATACACTGGACTTTGTACTCAGCACTCACAGATTGTATAGATTGTTAGTATGAGTCAGAAGAGGTTTTTTTTAGCTATGCAGCTAATCGCTGTAAGGACTCACCTATTATATCACTGCACTCATGGCCCCCTACGGAAGACATGATCTCTGTAATGAATCGGGGTAGGGAGACGACAGGTGAGCCCTAATCTACCCGCTACTCAGTCCCTGCCTACTTGCACGGCCCGTCCTAAGTGACGGCGTACAACTGGGCGACGGTCCCTACGCTCAGTAAGTGCAAGACAGACAACAAAAGACAAGGGCACACAGAAGCAAAGGGGGAAGTAGGGGCAGTTGCCCACGGAAAAACCGTGAGCAACAGGCAGTGGTGAACGAGCCGACTCAAACCAGGAGAGTACGTTGTAGCAAAACAAAGCAGGAGAATAGTCAGGCAAGCCAGGGTCAATAAGTACAGCGGTCAATCAGGTAAATAGCAGGAATAGCAGAGCCAGGAAACCAGAGAATCACAGGCAAGAAAAATGCTCACAAGTGAGGGTATAAATAGACCAAGGGCGGGAGCTAGAACCGTCAGGCCAGGCTGTGATAGGTTCTCCCTCTCCTCAGCCTGCAAGCCTGAGTGGTAACAGATCGCGTCACTCTAGCAGACCTTGGAGCTGATGAAGGCTGATTAACCCCGGGCGTCGACACAGAACCTGTGTTTGGCAAACCCTTTACAGTACCCCCCTTTTATGAGGGGCCACTGGACCCTTCCTAGGTGGGCCTGGCTTGTTGGGGAACTGAAGATGGAACTTCCTGAGAAATATACCGGCGAGAACATCCCGGGCGGGTACCCAAGTCCTCTCCTCAGGCCCGTATCCTCTGCAATGGACCAGGTACTGGAGGGAGCCTTGGACCATCCTGCTGTCCGCAATCTTGGCTACCTCGAATTCTACCCCATCAGGAGTGAGAACAGGGACCGGAGGTTTCCTTGATGTAGCCAAGGACGGGGAGCAGCTTTTCAAGAGGGAGGCATGGAACACGTTGTGTATCTGAAAAGACGGGGGTAATTCCAGCCAGAAGGAGACAGGGTTGAGAACCTCAACGATTTTGTACGGCCCTATATACCGGGGAGCAAATTTCTTGGACGGAACTTTAAGGCGCAAATATTTAGAAGACAGCCACACCAGATCCCCGACAACAAATAGGGGGTTAGTTGAACGTCTTTAATCTTTTGGATGCTCTGGGACGCCTCAAGGTTCTTCTGAACCTGGGCCCAGACTGTGCACAGTTCCTGATGAACGACATCTACCTCGGGATTGTTGGAACCACCAGGTGAAACGGAGGAGAACCGTGGATTAAACCCAAAATTGCAAAAGAAGGGGGAGGCCCCCGATGAGTTACTGACCCGGTTATTAAGGGAGCATTCGGCGAGGGGAATGAAGGAGACCCAATCATTTTGACAGTCTGAGATAAAACACCTTAAGTATTGTTCTAGAGACTGATTAGTACTCTCAGTTTGGCCATTAGTTTCAGGATGGAAGGCCGAGGAAAAGGACAGATCAATCTCCAGCTTCTTACAGAAAGCCCTCCAAAACAACGAAACAAATTGTACCCCTCTGTCAGAAAAAATATTGACCGGAACCCCATGGAGACGCAGGATGTGTTTGACAAACAGGGTAGCAAACGTCTTGGCATTGGGTAGTTTCTTGATGGGTACAAAGTGGCACATCTTACTGAAGCGGTCTATTACAACCCACACCACCGACTTCCCTTTTGATGGAGGCAGACCGGTGATAAAATCCATGGAGATATGGGTCCAAGGTCTCTGGGGAATGGACAAAGAACATAGTAAGTCCGCAGGTCGGGACCTGGGAGTCTTGGACCTAGCACAAATTTCACAATCGGCGACGTAGGCCTTAACGTCTTTAAGCAACCCAGGCTACTAATAGGTTCTGGAAATGAGGTGCTTGGTACCCAGGATGCCTGGATGGCCCGATAGTGCGGAGTCATGATTCTCCCTGAGCAACCTTAGATGGAATTGCAGGGGAACAAACAGCTTGTTCTCAGGAAGGTTCTCAGGAGCAGAACCTTGATCAGCCGCAATTTCGGAGGCTAAGTCTGAATCCAAAGAGGATATGATTATACCTGGGGGCAAAATACAAGCGGGATCCTCATCAGGAGGAGGGCTGGCCATGAACCTACGCGACAGAGCATCAGCTTTAATATTTTTTGACCCAGCCCTATAGGTAACCACAAAGTTGAATCTCGGAAAAAAAAACGCCCATCGAGCTTGTCACGGGTTTAGCCTCCGGGGAGATTCTAGGTAAACCAGATTCTTGTGGTCAGTAAGAACCGTTACCTGGTGCCTAGCCCCCTCCAGGAAGTGGCGCCACTCTTCAAATGCCCATTCAATGGCTAAGAGTTTGCGGTTGCCAACGTCATAGTTACTCTCAGTGGAGGAGAACTTCCTGGAGAAGTAGGCACAGGGACGGAGATGGGTGAGAGACCTAGTACCCTGGGACAAGACAGCACCCACTCCCACCTCGGAGGCGTAAAACTCCACGATGAATGGCTCCATTTGGTTGGGCTAAATCAGCACTGGGAAAAAGCACCTCTTAAGGATCTCAAAAGCCTGGACCGCCTCCGGAGGCCAGTGGAGGAGATCAGCAGCTTTACGAGTAAGGTCCGTAAGAGGCTTAGCGATGACCGAGAAGTTAGCAATAAATTTCCTGTAATAATTAGCTAACCCCAGGAAACACTGTAAGGCCTTCAGGGAGGCAGGTCGGACCCATTCTGCCACAGCCTTAACCTTGGCAGGGTCCATGCGGAATTCGTTGGGAGTGAGGATTTAACCCAAAAATGGTATCTCCTGCACCCCAAACACACATTTTTCGGTTTTAGCAAAGAGTTTGTTTTTCCGAAGGGCCTGGAGCACCTTCCTGACATGCTCAATGTGGGAGCACCAGTCCTTGGGAAACACAAGTATATCATCAAGGTACACTACAAGAAATACCTCCAGATAGTCTCTTAAAATCGAAATGACCTCCGGGTGTATTAAACGGTCTTCCACTCATCCCCCTCTCTGATCTGGATAAGGTTATAAGCCCCCCGAAGATTGAACTTAGAGAACCATTGGGCCCCCTGAACCTGATTGAAGAGATCAGGAATCAAAGGAAGGGGATATTGGTTCCTTACAGTGATCTTATTTAAACTTCGGTAATCGATGTACGGCCTAAGACCACCATCCTTTTTCCCCACGAAGAAGAAGCCAGCACCTACCAGAGAAGTAGAGGGGCGATTGTAACCCTTGGCCAGGCATTCCTGGATATACTCTCTCATGTCTTCACATTCAGGACAAGAGAGATTAAATATCCTACCTTTAGGGAACTTAGCTCCTGGTACCAAATCGATTGCGCAATCGTACTCTCTATGAGGAGGTAACTCTTCAGAGGCCTTTTTAGAAAAGACATACGCAAAGTCCTGAATAAACTCAGGTAGAGTGATCAGCTCCTCAGCGAGAGAAACCAAATTAATAGAAAAAGATGACGTCATGCATTCATTACTCCATTTAGTAAGATCACCAGTATTCCAGTTAAAAGTGGGATTATGTGTCTGCAACCAAGGGAGGCCTAAAATCAAATCAGACGATAACCCCTGCATAACTAACAGGGAACACTGCTCTAAATGAATGGAGCCAACAATGAGTTCAAAAACAGGGCTATGCTGCATAAAATAACCATTAGCAAGCGGAGTGGAGTCTATACCCATTACCGGGACAGGTTTAGGCAAATCAATTAGTGGCATAGCTAGAGACATGGCAAATTCCACAGACATAATATTAGCAGCAGACCCTGAATCCATGAAGGCACTGCCGGTGGCAGACTTTCAATCAAAAGAGACCTGAAAGGGAAGCAAGATTTTATTAGGCTTCATGTTAACGGGAAATGCCTGTGCGCCCAAGCGACCTCCCCGATGGTCACTTAGGCATCAAAGTTTTCTGGCTGCTTATTTTTGCGCCTGGGACAGGAGTTCAATTGATGCTTGTCATCCCCACAGTAGAAGCAGAGACCATTCTTCCTGCGGAAATCTCTATGTTGTTGGGGAGGCACGGAGGTCCCGAGTTGCATCTGTTCATCAGAGTTCTCCGTGGAAGCACGAAGCAACGGAACCGCTGGAGCCATCATACGGGAGCCAGAGGTGAAGGCACCAGAACGTTCAAGTCGTCGTTCCCTGAGACGTCGGTCAAGACGTACCGCTAAAGCCATAACCTGTTTAAGAGAGTCAGAGGTGGGATAGCTAACTAACTGGTCTTTAAGGGCGTTCGACAGACCCAAACTAAACTGGCACCTCAAGGCAGGGTCATTCCACCGAGAAGCTACACACCACTTCCTAAAGTCAGAACAGTACTCCTTAACGGGTCTCTTACCCTGACGTAAGGTCACCAGCTGACTCTCGGTAAAGGCAGTCTTGTCAGTCTCGTCATAGATGAGCCCGAGAGCAGAAAAAAAAAGGCCAACAGAAGAAAGTTCAGGGGCGTCAGGAGCCAAGGAGAAGGCCCATTCCTGGGGGCCGTCGTGGAGCAGGGACCTAATTATACTCACTCGCTGGCTCTCAGAACCTGAGGAGTGGGGTCTTAATCGGAAATAGAGTCTACAACTCTCCCGAAAAGAGAAAAAAGTCCTCTGGTCCCCTGAGAACCGGTCAGGCAACTTGAAGTGGGGTTCAAGAGGTGAGGTGAAGGGTACTACCTGGGTAGCATCACGCTGGTTGAACCTCTGAGCCAGGTCTTGGACCTGTAGGGAGAGACCCTGCATTTGCTGAGCCAGAGCCTCAAGGTGGTCCATAGTAGAGCCAGGGACCAGGGTAAGAAAAGGTATAGGGCCTGTGATTATGTAATGAATCGGGGTAGGGAGACGACAGGTGAGCACTAATCTACCCGCAACTCAGTCCCTGCTTACTCGTACGACCCGTCCTAGGCGACGCCGTACAACTGGGCGATGGTCCCTAATCTCAGTAAGTGCAAGACAGAGAACACAAGACAAGGGCACACAGAAGCAAAGGGGGAAGTAGGGGCAGTTGCCCACGGAAATAACGTGAGCAACAGGCAGTGGTGAACAAGCCGAATCAAACCAGGAGAGTACGCAGTAGCAAAACAAAGCAGGAGAATAGTCAGGCAAGCCAGGGTCAATAAGTACAGCGGTCAATCAGGTAAATAGCAGGAATAGCAGAGCCAGGAAACCAGATTATCACAGGCAAGGAACATGCTGCAAGTGAGGGTATAAATAGACCAAGGGCGGGAGCTAGAACCGTCAGGCCAGGCTGTGATAGGTTCTCCCTCTCCTCAGCCTGCAAGCCTGAGTGGTAACAGATCGCGTCACTCTAGCAGACCTTGGAGCTGATGAAGGCTGATTAACCCTGGGCGTCGACACAGAACCTGTGTCTGGCAAACCCTTTACAATCTCTTTAGCAACACTTTATGCATGGCAGGGGGGATACAGAGGAACAAGGAGAGTGGAGCTGGGTGTTTCAAAGCTGCCGGGAGGAATTGCCCATTGCAACATCCTGCCAGCGAGCAACGGGCACAGGCAGTGTTTGGAGCAGACCAGCTGGTCTGGAGTGGGTGACTTTATTTGCTGCGCATACCGTACATGAGGAGACAAAGTCCATGACGTCTTTGGGCAGCGTGGGCCACCAGAACTGACAGGCAATTAGATCTTGGGTCTTACGCGCACCCGCGTGACCTGCCAGCTTGGAACTGTGACCCACAGCGAAGGATTCTTCCTCTGTCTGCCAGACATACAAAAGTCCTTCCCGGAGGAATGTCTCTAACTTGCAGAGGGTTCACAGAGAAGATGCAGGAAGGATCAATAGTATTCTGTGGGGACTCCACAGTGTCCTCTGTTTCAAATGACCTAGACAATACATCTTCCCTCTCATTCTTGTTGGCAGGTCGGTAGTGGTGTTCAAACCGGAACCGAGCAAAGAGCAACGACCACCTAGCTTGACGAGGATTCAACCCCTGAGCCGTCTGTAGATAGGTCAGGTTCTTGTGATCCGTGAAGACCAGGATAGGATGGGCTGCGCCTTCCAGTAGGTGTCTCCACTCCTGCAGAGCCAGCTTGATAGCCAGTAACTCCCAATCCCTCTTTAGGAAGTGTGCATCAACCTGGCTCAGATATATGGACGATATCCTGCTTTGTTGGAAAGGGTCTTTGGATTCTCTTAATGAATTCATTGGGGATCTTAATATTAATAATTTGAATATTCTTTTGACGTTTACTCACAGTAAAAACACCATAAGTTTTCTCGATCTCAATATTTATAGGCATGGAAATAGACTTAAAACAACTACGTATAGAAAACCCACATCGGGTAATACCTTATTGGCAGCAAGTAGCCATCATTTGCCTTCTCAAATTAGGGGGATCCCAATCAGTGAGTTCCTTCGAATTCGTCGGAATTGCACTGATTTTGAGAACTTTAAAAATGAAGCTCAAGATCTATCCTCCCGTTTTATTAACAGGGGGTATTCTAAAAAATTAATTAAAAAAGGATACAACAGAGCACTTAGACAAAGTAGAGAGGAAATTATGAGGAGAAATAAGGGAGATAATGGTGACAATAGAGTTCGATTCATTTCCAGATTTGGGTCTCATTGGGATATATTGCGGAATCTTATGATAAAGAACTGGCCACACTTAACATTGGACAAAAGGATTAATTCAATAGTAGGGAACATCCCTAGTATGGTCCCCAAAAGGGCACCTACACTTAGGGATAAACTGGTTAGTTCTGAATTCAAGAGAAATACCCCAGAAAGGGACCTATGGCTGCAAAAACGCCCGAAGGGGATGTTTAAGTGTGGCTCGTGTAGATGTTGCAAGTATGCAACAAAATCAGATACCTTTTTTGATAGTGAACACAAAAAAGAATTTAAAGTTTATAATTTTATCAATTGTCGCTCGATGATGGTGGTTTATTCTGTTACTTGTCCTTGTGGGAAACAATATATCGGGAAAACAAAACGTGAGCTACATATACGCATAAATGAACACATCCGAGACATTACCAAAGGGGAAATAAAGAACCCACTTGCAGCACATTTTAAGACACACCATGAACAGTCACCTGTTGGTTTGAAATTCATGGGAATCTATCAATTGTTTGAAGATAGAAGAGGGGGCGATCGGAATCGCATACTCCTACAAAAGGAGACTATGTGGATTTATACGTTAGGGACTTTAAGTCCCAAGGGACTTAACAACGAAATAAAATTCAATATGTTCCTCTGAATAAACAGTGTTGGGAGCGGGTTGATCACTTCTGGGATGGCTGTTTTACCAGCGTCTTGAGCAGTCTCCACTTGCTCCCAATTATTGAAAATGGAATGATTAAATTCCTGTTCTTTATAGGATTTCCCAATATCATAGGATGACAAGATATGGGCCTTTTTTCCCCTTCTTTTTCCCCCCCTTTTCCTTTATAGTTCCCTAAAATAAATGGTGATTCCAGTATATATTAGATATCCCTATGTAAGGGCTCTAATTTTGGGATGTGATGATAATAAAAACTTTAAAATTATAATAAAAATAATTGAAATAAATGGATAAAGTACCTCAAGAATATGGAATGATTTGATTTTGGAACATGGAGAAGATTTGACTTTTGTTCCAAAAAAACTTCTCGTGTGATCAGAAATTTGCATATGAAATGTTATGATAGGAGAAATAATTATACGTCCTTAGGAATAGGCACTCTATATAACTAGTGGAGAAACACAAAATTAAAAAGGATTGTCCTATATGGAATGATAATAAAAACTTTGCACCAAGAATGTTTTACTAAAGAAATTTTCCTTGTGGTTATTGGCTATGGATTTGTGGACTCTTGGAGTGGGTGGGGACACAGGTTTCATTGCCTTTTGGCATGAGGCCTGGTTTCTCTGCCCTCTCCGAGAGACTATATAGTCGCAATAGTGCATGACGCTATAAAAGATGAGATCTTGGCTGTATGTCTGGAATGGTCCCACTGGGGGAGGATAATTAATTCTTTGCCCGTCCCACTATTAGTTAATAATAAATATATAATCTGTAATGATAGCATTATCGCAAAAATGTTCTTTACCTTTCGCTACTTATGTTTGAACCTTTGGAATATTTCAGTTCCTTTTGAAGGTGTGCCACTGATCCTCCGCTATTACGCGAATAAATGGAATATTATATAGATATGGATTTATAATAAGATGAATTATTTGTTTATTCGTTCAGAATAACCTGTAAAAGAAAAGTTTTTCTTTTTGGAACGAATTATAAGTTGTGAATAAATACAATGTACAAAGAATCTATACACATTTTGTCTATATATATGAAATGAAGCCTCTTGATATCTGCAATGGAGGAACCAATAAAAAACGTTTGGGACACTATAAATACAATGCCCTTGATTACACTTGCCAAAACGGCTCTGAGGAAATCCCGTGTAGGGATGAAACGCGTCAGCTGTTCTAATGGATCTAATCAAGCTGGACAGGTAGTGACGTCCTTACCTGGCCCTGCAAATCCCTGACCAAATTTGGAGACACGATATGGAAGGAAACACCATGTGAATAGAAGTTCACTCATTTACCGGCATATCCTCTTGCCCTCCCGGACTGTGTATCTCCTCGCGCACGTTGTGGACTGAGTGGATGTTGAAAGGAAAAAGTCGCCGGCTATCTAATTTTGCAGTGGAGTTTGAAAGTGGTCTGACATACGGATGATCACACAGCCTGGGACTTCTCTTTGGAAGGTCTCTCCGTCCCACTTATGAATAGACTGCTCCTGCATATGGATCACAGAGGCTGACCTGAACATCAGAGGTAAAAACATAAGCCTCCAGATAAAGTCTGGGAAAATCATTCGCCCTCAAACATAGAGGATGGAGTGGGATCTATTGCGATCTTGTGTCTATTGTATAGACTGCCTATAACTATTTATCTTCCTTAAAATATAAGGCTGCATGAAATAGGAGGGAAGAGCTTAATAACATACAAATTTGCCGTTAAAACAGCTTATGTACCATAGGATTATTCATTTCCTAGGTCTAAATCTCCTACGCATAGGAGTTTACTACTCAAAAAAGAATGCTACCTATTGCAAATAGGGATGGTGGCCACCCTGAAATGATAAAATTTATTTTGTCAAAAAACGCAAGTGTGAACACAACCCAGTGACTGTTCAGATTATTTTTTCTTCTTTTTTGTCCCTATGCTTAGTGAGAACAAATGTAGCATATGAGTGAATTTATCTACATTTTAGGTGTCTTAGATCACTTGTTATCCATCTCTTATGGTCAGGAGATTTTTTTATATAATATTTGTATGTATATATTGATATATCTGAAATTATTCGGAGGTTTAAATAAATTGGATTTTTATATGAATTGTTTATACCTGAGAGTGCCTGCATATATTTCTGGATCTTTTTTCTTTTTCTTTTGGTTTAAGGATCAATAGTATTCTGTGGGGACTCCACAGTGTCCTCTGTTTCAAATGACCTAGACAATACATCTTCCCTCTCATTCTTGTTGGCAGGTCGGTAGTGGTGTTCAAACCGGAACCGAGCAAAGAGCAACGACCACCTAGCTTGACGAGGATTCAACCCCTGAGCCGTCTGTAGATAGGTCAGGTTCTTGTGATCCGTGAAGACCAGGATAGGATGGGCTGCGCCTTCCAGTAGGTGTCTCCACTCCTGCAGAGCCAGCTTGATAGCCAGTAACTCCCAATCCCCAATCGAGTAGTTGCTGTCTGCGGAAGAAAACAGCTTAGAATAGTAGCCACATACCTCAGTCTTGCCTTTCGAACCTTTCTGGAACAACAGTGCACTAGCACCAACAGAGGAAGCGTCCACCTCTAATGAAAACTGTAGGGATACATGAGGGTGGTGAAGAATAAAGGCTGACGTGAAGGCTTTTTTTAAGGATTCAAATGCGGCTTCTGCCTCCGGAGTCCAAGACGAGTCAAAGACGAGAAGTTGGGAATGAACAGCCGGTAGAAGTTGGCAAATCCCAGGAAGCATTGTATGGCCCTTAATCCTTGGGGGCGTGGCCATTCCAGGACAGCCTTGACCTTCTCAGGGTCCATCTTGAGACTCTGATCGGAGATGATATAGCATAGGAAGGGAAGATACTCTTTTTCAAACACGCACTTCCCCAGCTTGGCATAAAGATGATTTTCCCTTAAACGAAGCAACACCTGGCGGATATGACTTTGATGAATTACTGGGTCTGGGGAAAAAATCTAAATGTCATCGAGATACACCACAACACAGACATAGAGGAGATCACGAAAAATGTCATTGACAAATTCTTGAAACACTGCGGGGGCGTTACATAGGCCGAAAGGCATAACTAGGTATTCATAGTGCCCATCACGTGTATTAAATGCAGTCTTCCACTCGTCACCTTAATGAATCCGGATCAGATTGTAGGCCCGCACAGGTTCAGTTTAGAAAAAAATGTTGCCCCCCGTATGCGATCAAACAGTTCCAAAATCAAAGGCAATGGGTACCTGTTCTTCACCGTGATATGCTTGAGGCCTCGGTAGTCAATGCAGGGTCGGAGGGATCCATCTTTCTTCTTGACAAAGAAAAACCCAGCTCCGGCCGGGGATGAGGATTTACGAATGAAGCCTCTCTCCAGATTCTCCTTAATGTAGGCAGACATAGACTGGGTCTCAGGCAAGGAGAGAGGGTACACTCTACCGCGAGGATGGGACGAATCAGGAACCAAGTCGATCAAACAATCATATGCTCGATGTGACGGCAAGGTCTCTGCTTCCCTCTTATTGAAGACATTAGAGAACATAGAGTAACAAGAAGGCAACCCTGCCAATGACTGATGCGGAGGAGACTGCGGTGGATGGATATGAGCCAGACAGCGGTCGACACATTTGGGACCCCACTGAAGAACCTCTCCAGAGTTCCAATCCAGGACTGGGGCGTGCAAACGGAGCCAAGGCAAACCCAGCAGCACGGGGTTGACGGCCTTGGGCAGGACAAACAGGGAGATGAGCTCAGAGTGAAGAGCTCCCACTTGAAGTCTCAATGGCTTGATCACAGACAAAACTGGGTCAGGCAATGGCAGTCCATCTACCAAGGCAACGATCAACAGCCTTTCCAGCAGGACAGTGGGCAACTGAAAAAGATCCACAAGGTCTTGGCAGATGAAATTGGCTGCAGAGCCAGAGTCCAGGTAGGCAGAGACCGGATGGGGCTTCTCGCCAGCAAGGATGGTCACGGGATTGAACAGTTTGGAGGAGAGTTCTCGATTAAATGCAGTAGCGCCCAGGGTTATCTCTCCAACCAAACCTAGGTGTTGGGGTTTTTTGTCTTCTGAGGACACAGACGCACGACATGGCCAGCGAGGCTGCAATATAAACAGTGTCCAGAGGTGCGCCTGCGCTGTTTCTCTTGAACAGACAATTTTAGCCGATCCCCCTGCATCGGAACCTCGGGCAAAGTAGTAGAAGGCGGCAAGAGGGGTTGCTGGAAGTTGCGCGCCAGTCTAGGAAGCCGTCTCCACTGTCGAACCTCATGAGATCTCTCCCTGAGCCTTATGTCCACCTGAGTAGCAAGCAGAATCAGGTCGCCCAAGGCAGGTGGTAGATCTTGAGCAGCAAGTTCGTCCTTGATCTCGGGTAATAGACCATGCCAGAAGGATGCTACCAAGGCCTCATTGTTCCAGGACAGTTCTCCTGCCAGGGTCCAGAACTGGATGGTGTATTCGCCCACGGAGGTGTCCTCCTGGCGAAGGTTAAAGATATCAGTGGCTGCCGACGAGTCTCGTCCTGGCTCCTCGAAAACAGTACGGAATAACCGCACGAACCCCTGGAAGTCTTGGGTCTCGGGTCCCTGACGTTCCCAGATTGGGTTTGCCCATGCCAGGGCCTTGCCGGCAAGTAGAGACACGATGAAGGTGATCTTGGTTCCGCCCGACGGAAATGCTTGGGCATGCAGGGTAAAATGCATATGACATTGGTTCAGAAACCCCCTGCACGTACTTGTGTCTCCATGGAACGGAGAAGGTAATGGCTGCGAGAACCGAGGATCCAAACCGGAACTGCCAGGAGGTGTAGCAGGAGGGTCGAATGGAGGAGCTTGCATAGGAGCTTGAAGGGAAGCAGCTAGCGTCCCTAGCTGCTGTGCCATTGAGTCCACTTCCACAAGAAGTTGATCCTGTCTTGCTCGGAAATGACATGCCCTTGAATTGACCAGCAGGTTCCTTGGCCTGAGCATACTGTCATGATGCGGGGTGTGGACTCACTGGGCCGTGCCGCGTAGCAGGATGGCAGCTGGCCAAACAGGTATAGTACAGAGTCTATAGTCCAGAACGGGTACCTGTAGAAACTCGGACAGTAGCAAGGCAGGCTCGGCTGGGACCAGGCAGCAGGTAGACGTCAGGCGTGGAGTAGCAGACCAGGCATGGAATACAGCACGACACGAAAACAACTCAGCACGCCACTTGACCAGGATAGCACGGGATACAGGATACAGGAACAGGGAACACTTGGGAACTGGAAGACACTAGGAGACCATTTGCAAGACAAACTTTGGGTAACGAACAACGCTCAGGCAAAGAACAAGAGGGCAGAGTACTTTTTATAGTCCAGTAGCATTCTGGGCTTGATTGCAGACTTCCTGCAATTATGCGCGCACTGGCCCTTTAAGACCTTGCACGCGCGTCCGCGCGCGCTCTCCGGGAGACAGCCTCGATACCAGGTAGTGAGTGACGGCGCCTCACAGGGGGACAACGCTGCAGGGAACTCACATGTCCATGGCCGCGGCCGTTGAGGGGTAAGTCAGAACGACGGGCCGTGGCCATACACGTTACAGCTATACAGTTGTAATACGAGGGTTAATCTAAATCTGATTATATATAGCTAGTGGGTCATGTCGTTAAATCAAACTCTCTTTTTAGTCCCTTTGGAGCCAGGGTTTGTAGTGTATGAATCCAATAGGATTCTCGTTCTTTTACTCGACGAATATGTTTGCAGCCTCTACCTGGTCTCGGAATTTGTTCAATAATTTGGAATTTAAACTGGGATAGGTTATGGTTTGCCATGTGGTAGTGTTCTGGTATGGGTAACCAAGTCTAGTATCGGTTGCGTAGTTTCTCCAATGTACACCAAGCCACATGGACATTTGATTAGATATATTACAAAGTTTGTTTCGCAAGTATAGAAGCCCTTAATTGGAAAAGTTTTGTTGGTATGCGGGTGTTGAAATCTGTCTCCCTTGATGGCATGCGAAAGTACCGTTGCGTCTAGATTTTAAAAAGGTCTGTGTTGGTAATTTGTTGCTACTGCCTATATCTGCTCTGATTAATCTATCCCTAAAATTGGGGGACTTTTCAAACACAGCATTGCAGGAAGAGCAAATTCATCTATCATTGGATAGACTGTGTGAAGAGTGTGCCAATGTTTCTAAATTACTTGTTAAAGTTTGAGTGCAATTTGGTGATATGTATCAATGAACGGAATCCTAACTGGATTTTTATTTACAGAGGTAGTATGTGGCGTAGAATCCTCCTGTATCGTTTTGGTAAGTTCCTGTTTAAGTGCTCATGTTGGGTAACCTATTTGTTGGAATTTAACTGTCATCTCCTTAAGTCTAATGTCTCGTATAGTACCGTCTGTAACTATTTTCGAAATCCGTTTGAATCGTGATTTGGATAAAGACGTTTTTGTTTTTATGGGATGATTGCTGTGGAAATGTAATCGGTTGGTTTAGTATATAAGTCAATGCATAAATGACCCATGTCGTTCTATTTGATTAAAGTGTCCAGAAAGAAGATTTCGTGAAAGTCTGTATTAAGTATGTGAATTGGGGTCCCTCTCGTATACTGTCGACTTGTGTGAAGAATTCATCCATAGAATTTTCTGTTCCTTTCCATATACAGAAGATGTCGTCTATATAACAGAACCAACATACTGCATGTTCCCTAAATTTAGGGTTGGGATATACATGAGCGTCTTCGAATGCTGTCATGTAGGCATTGGCGTAAGGCGAGGCTACGTTAGAGCCCATCGCTGTACCACATATTTGTTTGTAATAATCGTCTCCAAAGAGAAAAACGTTCTCGTTAAGTATCAGTTCCAAATATTCTAATCAAAGAATCTTGGAATTGGTGGTCATGTCTGTGGAGTCGAGTAGTCTTTTGGTTGCTGCTATGCCATCCTGGTGTTGAATAAATGTGGTAAGAATACATTGTGGTTCAATGTTGGCTAGGTTTCGTATATCATGGAGGAAATGACTGGAATCCAAGAGAAACTAAGATGTTTCTTTTATGAGGGGTGTCCAATTTTTTTCCAGAAAGATTAAAAGTGGGGCTAGAATGGAGTTGGTAAAAACCACTCTGGGCCGACGTGGTGGATTGCTAAGGATTGTGGATTTTGGGTAGAACATAAAAAACTGGAGTAATTGGGAAGGGGTTGTGTAGAAATATGTACGTTTTCTGGTCTATGTTATGGTTTTCATGGTGATGGTCTAATATGGCTGTGATTTTTCTTCGTATGTTTGTGGTCGGATCATGTGAAATCTTTTTATAGGTATTAGTGTCTGCTAGTTGGCGTTCTATTTCTATCACATAAGTTCTGCTGTCAAGGACAACGATGGCACCACCCTTGTCAGCTGGTTTTATTATGATCTCTTTGTTATGGTCTAAAGTAGATAACGTTTTAGTTTCTTTAATGGATAGATTTTATTGATGGGGTGTAACGTCTGTGGCCGGGGGTCGTCGTTCAGACTTACCTCTTGACGGCCCCGGCCATGGACATCACTCTTCACAGCACGGTGTTGATGTCTCTTTGAATGAGCTCTTTAACCCCTTAATGACCGGGCCATTTTGCACGTTAATGACCAAGGATTATTTTTTGTTTTTTCACGGTCACATTCCAAGAGTCGTAACTTTTTTTTAATTCCGTCGACATAGCCGTATAAGGGCTTGTTTTTTGCGGGACGAGTTGTATTTTGTAATTGTACCATTTTTAGATGCTTATAACATATTGATTAACTTTTATTAACTTTATTTTAGGAGAGAATTGAAAATAAGCATCTATTCCAGCATTGATTTTCACGTTATAAATTTACGCCGTTTACTATGCAGCGTAAATAACATGTTAACTTTATTCTATGGGTCGGCACGATTACGGGGATACCAAATATGTAAAGGTTTTATATGTTTTTCCTACGTTTTCACAATAAAAACCCTTTTAGAAAAAAATTACTTGTTTTTGCATCGCCGCGTTCCAAGAGCCGTAACGTTTTTATTTTTCCGTCGATGTGGTCGTATGTGGGCTTGATTTTTGCGGGACAATGTGTAGTTTTCATTAGTACAATTTTGGGGTACATAGGACTTATAGATTAACTTTTATTTTATTTTTTATGGGGGGAATGGCAGAAAAGAGAGAATTTTGCCGTTGTTTTTTGCATTTTCTTTGGACGCCGTTCATCCGGCGGTTTAATTAATGTGTTCATTTTATTGGTAAAGTTGTTACGATCGTGGGGATACCATATATGTGTATGTGTGATTTGTTTAGACCGTTTTACTAAATAAAACCACTTTTTGGGCCAAAAAAGTAGTTTTATTTGACTGTGACTGTAATTATTATTATTTTTTTTTTCACAAACTTTATTTAACTGATTGTAATTTTTTTTTTAAGTCCCATCAGGACACTTCACTATGCGATCTGTTGATCGCATATATAATGCTTTGGTATATTTGCCTGTCAGTGTAAAACTGACAGGCAATCTGTTAGGTCATGCCTCCGGCATCGCCTAACAGGCAGATGCTGAAGACAGACCTGGGGGTCTTTGTTAGACCCCCGGCTGTCATGGAAACCCGACGGCGACCCGCGATTTGTTTGCGGGGGCGCCGATCGGGTGACAGAGGGAGCTCCCTCCCTCTGTCAAACACATTAGATGCCGCTGTCACTATTGACAGCGGCATTTAATGGGTTAAACTGCCGGAATCGGCGCGCGCTTCGATTCCGGCAGTTGCAGCAGGAGCCAGGCTGTGTATAACAGCCGTGCTCCTGCCGCTGATCGTGTGGGTACAGTGACAGTACCCACGCGATCACAGGACGGATATATCCGTCCTCCTGCGCGAACTGGCAGCTGCTGAGGACGGATATATCCGTCCTTCGGCGTTAAGGAGTTAAGTGTCTCTGTGGCATGATGTTTTTGGGAGGGACAAAATTACTTTTGTTGCGTAAGCCCAAGGTAGAGATGGAGAGGTGAGGAGGGTTATCCTCGAGTTGTTGGGGGGCGGGTGGAGCTAACCCAAATGTGTTTTTAAACATAATGTCCTTTAGAAGCTGTTAAGTTCTTGTTGAAGAATGAAGGTAATCCAGGGGGCAGTGGGATAGAAGGATAATGTAATACGGAATACGGAAAGTTCTGTCGGGGTGAGAGTGTGGGAGGAGAGGTTGATGACCAGGTAGTTGTCCTTACCTGGGATCTTGTTTGCATATTTGTCTCGCATCCCCATCCATCTCCTCCCCGCCCGCCTGTTGGTTAGTTTCTTCCTCTGCGATTGGACAAAAAACGTTGTGGATATCTGCCACTATCACGTTGCGTACGTGGACCCACTGGGCCGTACCGCCTTGACGGTATGGCAGCTGGCCAACAGGACACAGGTCACAGTCTATAGTTCATATAGTGTACGTGTGGTAGCTCAGACAGTAGCAAGGCAGGCTCGGCTGGGACTAGGCAGCAGGCAGGCTACAGGCGTGGAACACAACACAACATGACTTCAGCTCAAAACTGCACTTGACCAGGATAGTGCAGGATACAGGTTACAGGTAGCAGGAATGGGAAATACTGGGAACTGGAAACCACTTAGGAGACCATTTGCATAGACATACTAGGATAACAACAACGCTCAGGCATTGCAGGGAGGGGCACAGCCCTTCTTATAGCCCAGGGTGCTCTGGGAGCAATCAAACTCAATCTCCTACTTGTGTGCACTTTGTCTCCTTAAGTCTGGACTGAGCTCGCGAGCACACCCTGGTGGTCACTGTGCAGCAGGATGGCCACATGTGCAGACATCTCTGGAGAGAAGGGCGTCGACTGGATGGAAGGAGTTCATGGTCAGCTACGACGGACGTTACAGCCAGTAGATGTGTCACTGCCTGAACTGCAAAAGTTTCCACCGGCTTGTTGTCTGTGTTGGCGCCATGCGTTTCCAAAGCTGGAGGAGTCGTTCCATCGATATATATCCGGTTGTTGGCGTAGTCGTTGGCGTCTCTTTGAAATTGATCACGTTTTCTTAGTTCGATAGTTTTGGAAAATTCCTTGATGGAATTGTCTGTACTGCAACTTGAGATTTTCCCAGTCACTAGGTCCGAGGGTGGCAGAAAGTTGTTGTTCAAGTGCCTTAATTTTGGTCTCTGAATCGTGAATTTGTGTTTGAAAATTCTCGATAGTGAGGACAATGAGGTCCAAGGAGCATTTGTTGAGAATTTTCTGAAACTGTTTGCAGTAATTCTCGTCATTCGAAAAAAGAGTAGGTCTTAGGTGGCTGCGAAGGCCACGTGGTATCCTGCTTAGTCTGTGGTATTCTGCCAATATAGTCATTTGAGGTATAAATTCTTTCTCGTAGTCTCTAGTATGGAATTCCTGTGGAGGGATGCGTAGAAAGTCACCCGAGTTGGTGACCTGTGATAATATGGTTGCTGTAGTTGTGGAATCATATGCAAAAGTTTCAGACGTCATCTGGGTAGGGTGCAAAGCGTCCAAGATCAAGTAGTGCTCTAGAAAAAATATTGGGGCGCATCTCAATATTTTTTCTAGACTCCTGGAGTTAACTGCCTTTGTCCGTCATTGGTGGTACAAAGCTGCTTAAAATGATTTGGATGCCGCAGTTACTTTACATCCCCCATAACACTACCATTTGGATACCCAGATTTTTCTTCTAAAAGTTTCATGGAGTATTTGGGGACCTTATCTGGAAAAAAGGTTGGGCTAGAATTAAGTTGGAAGCCCTTCAAAAAGCTAAGGATAAGTTGGTTTGGCAGCCTCCAGCTCTGAGGTATAGTATCTTGCAGCACAGCTGTAACACTTGCGTGGTTGGGAGGAGCAGATTGCATACATCTTAATTGCTTATTGCTGAGAAATTACATGGCCAATAATTATTTGTATAAGTGTTTGGAGGCGCACAAGTTTAAGGCACACACACACAAAACATTTTACTACTCTATATCTTCTCCATAAGCTTTGGTGGAGAGTTAGAACGCTGAAGGGTTTAGATGGTAGCACTCAATACACCTTTATCTTTAACACCCACCCCCTGACTGTGGGAGTTATTTATAATAAGCGGGTTTGAATATTAACAGCTGGCACTATGTTATGTATCTCAACTTATATCTAGAGCCGATATACAGCTGTTTTCCTTATTACAGTAGGAATATGCAATTCTTTTGAATCACTTTTAAAAATACCTACAGGTAAGACACACTTTTAATACTGAAGTCACTTCTAAGCTGGTACAGGTCTCCACTAATTCGGCTGTGGAACTGATCAGTCTCTCTATATGTTATTTAGGGGTAATATCACTTTTATATCACTATGTATTGGATAAGTTTCTGTGCAAGTTCCCCTATAATTTAATGGAAAAATGGTAGGATGACCTGAGACTCATTGAAGAAACACAATGATCCCTTAGCAAAGACCACAGGTTTCCCTTATCTACCTGATTTATATATGATGTCGGACCCCAGAGATTTTGTTTAAAATTCGAGATCGAGAATTACCATTCTGTAACCGCTTCAAACCATTCCTGGACAATTTTTGCATGTGTGGCAGGGCGTTTTATCCTGCTGAAAGAGGCTATTGCCATTAAGGAATATCATTGCAATGAAGGGGTATACTGGGTCTGCAACATTGTTTAAGTAGGAGGTACTTTTTATAGTAACATCCACATGTATGTCAGTACCCATGGTTTATCAGCAGAACACTAGCCAAAGTATTACACTGTCTCTGTAAGCTTGCCTTTTTCCCAGGTAACATCTCTTCCACAGGTAAGTGATGCACATGCAACCGACCCTTCACATGATGTAAAAATAATGCAATTTTTTAGACCAGATTACCTTCTTCCATTGCAGAAGTCCGGTTCTGATGCTCACATGCCATTATAGTCACTTTTGGTGGTGGACAGGGGTCAGCATGGGTACTCTGACCGGTCTAACTATTTTGTTCTTTCTATGATAGCGAGGATTAACTTTCTCAGCAATTTATGCTTAGTTCTTTGCTCCCCATGACCTCAATGAGCCTTGGGCTCCCATGACCATGTCACTGTTTCACCAGCTGTCCTTCATTGGACCACTTTTGTTAGGTAAGATCTGCCATTTTGGAGATGCTCTTACCCAGTTGCTCACTTTTCCAAAGTCGCTCAGATCCTTAGGCTTGCTAATTTTTCCTTCTTCCAATACATCAATTTCAAAAACTGACTGTTCACTTGCTGCCTAATATATCCAAAAACTCGACAGGTGCCATTGTAATGAGTTAATCAATATTATTCACTTCACATGTCAGTCGTTTAGAGGTTATGGCTAAATTGTGTATAGTACTTGCAAAAATGTATAAAAAATCACCCCAAAATTACCCTTTTTATAATCATGCCTCTTTGAAGTTCTCAAAATTGTTAAAATTTACTGTGTATTCATTTTTCATTTATATATTTTATTTTTTAGTTGTTGGTATCACTGAATGACTAAAACATACATAATGTTATAAATTAAATCATTATACATTTATCTAATGGTTTGGTTATTCTCTTTCCTGCTGCTCCATTTATAAAATAGGCAATTTTCTAGGTATTTTTATTGAAGACCAGTAAATTTATTTTATAACCAATATTGTCGGTCAGAGTCCAGAACAGTCGGATAAATGGTATCAGATAACATTACCATGTGATTAGGAATGTATCTTATGAGCGGTCTACAAAGCAATTCAGTGATAACAATATATTTTCAATAAGTCAAGACCAATTAATTAGCCATTTTTTTTTTCAAAGACTTTAGGTACCTAACAATGTTTGTTCCTTTCTGAAACTAGGGGATATTGACTATCAACTTTTACAAACTACAAATCTGCACTTGCTTAAAACTTACCCCGTACCCATTCCAACTTTATGTGGGACTGTAAGCCTTTCTGCAGGAAGCACAGTATAATTTGGCACGTATTACAGTTCCACAGTATTAAGGAAGTATGAACATAACCAACTAAAGGCAACCAGTAGAATATTGAACTTTCAAAATCAGTGGAAAAAAATGAAAGCAAAGTTACTCAACTTTTATCTGGATTTAGAAATATTATAAAAAAATAGATGTATGCTTTTATTGGGACGTATTGTGTAATTATGAGCTTCATAGCAACCTTTACCTGCAAAACGATAAGCATGGTGAAAAATATCAGTCTTAACATGAGCACACATATTGTGATACTTTTGATATTGAGTAGCATGTGTATTTTTCAGACAATAATCTGGTTAAAAGGAATTTCATAATTAATGAACATTGGCTTCATAACGTAGCTACATAATGGCCCACTGACAAAAAAAAATTCACTAAAATTGTCTGAGCTTTGGTAAAGATGACAGTAGTTACTTAATTCATGATAGGGTCCTCCATGGTGATGTAATCTATTCTGTACCAACTTTCAATTTCTCATACTTGACATACATACTGTACGAAAATAACAAACTGATGGAGGTCATCTGTAATTATCTTCAGGAGACATTGATAGCAGATCTATCGCTTACCGTAGCTCTGTCAGCATGAAATGCCAATATGAACTCACACATAACCATCTACACACCTTCGGCACCAATCATAACATAAGGCAAGAGTAGATTTATATGCAACTGCACACATTTTATTATCTTAAGTGGTATGTAAAAGTATGCAGATTGACATTGATTTTTATATTACACATGTACAGTTCCAAGATACAGTTTGACATATTTATTAAATTTACTCAAAGGAGTAAATGTAAATATTTTTGGCACAAGGTTTGAGACCAAACTGAACGAGCATCTGCTATACATTAGCTTCCAGTGGTTTCAACACATGGTTGAGTGTTTCAATTAGCATTTAATCTTGACATAGTCAATAATAGTCAATTGCTTTCATTAAGTAAATAAAGCAATATACTGTAATACTCTAATGTTAGCTACCCAATAAAAGCTGTTAAGATAAGAGGCTGATCAGGTGAGTGCAGGTAATAGGACATTGGCTTAAGTATATAGGCACATTTTTGTACTCTATAGAATATAATGTTTAATGATAGTTTAACAACCATAATACAGAATACAGCTGCTACAATGTTACCTCAGTTTGGTCATTAGTGAGTCACAACACTGAAAAGATTTAAATAGGCTCTGTCACCACATTATACATGGCCTATCTTGTACATGATGTGATCGGCGATGTAATGTAGATTACAGCAGTGTTTTTTATTTAGAAAAACGATCATTTTTGACGGAGTTATGACCTATATTAGCTTTATGCTAATGAGTTTCTTAATGAACAACCTCCAGCCAGGACGTGATGTGTATTCAGACTCCTGTCATGTCTGTAGCGTCTCTGTGATATCTACAGCAAGGCAAGCGTAATCTCGTTTGAAATGACAGGTTACATCGTAATCTCGCGAGATTACGCATGCCTTGCTGTAAATATCACACAGACGCTACAGAAGTGGTCAGGATTCTGAATAGACATCACGTCCTGGCTGGAGGTAATGTATATTCATTGTCCAGACACTGCAGTAACGTTATAGTGTGTTTATGTGGTCGCATATAGCGATATAGCTATATCGCTATGTCTGTATAAATGAATGGAGAGAAGTGTATGATGCCGATTGGTCAGCGTCATACACTTCTCTGTACAACGCCCACTTGGCCATATAGTAAAACACGCCCAGTTGTTCATTAAGAAACTCATTAGCATAAAGCTAATATAGGTCATAACTCCATCAAAAATTATCGTTTTTCTAAATAAAAAACACTGCTGTAATCTACATTACAGCGACGATCACATCATGTACAAGATAGGCCACTTATAATGTGGTGACAGAGCCTCTTTAAGCTCAAATCAAGGACACTAAATTTAACAAATATGAGTGGTATTTTTTATTACATTCATTAATTCAACACTATATTGTAATAAGGTCCTCGTCTCTGTTTCTTACATACATGGATAGTTTTTCTGTAGGTTAAGGATTGTTAAATACATCCATTTCTGTAGTGCAAAGCCTCTCTATTTTAAATCTATACTTAACAAATCTGCGCATACATAGAATTCATGTCTGTAAGGCTCTGTTAGGACTAGCGCCTTGGCTTCCGTTTATAACGGAAGCCATGATGCTTTGGCGGATCAGTTTGTCAATGGTTCCAAATGTACCGCAATGACCGATGGAACCCCCAACAGAGGCTCCTAAAACTATGTGAATTTATTAGAGCCTATTAAAGAAACAGCTTACAAACCTATTACAATATAGTACTAATTAAATTAAATAAGTGCAAATAAGTATAAATGTATGAAATGATGTAATGTAATGATAACACTTCATTTGGACTGAATAATAAACATTAATTCGGAAATGGATGAATGTAAAGGCTAACCGCCCTCTGCCATTAGAATATCACAGACATCTTATACATAGGACTTTTTTTCTGCTTAGCTGCATAAAAGATAACTTCAGCTAAGTCATACGGATATCATTTCAAGCATATCTTTTAAGACACAAAATGCAAAAAAATATAAACTTGTTTTACATTTTAAACCTCTTTGAGATAAAGGGTGAGCATCGCCATTTTCAACGTGTTTGTCTTCTGCATGGCTGTGTCATAATAAAGCATTTAAAAAAGAAAAGATATAGCAGAGAGCGCTACATGGTGCAATAAATATGGTGATGAATAGCAATGAGTGATAAAATCATGCTCGCCAAATTCAGTTGTGCGACAGGCGGAACACTTGGATAAGTTTGTTATAGTGTCATGCAAAGGATTCTGTGACTGCTGCTCCAACCTGCAGGCCTTTGGTAACGCGGGCCTCATGTAAACCATCAAGGTATAGGAAAAAAAGCAGGAATAAGGAAGGGGCTGTCAACGTGATAAGCAAGTATAAAACAATTTCATTTAAACGTACACCGCTTTTTAGGTTGATCTGAATCTCCCTGAGGTACATAGTAAATGTTTCATCAATAGTACAATTTAAAGAAAATATCTAGTTAAAACCGGACATGACATAATCTGGACAAAAAAAACAATCTAATTTTCACAATTGTTACAAACCGATTGACAGGCATTAAGTTGCTCCAATGTGCATACAAGCATAGATACAAAGACGAGTATACCTCAATACCAGAAAAATTCTATACATATATCTATACAATCCATTTAGAATTATTTCATTTGTTTAACCTGGTTCATGCCAATGGTACTATTCCAAATCTAGACATATGGTGTTCTACTTTGTTTCAGAAATGCATATTTGTAAAATATATTTTTTTTATATACATCCGTATCTGAAAATCTGATACAAAATTGAACACCATTGTAATGAAGGGGGTAAGGAAACAGACAAGTGAGCCCTAATCTACCCGCCACTCAGTCCCTGCCTACTTGCAACGACCCGCCCTAGGCGACGGGGTACAACTGGGCGACGGTCCCTACGCTCAATAAGTGCACGACAGACAAACAGACAAGGTTACACAGAAGCAAGGGAAAAGGGGCAGTTGCCCACGGGAACACCGTGAGCAACAAGAGTGGTGAACGAGCCGAGTAAAACCAGGAGTGTACGAGGTACCAAACGCAGAGCAGGAGAGTAGTGAACAAGTCGAGTCAAACCAGGAGTGTACGAGGTACCAAACGCAGAGCAGGAGAGTAGTCAGTAAGCCAGGGTCAATATGAAGCAGGGTCAAATGGTACAAGAAGCTGCAGCAGGGCCAGGAAACAAAACGAGAAGAATCACAAGCAAGGAGGAACAGGAAAGGCAGGTATAAATAGACAGAGGGTGGGAGCTAGCTCCGTCTGGCCAGGCTGTGATAGGTTCTCCCACTCCTAAGCCTGCCATCCTGAGTGGTGGAAGATGGAGTCAGTCTCACAGACATAGAAGCAGGTGCAGACTGATTACCCATGGGCGTGGATACAGAAGCTGTGCCTGGCAGATCCTTAACAACCATATTCTTCATTGTCCAGATTTATAACATTACCATTGACATGAACCTGGTTTAACACATTACATCATTCTCACATATATCCATTAATTCTAAATGAATATATATGTTTTTAATGCATTTTTCAGGTATTGAGGTATATTCGTCTTTGTATCTATGCTTGTATGCACATTGGAGCAACCTAATGTCTGTCAATTGGTTTGTAACCAATTGTGAAATGAGATTGGTGTTTGCAAGATTCTATCATGTCCAGTTTGTAACCAATTCTACTACTGATAAAACATTTGCTATGTACCTGAGATCAGATCGACTATGAAACACAATGTACTCTTACGTTAAATTGTTTTTTATATTGTTATCAAGTTGACAGTGCCCACCTTATTCCTGCTTCTTTCCTATACATTGATGTTTTGTTATTAATACATTTTGCAGGGCTTTTACTGAGCTATTTAAATCAAGTTGTAGTCCTTTGACAAAATGCATACAGTATTTCAGATCCAAATTCAAGTAGAGGTGTACAATATAGAAAACATAGCTTAATTGTTTTATGGGAACCTGTAACTTACAGATGTCCTATAATTAAAAATAGCATGTCACATTTGCCCATCACCTCGGTGAGCCCTTACAGCCATTCAGTAGATCCAAGAGGGGTCACATGACAATTCCCTGCAGCTCTGACACACTAAAAAATACTTTATAGTGTTTTTCAGGGGCTTTTTAGTGGGAGTTGTATGGGGCAATTTCTAGGAAAAAAACACATTATGCCAGATTCACATAGATTCCTTAAAAACATGAGTAAGACAATAAACATTTGTACTCTTTTCAGTGTTGGACTTTAAGTGCTGAATTATTTTCATTCAAGGCCTAAATCCTCTTTCCCGACATCACAGTGATGTTTACTAGAACCCAACAAAACTGAATCATGATAAATATTTTTTTAAGGGTGTAAAATACAAATTTTTGTTACCCTTAACAAAACCCTTTGTTACCCTCTCTTAACATTAAAAACATAATATCAAACCTTTGCCAACATATCTAGAATGTAAATAAATGGAATTTCTAATAGAGTGTCCTATAGTTGTACAGATTGGTGTTTACATAAGACTACGACCAAGACAGTAAGGAATCTTACAAAGCTGTTTTATTATAAATGATTCTACTTTTATTTGGCAATATGATTGAATGGCATGTCTACCATGCTAAGGCAAAATACAATACAATCCACTAATACTGAATTATTCCGCCCCCTCTAACAAACGTTCAAGACTTCTCAGCTCCGTTGTGTAAAATACACAAGACTTCTCTTATTAAAACACTCAAAGAAAGAAGTATAGACCAGCTATATAATTATATTAATTTAAGATTTTCTATAGAAATCATTATAATTGATACAAATGAAACCAAGTCAAGGGGAACAATCCTTTAGATACAGTTGGCCTTGATCCTTTGAGGTGCTAAAGTGAACACATACAGATTAATATTTATCTCAATAGACATATACTGAAGTAAATAGTTATATATTGTTTTATAGTTTCACATGCGTGTTTCGTTGTAGGTCTACTGGCTATAATCAGCAAACATGTGATGGGTCATTTATTATACCAATGTATTTTACATTATGTCGAATTAACTTGTACAATAGATATCAGTGGTGGTGACTTTCTATGTAGACATACAACTATATGGCACACTGAACTGTAATGATAACCACAAACAGTATGGGTAGAGTAAGTTTCCAAGCCCCTTCGCTACCAAGATGGCATGCTCTACGGTGGGTTTCCTTAATACTTACATGCTTCCTAAATAAAGGTGAATGATAAATACCCTTTTACTGCATGATCTCTGCACCTTGACAAGCAAAAATTCATTCTATCTGTACAAATAGCAGCTTGAAGATACGAAGACAAGTAAAATATGGGCACTATACACAGAAAATGCTGCTGTGTGTGACACTTTCCAAGGCAAATTTGTATAAAGGACCTCAAAGTATAAAATATAAGACATGGTATGAAAAGGCATAATGTAAAAATGTCACTGTCCCTTTATAGGCATTATTAACTGATTGGCACAAAATCCTGTGTCTTTAATGATGTTCACAGTTAGTGGGGGGCCCTGTGAATATTGCAAATAAGCAACCATGTGGTCTATGAATAATTATTGGCATGATACAGACACATACAAACACAAACTATTCTTCATATATGGCCTCTGGATTATTTCCCACATGTTTACAGAATAGGTTATATCTAAGGCAACTTGCATTTTACCTTGGTGGTCAGTTACTCCAAATGAAGAGAACACAAGACATTGTAAAAACACGAGAGACTGTGCTTCAATAGTGCTAATGCAAAAGATTCACATTACTGACCCAGATTTCAGAATCCAGGTAAAGAGCATGCTAACTGGTAATACATTCCAAATATGTTGGAAACTTCATGTCTCCATATAAAAAATGTGAAGTATTTTACAACTGTTCTTTCTTTTTAACCTGTTGGCAAGAGGCAAAAAAAAAAAAAAAAAGTCCAAATATTAAAAAAAATATTTCAATTTATTGTCTCTGTATTACTCGACATTCCATAAAGTCCATGTGCTCTCAGCTCCTCTTGCTTAAAACTGTGATGTCTGAGTAAAAGATATGTTATCTGATTTATCGACAGCAAATCCTCCGTTCACATAAGACTTTTTCACCTCACTGTCCTCCTCGTTTTTCAGTACACTTGGCTCAATGGCAAAAGGGTTAGCAATGTTAACTTCTGATGTTATATCCATTTGCTCCAGTTCTTTCTTGGAAAGCTTCTCTACTATACCAGTTCCATAGGCATCACCAAGAACATTTACCATGGTCCTAAATCGATCCCTACAGAAAATAAATATTTTGTTAAATATGTATGTTGTGTCACATAGTTTGCTAATGGCTAACAACCTGAAAGAGGACTGTCATAAGAAAGCACCATGCCAATTTAACATGGCAAGTAAAAAAACAATATTGACTAAAGGACAATGTTGTCCTCTAATAAAGAGCGTAGAAAACATTGCATTATTCATCTATGCAGCTACATGACAAGACTGCATTCAAAGAGTTAATGCACGCAAATCACTAAAGTGAAGTTCTACTGTTCATTAATATTGGCATCTTTTTTATATATACTGCATATATCTTCACAAACTTTCTTGCCTTTTTCACTTATCACTTTTTTTTTCTATTAATTATTGTGTGTGGCTCCTTGAGGCCCAGTTCACACAGTTTTTTTATGTTGACGCGGAAATTGCGTCGGAATCGGCGACAGAAAACAACCTCATATTGATTTCAATGGGAAGCGGAGGTGGGCTTTTTTCCACGGTGTTTTTTAGCCGCTCGTGGTAAAAAAAGGCGGCATGCTCTTTCTTGCCGCGGTTCCGCCTCTGACCTCCCATTGAAATCAATGAGAGGCAGAGAAAGTGTTTTTCGCTGCATTTTTTGCCCGCGGCGCTCAATGGCCACAGGCCAAAAATGCTGTTAAAACCGCGGCAAGAGTTTGCAGACAGTTCAAAATCTGCCTCAAAATTCCTGTAGGAAACTGTGTGTGAATAGGGCCTAATTCTGTTGACTTTTCGCATGGGTTAACATACAATCCTTTATTATTCATGTTGCCTCTGCTGCTCTGAATCATAAATATAAATATTTGAAGCCATGAGGAAATGTTATGAGGAGTTATAATGATGCTTCTATGACCTTTTTTTAAAATCTCCTGTAATTGTATTGTGTGCAATTCACAGTCTCTGTAATCAGCAGGGCTATAAACTGTGGGATAATACGCCATCTGCAAGCTACAGGTCAAGGCTGAACATGTAACAATTAACTCAAGAAATGTCTTTCTTATATATCAACTTCCGCAATAAGTATATATTTTTTTTCTTTCGTAAACTAGAAAATGATATCTGACTAGTTGCCAAGGGAACACAACTGTTTTCCTTCTGTTTTTAGAAATTAGTTTTCATATAATTTTTCTGCAAGTTCTGTGTGCATCTACTGTCACAATCTTTGATTGATAGTTAAGCTTTAAAAATGTAGAAATACAGATGCAGCCTGTCATCAGTGCACAACATATAGGAATCTCCCCCACATATAATACTTCCCCATGTTTGGCTATGCACTTACAGAAGCCAGTCAACAGCGATGATAAGAGTGACATCGTCTGCTGGAAGCCCGACAGCGCTCAGAACTATCACCATGGTAACCAGGCCAGCTTGAGGTACCCCGGCAGCTCCTATGCTGGCTGCGGTAGCTGTCACACTGTAAAAAGTGTAACATGTTAAATAGTGACAGAAATTCGCTGAAATGGTGGGCATCCTGTTTTACAATATAATATATAACAAGAAAGTCTAATTAAAGTATTTGCGATAATTTACACCAAATAGAGGGTTTTGTTGCCAAGACTGAATCTACATACCTAATTGTGACAATCTGACCAACATCCAGGTCCATGTCATTGAGCTGCGCAATGAATACTGCGGCCACTGCCTCATAAAGAGCTGTGCCATCCATATTGATAGTGGCTCCCACTGGTAGAACAAATCTTGTTATTCGTTTGTCCACCCTGTTCTTCTCTTCAGCACAACGAAAAGTCACTGGTAAAGTCGCTGAGCTAAAAATTTTATTAAAGAAAATGTGTCATATTATTCCACATACATCAAGGTTGAAAACTTACTAAAATCTAACATTAAGTTAACATCATAGGTCTTTGCTACATGGTTGACTGCATGATAGGCTGAAAGTGTATAAATCTGTAAGTATCTCTCTCAGTGACAGTTCTAGTGGGCAATCAGGGGACCGCTAGAGCCATCTTCGAGAGCAGAGGGGCGAGCTGGCAGCGTGCAGTGCATAAGTACTTGCACATCAAGTACCTGTCTTAGTGGCACTTGCGATTGCGGCGCAGGGGGGAAATAAACATTGCTTTCCCTGTCATGGAACTTTCATAACTGAGTCCAAAGGTATTTTTACAATCCCTCCCCTTCCCCTAGATCGCTCTGTCAGCAGTTTTGAGGCCTCTGTGCTGCTGACAGATTCAATTTAAAGTAAAATACTTCTGAGCCATAATTTACAACATTTCACACAAATTTTTTGTGCAAAATATAAAAAAAAAACACTAAAATCTTTTTTATATAGATTTAAACTGTTAAATATTGTGGAAATGTAATTTAACTTTAACTGTGGTTTTCTAAAACTTTTAGGCCTCTCAGGTCACTTATAGTGCTTTTTTTGTTCTAATGTATGCTTGCTTTAATGTATACATAATTTGTTTGTTGCTGTATGTGTATTGCTCAATATGCGCTCTACCTAGGTGTTTTTGTTATTTTGCAACCCAAAGCCTGTTCAATTATTATGTTGTTGTATTACATTGTTAACAACTAAGATTTCTAAAATCAACATGTGGTAAAGTGAAAAACTTACCTTGATGATATCATAAGTGCTGTAAGAAGAGCTTGTGCCATGCCCATTGCAAAACGGAAAGGATTCTTCCGTACTATTATTAGATAAATAAGTGGCAGCACTATAATGGAATGGATGGCAAGTCTGTAAGTAAAATTACATAATGAAATGTGTCAACTTGATACTGACTAGTCATTCTTACCATCATTAAAACTTAGAGCAAGTTAGGTGTCCATCAAAATATTATGTTTTATTGTATTTTAAGTTTATACCATTATTTTCTTTCCCCATTAAAGGGAACCTGTCAGCGTTATATACATGTAACGGAGTGATGTAAAGATAACAGTGTTTTTGGTCATGCAAGTTGCATGACCGAGATATCTCTGTTTTGATGCCCCCGACGCCATGATCACAAGTGCCACGGAGGCGGCCTCTTCATGTTCAGTGCTCCATGACTCTGCACTGAATGCTGCCAGCCCCTCACCTCTGCTATGAGTGATGGCTCTGGAGTCCAACCAGGGGACCACTTTAGCCATCGCTCAAAGCAGAGAAAGGCACTTGCGACTGCAGTGGCATCAAAACGGAATTTCTTCAAACTTGCTACACTCCATAACTCAAAACTGCTGACAGGTTTCTTTTAACAGAACGATTGAAATATTAGTTATACTGTATATATATTACATAAATAACAAAAAAACATACCCACTGAGCACTGTTGCCATATAAAGACCAAGTTTACGGAAAATCTCCCAGTCATTAACTTCAATTATCTTCCCTGCAATCAAAAACAAGATGCCAAGAGGCATGTACCTAAAATGCATCAAAAAATGAAATGTGTTACTTGAACGAAAAGTTATACTTCTTGTTGAAAACAATGACAGTCTGATTAAAACAAGTGCACTCAGGAAGAGACAAGGATTTGAAAATACAAGACCAACTTATGAACCGTCTTCTTCTACAAGCTCGCTGCCTGTCTACCTTTTTTAACCCCTTCACGCAAAATCACGTAACTGTACGTGATGAGGGTTAAGGGGAAGTATGGAGCGAGCTCACGGGCTGAGCTCGCTCCATACACAGCGGGTGACGGCTGTTACACGCAGCCGACACCTCCCTGCAATGAGCGGAATCAAAGTTCACTTTGATTACGCCAGTTTAACACCTTAAATGCCGCAATCAATCGCGACCACAGCATTTAAAGTGTTAGAATCAGGGGGACGCCCCCTCAAACAGGTTACAACGGTTGCTATGGCAGCCTGGGGGCTGAACAAAAGCCACCAGGTCCGCCATTTTGAACTCCGGCAGGGCTTCAAAGGAGACTGTCAGAATCACGATATACTGCAATACATTAGTATTGCAGTATATCATGCAAGCGATCCAACGATCGCTGCTTCAGGTCTCCTAGGGGGACTAATAAAAAAATGTTCAATTAAGGTCTCATCTACACGAGCGTGTGCGTTTTGCGCACGCAAAAAAACGCAGCATTTTGCGTGCGCAAAAGGCACTTGACAGCTCCGTGTGTCATCAGTGTATGATGCGCGGCTGCGTGATTTTCGCGCTGCCGCCATCATAGAGATGAGGCTAGTCGACGTCAGTCACTGTCCAGGGTGCTGAAAGAGTTAACTGATCGGCAGTAACTCTTTCAGCACCCTCGACAGTGAATTCCGATCACAATATACAGCAACCTGTGAATAAAAAAAAGACGTTCATACTTACCAAGAACTTCCTGCTTCCTCCAGTCCGGTCTCCCGGCCGTTGCATTGGTGACGCGTCCCTCTCTTGTCATCCGGCCCCACCTCCCTGGATGACGCCGCAGTCCATGTGACCGCTGCAGCCTTTGATTGGCTGCAGCCTGTGCTTGGCCTGTGATTGGCTGCAGCTGTCACTTGGACTGAATTGTCATCCCGGGAGGTCAGACTGGAGGAAGAAGCCGGGAGTTATCGGTAAGTCAGAACTTCTTTTTTTTTTTACACGTTCATGTATATTGTGATCGGAAGTCACTGTCCAGGGTGCTGAACCAGTTTAACTCTTTCAGCACCGTGGACAGTGACTGTCTCCTGACGTCGCGTACCAGAAAATTTATTGCCGGGTTCGGTCAAAACGAGTTCGGCCGAACCCGGTGAAGTTCGGTGCGCTCATCTCTAATTTGACACTCCGTTTGGATGTTTGTAAACAGAAAAGCCCGTGGTGCTTTTCTGTTTACATTCAGTTTGACAGCTCTTGCGCGAATCACGCAGTTCGCACGGAAGTGCTTCCGTGCGGCATGCGTGGTTTTCACGCACCCATTGACTTCAATGGGTGCGTGATGCGCGAAAAACGCACGATTATAGAACATGTCGTGAGTTTTACGCAACGCACTCGCGCTGCGCAAAATTCACGCATTGTCTGCACTGCCCCATAGAGTAATATAGGTGCGTACGACACGCGTGAAAAGCACGCGCGTCGCACGCGCGTATATTACGCTCGTGTAAATGAGGCCTAAATGTTCAAAAAACCCCCCCTTTTCACATTTTTTCCCTAAATCAATGTAAAAAAAAAAAGTTAAACCAACTGGTATCGACGCGTCCGTAAAAGTCTGAACTATCACAATATAGCGTTGTTTAACACGCTCAGTAACTACTGTATATAAAAAACGCAATTGTTTTTTTTTGGTCACCTTAGCGCTCCAAAAAAATGAAATAGAAAATGATCAAAAAGTCGCATATACCCCAGAAAGGTATCGGTGAAAACTACAGCTCGCCCCGCAAAACTTAAGCCCTCACATCGCTAAATTGATGGAAAAATAAAAAAGTTATGGCTCTCAGAATACGGCGACACAAACGTTTTTTTTAATTTAGCAAATGGTTTTATTTTTTTAAAAGTGGTAAAACATAAAACAAACCATATAAATTTGGTATCGACGTAATCGTATCAACCTGTAGAATAAGGTGAATACGTAGTTTTTACCGCCTGATGGACGCCATAAAAACAAAACCCCCCAAAATATGACGTAATCGCTGTTTTTTGCCCATTTCAACCCACAAATAATTTTTACAACTGGTCCCGCGAAAAACAAGCCCTCATATGGCTATATAGACGGAAAAATAGAAAAGAATTATAGCTTTTGAAAGGTGGGGAGAAAGAAACAAAAGTGAAAATTTAAAAAAGGCTGCGTCCTGAAGGGGTTAAACCAAACATGGACTTAGGTTCTCAATTTCTACAGTCACCATAACTTCCCTGTTCATTAAAGAGAAGATCAGCTAAAAAGTGTATAGATTTTTTTTGGGCAGCGGAATAAGTATTCATTTCCAAACTGCTTTTTTAAATATTCATACACATTCTTTTTAAACAATATTTAGTGCTCTTTATAGTATATTACCTTTGCATATTAAATAATTGTGACATTTTTGACAAGTTGACATCATATATGTTATAGGTAACATTTTTGTAAATGACTGTTGTGTTGAATATGTCAGGAGCTACACTTTGCTGTTTATTGGTGCTTATAAATTGAGTTTTAATTCACCTTCTTTCATTGTTCTTGGCAGAGAAATGTAGATTTGGGTTATTTTTGTGATTACTCCAACAAGTGAATAGTAGGTAGACAAAAATTCAAATATTCCAATGTTTCTATTTTTTCCGTAAGGTGCATGTGTTGCTTGTTAGGTAAGAAAAATGTTCATCACTTACCACATGATGATCTGGACTATTTGCATTGTTGCATCATTTAGCGCATTGAAAAAATCCACCAAAACTTGTCCCTTTTCTCCCATTTTTCCAATGACAATTCCAAACACGAGACAAAATACAATGAGGCCTAAGACATTGACTCCATCAGTGTAGAGGCCAACAATTTTGTATTCCTTTGTTTTGTTCTGTAAGGGCAAATACAATCCTAACTTAAAAGAATATATATGAGTTTCAGATTTATCACCACATATTCAATAGGAGTTTTAACCTATGTTTCTGCATTTCACAGCCCTATTTACACTATGCTGCTTTCTTCTACACTTCTCTCCTGCCTGTGTTTAATTATCTCTACTACCTACATGGCTTTTGAGCCAACTCTCAATCTATGCCTATAGACTGGAAATTAGGCCATATCATCTTTTGAAAAAACTGTGCACTTATATTTCAAACACATAAGATTATATACAATTTACACATCCTAGAGCTAACTGGGTACACACAGCAAAGGCGCTCACCACAGCTGCTCCATTTGCAATGACACTAGATTTGTCCCTTAAACTGACATGTACCACTTGAGCAATTTGCTCTCTACATATTATTTAAAGGAACAGTGTCACCACAAATTTTTTTTCATGTCAGTTTAATGTTAGTGTTTTATTAAAAACGTTTTTATTTATTTGTGTGTTTGTGTGTTACTTTTTTCTATTTTTTCACTTTTTCTTCCCTATGGGGGCTGCCATTTTTTTTTCCATTTCTGTATGTGTCGATTAACGACACATACAGACATGGAATACGGCAGCCACAGTCCCATAGGGACTGCGAACGGGTCCCGTCCCATCCACTTCTGTGTACGCCGTCTGTGTGGGAACTGCGCATGCGCCGCTCCTACACAGTCCAATTTGAAATGCGCGCCGTCCGGCGCCATTTTCCTGTGGACCGGAAGTCGCGGCCGGACAGTAAGATTACTACTTCCGGTCGCGGCTTCCGGACTTGTGCACTTGGACCAGCGGCAGCAGACGGAGTGGACGGGCCGGAGGGAGCCGCGGCGGCAGGAGCAGGTAAGAGATTTCTATGTATGTTCGTGTTTGTGTGTGTTTTACTACTGTATGTAAACCTACTACACTGTGTGTTAGCTCAAAAAATGGCGACACACAGTGTAGGAGATTAGACCGTTCAATCCCCTCGTTTATCCCGGCCCTAGCCAGGATAAAGGAGGGGGGGATTCTCAGAGCTCACTAGAGCGAGTGCTTTTTTCCCAATTTTGCAGCAAAAAGCAATGTGGTTGCTTTACCACATGCAATGCTGCAATTTTGGGAATAGCTCCATCTAGTGACCAGCAATGGGAAATATTATAAATTAGAATCTAATTTATAATATTTCCTGACTCGTGAAAAAAATAAAAAAAATTTGAACAATGTTTAATCACCTACACACTAAATGTTTAATTAAAAAAAAAAAAAACATGTTTTGCTGGCAACACATTCCCTTTAAGAGGTATATGGAAAAACAACATTATACCATGCATACAAGACAAATTGGTTGAGAATCGTACCTGTTTTAACATTAATAAACTAAGTTGGATATCCATGGCATCAACATATAACATTTTAAAATAAATTGTATAATACCTCCTGAACTGTCAAAAACAGATCGATAGTATCATTCTTCTCAATGGTGCTGTTCTTGTCAGGTTCCTTTGATGGTTTCAGCTCTTCGCGCTTGGTCTTGTACTGTAATAGAAAATGTTCTTTGTCTTATTGTCTTTGTCTCTCCATACGTATATTAACCACTTCCCTCCGCAGCCATTTTTCAGATTTTCATTTTCGCTTTTTCCTCCCCACAATCCAAAGGCCACAAGTTTAGAATTTTTCTGTCGATATAGCCATATGAGGGCTTGTTATTTTGCGGGACGTGTTGTAGTTTTTCACAGTACCACTTATTGTACCATATAATGTACTGGGAAACTGGAAAGAATTTCTTTGTGGGGTATAATGGGAAAAAAACTGTAATTCTTCCATTGTTTGTTGGGGTTTCATTTTTACGGTGTTCACCGTGCGGTAAAAACAATATGTTAACTTTATTCTGCGGGTCAGAACGATTACGGCGATACCAAATAGAAATAATTTTTTTTATGTTTTACTACTTTTACGAAAACACTCGCCATATTCTGAGAGCCGTAACTTTTTTGTTTTTCTGTTGATGGAGTGATGTGAGGGGTAATTTTTGCATAACGAACTGTAGCTTCTATTTCTACTATTTTGATGTACATATGACTTTTGGCCAAAACCTTTTTTTATTAGTCCCCCTAGAGGACATGAACCGGCGATCGTTGGATCGCTTGCACGATTTACTGCAATACTAATGTATTGCAGTATATTGTGATTCTAACAGGTTCCTTTTTAAGCCTTGCCTCCGGCAGTGCTTAATAGGAGTACAAAGATGGGAGACCTGGAGGCCTTCATTAGCCCCGTAGGCAGCCATGACAACAATCAGCACCCTGGGATTGCGTCGCATGAGGGGGAGATGGAACGTCAGAGGGTGCCACTCCCCTGTTTGTAATGGCTTAGATGCCGCGGTCTCTATTGACCACAACATCTAAGTGGCTAAATGAGCGGGATCCCGCCCATTACACTGAAGTGTCGGCTGTAACATACAGCTGACACAGTCATGTTATGTAGCAGACTCAGCCCGTGATTTTGCTATATACTCCCCCACCTGACCTCTGCCAGATATATATGATGTCAGGAAGGGCTTAAAGAACAACTAAAGCTTATATGTTAGCATTTCAACTACAACATTTCTATGCTAGCCTCTCCTAGACATTTTGTTTAACCCGTTAGGGACCGCCCCATAGTGTTTTTATGGCGGCCACTAATGGGCTTTATTCCGATGCAATAGACTTTTTACGGCGCTGCATCGGAATAAAAAAACAGAGCAGGGAGCTGTTAAATCTCCCTGCTCTCAGCTGCCAGAGGTAGCTGAGGGCTGGCGGCATCCCTGCTCGAACGTGTGAGATCGATATTAATATCGATCTCACCCGTTTTAACCCCTCAGATGCGGCACTCAATAGCGAGCGCCGCATCTGAGTTGTTTTGGAGAGAGGGAGGGAGCTCCCTCTCTCTCCCGCCGACACACGGCGATAAGATCGCCGAGTGTCTGTCTTCTATGGCAGCCGGGGGGGCCTAATAAAGGCCCACAGGTCTGCCTGTAGTGAATGCCTGCTAGGTCATGCCTGTGGCATGACCTAGAAGATGCCTGTCTGTTTTACACGGACAGGCATAATACACTGCAATACAGAAGTATTGCAGTGTATTATAAAAGCGATCGGATTATCGCATAGTGAAGTCCCCTAGTGGGACTAGCAAAAGAGTTAAAAAAAAGTTTAATAAAAAGGGAAAAAAAATAAAATAAATAAATACCCACTTTTTCCCCTTACAAACTGCTTTATTATTAAAAAACAAAATAAAGTTAAAAAGTTACACCTTTCTAGTGGGAGCTCATACGTTGTCTATTGTATACATTTTATTTTTTCTTTATGATGACCTGTATACGTTCTTCACAACATTTATTTTATTTACCTTTCTTTTATTATCCATATTATTTTGAATCCCATTTTCTCAAAATGTTAAAACTTATAGGTTAATTATTATTTGAGACTAACTATTTACTTCTACCTGCGAGTAGAACTGTTATACACATATATTTTCTGATGTCTCAACTGTTTAATAAAGACATATTGAAACAGAAAAAAAAAAAAAAAAAAAAGTTACACATATGTGAACAAATATATGATAGAACGGCTAAAGTCTCCCTATCGAACAACATTACAGAAACCTTGTATAAAATGTTAACAAGGTGGTACCTTACTCCGGATAGAATAGACAAGCTGTTGCCAGGTAGTTCTGACACTTGTTTTAGAAACTGTGGAGAGAGGGGCACTATGGCTCATATTTGGTGGTCCTGTCCAATAGTACAGGCTCATTAGAAAAGAATTGAGCGTCTAATTGATTCTAAATTACATTTACAAATCTAGTTATCCCCTTGCTCGGAGTTACTGAACGCAGACATTCCTGATATACCCAAACAAAGTAGAAAATTAATCTCACATATTTTATCGGCAGCCAAATGGACAGTAGCAATTAGCTGGAAATCCCTAACTATTCCATTTTTGAGGACGCTGAACAAAATTAAAGAGATACATCAATTTGAGAAATTAATTAGTATTCTTGAAAACAGACTGCCAAAATGAGAAGCCCAGTCGATCGGTTGGTCCTCGTAGAAATCGCTTAGAGACTTTTGTTAGCTTCTGTGACTCATTTGTCCATGAAAGAACTAGAATCTTTACTATAGATAGCTGCACCAAGTTTTGACTGTTTTAGTTTTATGGTTGGTTCTTCCTTGCTAGCTTCTACAACCTCGGGCATGATATTCCAACTTCACCTAGAGACAAACATTTACTGAGTTTTACGTCATAATAAACTAGGAAGAGGTTATGTGTTTTTCACTAACACCATACTCATGCATATCTTTTAATGTATTGTTATATCAATATCCTCATATGGATAATTTTTTGGTATTCCTGCAACATATGTTTATGTATTAATCTCGATCACAATGTTTCCTACTGAGAATGTTATCATAGCTCTGCTAAGCTATATATGCTCCCGACTTGTGGGAATGTCTACTGATTTATCATGTCTTTTTTTGCCAAAAAAAGTTACACATATTTGATATCGCCGCGTCCGTAACGACCGCACTGTGAACGTTGTAAAAAATAAAATAAAAAACCATGCAAAAATTGCTGTTTTCTTTGAATCTAGCCTAAAAAAAATGTGATAAAAAGTGATCAAAAAGTGGCATCTACTCCAAAATGGTACGGATAAAAACTACAAGTCGTCCTGCAAAAAAAAAGCCCTCATACAACTGCATCGGCTAAAAATTAAAAAAGTTATGGCTCTTCAAATATAGACACAAAAACAAATAATTTTGAAAAAAAGTGTTTTCACTGTGTAAAAGTAGTAAAACATACAAAATCTATATAAATTTGGTATCATTGCAATCGCAACAACCCACTGAATAACGTTGTTGTGTTATTTATACCACACGGTAAACGGCGTAAATTTAGGACGCAAAAAAGTGTGGCAAAATTGCACTTTTATTTCTATTCCCCCCAAAAAAAAGTTTATAAAAGTTAATCAATAAAATCTATGTACCCCAAAATGGTGCTATTAAAAATTACAACTTATCCCGCAAAAAACAAGACCTTATACAGCAATGTCGACGCAAAAATAAAAAAGTTATAGCTCTTTGAATGAGACGATGGAAAAACGTAAAAAATGGCTTGGTCAGTAAGGTCTAAAATAGGGGTTAAATGTTTGTGTTGAAACAAGCTGAGATAAACATCGCTGATTTTGGTAAAACTAAATTGAATTTAAGTCTGTGCCTCTTGTTTGGGAGCTACTTTGAACTATAGATTATTATAAAATCACATTAGCAAAAGTAACAACACACTCATGAAGATAACAACTTTTCTAAACACGGGCACCCTGACGATCAGCTGGGTCTGGTTCCTGGGAGCCCTGAAGATCAGCGGTCGCAGCAGGGGAAATGGCCTTGATGAAACAACCCTTTGAGGACCGCTTGTAACTTATTTACAATTATGTATGCCTGGACACATTACTTATCTGAGCAAATATGAACATATTTTAGGATATTTAAGATCTAGCAACTCCTCCCTCTATTGTGAGCACATTTAAAGTATATTTGAATAGACTAGGGAAAAAACAACAACTATTTCTGGCTTGGTCATAGTGTATATTACATTAAATCTAGGCCACATTCAATTTATCCAGCCTGAGGAAGCAATATATTATGGTTTAGGGCTTGTCCGCGCGTAACGGATTTGCTGCAGAAAACTTCAGAAGCAATTCCGTAGAAACTAGCAGTAATTCCGCTACGGAAAAACACACTATTTTCTGTGTTTTTTACTGCAGCAAATGGTGCGGATTTTGCTGTCTTTCTTTCAATGCTGGGAGATGGTGACATCTCCTCTGAAAAAGGCAGTAATTCTGTTCACTTTCCGCAGCAGGCATTGACATACTGTGGTACGAAAAATACGCAACACAAGTGAATTTCTGCTCTGAAATTTTTACGCAGCGTGTGGATGAGATTTGTTAAATATCACTTTGCTGCTACTGTATTCTGCTGCGTATTTTCCGTCCGCAATTCTGGACGGAAAATAAGCAGCAATTCAGCAACGTGTGGACAAGCCCTTAGACATCATCTTGACAAAGTAATCTTTACATGTACATGCAAAACAGCTTTCCACACTGCTAACATGACGTATTCTCGCATATAAAGTTTTACCAATTTTACATTGTTCACCAATTCCTGTCACAGCACAGCCACTTTTCATTAGGACATGAATTGCTGTCCACCACGGAAGTCGGTTCTGGGGCTCCCTCTCTTTCACCCTGCTCACTGCAAGTTCAGAGTGAGCGGTGTGGGCCTAACCAATTGGCTGGGTTAACCCCCTTAGATGCCACTATGAATAGCTATCGCAGCATCTAAAAAGACAGAGGGAGGGGGCTCCCAATGTCAGTCTATCGGCACCCCACAATGCAATCATGGGGTGCTGATGGCTTTCAATGGCCCCCAGGTCTGCCAGAGGCATATGCCTATTAGGCCCTGCCAGGGGAATACCTTTTTCAGTTTTACACTGACAGGCAATAATGCTTTGAAATGATAAATTCTAAAGCATTATGTAAGCGATCAATGGATCACAACTTTAAGTCCCCTAGTGAGACAAATAAAATAAAAAAGTAAATTAAAGCGACCCTGCGGTCTCAGGACAAAATTATAAATGTGATGGTGTATAGTGAGTAATATTACCTGGTGCCCTCCTGTTGTGTCCCTCTGCCTTGGATCTGCCATTGTAGGGTCCCCTCTGTATTGTCTCAAAATGGCCACAGAGCTTCTCAGACTGAGTTTAAGACACTCCCTCTGTTCACGTATTGGACAAAAATACTCATGTTAGCAGCTCTGGCCAATCCAAGAACACTGGGAGTGTCTCAGACTCAGTCTCAGGGACCCTGCAGCAATTTTGGGACAGCACAGGGCGGACCCCAAAACGGCAGAGGGACACAACTGGCAGGCACCAGGTAATAAACCTCCCTTATATAAAATGTTGTTCCGGAACCAGAGGGTCGCTTTAAGTTCAATAAGATTAGATAAGATAAGATCAAATAAATAAAAACTCTCAAAAAAAATTTAAAATAATGTTTCATTAAAATTATATTTATTTAAAAAAAATAAAAATTAATATATGGTATCGCCACAAACGTAACGACACATAAAAAAAAGCGAACTTATTATTTAAACCGCATTGCGCATGTTAGAAATAAATGCAAAAAATTAAGGCGAAACTGCTGTTCTATTACTGTTCCTCCTGTAATTTTTTTTTTATAAAAATCAAACAATACAGGGCTTGAATGAACTGCATTAGGTCCGAAACGGCCATCTCCTGTGTATTTGGTTTGAGTCTGCCACGCTGATAACTTAAAAGTCTAAGGGCCTGTTCACATCAGTGTTTGACTTCCGTTTGCAGAAAGACAAGTGGAAAGTATCGTTTCCGTTTACAATACCATTGATTTCAATGGTATTTTTTTGGTTTCAGCTTGCATCCGTTCCGATAGGTTTTCGTTTTGTTCAGGCAAACAATAGTGCAGAACACTACGCAATTGTTTCCATCAAACACTGATCTGAACAGGCTCTGAGAATAAAGGACGATTTTAATTGCTGGTGAGCGCCGCAAGTTCCTCTTCCCTTCTACTTTATTTACATTGGCTGTTCTTGTTGTAAACAATAAATTATATGCACCCCAAAGTAGTACATGAAAAAAAAAAAAAGCTGACACATTTCAGTGCAACAAGCGGGATCCCATATAACAACTTAGATGCTGTGATAAATAGCGACTGCAGCATCTAATCCATTATAAAGAGGGGGAAGCCCCCTCTGTCCCTCCACCGCCCCACCCCGTGATGCAACCGCTGGGTACCAAGGGTTGTTATGGTAGCCTAATCAAAGCCCCCAGGTCTGCCATCTTGGTGCTTCTATGAAGCCCTGCCAGAGGTGCCTGTAAAAATCACAATACATTGAAAGACATAAATATTACAGTTTATTGTGCAAGCTATCTAATGATCGCATGTTTAAGCCCCCTGTACAAAAAAAATTAAAAAAATGTAACAAATAACCTTTTTCCCATTTTTGTCCTAAAGTAATGTACAAAAATACACATAATTGGTATCTCCGTGTTCATAAAAGTCCAAACTATTACAATATAACAAAAATATATATATATATATATATATATATATATATATATACATATATATATATATATATATATATTAATACACTACCGTTCAAAAGTTTAGGGTCACTTAAAAATTTCCTTATTTTTGAAAGAAAAGCACAGTTTTTTTCAATGAAGATAACATTAAATTAATCAGAAATACACTCTATACATTGTTAATGTGCTAAATGACTATTCTAGCTGCAAACGTCGGGTTTTTAATGCAATATCTACATAGGTGTATAGAGGCCCATTTCCAGCAACCATCACTCCAGTGTTCTAATGGTACATTGTGTTTGCTAACTGTGTTAGAAGGCTAATGGATGATTAGAAAACATTTGAAAACCCTTGTGCAATTATGTTAGCACCGCTGTAAACAGTTGTTCTGCTTAGAGGAGCTATACAACTGACCTTCCTTTGAGCTAGTTGAGAATCTGGAGCATTACATTTGTGGCTTCGATTAAACTCTCAAAATGGCTAGAAAAAGAGAGCTTTCATGTGAAACTCGACAGTCTATTCTTGTTCTTAGAAATGAAGGCTATTCCATGCGAGAAATTGCCAAGAAACTGAAGATTTCCTACAACGGTGTGTACTACTCCCTTCAGAGGACAGCACAATCAGGCTGTAACCAGAGTAGAAAGAGAAGTGGGAGTCCCCGCTGCACAACTGAGCAACAAGACAAGTACATTAGAGTCTCTAGTTTGAGAAATAGACACCTCACAGGTCCTCAACTGGCAGCTTCATTAAATAGTACCCGCAAAACGCCAGTGTCAACGTCTACAGTGAAGAGGCGACTCCGGGATGCTGGCCTTTAGGGCAGAGTGGCAAAGAAAAAGCCATATCTGAGACTGGCTAATAAAAGAAAAAGATTAATATGGGCAAAAGCACACAGACATTGGACAGAGGAAGATTGGAAAAAAGTGTTATGGACAGACGAATCGAAGTTTGAGGTGTTTGTATCACACAGAAGAACATTTGTGAGACACAGAACAACTGAAAAGATGCTGGAAGAGTGCCTGATGCCATCTGTCAAGCATGGTGGAGGTAATGTGATGGTCTGGGGTTGCTTTGGTGCTGGTAAAGTGGGAGATTTGTACAAGGTAAAAGGGATTTTGAATAAGGAAGGCTATCACTCCATTTTGCAACGCCATGCCATACCCTGTGGACAGCGCTTGATTGGAGCCAATTTCATCCTACAACAGGACAATGACCCAAAGCACACCTCCAAATTATGCAAGAACTATTTAGGGAAGAAGCAGGCAGCTGGTATTTTATCTGTAATGGAGTGGCCAGCGCAGTCACCAGATCTCAACCCCATAGAGCTGTTGTGGGAGCAGCTTGACCGTATGGTACGCAAGAAGTGCCCATCAAGCTAATCCAACTTGTGGGAGGGGCTTCTGGAAGCATGGGGTGAAATTTCTCCCGATTACCTCAGCAAATTAACAGCTAGAATGCCAAAGGCCTGCAATGCTGAAATTGCTGCAAATGGAGCATTCTTTGACGAAAGCAAAGTTTGAAGGAGAAAATTATTATTTCAAATAAAAATCATTATTTCTAACCTTGTCAATGTCTTGACTATATTTTCTAGTAATTTTGCAACTCATTTGATAAATATAAGTGTGAGTTTTCATGGAAAACACAAAATTGTCTGGGTGACCCCAAACTTTTGAACGGTAGTGTATATATATATATATATATATATATATATATATATATATATATATATATATATATATATATATATAACGCCAGAATTGCTGCTTTTTGGCCAAAACTTGTAAGTACATCAAAATAGTACAGAAAAACTACAGCTCGCTGTGCAAAAACAACCCCTCACATCGTTCCATCCACAGAAAAATAAAAAAGTTTTCTCAGAATATGCCGAGTTTCAGTAGTAAATGATAAAAAAAAGTATATGCATTAGGTATCACCGTAATTGTATTGACCCGCAGAATAATATGTCGGTTTACCACACGGAGATTGCTGTAGAAACGAAACCCAAAAAACAATGGACGAAGCGCTGTTTTTTTCTATTCTACCGCACACATTTTTCTGTTTTTCAGTACATTATATGGTACAGTAAATGGTGCCGTTAACAACTACAACTCATCCTGCAAAAAACAAGCTATGTTGGTGAAAAAAATTAAAAGATATGGCTTTAAAAACGGGGAGGAAAACTGAAAAGATTCAAAATGGCTGCTGACGTAGGTGGTTAATTATATTTATTGATTAGAGCTGATCGCCGGGCGGCCCAATAGCAGGACACTATGTGGTTTTCTAGCTTATAGTCCTCCTTCACACAAGCGTATTTGACATCCGTATTACATCTGTTTTTCAAAGTAGCTGTCTTATATCATTCAATTATCTCCCTAGAGGACAGCCCATCAGTAATACAGATCTGCAGGCTCTGTTCACATCTGCTTTGGGGTCCCATTCTGACGTTCCGTCTGAGCTTTCGGTCAGAACGGGACCCTGAACAGACACAAACTGACACGAACGGAAACCAGAGGTTTCCGTTTCCATCACCATTGATTTCAGTGGTGACGGATCTGGTGCCCATGGTTTCCGTTTGTCTCTGTTGTGCACCGGATCCGTCGTTTTGCCGGAAGCAATAGCATAGTCGACTACACTATTGCTTCCGGCAAAACGACGGATCCAGTGCACAACAGAGACAAACGGAAACCATGGGCACCGAATCCGTCACCATTGAAATCAATGGTGATGGAAACGGAAATCTCTGGTTTCCGTTCGTGTCAGTTTGTGTCTGTTCAGGGTCCCGTTCTGACCGAAAGCTCAGATGAAATGTCAGAATGGGACCCCAAAGCAGATGTGAACAGAGCCTAATGCCTCATTTACACGAACGTGATATACGGCCGTGCGACTCGCGTGCTTTTCACGCGGGTCGCATGGCCCTTTACAAGTCTATGGGGGCATGCAGACAGTCCGTGAGTTTTGCTCAGCGTGAGTGCGCTGAAAAAAACTCACGGCATGTTCTAAAATTCTGCGTTTTTCGCGCATCACGCACCCATTGAAGTCAATGGGTGCGTGAAAACCACGCAGGTCGCACGGAAGCACTTCCGTGCGAACTGCGTGATTCGCGCAAGAGCTGTCAAACTCTGAATGTAAACAGAAAAGCACCACGTGCTTTTCTGTTTACTAACATCCAAATGGAGTGTCTCAGAGATGAGCGAACCGTCCGAACCGAACTTCACCGGGTTCGGCCGAACTCGTTTTGACCGAACCCGTCAAAAAATGTTCCGGTACGCGACGTCAGGAGACAGTCACTGTCCAGGGTGCTGAAAGAGTTAAACTGGTTCAGCACCCTGGACAGTGACTTCCAATCCCAATATACGTGAACGTGTAAAAAAAAAAAAAGTTCTGACTTACCGATAACTCCCGGCTTCTTCCTCCAGTCTGACCTCCCGGGATGACAATTCAGTCCAAGTGACAGCTGCAGCCAATCACAAGCCAAGCACAGGCTGCAGTGGTCACATGGACTGCCGCGTCATCTAGGGAGGTGGGGCCAGATGTCAAGAGAGGCGCGTCACCAGGTTACTCGATATGGTGATCGGAATTCACTGTCGAGGGTGCTGAAAGAGTTACTGTCGATCAGTTAACTCTTTCAGCACCCTGGACAGTGACTGACGTCGACTAACCTCATCTCTATGATGGCGGCTGCGCGAAAATCACGCAGCCGCGCATCATACACTGATGACACACGGAGCTGTCAAGTGCCTTTTGCGCACACAAAACGCTGCGTTATTTTGCGTGCGCAAAACGCACACGCTCGTGTAAATGAGGCCTAATACTGATGCAATTCTGATAAAATACTGATGCATCAGTAATACACCTGAAAGAGGCCACAATCAAGAGAAAAATGCAACATGGTGTCTATCACAAAATAATAATTTTACTTATGATGTCACACACAATAACTGGCAAATCAAAAATATGAGAGCAATACATTCTCTTAGGTTGTCATTGGTAAATTATGTTTTCTCATCTACTAGACTAACCATTTATGAAATAACCTACTGACTGAGATATATTAACACATTACCCTGGAGCTCAACATATTCCCCAAGGGTTAATTCTGAAGTTCTTTGGAAACATATTGGCCAACATTTCTTTAGACAACTCTTTGTCTTCTGTAGGGTTGTAACTTTTTAAGTGATATGGTATAAGCAAAACCTTCTAAAATAATAACATTATCTATGGTCAATAACAAACTACTGGATGAAACTAAATTATCTATGAAAGGCAACAAAGGGTGTTGTCTTACCTGCTGGAAGCATGCCTGCACAAGATTTTCCGGAAACATATTTCTAAGAGGTAAGTGTATCTTTAGTTAAAAACGATATTCACAAAAACAATAAAGACTTATTATTAGATATGAAGCATCAATATGCCCACACTTATTTCATTACAGTCACATAGTATGGTTAAAAAATTCTCTCCCCAATCCAAACATTTGGAAATCAGAATACATTTCTGGATCAACGATCTGCCAGCAATCTAGTGCCCATAACTTGTAATATTATTTACTTCTAGAAATGACATCCATGCCCCTTTTAAAATCCTTCAACAACCAACCATCACAACATCCTGTGGCAAAGAGTTCCAAAGTCTCACTGCTCATACAGTTAAGAATCCCTTATTATTATTATCTATTACTATATTAGGACATGCTCTTTAGAAAAGAGAATTCTAACAATACAATTTAGAATAATAATAATAATAATAATAATAATAATAATAATACCGATATAATATGTGTCATTGCCATTGTGCTTCAAAACTATAACATTACATTTGTATGCAAACTCCAATTTATTCATTAAACATTGAACATAAATGAAAACCAAATTATTTTAGGTATAGACTTTTCACAACTCATAAAGGTGGAACTTTGGTAAATTGTGAATAGTAACTTTAAAGTGGTTATATGGGGACCGAAAGGTATTAGCAGTGTACTCACTGCAGTATGTGAATACACTGCTAATATACATTCTGGTCCCCCGTCACGATGAATATAAGATTTTCATAGATTTTTATAGTGCTGGCGGGGGACTAGAAGTCTAGTCGCACAGTCTTCCTTCAAGACGACACAACTCTTCATCATGTGACCGAACCCGCTGTAGTCCATGTACCCGATGTACTACTGCTACTGCTTGTACATAAAGTACAGCGGGGCCGGTCACATGATGAAGAGTCGAATCATCATCAAAGAAGGCTGTGCAACTAGACTTCTGGTCCCCTGCCAGCGCTATAAAAATGTTTGAAAATCTCAGAATCAGCGCGACGGGGGACCGGAATGTATATTAGCCAGTACACTCACATACTGCAGTGAGTACACTGCTAATTTTTGGTCTCCACATAACCCCTTTAAGACATCTCACACTCCATGCATATATTAAAGATTAACTCAGTTTAGTATTAATGACTAATGATGCCCCTTTTATGCAGTGATATAGGCATACTATCATCCTGCAAATAATGAGCAGTTACTTGCATAAAATAACACTCCCTTACAAAATCTAAAAAAAGACTAAAAAGGCCAAAGAACTAAAGATGTTTTGCCATAGGAGACAAGCGCTAACTCCCACTTCTGGTACTTGCGCCAATCCATAGGTTTAATTTTGATATTCTGCCTCCACATATGCTAATGCTAGTTCATTATATCTGTGCAATCAAGGGCATGTTCAGACGTGGTCGGAAATTTTCCTCCTCGTATTTTAATGCAAATTTGTGGTAATTACGCAACGAGTCTGCTGCAGAATCTGCATATGTGAGGGTCCATCCGGATGTGGCAAATTTCGCAGCGGACTTTTGCAAAGGCTGAAATCTGCAGTGAAAATCCGTGGCTTCTCCGCAACAGGCTGCGGAATGGAAAATCCACACCACAAGAAATTTTCCCGTACTTTTGCTCTCTGCAACGTCTGCACTAAGCAAAGTAAGAAGCTAAAGATACCAAGTCTGAACATGCCCTAAATGTTTTACTGCACCACTGATGATAATATAACTTGTGATGAAATTATCATTAATTGAAACACATTGGCGCACATTTACTGTGCATATGCAGTTTACACTAGTTCTTGTCGTAAACGGCACACAAAAAAGTCGCAATTCATAACGTGTGACAATTTTGCTTTGGTCTCAAAAGAGATGTCGTTTTAGACACATTTTTTTCAGTATAAAGCTGGAACATAGTGCAGGTCGGCACCGGCACATATGGTTTTATGACTTTAAGACAGTCTCATATGCAACAAATTTATTAAAAGGCATGTACCTTTTAGTAAATTTTGCACAATTCACTCCAACTCACTCCTTTACTAAGGGCACTTTACACGGGCCAACGATCAGGAAAATGAGCGTTCATATGATGTGTTGCCGATATGATGGAAATGTATGGAGACGAGCGATCGTAGTAACGATCACTTGTCCCCATACATTACTGATTATTGCTCCCTGAGAAAGGAGCAAACGAGCGCCGATCAACGAGCTGCCTTGTTGTTCGGCGCTAGCTTCCACGGCCCATATCAAGCCGTGCAATAGGACCTTTAGACTGAACAAACATACGCCAGTCTTAGTAAATGTGGGCTACTTTGTTTTTGTAGTAGCTACTTAGTCAGCGTTAGATTTCTCTGTTATTCATCAACTGTTATCTCTAAGATTACCTAGTAAGTCATATCTGTTGATGGTACAGATAGGACAAATTGGCAAATTATGGAGCTATCGTAAATGACCGCCGAATTTATGGCACACTGTACCCTTTTTCTAGGTAAAGGTAATTCAAGTGGGACATTGTATTTAACAACAAGAAACAAATACTGTCTTAATTAATGATTATACAGCTTTCAACTCATTTAAATTACTTTACTATTCATATTAATACTAGAAAGAAGCTATTATAAAAAATCTACACTTTGGTAGACATCAAATTCCTCTATCTGTCTGTGTGCCTGCTGACTCTGCAGTATCAGGAACCAAACACATTAATACTGTAAATATTATGCACTGTACTGCCCCTTTATTACCAGGCATGAAAAGGCCTTCATGACCAGCTATTTTTTTTTCTTTTTTGCCTCTCTGCCTTTCACAGTCATTTTTTATTTTGACGTGGCTATATGAGGCCTTGTTTTATGCGGAGGAAATTTATGCCATTTATTTTTAAATATAGAAAAAAAATTCTCTCAATACATCTACTACGACATCTGTTGCAGCTGGGGGGGGGGGGGTAACAAAGACCCCAAGCCTGCCATGACTATATGCGTTGTAGGCCATGTCAGAGGCATGGCTTAATAGACTGCCCGTTAGTCTTACGGTATGTTCACACGATTAACAAAATACATCTGAAAATACGGAGCTGTTTTCAAGGGAAAACATCTCCTGATTTTTTTCGGGCCGTTTTTACGCTAATTTTTGGAGCTGCTTTCAATAGAATCTCTGCGAAAACGGCTCCAAAAACGTCCCAAGAAGTGTCCTGCACTTCTTTTGACGAGCCATCATTTTACGCGCTGTGTTTTGACAGCGACGCGTAAAATGATAGCTCGTCTGCACAGAACATCGTAAGACCCATTGCAAGCAATGGGCAGATATTTGCCGACGTATTAAAGCCGTCTTTTCAGGCATAATTCGAGGCGTAAAACACCTCCATTACGTCTGAAAAGAGGTCGTGTGCACATACCCTTAGGGTATGCTCACACGCAAACGTAAAATACGTCTGAAATTACGGAGCTGTTTTCAAGCGAAAACAGTTCCTGAATTTCAGACGTTTTTGCAAGTGTACGCGTTTTTCGCGCCGTCCATTACGGACGTAATTGGAGCTGTTTTTCAATGGAGTCAATGAAAAACGGCTCCAATTACGTCCCAAGAAGTGACATGCACTTCTTTGAGGCGGCCATCTTTTGACAGCGGCGCATAAAAAAAAGCCTGTCTGCACAGAACACCGTAAGACCCATTGAATTCAATGAGCAGATTTTTTTGTCGACGGTTTGGAGCCGTTTTTTCGGGCGTAATTCCAGGCGTAAAACGCCTGAATTACGTCCGTAAATAGGGCGTGTGAACATACCCTTACACTGACAGATAGTAATGCTTTGGTATACCAAGTAGACCAAAGCATTATATCAGCGATCAGAAGCTCACATTGTGAAGTCCCCTAGTGGGACTAAAAAATAATATTAAAAATACAGTTAAATAAAGTGTATTAAAAAATACAAATAAATATTCACTATAAAAATAAAATAATTTTTTTCAATAAAAAAGTGGTTTTATTTTGTACAAGTGTAAAACAAATAAAAAATACACATATATGGTAATGACCTGAACAATAAGGGGGATTCACACGAACGTGTATTCGGTCCGTGCGGGCCGCGTGGTTTTCACGCGCCACGCACAGACCAATACAAGTCTATGGGGCAGTACAGACAGTCCGTGCTTTTTGCGCAGCGTTTGTCAGCTGCGCAAAAAACGCGACATGTTCAATATCTCCGCGTATTTCGCGCATCACGCACCCATTGAAGTCAATGGGTGCGTGAAAACCACGCAGGTCGCACGGAAGCACTTCCGTGCGAACCAACTGAAACAGCGCACCAGCTGTCAAAAGGATGAATGTAACCAGAAAAGCACCACGTGCTTTTCTGTTTCCAAACATCCAAACGGAGTGTCTTTTTAGATGAGCGAACCCGGACAACCGAACCGAACTTCACCGGGTTCGGCCGAACTCGTTTTGGCCGAACCCGGCAAAAAAAATTCCGGTACGCGACGTCAGGAGATAGTCACTGTCCAGGGTGCTGAAAGAGTTAAACTGTTTCAGCACCATGGACAGTGACTTCCGATCCCAATATACATGAACCTGTAAAAAAAAACTAAGTTCTGACTTACCGATAACTCCCGGCTTCTTCCTCCAGTCTGACCTCCCGGGATGACAATTCAGTCCAAGTGACAGCTCCAGCCAATCACAGGCAAGCACAGGCTGCAGCGGTCACATGGACTGCCGCGTCATCCAGGGAGGTGGGGCCCGATGTCAAGAGAGGCGCGTCACCAAGGACGCGTCACCAAGGCAACGGCCGGGAGGGAAGTTCTCGGTAAGTACGAACTTTTTCTTTTTTTTTAACAGGTTGCTGTATATTGTGTTCGGCATTCACTGTCGAGGGTGCTGAAAGAGTTACTGCCGATCAGTTAGCTCTTTCAGCACCTTGGACAGTGACGGGCGTCGACTAGCCTCATCTCTATGATGGCGGCTGCGCGAAAATCACGCAGCCGCGCATCATACACGGATGACACACGCAGCTGTCAAATGGTTTTTGCGCGTGAAAAAAGCAGCGTAGTTTGCGCGCGCAAAAACGCAACGTTCGTTTGAATCTGCCCTAAAAGTGACATGGTGAACGCCATACAAAAAAATGCAAAACACTATGACGGAAATGCTTTTTTTTCACGTCCTGCCCCCAAAAAAATATAACAAAAGTTAATCAATAAGTCCCATGTACCCCAAAATCATAATAACAAAAAAATTAAACCTCATCCCGCAAAATAAAAAGCCCGCATATAGCTACATCGACAAAAAAAAAAAAAACTCTTGGAAAGCAGCGATGCAAAAACAAATTTATTTGTGTTTAAGATTGTTTTTATTGTGCAAAAGTAGTAAAACCTAAAAAACCTATTCATATTTGGTATCACCGTAATCGTACCCACCCATAACATAAAGATATCATGTTATTTACGCCGCAAGGTGGACGGTTTAAATTAAAACACAAAAAAAATGCTGGAATAGCTGTTTTTTCAATTCTCTCTTCATTTTTTTTATAAAGGTTTTTTAATATAATATAAGTACCCAAAAATGGGGCCATTGAAAAATACGGCTATGATGATGGAAAAATACTAAAGTTATGACTCTTGGTATGTGACAATGATAAAACGAAAAATAATTGAATGGAAATTAAGGCCAAAATACGCCTGGTCATTACAGGATTGATATATCTTTCTGTAGCTGTGGTACTGCATGAATAAGCACAGACATTTCCTTGTTTTTCTATCGCTTACCCCTGCCCTCTATCTCTTCCCAATTCTCTACCCATGTCTCGTAGGATTTTATCTTTAATAACTTTTGTCGTCAGGAATTTCTTGGAGGCAATTGGTTTATTACTTTACCTGTCATATTATTAAAAATTCAATAAAACTTGAATTTGGAAAAAAATAAAAATAAAAAAAGGTCATACAACTCTTAAAACCAATCACATGTGCAGCACTTGTACATCCCGCAGAAATAAATACTTAACTAGGTTGTCTCATGTAGGCAGCCCCTTTTAGAAAGAAGCTGGCGAGGTGATTATCAGGCTATCCTACCCCCTGGCGATCAGTTGTTATTGGCTGGGGAAGCCACAGCCAGCCACATATTTGCTCTGCAGCAGCAAATCTACAATTACATGAATGACGGTCCATGTAATGCATGGATGCACCGGATCCGCAACAGTGGGAGCCTCTTTTACTTATCTCTGCTGCCTATATAACTCTGACATATTTCGCTGTGCTGTACAGAGAATGTCACCATAAGGGTATGTTCACACTACAGTGTCCGTAACGGCCGAAATTACGGGACTGTTTTCAGGAGAAAACAGCCCCGTCATTTCAGCCGTAACAGCATGTGCAGGCGCTTGAACGCCGCGTCCATTACGGACGTAATTGGCGCTGCTTTTCATTGGAGTCAATGAATAACGGCTCCAATTACGCCCCAAGAAGTGACAGGTCACTTCTTTGACGCGGGCGTCTATTTACGCGCCGTCTTTTGACAGCGCCGCGTAAATATACGCCTCGTGTGAACAGACAAACGTCAGCCCATTGCTTTCAATGGGCAGATGTTTGTCAACGCTTTCAAGCCGCAATTTCGGACGTAATTCGGGACAGTGCAGAGGAGGAGAAGCATCCCCCACCCGTCACGGGAACGGGGATAGGTAAGTAATTACGTTATTTTTTTATTAGGTACGTACATATGGTGGCATTATACTGTATAGGACAGCTAAGGGGAACATTATACTGTGTAGTGGCAGCTATGGGGGAATTATACTGTGTAGGACAGCTAAGGGGAACATTATACTGTGTAGAGGCAGCTATGGATGGCATTATACTGTGTAGGACAGCTAAGGGGAACATTATACTGTGTAGAGGCAGCTATGGAGGGCATTATACTATGTGGCAGCTATGGAGGCATTATACTGTGTAGGACAGCTAAGGGGAACATTATACTGTGTATAGGCAGCTATGGAGGGCATTATACCGTGTAGGACAGCTAAGGGGAACATTATACTGTGTAGAGGCAGCTATGGACGGCATTATACTGTGTAGGACAGCTAAGGGGAACATTATACTGTGTATAGGCAGCTATGGAGGGCATTATACCGTGTAGGACAGCTAAGGGGAACATTATACTGTGTAGAGGCAGCTATGGACGGCATTATACTGTGTAGGACAGCTAAGGGGAACATTATACTGTGTAGAGGCAGCTATGGAGGGCATTATACTGTGTAGCAGTTATGGGGGCATTATACTGTATGGGGCAGATATGGGGGACATTATACTGAGCAATTACAAGAGCTGCAGGTCCAAGGGGGGAGGCGCTGTGTAGCACTATATACAAGGGGGGTGGCGCTATGTGGCACTATATACAAGGGGGGATTGCTGTATGGCACTATATAGAAGGGGGGAGCGCTGTGTATCACTATATCTAAGGGGGATTGCTGTGTAGCACTATATACAAGAGGGGGAGGGCTATGTGATGCTATTTACAGAGGGGGAGGGCTGTGTAGCACTATTTACAGGGGTCTGTGTGTAGCGCTATCTACAGGGGGCTGTTTGTGGCTCTATCTACAGGGGGCTGTGTGTGGCTCTATCTACAGGGGGTTGTGTGTGGTGTTATCTACAGGGGCTGTGTGTATGTGGTGCTTTACTCTACAGTGTTTGACACAATTATATTCAGGGGCGCAGTCTATGGTGCTATAATATTTAGGGGCCCAGCGTTTGGTACTATTTTATTCAGGGGCTCAGTGTTTGGTGCTATTATATTTAGGGGCACAGTGTGTGGCACCATGATAATTTTATCTTTGTTTATAGGTGTGGAAATGTTGGAAAAGTGAGGAGCCAGAGACACCTGAGTGGCAAATTCTGCAGAAATGGGTCATGGCCGGGAAAAGTCGTCATGAAGTCTGGACCGGATGGAGTAGAAAAGAGGGATAAAACTACGTCGTTACCTGTGAGTTACTAGATTTATAGACAATCTGTCATCTCTCCTGACATGTTTATTATAGGAAATCCTTGAATTTCACAAAAAGTCTTTGTGCAGTCCAGGACTGATAGACAAATAAGGAGACTGTCAGCGATGGTTGGAGACTGTCAGTATGTGGGGACACAGCCTTTTGACAAGGGGAGTAGTAACACCCATTTGTTAATGTCTGGACAAAAAGGAAGTGTTAACAATAGTTACAGGGCGGCGGTGGAGAAGGGGGGCCCAACTTTGGGTAACAGCCCAGGGCCTATGGTCTACTTAATCCGCCACTGGAACAGAGCCTAACCTATGTTCAAAGTCTCAATATACACATTATAGGAGGTAGGAGACACAGGAACTTTACAACAGGTTTTCTGGGAAAAAAAAGTCCTAATAGCTTTCAAGTCCTATTGTACTATGTACAAGTTTTGTGAAAGGCAGAATGTACTGCCACATCTTATTAGTGCTGGAAGTCTTCCACTAAAGGGGATTAGTATCTTTGATATGCTTGTTCTAGCTGTACTGTATTTTCTATAAGCAGCCATGTCAAGTGGAAAGATTCTAATCTAAAATATACACTGCTGCAAAACAAATAGCAAAGAGCTTCTCTCAAGACAACAGTGGATAGATATTGACTGCACTTTAAAGTGTACCTATAGTTCACACTGTTATTTAATAAATGCTTCTCACATGGCTAAAGACTATTTTGCACCTTGCTCTTATAGAGGTTGCAGCTCAGTAACCTTCCTGCTCTTTTAGTCAGATTTAAATATATAAACTCAACAGGTCAAATCACAGGTTAGGTGCCACTGACAGGTGTCAAAGCACCTCCATTATATGGTTATATCGTAGCAAAGCTTCATTAAATCATAGAAGAATTGGAGAAACAGAAGCCATGACGCCACAATTGTTTGAAAATAGTAACAAAATTTTATTCGAACATACAATATAAAGTGACATGGACACTTTATATTGTATGTTCTAATAAAATTTTGTAACTATTTTCAAACAATTGTGGCGTCATGGCTTCTGTTTCTCCAATTCTTCTATCTTTTAGTCAGATGTAGACTAAACTTTGGGAGTTCTGGTGGCATATCATACATTATATTGTTTGATGTAGAGGATGTTTAAAAAACAAGAGCTGTAAAATAACAGAAGTCCATAAGGCCTCATTCACACAGAGTTTTTTGCAGGAGGAAAATTCTGCCTCAAAATTCCGTTTCGGATTTTGAGGCAGATTTTGTCCTTCCTGCACGTAGTTTGCCGCGATTTTCACTGCGTTTTTCTCCCATGGCCATTGAGTGCTAAGGGCAAAAAACTCCGCAAAATCCGCTTTCTCTGCCTCACATTGATGTCAATGGGAGGTCAGAGGCGTAAACGCGCGAAGATAGGGCATGTCCCTTCTTTCTCCCGCGAGGCGGTTTTACCGTTCGCGGGAGAAAACTGCCCCCGCCTCCCATTGAAATCAATGGGAGGCATTTTGGCCGGTTTTTGACGAGTTTTCAAAGCGGTTTCCGCTCCAAAAAGCTTGTCAAAATACTCTGTGTGAACAGGCCCTAAAATTAAATTTATTGTGCAACCTCTTCACACTGAGTTTTTTGACGAGTTTTTTTACGCGGAAACCGCGCCGCAAAACTCGTCAAAAATGGCCCGAAAATGCCTCCCATTGATTTCAATCGGAGGCGGAGGCGTCTTTTTTCCACGAGCGGTAAAACAGCCTGGCGGGAGAAAGAAGGGACATGCCCTATCTTCGGGCGTTTACGCCTCTGACCTTCCATTGACATCAAAGGGAGGTAGAGAAAGCGTATTTCGCTGCGTTTTATGCCCGCTCAACGGCGCAGCGAAAATCAGTGTGCAGGGAGAGGAAAATCTGCCTCAAACTTCCAAACGGAATTTTGAGTCAGAATTTCTGCCTGCAAAAAACTCTGTGTGAACATAGCCTAACAATCTGGCTAACATTTTCTAAAAAAAAACAAACAGAACTGACAAAAAGGGCAATATGTTTCTAAATATTAGGGCACATTCAGATATGGCAGATTATTTGCGTAATTCCGCTGCAGACAAGCCACAGTGGAAAACCGCAGCAGACTTTTGTTTCTTTCATTTCTATATATTTAGTTTACTTTAGTGCAGTTGTTGCAGAAAACAAAGTGAGTAAGATAGCTTGCAGTCCGGAACTTACATTCCGAAGCATGCTCAGTCTGTTGTGGAGAAGCAGCAGATTTTCACTACAAATTTAGCCTTTGCAATGCAAAGGCTGAAACCTGCAGCAAGTCCGCTGCGAAATCTGCCACGTGTGGACGAACCATCACATATGCACATTTTGCAGCATATTCGCAATGTAAGTGCCGCGAATTTGCAGCACAATCCGCAGCGGAAAGTTTCTGCCACGTCTGAACGTCTTAAACTGTTGCCCAGAATATACAGTATTTTGTAATTTAGAGACATATTACACATTTTGTCAGTGCTGTTATCTGTGATTATAAAGTACTATCTATGTGTGTCACCTTCTCAGATTTAGTTTTATTTTACAGCTCCTGCTTTTTTAACCTCTTGTGCCTCCCTCTATGTCAAACTATATATAACGTATGGCATGCCACCACAAACACATCAGTAAACTTAAAATCCACTGGCAGAACTGTGGAAAATGCAGCTAAAATAATTCAAGCTTATAAATAAAGTAATAGGAGGTTTCCTAAATAATTTTTCCATTTGGTTAGCAGCCAATAACACCTTAAACATTATGATTGTTAGGGCGGATTCACACGAACGAGAATTGCATCCGTGCAGGCCGCGTGGTTTTCACGTGTCTCGCATGGACCAATAGAAGTATATGGGGCAGTACAGACAGTCCGTGCTTTTTGCGCAGCATTTGTCCGCTGCGTAAAAAGCGCGACATGTTCAATATCTCGGCGTATTTCCCGCATCACGCACCCATTGAAGTCAATGGGTGCGTGAAAACCACGCATGCCGAACGGAAGCACTTCCGTGCAAACTGGCTGTTTCGCGCAACAGCTGTCAAAAGGATGAATGTAAACAGAAAAGCAGCACGTGCTTTTCTGTTTACAAACATCCAAATGGCGTGTCATAATGATGGCGGCTGCGCGAAAACCACGCAGCCGCGCATCATATGATGCTGCCTCACGGAGCAGGTAAGTGGCTTTTGCGCAGGCAAAACGTCGCTTTTTTGCGTTCGCAAAAACGCCACGTTCGTCTGAATCAGCCCTAATTTTATTACTATTAGATTTGCTGAAGGCCTTATTCAAACGAACATGTATCCCGTCAGTGTGCTGTTTATTTTTTGAAAGGGAATCTGTCAGCAGTTTTGAGGCACGGCGGTCGCAAGTGTTCTCTCTGCTCTAATTGATGGCTCTAGCGGCCAATCAGGAGACTGCTAGAGCCGTCACTCAGAGCAGAGGGGCAAATCTAGCAGTGTGCAGTGCAGAAGCACTAGTACATCAAGTGCCGCCTTAGTAGCACTTACGATCCCGCCCTGAGGTAATTAAACATCGCTTTCTTGACCATGCAACTTGCATGATCGAGATAAAAGGTATGTTTACAATGTCCTCCCCCTCTCCAATATCGCTCTGTCAGCTGTTTTGAGGCCTCAAAACTGCTGACAGATTACCTTTAACAACAGACAGCAATCTGACCCATTCAATTCATTGGGGCTATTTACACATCTGTTGTTCTTTTACCGAGCGTGTATCCGTTGCGAGAAATTCACAGCATGTCTGGTACATTTTCTCGGACCAGACTTGCCCATGAAACTTTATGGGTGCTTGAAAACTAAGAAGTGCTTGCAGAGGAGAAAAACAGATGAGAAAAACGGATAAAACAAGAAAACCCCACTGACACAACATTGACATTTATATGCATTAAAAAGTCTTTTTTTGCGGATGCAAATCAGGCACGCTCGTGTGAATAAGGCCTCACTTGACACAGGACTGTTTAGGATATTATTTCACCTTTTGCATGTCAGAGATAGCTAACACATTAACCCCTTCCCGCTTTGGCCACTTCCTGACAGAGCCTCATTTTTCAAATCTGACATGTTTCACTTTATGTGGTAATAATACATTCAATATTTAATTGTGAAAAACACCAAAATGCAGTGAAAAATTCCAAAAATTAGCATTTTTCTAAATTTAAATGTATCTACTTGTAAGACAGGCACTTATACCACAAAAAATTGTTGCTAATTAACATCCCCCATATGTCTACTTTAGATTGGCATCGTCTTTTGAATATCGTTTTATTTTTCTAGGACGTTACAAGGCTTAGAACTTTAGCTGCAATTTCTCACATTTTCAAGAAAATTTCTAATTTTCAAGCTATTGCGCTGCGGATGGTGCAAATTAAAAATTAAAATTTTTCCCTAGATATGTAATTTCAGTGGGAAATATGTCGTGCCCAGCTTGTGCCACTGGAGACACACACCCCAAAAATTATTAAAAGGGTTCTCCCGGGTATGGCGATGCCATATATGTGGAAGTAAACTGCTGTTTGGGCACACTGTTGTGCTCAGAAGGGAAGGAGCGCCATTTAGCTTTTGGAGCTTGGATTTTGCTTGGTAGTAGTTTTGTTTGGAGTTTTACTAGTATTTCAGTTTATAATGTGGGGGTACATGTAAGCTGGGCAGAGTACATCAGGGGCATATTCAAGTGGTATAATAATGGGGTAAACAATAAAATAATCCATAAATATTTGATACATTGTGAAGCAATCCTTTATGCACAGGCCGGTGTCACAATGATAAATGTCCTTTCTTATCCCCCTTTTGGTCCACTCCCCGCACCTTTGCAGTTTGGGGAATTTAGCTGGGAAGTGTTGTCCTGGTATAATACGGGCGCCCTCCCTTCCAGGAGATATGTTTGGGCCATACCCTTCCTGGTTCCCTAATTTTAGGGCCTTGTTCACCACGCGTCATAAATTACATGTTATTCTGCGGGTCATTATGATTCTGGCGATACCAAATGTATATAACTTTTTTATGTTTTACAACTTTTTGCACAATACCAAGTTGTAAGAGCCATAACTTTTTAGTTTTGTCATCGACGGAGCTGTATGAGGGCTTGTTTTTTTGGAAGATGAGCTATAGGTTTTATAGGTACCATTTTTGGATACATACGACTTTTTGATCACATTTTATTTCAATTTTTGGAAGACAAAGTGACCAAAAAACAGCAATTCTGGCATTATTTTTAGTTTTTTTTTTTTACGGCGTTCACTGCGCGGGACAAATAACATAATATTTTTATAGTTCAGGTCGTTACAGACGCAGCGATACCAAATATGTATGGTTTTATTACAATTTTTTCAATAATAAATGACTTGATAACGGAAAAAGGGCGATCGTGTTTTATGTTATTACTTGAAACTTTTTTTTTTTACAACTTTTATTTTTAATTTTTTTACACTTTTCTTTAGTCCCACTAGGGGACTTGAAGGTCCAACTGTTTGATTGATGTTCTAATACATTGCACTACCTATGTAGTGCAATGTATGAGAACTGTCAGTTGTTCACTGACAGCAAGCTGATCAGTCTCCGGCTCCTAATCGGCTTCCGTAATGGCAGACAGGAGGCCATTGTTAGGCCTCCTGTTGCCATAGCAGCAGTCGGCACCCTTGCCATCGCATGGCAGGCTGCCGATTTGCTACAAACCACTAAGATGAAGCGATCACTTTGGATTGCTGTATCTAAGGAGTTAATGGCAGGAATCGGAGCTTGCTCCGGTTCTTGCCGTTACAGCGGGGTGTCTGCTGTAACATACAGCGGACACCCACTGCTGATGATGCCAGATCAGCTTCTGAGCCGGAAGCTGAGCCGGCGCCATCTTGCCAATGGTACCGGAAGCCTTTTAGGCCCCGCCGGCGAGCGGAGCATAGGAGGCTTCCGTTGCTGGCTGACCGGAAGGCCAGTATTAGGCCTCCGGTTGCCATTGCAACGCAATGGTACTGCGCTTTGCGAGAAGCCCTGCCCGACAGCGACGTATATATACGGCAGATGTCAGGAAGGGGTTAAATGTTATTGAAAAGTATATACCGCATTTTGATACTAGAGTAAAGAAGATGAATGCAACGTTTTGTAACAATTACTTATGAACATGAATACAATTATCCTACCTTAACAAGTCGAGCAGTGCATCAACAGTAGTAACTTCTGGTGTACTTCCTGTCCTGTCAATTTCATCTGCACTTTGAGACACTCCAGGTTTGATGCTCACAACTAAAACAATTCCTGCAGTTGAATAATAAAAGTTGTTTTTTTATTTTCTGTGTTATAATAGTGTCCTCTAAACTCACCTCACCTCATCACAGACATACAAATTTAACAGAGCAGTAAATCAGTGCAGAATCTAAAGGGGGTTTTACACAGGATGATTATCGGGCAGACAAGCGTTCATAGAACGCTCGTACCCGTTCATTGCCCTGTGTAAACAGGGCAGCAATCAGCAGATGAACGAGCAAATGCTCGATCATCTGCTGGTCATATCGTTTTAATAAAGTAAAATATTATCGTTGTCGGTAGCACATCTCACTGTGTAAACAGGGAGACACGCTGCCGACATGATAATAACATATGAGGACGAGCGATCGTAGTAACGACAGCTTGGCCCCATACATAGCTCCATGTGACAGGAGCAAACGAGTGCCGATCAACAATGTCTCGTCAATCGGCGCTCGCTGCACCGGCCGAGTGGGCAGGTGTAAAAGTCCCTTTAATTCCCACCACATCTAAGTAAAACTGACAGGCACAATTCTTTATCTGGAATTGTCGGGGCCATCATATGAAACTGGCGGATGGTCAAAGTAGTGGGTGATAACTAATCTAGAAGCTCTCTGCATTCCTGCAAGAACCTTATTGTGAATTCCTGCACATGTATTAATAATGATTTAGCTGACCTGTTTAGTGAAAACTACAAGATACAAAACAATAAAATGCATATAGTTACCAAGAATAACAGCTATGACAGTAGTGCAGAAATAATACACAACAGCACGCAGACCAATTTTCCCAGATACACTGGAATCCAGAGCAGCAACACCTAAGAAAATAATATATTATTATTACAATAGCTCAATACTAAAGCATATTTTAGTAAAGTATATTAGAATGTAACAGAATTTAACATCTATTAATATAGCAGCTAGCAATTTTATCAGTTAATACAGGGGGTATCTGGGGGGGGGGGGGGCTAGCAGGTCATGTGCCTCGGGTGCTGGGTGCCAGGTGGGGAACTAACAAGTTACTCTGCCTTTGCCATGGCATTTAGATACAGAGCAAGGGCAGTGAATTCAATCTTTGCCCCAAGTGAAGGAAAGCCTAGCTACGACTTAAAAGGGTTATTCAGGATTTTAAAATTGATGGCCTATTCTTGGCCTATTTGCTCGCCCCAGCCCCTTCAAACAGCTGATCGACGAGGGTGCCAAGAGACCCCCGCAAAACTAATATTGATGGCCTATCCTAAGGATAGGCCATCTATTTCAAATCGCCTGTTTTGGCCTTCAGGACGAAGCCGATTTTTCAAATCTGACATGTGTCAATTTATGTGGTAATAACTCCGGAATGCTTTTACCTATCCAAGCGATTCTGAGATTGTTTTCTCGTGACATATTGTACTTTATGTTAGTGAAAAAATTTGGTCGATGAATTCAATATTTATTTGTAAAAAACACCAAGATTTGGAGAAAATTTGCAAAAATTTGCATTTTTCTAAATTTAAATGTATCTGCTTGTAAAACAGATAGTAATACCACACAAAATAGTTACTAGTTAACACTTCCCATATGTCTACTTTAGTTTGGCATAGTTTTTTGAACATTCTTTTCTTTTTCTAGGACATTACAAGGCTTAGAACTTTAGCAGCGATTTCTCATATTTTCAAGAAAATTTCAAAAGGCGATTTTTACAAGGACCAGTTCAGTTCTGAAGTGGCTTTGTGGGCCTTATATATTAGAAAGTCCCCATAAATCACCCCATTTTGAAAACTGCACCCCTCAAAGTATTAAAAACATAATTCAGAAAGTGTATTAACCCTTTAGACGTTTCACAGGAATTAAAGCAAAGTAGAGGTGGAAGTTACAAATGTAATTTTTTTTTTACAAAATTAATTTGTAATAAAAAAAATTCTATACCACAGAAGGTTTTACCCGAGAAATGTAACTTATTATTTATTGCACAGATTCTGCAGTTTTTAGAAATACCCCACATGTGGCCCTAGTGTGCTAATTTACTGAAACACAGGCCTCAGAAGCAAAGGAGCACCTAGTGGATTTTGGGGCCTCCTTTTTTTTAGCATATATTTTAGGTACCATGTCAGGTTTGAAGAGGTCTTGTGGGGCCAAATCAATAAAGACCCCCAAAAGTGACCTCATTTTGGAAACTACACCCCCCAGGGAATTTATCTAGGGGTATAGTTAGCATTTTGAACCCACAGTTTTTTTGCTAAATTTATTTGAATTAGTTTGTGAAGATGAAAATCTATTTTATTCTGAAAAAACTTAGACATTTTTAATTTTTTCAAGGAATAAAAGAGAAAAAATACCCCAACATATGTAAAGAAATTTCTCCTGATTATAGCAATACCCCATATGTGGTAATAAACTGCTGTTTGGGCCCACAGCAGGACTCAGAAGGGAAGGAGCACCATTTGGATTTTGAAATTCAGATTTTGCTGGAATAGTTTTCAGTGCCATGTCGCGTTTGAAATGCACTGGAGGGAACAAAATAGTGGAAACCCCAGAAAGTGACCCCATTTTGGAAACTACACTCATCAAGGAATTTTTCTAGGGATAAAGTTAGTATTTTGACCCCATGGTTGTTTTGCTGAATTCATTGGAATCATTCTGTAAAGGTAAAAAAGGTAGCCATTTTTAATTTTTACAAGGAATAAAGGAGAAAAAGCACCCCAACATTTGTAAAACAATTTCTCCCGATTACGGAAATATGCCATATGTGGTAATAAACTGCTGTTTAGACCCACAGCAAGGCTCAGAAGGGAAGGAGCGCTATTTGGCTTTTGGAGCTCAAATTTAGCTGAAATGGTTTTTCATTGCCATCTCGCATTTGCAAAGCCCCTGAGAGGCCAAAACAGTGGAAACCCCCCAAAAGTGGAAATTACACCACTTAAAGAATCTATCTAGGGATATAGTGGGCATTTAGACCCCACAAGTCTTTTGCAGGATTTATTAGAATTAGGCCGTGAAAATGAATATCAACATTATTTCCACTAAAATGTTGCATTTTTTTAATTTCACAAAGGATAAAGGGGGAAAAAGCACCCCAACATTTGTAAAGCAATTTCTCCCGAGTACAGCTGTACCCCACGTGTGGTCATAAATGGTTTTTCATTAGAAAGTAATTAACCCTTTCTGGACTGATCCATTTTTTTCTTTTCCTTTTTAGTTTTTTCCTCACCGCGTTCCAAGAGCCACAACTTTTTTATTTTTCAGTCAATAGAGCGGTGTGAGGGCTTATTTATTGAGGGACGAGCGGTCATTTTTATTGGTACAATTTTTTGGTACATACAACTTTTTGAGCACTTTTTATTACATTTTTAGGTAGAGCCAAGGTGATCAAAAAAACAGCGATTTTGCAGTTTTAAATTCTTTATTTTTCATGTGAGACACTCCATACATCACCCCCCACACTAAGACATGCTATGTCGTGGTGCACGAAGGGGTTAATGTGCAGCGCATGGTGCGGAGTGAAAATTAAAATTTTCCACTCATATGCCATTTTAGTGCACTACATGTTATGCCCAGTTTGTGCCACTGAAGACAAATACCTCATAAAATATTAAACGGGTTCTCCCGGGTATGGCGATGCCATATCTGTGGACGTCAATTGGTGTTTAGGCACGCTGCAGGGCTCAGAAGGGAGGGAGCGCCATTTGGCTTTTGGGGTGCAGATGTAGCTTGGTAGTTGTTCTGTTTGGGGTTTTACTGGTGTTTCAATTTATAATCTGGGGGCATATGTAATCTGTGCGGAGTACATCAGGGTATAATAAGAGGATATAATAATGCAGTAAATAAATAATAATCCGCAGATATGTGGCCAGTGTCGCACTGATAAATGGCGCCCGATCTTATCCGCTTTTGGACACTGCACAATTTCTGTCGCTATATTCTGAGAGCCAGAACTTTTTTTATTTTTTCTCCACCGGAGCTGTGTGAGGGTTTATTCGTTGCGGGACAATCTGTAGTTTTCATTGGTACCATTTTGGGGTACCAGAAATTTTTTGGATCACGTTTTATTCAATTTTTGGGCAAGCAAGGTGACCAAAAACCATCAATTCTGACAATGTTTTTTATTCTTTTTTTTATGGCCTTCACCCTAGGCTATAAATGACCATTTTACTTTATTCTGCAGGTCGATACGATTACGGCGATACCATATGTATATAATTTTTTTATGTTTTGCAGTGTTTGTGCAATAAAATCACTTATTTATAAAATTCATTATTTTTTGTGTCACCATATTCTGAGAGCCATAACTTTTTTATTTTTCAGTCAAAAAAGCGGTGTAAGGGCTTGTTTTTTGCGGGACGGGATGTAGTTTGTATTGGTACAATTTTGGCGTACATGCAACTTCTTGATCACTTTTTATTGTATATTTTGGGAGGGGAGGGGACCAAAAAATTGTGATTCGGGCACTGTTTTTCGTTTATTTTTTTGCGGTGTTCACCGTGCGGGAAAAATAATATTACAGTTTTATAGTCGGGGTCGTTACGAACGCGGTGATACCAAATATGTGTACTTTTTTGAACGTGTTATTTTTTTTCCTATAATAAAAGACTTATTATAGGAAAAAAAGCATTCTTTGTTTATGTCACTTCTAACTTTTATTTTGACACTTTTTAAAAACATTTTTATTATCTTTTTTTTACTTGTCCCACTAGGGGACACTTAGACTTGCAGCTCTGATCGCTGCTGGAACACATTACACTACACACGTAGTGTAATGTGTTCTAACTGTCATTGTGATATAACTGTCACACTGACAGGAAGCATCGGAGGACCGGCCGGAGGCTGTTCCTCCGAGGCTTCCGTACATGGCAACACGGAGGTCATTGTCTGGCCTCTGGTTGCCATGATAAGGATCGCCAGCCCCCGCAAATGTATGTGGGGGGCTGCCGATCCGCTGTAAACCTCTTCGATGTGGTGATCACAATCGACCACCGCATCGAAGGGGTTGACTGCCGATTTCAGCGGCGACAGGCCGCTGATCGGCAACGGGGAGAGCAGGGCAGACGCCCTGCACAGTTAACCGCCGCTGCGGTGTAGCGCCGCGCGGCGGTTAACTGTTGAAGCGCGGACGTAACTGCACGCCCAGGTGCGCGAAGTTACTGCTCAACTGGACGTGCATTTTACAATATAAAATAAAGCAATGTATTTGCAAAGGTTTTAGTATTTAAAGTTATGTTTAATGTGTAGGGATTTTTTACAGTCAACAGTACACCAAAAACATTTTATGTTAAACAACAATTTAAAAAAGTGTTTCTCACTTTACCTTTACAGTTTGCTGTACTAAACAATTACTATATTATGCAAAAAGAGATTAGAAACATGATGTAATAATTACAAAATATGTGGTATGTCTTATCAGGTAGTCTGTGAAATAAGATATATATTTTGCTTTAAAGAACTTTTCAATACCAAGGTTACAAATACGGATTTCACTTTCTATAAATAAGGCCCTATGGTGATGTACGCTTAGCATGTATGACCGGGAAAAGCTCCAGATGTACACGCTAAACAAATCCATAGGGCTCTATTAACCCAACAGTGGCAAAAATAGTGTCCTTTTGGCCTCCGTCAGGCCTGTGTACATCTGTATACCGCAAAAAGAAGGTATGGAATGGTGTATTAGACTACAGTATTCCATACAACTGCGTACAGTAAAAAAACAATGTATACCAAGCGGTAAACATTTATTTTTTTAAATGGGAGGATGTGGGCGATGTATCTTACTGTATGCCTACATCACAGCCTTCTGTCTACATCGGGAGATGCTCCCGACCTATACCTCCAATGTAGAACGTGATGTGAACAGAGCCTAATCTGTAAATTTACACATGGCAGATTACAAGAAGATCTTATTATGAAATTAGATAAACTGACTGGACTAAATGGTTTGTTTGAATGTAGTAAAGAGAGGCTGTAAAGACAGATCATTTTGTATTCTGAGTAATAATCCTAGGGTTTAAAAAGACAATTGGTTTTAAATGTATTGCAACAGCATATACATGTATTGGACTGTATGTTTCTGAAGATGACACCATTGTTTCTAGTGTATAAATTACCATATGTGGACAGTATTCTATTTTGCAAATCATGTTTTCCTACTGCAGAAATTCAGTATAGAATATTACAACTAACGGTTATAAAAAGTATTGGGTGGTGGGGCAAAAGAAATGTAATAATTTCTATGCCTCGGTCATATATCTCATGTGTGATCAGTGACCCCTGCATCCAATTTATTTTTAATGTTTCAATGCAATTTAAAATAAAAAATGGAGCAACTTTGCAAATAATCTTAATTAAAAAATGTACTATTGTTTTGGGTCTACGGTTCTACTGGCCTATAGCTATACAGGCATATATGTTTCCATGGTAGCAGACAACAAACAAACCCTGTGTGTAGTCTGATCCTGCATTCATATTTCCTTCTTTCTGTCCCCTACTTCTTGCTTACCTACCATATGTATGTTAGTAAGAATTATCGGACAGATGGAAGGCAATAAATATGCAGAATCAGACTATACAGTATTTGCTCATTGTCTGTTACCACGTAAACATATAGGCCTCAATGGGAGTTTCTAATTAAGACGATTTGCAAAGTCGCTTCTTTTTTAATTTTACATACATTGAAACAATAAAAGACTTGGTTGAAGCATAGCCTTTAAAGATGAATTAATCTAGACATAAGGGATATTGGATAAATGTGGCTCTGAAGCTTTAGTTCTGCCCAAGGTTGTTTCTCTATTTTCTACCTCTCTATATATGAAGGAGAGAAAAAATGACTAATTACAAAAGGAATCATTATTTACATATTTGGCTTAGAAAAACGCTAAAACTATTTCTGAATCATTTTAATCCAAACTGGATCAGATCATCCAAATGTCCATATTATCTGAATTATGTTTGGATTCGCAACTTCATGGTAGATCTTCATAAGAACAAGTAGATCTGTGATTTACATTTACAGAACTAGGAATCTTAAGCTGGCCAATTGCATTATATTAAAGTTATCTGAACATGCGGATTTTGTCGACAAAGGCCAAAATGGGGAAAGCCCAACAGTGCTTTGATGGTAGATGTTAAAATCGAACATGCCTGATGCTTTGTTCTTTCGGTAGTTAAGCCATCCCCAGAGGTGTCTAGCAGAAGAATATTCCCCTGTTCCTATTAAATGAAACATGCACACTATACTGGGAAGTTGGGAGAGAAAGAAGTCAACCGAACAAGACATCAAACATAGACATTATGTATAAAATACCTGTAATCATGCTGGATACAATCAATGGCAAAATGATCAGCTTTAACATTCGCATCAGAATCTCTCCAGGGAATGCAAAGTAAATCTTATCCAAGTTAGAAAGGTTGCCATATTCACGAACCAAAACCCCAAGTCCAATACCTTAAAAGGGAAAAACAGAAAATGACACTAAACAATTATAAAAATATTCACTTAATATAAAAGTAAACTGAACATAAAGAAAGTACACTGACAACAAACTTGACCATGTATTGGACACATGTTCAATATAAATAAGTAAATGAATGAGTAAATATTGGATTGTTCATCTGATCGGTAGGAACGTTTTAGTTATATATATCACTTATTAATTTACATAATCATCTTCAAAGTGGCTGTCAACGGTGGGGTTGCGGGACACCCCCAACCAAAATATTTTTATCAGAGTTTTTTGTTGCCTTCTACATGTCACTTTATACCACGTACCCTACCAAATTTCTGTCTGAAATAGATTTCTACTAAAGTGGTTTTCCCAGAATAATAAATGATCACATATCCACAGGATAAGTGCTAATTTTCTGATCGCTGGGGACCCCACCTCTGGGATCCACAGCGATCGTGAGAATGGGGGTTTTGAACCCCCAGATCCACATTACTGCAGTCCCCGCAGTAAGGAGGAGCTTGATTGGAGTAGCGGTCGAGCATGCGCCAGCTGCTCCATTCAATGTCTATGAGAATAATGGAAACAGCCGAGGGCTGTATTCGGCACATTCTCAACCACCTTTCAATGTCCTCAACATTGCGGTCGAGCAGTGAGGGGGAACAGGGGGTTCGGGACCCTCGTTCTCACGATTGGTGGGGGTCCCAGTGGCGGGTTCTTCAGCGATCAGAAAAATACAGCAGCTGTAACATCATCTCTCAGTGACACTAAAAATCGGTTTCATCACTGCCTCACTGAAGACAGATTTTACGAGTGAATTGGGAGTGAGTGATGAGTGCATGAGGCAGGGGAGGGGAAGAAGTGTCTGATAAGTGGAGAAAGAGGCATTTTTCTGTTTCTAATCCAGCCTTATCTAGCCGTGTACTATTGATTTATGGAAACATGATTGAAACAACAAGTACTCTTTAAAACTCATATATACATCCATATTAGGGATCCTTGTGTTATGGATCCATAATATGGCGAATAATTCCATGAATCCATACTGTACCTACAGAGGTTTTTTTTATGTATTTCCACCTAGCAAGCTGTATTACGGAGGTATTCCCCAATACAATCATTGCCTCTGAGGGTATGTTCACACGCTAGCTGTCATTTACGGCTGAAATGACAGCCTGTTTTCAGAAGAAAACAGCTGCGTCGTTTCAGCCGTAAATGCTCCTCCTCGTAATATACGAGGCGTCTGTGACGCTCGTATATCTTGAGCTGCTCTTCATTGAGTTCAATGAAGAACGGCTCAAATTACGTGGCAAAGAAGTGCCCTGCACTTCTTTGCCGAGGCAGTCAATTTACGCGTCGTTGTTTGACAGCTGTCAAACGACGACGCGTAAATTACAGGTCGTCTGCACAATACGTTGGCAAACCCATTCAAATGAATGGGCAGATGTTTGCCGACGTATTGTAGCCCTATTTTCAGGCGTAAAACGAGGCATAATACGCCTCGTTTACGCCTGAAAATAGGTCGTGTGAACCCAGCCTAGGGAAGAATACCATGTGCCAACGGGACTCTACTATAGGCCCATAAGGAATTTCTGTGCCGATGTACAAGATTCGTGTACATATGCACACATTACACCGCGTTCCAAATTATTATGCAAATGTTATTTTTCGCTGATTTTCCTAAATAGTCGATTCAAATGACAGTCAGTATAATCTTCAAGCCATCAACCGTTGGAGTATTTTATTGAACAAATCTCCTAATGATAACAGATTTTTTTTTAGAAGTAAAAAACTCAAAATGCACTGTTTCAAATTATTATGCACAACAGAGATCAAAACATTTTAAAGGTTGTAAAGAGAACTAAAATTGTCATTTGTTGAATTTGCAGCATCAGGAGGTCATATTTACAGAAATCAAAAGCTCTTTCAATCAAAAAAATTTAACAGGCCAAGTTACATGTTAACATAGGACCCCTTCTTTGATATCACCTTCACAATTCTTGCATCCATTTCTGCTTGAATATCTTTGCAGGATGTCAGAATAGCCTCCCAGAGCTTCTGTTTTGATGTGAACTGCCTCCCACTCTCATAGATATTTTGCTTGAGGATGCTCCAAAGGTTCTCAATAGGGTTGAGATCAGGGGAACATGGGGGCCACACCATGAGTTTCTCTCCTTTTATGCCCATAGCAGCCAATGACACAGAGGTATTCTTTGCAGCATGAGATGGTGCATTGTCATGCATGAAGATAATTTTGCTACGGAAGGCACGGTTCTTCTTTTTGTACCACGGAAGAAAGTGGGCAGTCATAAACTCTACGTACTTTGCAGAGGTCATTTTCACACCGTCAGGGACCCTAAAGGGGCCTACCGGCTCTCCCCCCATGATTCCTGCCCAAAACATGACTCCGCCACCTCCTTGCTGACATTGCAGCCTTGTTGGGACATGGTGGCCATTCACCAACCATCCACTACTCCATCCATCTGGACCATCCAGGGTTGCACGGCACTTATCAGTAACCAACACGGTTTGAAAATTAGTCTTCATGTATTTCTGAGCACACTGCAACCGTTTCTGCTTGTGAGCATTGTTTAGGGGTGGCCGAATAATAGCTTTATGCACACTTGCAAACCTCTGGAGGATCCTACACCTTGAGGTTCGCGGGACTCCAGAGGCACCAGCTGTTAGGGATCTGCCAGGTACTTCATCTAGCTATACTCCTGGGATTAATCAATCCACACCTGAGGCCAGACCTGTTCGACTGACACCATCTCCCACCAACCAGGGTGGCAGGCTCAGGAGTGGGAGAGCCTATCGCGGCCTGGTCTGTCGGAGTTAGCTCCGCCCCCTGTCCTTTATTACCTGCCCTGTGCTCTCCCTCAGTGCTTGTAATTCTTTTGGATTCCTGGCCCCACTGCTGCTTGCTCCAGCCTGCTTCTGCCGTGCTTCTGCCTTGCTGCAGTTCTGCTTGACCTGCTTTGCTTTGCCCCTGGCTTGCTTCTGTCTCCGTGCTCGCTCGGGTGTACTCACTTCGTCCTGGTCCTGACTGTTCGTTCGCCGCCCCGTTTCCTCGTGGCGTTCCGTGGCTACTGCCCCTTCCCTTGCGTGTTCCCTGTTTGTCTTCCTGTGCACTTAGCCAGCGTAGGGACCGCCACCCAGTTGTACCTCGTCGCCTAGGGCGGGTCGTTGCAAGTAGGCAGGGACAGGGCGGTGGGTAGATTAGGGCTCACTTTCCCTTCACCTCCTTCCTGCCACTACATAATTACAAGCCCTTACCTAGTCTACCATTTCTCCTACGCTGACGCTATCATGGACCCCCTTGAGACCCTGACCCAGCAGATGCAGGGCCTCTCCCTACAGGTCCAGGCCCTGGCCCAAAGGGTCAATCAGGGTGACGCTGCTTTAGTAGTACCCCTCACCTCACCTCTAGAACCTGACCTCAAGCTACCTGACCGGTTTTCAGGGGACCGTAAGACGTTTCTCTCCTTCCGGGAGAGTTGCAGACTGTATTTCCGCCTAAAGCCCCACTCCTCAGGTTCCGAGAACCAGCGGGTGGGTATCATCATATCCCGACTCCAGGAAGGGCCCCAAGAGTGGGCCTTCTCCTTGGCTCCTGACGCCCCTGAACTTTCCTCTGTTGATCGTTTTTTCTCTGCCCTCGGACTCATTTACGACGAGACTGACAGAACTGCTTTAGCCGAGAGTCAGCTGGTGACCTTACGTCAGGGTGGGAGACCGGTTGAGGAATACTGTTCTGATTTTAGGAAGTGGTGCGTAGCTTCTCAGTGGAACGATCCGGCCCTAAGGTGCCAGTTTAGGTTAGGATTATCTGACGCCCTGAAGGATCTGCTGGTTAGCTACCCCTCGCCTGACTCCCTTGACCAGGTTATGGCCCTAGCAGTACGACTTGACCGACGTCTCAGGGAACGTCAGCTAGAACGCTTCAGTGTGCTCCCCTCTGACTTTTCTGCGATCCCCCCCGAGGTCCCGTCTCCTCGCCCCTCCACGGAGGACTCGGAGGTACCTATGCAACTCGGGGCCTCCATGTCCCCTCGACAACGTAGGGAGTTTCGCAGAATGAATGGTCTCTGCTTCTACTGTGGGGACGACAAGCATCTACTGAACACCTGTCCCAGGCGCAAGAATAAGAAGCCGGAAAACTTCCGCGCCTAAGTGATCATCGGGGAGGTCACTTGGGCGCACAGGTATTTCCCGTTAATGTGAAACGCAATAAAATTTTGCTTCCCTTTCAGGTCTCGTTTGCTGGCCGGTCTGCCACGGGCAGTGCTTTCGTGGATTCTGGCTCATCTGCTAATATCATGTCTGTGGAATTTGCTATGTCTCTAAAGATGCCTTGTATTGATTTACCTTATCCTATCCCTGTAGTAGGAATCGACTCAACCCCCCTTGCTAATGGTTATTTTACTCAGCATACTCCTGTTTTTGAACTCCTGGTTGGCTCCATGCATTTGGAGCAGTGCTCTGTACTGGTGATGCAGGGATTATCGTCTGATCTGGTTTTAGGCCTTCCCTGGTTGCAGTTGCATAATCCCACATTTGATTGGAATACTGGGGATCTCACCAAATGGGGTAATGAATGTCTTATGTCATGTCTTTCTGTTAACTCTATTTCTCCCCGGGAGGAGGTAAACACGCTTCCTGAGTTTGTTCAGGACTTCGCCGATGTGTTTTCTAAGGAGGCCTCCGAGGTGTTGCCCCCCCATAGAGATTACGATTGCGCTATCGATTTGGTGCCTGGTGCCAAGCTTCCTAAGGGTAGGATATTTAATCTTTCATGTCCTGAACGTGAAGCGATGAGGGTGTATATCCAAGAATGCCTGGCCAAGGGTTTCATTCGCCCCTCGACTTCTCCTGTAGGTGCTGGCTTCTTCTTCGTGGGGAAGAAGGATGGTGGTCTTAGGCCGTGCATTGATTATCGTAACCTGAATAAGGTCACCGTAAGGAACCAGTACCCACTTCCTTTGATTCCGGATCTTTTTAATCAGGTTCAGGGAGCCCAATGGTTTTCTAAGTTCGATCTACGGGGGGCATATAACCTTATCCGCATCAAAGAGGGGGATGAGTGGAAAACTGCGTTCAACACACCCGAGGGTCATTTCGAATACCTGGTCATGCCCTTTGGGTTGTGTAATGCCCCTGCTGTCTTCCAGAATTTTATTAATGAAATCCTGAGAGAGTACCTGGGTAATTTTCTTGTTGTGTACCTTGATGACATACTGGTGTTTTCCAAGGACTGGTCCTCCCACGTGGAGCATGTCAGGAAGGTGCTCCAGGTCCTTCGGGAGAATAATCTGTTTGCTAAGACTGAAAAATGTGTCTTTGGGGTACAGGAGATACCATTTTTAGGGCAAATCCTCACTCCTCATGAATTCCGCATGGACCCTGCCAAGGTTCAAGCTGTGGCGGAATGGGTCCAACCTGCCTCCCTTAAGGCGTTACAGTGTTTTTTAGGGTTCGCCAACTATTACAGGAGATTTATTGCCAACTTCTCGGTCGTCGCTAAGCCTCTTACGGACCTTACCCGCAAGGGTGCCGATGTCCTCCATTGGCCCCCTGAGGCCGTCCAGGCCTTTGAGACTCTCAAGAAGTGCTTTATCTCGGCCCCCGTGCTGATTCAGCCCAACCAAGAGGAGCCATTTATTGTGGAGGTTGACGCTTCCGAGGTGGGAGTGGGGGCCGTCTTGTCCCAGGGTACCAGCTCCCTCACCCATCTCCGCCCCTGTGCTTACTTCTCTAGGAAGTTTTCGCCCACGGAGAGTAACTATGATATTGGCAACCGCGAACTTCTAGCCATTAAATGGGCTTTTGAGGAGTGGCGGCACTTCCTGGAGGGGGCCAGACACCAGGTAACGGTCCTTACGGATCACAAGAATCTGGTTTTCCTAGAATCGGCCCGGAGGCTTAATCCTAGACAAGCTCGGTGGGCACTATTCTTTACCAGATTTAATTTCTTGGTTACCTATAGGGCTGGGTCCAAGAATATTAAGGCTGACGCTCTGTCACGTAGTTTCATGGCCAATCCTCCTTCCGAGAAGGATCCTGCTTGTATTTTACCCCCTGGTATAATCGTCTCTGCCACGGATTCTGATTTAGCTTCTGATATCGCGGCTGATCAGGGTGCAGCTCCCGGGAACGTCCCTGGGGACAAACTGTTTGTTCCCCTGCAATACCGGCTGAGGGTACTCAGGGAAAACCATGACTCCGCTCTATCTGGTCATCCTGGCATCTTGGGCACCAAACACCTCATTACCAGAAACTATTGGTGGCCTGGGTTGCCTAAAGATGTTAGGGCTTACGTCGCCGCTTGTGAGGTTTGCGCTAGGTCCAAAACCCCTAGGTCCCGACCTGCGGGCCTACTACGTTCCTTGCCCATCCCCCAGAGACCTTGGACCCATATCTCCATGGATTTTATCACCGATTTGCCTCCATCTCAGGGCAAGTCGGTGGTGTGGGTGGTAGTCGACCGCTTCAGCAAGATGTGCCACTTTGTGCCCCTTAAGAAGCTACCTAACGCCAAGACGTTAGCTTCTTTGTTTGTGAAACACATCCTGCGTCTCCATGGGGCCCCAGTCAATATCGTTTCTGACAGAGGGGTACAATTTGTTTCCTTATTTTGGAGAGCTTTTTGTAAAAAGTTGGAGATTGATCTGTCCTTCTCCTCCGCCTTCCATCCCGAAACTAATGGCCAAACGGAAAGGACCAACCAATCCCTGGAACAATATTTAAGGTGTTTCATCTCTGACTGTCAATTCGATTGGGTCTCATTCCTTCCCCTTGCTGAATTTTCCCTGAATAACCGGGTCAGTAACTCGTCAGGGGTCTCCCCGTTTTTCTGTAATTTCGGGTTTAACCCAAGGTTCTCCTCCGTCTCCCCTGGTTGTTCCAATAATCCTGAGGTAGAGGAGGTTCATCGGGAACTGTGCACTGTCTGGGCCCAGGTTCAGAAGAACCTAGAGGCGTCCCAGAGCGCACAAAAGATTCAGGCGGATAGTAGACGTTCTGCTAACCCCCGGTTTGTCGTCGGGGATTTGGTCTGGTTGTCGTCCAGGAACTTGCGCCTTAAGGTCCCGTCCAGGAAGTTTGCTCCCCGATTTATTGGACCTTATAAGATCATTGAAGTCCTCAACCCTGTATCCTTCCGTCTGGAGCTCCCCCCATCCTTTCGCATACATGACGTCTTCCATGCCTCCCTCCTTAAACGCTGCTCCCCGTCCTGGTCCCCCTCGAGGATACCTCCTGTTCCCGTTCTCACCCCTGAGGGGGTGGAATTCGAGGTGGCCAAGATTATGGACAGTAGGATGGTCCAGGGCTCCCTCCAGTACCTGGTCCATTGGAGAGGATACGGGCCGGAGGAGAGGACTTGGGTACCTGCCCGTGATGTTCACGCTGGGGTATTGATCAGGAGGTTCCACCTCCTCTTCCCCACTAAACCGGGTCCCCTTAGTAAGGGTCCGGTGGCCCCTCATAAAAGGGGGAGTACTGTTAGGGATCTGCCAGGTACTTCATCTAGCTATACTCCTGGGATTAATCAATCCACACCTGAGGCCAGACCTGTTCGACTGACACCATCTCCCACCAACCAGGGTGGCAGGCTCAGGAGTGGGAGAGCCTATCGCGGCCTGGTCTGTCGGAGTTAGCTCCGCCCCCTGTCCTTTATTACCTGCCCTGTGCTCTCCCTCAGTGCTTGTAATTCTTTTGGATTCCTGGCCCCACTGCTGCTTGCTCCAGCCTGCTTCTGCCGTGCTTCTGCCTTGCTGCAGTTCTGCTTGACCTGCTTTGCTTTGCCCCTGGCTTGCTTCTGTCTCCGTGCTCGCTCGGGTGTACTCACTTCGTCCTGGTCCCGACTGTTCGTTCGCCGCCCCGTTTCCTCGTGGCGTTCCGTGGCTACTGCCCCTTCCCTTGCGTGTTCCCTGTTTGTCTTCCTGTGCACTTAGCCAGCGTAGGGACCGCCGCCCAGTTGTACCTCGTCGCCTAGGGCGGGTCGTTGCAAGTAGGCAGGGACAGGGCGGTGGGTAGATTAGGGCTCACTTTCCCTTCACCTCCTTCCTGCCACTACACCAGCGGCTTCAAATACCTGTTTGCTGCTTTGCAATGGCATTTTAGCAGCTACTCTCCTAATCCTATTAATTTGTCTGGCAGAAACCTTCCTCATTATGCCTTTATCTGAACAAACCTGTCTGTCCTCTGAATCAGCCACAAATCTTTTCACAGTACGATGATCAGGCTTAAGTTTTCTTGAAATATCCAATGTTTTTATACCTTGTCCAAGGTATTGCACTATTTCACGCTTTTCGGCAGCAGAGAGATCCTTTTTCTGTCCCATATTGCTTGAAACCTGTGGCCTGCTTAATAATGTGGAACTTCCTTCTTAAGTAGTTTTCCTTTGATTGTGCACACCTGGCAAACTAATTATCACAGGTGTCTGAGATTGATTACACTGATCCAAAGAGCCCTAAGACACAATACCATCCATGAGTTTAATTGAAAAACTAATAATTAAATGTTTATGACACTTAAATCCAATGTGCATAATAATTTGGAACACGGTGTATATAAAGAATGCATAGTTTAGTTTCTTATGCAACGACATTAGTAAGGTGAGTGGTTTTAGTTGTTGCTATTGCCACAATATATTGCAGTACAATTAATTCATGATACAAAAAAAAGCACAGAATGTTCAATCTATTCATTACATTTATGTATAATATCTAACTCATAGCAAATATAACCTCAATTGATTGTTTATTTCTGTTTCTTCTTTTCGCCTAAAGACACCATATAAATGCAAATTACATATAATTCAGAAACTTCAGAAACATCTTTCAGCTTGTTGTTAAGGATTTTCTAGGTACATCATCAAAAAGAACCTGGTGCCCTCCTGGTCTATTGGGGGAATGTATTAAGACTGGCATTTCATACACCGCTCTTAATAGGAAACAAGCTGGTGTAAGATGACATTGCAGCTTTTCTAAGTCAGAAAATGTCCATGTACTGAATTAAATTTAAAAAAAAAAGGACAATATTTAACTCCTTAACGCCGAAGGACGGATATATCCGTCCTCAGCAGCTGCTAGTTCGCGCAGGAGGACGGATATATCCGTCCTGTGATGGCGCGGGTACTGCCACTGTACCACGCGATCAGTGGCAGGAGCATGGCTGTTATACACAGCCTGGCTCCTGCTGCAACTGCCGGAATCGAAGCGCGCTCCGATTCCGTCAGTTTAACCCATTAAATGCCGCTGTCAATAGTGACAACGGCATCTAATGTGTTTGACAGAGGGAGGGACCTCCCTCTGTCACCCCATCGGCGCCCCCGCAAACAAATCGCGGGTCGCCGTCGGGTTTCCATGACAGCCGGGGGTCTAACAAAGACCCCCAGGTCTGTCTTCAGCATCTGCCTGTTAGGCGATGCCGGAGGCATGACCTAACAGATTGCCTGTCAGTTTTACACTGACAGGCAATAATGATTTGGTATACTAAGTATACCCAAGCATTATATATGCGATCAGCACATCGCATAGTGAAGTCCCCTGGTGGGACTTAAAAAAAAAAAAAATGGCAATCAGTTAAATAAAGTTTGTGAAAAAATAAAATAAAAAATTATAGTCAAAGTCAAATAAAACTACTTTTTTTGCCCAAAAAGAGGTTTTATTTAGTAAAAGTGTCAAAACAAATCAATCACACATACACATATATGTTATCCCCGCGATTGTAACAACTTGACCAATAAAATGAACACATTAATTAAACCGCCGGATGAACAGCGTCCAAAGAAAACGCAAAAAACAACGGCAAAATTCTCTCTTTTCTCCCATTCCCCCCATAAAAAATAAAATAAAAGTTAATCTATAAGTCCTATGTACCCCAAAATAGTACTAATGAAAACGACACATTGTCCCGCAAAAATCAAGCCCACATACGGCCACATCGACGGAAAAATAAAAAAATTACGGCTTTTGGAATGCGGCAATGTAAAAACAAGTAATTTTTTTCTAAAAGGGTTTTTATTGTGCAAACGTAGGAAAAACATATAAAACCTTTACATATTTGGTATCCCCGTAATCGTGCCGACCCATAGAATAAAGTTAACATGTTATTTACGCTGCATAGTAAACGGCGTAAATTTATAACGTGAAAATTAATGCTGGAATAGCTGCTTATTTTCAATTCTCTCCTAAAATAAAGTTAATAAAGTTAATCAATATATTATAAGCATCTAAAAATGGTACAATTACAAAATACAACTCGTCCCGCAAAAAACCAGCCCTTATACGGCTATGTCGACGGAATAAAAAAAAAGTTACGACTCTTGGAATGCGACCGTGAAAAAACAAAAAATAATCCTTGGTCATTAACGTGCAAAATGGCCTGGTCATTAAGGGATTAAGCACGCGATCATTCAAATTAAAGTTGTTATTATTATTATTATTAATATAGTTTTAAACATCTGTTTATTATGCTTTTCAATAAAAGTTACTGGTGTGGAGGTATAGAAACATGCAGGAAGAAACAAGGTAAGACCACAAGTCTGCATCGTCAAGGACAAAACCAGACACACATCTCTGATCACTTTTTTTTTTATCCTGTAGAAATCCTCTAAATTGATAACATAATTACCAAACTTCACTGCAACTTCTGATCTACTGCTATATGGCCATGTTCGGTGGAAATGCTTTTTAAGGGCTTGTCCACACGGCGGATTTTGCATGGTGAGTCCCGCTGCAATATCCGCCGTGGACCTATTCCTGCCGGCAGGAATGTTCCTCCCTCCCATTGACATCAATGGGAGGTTCGGGCAGAATACGCCCCAAGATTGAGCAGGACGCTTCTTTTTTCCGCTTGCTGAAAAAAATCAGCTAGCGGGAACAAGAAGAGTCAGACTCCCATTGAAAACTGGTGGGAGGTGGAAATTTGCGGCGGAATCCGTTACAACATTTCCTTTGTATTAACATACCCTAAAACAACAGAAGAAGAAAGTAAAAGAAATGTTAAATGAATGTTATTATTTAGAAAGGTACTAAAGCTCTCAAAATGTTGAATGTACATAAAACGATATAAAAAAAATTATAAACTTCATAAACCTTTTTTTGTATTAATAAACTGATTAAAAAAATATTATATTTTCTTTATATTCCTGCATTGTAACGTAGGTTGGATACTGCAGAAAAAAAGTCATTTACAAACATTTATTGATTTAAGTTATTAAGAACTTGATAAATAAAACTGTCTAGTCACAAGATACATAAGTTAGGTTTTTTTTATTCGCTCTGTTTGTGGTGAACTTTCAGTGTTTTCAGCGGGGAAAATCTATACTCCAAAAATATAGCCCTGACGTATGCAACCGTATGTTGGCTATTGACTCCCATTGTAAAAAAAAACAACATATACCACACGGTATACTTATTTTTTGTTTTTGCAGAACACTCCTACATACCAACATGTACATGGCCGGATTGTATGCCAAAAGGACACTCTTTTGGCTTACCTAAGAGTCATTAGAGCTTATCAACATGTTGGGCGTACACGTCGGCAATGTTCACATTGGCTTAGGTTTTTATTGCTGCCATTATGTATATGACAGGTCTATCAGGTTTCAATTTTTTTTTGTTTTTTCTGTAGTTCTTTTTTACTGCACAGCACTTTATCAGTCACATAATAATCGAGTGTTGGTGAAACCCTGAATGCTCAGTCTTCCCCACAGTACAGCTAATTGCACATGCACCATACTGTCAAATGTTTCTGCAAAATGACATGCGCCAAAATTATTAGTTATTATGCTGGACCCTACTTTTCCACTATCATCTGTTTTTTACCTTCACATTTCTACTACACATGCTGAAATCTAGGAAAAGCTTCAATCTAGTGCTGCTGTTGTAAGCCTGTAGGCAGTTTATTGTGCTGTAATGCACCAGCTACAGTTCTGCCCAGTCTGAGGGACGCACTGTGATAATCAGTGGGGGCAGATGGAAAATCCACTAATGCAGACAGTAGGTAAAAGAGTTTTAGTTCTTCATAAGTTGCTTCGTATCTTATAAAAAAAAGTTTTTGGCAGTGTTTTGTTTTTTTACTCAGACAGTAATGTCTCGCCTAAATGCTTTGTTGGCCATTTAAAGAGTACATGTGGACCGATTCATGCTGCTCTAACCACGGGTAGCATGATATAGCAACAGACTCCCACATTACGAAGAACGAAGATTTACTCTGAAGCATTTGTGTTTCTAAAAGAGACAGACACAGGAAGAAGTGTCCGCTGGGTGGCTCCCCTTCTCTCCGCTCAGCTCAGGTCTCTAGGGAGCACTTTTTCCTGTGCCCGCCTCTTTTTAAAACTGTGTTTTCTCTAAAAGGCTGCAGCGTTTAAGAGTAAAACGCAGTTCTTTGTAATGTGGGAGCATGTCGGTATTTCATGCTACCCGTTGTTAGGGCAGCAAAAATCTGCTGACATGTTGCTTTTAATAATAACTGCAGATCCAATCTGCACATACAATGGTTAACTAACCATAAAAAATCAACGATCCCTAATCTTTAGAGATAGTGGAAGATCGCAACATGCAGATAAGAATGATATTCCAACTGCTTATCACTGAAAGGGGTGTTCCCACGATTAAATATTACATTTCTCTGTTAGGTCACGCAAAATATTTTTTTGCAATTGGAATAATTTCAAAAATCGGTACTGTGTCTAGATATTGCGGCTATATACTTGATGTACGCCTCCTGATGTTCTTTTGATTTTTTTGTCTCAGAAGATCCACTTAAAGTATTCAGAGATAGCAAAGAAAAAGCCAATTCTAGTGCGCCAATTCTTATTGGCAGGCCTGCACAATAGCAGGAATAACTCTACCGCCCAACATTTTATGTTTTGCGTTATCTAACAAAGGCATTTTAGATTTAATCATGGGACAACCCTTTTAAGCTGGCCACACAAATAAGATTACCATGTAGCTGGTAAGGGAGCAGTGCCGAGACATCTCTGGTATCTGACTTTACGTGCCCAGGCATGTTGGCTATAATGGCCAAATTCAAAGGGTTTGGCTGAAGGTTGCTTGAATATGTTGAACAAATGATCATTCACAATGTTAGACTCCTCTTCAGGTGTCATGTATCGCTGTATATTTATGGTTTATGCCTTTTGATTAACTTACTCCTGTGTATTTTCACTAGGCTGGAGAATGTGAAAGGGAGTGGTGTCATGTCTCTAATGTTGAGAGCAATGTTTGTGTGTCAATGAAATTCCTTTGTGTGGCATCATTTTCTTTTCAATATACACATCTATAACTGGATAAGAATATACAGATTTGAAATTAAGCAACTGAGATACAATTGAAGTGTAGACTTTCAGGTTTATTTCAAGGGGTTGAACAAAAATATCCTGTTAAAGGTTTAGGAATTGCAACCATTTTTCTACACAGCCTCCTCATTTCAGGGGCTCAAAAGTAATTGGACAAATTAACATTACCATAAATAAAATGGGTTGTTTTTTTTAAATACTTTGTAGAGAATCCTTTGCAGGCAATGACTGCCTAAAGTCTGGAACCCATGGACATCACCAAGCGCTGGGTTTCCTCCTTTGTGATGCTTTGCCAGGCCTTTACTGCTGCTATCCTCAGTTGTTGCGTGTTTGTGGGTCTTTCTGCCTAAAGTTTTGTCTTAAGTAAGTGAAATGCATGCTCGATCGGGTCGAGATCTGGTGATTGACTTGGCCATTGCAGAATATTCCACTTCTTTGCCTTAAAAAACTCCTGGGTTGCTTTCACAGTATGTTTTGGGCCATTGTCCATCTGTACTGTGAAGCGACGTCCAATCAACCTTGCTGCATTTGGTTAAATCTGAGAAGAAAGTATATCCCTGACCACTTCAGAATTCATCCGGCTGCTTCTGTCTTTAGTCACATCATCAATAAACACTAGTGACCCAGTGCCTTTGGCAGCCATGCATGCCCATGCCATCACACTGCCTCCACCATGTTTTACAGAGGATGTGGTGTGCTTTGGATCCTGATTCGTTCCAAGCCTTCTCCATACTTTCTTCCTCCCATCGTTCTGGTACAGGTTGATCTTAGTTTCATCTGTCCAAAGAATGCTGTTCCAGAACTGGGCTGACTTCTTTAGATGTTGTTTGGCAAAGTCTAATCTGGCCTTTCTATTTTTGAGGCTGATTAATGGTTTGCACCTTGTGGTGAACCCTTTATATTTGCTCTCATGAAGTGTTCTCTTTATGGTAATGAATACAAGGAGCAGGACCTCAATAGTTGGTGGGCGTCAAACAGTTAAATTCAAAAGCGGTTGCCTACCGGCAAAAAGATGCCCTGTTTTCCAACTATTATGAAAAAAAAAAAAAAAAAAGTCTTTATTAGATTTGCAAAGGACAGACTACATAGAGTTTAAAAGTTAATGTCCATTTCTGACAACTGTCAGCATAGTGCCAGACGTAGAAACTCTGTATTAGAAAGGGTTAAGTGCCACAACCACAGAGCACTCCATCCAGTAAATTGATAGTTAGATTCTAAAGTTGCAATAGGACAATTATTAAAATGATGGTAGAAGCCCCCCCGACATGTTTCGCTACGATGTAGCGTCTTCAGGGGTATCGGGGCCAATGACTTATGACTTATGGTGGACTTAGATACTGATACACCTAGTTCCAGGAGAGTGTTCTTCACTTGGGTAGATTTTGTGAAGGGGTTTTTCTTCACCATGGAAAGGATTCTGCGATCATCCACCACTGTTGTCTTCCGTGGACGTCCAGGCCTTTTGGAGTTCACGAGATCACCAGTGCGCTCTTTTTTTTCAAGAATCTACCAAACTGTTGATTTGGCCACTTCTAACATTTGTGCTATCATTCTGATGGATTTCTTCATTTTTTTCAGCCTAACTATGGTCTGTTTCTCTTGCATTGAGAGCTCCTTTGACCTCATGTTGTGGGTTCACAGCAACAGCTTCCAAATGCAAATGCCACACCTGGAATCAACTCCAGACCTTTTACCTGCTTAACTGATGATGGATTATCGAGGGAATAGCCCATGCAGCCCATTAAATAGCTTTTGAGATAATTGTCCAATTACCTTTAGTCCCTTGAAAAAGCAGCAGCTACATATTAAAGATTTGGAAATGCCTAAACCCTTCCTCAAATTAGGATGTGAATACCCTTAAATAAAGCTGAGAATCTGCACTTTAAGCCCATATTGATTATATAACTGTATTTTCAATATGTTTTGGTAAACAGCTAAAATGGCAAAACTTGTGTCACTGTCCAAATAATTCTGGACCTAACTATATATACATATACATATATATATATATATATATATATATATTATATATATAAAAATATCTATATATACATATGTATATATATATATCTTTTGTATATATTTCATAATAATTACAGTTTGCATAGATAATTTATACTCTGTTCATACGACTTTTGAGGCTTCTGTCAGAGGTATATATACATACATGAGAAACATGATGTTTACATCGAAAGGGATATTTAAAACACATATGCTCCTTACGCTGTGTAAGGGCTTGTCCACAAGTAACAGAAAATTTCTGCAGCAATCCCGCAGAAACTAGAAGGATTTCCGCTGCGGAAAAACTGCACCATTTCCAGCGTTCTTATTGCAGAAAATGGTTGTTGTGTTTTCCAAAGGAGATGTCATCATCTCCCAACTGAGAAAAACGAGAAATTCAGACCACTTTCCGCATCAGACATTGACATGCTGCGGAATGAAAAATATGCACCGCAGGTCAATTTCTGGTCGGAAATTTTACGCAGCGTGTGGATGAGATTTGTTAAATCTCACCCACTTTGCTGCTACTGTATTCTGCATATTTTCTGTCCGCAATTCTGGACGAAATATAGGCCCCAATTCCGCTTCATTTGGACAAGCCCTTAGGCTCTGTTCACATCTGCCTCAAAGCCACAATGTAGTGCCGCATCCAATAACTTAAAATGTGGTTCATCAGGATTTCGTATTGGTGCCCAATGTAGTGCTATTCTTCCCATCAAATCTGACGGAATTTGTGATGGAGGCTCCAAACATATGCTAACCAAACGGAGCCTCCAACGCAAATGTAAACATAGCCTACTGCATATTTCTATCAATTCGCACTGAAAATAACAAATGCAATATTATTGAATATAAAGGAATTATATAAAACTTTTAAATGTGTTAACTATAGCTTCATCTAGTAACAAAAATACATTACAACATCTCCTATATTTCAAGATATTGTTATACTCCTCATAAATACCATATTTTTTTTTTTAGAATAACCTTATCTGTTAGAGAACATCAAAAATCTGACCAGAAGGGGATGCAATAGTAGATTCTTTGAGTTGTTTTGGAATGAGGCTTTACATAAAGGCTAACTATTTACCAAAAATATTTTGGGTATATTTTTTTTGCTATGTTTACTTTATTTATATACTTTGAGATGATTTCACAAAAATACAATTGCTAGAGTGTAGTTGCTTTTCGTGAGGAATGTGGATAAAATAGAAATGATAACTATACATCCCTAATTTAAAAAAGGGTTGTCTCACAGGGCATTCAACTCGCCAGCATATGACTGCCGGGCAAAGGAGAATAGTGGGACCATATGGGTCCACACTGTTCTGTCCTTCTAAAGGGGGTTTTACACTGGGCAATTATTGGGCAAATGATCGTTCATAGAACGATTGTTCCTGATAATTGCCCTGTGTAAACAGGGCAGCGATCAGCAGATGAATGAGTTAGTTTTAAAAAACTAAATAATCATCGCTGTCAGCAGCATATCTCCCTGGGATGTTAAAAACGCCAGTTTTTCACGTCCGCGGTTGGCCACGTTTGTGTGAATGTAGCCTTAGGCAGTGTTTTCAGTAATTAAATCAAATATACTAAAAGAAGATTTTCATTGTCATGGATCCTCCTTTCTTGTCTCCATTGTCATCTTTACTCTGCTGATTTTCATAGATCATAAAAGCATCTGGGGTTATGAAATTGTTATGAATATAAACAAGCAATACATTTTCCTTAATTTATTTCCTTTTTGCCATGTGAGTTTCTGTCTTTACTAAGTAACATAGGGTTAGCTGTTGTTTATTTTTACGTTACACAATGATTGGCACAGAAGTGATGGAATGCTCAATAGTTGGTAACTGTCTGCTCTTCACAGGTGGTAAAAAGTTATTGTGTAATTTAAAAACACTGCATATTATGGCAATAATTAAAGCATATTCTCTTTCAAGTAAACAGATATTTGGCAATGCTGAGCAGATCCATGTGGATTTCTACCTTTAGGTGAATAAAACATAAGGAAACTCATCAGCTAGCAAATTCTGGATGCCTTTGCTATTTTTCTGAATTGTTGTCGCAATGATGAGGTCAGAAGTTTGAATCCGAACTCTAATGCCTTAACATTATTGCCATAGCTACTATGTCTACTGCCCCAGCGTATGCTTTAACATTATTGCCATAGCTACCATGTCTATTGCCCCAGCGTATGCCTTAACATTGTTGCCATAGCTAACATGTCTACTGCCCCAGCGTTATGCCATATTGTAACTCCTGAGCGAGCAGGGTATTCCAGAGTGGCTCCCCAATCTGTCTCATAGAAGGAGCCCTGAGCAGGAGACTTCCCTTTATAAAGTCCATATGTCCTAATAGGGCATATGAACAGAAGTTGTCTTTATGAGAAAACCCATTTGATCTCTATGTATATACCATGTCCACACAGGTTGCTATAAAGATGTGCATAAGAATAAAAATACAGAACCACCATGCAGCTAGAGTCCTTAACCCCTTAGTGATCACCAATACGCCTTTTCACTAAGGGGCCCTAGGCTAGGCCGTCGCCCTTTCACGGCGGTCACGTCTAAGCCTAATGACCGCCGGGCTCCTGCTCCAATGGCCGCGATCGAAGCTTATTTAGACCGTTTAACCCATTAAATGCTGCGGTCAATAGCAACCGCGGCATTTAAATCATTTACAGAGGGAGGGTGCCATGGCAGCCGGGGGCCTGATAAAGGGCCCCAGGTCTGCCCTGGGCCTATGCCTATTAGGACGTGCCAGAGGCAGTATTGCCTGTTTTAGGCCGGATTTACACGAGCGTGTGCGTTTTGCGCGCGCAAAAAAACGCTGCGTTTTGCGTGCGCAAAAGGCAATTGACAGCTCCGTGTGTCATCAGTGTATGATGCGCGGCTGCGTGATTTTCGCGCAGCCGCCATCATAGAGATGAGGTAGTCGACGCCCGTCACTGTCCAAGGTGCTGAAAGAGCTAACTGATCGGCAGTAACTCTTTCAGCACCCTCGACAGTGAATGCCGATCACAATATACACCAACCTGTGAATAAAAAAAGACGTTCAAACTTACCATGAACTGCCTGCTTCCTCCAGTCCGGTCTCCCGGCCGTTGCCTTGGTGACGCGTCCCTCTCTTGTCATCCGGCCCCACCTCCCAGGATGACGTGGCAGGCCATGAGACCGCTGCAGCCTGTGATTGGCTGCAGCCTGTGCTTGGCCTGTGATTGGCTGCAGCTGTCACTTGGCCTGAATTGTCATCCCGGGAGGTCGGACTGGAGGAAGGAGCCGGGACTTATCGGTAAGTCCGAACTTCTGTTTTTTTTTACACGTATATGTATATCGTGATCGAAAGTCACTGTCCATGGTGCTGAAACAGTTTAAGTCTTTGAGCACCGTGGGCAGTGACTGTCTCCTGACGTCGCGTACCCGAACATTTTTTGCCGGGTTCGGTCAAAACGAGTTCGGCCGAACCCGGTGAAGTTCGGTGCGCTCATCTCTAATTTGACACTCCGTTTGGATGTTTGTAACCAGAAAAGCACGTGGTGCTTTTCTGTTTACATTCATCCTTTTGACAGCTCTTGCGTGATTTTCGCGCATGCAACGCAGGACCGTCCGTGTGGCATGCGTTGTTTTCACGCACCCATTGAAGTCAATGGGTGCGTGTTGCGTGAAAAACGCAAGAATATAGAACATGTCGTGAGTTTTACGCAACGCACTCACGCAGCGCAAAATTCACGCATCGTCTAAGCAGCCCCATAGACTATTATAGGTGCGTACGACACGCGTGAAAAGCACGCGCGTCGCACGCGCGTATAATACGCTCGTGTAAATGAGGCCTAACACTGACAGGCAATATACTGCTAATAATGACTGGCAATTAAATATGTAATTAAAACCGCAAGGTGAACACTGTAAAAAAAAACGCAAAAAACAATGGTGAAATTGCTGTTTTTTTCCATTGCCCCCCAAAAAAGTAATAATAAAAGTTAATCAATAAGTCCCATGTACCCCAAAATAGTACCAATCAAAACTACGTCTCGTCCCGCAAAAAACAAGCCCACATATAACTACATTGACAGAAAAATAAAAAAAATGACAGCACTTGGAAAGCGACGATGCAAAAACAAATAATTTTAGTTCAAAAGAGTTTTTATCGTGCAAAAGTAGTAAAACATAACAAAAACCTCCACATATGTGGTATCGCCGTAATCATACGTACCCATAAAATAAAGGCAATGCATTATTTACGCCGCCCAGTGAATGGCGTGAATTTAAAACACATAGTACAATGCCGGAATTTCAGGGGTTTTTACTATTCCCCGCAAAATAAGTTAAAAGTTAATAAAAATATGATATGTACCCCAAAATGGTGTCACTAATCCCGCAAAAATCAAGTCCTCACATAAAATAAAAAAGTTATAGCTCTTTGAATGCGAAAAATGAAAAAAATAGCTTGGTAATTAGGGCCTAAAATAGGCTGGTGACTAAGGGGTTAAGATCAAAGCCCTGGAAACAAATATTGTTTATTGTAAACAAAAAACACAGTAAGTGCTCTGTTAGGCTATGTTCACATCTGCGTCAGGGCTCCGTTCCGACATTCCGTCTGAGCTTTCCATCGGAACGGAGCCCTGACTGACACAGACTGAAACCATAGGTTTCCGCTTCCATCACCATTGATTTCAATGGTGACGGATCCGGTGCCAATGGTTTCAGTTTGTCTCCCTTGTGCAAGGATTCCGTCGTTTTGACAGACGCAATACCGTAGTCGACTACAGTATTCATCCCGTCAAAACGATGGAACCCTTGCACAACGTAGACAAACTGAAACCATTGCCATCGGATTCGCCACCATTGAAATAAATGGAAATGGAAACGGAAACCTATGGTTTCAGTCTGTGTCAGTCAGGGCTCCGTTCCGACAGAGAGCTCCGTCGGAATGGAGCCCTGACGCAGATGTGAATGAAGCCTTTAATGTACACTACTTGCATAAAACGAAAACAAAAAAACATTTAGTGATGCATCAGTCTTTTTTTTTATATACCCTTCCTTCCCTTTGGATCAACTCCTAGCTTTGGCTATAAAAACTGAGAATAAAACGGCACTAAAAACCCTATTAAAACTCTGTGTGTGATCCTAGCCATAAAGGGGTTGTGTCATCACAGACCTTTATAGCATATACACAGGGAATGCTATAAATGTCTAAAAGTTGCGGGTCCCACCATTGGGACCCGTACCTGTCTCCCGAACGGGGGTCTCCCGACCCACCTGGTGAAACTATGGCCCTGTTCACACATAGTTTTTTTTGCAGGTGGTTTTAGCGGCATTTTTCGGCCGTGGCCATTGAGCACCGTTGATTTCAATGGGAGGCAGGAGGCGGAACCACGGCAAGAAAGAGCATGTCGCTATGAGCGACTAAAAGTTGCTCCAGGAAAAAGACGCCTCCGCTTCGCATTGAAAACAATGGGAGGCGGTTTCGGACGGTTTTTGGCGCTGATTTCGACGTGGTTTCCGTGTCCAAATCAGCACAACAAAACTCTGTGTGAACTGACTCTAAGCGAGTTACAGAAACAGTGTAGCTATGCTATATGCATTTCTGTTTATTTATTCACTAGCTCTTCAGATTTCTGTCTATTATTATGAGGCTCTGTGTACTGTGCGATCTATGTCTGAGCAGCTGATAGGAGTAAAGCGTTATTATATAGTTACTAATTAGTTTAATGGTCACCAACTATTCCACAAAGAAATGTTATGTAGGTAGTTGCAACATCATTATTGAAACTGGGGATATACAAAAGTAAATTTTAGTACGGCAAAAATAAGCCTAAGGCCTCATTTACACGAGCGTATTATACGTCCGTGCGACACGCGTGATTGTCACGCGTGTCGTACGGACCTATATAAGTTTATGGGGGCATGCAGACAGTCCGTGAGTTTTGTTCAGCGTGAGTCCGCTGAAAAAAACTCACGACATGTCCTATATTTGTGCGCTATTCGCGCATCACTCACCCATTGAAGGCAATGGGTGCGTGAAAATCACACACACCGCACGGAAGCACTTCCGTGCGAACAGCGTGATTCGCGCAACAGCTGTCAAACTCTGAATGTAAACAGAAAAGCACCACGTGCTTTTCTGTTTACAAACATCCAAACGGAGTGTCATAATGATGGCGGCTGCGCGAAATTCCCGCAGCCGGGCATCATACGCTGATGACACACGGCGCTGTTAAGTGCCTTTTGCGTACGCAAAACACCGCGGTTTTTGCGTGCTCAAAACGCACACGCTCGTGTAAACCAGGCCTAAATGCCGGGTTTACACGGGCCGGATACGCTGCGTAAAACTACGCAGTGTATCCGACCTAGAACCTGCAGCCCATTCCATCCGAAAAACCGCACTACATTGGAATTTTCTATGTGGAAAGAAGCGCTAGAAAAAAGCTAAAAATGTTCATACTTACCCCGGCCGTAACCATGGCGGCTCGTCCCTCTGACGTCCTGCAGCCTGGCCTCCTGGGATGATGTTTCATCCCATGTGACCGCTGCAGGAGCAAAAGAGATCTGGGTAAGGCCTGATTCAGACGAACGTGACGTTTTTGCGCACGCAAAAACCGCGGCGTTTTGCGTGCGCAAAAGGCACCTGACAGCTCCGTGTGCCCTGTTCATATGGATGCGCGGCTGCGTGCTTTTCGCGCAGCCGCCATCTTTATGACACTCCATTTGGATGTTTGTAAACAGAAAAGCGCGTGGTGCTTTTCTGTTTACATTCATTCTTTTACTGTTATTGCGCGAATAACGCTTGTCCCACGGAAGTGCTTCCGTGGGGCATGCGTGATTTTCACGCACCCATTGACTTCAATGGGTGCGTGATGCGCGAAAAACGCTGACACATAGAACATGTCGCGAGTTTTACGCTTCGCGAAACTCACGGACTGTCTGCACTGCCCCATAGACTTCTCTAGGTCCGCGCGAGCCGCGTGAAAACCACGCGGCCGGCACGGACGCAAAACACGTTTGTCTGAATCCGCCCTAAGTATAAGATCTTTTTTTTCCTACTTGCGATCTTTGTGGCGGAATCACAGCTTTCTGCCGCAAAAATCGCAACCTCTGCTATTTGTTGCGGATTTCCCCCGCAACCTGCAGACTTACCTCGATACCCACAGAAAAGCAGCAATTTCGCAACCTAAATTGACATGCTGTGGATTAAAATACAACACCGCAAGTCAATTTATGAACGTTTTTTCAGCGTTTTTTTTTAAACAGTGTGTGGATGAGATTTGTTCAAATCTCATTCACTTTGCTGCTACTGTATTACGCTGCAGATTTTCCCAATGAAATCCATTGCGGTGAATACGCAGTATTTGGGCCATGTTTTATCCCGGCCTTCGGCTAGGTTCAAAAATTTAATTTTTCTTTAGTTAGCAAGCATTTTTTTGTTTTGGTTGATAAACTCCCATTCAAAGAATTAGGAGTTCATCTACCAAAACAAAAATGCACCATGTGAATCCAGCCATTCCATTAATCTTTGCCAACTCATTAGGAAGACTGTGCTCAGGCTACACGTTTATTTCATGTGCAGGTTTATCTTTTCTTAATTTGCTCACATTCAGGCTGGTGGATATTGGCTGTGACTAAAAAAAAACAAGATAAGTTAAAATTTACCTCAGTTGGTGTTAGAAGGTGGTATGTTCTTGTTAATGTTTGTCATTCAAGCGCTAAACTTCTCTCAACAGGACACATATATTGATCTGCATGTATTAACCTTTGGACATGAAATTCCTTTCTAAAAATGCCATCTTATTTACACATGTTCTGCAACCACAACAGTACCAGTATGAAGCTATTTTCTCATGACCATTTTAGAACATAATTGAGATAATTACTGTATGTAACAATATTATAGTGAACATACACTGTATTTGTAACGTCACAACTTTACATGGTCCATACCTGCAGATAAATATACAGACTACTAATAATAATTCAGTGAGAAACATTTTTTCAATTAATTCTTTAATATATATTTCTATAAACCTGCAAAGAAATCAAACACACCAATAGGTTCACTGAAAACCAGTCCTAACAAAATAAATCTAAGCTAATTAGAGTTCTGTTATACAGGAACAGATAAGAAAACATTAGTATAGTAATTTTTTATATTTCTCATGTGACTAGTAAAAATTGCCTTGAGCAAATACACTATATTCATAATGTTTCATTTCTGTAGGTCAGTGTTTTTCAACCAGTCAGGCGTGTTCAGGTAAATAGGTTAGGAATCACTGCTGTGGGTTATCATTTGATTTCCTGTGTAGAAGTTCTAAATTTTTATTAGACCACCATAATTATAAAGAAATGATACTTTTTTTTTTTTAAATATACAAACTACAGCACAGCCAAACAAAGAGAAATGTTACTAGCAACACATCAGAAAATAATCTGCAAGGATAAATGTATACAAAAGCAACCCCAAGATCCTCCCCCCCCCCCCCTTAGACCAGATTGGAGGTAAGAAAGAAAACAAAATACATAGATATTAAATATCGCTCATGACATAGGATTTTTCTCCCTTTATTTTTCATAAAGAAGAGTCCTGTACACCTGCCCCTTCCACGCAAGAAAGTTTGCATCCACTTTTTAAGGATCTCAAGACGAGCCCAAAAAAATAGTTGAGAAATAAACTGTACCTGGAGTCAAGTCTCCCAGCAGAACCAAAACACAGTCCAATTCTGCACAAAGTGGAGCAATCCTTTTAACCCATCCCAGCACCGGAGTCCAGTATCGATGTTACATAGTTACATAGTTACATAGTTTGTACGGTTGAAAAAAGACACATGTCCATCAAGGCGCTCGCTGCACCGGCCAAAATCGGTCGCTGTAATAGGGGCTTAACTTAGGACATCTCCGAAGAAAGTGTACAAGATCTGCATCTGGAGTACCACACTTCGGGCGCAATCATCGTTCTGAAACCCATTTTAACTCGTTTCTTTAGAGTATAATGTAACCTATTTATCACTATATAGTGTGAAAATCGGTGAGCAACATTGAGTACTACTCTCCCCACATTCCGATTCATAGATACCCATTGTGACTGCAAAATAGAAAATCCACTTCCCATTTATTTCTATTAGTAAATTGAAATTTATTTTTAGTTCCTAAACACCAGTGTTTATAACAAAGTGATATCACCCCTTTACAACTTTTTTTTAGTTAACAGAATATCATGAAATGATACTTACTCTATTATTGGTGACAATCAATTGAATGTGAATTTGGTACACACATACAGAAATCTACATGCCATTAACCCCTTCCCCTCGTAAACAACTTTCAGATTTTAATTCTCGTTTTTTTCCTCCCCACCTTCCAAAAGCCCTAACTTTTTTATTTTTCCGTCGATATAGTCCTATGAGGGCTTGATTTTTGCGAGACGAGTTGTAGTTTTTCGTAGCACCATTTTATTGTGCCATATAATGTACTAGGAAACGGTAAAAAAATTATTTGTGGGGTAGACAATGAAAAAAACATTCCTCCATTGTTTTTTGCGCTTCATTTTTACGGAATTCACTGTGCAATTAAATTAATATGTTAACTTTATTCTGTAGGTCAATACGATTATGGCAATACCAAATATATATCGTTTTTTCTATATTTTACTACTTTTACAAGTAAAAAACTAAGTGTAACATTTTTTATATATTTTGTGTCGCCAAATTCTGAGAGCCATAAGATTTTTCATTTCCGTCGATTAAGTGGTATGAGGGCTTATTTTTTGCGGGGTAAGCTGTAGTTTTGATGATACCATTTTGAGGTTCATGCGATGTTTTGATAATCTTTTATTCTATTTTTTGTGGGAGATGACCATAAAATAGCGATTCTGGTGTTTCCAATTTTTTTTTTACGGAGCACACCGTCCGGGTTAAATAATGATATATTGTAATAGTTCAGACTTTTACGGATGGGGCGATACCAATTATGTTTATTTATTTACTATGCTCTAGTGGGAAAATGGGAATTGTTTTGTTTATTTTACTTTTAATTTAAAAAAAAATTTTGACATTTTTTATTAGTCCCCCTAGGGGACTTCAACCAGCGATCGTTGGATCGCTTGCACGATATACTGCAATACCAATGTATTGCAGTATATCGTCTTTCTGACAGGCTTCTATTAAGCCCTGCTGGAGGCAGCGTTTAATAGGAGCACAAAGATGGCGGACATTATTAGGCCCCCACGCAGCCATAGCAACCATCGCCACCCCGCGATTGCATTGCGGGGGGCATGGTGAGATGCTAGAGGGGGTTGCCCCCCTCTTTCTAACGATTTAAATACTGCGGTCGCTACTGACAGAAGCATTTAACTGGTTAAACTAGCGATATCGCACTTGAGCGAAGTGTCTGTGAAGTGTCGGCTGTAACATACAGCCGACACCCGCATCGTATGGAGCGGGTTCACTCCGTGAGCCCGTTCCATACTTCCCCTACCCGGCTATGACGTATGGATACGTCAAATGTCGGGAAGGGGTTAACACTCAGGAACTCATAGACAGTCTACAGTCCTTATTGTCCCCTATCTCTACCCTCTGCTTATAAATCTGGCTGACAAACATTACAATGAAACTCTCAAAAGTGCCCTGAATGAAGAAGCTCCCCCTACACTCCAAACCTCCCGACAGACGGCGGCAACCTTGGCACGCACCTCAACTTGTTTTCCTTAGCAGTACTCTAGGTGTGCCGAACATTTGTGGAGAAAATTGCATTTGTCAGCCGATCTCTTCCACTACAAATTCAACTTACAACACTGATCTTCACCTTGCCAAGCAAGTCTATTTCACCTCCCTTATCTCCACACTATCTAATAATCCAAAATGACTCTTTGATACTTTTCAGTCCCTCCTTAGTCCTAAAGTGCAGGTGCCTATTTATTTCAAAGTTAAAATTAATAACAACCAGAAGGAAACTATCTCCCAATTCCCAAGTAGCATTGATCCGTTCTCTCTTCCTTTTCTGTTATTGGGTCAAATGCTAAAAGTGAAGAAGAAGTATCTAGGCTCCTCTCTTCTTCTCGCCCTACTATCTGCATTTGTGATGCTATTCCCTCACACCTCGTCCAATCTCTCTCTCCAGTACTAGTCACCTAACTGATCCAAGTGATTGAAATGCCAGACATTCCCCCAAATGGTATTAATAAAAACTATATCTTTCCACGTATAAAAAGACGCCTTACACGGCTCTGTACGCAGAAATATAAAACAGTTATGGGAGTCACAATATGGCAATGCAAACATTTTTTTGTTTCTTTCAAACTTTTTTCGTTTTTTAAAGGTACTAAAACATAACAAAAACAATATAAGTTTGGTATCACCCTGATCGTACTGACCCGCAGAATAAAGGTAATGTTTCCTTTTCACCGTACATTGAACACTGTAAAAAAAAACATAAGAAAATGGCGGAATTGCAGTTTTTTTCAATTCGAGCTTCCCAGTACATCGCACATAATATTAAATAGTACCATTAGAAAGCACAACTTATCCCACAAAAATGAAGCGCTCATATGGCTGTGTCAACGAAAAAAGAGAAGAGTTATGACTTTTTGAAGGTTAGGAGGAAAAAACAAAAGCATAAAAATGAAAGGGTTAATTGTTGTTCGTAACTAAATATTAAGCACTATCTAATAAGACAGAGAAACCTCTCTGGCATGTTCTGTGAGAAACAATTCCTTTTGGCATAGTGCCCAGGAAATGCAGGAAATCAATCTGAAGGATTAAAACTCCAAAATTGAGCAACCTAATTTTACATAAACATATGCACAGTTCAATTTCACAATTGGGTTTGATAGAAAATGTACCACATCTACTATATGTTTATTTAATTAAATAAGTCATAGCAGTATGCTAGAAGCAAACATAATGGTGAACGGGGGAAGTCTCTGGACAGGCTAGACAATTATTGCTACTTAAAGAGAACCAGCTACAGTTTATCTTTGTAAACCATTTACATACCCTTATCCCCCGCAGTCTTCTAATTCCCGCACTTTCTTTCTTCAAAATGTCCCATCGAGTCACAGCGAGGGATAAGACAACACCCAGTGAGGAGAGCTTAGGTCTCCTCCCTGTACTGATGTTAGTAATTAGCATATTGGACTGCAAAACGGAGTGCCGGCCATATGGGGGACAATTTGAGAAAATTTTAATACCTGCATTCCCCGCGGGAATTAGGATATCGTGGGGAATGAGGGTATGTTAATGGTTTTAAATAAAAAACTAATGACAGGTCCTCTTTAACCTCACTAATGATTATACAGAGCTGTGCTCCTTCAACAGTAATAGGACAATACTATTTTGAACGGGTGCAGCTGGGGCAGCAGTTTGACTGCACAGAGAGCCTAATAAGGGCTAGAGCCGCAATCCTGGTCTTGCCTTAAAGACAAGAATTTTTAAAACAAGACCAGAATTGTGGATCTAGCCCCGATATAACCCAAGCTTGCATTGCCTATCTTAAAAACAGCGGGAGTCAGTGTGGGACTTGCTGACAGAAGTGCAGAGAGAGGAGGAGGATCGGTGATCCTTCTTCTGTCCCTGTATGCCTTCAGGTAACCCCAGGGGAGGGGTAACAGGAACTTTTCTTCATGTTATCAACTCCCCTTATCAATCAAAGAGCATACTTGCTCTTTGATTGTCATATATTTTATATTTATTTATTTCTAATCACTCCTGTGCACCTAATTAGATTACTCCACAACCTGGTCAAATAAGTCAAATACAGTGTTTATAAAATGAAAAAAAAAAATGTAAGTAAGAAAATAAAATAAACATTATGCAGTTTTATTATTGCTGAAAAAAAAAGAATAAAACTACACATAATTGGTAATTCCACATCAGTGACAATAGCTGAATAGCTGTTTTCTCTTTTTCTCTCCTCCCAAAAACAGGAATAAAAAGTAATCAAAAGTAGTATATGTATAATAAAGTATAGGCTGTGCTCCCTTAAAAGAAAGAAATATTCATGCAACTTATATATATATATTGGCAAATCGCGCACTGCACACGGAAGCACTTCCGGGTGCCGCGTGTGATTCGCGCAACAGTAGTAAAAACTATGAATGAAAACAGAAAAGCACGTGGTGCTTTTCTGTTTGTAAACATAAAACCAGAGTGTCATCATGATGCCGGCTGCGTGATTTTCACGCACCATATGCTGATGACAGACAGACCTTTTGCGCGCGCAAAACGCAGCGTTTTTTGCGCGCGCTAAACGGACATGTCCGTGTGAATAAGGCCTTCGGGCCTTAGGTGCCTCCGTGTGGCGTGTGTGATTTTCACGCACCCATTGACTTCAATGGGTGCGTGATGCGCGTAAAATGCAGAAATATAGGACCTGTCGTGAGTTTTACGCAGCGGACTCACGCTGCGCAAAAATCACTGATAGTCTGCACTGCCCCATAGACTAGCATAGGTCCGTGCGACGCGCGTGAAAAGCACGCACATTGCACGGACGTATTACACATTCGTGTAAATCCACCCTTAGGCCTCATGCACACTTCAGTTTTTTCCTTCAGGGTGCTATCCGTTTTTGTCACTGATAGCACCCTGAACCCATTCATTTCAATGGGACGATGCACACTTCAGTTTTTTTGACGGTCCGTTGCTCCTTTCCGATCCAAAGTCGAGCATGTCCTACTTTGGTCCGGGATTCCGTGACCGTGAGGCCTATGCAAGTCAATGGGGCCATCAAAAAAACTGAAGGCACACGGAAGGCATCCGTGTGCCGTCCGTGCGTGACGGAGCCGTTGCCTAGCAACCGCCGGGCGGGCAGAAAAACATTAGAGAAATATTACACTAATCGGCAGCCACTTGTCTCTATCAATAACTGATAGAGAAAAGAGGCTGCTGATTAAAAATAAAATAAAAAGCATTTCATACGTACCCGGTCGTTGTCTTGGTGATGAGTCCCTCTTCTTCCTCCAGTCCGACCTTCTTTTGTGACGCGGAAGTCTGTGATTGGCTGCAGAGGCCGCGGCAGCCTGTGATTGGCTGCAGAGGCCACGGCTGCCTGTGATTGGCTGCAGAGGCCACGGCTGCCTGTGTTTGGCTGCAGAGGCTGCATGTGATTCGCTGCAGAGGCGACATGGATTGAACGTCAGGAGGAATGTAAGTATGAACTTATTTTTTTAAAAATGTTATTACATTAAAATTGTATTTTCCGCGCACTGAACATGGTACCTGGTACCGTCCAGGGTGCTGAAAGAGTTACCGCCGATCCGTGCAGCCCATTAACTCTTTCAGCACCCTGGACACTATCATGCTCGGCGCACGGAAACAGAAACACGGAGTGCACACGGAAACCACACGGCCGCTAAAACGGGTTCACGGACCCGTCAAAAGCCGCCGTGAAAACGGTGACGTAAGTGTGCATGAGGCCTTAGGCCTCATGCACACTTCCATCACCGTTTTAGACGGATCCGTGTGTCCGTTTTTGTTTCAGTGTGCACTCCGTTTCCGTTCCGTGTTTCAGTTTTACACGGACGTTGTGCTTCCGTTTGGCTTCCGTTTAAAAAACTGAAGGTAAACTTCATTTTAACTTCATTTTTGGTGCTGTTTTCTGCAGCTTTCAGAGCATACAGAACAGTTTGAGATGACTCTGCTTGGCTTGCTTTGTTTTTTTTTTTTTTTTGGAGGGAAATGTGTGCATTTACTTACTTATTTTGTGACGCTGGGCACTAGTTCCCTGCTGCCATCTGTGCGTCAAAAGCTCCTTGGCAAGTTCCTCCCACGTGGCGTCCTTTTTATAGCGGTCGTGGTAGCATTCTGCCCGCGTATCCCACAGTTCTGGGTGATCATGCACCAATGCTATGAGTCTCTCCACATCCATCTTCAGGAATGGATGTGTACTGTAGTCTGTGAGTCTGAACTTTGGCTCACCCAGCCGTTGCTATGGCAACGGATCCGTCAAAAACGGACGGCACACGGAAGCCTTCCGTGTGCCATCCGTTTTTTTGACTGACCCATTGACTTCTATGGGCCACACGGTCACTGAATCACTGACCAAAGTAGGACATGCTCTACTTTTGATGGAACGGAACAACGGATCCGTTTAAATAACTGAAGTGTACATGTGCCCATTGAAATGAATGGGTTCAGGGTGCTATCAGTGACAAAAACGGATAGCACCCTGAAAGGAAAAGACTGAAGTGGGCATGAAGCCTTAGGCCCTATGCACACGACCGTAAAAACTCTTGTAATTACGGGCCGTAATTACGGGCCCATAGACTTCTATTGGCCACGGGTACCTCCCCGTATGCTTACGGGAAGGTGCCCGTGCCGTTGAAAAAGATAGAACATGTCCTATTTCAGGCCGTAATTACGGCACGGGCAGCCCATAGAAGTCTATGGGGCTCCCGTAATTACGGGTGACTACGTGTGTGCACCTGTAATTACGGGAACGTTGCTAGGCGACGTCAGTAAATAGTCACTGTCCAGGGTGCTGAAAGAGTTAAACAATCGGCAGTAACTGTTTCAGCACCCTGGACAGTGGCTACCCATCACAATATAGATAAAGCTGTAAAAAAAAAAAAAAGACGTTCATACTTACCCAGAACTCCCTGCTTCTTCCTCCAGTCCGGCCCCCTGGGATGACGTTACAGCCCATGTGACCGCAGCAGCCAATCACAGGCCAATCACTGACTGCAGCGGTCACATGGACTGCCGCGTCATCCAGTGAGGTCGGACTGGATGTCAAGAGAGGGACGCGTCACCAAGACAACGGCCGGGTAAGTATGAATTTATTTTACTTTTATTACGGAAAGGGCTGTCCCTTCTCTCTATCCTGCACTGACAGTGCAATTTTGCAGCCAAAAACGTGCCCGTAAATACTGGTGCAATACGGGTCGAATACGTGTAACCAAGGACCCGTATTTACGCCAGTATTTACGGGTGGACAAAAATACGGTCGTGTGCATGAGGCCTTAGGAAACTTTTAAACAATGTTAGAATTTGGCACAAACAAATAATATTTCTTCTTGCTACTTATTTCTAAACACAATTTAAATCCTTAACCCCTTTAGGACGCAGCCTGTTTTGGCCTTGTGGCACAGCCGATTTTTTTCAAATTTGATATGTGTCGCTTTATGTGCTAATAACGTGGGAATGCTTTTACCTATCCAAGCGATTCTGAGATTGTTTTCTTGTGACATATTGTACTTTATGTTAGTGGAAAAATTTGGTCGATAAAATCAATATTTATTAGTGAAAAAAACAAAATGTTGAGAAAATTTGCAAAAATGTGCATTTTTCCAAATCTAAACGGATCTGCTTGTAAAACAGATAGTGATACCACACAAAATAGTCACTAGTTAACATTTCCCATATGTCTACTTTATGTTTGCATTATTTTTTGAATGTCCGTTTATTTTTCGAGGACGTTACAAGGCTTAGAACTTTAGCAGCAATTTCTCACATTTTCAAGAAAATTTCAAAAGGCTATTTTTACAGGTACCAGTTTAGTTCTGAAGTGGTTGTGAGGACCTTATATATTGGGATATAAATTACGCCATTTTAAAGTTTGCACCCCTCAAAGTATTCAAAACAGCTTTCAGAACGTTTCTTAACCCTTTAGGCGTTTCACAGGAAATAAATCAAAGTAGAGGGAAAATTTACAAATTTCATTTTTTTTTTTGCCGAAATTCATTTATAATACATATTTTTCTGTAACACAGAAGGCTTTACCAGAGAAACGCAATTAATATATATTACCCAGATTCTGCAGTTTTTAGAAATATCCCACATGTGGGTCTAGTGTCCTAATGGTTCGAAACACCGGCATCAGAAGCAAAAGAGCACCTACAGGATTTTGGGGTCTGCTTTTTTTTAGATTATATTTTAGGCACCATGTCAGGTTTGAAGAGGTCTTGTGGTGCCAAAACAGCAGAAATTCCCCAAAAGTTACCCCATTTTGGAAACTACACCCCTCAAGGAATTTATCTAGGGGTGTAGTTAGCATTTTGGCCCCACAGGTATTTTGCTATATTTATTGGAGTTAGTCTGTGAAAATGAAAATCTACTTTTTTTCTGAAAAAACATAGAAATTTGTAATATTTACAAGAAATAAAGAAGAAAATGCACCCCAACATTTGTAAAGCATCTTCTCCCTATTACGGAAATACCCCATATGTGGTAATAAACTGATGTTTGGACCAACAGCAGGGCTCACAAAGGAAGGAGCGCCATTTGGATTTTGGAGTGCAGATTTTGCTGGAATGGTTTTCGGTGCCATGTCGCATTTGCAACACCCTGGAGGGACCAAAACAGTGGAAACACCCCAAAAGTGACCCCATTTGGGAAACTACACCACTCAAGGAATTTTTCTAGGGGTATAGTGAGCATTTTGAACCCACAGGTTTTTTGCAGAATTTAGTGGAATTAGGCCGTGAAAATTATTATCAACATTTTTGTCCACTAAAATGTTGATTTTTTTCATTTTCACAAGGGATAAAGAAGAAAAAGTCGCCCAAAATTAGTAACGCAATCTCTCCCGAGTATGGCAATACCCCACATGTGGTAGTAATTGTTTTTTTTTATATATAAATTAATTAACCTTTGCAGGACTGATCCTTTTTTGCTTTTCCATATTAGTTATTCACTCCCGCCTTCCAAACGCCATAACTTTTTTATTTTTCAATCAATAGAGTGGTGTGACGGCTTATTTTTTGCGAGAAGAGTTGTAGATTCTATTGACACAATTTAAAGTACCATAAAATGTACTGGGAAACCGAAAATAAAATTCTTTGCGGGGTAAAATTGTTTTTTGGCAGGACCGCAGAAAGAACAGTTATGTCTTATTACGGCCGTGTTCTGCGGCCAAGGCTCATAGCAAATAATGGCCGCGGCCATGTGCAAGGCCCTTGATTTGCGGGCGGCTTGCGGATGACACTCCGCCCCCGGCCTACCCGAAAATCACGGCCCTGCACATGACTACGGTCGAGTGCATGAGGCCTTAAAGATAATCTGTCACCAGATTTACTAGGCTGCCTTATCGGAGGGTAACATAAAGTAGTGACAGAAAACCTGATTCCAGTGCTGTGTCACTTACGAACTTTGCAATATTTGGTAGTTTTCATACAATCACAGTTTATCTCCTGCGTATTTGTTAGCTGCAGCTCCCCCGTCTTTCATAACTTACATGCAAAGCCCGTCAATTTAGCAAATCAGTATGTCTGTCACTACATTATGCTTCCCCTTAGTGAGGGCAGAATAATATACATGGCAGGTTCCCTATAAGACATGGATGTGCTGGATGCTCTTTCAGGATTCTGAGGCTTTCAGTACCATATTATAATAAGGCAGAAGGTTGCTAGCCACCCCTACATTTTTAAATAACATAGAAATAGTACTAATGTTGAGTGTGAGGTATCTACCCATTAGGCTGGGTTCACACGGCCTATTTTCAGACGTAAAGCTGGGTTCACACGACCTATTTTCAGGTGTAAACGATTAGTTTTACGCATCGAATTACGCCTGAAAACACGGCTCAAATACGTCGGCAAACATCTGCCCATTAATTTCAATGGGTTTGCTGACGTACTGTGCCGACGACCTGTAATTTTACGCGTCGCTGTCAAAAGATGGCGCGTAAAATAAAAGCTTCGTCAAAGAAGTGCAGGACACTTCTTGGGACGTAATTTGAGCCGTTTTTCATTGACTTCAATGAAGAACAGCTTCAAATTACGGCCGTAATTGACGCCTCGCAAAACGCGAGTACGCGCAATTACGTCTGAAATGCAGTAGCGGTTTTCTCCTGAAAACAGCTCTGTAATTTCAGCCGTAATTGTCGATATCGGTGTGCACATACCCTAATGGAGGCGTTTTACGGCTCGAATTACGTCTGAAAAAACGGCTCCAATACGTCGGCAAACATCTGTCCATTACTTTCAATGTGTTTGCCGATGTACTGTGTCGACGACCTGTCATTTTACGCGTCGCTGTCAAAAGACGGCACGTAAAAATACAGCCTCATCAAAAGAAGTGCAGGACACTTCTGGGGACGTGTTAAGGATCTGCCAGGCACAGCTTCTGTGTATACGCCCATAGGTAATCAGTCTGCACCTGCTTCTCGGTCTGTGAGACTGACTCAATCTTCCACCACTCAGGATGGCAGGCTTAGGAGTGGGAGAGCCTATCACAGTCTGGCCAGACGGAGCTAGCTCCCGCCCTCTGTCTAGTTATACCTGCCTTTCCTGTTCCTCCTTGCTTGTGATTCTTCTGTTTGGTTTCCTAGCCCTGCTGCAGCTTCTGTACTATTTGACCCTGCTTCATATGACCCTGGCTTACTGACTACTCTCCTGCTCTGCGTTTGGTACCTCGTACACTCCTGGTTTGACTCAGCTTGTTCACTACTCTCCTGCTCTGCGTTTTGTACCTCGTACACTCCTGGTTTGACTCGGCTCGTTCACCACTCTTGTTGTTCACGGTGTTGCCGTGGGCAACTGCCCCATTTCCCTTTGCTTCTGTGTACCCTTGTCTGTTTGTCTGTCGTGCACTTACTGAGCGTAGGGACCGTCGCCCAGTTGTACCCCGTCGCCTAGGGCGGGTCGTTGCAAGTAGGCCGGGACTGAGTGGCGGGTAGATTAGGGCTCACTTGTCTGTTTCCCTACCCCCATCATTACATAATCACAAGCCCTTTACCTAGTCTACCCTGGTCGCTCACACCACTATGGACCCCCTTGAGACCCTGGCTCAGCAAATGCAGGGTCTCTCCCTACAGGTCCAGGCCCTGGCTCAGAGGGTCAACCAGCCTGATGCTACCATGGTAGTGCCCCTCACCTCACCTCTTGAAACCCACCTCAAGTTGCCTGACCGGTTCTCAGGGGACCGGAAGACTTTTTTCTCCTTTCAGGAGAGTTGTAGGCTCTATTTTCGCTTAAAGCCCCACTCCTCAGGTTCTGAGAGCCAGCGGGTGGGTATAATTATGTCCCGGCTCCAGGAAGGGCCCAAAGAATGGGCCTTCTCCTTGGCTCCTGACGCCCCTGAACTTTCCTCCATTGATCTTTTCTTTTCTGCTCTCGGACTCATTTATGACGAGATTGACAGGACTGCCTTTGCCGAGAGTCAGCTGGTGACCTTACGTCAGGGTAAGAGACCTGTGGAGGAGTATTGTTCTGACTTTAGGAAGTGGTGCGTAGCTTCTCGGTGGAATGACCCTGCCTTAAGGTGCCAGTTTAAGTTGGGTCTGTCGAACGCCCTGAAAGACCTGCTAGTTAGTTATCACTCTTCTGACTCCCTAGACCAGGTTATGGCTTTAGCGGTACGACTTGACCGACGTCTCAGGGAACGACAACTTGAACGTTTTTGTGTTTTCCCCTCTGACTCCCCCATGATGCCTCCCGAAGTTCCGTTGCTTCGCTCTTCCACGGAAGACTCGGAGGTACCTATGCAACTCGGGGCCTCCGTGTCCCCCCGACAACGTAGAGAGTTCCACAGGAAGAATGGTCTCTGCTTCTATTGTGGGGATGACAAGCATCAAGTGAACACCTGTCCTAGGCGTAAGAATAAGCAGCCGGAGGTCACTTGGGTGCACAGGTATTTCCCGTAAATATGAAACGTAATAAAATCTTGCTTCCCTTTCAGGTCTCTTTTGGTGGTAGGTCTGCTACCGGCAGTGCCTTCGTGGATTCAGGGTCTTCTGCTAATATCATGTCTGTGGAATTTGCTATGTCTCTAGCTATGCCTTTGTTTGATTTGCCTAAACCTGTCCCGGTAGTGGGTATTGACTCCACTCCTCTTGCTAATGGTTATTTTACACAGCATACCCCTTGTTGGCTCCATGCATTTGGAGCAGTGCTCTGTACTGTTGATGCAGGGATTATCGTCCGATTTGGTTTTAGGCCTTCCCTGGTTGCAGTTGCATAATCCCACGTTTGACTGGAATACTGGGGAGCTTACCAAATGGGGTAATGAATGCTTAACGCCATGTTTTTCTGTTAATTCTATTTCTCCCCCTGAGGAGGTGAACACGCTACCTGAGTTTGTTCAGGACTTCGCTGATGTTTTCTCTAAGGAGGCCTCCGAGGTGTTACCTCCTCATAGAGATTACGATTGCGCCATCAATTTTGTAACAGGAGCTAAGCTCTCTAAGGGTAGGATATTTAATCTCTCTTGTCCCGAATGTGAAGCCATGAGAGAGTATATCCAGGAATGCCTGGCCAAGGGTTACATTCGCCCCTCTACTTCTCCGGTAGGTGCTGGCTTCTTCTTTGTAGGGAAGAAGGATGGTGGTCTTAGGCCATCCATTGACTACCGTAACTTGAATAAGGTCACTGTAAGGAACCAGTATCCCCTTCCTTTGATTCCTGATCTCTTTAATCAGGTTCAGGGGGCCCAATGGCTCTCTAAGTGTGATCTACGGGGGGCGTATAACCTTATCCGCATCAAGGAGGGAGATGAGTGGAAGACTGCGTTTTAACACGCCCGAAGGTCATTTCGAATACCTCGTCATGCCCTTTGGGTTGTGTAATGCTCCCGCGGTCTTCCAGAATTTCATAAATTAGATTTTAAGAGATTACCTGGGGGTATTTCTTGTAGTGTACCTTGATGACATACTTGTGTTTTCCAAGGACTGTTCCTCCCACATTGAGCATGTCAGGAAGGTGCTCCAGGTCCTTCGGGAAAACAAACTGTTTGCGAAGATCGAAAAATGTGTCTTTGGGGGGCAGGAGATACCATTTTTGGGTCAAATCCTCACTCCTCATGAATTCTGCATGGACCCCGCCAAGGTTAAGGCTGTGGCGGAATGGGTCCAACCTGCCTCCCTGAAGGCGTTACAGTGCTTCTTGGGGTTCGCTAATTATTACAGGAGATTTATTGCTAACTTCTCGGTCATCGCTAAGCCTCTTACGGACCTCACTCGCAAAGGTGCTGATCTCCTCCACTGGCCTCCTGAGGCTGTCCAGGCTTTTGAGGTCCTTAAGAAGTGCTTTATCTCGGCCCCGGTGCTGGTTCAGCCCAACCAAATGGAGCCATTTGTCGTGGAGGTTGACGCCTTCTAGGTGGGAGTGGGTGCTGTCTTGTCCCAGGGTACCAGTTCCCTCACCCATCTCCGTCCCTGTGCCTACTTCTCCAGGAAGTTTTCGCCCACTGAGAGTAACTATGATATTGGCAACCGCGAACTCTTAGCCATTAAATGGGCATTTGAAGAGTGGCGCCACTTCCTGGAGGGGGCTAGGCACCAGGTAACGGTCCTTACCGACCACAAGAATCTGGTTTTCCTAGAATCTGCCCAGAGGCTAAACCCGAGACAAGCTCGATGGGCGTTATTTTTTACCAGATTCAACTTTTTGGTTACCTGTAGGGCTGGGTCTAAAAATATTAAGGCTGATGTACTGTCGCGTAGCTTCATGGCCAGCCCTCCTTCGGAGGAAGATCCTGCTTGTATTTAGCCTCCAGGTATAATCATTTCCTCTATTGATTCTGATTTGGTCTCTGATATTGCTGCTGATCAAGGTTCAGCTCCCGGGAACATTCCTGAGAACAAGCTGTTTGTTCCCCTGCAATTTCGGCTAAGGGTACTTAGGGAAAATCATGACTCCGCACTATCTGGTCATCCAGGCATCCTGGGTACCAAGCACCTCATTGCCAGAAACTATTGGTGGCCTGGGTTGCCTAAAGACGTTAAGGCCTACGTCGCCACTTGTGAGGTTTGTGCTAGGTCCAAGACTCCCAGGTCCCGACCAGCGGGCTTACTACATTCTTTGCCCATTCCCCAGAGACCTTGGACCCATATCTCCATGGATTTTATCACCGATTTGCCTCCATCTCAAGGCAAGTCGGTGGTGTGGGTTGTAGTAGACCGCTTCAGTAAGTTGTGCCACTTTGTGCCCCTCAAGAAACTACCCAATGCTAAGACGTTAGCTACCTTGTTTGTCAAACACATCCTGTGCCTCCATGGGGTCCCTGTCAATATTGTTTCTGACAGAGGGGTACAATTTGTTTCTTTGTTGTGGAGAGCCTTCTGTAAAAAGTTGGAGATTGATCTGTCCTTCTCCTCTGCCTTCCATCCTGAAACTAATGGCCAAACTGAGAGGACTAATCAGTCTCTAGAACTATATTTAAGGTGTTTTATCTCTGACTGTCAATATGATTGGGACTCATTCTTTCCCCTCGCAGAATTTTCCCTTAATAACCGGGTCAGTAACTCGTCAGGGGTCTCCCCCTTTTTCTGTAATTTTGGGTTTAATCCACGGTTCTCCTCCGTTTCACCTGGTAGTTCCAACAATCCCGAGGTAGAGGTCGTTCATCGGGAACTGTGCACAGTCTGGGCCCAGGTTCAGAAGAACCTAGAGGCGTCCCAGAGCATACAAAAAACTCAGGCAGATAGAAGACGTTCTGCTAACCCCTTGTTTATGGTCGGGGATCTGGTGTGGCTATCGTCTGAGAACTTGCGCCTTAAAGTCCCGTCCAAGAAGTTTGCTCCCCGGTTTATAGGGCCGTACAAGGTCATTGAAGTCCTCAATCCTGTCTCCTTCCGACTGGAGTTGCCCCCATCTTTTCGAGTACACGACGTGTTTCATGCCTCCCTCCTTAAACGCTGCTTCCCGTCCTTGGCTCCCTCGAGGAAACCTCCTGTCCCCGTTCTTACCCCTGAAGGGGTAGAATTCGAGGTGGCCAAGATTGTGGACAGCAAGATGGTCCAAGGCTCCCTCCAGTACCTGGTCCATTGGAGAGGATACGGGCCGGAGGAGAGGACTTGGGTACTCGCCCGGGATGTTCACGCTGGGGTATTGGTCAGGAGGTTCCACCTTCGTTTCCCCAATAAACCAGGTCCATCTAGAAAGGGTCCGGTGGCCCCTCATAAAAGGGGGGGTACTGTCAAGGATCTGCCAGGCACAGCTTCTGTGTATATGTATAGGTAATCAGTCTGCACCTGCTTGTATGTCTGTGAGACTGACTCCATCTTCCACCACTCAGGATGGCAGGCTTAGGAGTGGGAGAGCCTATCACAGCCAGGCCAGACGGAGCTAGCTCCCGCCCTCTGTCTATTTATACCTGCCTTTCCTGTTCCTCATTGCTTGTGATTCTTCTGTTTGGTTTCCTAGCTGCAGCTTCTGTACTATTTGACCCTGCTTCATATAACCCTGGCTTACTGACTTACTGACTACTCTCCTGCTCTGCGTTTGGTACCTCGTACACTCCTGGTTTGACTCGGCTTGTTCACTACTCTCCTGCTCTGCGTTTTGTACCTCGTACACTCCTGGTTTGACTCGCCTCGTTCACCACTCTTGTTGTTCACGGTGTTGCCGTGGGCAACTGTCCCATTTCCCTTTGCTTCTGTGTACCCTTGTCTGTTTGTCTGTCGTGCACTTATTGAGCGTAGGGACCGTCGCCCAGTTGTATCCCGTCGCCTAGGGCGGGTCGTTGAAAGTAGGCAGGGACTGAGTGGAGGGTAGATTAGGGCTCACTTGTCTGTTTCCCTACCCCCATCATTACAGGACGTTTTTGGAGCCGTTTTCTCATAGACTGCATTGAAAACCGCTCCAAAAACGGCCGAAAAAACGCAGCGAAAACGCAGCGAAAAACGCGAGTTGCTCAAAAAACTTCTGAAAATCAGGGGCTGTTTTGCTTTGAAAATAGCTCTGTATTTTCAGACGTTTTTTGTTAAGCGTGTGAACATACCCTAAGACTGGGTTCACACGACCTATTTTCAGATGTAAACGAGGCGTATTATGCCTCGTTTTACATCTGAAAATACGGCTCCAATACGTTGGCAAACATCTGCCCATTCATTTGAATGGGTTTGCCGACGTACCGTGCCGACGACCTGTCATTTCCGCGTCGTCGTTTGACAGCAGTCAAACGACGACGCGTAAATTGACTCCCTCGTCAAAGAAGTGCAGGACACTTCTTTGAAACATAATTTGAGCCGTTCTTCATTGAATTCAATGAAGAACAGCTCAAGATTATGGGCGTTAAAGACGCCTCGCAAAATGCGAGGACGAGCAATTACGTCTGAAACGACGCAGCTGTTTTCTCCTGAAAACAGTCTGTAATTTCAGACGTAAAAGCCTGTTATCGTGTGCACATACCCTAAGGGTGTATTCACAAGGTTGTGTGAGTGTCTGGTATCTACCCACAAGGATGTATTCATGCATTTTGACAGCAATGTGCCGCGACTTTACAAATTGCAGTAAAAATGCACATGCTTTTTTCAGCGCGGTTTTCCGCCTCGTGGCAAACAGCGCTGCAAAACTGCACCGTGTGAATACATCCTTAAGGCTAGATGCACACGTTGCTGAATTTTGAAAATCTTCAAACACTTCAGGGTAACGAGCAGGATCCCGCTCGAGAGCCATCCCACTCGTTTAACCTGTTAAATGCCGCGGTCAATAGCGACCGTGGAATTTAAATTACTAAAAACAGGGGGGGCCCTCATAACATTCCAACGACCCCCCGCGACGCGATCGCGGGTTGCCGTTGGTTGGCATGGCAGTCTGCCATCTTTTGTACTTTTGTACTCCAGCAGGGCTTCATAGGAGAGTGTCAGTATCCAGATATACTACAATACATTAGTATTGCATTATGTCATGCAAGCGATCCAAAGATCGCTGGTTCGAGTCCTCAAGAGGGAAAAGTAAAAAACAGTAAAATAAAATTTTTTAAAGAAATTAAAAAAAAATTACAATTAAAAGCTCAAATAACCCCCCTTTTCCCATTTTCCCTCAAGCACAATGTAAAAAAAAATTAAAAAAATTAACATAACTGATATCAACGCGTCCGTATAGGCTGAACTATTACAATATATCATTATTTAGTCCACACGGTGAATGCCGTAAAAACAAAAAATTAAAAACAGAATCTCTGTTTTTTGGGCACTTCATCTCCCATCTCCCACAAAACAATTTAATAAAAGTGATCAAAAAGTCTCATGTACACTAAAATGGTACTAATAGAAACTACTCGCCGCGCAAAATATAAGCCCTTATACTGCTCAATCGACGGAAAAATAAAAAAGTTATGGCGACAAAACTCACATTTTATTTTTAACAATCAGTTTTTTCCTTGTAATAGTAGTAAAAACTATATAAATTTGGTGTCACCATAATCGTATTGACCTGCAGAATAAAGTTAACATGCCATTTTTACCACACGTGAACGCCGTAAAAACAAAACCCCCGAAAAGATTCCACCCCGCAAATAATTTTTTTCCTGGTTCCCACCACATTATATGGTACCGTGAAAATCCACAATTCGTCCTGCAAAAAACAAGCCCTGATATGGCAATATTGATGGAAAAATATAAAAGTTATGACTTTTGTAATGTGGGGAGGAAAAAAACGAATGTGAAAATCCCAAAAATGGCTGTGGCAGGAAAGGGTTAAAATGGTGAGAAATTGAAACACAAACTACATAAATAAGTTGTAGAACTTTACATTTATACAGTGATTAAGCTTTATTTACATAAAACCTCTCTAAAAAGGAACCTACTTTAACCCTTTCCCGACATTTGACGTATCCCGCACATTTAACTCGTTAAATTCCATGGTCGATACCGACCGCAGCATTTAAATCGTTAGAAAGAGGGGGCGGCCCCATCTAACAGCTCATCGCGCCCCCCCCCAAATGCAATCGCGTCGGGGGCGATGGTTGCTATGGCTGCCTGGGGGCCTAATGAAGGCCCCCAGGTCCGCCATCTTTGTGCTCCTAATAAGCCCTGCATCCGGCAGGGCTTAAGGGTATGTGCACACGGTAGCAGGCTTTTACGTCTGAAAAGACAGACTGTTTTCAGGAGAAAACAGCTGCCTCGTTTCAGCCGTAATTGCTCCTCCTCGCATTTTGCGAGGCTTCTCTGACAGCCGTAAATTTTGAGCTGCTCTTCATTGAGTTCAATGAAGAACGGCTCAAATTACGTCTGAAAGAAGTGTCCTGCACTTCTTTGACGAGGCTGTATTTTTACGCGTCGTCGTTTGACAGCTGACAAACGACGACGCGTAAATGACAGGTTGTCTGCACAGTACGTTGGCAAACCCATTCAGATGAATGGGCAGATGTTTGCCGACGTATTGTAGCCGTATTTTCAGACGTAAAACGAGGCATAATACGCCTCGTTTACGTCTGAAAATAGGTCGTGTGAACCCAGCCTAAGGGTATGTTCACACGTAGTCAACAAAAACGTCTGAAAATCCAGAGCTGTTTTCAAGGGAAAACAGACCCTCCTTTTCAGACGTTTTTTTACCAACTCGCATTTTTCGCGGCGTTTTCCCGCCGTTTTCGCGGCGTTTTTTACGTCCGTTTTTGGAGCTGTTTTCATTGGAGTCTATGAGAAAACAGCTCCAAAAACGTCCAAAGAAGTGTCCTGCACTTCTTTTGCCGAGGCTGTATTTTTACGCGTCGTCGTTTGACAGCTGTCAAACGACGACGCGTAAATAACAGGTCGTCTGCACAGTACGTCGGCAAACCCATTCAAATGAATGGGCAGATGTTTGCCGACGTATTGTAGCCCTATTTTCAGACGTAAAACGAGGCATAATACGCCTCGTTTACGTCTGAAATTTGGCCGTGTGAACATACCCTAATAGTTGCCTGTCAGAATCACGATATACTGCAATACATTAGTATTGCAGTATATCGTGCAAGCGCTGGTTGAAGTCCCCTAGGGGGACTAATAAAAAAAAAGTACAAATTTGTAAAATAAAGTTGTTTTTTTATGTGAAAAAAAAATAAAAATATTAAAAGTTCAAAAAAAAACCTTTTCCCATTTTCCCCCTAGAGCATAGTAAAAAAATAAATAAACATAACTGGTATCGCCGCGTCAGTAAAAGTCTGAACTATTACAATATATCATTATTTAACCCGCACGGTGAATGCTGTAAAAAAAAAAAATTGTAAACGCCAGAATCTCTATTTTTTGGTCACCTAATCTCCCACAAAAAATTAAATAGAAAGTGATCAAAACGTTGCATGTACCCCAAAATTGTATCATTAAAAACTACAACTTATCCCGCAAAAAATAAGCCCTCATACCACTTAATCGACGGAAAAATAAAAACGTTATGGCTCTCGGAAATTGGCGACACAAAATACATTTTCTTTTTTACACTTAGGTTTTTACTTGTAAAAGTAGTAAAATATAGAAAAAACTATACATATTTGGTATCGCCGTAATCGTATTGACCCACAGAATAAAGTTCACCTGTTGTTTAATTGCACAGTGAATTCCGTAAAAACAAAGCGCAAAAAACAATGGAGGAATTGCTGCTTTTTTTTCATTTTTTACCCTACAAATATTTTTTTTCCAGTTTCCTTGTACATTATATGGCACAATAAATGGCGCTACGAAAAACTGCAACTCGTCCCGCAAAAATCAAGCCCTCATAGTACTATATCGACAGAAAATTATAAAACGTTATGGCTTTTGGAAGGTGGCAAGGAAAAAACTAAAATGAAAATCTGAAAAAGGGCTGCGGCGGGAAAGGGTTAAGACAGGTGCATTTTAATCAGGGACATTTGTAAGATTTCCTTAAGGAGTTAAATTAGTGGTAGGGGCTGCACATGACTTCTGCGGGTCAACTGCTTGGAATAGGATTTCTCTTTTTTCATACTGCACTGCCCTGTGGACAAATTCAGCTATCCTGAAAACAGTCTGTCATTTCAGACGTAAATGCCTCTCATCGTGTGCACATACCCTTAGGCTGGGTTCAGACGACCTATTTTCAGATGTAAACGAGGCGTATTATGCCTCGTTTTACGTCTGAAAATAAGGCTACAATACGTCGGCAAACATCTGCCCATTCATTTGAATGGGTTTGCCGACGTACTGTGCAGAGAACCTGTCATTTACGCGTCGTCGTTTGACAGCTGTCAAACGACGACGCGTAAAAATACAGCCTCGTCAAAAGAAGTGCAGGACACTTCTTTCAGACGTAATTTGAGCCGTTCTTCATTGAACTCAATGAAGAGCAGCTCAAAATTTACGGCTGTCAGAGAAGCCTCGCAAAATGCGAGGAGGAGCATTTATGAATGAAACGAGGCAGCTGTTTTCTCCTGAAAACAGTCTGTCATTTCAGAGGTAAATGCCTGCTACCGTGTGCATATACCCTTACAGTGCAGAATATGTGACCGTGTAAAAGGACCTAAACATATGGCATTGATATCTGATCAGCGGCGGTCCAACCCTATCAATGCCTAGAACTATGGCACTTCTGATTTGAATGTTGTGGCATCAATGTGACTCCTCTGAATACCCCTTTAAAAAGGGAGTCTCATCAGACAACCCCTTTTAGTCTGAAACAGCTGATTCTGCCAGTGGAAGCTGCGCCCGGCCAGGCAATTCCCCTGCAGCGGACGCTAGTAATACATGCAATGCATGGACGAGGGTCTCAAGCGGGGACCCCCCCCCCTCTATGATGTCCATATCTTTTCACATTTTCCCCTCAGATATGTGTTTATTTTAGAACATTTTTGATCTACCAAAGCACACTGAGGAAAAATTCATCACTGCTCCCCCTTCCCATGTAAACATGTGCGTACATTGTATTTGTCATACTCATGTTTACATGGAAGAGGGGGCAGTGCTGAATCTTTCCTCAGTGTACTTTGGTAGATCAAAAATGTTATGAAATAAAGACGTTTCTATTCACAAGAGTTGAGAAGAAAACCTGGAACGCACGTCCACTTGCTACACTTGATCTATTGCGGCTCAGTGAAACTTCAAAAACGTACGAACATGACGTTGTTACTTTACATTTTGCTCAAACTGTATAAGCCCACTTGCCACTTCACGGCGACCTCTTTAAAGTGGGTCCCTACTCTACCAAGTGTAGTATGGCATGGCCACCAGTGCCGCTGCAACACAGTACCCATAGAGGGAGCAACCAAGGAGACCAACAACACCCATGCTGCCAGTCTAAGCCAACTTGGCTCTGGGCCACGTCCCCCAACAGATACAGCATCACAGCAGCAAAGATCACCACACAACACCACAAGAAAGTGACCAGATGGAAGAAGCTCACCTTTCCTTGTAGTCTCAGTGGCCAAACTGAGAACAAAGAGGTAGAAACCCTTATGCAATCACCTGCTATTAAAAACACCTGAGCCAAATGGGTGGTGGGCCAGAAAAAAAAGAGACAGACTATATATATACACAAGAATTTATTAAATAAACAGTAAACAGTAAAAGTATGAGGCGAAACGTATATAATCCTGGCCAGCCCATTCAACTAACATCTATCTATCTATCTATCTATCTATCTATCTATCTATCTATCTATCTGTCATCTATCTATCTATCTATCTATCTATCTATCTATCTATCTATCTATCTGTCATCTATCTATCTATCTATCTATCTATCTATCTATCTATCTACTATCTATCTATCTATCTATCTATCTATCTCATATCTATCTATCTCATATCTATCTATCTATCTATCTATCTATCTATCTATCTATCTATCATCTATCTATCTATCTATCTGTCTGTCTGTCTGTCGGTCTATCTATCTATCTATCTATCTATCTATCTATCTATCTATCTATCTATCTATCTATCTATCTATCTATCTATCATCTATCTATCTATCTATCTATCTATCTATCTATCTATCTATCTATCTATCTATCTGTCATCTATCTATCTATCTATCTATCTATCTATCTATCTACTATCTATCTATCTATCTATCTATCTATCTATCTATCTATCTATCTATCTATCTATCTATCTATCTATCTCATATCTATCTATCTCATATCTATCTATCTATCTATCTATCTATCTATCTATCTATCTATCTATCTATCTATCTATCTATCTATCTATCTATCTATCTGTCTGTCTGTCTGTCTGTCGGTCTATCTATCTATCTATCTATCTATCTATCTATCTATCTATCTATCTATCTATCTATCTATCTATCTATCTATCTATCTATCTATCTATCTGTCTATCTGTCTATCTTTCTGTCTGTCTGTCTACAGATATTTCCACCTGTACCTTTGTTTAAATTTGGTTAAGGATTCCAATTTCTCATGAAGCAAATTCAATACACTATCATGATATACTAGCAATATTCTTGACAGGCTGCAACGCACATTACAACCAGTAAGATACATACGTAGATAAATATAGCAGAGACATCTCGTAACATAATATCGCAAAATCATGTTTTCTTTCAAAGCTGGTCATCTCGCGCCATACATCTCAGGATATGTTGAGATATAAGGAAAGGTAAGGGAGGACACATCTATCTATCTATCTATCTATCTATCTATCTCTCTCTCTCTCTCTCTCTCTCTCTCTCTCTCTATCTATCTATCTATCTATCTATCTATCTATCATCTCATGTCTATCTATCTCATATCTATCTATCTGTCGGTCTGTCTATCTATCTATCTATCTATCTATCTATCTATCTATCTATCTATCTATCTATCTATCTATCTATCTATCTATCTATCTATCTATCCCATATCTATCTATCTATCTATCTATCTATCTATCTATCTATCTATCTATCTATCTATCTATCTATCTATCTATCTATCTATCTATCTATCTCATATATATCTTTCTCACATATATCTATAGCTATATGAATTTCTCTCCTATGTCAATTACCTATCTATCTAGTGCCATGGCATGAAAATCCAATGGTAACATTCCAATCGGGGTATTTCCTATAGGAAAGGACCTCTTTCAGCTACACTTTCCCATAGGCCCATAATAGCTGCCAAGTGCAGACTATCCGGGCGTCTGGTGCTTGGTACCCATTTTACCTCATGGAAAGTAGGACTACTCCTCTGCAGCATTAACATTCTCCAACACGTTCTGCCTGCCAATGCAGGAGTCAGATAGCAATGCATTGCGTGTAGGAGACCACAATACAGGCAGCCGACTAATGATTACCTCCCCCGCCATCTATTGAGCACGGACTAGAAATACATATACAACACGCAGCGCTACACACAGTATGGAGACGTATACATCACACTGACCTAGTACCACGGCCACCACGGTGGTGATGAGGAGCCAGTTGTTCCTCAGGATCCTTTTGCAGTCACAGCCTTTCTTCATCTTCTTCCCCATGTCTGGTTAGTGCAGCGAAGACGATGCGGAGAGGTGTCACACTGCAGAGCTGCGGTCCCCTATGAGGCAGCCTTTGTGACTGCGGCAGGGAGCCACGGAGGTGTCTGATGCTGGCGGGAAGGGCAGTCTCCCGTGTGTGAGCGCTGCAGTCCACAGGCTGTGCTGATAATGACGACTACCTGTAGGCACTGCCTCACATCTGCCACATGAACCTGCCCGTTCTACCAGTGCCTCCCTCCTCTCAGCCCTTTTTGCCTAGTCCACCTCCCTATCCGTCAGATAAATGGGCATTGTTCCTTGTCCCGCCTCGCTGTTACATGGCTAATGGTGAATCACTGTCATAACCTCATTACTCTTCAGTGACACTTTCATCATTGTGCTCTACTCAGTATAATCTCATGTGAACGTATCCTAATAAGTGGGGGTCACACAATGGACCAAAAGAAAAATTCTATGTGGACAGGTCACACAGGCGGTTGCGGAGAGGCGTGTTTGTCACCCTAATTTTCAAGATTATTATTATTATTTTTTTTTACAAAACTACGATTAGATCCAAGACCGAGGAATGACAGGTGCGAAAAGAGGTGCAAAGGGACGCGGCCATCCGATATGCAATAGTTGCACCAAATTATTGTAAACTGTTACCAGTTCCAGGCACGAAATAGTGAAGTATGTGTGTAAAACTTCAGGAGGAGGTTTAAAGGGGTAATCCGAACTCGGGTAATTATGGCATATCCTGCAAATATGCCGTATTGGAAATGCCCCTTTTAGTCTACTTCACACAGGGTTTTTGACTGGCATTTTAAACTGAATTTAAAAAAAAAATGCATTTTAAACGTCAGCATTTTTAAAATGTAACATACATTTTTACATGCGTTTTTGGTGACATTATGGACGACAAATGCAGCCAGGAGGAGTTGAATGGAGCAGTGGTCGAGGATGCGCCCTGCCGCTCCATTCAAACGTTATGGCACTAATGGAAACTGCTGGGCGCTCATCTCGCCAGTGCCATAGACTTTGAATGGTGTGGCATAAGCCAGTCACCTGCCAGTATCTGTGTATGAGAGACATGAAGTGCATTAGGGTGCAAGGAGTGTGGGGGATACTGATGAATAAAGGGGTTCTGATGACTAATGTAAAAGGGGGGCCAAGGAAAGGAGTCAGATTAGGGAATGTTATAGGCTTGTCTAAAAAGATGTGTTTTTAGGGCACGCTTAAAGCTGTGGATGTTGGGAATTAATCTGATTGTCTGGGGTAGCGCATTCCAGAGGACTGGTGCAGCACGAGATAAATCTTGGTAGACAGTGCAGAGACAGGTTCCACTTTTGCCAGGCAATTAGTACAGCAGCTGGACCCCCACTGAGAAGTTGTCCAGACTTCCAATCAAGGACTGGCACATGTTGCTGTAACCAGGGTAGTACCAGAAGAAAAGGGTTAATGGAGACTGGCAAAACATAGAAGGAGATCTGTTAAGAATAAAACACTCCCACCTGCAGAGTCAGAGTCTGTGTGGCAAACAGAATGGGATCAGGAAGATGTTGGCCATCTATGGAAGCCACCGCTAAGGGTTTTTCCAGACGAACAGTTGGCAGACTGAGACGAGTCACCAGGGCCTAAGGTATAAAGTTTCCTGCAGCGCCAGAGTCGAGATAGGCCTGACCGGTGGCTGAAGTATTACCACAGGACAACTTTACCGGCATGGTTAACATCGGAGAGACGCTCTCTCTACCTAGGGTAGTCCCTCCTACCAACCCTAGAGTTTCCCGACTTCAACGGGCAATTACTTACAAAGTGGTCTTTTCCACCACAATATATGCAGAGGTTGTCCGTATCCCTTCACCGTCGTTCCTGAACCATGAGCTTGACTCATTCAATCTGCATAGATTCTTCTGGAACCTGAGTTAGCAGCGGTCTCTGGAAGGACAGAGCGAGCCTGGGAAAAATTCTCTCATGCATGGCTTACTGGGAGCGCTCCTGTGTGCGTTCTCTGAATTGATGGTCAGTTCTCGTGGCAAGAGAAAGGTTGGCATTCAGAGAGGAAGGTAAGTCACGGCCTACCAGCGTGTCTTATATTCGGCTAGCCAACCCCTGCGAGAAGGATAAGAGCTACTCTGTTCCAGGCTAACTCTACAGCAATGGTCCAAAACGGAATAACATATTGACCCACCTTGGAGATTGGAGAAGGGAGAGTTTAGTGAGGAGAAGACCGATTAGTAATGAGTTACAGTAGTCAAGACGAGAGTGATTTAGAGTGACATATGCGAGTCATTGAATGTGAGGAATAAAGGAAAGATCTCTGTCAAAAAGTACCCCAAGATAGCGGGCATGCTGCCTACGAGCTATGGTAACAAAGGCGTAGCTAGGTGATCCAGCACCCGGGGCAAAGATTCAGTTTGGCGCCCCCCCCCCAACCTCTCCCGATATCTCCTTCCCCATCGCCATGTTTGTTTTCTCTACCAATCAATGACGTGTCATTTCTTTTCCACATTTTTTTTATGTAACTCAAGCATAAAAATATTTGTACATTTTACAAGCAATATAGTTCTATGCACAACACAAGAACCAAGCTCATTACATATATACAGCACCAGAACAAAGCTCATTACATATATACAGCACCAGAACAAAGCTCAGTACATAAATACAGCATCAGAAACAAGCTCTGTACATATATACAGCATCAGAACAAAGCTCATTACATATATACAGCACCAGAACCCAGCTCATTACATATATACAGTACCAGAACAAAGCTCAGTACATAAATACAGCTCCAGAACCAAGATCATTACATATATACAGCACCAGAAACAAGTTCAGTACATATATACAGCACCAGAACCCAGCTCATTACATATATACAGTACCAGAACAAAGCTCAGTACATAAATACTGCTCCAGAACCAAGATCATTACATATATACAGTACCAGAACAAAGCTCAGTACATAAATACAGCTCCAGAACCAAGATCATTACATATATACAGCACCAGAACCAAGCTCAGTTCATATATACAGCACCAGAAACAAGTTCGGTACATATATACAGCACCAGAACAAAGATCATTACATATATACAGCACCAGAACAAAACTCAGTACATATATACAACACCAGAACAAATACAGCTCAATTTAGTGCAACCCCTGCCGTATAGGTTTGCACTAAATTGTTTCCAGCTCCCAGCATGGCCCGAACAATGGTAAGGATATGCTGGGAGTTGCTGTTTCACAAAAAAAAATTCATATCATAATCATACCACCCATCATCTCGCTGCAGATCATACAGTGACTACAGTACTGATTAGAGGCAGAATAAACATTTACATTAAGTGACTCACCGGTGACGTCTCAGATTCTAGTTTTTTCTCCATCCGGTCCAGATCTCTACGATGACTTCTCCTGGTCACAGCCCATTTCTGCAGTTTGCCGCTTAGATGTCTTCAGCTTCTCACTTTTCAAACATTTCTACACCTATAAACAAAGTTCTCATTATACCACACACTACGCCCCTAAATATAATAGCGCCATACACTGCACCTCTAATTATAATAGCACCATACACTGTGACCCACACACACACACACACACACACACACCGTGCCCCTTGTAGAATAGTGTCTGCCATAGAGCCCCCTGTAGATAGTGCCCCCCATAGAGCCCCCTGTAGATAGTGCCCCCATAGAGCCCACCCCTATATATAGTGTCCAACATATAGCTCCCCCTATAGTGCTCCACAGATAGCCCACCCCTGTATGTAGCCCCCCTGTAGATATAGCCCACCCTTGTATATAGTGCTTCACAAATATAGTGCTTCACATATAGCCCACCCCAGTATATAGCCCCCCTGTAGATTTCAGTGGTGCCGCGACCCCTCAGAGAGGCAGCAGGCCGCCGTCATGGACGGTGCAGCCCTGGCGCCCCCTCTAACTTGCGCCCAGGGCACATGCCCCGCCTGCCCCCCCAGCTACGCCCCTGTATGGTAATACCACACACTAAGATGGAGACATCAGGTTTAGGAATGTTAGTAGATAGTGAAAAGTCAAGGAGCAAAATAAAGTCTATCGGGTGTATATATGATAAAGTATTTTAATATCTGATATACAGTTTAGCCTTGTTATCGGACACTTTTATAACTTGGATGACTATGGCCCACATTTATTATTCAGTTTAATCTTAATTTTGGTAGAAATTACACAAATTGAAAAGTGATCCAAATAGTGAAAAAGAAAAAAATTAACACCCCTGATGGAAGGCACTCCTGCACTTGACTGGTTCAGGGTTGAAACGCGTAGCTTTTATTCCAATTTTATGACATAGCATGTATGTCTTTTAAAAAATAAAAAATTTTTTACCCTCATTTGACATCTTATCCCGACTGGGATTTTTGTTGAATTCAATCTACAAGTGCAGGAGCGCCTTCCATCAGGGGTGTTCATGTTTTTCTTTTTCACTATTTGGATCGTTCCACATCAACTACCGCTGATCATTCAGCCGCCGGTGTTCACCCAGAGGGCTAGCAGACTGCACACTTACGGAGTACTGAGGCTCCATTGGTTTATTGATCGAGTTGTGCCGACCATCCAGCACAACCTTAAAAGGTGAGTGTAAAATCTTATTTTAAGCATATTACTGTTGACCACCTTGCAACAACAGCAATACCTCAGAGGAGCGCTCTGTCTTCCTTTTTCTTTCCATAATATTGCCACAAGTTGAAAAGTCACATCTAAGATTGCACCAAAATTGTTCAATTTGGCTCAGAAATTTATTTTCTCATGGCAAAAAAGAAAACAGCTAAGAAAAGTGAGCCAAGATGTAAATGTACATTTAGCGGAATACATGAAAGGCAAAAATGTACAGTCGTAGCATTCTCACCTCCAGCCCTCTAGTTATCTCTCCAACTGCCATCAAATCGAGTCTTGTGGCGGGGCTGGCAAAGTTTCCAGGCATTGCATGCCTAGAGAACTTGGTGCCATATTTAAATGCACTGGCTTTAGTGTCAGTTATTAGGTGTTATTTCCTAGCTAGGCTGTAGCGTCCATGGCCGCGGGCCGTCGGGTCCGCTGTGTCCCGTAGGGTGCGCGCGCACCCTCGTGCGCGCTCTTAAAGGGCCAGCGCGCACATTAAGAAAATCATCATCATCAACACAAATGATTTCCTGTACTATAAGAAGGCCCCAGCCCTTCTGATCTTTGCCTGAGTGTTGTTAGTAATTCCCAAGTCTTTTTTGCAAATGGTCCCTTAGTGTTTCCCGCTCCAGTTGTTACCCGTGCCCTGTTACCTGTTCCTGTATCCCGTGCTGTGTTCTTGTTCCTGTGCCTACTAGTTGGAGTCGTGTCTACTGCACCTGTGTCATCCGCCACGTCCTGTGTCATCTGCCACGTCCAGAAGTATTTGCCACGTCTGGCGCAACTTGCGGCACCTGCTGTCATCCGCCACGTCTGGCATTACCTGCTGCACCCATCTCCATCTGTGCCAGAGCTGCGGCCACTGTCTGGACTATCCAGGTACCCTTGTGCGGGACTTTGTATTGCTGGGGTTCCCTGTTGTTTGGCCAGCTGCCTCCCTGCTACGGCGGTGCGGCCTAGTGGGTCCACATACCCACACATTCGTGACAGTACGCTCAGGCCATGGACCCCGCTGGCCAACCTGAGACCTTGACGACACAAGCCTTGCTGGCCGAGATGCACCAACTCCTGCTGTCGATGAACGCCATTGGTTGCTCCAACCACAGTCGTCACCGCACCCATTCCTGCTGTTCCTGCTGCTACACTTCCTGTCTGTAACAGTGCCGATCCCCTGTGCTTCTTGCCGCTATCACCACGCTATGACGGAGACCCGAGAACCTGCAGGGGATTTTTGAATCAGTGCGTGATCCACTTCAGACTACATGCCAGGTCCTTCACATTGGATGACGTCAGGATCGCCTTCATCATCTCTCTCCTTACTGGCAAAGCTCTGGCATGGGAAAATCCTCTATGGGAACATCAGAGACCCGTAACTTACAGTGCTTCTTACGGTCCTTCCGCTCGATCTTTGAGGAACCTGGGAGAGTTTATTCGGCTGCTGCATCTCTGCTGATCCTACACCAGGGAGACCTCTCCGTGGGCGAGTATGCCATTCAGTTCTGTATCCTGGCTGCTGAGTTAACCTGGAACAACGAGGCTTTGGTGGCCACATTCTGGCAGGGACTGTCTTCAGGGATTATGGACGAGCTGGCCGCTCGCGATCTGTCATCTACCCTGGACGATCTTATCCTACTTATCATCCGGGTTGACATGATTATCCGGGAGCGTTCCCAAGAGGTTCTCTGGGAGAGAGAACTTCCTAAGCTGGATTCTACTTTCCAGCAATCCTTACTATCCTCCTCAGTCGTCCCACCAGAATCCTATGCAGATGAACCCTGTCAAATTGTCTATCCAGGAGAAACAATGCAGACGCACTTCTGGACTTTGTCTGTATTGCGGCCTCGGAGGCCATATTGTGCGTCTGTGTGCCCAGAGGCCAGAGAGACCCCATTGCCTAGGATTAGTTGGTGAGGCAACCCTAGGTGGAATGGTACCTAATAAAGCATTCTGTTCCAAGCTGACTATTCCTGTGACCCTAGTATCCGGCGAGAGGACGCATCAAGTTTCTGCCTTGACTCTGGTTCTGCGGCAAACTTCATCCAAAATGAGCTAGCGGATCATCTTCAGTGGCCCACAGTTCCCCTGGAGATACCTTTAGCTGTTGCCTCAGTGAATGCACTGCCTCTGCTGATCCCATCGTTTCTAAAACCAAGCCATTGAAGCTCCAGGTTGGAGTCCTTCATTCTGAACTAATTTCTTTCCTTGTTTTGCCCAAAGCCATCAATCCTGTTCTGCTTGGCCTGCCTTGGCTTCGACTGCATGCCCCAGTCCTGGACTGGAATTCTGGAGAGGTTCTCCAATGGGGCTTCAAGTGCCTTGGTCGTTGTCTGTTGCAGATTCTTCCTGTCCAGCCTCCTCTGCCTCAGTCATTGGCGGGACTGCCCCCCCCCAGTTCGCTCAGTTTGCAGATGGCTTCAGCAAAAGGGAGGCTGAGACGCTGCCTCCACATCGGACTTATGATTGCCCCATTGAACTGGTTCCTAATGCCTCTCTCCCCCGGGGCTGAGTATATCCTCTCTCCTTTCTAGAGTCTCTATCCAGGTTGGCCTATATCAAGGAGAATTTGGAGAGGGGTTTCATACGAAAGTCTTCCTCCCTGGCCGGGGCTGGGTTCTTCTTCGTTAAAAAGAAAGACGGATCCTTTCGACCCTGCATTGACTACCGTGGTCTCAACCAGATCACGGTCAAAAACAAATACCCGTGGCCACTTATATCTGAACTGTTTGATTGTACACGAGGAGCCAGAATTTTTTCTAAACTAGACTTGCGTGGGGCTTATAAATTGATCCGAATCCGTCAAGGTGACGAGTGGAAGACGGCGTTCAACACTCGTGACGGGCACTATGAATAGCTGGTGATGCCATTTGGACTGTGTAACGCTCCCATGGTCTTCCAGGAATTCGTTAATGATATCTTCCGAGATCTTTTCTATATCTGTGTTGTTGTTTATCTCGATGATATTTTGATTTTCTCCCCATATCCGACGACTCATCGGAGGCATGTCCGTCAAGTTCTGCTACGATTAAGAGAGAATCATTTATACGCCAAGCTGGAGAAGTGCGTCTTTGAGAAGAGTTCACTGCCCTTCCTGGGCTACATCATCTCGGATCAAGGTCTCAAGATGGATCCTGAGAAAGTGAGAGCTGTCCTGGAGTGGCCACGTTCTCAAGGCCTGAGGTCCATACAGCATTTCCTCTGATTCGCCAATTTCTACTGGCAGTTTATCCCAAACTTCTGATCACTGACATCTCCAATTTCCACCTTTACGAAGAAGGGTGTGAACGCCAAGGTGTGGACCCCAGAGGCAGAGTCCGCATTTATTAGTCTCAAAAAAGCCTTCACTTCAGTCTCGATCCTCCATCATCCTGACGTATCTCGGCAGTTTTCTTTAGAGGTGGACGCCTCTTCTGTTGGTGCAGGTGCACTTCTGTTCCAGAGGAGCTCCAAAGGAAAGGCAGTATTATGTGGATACTACTCGAGACTTTTTTCTTCTGCAGAGCGCAATTACTCTATTGGGGATCGGGAGCTACTGGCCATCAAATTGGCTCTGGAGGAGTGGAGACATCTGCAGCTCACCCCATCCTGATCTACACCGACCACAAGAACCTCACCTACCTTCAGTCCGCTCAACAACTAAATCCCCGTCAAGCCAGGTGGTCGCTGTTCTTCACCCATTTCCAATTTGTGCTCCACTACCGTCCCGCTGACAAGAATGTGAGGGCCGATGCCCTGTCCAGATCATTTGAGTTGGATGACACGGTGGAGTCCCTTCAAAGTATCATAGACCCGTCCTGCATTGTCACTGTCAATCCTTTGCAGGTTAGAAACATCCCTCTGGGGAGGACTTTTGTTCGGTTGGCATGCAGGAGAAGAATTCTCAGATGGGGACACAGTTCTAAACTGGCTGGGCACCCTGGTGTTCGTAAAACCCGAAACCTGATTGCCCGTCACTTCTGGTGACCCACGCTGCCCAAGGATGTTGTGGACTTTGTCTCTTCTTGCAGGGTGTGTGCTTCTAACAAGGTTAGTCACTCCAAGCTTGCCGGTCTGCTTCAACCTCTGCCTGTACCCAGTGCCCCCTAGCAGCACATTGCGATGGACTTTGTCACTAACCTTCCTCCCTCAACAGGATGCAACACTGTCTGGGTGGTGGTGGAACGGTTCTCGAAGATGGCACATTTTATCCCGCTGACCGGCCTACCTTCTGCTCCCCGACTGGCGAGTCTCTTCATTCAGCACATCTTCCGCTTGCAGGGCTTGCCCCTTCACATTGTGTCCGATCGGGGGGTTCAGTTTACCTCGAAATTCTGGAGGGCTCTCTGTAAACTCCTGGATGTGAGATTGGACTTTTCCTCAGCCTATCACCCCCAGTCCAATGGGCAAGTTGAGAGGATCAACCAGATCATGGAGAATTATCTCTGTCACTTCATCTCCTTACAGCATGATAACTGGGTACAGCTTCTTCCATGGGCCGAGTTTTCGTACAACAGCCACACAAGAGAGTCCACCACTTCCACTCCGTTTTACATTGTATACAGTCAACATCCTAGATTCCCTCTTCCAGTGTCTACTACTTCTCAGGTACCCGCTGCAGACTCTGCATTTGGGGACTTTCTGCAAATCTGGCAACAGATCCGGTCCTTTATTTTGCTTGCTGTCGCTCGCATGAGGCAAGAGGCGGATACAAAGAGAAGAGAGCCGCCTCAGTATTTCCAGGTACCAAAGTCTGGCTGTCCTCACTGAACATTAGTTTGAGTGTGCCTTCATACAAGTTTGCTCCCAGGTTCCTCGGTCCTTTGGAGATTCTGCAACAGATTAACCCTGTCTCCTATAAACTGCGGCTGCTTCCTACCCTCAGAATCCCCAACTCCTTTCATGTGTCCCTCCTGATACCAATGGTCCTGAACCGCTACAGCAAGATTTCCAGTTCCACAATTGCTCCCAGCGGTTCTTCTGATGTGTTGAGGGAGGTGAGGGAGATCCTGGACTGCAAGAGGGTAGGAGGAAGGACTTTCTATTTGGTGGACTGGAAAGGGTTTGGTCCTGAGGAGAGGTCCTGGGAGCCGGAGGAGAACCTCGATGCCCCTGCTCTCGTTAAGAAGTTTCTCTCTCGCTCTGGTCCCAAGAAGAGGGGGCATAAGAGGGGGGATACTGTAGCGTCCATGGATCTGTGACTGGACCGAAGCGGAAGTGAGCACTGGCGTCTCCTGGGAAGGAGATGGGGACCACCGCTCACTTCCGCTCCGGTCCGCTGTGTCCCGTAGGGTGCGCGCACACGCTCGTGCCAGCTCTTAAAGGGCCAGTGTGCGCACATGAAGAAAATCATCATCATCAACACACATGATTTCCTGGACTATAAGAAGGCCCCAGCACTTCTGATCTTTGCCTGAGCATTGTTAGTAAATCCCAAGTTTGTCTTGCAAATGGTCCCTTAGTGTTTCCCGTTCAAGTTGTTACCCGTGGCCCTGTTACCTGTTCCTGTATCCTGTGCTGTGTTCTTGTTCCTGTGTCTACTAGTTGGAGTCGTGTCTACTGCACCTGTGTCATCCGCCATGACCTGTGTCATCTGCCACGTCCAGAGGGATTCGCCACGTCTGGCGCAACCTTCGGCACCTGCTGTCATCCGCCATGTCTGGCGTTACCTGCTGCACCCATCTCCATCCATGCCAGAGCTGCGGCCACTGTCTAGACTATCGAGGTACCCTTGTGCGGGACTTTGTATTGCTGGGGTTCCCTGATGGGCCAGCTGCCTCCCTGCTACGGCGGTGCGGCCTAGTGGGTACACATACCCACACATTCGTGACATAGGCTTATTTGTTCCTGTGTACTGCTGCTTGGTATTTGACTCTTGGTTGACCTGGTTTGTTTGACTCCTCTACTGCTCCGTCCCCACTGTACTGCATTCTCTGCTTTGCTAGTTCTCTGTTACTGTAAATTAGTTTGTCGAACTACCCTATTGAACTACCCGCTACTTTACAGCATACTTGGCTTTGCTACATTATGATTATTATGATTATTGAACCTCGGTTTGCCTGCCTACCCTTTTTGAACTACCCTGTTACTGACGTCGGTCTATCCGACTACGATCTCTGTTACTTCATAAGCATTTGTCTAACTTCCATTGACAACTTCTGGACCTTCAGACTATGTTGCGGTACCCATCTTCCTTATTCCCTCCCCGATATGTTTAAAAGGACTTTACATCTGTCATTGCCCATAGCAACCATACTTCCGATTACTCTCTTTAAGTTTTATTCCATCCATGTTAGACGTGATCCAGAGAACTACCTGACTAGAGGCACCTATGTCCTGGCACCAGTTAAGTACCTCAAACCCTTAGCAAAGTCATGGAAAGGGGGGTGGCTGTAGGTGTAATTGTGCCGTCCTGTTTGTTCTTTCTCTGGGTATCGCAGGAATCAGATCATTACAATGTTTGCCCATAGCAGACGTAAAAAGAAATTAGAAGTCTGACAATTCCAAATGGATTAAGAGGTTTGCACCTTTTAATTGAATAAGCGCAATTATCGCCAACTACCAGTGAGTCCAGTGACGCATACTTTACACCACTCCAGCCAATGCTTGTGCATGGCATTACGCACAGGCTTGTGCGCAGCTTCTCGACCATTAAAACACATTTAATGATGCTCCTGAGGCTTCTAGAGGCAGTTTGAACTCTGTAGTGCGTTATGTAACAGAGGATAGCCGATGTTTACATGCCACGCACTGAAGCACTTGTCGACCACTTCACCACAAGGCCTTATTCACACGAACGTGTTATACGTCCGTGATACGCGCGTGATTTTCACGCGCATCGCACGGACCTATGTTAGTGAATGGGGCCGTTCAGACTGTCAGTGAATTTCACGCAGCGTATGTGCGCTGCGTGAAACTCACAACATGTCCTATACTTGCCCGTGTTTCGCGCAGCATGCACCCATTGAAGTCAATGAGTGCGTGCAAATCACGCACGGCACACGGAAGCACTTCCGTGTGCCGCGCGTGATGCGCGCTACAGTAGTAAAATAAGTGAATGAAAACAGAAAAACAGTGTCATAAGGATGCCGACTGCGCGAAAATCATGCAGCCACGCACCATATGCTGATGCCACACAGACATTTTGCGCACGCAAAACGCAGCGTTTTTGCACGCGCCAAACGGACACGTCCGTGTGAATAAAGCTGGGTTCACACGGTACGTTCTTTTTGCGTCTTTAGCATGCGTTTTTTTTTGGGGGGTAGATTAACTCCCATATTTCTCAATGGGAGTTCATCAATCAAAAAAAAAAACACATGCTAAAAACGCAACAAAAACGCACAATGTAAACCCAGGCTAATAGCATCTACAGTTTACCGGGACAAATCTAGCAGATCAGAAATTTCACAAACTGATTTGCTGCAAAGATGGCATCCTATGACAGTGTCATGTTTAACCCCTTAACGCTCCATGATCTACTATTAGGTCATGCTAACTGTAGCGTTCGCGCTCAGTGACCTAATAGTAGGTCATGGAGTAAACACGGCGCCGTTCGCGCGGGGCGCGTTCATGAGCTGTGATAGCTGCTGTTTCCGACAGCAGACTATCACTGCTCAATGTGCCGGGACCGATCGCGGAGCTCCCCTGCCGATTAACCCCTCAGAAGCCGCATTCAATAGCGATCGCGGCTACTTAGGGGTTAATCCGCCATCGCCGGCCTGCTACGCGATAGCGGCCGGCGATGGTAACTATGGCAACCGGACACCAAACAATGGCGTCCGGCTATGCCATAGACGGAAGCCTAGTGGGTCCTGACAACGTCAGGACCCACTATGCTTGCTGTCAGTGAGTAGCTGACAGTTCTAATACACTGCACTACGCATGTAGTGCAGTGTATTAGAATAGCGATCAGGGCCTCCTGCCCTCAAGTCCCCTAGTGGGACAAAGTAATAAAGTTAAAAAAAAGTTAAAAAAAGATGTGTAAAAATAAGAAAATAAGAGTTTTAAAAGTAATAAAAGTAAAAGTCCCACTTTTTACCTTATCAGTCCTTTATTATTAATAAAAATATATAAACAAACAAATAAACTATACATAATTGGTATCGCCGCGTCCGTAACGGCCTGAACTACAAAATTATTTTGTTATGTATCCCGCACGGTGAACGCCGTAATAAAAAATATTAATAAACCGTACCACAATCACAATTGTTTGGTCACTTCACCTCCCAAAAAATGGAATAAAAAGAGATCAAAAAGTCGCATGTACCGAAAAATGGTACTGATCGAAACTACAGTTCGTTACGCAAAAAATAAGTCTTCGCACGCTTTATTGATTGAAAAATAAAAACTTTATGGCTCTTAGAATAAGGTAACACAATAAGTAAATGATTGTTTACAAAACGTATTTTATTGTGCAAACGCCATAAGACATAAAAAAAAACTATAAACATCTGGTATCGCCGTAATCGTATCGCCCCGCAGAATAAAGTGAATATGTCATTTATAGCGCACAGTGAACGCTGTAAAAAAAAATAGAATAAAAAAAAATAGTAGAATTGCTGTTTATTAGTCACCACGCCACCTAAAAATAGAATAAAAACTGATCAAAAAGCCGCATGCACCCCAAGAAAACTACAATGGATTCCTCAAGGGGTCTAGTTTCCAAAATTGGGTCACTTTTGGGGGGTTTCCAATGTTTTGGCACCACAAGACCTCTTCAAACCGGACATGGTGCCTAATAAAAAAGAGGGCTCAAAATCCACTAGGTGCTCCTTTGCTTCGGAGGCCGGTGCTTCAGTCCATTACCGCCCGAGGGCCACATTTGGGATATTTCTCTAAACTGCAGAATCTGGGCAATACGTATTAAGTTGCGTTTCTCTGATAAATCCTTTTGTGTTATAGAAAAAAAATGGTATAAAGAGGATTTTCTGACAAAAAAAAAGTAAATTTCACCTCTACTTTGCTCTAAATTTCTGTGAAACACCTAAAGGGTTCATAAACTTTCTAAATGCTGTTGTGAATACTTTGAGGGGTCTAGTTTCTAAAATGGGGTGTTTGATAGGGGTTTCTAATATATGGGCCCCTCAAAGCAACTTCAGAACTGAACTCGAACCTAAAAAAATAAATAAATGAGGCAATACTTCGCTTCTCACATTATACTGATAATGAGCTGTGCCCACCCCGAAATGACCCCAGTTTTGACCGTTTGTATAAACGGAGACCCCTATTAGACCGTTTCAGTGCCCGGTTTTCCCAAGCATACACCTCCGAGAAGTGTATTTCTATTGATGAGTCCCAGGTACATTTTAAAGGGAGGGTTCAATTCCGCCAGTACCTGCCGGGTAAGAGGCCAAGGTATGGCGTGAAGATGTATAAGCTGTGCGAGAGTGCATCAGGGTATACCTACAGATTTAGGATATATGAAGGAAAGGCCACCCCCAAACCAGACTGCATCCTGGACTACAATAGGTACATGGGAGGGATGGACTTGTCAAATCAAGTCCTGAAGCCCTACAATGCCATGCGGTGTGGTATAAGAAGCTGGCCGTGCACATCATACAGGTGGCTTTGTACAATGCGTACGTGCTAAGTCGATGTGCAGGCCAGAGGAGAACTTTCCTGGAATTTCAAGATCTAATCTTTAGGGACCAGGAAGGGGGGCACCCAGTACTTCTGGAAGCGAGGCCACACGCATCGTACCAGGGCAACACTTTCCAGGAGAAGTTCCCCAAACCGGTGGAAAGGGAAAGAGTCAAAAGAGGTGCAGAGTCTGCTATAAGAGGGGGATAAGGGAGGACACATTATACCAATGTGACACGTGTCCCGAAAAACCAGGGCTCTGTATAAAAGATTGTTTTAAAATGTATCATACATCCCTTGATTTTTAATTTACCCTAATGCACTCCGCACAGCTTACCCCCCTCATCTTTCCCTTCTGAGCCCTGCCGTATGCCCAGGCAGCTGATAACAGCCACATGTAGGGTATTGCCGTACCCAGGAGAACCCACATTACAATTTAAGGGGTGTATATCTCCGGTGGCGCATGCTGGGCACAATATATTGGACACTGAAATGGCATATATATATATAAAATTGCAAATCTCACACTGCACCATCTGCTGCGCATTATCCTTTACACAGTACCTGTGGGGTCAAAATGCTCACTACACCTCTAGATGAATGTCTTAAGGGGTGTAGTTTTTAAAATGGGGTCACTTCTCGGGGGTTTCAACTCTACTGGTACCTCAGGGGCTTCTGCATACATGACTTAGCACCAGAAAAGCTCCAGTAGGCCAAATGGTGGTCCTTTCCTTCTGAGCCCTCCCATGGGCCCAAACGGCAGTTTATCACCACAAATGGGGTATTGCCGCACTAAGGACAAATTGGGAAACAAAATGGCGTATGTTGTTCCCTGTGAAAATAAGAAATTTTGATCAAAAATGACATCTTATTGGAAAAAATATCATTTTTTTCATTTCACAGCCCAATTCAAATAGGTGCTGTGAAAAAACTGTGCGATCAAAATGATAACAAAAACCATAAATGAATTCCTTGAGGGGTGTAGTTTCCAAAATGGGGTCACTTCTGGTGGGTTTCCATTGCTTTGATACCTCTGGGGCTCTGCAAATGCGACATGGCACCCGAAAACCAATCCAGCAAAATCTGGACTCCAACAAACACATAGCGCTCCTTTCCTTCTGAGCCCTCCTATGGGCCCAAACGGCAGTTTATCACCACAAATGGGGTATTGCCGCACTAAGGACAAATTGGGCAACAAAATGGGGTATGTTGTTCCCTGTGAAAATAAGAAATTTTGATCAAAAATGACATCTTATTGGAAAAAATATCATTTTTTTCCTTTCACAGCCCAATTCAAATAGGTGCTGTGAAAAAACTGTGCGGTCAAAATCATAACAAAAACAATAAATGAATTCCTTGAGGGGTGTAATTTCCAAAATGGGGTCACTTCTGGTGGGTTTCCATTGTTTTGATACCTCAACGCCTCTTCAAACCTGGCATGCTGCCTAAAATATATTCTAATAAAAAAGAGGCCTCAAAATGCACTAGGTGCTTCTTTGCTGCTGGGGCTTGTGTTTTAGTCCACGAGCGCACTAGAGCCACATGTGGGACATTTCTAAAAACTGCAGAATCTGGACAATACATATTTAGTAGTGTTTCACTGGTAAAACCTTCAGTGTTACACGAAAAAAATTGAATAAAATTTAAATTCAGCAGAAAAAATGAAATTTGAAAATTTAATTTCCACTTTGCTTTAATTCCTGTGAAATGCCTGAAGGGTTAAAAAACTTTCTATATGCTGTTTTGAATACTTTGAGGGGTCTAGTTTTTAAAATGGGGTGTTTTATGGGGGTTTCTAATACATAGGCGCCTCAAATCCACTTCAGAACTGAACTGGTACCTTCAAAAAAAGGCTTTTGAAATTTTCTTAAGAATATGAGAAATTGCTGTTTATGTTCTAAGCCTTGTAACGTCCAAGAAAAATAAAATAATGTTCAAAAAACGATGCCAATCTAAAGTAGACATATTCTATTTTTTGTAAATTTTCTCTAAATTTTGCAATTTTTCACAAATAAAGACTGAATATATCGACCAAATTTTACCACGAACATGAAGCCCAATGTGTCACGAGAAAACATTCTCAGAATCGCTTGGATAGGTTTAAGCATTCCGACGTTATTACCACATAAAGTGAAATATGTCAGATTTGAAAAATGGCCTCTGAGCCTTAAGGCCCAAACTAGGCTGCGTCCTTAAAGGGGTTTTCCGGAAGTAAAAAATTACTTTTAATTAAACTAAACAATAAAAAACATTTAACTTTGTAATGTACTTACGTTTGATTAGCTGGCTGTATCGTCGTATTCCCTCTTCCGTCACGTGACCGCTTGTCCATGTAAAATTTGCACTTCCTGTGCATACCCGTCCATTCGCGCCTAACTTCCGGTTTGCGGTTTCCGGTTTTCACAGTGTACGGTTACGTCATACTGTACCACGTGTTTTCCTCATCTGCTTAGAGCATGCGTGGTTGACACTACCACGCATGCTCTGTTAAATGATATGGCTGCGTCTTCAGCAGCAGTTTCATTGCGCATGCGCAAGTCTTAATATGTGGTGTCGGTGTGCACTGTGACGGCCGTGTCTGCCGTAGCTCGCTCTCTCCTTCTCCTCCTCACAGTCCGAAGCGCATGTGAGGAGGAGGAGGAGGGTGTTTATTTGCTCACTGTAGGAGCGGAATCCCCAAACCCGGGATTGGGGATTCCGCTCCAGGAGAAGTCACAGACTTCACTGTGTCCATATATGGACACAGTGACTTCTGAAGCGGAATCACCGGCGAATTGGCCGGGGATTCCGTTCCAGGAGAAGTACCTCACTTCACTGTTCATATATGGACAGTGAAGTGAGGGATTTCTCAAGAGCCGTCCCCTACAGGAAAGTACGGAGGGTGGCATTGACTACAGGGGGGCTATGTGGCATTACCTACAGGGGGGGCTATGTGGCATTACCTACAGGGGGGGCTATGTGGCATTACCTACAGGGGGGGCTATGTGGCATTACCTACAGGGGGGGCTATGTGGCATTACCTACAGGGGGGGGGGCTATGTGGCATTACCTACAGGGGGGGGCTATGTGGCACTACCTACAGGGGGGGGGGGCTATGTGGCATTACCTACAGGGGGGGCTATGTGGCATTACCTACAGGGGGGCTATGTGGCATTACCTACAGGGGGGGCTATGTGGCATTACCTACAGGGGGGGGGCTATGTGGCATTACCTACAGGGGGGGCTATGTGGCATTACCTACAGGGGGGGGCTATGTGGCATTACCGACAGGGGGGCTGTGTGGCATTACCTACAGGGGGGGGGGCTATGTGGCATTACCTACAGGGGGCTGTGTGGCATTACCTACAGGGGGCTGTGTGGTATTACCTACAGGGGGGCTGTGTGCCATTACGTACAGGGGGGCTATGTGGCATTACGTACAGGGGGGCTGTGTGGTATCACCTACAGGGGGGCTGTGTGGCATTACCTACAGGGGGGCTGTGGCAGTATCTATAGAAGGTAGTGAATGGGGCCGCAATTCTCTCGTGGATTTTCGGGGGAATTGCGCCCACAAAAGCACGTTAGTGTGTATGGGGCCTTACATACATTTATAGTAAATTATGTAAAAAAAAAAAGAAACGTTTTACCATTGTTTGGAGTAGTGTTTGGTGTTTGCTTCACTGTAAGGCCCTGTTCACACAGTTATTTGCAGGCAGAAAATTCTGCCTCAAAATTTCGCTTGAATTTTCAGCCAGATTTTGATCTGTCTCCACGCCGCTTGCCACGATTTTTGCCCGCGGGCATTGAGCGCAACGGGCAAAAACGCTGCGAAAAACGCTTTCTCTGCCTCCCATAGATGTCAGAGGGAGGTCAGAGGAGTAAACGCCCGAAGATAGGGCATGTCGCTTCTTTTTCCCTCAATGGCCGCGGGCAAAAAACGTGGCAAACGGCGTGCAGGCAGGTCAAAATCTGCCTCCAAATTCAAGACAGAATCTTGATGCAGAATTTTCTGCCAGCAAAAAAACTCAGTGTGAACAGGGCCTAATACAGGATCTATTGGAACAGATCCAGCAGCAGGTGAGGTATATGTGCTGACTGGATTGTGTGTACCAAGATGTCTGACTTAGGTGGAGTGGGCAGACTTAGGGCATGTTCACACGGCCTATTTTCGTCCGTTTTTCGGGCCGTAAACTCCCGAAAAACGACCGAAAAATCCGAAGGAGCGTTTTTTGATGTGTTTTTTTTACACATAAAAAAACGACCGCGAAAAAGAAGTGCAGGAAACCTCTTGAGACGTTTTTGGAGCCGTTTTCCATAGACTGTAGTGAAAAAAGCTCCAAAAACGGGCGTAAAAAACGCAGCGAAAATCGCGATTTGCACAAAAAACTTCTGAAAATCAGGAGCTGTTTTCTCTTGAAAACGGCTCCGTATTTTGAGACGTCTTTGCCTGTGAACATACCCTGACATTTATCAGGCTGTGGGAGGGGCGGGGTAGGGAGACGGGTGCCTGGACTTAGATCAGGGATAGATGGAGGCACAAAGGATAATGATGATTATTACTGTGCAAGTGCTTATACAGACGAACGTGTAATACGTCCGTGCAACGCGCGTAATTTTCACGCGCCTCACACGGACCTATATTAGTCTATGGGGCCGTGCAGACTGTCTGTGAGTTTCATGCAGCGTGTGTCCGCTGCGTAAAACTCACGACATGTCCGATATTTGTGTGTTGTTCGCGCATCACGCACCCATTGAAGTCAATGGGTGCGTGAAAATCAATCGCAGCACACGATTCGCGTGATTCGCGTGATTCGCGTGATTCGCGTGATTCGCGCGACAGCAGTAAAAAGTATGAATGAAAACAGAAAAGCACCACGTGCTTTTCTGTTTACAAACATACAAACGGAGTGTCATAATGATGGCGGCTGCGCGAAAATCACACAGCCACGCATCATACGGGGCTGACACGCGGGGCTGTTATGTACCTTTTGCGCGCACAAAACGACGTGTTTTTTGCGCAAGCAAAAGGCACACACTCGTGTAATCCGGCCTCAGACTGTGTGCAGGGAGGGAGCGTCTGCCTGTAATCTGGAATTAGAGCAGGGAAGGACATGTGACCATAGAGGGGCGTGGCAGTATGCAAATAGCTGAGGTGCTTTGGAGGAAGGGGGAGGATGCAACTGTCTCCTCAGATGCAGCCGGGGATCATGGGTATAGTGGGTTACAAGACAGGAAACAGCCAGTAAGGGATGTAAACAAAAAGCAAGGGATGTAAACAAACAGAAAAAGCAGCAGTGACGATGGAAATCAAACAGAAACTGCTTAGAAGTTTAATAGGGGGTATTAGGGAAGGCAAATCAAGGCTGGGGGACATTTTTTAGAATTTTTTTTTTCCTGGACGAGCATTTTTGGCCAAGTTATGACCATTTTTGTAGTTATGCAAATGAGCGTTTGCAGGTAAGTAGCTACATCGACTTACCTGCTAACGCCGATGCTGCTGCAGAATCAACTGTAGCCTCTGGTGCCGATGTGTCCTCGCTCGTCTGACACGATGCAGGACCTGTGAGTGACGTCACAGATCTGCACTGCCAGAAGCTGGGCGTTCTGAAGAGAAGTGGATGATACTTCTCATCAGAACGCCCAGCTAGTAAAAGTATTAAAAACGCCCCGATGTACGCACATAATACACGCCCACTTGGACTTTTACTTTTAAACACACTCACTTGGACTTTTGCAAGCCTCATTTGCATAACTACAAAAATGGTCATAACTTGGCCAAAAATGCTCGTTTTTAAAAAATAAAAACGTTACTGTAATCTACATTGCAGCGCCTATCTGCTGCAATAGCAGATAGGGGTTGCAAAATCTGGTGACAGAGCCTCTTTAAGGGGTTAAAGTCACTGAGCTTTTCAGTACAACCCATACTATTACAAATGTTTGTCTATGGAGATTGCATGTGTGGGCATTATTTTAAGTAGCTGTTTGCAATGGCTGTGGCTGACACCTAACACTTGAACTCAATAATTAGGAGGAGCGTCAACATACTGTTGGCCATATAGTGTATCTTATTATCATTTATTTTATTTCTGTTATTTATATAGTGCCTCCATACTCTGCAGTGCTGTATAGTTGTCCTCACTCGCTCTTACCATTGGGGCTCACAATCGAAATTTCCTATATGTATGTTTTTGGAGTGAATCTCATTATACAGATGAGAAATGGAGTTGTTAAGTGTCATATCTTAAAGGCTAACTAAGCGTTCGATAAACTTCTGACATGTCATAGTGACATGTCAGAAGTATGGATTGGTGGGGCTCTTCTATCCCAGTCCTTTGGGCACCTTTAATTATTTGGTCCTAAATTTGCATAATTTGACGTTTTCCGATTAGATGCGTTTTGTGGTTATGCTTCTTGGGTTTTCAAGCAAGTGGGTGCTTAACTAAATATATGATTCCACAGTAAGTAATAGGCTATTGAATCATCATTTCCTTGCTGAAAACAATCTGACCTACATTTTATAATCATGCTAGTATTTTCATTTGGTAGGATCTTGTTTTGCATATGAATTAGGTACAGGTAAGTAAATAAACTTGGGTAAACACCTTTATAGCAATAGGTGTTGGTTGAAAGATTATACAGCATTTCCTAATCTTTTTGTTCAACTCAATGTGATCGCTGCTCTCCTCCCTTTTGCTGGCTTAAGGGTGTATTCACACTGTGCATTTTTGCCGTGCGTCCAGAAATCGTACTTCAAAACAATTTTCAAATCGCGGTAAAAACGCATGCGTTTTTCGGTGCGGTTTCTTTGCAGGAATAAATTTTCAACCCCTTAACGACTTACATGTGCATGTACTCAGCAGCTGTTAAGGGGAAGTATGGAGCGGGCTCATGGGCTGAGCTCGCTCCATACTTAGAACACTCAAACACAGGCCTCAGAAATGAAGGAGCACCTTGTGGATTTTGGGGCATCGTCTTTATTCGATTATATTTTAGGCACCATGTCAGGTTTGAAGAAGTCCTGTGGTGCCAAAACATTGGAAACAACCCCAAAAAGACACCATTTTAAAAACTACACCCAAAAGAAATTCATCAAGGGGTATAGTGAGCATTTTGACTCCACAGTTTTTTTGCTGAAATCATTGGAATTAGGTCGTGAAAACAAAAATCAATGAGAAAAAGCACCCCAACGTTTGTAAAGCAATTTCTCCAAGGTACGGCAATACTCAATATGGAGTCATTAACTACTGTTTGGACACACGGCAGAGCTCAGAAAGAAGGTGTGCCATTTGGCTTTTGTAGCTCAAATTTTACTGGAATGGTTTTTGGGTGCCATGTCGAATTTGCAAAGCCCTTAGGGACCAAAACAGTGGAAACCCCCCCCCCAAAAGTGACTACACTTGGGAAACTACAACTCTTAAGGAATCTATCTAGGGGTATAGTGAGAGACCTTTTGCAAAATGTATTGGAATTAGGCTGTGAAAATTAAAATCTAAATTTTTTTCCACTAAAATGTTGAATTATTTCATTTTCACAAGGGATAAAGGAGAAAAAACACCTAGCATTCATAAAGTAATTTCTCCCGAGTTCGGTAATACCCCATATGTGATTATAAAATGCTGTTTGGAAACACGGCAGGGCTCAGAAATGCAGGAGCGCTATTTGGCATGCTGATTTTGCTGTATTGTTTTTTTGGGCGCCATGTTGCATTTGCAGACCCACTGAGGTACCAGTACAGTGGAAACCACCTAAAAGTGACTCAATTTTGGAAACTACACCCCTCATGGCAATCAGGGGTGTAATGAGCATTTCGACCCCACAGGTGTTTCATAGATTTAATTAGAATTAGGCAGTGAAAATTAAAAATTTAATTTTTCCAAATATTTGTAGGGGTAATAGGAGAAAAAACACCATACAATTTGTTATTCAATTTCTCCCGAGTATGGCAATACCCTATATGTGGTCCTAAACTGCTCTTTGAGCACATGGCAGGGCTAAGAATTGAAGGTGTGCCATTTGCTTTTTGGAGCACAGATTTTGCTGGATTAATGTTCGGTCGCCATATTGTATTTGCAAAGCTCCTGAGGTACCAGAGTACATTGGAAACCTACAAGAAGTGACCCCATTTTGGAAATTACACTCCTCAAGGCATTTATTATTTGCCTGGACATATGGCAGGTCTCAGGAGTGAAAGAGCACCATGCACATTTAAAGGAACAGTGTCACCACAATTTTTTTTTTAATATGTTAAAGATGTTAGTGCTTTATTATAAACGTTTGGATTAATTTGTGTGTTTGTGTGTTACTTTTTTTTATTTTTACACTTTTTCTTCCCTATGGGGGCTGCAATTTTTTTTTCCATTTCTGTATGTGTCGATTAACGACACATACAGACATGGAATACGGCAGCTACAGTCCCATAGGGACTGCGAACGGGGCCCGTTCCATCCACTTTCGTGTACGCCGCTGTGTGGGAACGGCGCATGCGCCGCTCCCACACAGTTCAATTTGAAATGCGCGCCGTCCGGCGCCATTTTCTTGTGGACCGGAAGTCGTGGCCGGCCAGTAAGATTACTACTTCCGGTCGCGGCTTCCGGACTTGTGCACATGGAGCAGCGGCAGCAGACGGAGCGGATGGACCGGAGGGAGCGGCGGCGACTGTAGCAGGTAAGTTATTTCTATGTATGTTCGTGTTTCAGTGTGTTTACTACTGTATGTTAACCTTCTACACTGTGTGTTAGCTCAAAAAATGGCGACACACAGTGTAGGAGGTTAGACCGTTCAAACCCCTCGTTTATCCCGGCACTAGCCAGGATAAAGGAGGGGGGGATTCTGAGAGCTCACTAGAGCGAGGGATTTTTACCCAATTTTGCAGCATAAAGCAATGTGGTTGCTTTACCACATGCAATGCTGCAATTTTGGGAATGGCTCCATCTAGTGACCAGTGCTGGGAAATATTATAAATTGAATCCAATTTATAATATTTCCTGACTCGTGAAAAAAAATAAAAAAATTAGAACAATGTTTAATCACCTATACACTAACTGTTTAATTAAAAAAAAAAAAACATGTTTTGCTGGCAACACATTCCCTTTAAGACCTATTTTGGTTCACAGCATTGGCCCACAATTGCAGGGCTCTGAGGTCAAATAGTAAAACAAACTCCCAAGAACTGATTCCTATTTTTAAAACTGCACCCCTCAAGAAATTTTTTATGGGGTGTAGTAAGCATTTTGACCCCACAGGTGTTCATTTGGTTTTCATTAGAAATTAATGCGCAAAGTGAATATTGCAATTTTAGTGCACATTATGCTGTGCCCAGTTTATGCCACAGAAGCAAATACCTCTTAAACTGTTAGGCAAGTTCTCCCGGGTACAGCAATGACATATATGTAGCCATAAACTGATGTTTGAAGTTTTGGTTGCCTGCATCACTCACCCGGAGAATTCAAAGGTATGCAAAAAATTCAACAGCTTCCAAAAATCCCAAATTTAGGATCCTTACATCTACCACAAGAAAAATAGTGACAGCATCCATGTGGGAAAAAAAATGGTGTTTAACAACACAACCCCAATGAAGTTATGCACGGTTTAGACTCACAAACACTGGCGTAGCTATAGGGGTCGCAGCGGTCGCAATTGCGACCGGGCCCCGAAGCCATAGGGGCCCACGGCCCCCCGCACCACATCAATAAAAAGTTACTATAGTAACTCGGGCCGCGGGCCCCTGTTACTATAGTAACATACTTTATTTACCTTCCTGGTTCCGGATCGCAGCGCATGACGTCACAGCGCTATGCGCCGCACACAGCATCGAGACGACAGAACTCCCACCGCGGCCGAAGAGGAAGGTAAGGTTAGCCCTGACTGGCGGGGTCCGACTCCCGGGACCCGCCAATCAGCTGTTTTGAAGGGGCCGCAGCACTCGTACGAGAGTTGCTCCCCTTCATTCCTGTCACTTCATTCCGGTCACACTGTGAATCCGTGTCGGCGATTCACAGTGTGAGCGAGTAGTGAAATGAAGGGGAAGCAGCTCTCGTACGAGTGCTGCGGCCCCTTCAAAACAGCTGATTTGCGGGTCCCGAGAGACACATCAGCTATTGATGGCCTATCCTGAGGATAGGCCATCAATGTTTAGGGACTGTACAACCCCTAAGCCTACGATGTAGCAGGCTTAGGGGGCCCATGAGACAGGATCACAGATTGTGTGATCCTGTCTGCTGGGCCCTGTATCTAAGCCAATCACATGGTAGGCTTAGATACATGGCCCATGCGTGATCCTGTCTGCTGGGCCCTGTATCTAAGCCAATCACATGGTAGGCTTAGATACATGGCCCATGCGTGATCCTGTCTGATGGGCCCTATATATAAGCCTACCACACTGTAGGTTTAGATACAGGGCCCCAGCACACAGTAATCTTATACTGTATAAGATTACTGTCTGCTGGATCCTGTATCTAAGCCTACGTTGTGGTAGGCTTAGATACAGGGTCCCACAGACAGTATCACACATGGGCCCTGTATCTAAGCCTAACACACGTGTTACTAATAATTTTTTGTGTGTTTTCTTACAGGTTACAGGTCGTTGGACTACGTCGGATTCCAGGACTACTTCGATGACAGCTTTTTTTTTATTATCAATAAAATGGTTAATGAGGGTTGTGTGGGTTTTTTTTTTATTTCAATAAAATATTTTTTCTATGTCTTTGTGTTTTTTTTTTAAACTATATTACTACCGCCTTAGTAATGGTCGCCGGCTGATTGACAGTATCCATTGCTAAGGCGGGGCTTAGTGTTAGCCGATGCAGAGGCTAACACTAACCCCCTTTATTACCCCGGTACCCACCGCCACCAGGGGTGCTGGGAAGAGCCGGGTACGATCCAGTACCTGACCATCTGTAGTGATGGTCGGCCACTGGGGTGGCCGCAGGCTGGTATTATCAGGAGGGGAAAGGCCAAAAACAGTGGCCCTTCCTACCCTGGTGATGCTAGGCTGCTGCTGCTTTATTGTATCTGGCTGGTTATGAAAAATGGGGGGGACCCCACGTCATTTAAAAAATAAATAAAAAATAATTGGAAAGAACGATGTGGGGTCCCCCCCAATTTTCATAACCAGCCAGATACAACACAGCAGCAGGCAGCATTACAAGGGTGGGATGGGGCCACTGTTTTTGGACTTCCCCAGCCTAATACTACCAGCCTGCGGCCACCCCGGTGCCTGCCCGTCACTACAGATGGTCGGGTACTGGTTCGTACCCGGCTCTTACCAGTACTCCTGGTGGCGGTGGGTACCGGGGTAATAATGGGGGTTAGTGTAGCCTCTGCACCGGCTGACATTAAGCCTCGCCTTAGTAATGGAGGTTGTCAATCAGCCAGCGGCCATTACTAAGGCGGTGATAATAAAGTTTAAAAAGATACAAGCACATGGAAAAAATATTTTATTGAAATAAAAAAACACAACCCTCATTAACCATTTTATTGAGAATAAAAAAAACGCCGTCATTGAAGTCCTCGAATCCGAAGTCCAACAACCGGACCTGTAAAAAAAACACAAACACACAAAAATAATCAGTAACACAAAAAGAAGCAAAATTATTATTCTTACTTATCCTGGGTCCAGCGCTGGAGACGCAATGTCAGCGAGTTGGGCCCGGTATCTAATCCAATCATGTGTGATACTGTCTGCTGAGCTGTGTATCTAATCCAATCGTATCTTGTGTGATACTGTCTGCTGGGCCCTATATCTAATCCGATCATGTGTGATACTGTCTGCTGAGCCACTGTATCTAATCCTATCATGTGTGATACTGCCTTCTGAGCCACTGTATCTAATCCTATCATGTGTGGTACTGTCTGCTGAGCCACTGTATCTAATCCTATCATGTGTGGTACTGTCTGCTGAGCCACTGTATCTAATCCTATCATGTGTGATACTGTCTGCTGGGCCACTGTATCTAATCCTATCATGTGTGATACTGCCTTCTGAGCCACTGTATCTAATCCTATCATGCGTGATACTGTCTGCTGAGCCACTGTATCTAATCCTATCATGTGTGGTACTGTCTGCTGAGCCACTGTATCTAATCCTATCATGTGTGATACTGTCTGCTCAGCCACTGTATCTAATCCTATCATGTGTGATATTGCCTTCTGAGCCACTGTATCTAATCCTATCATGTGTGATACTGTCTGCTGAGCCACTGTATCTAATCCTATCATGTGTGGTACTGTCTGCTGAGCCACTGTATCTAATCCCATCCATAGTTTATAGGGACGTAGTGCTATAGATATGCTATGCTGTCTCATATACACACATTTTTTTTTGGCCGGACACATATGTATTGGGGCTATTTCCCTGACATTTTAAGCCCTGAGGGTATGTTCACACGGCAGCGTCTGTTACGGCTGAAATTACGGTGCTGTTTTCAGGAGAAAACAGCACCGTAATTTCAGCCGTAATGGCATGTGCAGGCGTCTTTCGCTGCATCCATTACGGACTTAATTGGAGCTGTTTTTCCATGCAGTCCATGGAAACGGCTCCATTTACGTCTGAAGAAGTGACAGGCACTTCTTTGACACGGGCGTCTTTTTTACGCGCCGCCTTTTGACAGCGGCGCGTAAAAAAAAATGACCGTCGGCACAGAACATCGTAAGACCCATTCAAATGAATGGGCAGATGTTTGCCAACGCTTTTGAGCCGCATTTTTAGACGTAATTCAATGCTAAAACGCCCGAATTACGTCCGTAAATAGGGTGTGTGAACCCAGCCTTAGTGACGCCCCCGGCTGCTAGTGCTGCATTGTTGGGTCACTTAGGAGACCCAGGGATGCAGCTGAAAGCTGCGGGCCGTCGGCCATGAGAAGTTTGCTGGGGGGGTGGGAGGCCAAGTAAGAATTTTTGCATCGGGGCCCATGAGCCTTTAGCTACGCCCCTGCTCACAAAGGAGTCTTTTTCAAGCATAAATAACACATGATTGTGCACATAAATATAGGGCCCCCATTAAAACTGAGCCAATCAGTATCTACAACATTAACTCCTCCCCTCAGGTGTCATTATACATAAAAATGTATCAAAATTAGCCAGGTGTGCTTAAAATTCAAACTGACTATAGCCAGACATAGTTAATAAAAGTGAGTGTAACTTACACTACATAGAGACCGGACAGGACCCAGTGTTAGGATGAGCTGTTACGCACGTGTCGGCGTTTCTTTAGGTACATCACACAGTTTTAATTTTAAATACCATTTTGGAGTACATGCAACATTTTTATCACTTTTTATTCCATTTTTTGGGAGGGGAGGTGACCAAAAAACAGCGATTCTGGCATTTTTATTATTTTATTTTTTACGGCGTTCACCGTGCGTGAAAAATAAGTTCATAGTTTTATAGTTCGGGTCATTACGAACGTGGCAATACCAAATATGTATACTTTTTTTTAAATGTTTTCATATTTTTCCTAGAATAAAAGACTTACTGTATTTTTAGGACCATAAGACGCACCATAATTTTAGTTTAAAGAAAATGAGAAAAAAAAACGGGGAACATCTACAAATGACACACTTAGGGCATGTTCAGATGTGGCAGAATTTTTCTGCTGCAAATTTGGCTGCAAATTCGCGGCAATTACGCAACGAATCTGTAGTTAATTCAGACGTTGAGGCTATAACAGTGGACTTGCCGCAGATATGAGCCTTTGCATTCCAAAAGCTGAAAACCACAGTAAAAATACACTGCTTCTCCGTGACATAATGTGCATGCTGGGGTGTGAAAATTCTGCACTGCAGCCTAAATTCCGCACTGTTATTTTCCACAACGTATGAACTAAGTTACCAATGAAAAAAACGGCCGCCGCAGATTTGCACTGCGGACTGTCACAGCGGAATTCAACAGAAATTCTGCCACGTCTGAATGTGCCCGTATGGGGAGAAGGTATTTGCACCTTATTACACTTGTTCTCTTTTTCTGTAGCTTGCGATCAGTTAATAATAGGGAGCAGCAATATGTTGTCCTGTAATGGCTGCTTCCTATTCTTATGCCGACAGTCAGGCTAATCAGAAACGGTTCTGGTAAAACAGAGAAAGGTGTTTGTTTTTATTATATTTTGATTGACAGGGAGTAGAGCCCATCTCTGCCTCTGTGTGGTACACTCCAAGCTCCTCTAATTGTGTTATTCTAATGACAGGGGCAGGGAAGTGGCTGTGAGCAGCTACTGCACAGCGACCCCTTCTGACATCCCCTAGCCATCACACACTGCCGGCAGCCATGCAAGAAACAGAAAGAGTTTGAAACTCTGTCATGACTCCAGACACTGCACAGAAATGAGTGATCCTTCTTGACCTCAGCCTCCATGCTGCCGACACTACAGACAGCAGAAGCACGGCAGCCGACAGGACACCGATAGATGACACCGACCGTCGGAAGACATCCAAGCTGAAATAAATTCCTCCTGTACTCCCCTGCTGCATAAATAGTATGAGAAAATATCATGAAGAAGGTACCTTCACTCAATAAGACACAGTCAAATTCAAGCCCGATTTTAAGGGGCTAAAAACTGCGTCTTGTGGTCAGTAAAATACAGTGTAAGGCCCCATGCACACGAACGTATTTTTTACTGTCCGTAAATACTGGCGTATATACGGGTCCTTGGTCACACGTATTCGACCCGTATTGCACCAGTATTTACGGACCCGTGCCCGTAAATACGGGTCCGGTGTCACCAGTATTCCACCGGTATTTACGGGCACGTTTTCGCTGCAAAATTGCACTGCAGTAATCGGCAGCCCTTCTCTCTATCAGTGCAGGATAAAGAGAAGGGGCAGCCCTTTCCATAATAAAAGTAAAAGAAATTCATACTTACCCGGCCGTTGTCTTGGTGACGCGTCCCTCTCTTGACATCCAGTCCGACCTCCCTGGATGACGCGGCAGTCCATGTGACCGCTGCAGCCTGTGATTGGCTGCAGCGGTCACATGGACTGAAACGTCACCCCGGGAGGCCAGACTGGAGGAAGAAGCAGGGAGTTCTGTGTAAGTATGAACGTCTTTTTTTTTTTACAGGTTGATCTATATTCTGATCGGTAGTTTCTGTCCAGGGTGCTGAAAGAGTTACTGCCGATCATTTAACTCTTTATGCACCCTGCACCGTGACTATTTACTGACGTCGCCTAGCAACGCTCCCGTAATTACGGGTGCACACACGTAGTCACCCGTAATTACGGGAGCCCCATAGACTTCTATGGGCCTGCCTGTGCCGTAATTACGGCCTGAAATAGGACATGTTCTATATTTTTCAATGGCACGGGCACCTTCCCGTAAGCAAACGGAGAGGTACCCGTGGCCAATAGAAGTCCATGGGCCCGTAAAAACGTGCCGTAATTACGGCCCGTAATTACAGGCGTTTTTACGTTCGTGTGCATGGGGCCTTATTGGAAAAAAGGCGATTTTTGTTTTGTTTAACTTGAAACTTTTATTTTTGCATAACATTTTTATTTACTTTTTTTTTTACTTTTTTTTTTGTCCCACTAGGGGACTTAAAGGTCTGCACTCCTAATCTCTCTTCAAATACATTTTACTACCTATGTAGTGCAATGTATTAGAGATGTAAGGCTGGATTCACACGAGCATGTTCGGTCCGTAAAGGACGGAACGTATTTCGGCCGCAAGTCTCGGACCGAACACACTGCAGAGAGCTGGGCTCCTAGCATCATAGTTATGTACGACGCTAGGAGTCCCTGCCTCTCCGTGGAACTACTGTCCAGTACTGAAAACATGATTACAGTACGGGACAGTTGTCCTGCAGCAAGGCAGGGACTCCTAGCGTCGTACATAACTATGATGCTAGGAGCCCAGCTCAGCCCAGCTCCCTGCAGTGTGTTCAGTCCGGGACTTGAGGCCGAAATACGTTCCGTCGTTTACGGACGGAACATGCTCGTGTGAACCCAAGCCTAAGTGTCACACTCACAGCAAGCCTTTCAAGCCCCGCACTTGTAGTAATAGGCTTCCGTACTTGGCAGACCAGGAGGCCATTGTTAGACCTCCGGTTGCCATAGCAACCATCGGCACTCCCACTATCGGCTACAAACCACCTAGATGCTGCGGTCGTATTAATACAATCAGATTGTAAAACGCTTCAAAAAGGGACATAACCCTTCTTTCCGAAGCGTATTTTTGCGAGGCATTTTTTTAATACAGTTGCATTTTCTATTGCAATCAATTGAAAGCTGTTTGCAGGCGTATTTTGAGTCTATTTTGGAGCACAATACGCTCTGAAATACACCAGAAAATAAATATGCTGTGTGAACATGGCATTACAAAAAAATCAGCTACAAATCACAACGCAGCTTTAATTTCCTAAACTGCTCTGGAAAAGTTAAAGCTGCACTGTGATTGGTTGCTTTTGGCAACAGAGTCAGTTTTTCTGTTAGACAGTTTTGATAACGAGGCCCATCGTGCTAGCAAATTCACTATGTAATTGATGCCTCATGAGAAGGACATATTTTTCATATACAAATATCAGTTGTGGACGAAAAAACTTATAAAAGCTTAACCAAGATGAGTTGATTTAACTATACTGCCTGTGCCATCATCGTGAAGAGAGTCAGGATGCTTGAATAGCTGCAGTTTATATAAATATTCTCTATTCATGGAACACTGTTGTGTCATTCTATATTATCTCCACAAAACAGAAAGGGGTGAATAAGACCTTACTCACACGACAGGTTTTCCCGGCCGTGTAACGATCGTTCATAAAACGGCCGTCACGCGGCCGCAGTAGGAACAATAGACCTAATGGGGCTATTCACACGACCGATTTTATTGCTGGCCCGGGAAACCCGGCCGTCCAAAAACTGGGACATGCCCTATTTTCGGCGGTTCTCCCGGCCGCCTGGCTCCCATAGAAGTCTATGGGGCCGGGTAACACACGGCCATCACTGGAATGTGTCCCGAGTGACGGCCGTGTCTTCAGTCACTCGCTCGCTCTCCTTCTCCTCCTCACAGTGCGAAGTGCATGTGAGGAGGAGGAGGAGAGTATTTTTTGCTCCCTGTAGGAGCGGAATCCCCAATCCCCGGCCACAGCTTTGGCAACGCTGTGGCCGGGGATTGGGGATTCCGCTTCAGAATGCCTTATGGACACAGTGACGTCAGGCACTTCTGAAGCGGAATCCCCGACCCTGTGGCAGGTGTTTCCGCTCCAGGAGAAGATATTGCCCTGCTTCTGATCTCACGCGTACACTGGCTGTTACACAGCACGAGAATGCTCGTCCTGTGTCGGCAACCAGTTAAGCAGATAACTAATACAGATAAAGCAAATTCTTACATATAAAAGTCAGAGAGACCTTCTTGGAGCTAGAGAATCATATTTTTATGATGAGGACAGAATCTTCTTTAGAATACTGAACAGAAAACAATGTGCCAGAAAAATAAAATGGGGCTGTCCTTACCTGGTGTACCAAGGAACAGCTCATCCTGGCCCAAGTAGAAAGCAGTACAGGACATGTAGCACTCTACTATAGAAAGACACTACTAGAAAGCAAAAAGAAGAGGTCTTGTGGTGCCAAAACAAAGGAAACACCCTGGAAAAAAATAACATTTTGTAATCTACACCCACAAGAAATTCATCTAGAGGTGTAGTGAGCATTTTAACCCCACAGGTGTTTCATATATTTTATTAAAAATCTTTCATTTTCTCAACAAATAAAGGAGAAAAAGCACCTAAACATTTGTAAAGCAACTTCTCCGGAGTAGGGAAATAACCCATATGTGGTCATAAACTTCTGTTTGGATACACAGCAGATTTTGCTGTATTGATTCCTGGGCGCCATGTTGCATTTACAGAGCCCCTGAGGTACCAGAACAATGGAAACCCCTGAAAGGCGACTCCATTTTGTAAACTACACCCCCTGAGGAATCTAGGGGTATAGTGAGCATTTTGACACCACTGGTTTTTGCGGAATTTATTATAATTGGGACGTAAAAATAAAAAAATAGCATTTTTTTTCCAATAACATGTAGTTCTAGCTCAAAATTTTAACATTTTACAAGGACTATAGGAGAAAAAGCCCCTTAACGTTTGTAAAGCATTTTCTCCCGAGGCACAGTAATACCCCATATGTGATCGCAAACTGCTGTTTGGCACACAGCAGGTCTCAAAAGGGAAGGAGCGCCTTTTGGCTTTTTTAGCGCATATTTTGCTGAATGAATTTTTGGGAGCCATGTCGCATTTGCAGAGCATCCTGGGGTACCAGTACAGTAAAAATTCCCCAGATGTGACCCCCATTTTCAGGACTATACCCTCAAGGAATCAAATTAGGGGTGTAATGAGCATTTTGACCCATAAAGTGTTTTACAAATTTTAATAGATTTGGGCCGTGATTATTTAAATCTCAATTTTTCCCAATAATATGTAGTTTTAACTCAAAATTTTTCATTTTTACAAGGAATACAGAAGAAAAGGCACCCCAAAATTTGAAACGCAATTTCTCTTCTCAGTAAGGCAATAACCTATATGTGCTTGTAAACTGCTATTTGGACACACAGCAAGGCTCTAAAGGGAAGGAGCGCCATTTGGTTTCTGGGGTGGAGATTTTACAAGATTAGTGTCACATAGGGTTCGTGGACCCACAGGGCCGTACCGCCTTGGCGGTATGGCAGCTGGCCAATAGGGCACAGGTCAGAGTCTATAGTTCATATAGGGTACCTGTGGCAGCTCGGACAGTAGCAAGGCAGGCTAGGATGGGACTAGGCAGCAGGTAGACGTCAGGCGTGGAGTAGCAGGTCAGGCGTGGTATACAGCACAGCATGGCAACAGCTCAACACGGCACTAGATCAGGATACAGGTTACAGGATACAGGAACAGGGAACACTGGCAGCAGGAAACACTAGGGGACCATTTGCAAGACAAACTTGGGATACGACAACAACGCTCAGGCGTGGGAAGAAGGGACTGAGACCCTCTTATAGCCCAGGGTGGTCTGGGAGCAATCAGCTCAATCTCCCAAATGCGTGCGCTCTGGCTTCTTGAGTCTGGACTGAGCTCGCGAGCGCACCCTGGTGGTCACTGTGGAACAGGACGGCCGTATGTGCAAACATCTCTGGAGAGAAGGGCGTCGACTGGATGGAAGGAGTTCGTGGTCAGCGACCACGGACGTTACAATTCGTTTTCAGACACCATGTTGCATTGGGCTGAGGTACCAGTACTGTAGAAACCCCCCAAAAATTAGCCCATTTCGGAAACTAAATTCCTCAAGGAATTTATCCAGAGGTATAGTGAGCATTTTGACCCAAGAGGTGTTTTGCAGAAATTAGTACACAATAGTTGTTGTAGATTGAAAATTTTCATTTTCCACAGATATGCCATTTCAGTGCCCAATATGTTGTGCCAATGGAGACACCCACCCAAAAAATTGTTAAGCGGGTTCTCCAGAGTAAACTAATACCCCATATGTGGCCATAAACTGCTGTTTGGGCACACTGTCAGGCTCAAACAATAAGCAGCCTTGCTTCCAGCGGAGATGATGAAGTTTTTGGGTAGACGTGCTGTCCTGTTTCCCAAATATTAGGGCCTTGATAATTACCTCTTAAAACTGAAGGAATGTTCCCAACTGACCTGCACATTGGGATAGTAAGTAAGGGTTATACAATACCATCTGTACGATGTCCACGGCCAGCTTTACGTACCATGGGACACGTTGTAAATCTGGGGTATTGTACAAAATATCTGTGCTCCAGTATTGCCTAATCTTTGACTGCTAGCTCTATAAGCAGCACACGGCCCTAAAATGTCCTCATCTCCTGCATCCACCTGTCAGTTCTAGCAAATGATGACGTGGAGTTTTTGGTGAAAAACTACTGGACCTAAAAAATTAGTCTGGCCATCATTTTGCATCATTGTATTCTGATAGTCATAATGTTTTATTTTTCTGTTTATCATTCCGTTGCACTGTGTGAGAGCTTGGTTTTTGTGGAACGAGCTGCAATTTTTATTGGTTGCATTTTGGGGTACATGTAATTTCACATTTTATTCCATTTTTTGGGAGACGAGGAGACCAAAAAACGTTTTATATAATTTTTTTACAGCGTTCACCGTGCAGTTTAAACAACATGTTAACTTTATTCTGTGCGTTGATACGATTACAGCGATACCAAATGTATATCTTTTTTTTCAATTTGACTACTTTCCCACAATAATATACTTTTTTCTAAAAAAAATCATGTTTAATGTGCTGTTCAAAAGGAGTTTTTTGCAGGCAGAAAAATCTGCCTCAAAATTCCATCTGGAATATTGAGGCAGATTTTGACCTGCCTGCACGCCGTTTGCCGGGTTTCTCGGCCGTGGCAATTGAGCACGGCGGGCAAAAAATGCAGTGACTAACGCTTTCTCTGCTTCCCATTGACGTCAATGGCGGTCAGAGACAGATAGGCCCAAAGAGAGGGCATGTCGCTTCTCTTTCCCGAGAGCGTGTTTTTCCGCTTGCGGGAAAAAAAACTCCTTCACTTCCCATTGAAATCAAGAAGATGTGTGAAGAGGGCCTTAGTGGCTCCATTTTCTGAGAACCATAACGTTTTTATTTTTCAGTTGATAGAGCTGAGGGAGAGCTTTTTTTTGTGTGTGACGAACTGTAGTTTTTATTGGTACCATTTTGGGGTACTTGCGACTTCTTTATCAATTTTTATTCCAATATTTTTGAGACAAGGTGACCAAAAAAAGAAATTCTGTGATAGTTTTTTATTTCATTTTTTTTACAGTGTTCACCGTGTGGGAAAAATAACATGGTATGTTTATAGTTCAGACCGTTGAGAACGCAGCGATATCTATTTTGTATCGTTTTTTCATTCTTTCCAATTATAAAGGAATGATTAGGGAAACAGGGTGATTCTTGATTTTATTACTTAAAACTTTTGTTTATTTATTTTTCTAAAACATTAACTTTTTTTTTTTCCACCTACTTGGGGAACTAAAGGCCTGATCTTTGTCAGGACCTAATAGGCTTGTGTATATATATCTGTTGTCTGCTCTTTATGCATGGCCAAACGACTGGACCAATCTGCACCAAATATGGAACATATGTAAATCATGTGCTTCCGAAGGTTTAGACTGGGTTTCAGCTCTCTAGGACCTACCGTTCCTGACATATTAACAAAAGAAAATAACTCCACTGGCTTCCACATCAAGGATCTTCCTCGCAGGTCCTTCATTCTTAGCCTCACTCACATGTACACGGTTTTAGACCAGGTTTCCATAACAACCAAGCCATTTTTCTTTACTCGATGTGTTACTCGCCGTAAACTAACTGTACCTAAACTGAATTTGAGCATTCTCATAAATTAAAACCCTTTCATACCAGTCATGCCTCCAAGAAGGAACCCTGCACTTAGACGATAGACTCCTGTGGCAAAGAGCATGGTTGCTGCCCGAGCTGCTGAAATCTCTCAACAGAATCAAGCCTGTGGATTTCAGCATTCTCATAAATTGAACCCTTTTCAGACGAGTCATGCCTCCAAAAAGGAACCCTGTGTAATGTCCGTGGCTGCGGGCTGTCAGCTCCAGCCTCCCGCTGACAGACGCAGCCACGAGTCGGCAAGCGCTGGCCCCAGCCTCCTCCTCAGGAGACGCCAGCGCTTGCATCCACTCACCTCCGCCGGAGCCCGCAGGGTGCGCGTGCACGCTCGTCCCCGCTCTTAAAGGGGCAGCGCGCGAACCGGACATCTTGAACAACCTTTGACCCGTGAGTACCCTGGGCTATAAGAGGTCCAGCCCCCTAGTTCGATGCCTGAGCGTTGTTAGTTTTCCCAGTCTGTCTTGCAAATGGTCCCTTAGTGTTTCCCGCTCCTGTTGTTACCCGTACCTTGTTCCCCGTTCCTGTTTCCCGTGCTTTGCCCTAGTATCAAGTCGTGCCACGTCCTGTGTCATCTGCCACGTCCAGAGGAATCTGCCACGTCCTGTGTCATCTGCCACGTCCAGAGGAATCTGCCACGTCCTGTGTCATCTGCCACGTCCTGTGTCATCTGCCACGTCTGGAGGAATCCGCCACGTCCTGTGTCGTCTGCCACGTCTGGAGGAATCCACCACGTCCTGTGTCATCTGCCACGTCCGGAGGAATCCGCCACGTCCTGTGTTATCTGCCACGTCCGGAGGAATCCGCCACGTCTGGCGCAACTTGCGGCTCCTGTGTCATCCGCCACGTTTGGCGCCATCTGCTGCACCTATCTCATCTGTGCCAGAGCTGCGGTCACCATCTGGACTATTCAGGTACCCTTGTGCGGGACATTGTATTTCTGGGGTGTCCTGTTGTTTGGCCAGCTGCCTCCCCGCTGCGGCGGTACGGCCTAGTGGGTCCACTAACCCGCTCCATGACAGTACGCTCAGGCCATGGACCCCGCTGGTCAACCAGAGACGTTGACTACACAAGTCATGCTGGCTGAGATGGAGGATCTCCAGTCACGACAAGACCAGCTCCTCCTGTCGGTGAACGCCATAGCCCATCGGCTGCTTGCTCCGTCCACAGTCATCACCGCACCCATTCCTGCGGTTCCGCCTGCTACACTTCCTGTCTGTACCGGTACCAACCCCCTGTGTTTTTTGACGCTACCTCCACGCTATGACGGAGATCCGAGGTCCTGCAGGGGATTTTTGAATCAGTGCCTGATCCATTTCAGACTACATGCCAGGTCCTTCTGTTCGGATGACGTCAGGATCGCCTTTATCATCTCTCTCCTTACCGGCAAAGCCCTTTCATGGGCCAATCCTCTGTGGGAACATCAGGGACCAGAGACCCGGGACTTGCAGTGCTTCTTACAGACCTTCCGCTCGATCTTTGAGGAACCTGGGAGATTTTCTTCGGCTGCTGCATCCTTGCTGACCCTACACCAGGGAGACGTCTCCGTGGGCGAGTATGCCATTCAGTTCCGTATCCTGGCTGCTGAATTGACCTGGAACAATGAGGCTTTGGTGGCTACATTCTGGCAGGGACTGTCTTCAGGGATCAAGGACGAGCTGGCTGCTCGCGATCTGCCATCTACCCTGGACGATCTTATCCTACTCGCCTCCCGTGTCGACATGAGGATCCGGGAACGTTCCCAAGAGGTTCTCCGGGGGAGAGAACTTCCCAGGCTGGATTCTGCTGTCCCGCAATCCTCAGTCGTCCCACCAGAGTAACCGATGCAGAGTAATTATGTTAAATTGTCTACCCAGGCGAAACAACGCAGACGCACTTCTGGACTTTGTTTGTATTGCGGCCATGGAGGCCATATTGTGCGTCTGTGCCCCCAGAGGCCGGAGAGACCCCATTGCCTAGTATTGGTTGGAGAGACAACACTAGGTGGAACAGAATCTAACAGAGGATTCACTTCTAAATTGACTATTCCTGTGACCCTGGTATCCGGCGACAGGACGCATCAAGTCTCTGCCTATCTTGACTCTGGCTCTGCTGCAAATTTCATCCAGAAAGAGCTTGTGGATCATCTTCAGCTGCCCACAGTTCCCCTGGAGACATCTTTGGCTGTTGCCTCAGTTAATGGACTGCCTCTGCCTGATCCCATTATCTCTAAAACCAAGCCGTTGAAGCTCCAGGTTGGAGTACTTCATTCTGAATTTATTTCGTTCCTTGTTTTGCCCAAGGCCATCAATCCTGTTCTGCTGGGCCTGCCTTGGCTTCGACTACATGCCCCAGTCCTGGACTGGAATTCTGGAGAGGTTCTCCAATGGGGCTCCAAGTGCCATGGTCATTGTCTGTTGCAGATCCATCCTGTCAAGCCTTCTCTGCCTCAGTCGCTGTCGGGACTGCCTCCCCATTTTCCTCAGTATGCAGATGTTTTCAGCAAAAAGGAGGCTGAGGCGCTGCCTCCACATCGCACCTATGACTGCCCCATTGATCTGGTTCCTAATGCCTCTCTTCCCCGTGGATGGGTATATCCTCTCTCCTTGCCTGAGTCTCTGTCCATGTCGGCCTATATCAAGGAGAATCTGGAGAGGGGTTTTATACGAAAATCTTCCTCCCCGGCCGGGGCTGGATTCTTCTTCGTTAAAAAGAAGGATGGATCCCTTCGTCCCTGCATTGACTACAGGGGCCTCAACCTGATTACAGTCAAGAACAAATACCCGTTGCCACTCATCTCTGAGCTATTTGATCGCATACGAGGGGCCAACATTTTTTCTAAGCTAGACCTGCGTGGGGCTTACATTCTAGTCCGGATTCGCCGGGGTGACGAATGGAAGACGGCATTTAACACCCGGGACGGGAACTACGAATACCTGGTGATGCCCTTCAGACTGTGTAACGCTCCAGCAGTGTTTCAGGAGTTCGTTAACGACATCTTCCGAGATCTACTCTATGTCTGTGTTGTTGTTTATCTCGATGATATTTTGATTTTCTCCCCTGATCAGACGACTCATCGGAGGCATGTTCGTCAGGTTCTACTACGATTGAGGGAGAATCATTTATACGCCAAGCTGGAGAAGTGCGTCTTTGAGAAGAGTTCTCTGCCCTTCCTGGGCTACATCATCTCGGATCAACTCCTCAAGATGGATCCTGAGAAAGTGAAGGCTGTCCTGGAGTGGCCACGTCCCCAAGGCTTAAGGGGCATACAGCGGTTCCTGGGATTCGCCAATTTCTACCGGCAGTTTATTCCTAACTTCTCTTCTCTGACGTCTCCCATCTCGACCCTTACCAAGAAGGGTGTGAACGCCAAAGTGTGGACTCCAGAGGCAGAGTCTGCATTTAATAGCCTGAAGAGTGCCTTCACTTCAGCCTCGATCCTCCATCATCCTGACGTATCTCGGCAGTTCTCACTGGAAGTGGACGCTTACTCTGTCGGTGCAGGTGCACTTCTGTTCCAGAGGAGCTCCAAAGGAAAGGCAGTAGTATGTGGCTACTACTCTAGACTGTTTTCTTCTGCAGAGCGCAATTACTCCATTGGAGATCGGGAGCTGCTGGCCATCAAATTGGCTCTGGAGGAGTGGAGACATCTTCTGGAGGGCGCTGCTCACCCCATCCTGATCTTCACCGACCACAAGAACCTCACTTACCTTCAGTCCGCTCAAAGACTTAATCCTCGTCAAGCCAGGTGGTCGCTGTTCTTCACCCGTTTTCTGTTTGCGCTCCACTACCGTCCCGCGGACAAGAATGTGAGGGCCGATGCCCTGTCCAGATAGTTTGAGACGGAAGACACGGTGGAGTCCCTCCAGACCATCATAGACCCGTCCTGCATCATCACTGCTAATACTCTGCAGGTTAGAGACATCCCTCCAGGGAGGACTTTTGTTCTGTTGGCGGACAGGAGAAGAATTCTCCGCTGGGGACATAGTTCTAAACTTGCTGGGCACGCCGGTGTCTGTAAAACCCGAGACCTGATTGCTCGTCACTTTTGGTGGTCCACGCTACCTAAGGATGTTCTGGACTTTGTCTCTTCTTGCACGGTATGTGCCTCTAACAAAGTGACTCACTCCAAGCCTGCCGGCCTGCTTCAACCTCTGCCTGTACCCAATGCCCCCTGGCAGCACATTGCGATGGACTTCGTCACAGACCTTCCCCCCTCAGCAGGATGTAACACTGTCTGGGTGGTGGTGGACCGGTTCTCTAAGATGGCTCATTTTATCCCACTGACCGGCCTACCTTCTGCTCCTCGTCTGGCAAGTCTCTTCATTCAGCACATCTTCCGCTTGCATGGCTTGCCTCTTCACATTGTGTCCGACCGGGGGGTTCAGTTTACCTCTAAGTTCTGGAGAGCCCTCTGTAAACTCCTGGATGTGAGATTGGACTTTTCCTCTGCCTATCACCCCCAGTCCAATGGGCAAGTTGAGAGGATCAACCACATCATGGAAAATTATCTCCGCCACTTCATCTCTTCACAGCACGATAACTGGGTACAGCTTCTACCATGGACCGAATTTTCTTACAACAACCACACAAGTGAGTCCACCACTTCCACTCCGTTTCACATCGTGTACAGTCAACATCCCAGAGTCCCTCTTCCTGTGTCGACTTCATCTCAGGTTCCCGCTGCTGACTCTGCATATTGGGACTTCCTGCAAATCTGGCAACAGACCCGGTCCTCTATTTTGCTGGCAGTAGATCGCATGAAGCGAAAGGCAGATACTAAGAGAAGAGAGCTGCCTCAGTATCTTCCGGGGACTAAAGTCTGGCTGTCCTCTCGGAACATTCGCTTGAAGGTGCCCTCATACAAGTTCGCTCCCAGGTTCCTTGGACCATTCGTGGTCCTGCAGCAGATCAACTCTGTCGCCTACAAGCTTCGGCTGCCTCCTACCCTCAGGATTCCCAACTCCTTCCACGTCTCCCTCCTGAAGCCTGTGATCCTAAACCGCTATTCCAAGACTCCCAGCCCTGCGGTTGCTCCCAGCAGCTCCTCAGACATCTTTGAGGTAAAGGAGATCTTGGACACCAAGAGAGTGAGAGGAAAGACCTTGTATTTGGTGGATTGGAGGGGGTTTGGTCCCGAAGAGAGGTCCTGGGAGCCAGAGGAGAACCTCAATGCCCCTACTCTTCTAAAGAAGTTTCTCTCTCGCTCCGGTCCCAAGAAGAGGGGGCGTAAGAGGGGGGATACTGTAATGTCCGTGGCTGCGGGCTGTCAGCTCCAGCCTCCCGCTGACAGCCGCAGCCACGAGTCGGCAAGCGCTGGCCCCAGCCTCCTCCTCAGGAGACGCCAGCGCTTGCATCCACTCACCTCCGCCGGAGCCCGCAGGGTGCGCGCGCACGCTCGTCCCCGCTCTTAAAGGGGCAGCTCGCGCACCGGACATCTTGAACGACCTTTGACCCGTGAGTACCCTGGGCTATAAGAGGGGTCCAGCCCCCTAGTTCGATGCCTGAGCGTTGTTAGTTTTCCCAGTCTGTCTTGCAAATGGTCCCTTAGTGTTTCCCGTTCCTGTTGTTACCCGTACCTTGTTCTCCGTTCCTGTTTCCCGTGCTTTGCCCTAGTATCAAGTCGTGCCACGTCCTGTGTCATCTGCCACGTCCAGAGGAATCTGCCACGTCCTGTGTCATCTGCCACGTCCAGAGGAATCTGCCACATCCTTTGTCATCTGCCACGTCTGGAGGAATCCGCCACGTCCTGTGTCGTCTGCCACGTCTGGAGGAATCCGCCACGTCCTGTGTCATCTGCCACGTCCGGAGGAATCCGCCACGTCCTGTGTTATCTGCCACGTCCGGAGGAATCCGCCACGTCTGGCGCAACTTGCGGCTCCTGTGTCATCCGCCACGTTTGGCGCCATCTGCTGCACCCATCTCATCTGTGCCAGAGCTGCGGTCACCATCTGGACTATTCAGGTACCCTTGTGCGGGACATTGTATTTCTGGGGTATCCTGTTGTTTGGCCAGCTGCCTTTCCGCTGCGGCGGTACGGCCTAGTGTGTCCACTAACCCGCTCCGTGACACCCTGCACTTGGACTTTATTGGATAGGTTGGCTTCATATCAGTAGGAAATGAAGTTTTTAACCACACACACAAAAACAAACAAATAGGCCAGTGTGAAGCCTGGTAACTGCTCTATCTATATTATAAAAGTGAATGTCTGTTTGTCTGTCTTCTATAGGCATCCAAATGCCTGAACCATTTGACCCCAAATTTGGCACATAGGTACATTGGGTGTCCGGGAAGGTTTTCGTAAACATCCCGACCTTGCTGCTGTTCTCTGTTATAAATCATTATCACATGATCACGATCCAGTACCATAAAAGCGAATACAGACATTATAGTAAAGATGTTTTTATCAGGCAGTAGCAGGTAGTGCACGTCACAAGATAATCCTAGATGAGAAAGTAAAGGCTGTGACCGAGGATTCCACTCCAGGAGAAGCCCCTGTAGTCTGTGTCCATTTATGGACAGTGACGTCACTTGTTTCTCCTGGTGCGGAATCCCCATTGACAACGTCGAGGATTCCACTCCAGGAGAAGCCCCTAACGTCTCTGTCCATTTATGAACAGTGACGTCAAGGGCTTCTCCTGGGGTGGAATCCCCGGTCACAGAGTCGGCAACGCTGTGGACGGGATTTCGCTTCAGGAGTTTCCCCTGATGTCACTGTCCATATATGGACAGGCATCAAGCGCTCCGTCCAGGATTGGAATCCCCGGCCACTCGGGGATTATGCTCCTTCATGGAGCTACAGTGGCGCTAGTAGAAAGTAGAGCAGGAAGATACCTCCATGCTCTGCTATAGTGGCTACCACTGTAGCAGCCGCCGCGGCTGCTAGCGACGCCGCTGGCCATGGGAGGGCCCTTCCCCGTCCGAACGGGTGGTACTGGCTCCCTCATGCCCGGTGTTGCCGCTAGCAGCCGCTACAGCGGTAGCGATGCCACTGAGTAAAGAAGCGCCCGGGCAGAAAGGCGGCTGCTGAGTCACCGGGCCCAGGCGCTTCTGAAACAAGCAGGGGAAGGGAGCCAGCGCAGCGCCCTCTTTCTCCTGTTGGAGTGATGCGCCCTGTACAGTGCACAGGTCGCACACCCCTAAGGCCGGCCCTGGCTACTAGCGATTTCCCCGTAAACCAAGAAAATATGAGGGCATGGATTAGCCTGCTGGGTACCCTTGGAATAAATCCAATGAACACACAAACAGACAGACCGACATGTTTTACCCGGGAAGCGCAGGGTGCTTTTTCTAGTAGATATATATATATATATATATATATATATATGTATGTGTATATATTATCTACATCTATATATATATATAGATTTACTGTACATTTATATCCTTATTTTATTTATTTTTTTAAGACTCTTGCAATGCCTCTGGCTACTAGTGCTGCATCAATGGGTCACTTAAGTTATGGGCATGCCGCGGCTGTGGCCATGAAGAGACGTTGCGCACCAAAGCTGAACTTTTGCATCGTGCCCATAAGCCTTTTTTCACATATCTTTTATTTATTTTTTGTATGAATTCTTTTTATTACCTTTTGGCAAGGTTTTTCTTTTCCTTTTGACTTGTCTACCAATGTGAAAATAAGTTGTGAAATAATGCTGTTTTCACAAATGCTGACATCTCATGGCCAAACAGACTACATTACAGACATTTGACTGTTATTACTTTATTATTACTAGTAGGTAAAAGATTAAATGACAGACATTTTTTTTACTGCCCTAGATAAGACACAAAAGGAAGAGTCTGGGCAGCTGTCACAGATTAGGGTGAGGGGGCAGGGTTACCTGGGATGACTGGTAATGTCAATGCTCATCTTAAATTTCAGACTCTGTTAACACAGCTGTAAAGCCTCCTTCTCTTGTTGTAGAAAGAGAGGGTGGCTTGGCGGGCAGTCCTATTGACATTGAGGACTGTTTCAAGGAAGTAAACAAAGCATAGTTCAAAGTAAATAAATATATATAAAAACAATATAGGAGGCAGTCTTAGCCCGGGTTCCCAGAGGTCGGATATGCTGTGTAAAACTGCGCAACGTATCCGACCTAAACCCGCAGCACATTCCGTCAGAAAAACCGCACCACAGAAAGCAGCCGTAGAAAAAAAAAACATTCTTACCCTGGCAGTTGTCATAAAATGTCATCCCAGGACAGGAGGCCAGACTGGAGGATGCAGCAGGACGTTCTGGGTAAAGATAAACTTTTTTGCAGGGATTCCACCGCAAAAGTCGCAACACTTGGCTATTTGTTGCGGGTTTTGCACCCCCATTGTGGAAAACGCGCAACAGAAAAGCAACGAAAACGCAGCATAAATTGTCATACTGCGAATTTAAATTCCACACCACAGGTCAATTTATTAACGTTTTCGCTGATTTCAAAATCGTATCCACTTTGCTGCTACTGTAAATGCTGCGGAATTTCCGCACTGAATTCCGTTGTGGAAATTCTGTCATGTTTACGCTACGTGGGAAGTAGTGTAAACATTGCGTTTTTTCCGCAATGTGTTTGATTATGGAAAATCTGCATCGTAGTACAGTAGCAGCAGAGTAAACAAATTTTATCCACACGCTGCGTAAAAAAAAACAGCCAAAAAACCGTTTATAAATTCACCTGCGGTGCGTTTTTTTTTAAAATTCGCAGCATGTCAATTTATGCTGCGGAATCACTGGTTTTCTGTTGCGGGTTTTCCCCATTGAATTGATCAAAGAAGCAAAAACCGCAACATTTGTTGCAATTTTTGTGGTGAAAAGGGCTATAAAAATGGCACGACGCATGCATTTTTACAGCGATTTGCCGCAGTTTTGAAAATCACAATAAAAAAACACAGTTTTTCAGGCGGAATGTCTACTGCGGAAAACTGCAGGTTAAAAATAAAAAAAAAGTTTATACTTGCCCGTAGTCATGGCGACAAGTACCTTTTACCGCATATCCGCCTTGTGTGAACATACCCTAAATAAATATAGGCAATAAATCAGAATCCTCACTTAAAGGCTATATATACCTTCGAAAGCAATTTTTTTTTTAAATAAATAAAAATATGTAACAGTGTGTGTGGTGCAACTTTCTAATTAGTTTTTATTTAAAAATATTTTTACTTTTTGAGATACCGCTGCTTTGTATTCTGCATACAGAGCAGCTGTATCATGCACTGAGACCTGAATTCGTCAGGTCAGCGGGACTGACGGGTTCAGTGTCAGCGGGTCCTACGTGTCTCTGACACGCAGGATCCCCCTGTAATCGATCACATGTAAGCTATGAACATAGATGTGTTCGGTAACTGCTCAACCAGTCAGTCCCTCCGACCTGATGGATACAGGATTCAGCTCAAGAAACAGCTGCTCTGTATGCAAAATACAAAGCAGCTGTATCTCAAAAAGTAGAAATAAATTTTAATAAAACTAATTATAAAGTTGCACCAAACACACTGATACACATTTTTATAAAAAATAATAAAATAATCGCTTTCGAAGATGTACATAGCCATTAACTGTTCAGAATGTGTAGCTCCTAGTGCTGCTGTCTGGCACACAGCAACAATGCATTCAGAATGTCTTCAGAACCTTTAAATTTTTTTCACATTTTGTTTGGTTGAGGCTTTGTGCTAAAATTTTAAAAAAACAACAAGTTTTTCCTCATCATTCTGCACTCAATCCACCATAATGACAAAGTGAAAACAAAATGTTAGTAATATTTGCTAATTTAGTAAAAAGGAAAAACTAAAATATTGCTTTGACATAAGTATTCAGATCCTTTACTCAGTACTTAGTTGAAGCACATTTGGCAGCAATAACAGCCACCATTCTACTTTGGTATGATGCCACAAAGTTTGCACACCTGGATTAGGGTATTTTCTGCCATTCTTCTCTGCAGATTCTCTCAAGCTCTGTCAGGTTGGATTGGGACCGTCAGTGGACAGCCATTTTCAGGTCTCTCCAGAGATGTTCGATTGGTTTCAAGTGAGGGCTCTGGCTGGATCTTTTAAGGACATTCACAGAGTTGTCCCTAAGCGACTCCTGTGCTGTCTTGGCTGTGTGCTTAGGTTCATTGTCTTGTTGGAAGGTGAACCATTGACCCAGTCTGAGGTCCAGAGCACTCTGGATCAGGTTTTCATTAAGAATATCTCTCTTCTTTGCTCCATTCATATTTCCCTCAACCCTGACCAGTCTCCCTGCCCCAGCCACTGAAAAACACCCCCACAGCATGATGCTGCCGCCAGCATGCTTCACTGTAGGGATGGTATTGGGCAGGTGTTGAGCAGTGCCTACTTTCCTCCAGACATGACTCTTAGAATTAAGGCCAAAAAGTAAAATTTTGGTTTCTTCAGACCACAGAATCTTCTTTCTCACAGTCTGAGAGTCCTTTAGGTGCTTTTTTTTTTTAAACTCGAGGTGAGCTTTCATGTGTCTTTTACTGCGAGGCTTCTTTCTGGCCACTCTGCCATAAAGCCCAGATTAGTAGAGTCTGCAGTGATGTTTGACCTTCTAGAAGTTTCTGCCATCTGCACAGGATCTTTGGAGCTCAGATAGAGTGACCATTGGGTTCTTGCTCACCTCTTACCAAGGCTCTTCACCGATTACTTTGTATGTGTGATGGCCAGCTCAATGAAAAGTCCTGGTTGTTCAAAACTTTTTCTATTAAAGAATTATGGAGGCCACTGTGCTCTTTGGAACGTTCAGTGCAGCAGCAATTGCTTCTCCAGATCTGTGCCTCGACACAACCCTGTCTCTGAGCTTTACAGGTGGTTCTTTCCTCCTCATGGCTTAGTTTTTACTCTGATATGCATTGTCAGCTGTGAGACCTTATATAGACAGGGGTGTGTCTTTCCAAATCATGTCCAAACAAATGAATTTACCACAGGTGGACTTCAAGATGTAGAAACCCCGCAAAGATGATTTAGAGACATGGGAGGCCCCAGAGCAAAATTTCAAGTGTCATAGCAAAGGGTCTGAATACTTATGTAAAATTTGTTTTCAATTTAATAAATTTGGAAAAATTTGTAAAATTCTGTTTTCATTTTGTCATTATGAGGTATTGAGTGCAGAATGATGGGGAAAAACTTTTTTTTTTTATTTTAGCAGAAGGCTAAACATAACATAATGTGAAAAAATTTAAAGGGTCTAACGACTTTCTGAATGCACTGTATCTGAAATAATTACAAATGAGCAAGGCAGCTTTGAATTAGCAAACTGAGCACTTCAATATTTCACAATATTTTATGGTCAGAACTAAGGCTGGCCATAAACATAACAATAGTTAATGATTCAAATGTAACGGAGATCATTGACAATAATAGTTATGTCTCTGCTGGAACTTTATTCTATTAGTTGGAACAAGTATAGAACTTACAACTACAATCATAGCATTTCAGCAATGATGACAACGATTTGCCACTTAGAAAGTCATTCTCGGCCTTTCCGAGAAAAGCCGGTCAGAAACAAAGCAGCTAAGTGGTCACCTGAGCGCTTCTGCCGCTTCGTTTTAGGTCTTAGTGCTCAAACCCCCACCGATCAAAACTTCTGACGTGTCACTATGACATGTCAGAAGTTTTTTGAAAGTTTAGTTACCATTTAAGAACACAAGAATTGTCAAATAAATAACGATTCAAGGTCATTCAATTGTCTCAGCTCAGTTGTACTGTTAATGTGTTCTATTGAGCACATTTAGTAAACATCCACAGCGCAGTGAGAAAAAATAATTTAACCCTTGAATTTAAAGGGGTTTTCCGGTTTTAGCAAATTAATGTTATTTTTTTTTAATATAAATTTAAAGTAATACAATTACCTAATATATTTTTTGCATTGGGTTTCAAGGTCTCTGCTTATTGTTATTTAGTAGGAACATTCATTGTCTACTTCCAGTGGATAAAATTCTGTCCATGGGCAGTGTCTTCTAATGATCTAATGATCCCAGCACCTGTGCGTCCATCACATGACCATGGACAGAATTTTACAAACCATGAGGAATTCATACAGAAAGTATAAAATTGTACAACTTTTAATATACAGTACATTAATTTGCTTAACACCTGCCCGCCCCATGACATACTATTATGTAATGGGAACAAGTAGTTCCCGCATATTGATGTAATAGTATGTCATTGTGGCTGTGTGGGCACATGGAACTCCTTCTGGCAGCCAGGGTCCTAACGATGGACCCCAGGTCTGCCATCTTAACATACCTATTAGGTCCTGACAGAAAAATATAATACACTGCAATACAGAAGTGTTACAGTGTATTATATCATCAATAAAACAATCACATTGTAAAGGATCTGCCAGACACAACTTCTGTGTCGACGCCCATAGGTAATCAGTCTGCACCTGCTTCTATGTCTGTGAGACTGACTCAATCTTCCACCACTCAGGATTTCAGGCTTAGGAGTGGGAGAGCCTATCACAGCCTGGCCAGACGGAGCTAGCTCCCGCCCTCTGTCTATTTATACCTGCCTTTCCTGTTCCTCCTTTGCTTGTGATTCTTCTCTGCTGGTTTCCTGGCCCTGCTGCAGCTTCTTGAACTACTGATCCTCTGCTTGTGTTTGACCTTGGCTTTACTGACCACTCTTCTGCTCTGCGTTTTTGTACCTCGCTCATCTCCTGGTTTGACTCGGCTCGTTCACTTCGCTTGTTGCTCACGGTGTCCCCGTGGGCAACTTCCCCATTTCCCTGGCTTCTTTGTACCCTTGTCTGTTTGTCTGTCGTGCACCTATTGAGTGTAGGGACTGTCGCCCAGTTGTACCCTGTCGCCTAGGGTGGGTCGTTGCAAATAGGCAGGGACTGAGTGGCGGGTAGATTAGGGCTCACTTGTCTGTCTCCCTACCCCGACATTACATAATCACAAGCCCATATACCTAGTCTACCCTGGTCCCTGACACTACTATGGACCCCCTTGAGACCCTGGCTCAGCAAATGCAGGGCCTCTCCCTACAGGTCCAGGCCCTGGCTCAGAGGGACAACCAGCCTGATGCTACCCTGGTAGTGCCCCTCACTTCACCTCTTGAACCCCACCTCAAATTGCCTGACCGGTTCTCAGGGGACCGGAACACTTTGTTCTCCTTTCAGGAGAGTTGTAGGCTCTATTTTCGCTTAAAGCCCCACTCCTCTGGTTCTGAGAGCCAGCGGGTGGGTATAATTATGTCCCGGCTCCAGGACGGGCCCCAAGAATGGGCCTTCTCCTTGGCTCCTGACGCCCCTGAAGTTTCCTCCGTTGATCTTTTCTTTTCTGCTCTCGGGCTCATTTATGACGAGACTGACAAGACTGCCTTTGCCGAGAGTCAGCTGGTGACCTTACGTCAGGGTAAGAGACCTGTTGAGGAGTATTGTTCTGACTTTAGGAAGTGGTGCGTAGCTTCTCGGTGGAATGACCCTGCCTTAAGGTGACAGTTTAGATTGGGTCTGTCGAGCGCCCTGAAAGACCTGCTAGTTAGCTATCCCTCTTCTGACTCCCTAGATCAGGTTATGGCTTTAGCGGTACGACTTGACCGACGTCTCAGGGAACGACGACTCGAACGTGTTTGTGTTTTCTCCTCTGACTCCCCCGTGATGCCTCCCGAGGTTCCGTTGCTTCGTTCTTCCACGGAAGACTAGGAGGTATCTATGCAACTCGGGGCCTCCGTGTCCCCCAACAACGTAGAGAATTCCGCAGGAAGAATGGTCTCTGCTTCTACTGTGGGGATGACAAGCATCAAGTGAACAACTGTCCTAGGCGTAAGAATAAGCAGCCGGAAGAACTTCCGCGCCTAAGTGACCATCGGGGAGGTCACTTGGGCGCACAGGTATTTCCCGTAAATATGAAACGTAATAAAATCTTGCTTCCCTTTCAGGTCTCTTTTGGTGGTAGGTCTGCTACCGGCAGTGCCTTCGTGGATTCAGGGTCTTCTGCTAATACTATGTCTGTGGAATTTGCTATGTCTCTAGCTATGCCATTGATTGATTTGCCTAAACCTGTCCCGGTAGTGGGTATCGACTCCACTCCTCTTGCTAATGGTTATTTTACACAGCATACCCCTGTTTTTGAACTCCTTGTTGGCTCCATGCATTTTTGAGCAGTGCTCTGTACTGGTGATGCAGGGATTATCATCCGATTTGGTTTTAGGCCTTTCCTGGTTGCAGTTGCATAATCCCACGTTTGACTGGAATACTGGGGATCTTACCAAATGGGGTAATAAATGCATGACGTCATGTTTTTCTGTTAATTCTATTTCTCTCCCTGAGGAGGTGAACACTCTACCTGAGTTTGTTCAGGACGTCGCTGATGTTTTCTCTAAAGAGGCCTCCGAAGTGTTACCACCTCATAGAGAATACGATTGCGCAATTGATTTGGTACCAGGAGCTAAGCTCCCTAAGGGTAGGATATTTAATCTCTCTTGTCCCGAACGTGAAGCCATGAGAGAGTATATCCAGGAATGCCTGGCCAAGGGTTACATTCGCCCCTCTACTTCTCCGGTAGGTGCTGGCTTCTTCTTCGTAGGGAAGAAGGATGGTGGTCTTAGGCCATGCATTGACTACCAAAACTTGAATAAGGCCACTGTAAGGAAAGAGTATCCCCTTCCTTTGATTCCTGATCTCTTCAATCAGGTTCAGGGGGCCCAATGGTTCTCTAAGTTTGATCTACGGGGGGCTTATAACCTTATCCGCATCAAAGAGAAGGATGAGTGGAAGACTGCGTTTAACACGCCCGAAGGTCATTTCGAATACCTCGTCATGCCCTTTGGGTTGTGTAATGCTCCCGCGGTCTTCCAGAATTTCATAAATGAGGTTTTAAGAGACTACCTGGGGGTATTTCTTGTAGTGTACCTTGATGACATACTTGTGTTTTCCAAAGACTGGTCCTCCCACATTGAGCATGTCAGGAAGGTGCTCCAGGCCCTTCGGGAAAATAAACTGTTTGCTAAGACCGAAAAATGTGTGTTTGGGGTGCAGGAGATACAGTTTTTGGGTCAAATCCTCACTCCTCATGAATTCCGCATGGACCCCGCCAAGGTCCAGGCTGTGGCGGAATGGGTCCAACCTGCCTCCCTGAAGGCGTTACAGTGCTTCCTGGGGTTCGCTAATTATTACAGGAGATTTATTGTTAACTTCTCGGTCATCGCCAAGCCTCTTACGGATCTCACTCGCAAAGGTGCTGATCTCCTCCACTGGCCTCCTGAGGCTGTCCAGGCTTTTGGGGTCCTTAAGAAGTGCTTTATCTCGGCCCCAGTGCTGGTTCAGCCCAACAAAATGGAGCCATTTATCGTGGTGGTTGACGCGTCCGAGGTGGGAGTGGGGGCTGTCTTGTCCCAGGGTACCAGGTCCCTCACCCATCTCCGCCCCTGTGCCTACTTCTCCATGAAGTTTTCGCCCACTGAGAGTAACTATGATATTGGCAACCGCGAACTCTTAGCCATTAAATGGGCATTTGAAGAGTGGCGCCACTTCCTGGAGGGGGCTAGGCACCAGGAAACGGTCCTTACCGACCACAAGAATCTGGTTTTCCTAGAATCTGCCCGGAGGCTAAACCCGAGACAAGCTCGATGGGCGTTATTTTTTACCAGATTCAACTTTTTGGTCACCTATAGGGCTGGGTCTAAAAATATTAAGGCTGATGCACTGTCGCGTAGCTTCATGGCCAGCCCTCCTTCGGAGGAAGATCCTGCTTGTGTTTTGCCTCCAGGTATAATCATTTCCTCTATTGATTCTGATTTAGTCTCTGAAATGGCGGCTGATCAAGGTTCAGCACCCTGGAACCTTCCTGAAAAACAAGCTATTTGTTCCCCTGCAATTCCGGCTAAGGGTACTTAGGGAAAATCATGACTCTGCACTATCTGGACTACCTCATTGCCAGAAACTATTGGTAGCCTGTGTTGCTCAAAGACGTTAAGGCCTACGTCGCCGCTTATGAAGTTTGTGCTAGGTCCAAGACTCCCAGGTCCCGACCAGCGGGCTTACTATGTTCTTTGCCCGTTCCCCAGAGACCTTGGACCCATATCTTCATGGATTTCATCACCGATTTGCCTCCATCTCAAGGCAAGTCGGTGGTGTGGGTTGTAGTAGACCGCTTCAGTAAGATGTGCCACTTTGTGCCCCTCATGAAACTACCCAATGCTAAGACGTTAGCTACCTTGTTTGTCAAACACATCCTGTGTCTCCATGGGGTCCCTGTCAATATTGTTTCTGACAGAGGGGTACAATTTGTTTCATTGTTTTGGAGAGCCTTCTGTAAAAAGTTGGAGATTGATCTGTCCTTCTCCTCTGCCTTTCATCCCTAAACTAATGACCAAACTGAGAGGACTAATGAGTCTCTAGAACAATATTTAAGGTGTTTTATCTCTGACTGTCAATATGATTGGGTCTCATTCATTCCCCTCGCCGAATTTTCCCTTAATAACCGGGTCAGTAACTCGTCAGGGGTCTCCCCCTTTTTCTGTAATTTTGGGTTTAATCCACGGTGCTCCTCCATTTCACCTGGTAGTTCCAACAATCCTGAGGTAGATGTCGTTCATCGGGAACTGTGCACAGTCTGGGCCCAGGTTCAGAAGAACCTAGAGGCGTCCCAGAGCATACAAAAAACTCAGGCAGATAGAAGACGTTCTGCTAACCCCTTGTTTGTGGTCGGGGATCTGGTGTGGCTATCGTCCAAAAATTTGCGCCTTAAAGTCCCGTCCAAGAAGTTTGCTCCCCGGTTTTTAGGGCCATACAAGGTCATTGAAGTCCTTAACCCTGTCTCCTTCCGACTGGAGTTGCCCCCGTCTTTTCGAGTACACGATGTGTTTCATGCCTCCCTCCTTAAACGCTGCTCCCCGTCCTTGGCTCCCTCGAGGAAACCTCCGTTCCCTGTTCTCACCCCTGAGGGGGTAGAATTCGAGGTGGCCAAGATTGTGGACAGCAGGATGGTCCAGGGCTCCCTCCAGTACCTAGTCCATTGGAGGGGATACGTGCCTGAGGAGAGGACTTGAGTACCCGCCCGGGATGTTCACGCTGGGGTATTGCTCAGGAGGTTCCACCTTCGTTTCCCCAATAAACCAGGTCCACCTAGAAAGGGTCCAGTGGCCCCTCATAAAAGGGGGGGGGGTACTGTCGACGCCCATAGGTAATCAGTCTGCACCTACTTCTATGTCTGTGAGACTGATTCAATCTTCCACCACTCAGGATGGCAGGCTTAGGAGTGGGAGAGCCTATCACAGCCTGGCCAGACGGAGCTAGCTCCCGCCCTCTGTCTATTTATACCTGCCTTTCCTGTTCCTCCTTTGCTTGTGATTCTTCTCTGCTGGTTTCCTGGCCCTGCTGCAGCTTCTTGAACTACTGATCCTCTGCTTGTGTTTGACCTTGGCTTTACTGACCACTCTTCTGCTCTGCGTTTTTGTACCTCGCTCATCTCCTGGTTTGACTCGGCTCGTTCACTTTGCTTGTTGCTCACGGTGTCCCCGTGGGCAACTTCCCCATTTCCCTGGCTTCTTTGTACCCTTGTCTGTTTGTCTGTCGTGCACCTATTGAGTGTAGGGACCGTCGCCCAGTTGTTCCTTGTCGCCTAGGGCGGGTCGTTGCAAATAGGCAGGGACTGAGTGGCGGGTAGATTAGGGCTCACTTGTCTGTCTCCCTACCCCGACATTACACACATAGTCAATATAAAAGGTTTCAAAATATTTTAAGAAAAGAAAACAAAGAAAAAAATACAAAAACCTCTTCTTCCCCCAAATAAAAATGCTTTATTGTGTCAAACATATGAAAAAAACAAAACGTACACATATTTAGTATCGCTATGTATGTAATGACCCGTACTATAATATTTTATGTTATTTAACCCATACGGTGAGTGCCGTAGAAAACGGAAAAAAACAAAGCCAAAATAGTTTTTTGCTTATCTCGAGCTTCACCAAAAAATTATAAAAAGCGATCAAAAATCCGAATGTACCCCGAAATGGTACTAATACAAACGTCAACTCATTCCGCAAACGACAAGCCTTAAAAGAGATCCATTGACTAAAAAAATAAAATTGTTATGGAACGCGGCAACCCAAAACATGAATTCAAGAAAGTGTTTTTATTGTGCAAAAGTAACAAAACACGAAAAAAGTATATACATTTTCTATCGTCGTAATCTTACCGTCAACCAAAATAAAGTTAACATGTCATTTATACCGCACGGTTAAGAATGACAATCCAAACACCAAAAACAATGGCGGAAATTATGTTTTTTTTCTACTGCCCCCCCCCCCAATTTTTTTTATAAATGTTTTACCTGTTATACATGTACCATGGTGCACTTAAAAAAATACAACTTGTCCTGCAAAAAATAAGCCCTTATACGGCTATGTCAATGGAAAAATAAAAAACGTTTTGACTCTTGCAATACAACGCAAAAAAAAAAATCGGCACATCCTGAAGGCCCAAAATAGGCAGCGTCCTTAACCCCTTCAGGACCCAGCCTGTTTTGGCCTTCAGGACCCAGCCGATTTTTTCAAATCTGACATGTGTTACTTTATGTGGTAATAACGTTGGAATGCTTTTACCTATCCAAGCGATTCTGAGACTGTTTTCTCGTGGCATGTTGAACTTTATGTTAGTGAATTTTTTTCGATAATTTTGGTATTTATTTCTGAAAAACACCACAATTTAGAAAAATTTGTAAAAATTAGCATTTTTCTAAATTTAAACGTATCTGCTTGTAAAACAGATAGTAATACCACCCAAAATAGTTACTAGTTAACATTTCCCATATGTGTACTTTATATTTGAATTGTTTTCTGAACGTCCTTTTATTTTTCTAGGACGTTACAAGGCTTAGAACTTTAGCAGCAATTTCTCATATTTTAAAGAAAATTCCAAAAGGCTATTTTTTCAGGGACCAGTTCAGTTCTGAGGTGGCTTTGAGGGCCTTATATATTAGAAAATCCCCAGAAGTCACCCCATTTTGAAAACTGCACCCCTCAAGGTATTCTAATCAGCATTCACAAAGTGTTTTAACCCTTTAGGCGTTTCACAGCAATTAAAGCAAAATGGAGGGGAAATTTACATATTTTATTATTTTTGCCGAAATTAATTTCTAATAAAAAAAAATTGTAACACAGAAGGTTTTACCAGAGAAATGCAACTCAATATTTATTGCCCAGATTCTGCAGTTTTTAGAAATATCCCACATATGGCCCTAATGTGATAATGGACTGAAGCACCGGCCTCAGAAGCAAAGGAGCACACAGTGGATTTTGGAACTCCTTTTTTTTTTTAGAATATATTTTAGACACCTTGTCAGGTTTGAAAAGTTCTTGTGGTGCCAAAACAGTGTAAACACCCCAAAAGTTACCCCATTTTTGGAAACTACACCCCTCAATGAATTTATCTAGGTGTATAGTTAGCATTTTGACCACACAGGTTTTTCGCTAAATATATTGGAATTAGTCTGTAAAAATGAAAATCTACTTTTTTTCTGAAAAAACATAGAAATTTTAAATATTTACGAGGAATAATGAAGAAAATCACCGTAATATTTGTAAAGCAATGTCTCCTGATTACAGCAATATCCCATATGTGGTAATAAACTGCTGATTGGACCCACAGCAGGGCTCAGAAGGGAAGGAGTGCAATTTGGATTTTGGAGCACGGATTTTGCTGGATTGGTTTTTGGTGCCATGTCGCATTTGCAACGCCCTGGAGAGACCAAAACAGGGAATACCCCCCAAAAGTGACCCTATTTTGGAAACTACACCTCTCAAGGAATTTATCTAGGGGTATAGTTAGCATTTTGACCACACAGGTTTTTTTGCAGAATTTAGTGGAATTAGGCAGTGAAAATGAAAATCAACTTTTTTTCTGAAAAAGCATAGAAATTTAACATTTTTACAAGGAATAAAGGAAAAAAAACCACACCATATGTAAAGCATTTTCTCCTGATTATGGCAATACCCCATATGTGGTAATAAACTGCTGATTGGACCCATGGCAGCGCTCAGAAGGGAAGTAGCGCCATTTGGATTTTGGAGCACGGATTTTGCTGGATTGTTTTTCGGTGCCATGCCGCCTTTGCAACGCCCTGGAGGGACCAAAACAGTGGAAGCTCCCCAAGTTACCCCATTTTGGAAACACCCCTCAAGGAATTTTTCTAGGGGTATAGTGAGCATTTAGACTGCACAGGTCTTTTGCAGAATTTATTAGAATTAGGCGGAGAAAATTAATATCACAATTTTTTTCCACTAAAATGTTGAATTTTCTCATTTTCACAAGGGATAAAGGAGAAATAAACAACCAATTTTTGTAAAGCTATTTCTCCCGGGTACAGAAATACCCCACATGGGGTCATACATTTTTTTCATTAGAAATGAATTAACCCTTTCAGGACTGATCCATTTTTTGCTTTCTTATTTTCGTTTTTCACTACCCGCCTTCCAAGAGCCATAACGTTTTTCTTTTTCCGTCAGTAGAGTGATGTGAGAGCTTATTTCTTGCGGGAGGAATTGTAGTTTCTATTGATACCATTTAAAGTGCCATAAAAAGTACTGGGAAACTGAAAAAAAAATAGGAATATATAGTAATATAGGAAAAAAATCTGATTCCATTTTTTGGGGTTTTAGTTTTTACAGCTTTCGACGTGCGGTAAAAACAAAAACTACAGGGATTTTGGCAGTTTCAATTATTTAGTTTTTTTGCGGTGTTCACCGTGCGAGTTAAATAATGGTATATTGTAATAGTTTGGCCTTTTACGGACGAAGCGATATCAATTCTGTTTATTTTTTTACATTGCTTTAGAAGAAAATGGGAAAAGTTTTTTTTTTTTAACTTTAAACTTTTTTCTTTCTCACTACTAATAACTTTAATTCTTCTACACATTTTATTAGTCCCCTTAGGGGACTTGTACCAGCGATCATTGGATCTCGGGTACAATATGCTGCAATACTAATGTATTGCAGTATATTGTTATTTTTACAGACTCCTGTAACAGCGCGATCGCTGTTCCTGTCCGTTATTCCTGGGTGTCAGCTGTAATACACAGCTGACACCCGCAGCGTATGGAGCGGGCTCAGCATGTGAGCCCGCTCCATACATCAACCACCGCACCATGACGTGCTATTAAGTCATAGTGCGCAAAGGGGTTAATGCACAGCGGATGGTGTGAATATTGCAATTTTTCACTGATATGCCATTTTAGTGCATAATATGTTGTGCCCAGTTTGTGCCACTGAAGACAAATACCTCATAAAACGTTAAGCGTGTTCTCCCGGGTATGGCGATGCCATATATGTGGACGCAAACTGCTGTTTGGGCACGCTGCAGGGCTCAGAAGGGAGGGAGCGCCATTTTGTTTTGGAGCGCAGATTTTGCTTGGTAGTTTTTCTGTTTTGGGTTTCGCTGGTATTTCAGTTTAGAATGTGGGGGCATATGTAATCTGTGCGGAGAACATCAGGGCATAATAAGAGGGTATAATAATGCGGTAAATAAATAATAATTCATAGATGTGTGGCCGGTGTCGCACTGATAAATGGTGTCGGATGTTACCCGCTTTTAGAAAACACTGCACATTTTGCATCGCCATATTCTGAGAGCCAGAACTTCTTAATTTTTTCACCACCGGAGTTGCGTGAGGGCTTATTTGTTGCGGGACAATCTGTACTTTTCATTGGTACCATTTTGGGGTACATGAGATTTTTTTGATCACTTTTTATTAAATTTTTTTGCAAGCCGGGTGACCAAAAACAAGCAATTCTGGCAATGTTTTTTAGTTTATTTTTTGCGGCGTTCACCGTGCACTATAAATGACAATTTTACTTTATTCTGCGGGTCGATACGATTACGGTGATTCCATATGTATATCGTTTTTTTTTATGTTTTGCAGCGTTTGCGCAATAAAATCACTTTTTTATAAAATAATTTATTTTCTGTGTCACCATATTCTGAGAGCTTTTTTATTTTTCAGCCAAAAACGCTGTGTAAGAGCTTGTTTTTTGCGGGACGGGTTGTAGTTTTTATCGGTACTATTTTCGGGTACATGCGACTTTTTGATCACTTTTATTCTTTATTTTGGGAGGGGTGGTGACCAAAAAATAGCGATTCTGGTGTCGTTTTTTATTTTATTTTTTTGGGGTGTTCATCGTGCGGGAAAAATAACATTATAGTTTTATAGTTGGGGTCGTTACGAACGAGGTGATATCAGATATGTGTACTTTTTTTAACGTGTTCATTTTTTTCCTATAATGAAATACTTATTATAGGAAAAAAATGCAGTGCTTGTTTATATGACTTCTAACTTTTATTTTTAAACTTTTTTAAAACATTTTTATTACTTTTTTTTTACTTTTTTCACTTGTCCCACTAGGGGACACTTAGACTTGCAGCTCTGATCGCTGCTGGAATACATTACACTACCTACGTAGTGTAATGCATTCCAACTGTCATTGTGATGTGACAGTCACACTGACAGGAAGCCTCAGAATGCCGCCCGGAGGCTGCTCCTCCGAGGCTTCCGTACATGGCAACCCAGAGGTCATTGTCTGACCTCCGATTGCCACGACAAGCCGATGTGCTTCAAACCACTTAAATGCGGCGACGGCAATCAGTCCGCTGACCGGCAAGGCTGGAGTGTCAGCTGTCGGGGACAGCTGACCTCCCGGTTCCCGGACACTGTCCGATAGGACAGTGTGCGCCGGGAACTACTCCGCAATTGTACGTCCTGATGCGGGAACTAACCCCTCTGCAAGACGTACTATTGCGGAGCAGGGCGGGAAGAGGTTAAAGTGGTTTTCCCATCTTCTTTTTTAATTATTCTTTAGTTGACTTACTTGTGTGCTTTATTTCATTGTCTTGTTGCATCACTCAACGTCTATTCAGCTTGAGGTCATGGACGGCTACACTTCTATTCTCCTGTAAAATGTTTTAACCCCTTAATGACCAGGCCTTAATCACCAGCTAAATTTTTTAGTTTTTTCCTCTCTGGCTTTCAGCAGCCAGAACGTTTTTATTTTTTCATTTACATGGCTGTATGAGGCCTTGTTTTATGCGTGAGAAATTGTATTATTTTTTTTTGCATAGGAAACAGGGATTTTCAGCAATTTTTGTTTGTTTATTTTTTATCCCGTTCATGTTTCACGCTAAATAACCTTTTAAATTAAATCTCCAGGTTATTACAGTCGTGTAATTACCTAAAATGTGTAGGATTTTTGTTTTTATGTAATGTATGGGTAATAAATTATATTTTTTGCTAAATAATGATTTTGTTTTGTACCTTTTTTAATTTATTTTTTTTTGGTTCAATTTTTTTTTAATCCCATGAAGGGATACCTTTATTGACTATTTTATTTTTTACTCATAATGTATTAACCCCTACCCGCACCAGGACGTAACTGTACGTCGTTGCGGGAAGTTACTTCCCGCACGAGGACGTACAGTTACTGAGTTAATCCCAGTGCACACTGTCGGCGACAGTGTGCACCGGGAACCAGGAGGTCAGCTGTCGCCGACAGCTGACACTCCCCTCTTGCCGGCCAGCGGTCCTTTGCCGCTGATTTCGGCGCATTAACCCCTTAAATTCGGCGATCGGGTGCAATCGCCGAATTTTAGGGGTTTCTAACATATCGGCAGACCCCCGTCCGAAATCGCGGGGTCTGCCGATAGTTAGTATGGCAAACGGAAGCCAAACAATGGCTTCCGGGTCTGCCACGGACAGAAGCCCATCAGGACCAACCTTCGACAGAAAGTCACTGTGCCGTTCCCGATGCACACTGTCGGCGACAGTGTGCATCGGGAACTTGGAGATCAGCTGTCCCCGACAGCTGACACTCACCAGTGTTGCCGATCAGCGGCTCATCGCCGCTGATTTCGGCAATTAACCCGTTACATGCGGGGCTCGATTGCGATCTCCGCATGTAGCGGGTTTGTAGCGCATCAGCAGCCCCCATGCAATCGTGGGGGCTTCTGATGCTTGTGATGGCACCCGGGGGCCAGACAACGGCCCCCAAGTCTGCCATGTATGTCAGCCTATGAGGATCAGCCTCTGCTGATCCTCGTAGACCAACTGTCAGAGTGACTGTGACGTCACACTGACAGTTGGAATACATTACACTACCTAGGTAGTGTAATGTATTCTAGCAGCGATCAGTGCTGCAGGTCAAAAAAAGAAAGTGTAAAAAGTAAAAAAAAAGTTAATAAACAAAAATATAAAGTGTAAAAAGAAAAAAAAAAGTTAATAAAAATGTTTTATAAAAGTGTAAAAATAAAAGGTTTTGTTTTCCTATAATAAGTCATTTATTATAGGGAAAAAATGAAAACGTTAAAAAAAAGTACACATATTTGGTATTGCCGCGTTCGTAACGACCCAATCTATGAAACTATAATGTTAATTTTTCCAGACGGTGAACGCCGCAAACAAAATAAACGGAAAACTGTCAGCATCGCTATTTTTTGGTCACCACCCCTCCCAAGATATAGAATAAAAAGTGATCAAAAAGTCGCATTTACCCCAAAATGGTACCAATAAAAACTACAACCCGTCCCGCAAAAAACAAGACCTCCCTCAGCTTTTTTGACGAAAAAATAAAAAAGTTACGGCTCAGAATAGCGTGTCCCAGAAAATAAATTATTTTATAGAAACTTAATTTTATTGTGCAAACGCTGCAAAACGTAAAAAAAACTATACACATATGGTATCGGCGTAATCGTACCGACCGGCAGAATAAATTAAAACGTAATTTATTGCGCACGGTGAACGCTGTAATAAATAAAGAATTTAAAGCGCCAAAATCGCTGTTTTTTGGTCACCCTAGCTCTAAAAAAGATCCTGAGGGGCCAAAATGATCACTATACCACTAGAAAAATTCCTTGAGGGGTGTAGATTCCAAAATGGGGTCACTTTTGGCGGGTTTCCACTGTTTTGGTCCCTCCGGGGCGTTGCAAACCCGACATGGCACTGAAAACCAATCCAGCAAAATCTGCGCTCCAAAATCCAAAAGGCGCTCCCTCCCTTCTGAGCCCTGCTGTGGGTCCAAACATCAGTTTACGACCACATATGGGGTATTGCCGTAATCGAGAGAAATTGCTTTACAAATTTTGGGGTGCTTTTTCTCCTTTATTCCTTGTAAAAATGAAAAAATTCTATGTTTCCACAGAAAAATAGGTGATTTTCATCTTCACAGACTAATTCCACTAAATTCTGCAAAAAAACTGTGGGGTCAAAATTCTAACTATACCCCTAGAAAAATGCCTTGAGGGGTGTAGTTTCCAAAATGGGGTCACTTTGGGGGGGTTTCGGCTGTTTAGGTACCACAAGACCTCCTCAAACCTGACATAGTGCCTAAAATACATTCCTAAAAAAAGGAGGCCCCGAAATCCACTAGCTGCTCCTTTGCTTCTGCGGCCTGTGTTTCAGTCCATTAGGACACTAGGGCCACATGTTGGATATTTCTAAAATCTGCAGAATCTGGGCAATAAATATTGAGCTGCGTTTCCCTGGTAAAACCTTCTGTGTTACAGATTTTTTTTTATTACAAATGAATTTCGGCAAAAAAAATGAAATTTGTAAATTTCACCTCTACTTTGCTTTAATTCCTGTGAAACGCCTAAAGGGTTAAAATATTTTCTGAATGTGGTTTTGAATACCTTGAGGGGTACAGTTTTCAAAATGGGGGGATTTATGGGGACTTTCTAATATATAAGGCCCTCAAAGCCACTTCAGAACTGAACTGGTCCCTGAAAAAATGGCCTATTGAAATTTTATTGAAAATATGAGAAATTGCTGCTAAAGTTCTAAGCCTCGTAACGTCCTAGAAAAATAAAAGTACGTGAAAAAAAATGATGCAAACATAAAGTAGACATATAGGGGATGTTAACTAGTAACTATTTTGTGTGGTATTACTATCTGTTTCACAAGCAAATACATTTAAATTTAGAAAAATGCTAATTTTTGCAAATTTTTGCTAAAATTTGAAGTTTTTCACAAATAAATATTGAATTTATCGACCAAATGTTTTCACTAACATAAAGTACAATATGTCACGAGAAAACAATCTCAGAATCGCTTGGATAGGTAAAAACATTCCGGAGTTATTACCACATAAAGTGACACATGTCAGATTTGAAAAAATAGGCTGTGTCCACAAGGCCAAAACAGGCTGTGTCCTAAAGGGGTTAAACTACTCTTGTATGCCATTACATTACACTGTGTCACTATGACACAAGTCGCTGTTAGGCTGGATTCACACGAGCATGTTTGGTCCGTAAAGGATGTAACGTATTTCGGCCGCAAATCCCGGGCCGAACACACTGCAGGGAGCCTGACTCCTAGCATCATAGTTATGTACGACGCTAGGAGTCCCTGCCTCGCTGCGGGACAACTGTCCCGTACTGTAATCATGTTTTCAGTACGGGACAGTAGTTCCACGGAGAGGCAGGGACTCCTAGCGTCGTACATAACTATGATGCTAGGAGCCCGGCTCCCTGCAGTATGTTCGGTACGGGACTTGAGACCTACAGGGTATAGGGTTCAATTAACATATAACAATGTTTTTCTGAAAAAATACAAACTTTATTCACAAAATACAAAAAATGATTAAAAGATGAGTCATGCAGATCATGAACAAGGCGTCACTCATTGCAGGAAATATGTATAAACAGACTATGTTACATAGTCTGTTTATACATATTTCCTGCAATGAGTGACGCCTTGTTCATGCTCTGCATGACTCATCTTTTAATAATTTTTTGTATTTTGTGAATAAAGTTTGTATTTTTTCTAAAAAACATTGTTATTTGTTAATTGAACCCTATACCCTGTCAGTCTCATGTTCATTGGTAGGGTCAATGCACCAAGGTTACTTGGCTGTCAAATAGTTCTTGTCTATACATGATTTACATATTTGATCTTACATGTATTTTGACAGTGCTTTCCTGAATGTACCAATAGGTCTTTGTCGGTCCGGGACTTGCGGCCGAAATACGTTCCGTCCTTTACGGATCGAACATACTCGTGTGAATCCAGCCTTAGGGCAACACATACCGAAGTGTGCCCTAACAGCAGGCTTATAGAACAGACAGGTTTTCCGGTGATCAAAGGGTTAAACAGCTGTGGTCTGAGTTTTTTCCGATCCCAACTGTATTCAGAAGGCTTCTTTCCTCGAACTGGTGCTGTTATGAAAAATGAGTGCTCACTGGAGCACTCAGAAGCCTTTTCTACAGACTTCGCTGTGGACTGGGGACCTGAACCACCTGCCGTAAAAAGGCAGCGGGTGATGTTTAAGAGGTTTATACAGCTTTGAAATCATTGTTCCCTCAATTATCATCAAAGCATGATACTCTCTCCACCATGCTTCATAGTTGGGGTGAGGTGTTGGTGTGTAGTGTTCTTTTTCGTACAAACATAGCATTGAGCATTTGTGCTAAAAAGCTCCATTTTTGTCTCATCTGTCCATAGAACATTAGTTTACTTAGATTGTGTTCGCTTATAATTGTGACCTAATTTTAATAGTAATCAATTCATAAATCCAGAAAACTTCAAAGTGTTCACTTACTTTGTCGTAACATTCAAAACAATGGTTAAATTGACCAATGCTGTTCTGTTTCAGAGCGACGTTTGAAAGAAAATAGGAGCTCTGGAACATAATTGTGCTTCAGAAATAATAGATATGTCACTTACAAATTGCAATGCATTGCAGGACTATTATTGCGTGCAGTACTTTGATTTATGTTTTACTGGCCTCAGATAACAGTTCATTTTATTACTGTTATGTTACTGTATAGTTCATTGACCCATGCTGAGTAGTAGAGATGAGCCTTACACAGTAGTTGATTTTGACCTGTTTACTTTCATGATTTGACGTGGAAAATCACTATTATGCGCTCCCCTACCGATTACAGCGGACTGTATTTTTTCATCGCTTCTATTACCCAAACGGCACAATAATGTTTTGTGCCATTTTGGATAATAGGAGTATGGACCTAGAGCTATAAAATGCTGCCCTAACAAAGGAAAGCATATTCAGATAACAGATTCACTTGAAAAATAAGATAAATGATCATTTCAAAGAACAAAATATTAATTAATATCTAAGAACAATAAACTTTTACCTGAGATGTGGAAACAAAGAATCGACATGTTGATTTTTAACCTGCCATGTTATTTTTTGTATAGGGTCATACGTTTTTTTCCCTCTTTCCGGTGAAATAAACATGTCCATATTGATGTGGAGGTCAGGGGACATAGCTATCAGTTGAACCAGTTCTGTTGAATGGTCGATAGGGGTCACCTGATGGACTCACTAATGTCATTTGTCAGTTCAGATGATTCCTCTAGGCCAATAAGCGAGATGGATGGACGGTCTTGTGTATAGTAAGCACATTTTGTTGGCCCCCAGTCAATAGTTCAGGTGGTCACCCACATAGTATAGAATAGCTATCAAGGTAGCTAATAAATATCCTGATATAAAGAGGTCCTCTTTAAATCCATGGTAATATAGAATTAATCCTCTCTTACAATATATCAAAATATTTGCTTCTATTCTCATTCACAATCCGATAAATATTTTATGGGGGAAGGGGGTCACACCTCTTGTTTAGTGCAGCAGCACTCCAAGCCAGAGCAGGGAAGTGCAGTACTGTGCCATTCACAAGGTAGGTAGTTGCTATTTTAGTATTAGCAAGGTTCTGCAAGAATCTTCTTGCATTATCGGTCGCTTCTTGTGTTTGCCCATTGCTGTTTGATGGCGTGTAGGAAAAAAATACTCATCAAAAATTCTGTGATCCAGTGTTGGGTCCAGGCCGCAAACTCTCTCTTCATGAAAGTTGGTCATAGAAATGCTGGTGGAATATGTGAATGCCCATTAGCAATCTTCCTTATGAATGTTAATGATGCTGTTTGTCTACACAACTGCATGGATATCCATGATTATCAGCCACAGCCCGAGCATATTTGCACCACTGCTTATCAAACAATGTGACTAAAATGTTATTCATCAGGGTATCCTTGTAATAAGAACTAATATATTTTTACGCTGCCGTCATGGCTCTTCCAGGAGCGGAATCCCCGGCCAGAGCATCGGCAGTGCTCTGTCCGGAGATGCCGCTCCTGGAGAAGCCCCTGACGTCACTATCCATATATGGACAGGGACGTCAGGGGCTCCTCCAGGGGAGGAATTCCCAGCCAGGGCGTTGCTGACGCTCTGCTTAGGGATTCCACTCCTGGAGAAGCCCCTGCCATCACTATCCATATATGGACAGTGACGTCAGGGGCTCCTCCAGGAGAGGAATCCCAAGCCAGAGCGTGGGCAACGCTCTGGCCGGAAATTCCGATCCTAGAGGGAGCCCCTGATGTCCCTGTCCATATATGGAGAGTTGCAATGAAAAACTCAAGCACTCCTTCGGTTGAAATATGCAAAATAGGTTTATTTTAAATAAGGCAATATAAGGGAAGCTTACCCATGGTACAAGCTACCCATCTTCACAGCGTCATTTCCTATAAGGTTTTTTCTATTGATCAGCGGCAATAGAGTTTGATAAAGGCGGATTGTTGCCTTATTTAAAATAAACCTACCTACAGCACCCAGACAACCTGCAGAGTGCCACAGATTTGATCTACATATATGGAGAGTGACATCAGGGGCTCCTCCTGGACCGGAATCTCCGGCTAGAACGTTGCCGACGCTCTGGCCGGGGATTCCGCTCCTGGAGAATCCCCGGACGTCACTATCCATATATAGATAGTGACGTCAGGGGCTACTCCAGGAGGGGAATCCCTGGCCAGAGCGTCGGCAATGCTCTGGCTGGGGATTCCACTACTAGAGAGAGCCCCAATGGCGCTATCTACAGGAAGAGGGGGTGTAGCGCTATATACAAGGTGGGGTGTGTGTGGCGCTATCTACAGGGTGGTATGTGGCACAATGTACAGGGGGTGTGTGGCACAAATCTAGAAGGATGTGTGTGACACTATCGACATGTGGGTGTGTGTGGCACTATCTACAAGGGTGTGTGTGTGTGGCACTCTCTACAAGGGTGTGTGTTGCACCATCTACAAGGGGGATGTGTGTAATTATCTACAGGGGGTGTGTGTGTGGCACTATCTACAGAGGGCACTTTGGCACTATCTACAGAGGGTACTGGGGCATTATCTACAGGGGGTGTGTGTGGCACTATAAACAGAGGCCACTGTGTCATTATCTGTGCGGGCACTGTATATACGGGGCACAACCTGGTGGACTAACTTCTATATGGGGGCTTAAACAGGGCCTAACTTCTACATGGGGGCACAAACTGACATTTTACTGCCGCCGCAAGTGAGTTCCCCCACAAAGTGGCCCACTATGTCTTTGTCGCCCAAGGGCCCACATAAGCCTGGAGCTGGCCCTGTATATATATATATATATATATATATATATATATATATATATAGCAGAAAAAGAATGGCGACAGCACACTGCGACACTAATGCCACCTAAACCACTAAATATAAATAAATATTCACTAAAGCTAAATCTACTTTTAATAGGGAGGTTCTTAGTGCACATTTTTGATCAAAAAGTGTTTGCCCACCTGCCACGACAAGGCGACCTCTATAAAGTGGGAAACTACGCTGCACATACAGCCAGAACTGGGACTAAGCCTACATATATACCTGGGGATGGTAGGATCCAGCATTGAACAAATTAAAATCACCCAGGGCAGAATGGGAGGAGTGCAAGAACAAAAATGGAGGCAGTCACTAACCCCACATATATGGATCACATAAACACAACAAAAATTTGAACAGCACATTCCAACATAATGATGTAAATTGTGTATGCAGGTGCAGGAACACCTGTGACTGCAAATATACAGCAGAAAAAGAATGGCGACAGCACACTGCGACACTAATGCCACCTAAACCACTAAATATAAATAAATATGCACTAGACCTAAATCTACTTATAATAGGGAGGTTCTTAGTGCACATTTTGATCAAAAAGTGTTTGCCCACCTGCCACGACAAGGCGACCTCTGTAAGGTGGGAAACTACGCTGCACATACACCCAGAACTGTTGTTTATGTGATCCATATATGTGGGGTTAGTGACTGCCTCCATTTTTGATCTTGCACTCCTCCTATTCTGCCCTGGGTGATTTTAATTAGTTCAATGCTAGATCCTACCATCCCCAGGTATATATGTAGGCTTAGTCCCAGTTCTGGGTGTATGTGCAGCGTAGGTTCCCACCTTACAGAGGTCGCCTTGTCGTGGCAGGTGGGCAAACACTTTTTGATCAAAATGTGCACTAAGAACCTCCCTATTATAAGTAGATTTAGCTTTAGTGCATATTTATTTATATTTAGTGGTTTAAGTGGCATTAGTGTCGCAGTGTGCTGTCGCCATTCTTTTTCTGCTGTATATTTGCAGTCACAGGTGTTCCTGCACCTGCATAGACATTTTATATCATTTAGTTGGAATGTGCTGTTCAAATTCTTGTTGTTTATATATATATATATATATATATATATATATATATATATATATATATATATATATCGATAGATAGATAGATAGATAGATAGATAGATAGATAGATAGATAGATAGATAGATAGATATAGGTACTGTTCTTCTGTATTTTTTACTTATTGCTTACTGGATACATGAACCACAAGCCATGCTCTTGATATTGATCTTGAGAATCTTTAGAAATTGTTTAAGTTAACTTCTGCAGCTTATTGTAAAGTTCATTATTTTTTTCTATTGGAAAGCATTTTTTTGTGATAAACACAAAATTTGTAATCGACTTTTTATTTTAAAAAAAATATGCATTTTCTGGACTTCTGCAGCTTCTATGTATCACAGTGCATAGAAGCTGGAAAAAAGACGTTCTCTGCCGAATCCATTAGTGAGCTGCTCTGATGGATCCACTTCACTTGAGCTGAACCGAGCTTAGAAAATCACTCTGGAGTACACAGGAGCTACTGTCAGCCATACTGTGATACATAGAAAATAGTGCATTTTGTTTTAAAATAAGTCAATAACAAAAGAGATTTTTTTTTTTTTAAATGCATTTCAATAAAAAAAAAAAAAATAATTACCCCAAAGGCCATAGCCTTTAACATCATGAAAGCAACTATTATGTGACTTGGTTAGACCAATAAACAAATTACTAAATAGGATGCTGTCATCATCTATCTTTACTGTCAGTATAAGCTGTTGTACAGTACTTGTGTTCCACTTAGGGCTGGAATTTTAACATTGTGCATATGACAGGGACATAACTACCACAATCGCTGCTGTATGGGTTGCTCCATGACCTCCAATTAAGGGCAGGGCCAGATCAAGTTCTATGGAGGCCCCTGGCGAGACATTATGTGGGAGATACAAGTTAAAAAAACAAACCATGCTACAGGATAAAGATTGAAAATATTACTGTAAATAATCAACTCTTTTAGTAGCATTGGAAACCACTTGTTTGTTTGTTTATTTATCAATCAATTATATTAACACAGACAGTGTTGGCCTTATGTAGCCGGTACATTTTTTTTCTAAATCTGACGTGTTATTTTAAGTGGTAATAACTTTGGAATGCTTTTAATGTTTCTAAGGGATTCTGAGATTGTTTTCACATTGTACTTTAAGTTAGTGGTAAAATTTGGTCGATACATTAAGTGTTTATTTGTGAAAAACCAAAACATTTTGAGAAAATTTGCAAAAATCTAAATTTTTAGACATTTAAATGTATCTACTTGTAACAAAGATAGTGATACCAGACAAAATAGTTACTAGTTAACATTTCCCATATGTCTACTTTATGTTTTTTTTAATGTGCTTTTATTTTTCAATGACATTACAAGGCTTAGATTTGGCAGCAATTTCTCACATTTTAAAAAAAAATTCAAAAGCCTTTTTTTTAGGGACCAGTTCAGTTCTGAAGTGACTTTGAGGGCCCAATATGTTAGAAACCCCCTAAAAATCAACCCATTTTAAAAACTGCACCCCTCAGAGAATTCAAAACAGCATTTAGAAAGTTTCGTAATCCTTTAGCCGTGTCACAGGAATTAAAGAAAAGTGGAGGTGAAACTTGCAAATGTCATTTTTTTTGCAGAAAATCCATATTAATCCATTTTTTTCTGTAATACAGAAGGTTTTACCAGAGAAACACAAATCAATATTTATTGCTCAGATTCTGCAGTTTTTAAGAAATATCCCACATGTGGCCCTAGTGTGGTAATGAACTGAAGCACAGGCCTCAGAAGCAAAGGAGCACATAGAGGACTTTGAATTTATTAGAATATATTTTAGGCACCATGTCTGGTTTGAAGAGGTCTTGTGGTGCCAAAACAGTAGTAACACCCCCAAAAAGACACCATTTGGCAAACTACACCCCTCAAGGAATTTATCAAGGGATATAGTGGGCATTTTGACCCCACAGGTTTTTTGTTGAATTTAGTGGAATTAGACCGTGAAAATGAAAATCTAAATTTTTCCCAATAAAACGTAGAAATTTTCAATTTATACAAGGCATGAAGGAGAAAAAGCACCCCAATATTTGAAAAGTAATTTCTCCCGATTATGACAATACCCCATATGTGGTCATAAACTGCTGTATGGACACACGGCAGGGCTCAAAAGGGAAAGAGCACCATTTGACTTTTGAAGCTCAAGTTTTGGTGGAATGGCTTTTGAGTGCCATGTTGCATTTGCAAAGCCCTTGAGGGACCAAAACAGTGGAAATCCCCCAAAAGTGACCCCATTTTGGAAACTACACCCCTGAGAGAATTTATCGAGGGGTATAATGAGCATTTTTACCCCACAGGCTTTTTGCTGAATTTAGTGGAATTAGGCTGTGAGATTGAAAATCTAAATTTTTCCCGATAAAACGTGGACATTTTCAATTTTTACAAGGAATAAAGGAAAAAAAAGGACACCAACATTTGAAAACCAATTTCTCCAGATTACAACAATACCCCATATGTGGTTTGGACACAGGCAGGGCTCAGAAGGAAAAAACACCATTTGGCTTTTGAAGCTCAAGTTTTGCTGGAATGGTTTTTGAGTGTTATGTCGCATTTGCAAAGCCCCTGAGGGGCCAAAACAGTAGAAACCCCCCAAAAGGTACCCCACTTGAGAAACTACACCCCTTAATGAATCTATCTATAGTCAGCATTTAGACCACACAGGTCTTTTGCATAATTTATTGGAATTAGGCTGAGAAAATAAAAATTTCTTCCCCTAAAATGTTGATTTTTTTTCACAAGGGATAAAGTAGAAAAAGCACCCCAACATTTTTAAAGCAATTTCTCCCGAGTGCGGCGATACCACATATGTGGTCATAAACTGCTGTTTGGACACACGGCAGGGCTCAGAAAGGCAGGAGTGCTATTTGGCATGCAGATTTTGCTGAATGGGTTTTTGGCTGCCATGTTGCATTTGCAAAACCCCTGGGGTACTAGAGTACAGTGGAAGCCCCCAAGGAGTGACCCCATTTTGGAAATGACACCTCTCAAGGCATTTATAATTTGACTGGACATATGACATTGCTCAGAAGTGAAGAGCTTCATGTGCATTTGAGGCCTATTTTGGTAATTTTCACAGCGTTGAACCAAAATTGCAGGGCTCTTAGGTCAAATAATAAAGCAAACCCCCAAGTAGCGACCGCTGTTTTGGAAACTACACCCCTTAAGGCATTTTAAAGGGTATAGTGAGCATTTTTACCCCACAGCTGTTTCTTCTTTAGAAATGAATGCGCAGCGAATGGTGTAAAGTGAAAATTTCAATTTTCCACTGATATGCCATTTTAGTGTACAATATGTTGTGCCCAGTTTGTGCCACTGAAGACAAATATCCCATATACTGTAAAAGCGTGTTCTCCTGGGTATGGTGTTGCCATATATTTGGACGTATACTGCTGTTTGGGAACACTGTAGGAAACCAGAAGGGAGGAAGCACTATTTCGCTTTTGGAGATTTTGCTTGGTAGTAGTTCTGTTTGGAGTTTTACTGGTATTTCAGTTTATAATGTGGGGGCATATGAAAGCTGGGCAGAGTACATCAGGGCATAATAATAGGGTATAATAATGTGGTAAATAAATAATAATCCACAGATGTGTGGCCAGTGTCGCGCTGATAAATGGTGCCCAATCTTATCCGCTTATGGAAACACTCAGCACCTTTTGCATCGCCATATTCTAGGGACCAATAACTTTTTCGATTTTTCTCCAACAGAGCTGTGTGAGGGCTTATTTGTTGCAGGACAATCTGTAGTTCATTGTTACCATTGTGTGGTACATGCGATTTTTTTTATCACTTTTTAGTCAATTTTCTGTCAAGCAAGGACATAAATAGTATAGGGATGGATAAGACGTTACATAGTTACATAGTTTGTACGGTTGAAAAAAGACACATGTCCATCAAGTTCAACCAAGGGATGGGAAAGGGGAAGTAAAAAATTTCTACACATAGCAGTTAATATTTTTTTGTTCTAGGAAATTATCTAAGCCTTTTTTAAAGCCATCTACTGTCCCTGCTGCGACCAGCTCCTGCGGTAGGCTATTCCATAGATTCACAGTTCTCACAGTAAAGAAGGCTTGTCGCCTCTGCAGGTTGAACCTTTTTTTCTCCAGACGGAGGGAGTGCCCCCTTGTTTTTTGAGGGGGTTTTACATGGAACAGGATTTCACCATATTTTTTGTATGCGTCATTCATATATTTATATGTTAATCATGTCCCCCCTTAGTCGTCTTTTCTCAAGGCTAAATAGGTTTAGTTCTTTTAATCTTTCCTCATAACTTAGATTCTCCATGCCCCTTATTAGCTTTGTTGCTCTTCTTTGTATTTTTTCCAACTCCAGGGCATCCTTTCTATGAACTGGAGCCCAGAACTGGACTGCATATTCTAGATGAGGCCTCACTAATGCTTTGTAAAGTGGTAATATTACATCCCTGTCCCGCGAGTCCATGCCTCTTTTGATACACGACAATATTTTGCTGGCCTTTGAAGCAGCTGATTGACACTGCATGCTGAAATTGAGTTTATGATTTACAAGTACACCCAGATCCTTCTCAACAATTGACTCCCCCAGTGTAGCTCCCCCTAGGACATATGATGCTTGCAGGTTTTTCGTACCCAGATGCATAACTTTACATTTATCTACATTAAACTTCATTTGCCAAGTGGACGCCCAAACACTTAGTTTGTTTAAATCTGCCTGCAATTCATAAACATCTTCCATAGTCTGAACTATATTGCATAGCTTGGTGTCATCTGCAAAAATAGAAATAGTGCTATTAATCCCATCCTCTATATCATTAATAAATAAGTTGAATAATAGTGGTCCCAGCACTGAACTCTGGGGTACACCACTTATAACCGGGGACCATTCAGAGTAGGAATCATTGACCACAACTCTCTGGATACGGTCCTTGAGCCAATTCTCAATCCAATTACAAACTATGCTTTCTAAACCTATAGTCCTTAATTTACCCATTAGATGTCTATGAGGGACAGTGTCAAACGCCTTTGCAAAGTCCAAAAACACTATATCCACAGCGGCCCCTCTGTCTAGGCTTCTGCTTACCTCTTCATAAAAACAAATCAGGTTGGTTTGACAGCTTCTGTTCTTTGTAAAACCATGCTGGCTGTCACTTATAATACTATTTATTGTCACATAATTCTGTATATAGTCCCTCAATAGCCCCTCAAACATTTTCCCCACAATTGATGTTAAGCTTACTGGTCTATAATTACCCGGCAAAGACCTAGAGCCCTTTTTGAAAATAGGCACCACATTTGCCCTGCGCCAGTCCCTTGGCACTATACCACTCATGAGAGACTCTCTAAATATTATAAAGAGGGGGACAGAAATAACTGAACTAAGCTCTTTAAGAACTCTAGGGTGTAACCCATCTGGTCCCGGGGCCTTGTGTACATTTATTTTATTTAATTTAGCTTGGACCATATCTACATTCATCCAATTCAGTATATCAACTGATATATTAACAGCACCGGCAGCGGCTACATCAGCTGCTCCTTCTTCTGTTGTATATACAGAGCGGAAGAACCCATTTAGTAACTCTGCCTTCTCTTGATCCCCTGTGACCAACTCCCCATTACCACTATCTAAGGGTCCTACATGTTCAGACCTGGGCTTTTTTGCATTTATATGCTTGAAGAATTGTTTTACTATCCTTGGCCACCTGCCTTTCATTTTGTATTTTTGCTGATTTTATTACATTTTTACAGATTTTATTAAGCTCTTTATATTTTACAAAGGCTGCAGATGTACCCTCAGATTTGTATTTTTTAAATGCCCTTTTTTTGTCATGTATTGCCCCTTTCACAGAAGGTGTAAGCCATGTGGGGTTTAATTTGAGTCGTTTATACTTGTTACCTGTAGGAATACATTTTGCACTATAATAACCCAAAGTAGATTTGAAAATCTCCCATTTATCATTTGTCCCATTATTTGACATTAGTTCTTCCCAGTCTATATCCTGAATTGCCGCCCTCATCCTGGGGAAATTGGCTTTCTTAAAATTAAATGTTTTTGCCCTCCCAGCCTGCGTTTGTTTTTTACAGTATAGGTAAAATGTAACTATATTGTGATCACTGTTACCGAGGTTTTCACGAACATAGACATTCCCAACAAGCTCTGCATTATTAGAAATGACCAGATCCAACAGAGCTTCACCTCTAGTCGGGTCTTCCACAAACTGGCACATAAAATTTTCCTGCAACAGGTTGAGGAAATGTCTCCCCTTTGCAGTTGAAGCCGAACCATGACACCAATTAATATCCCGATAATTAAAATCTCCCATTATCACAACAGTACCCGCCTGTGCAGCCCGCTGCATTTGTTTATAGATTTGACCTTCTATCTCTTCAGTTATATTGGGGGGTCTATAGATTACACCAAAAGTAATTTTTTCAGTGTTTACTTCCCTTTGTAATTCCATCCACAAGGTTTCAACCTCCTCACAGTCTTCACCCTCTAATGTCTCATTTACACTCACCTTCATATCGCTTCTCACATACAGACATACACCACCACCTTTCCTATTTGCCCTGTCTTTCCGAAACAGTGTAAAACCCTGTAGATTTACAGCCCAGTCATGTGAAGAGTCCAGCCATGTTTCAGCAACACCAACTATATCTATATCTTCTTCCAGTATTAAGGCCTCCAGCTCCCCCATTTTGCTTGCTAGACTTCTGGCATTTGTGAACATACACTTTAACTTGCCTTTAAATGTTTCACTTTCACTATCAGAAATGTGATTATTTGACATTTGGGCCTTTTTATTTTCACTGCTGTTTTGTAACGAAAGGATCTCCTTATCTTGTTGTCTAGTCCTCTCCCCACCGTCTGTTTCTCCCCCCACCAATATAGTCTGACCCCTCTCTAACCTAACTACACCTTTATTTCCTACATTGCCTCCCTCCTCAGCCCTAGTTTAAACACTCTGCCACCCCAGCTAGAATTCTCTCCCCCAGCACAGCGGACCCCCTTCCATTTAGGTGCAAATCATCTGCAGAATACAGTTTGTAACCCAAATCCTTCTCCTCTACACCAAGACTTAAGCCATGCATTTAACTCCCTGAGCTCCCGCTGTCTTTCCTGTGATGCGCATGGCACAGGCAGTATTCCTGAGAATACAACCTTGGAGGTCCTTCCCTTCAGCTTGTAGCCTAGTTCTTTAAAATTATTCTTAAGGCTCCTCCACCTACCATTTATTCTGTCGTTGGTACCGACATGGACCACAACAGCTGGATCATCACCAGCCCCTCCCAGCAATTTGTCCACCCGTTCCACCACATGCCGAACCCTGGCACCAGGGAGATAGCAAACCATTCGGTTGAGGCGGTCTTGGCGACAAATTATTCTATCCGTCTTCCTGATTATAGAATCCCCTACAACTATCAATTGTCTTGGCTTACCTGCATTACCATCCCACCGACTACTAGCTGGGCTGTTCTCCCGGCTGTTAGGGAGATCAGTATCCACTAGGGCTGCCTTTTCTGAGACTGACACCCTCGCATCATCACCCAAACTGGCAATTTTGCTTGGAATGCCAGAAACCGGATCGGCCTTCCTTGTCTTTGACCCCTTTCTACTGCCCCTAACTACATTAACCCAGCTACTTACCTGATCCTGCTCACCCATGTCTTCACCCTCCAGTTCTAACCCACTAACTGCATGCTCCGTGAGCAGCAAGCTCAGCTCAAGATTGTCTATCCTCCTCAGTGTTGCATTCTGCTCCTCCAGATCTCTAATACGAGCTTCCAGGTGACCAACATGCTCACATCTGCCACAGAGATATTCACCCTGGAACTCCGGCTCCAGTCGTGTATACATATGGCAAACTGTGCACTGAAGAAAACCTGCAATCTTGCTATCCATTATCCAAGTTACACCAAAACAGCGAACAATTGTCAAAGTAAAAGAAAAGAAGAGTACTTACTGGGGCTTCAACTCCTCTTTTCCACTCCGGTTTTAGAACTCCACTTAGTTCACAAGCCACTTAAAACACCAAGCTCAGAAAGAGCAAGCTCAAAATGAGGTCTGCTGACTAATTTATACCACCTGTGTCCAGTTAACCCCTTCCTCCTAGACAGCTGCTCAGCTGGAACAAATCTGCAAGGGAAAAAAAAAAATTATAATTATTATTTTTTTTTTTTAAATTGTGTGAGTTTTTGCTATCTTCTATTTGCTAGCAATCAAAACAGATTCACAAACACAGAAATACAGCAACACAATACAGAAGTACAGCAACACAATCCGGTTTTAGAACTCCACTTAGTTCACAAGCCACTTAAACCACCAAGCTCAGAAAGAGCATGAAGTGAAGTTTGTATGTGGATGTCTGCCAGACCTGCAAGTATATGTTGGGTATGAGCGTGCTGCGCTCCTATGTATATGACAAACCAAAAGTGCGTCAGTCCCGAGAAGCGGAAGTGACGTAACAGAAATTGCACTCTGGGAATGAATGGAAAGGTGGGGTTATATTGAATAGTGAGGTGAAAGGGATGGTTTAATGAGAAAAGAAGTATGTATAGCTCCCACGGAACATCTCAGTTGAGATGGAGTATAAGAAATATGTGTTCCGAATATCTCAAGTGAGGTCATTGGGAGTATGCAATGTGTGGGGAGTAGTAAGATGGAGGTGAATGTTTATTCCGAATACCAGAAGTGACGTCTAAGAAATGGTGTAAGTTAATGTTTGTCAAGGTAACCCCTTAACACGCCTTGGTTGTTTTTCTCGTAATGGAGTTAGTAATCTGGGAAAATAAGTGTAGGTAAATAGAAAAAGATGAAAGAAAGAATAAGATTATGGGAAGTATATTGACAAAAGGGAATGAAAAAAGACAAAAGAGGTAAAGACAATATGGCCGCTTTTATGGTATTGTTACCTGGTCCACTGTGGAGAATAATTCTAGCGTATCTGAAAGAGGGGAAATAACAATCTGGATTAAAATCAAATTTTATACCTATAACAAATATCAATACAGAGTTATGTTGAATACTAGCATAGTATATAGTTAAATGAATAACATAGTTTAGGAGTATAAATGGGTCTCAATCAAAATACATACAGTTAATCAGCCATGCCATTAAATCGAATTCCTTGTTTAATCCCTTTGGAGCCAGGGTTTGTAGTGTATGAATCCAATAGGATTCTCGTTTTTTTAATCAGCGGATGTGGTTTCCACCCCTGCGTGGTCTCAGAATTTGTTCAATAATCTGGAATTTGAACTGAGATAAGTTATGGTTGGCCTTGTGATAATGTTCTGGTATGGGTAGCCAAGTTCTATTGTATATTTGTGACTGGCTATGCGGTCCCTTATATGTTTGGTGTAGTTTCTCCAATGTATACAAGTCCACATGGACATTTGATTAGATATATTACAGAATTCGTGTCACAGGTGTAGAAACCCTTAACTGGAAAGGTTTAGTTGGTGTGTGGGTGTTGGAATCCGTCACCCTTGATTACATTAGAACAACTAGAGCAGTGAAGACATGGAAACGTACCATTACGTCTGGATTTTAAGAAGGTTTGTGTTGGTAATTTGTTGCTGCTGCCTATATCTGCTCTAATTAGTCTGTCTCGGAAGTTGGGGGACTTTTAAGACACATCATGGCAGGGAGAGCGAAATCCTCTAACATTGGATAGGCTGTGTGTCACGTTGGGTACGTGGATCCACTGGCGGTATCACAGCTGGCCAACAGGACACAGGTCACAGGTCACATTCTATAGTTTGTATAGTGTACCTGTGGTAGCTCAGACAGTAGCAAGACAGGCTCGGCTGGGACCAGGCAGCAGGCAGGCGCCAGGCTTGGTGTAGCAGGACAGGCATGGTATACAGCACAGCACGACTTCAGCTCAACACGGTACTTGGCCAGGATAGCACGGGATACAGGTTACAGGTAGCAGGAACGGGAAACACTGGGGACTGGAAAACACTTAGGAGACCATTTGCTTAGAAAGACTAGGGACTCCCTTTATAGGCCAGGGTACATGGGCAAATTCTGTACTTAATGTCAGGTGCGCGCGCTGGCCCTTTAAGAGTGGGCACGAGCGGGAGAAGCGGCCGGGAGAAGCGTAAGTGTGCGTTGGTGTCTACTGAGGAGGAGATGGGGACCAGTGCTCACAGTTCCATGGCTGCGGGCGTCAGGAGGTGAGTGAGCCTGACGGCCCGCGGCCATGGGCATGACACTGTGTGTAAAGAGTGCCAGTGTTTTTTGATTACCTGTGGAGTTTAGGTGCAAGTGAATGACATGTATGGATAAATGGAATCCTGGTGGGATTAGTGTTGATAAGGGTTGTGCGTGGTGTACAATCTTCCTATAATGTTTTGATTATTTCCTGTTTAAGTATTCGTGATTGAAAGCCCCTTTGTTGGAATTTATCTGTCATCTCTTTGAATCTGGTATCTCGTGTGGTACTGTCTGTAACTATTCTCGAGATGCGTTTGTATTGTGATTTGGGTAAAGAGGTTTTAGTTTTTAAAGGATGATTATTCTTCTTTAAATGTAAAAGACCATTTCTATCAGTAGGCTTGGTATATAGGTCAATGGATAAATGACCCATATCGTTCTTTTTGACTAGAGTATCCAGAAAACAAATTTCGTGGGGGTCAGTGTTTAGTGTAAATTGTAGTCCTTCTTGTAACGTGTTGATTTAAGTGAAAAATTCTAACAGAGAGTTCTCTGTTCCTCTTCAAATACAGAAAATATTATCTATATAGCTGAACCAACATGCTGCGTGTTCCCTGAATTTTAGATTGGGATATATGTAACTGTCTTCGAATGCTGCCATATAGGCATTTGCATAGGCAGGGGCTACATTATAGCACATTGCAGTACCCCGAATCCGTCTATAAAAATCGTCTCCAAAGAGGAAATAGTTCTCATTGAGTAATAGTTCTAAGATTTTTAGGCAGAGGATTTTAGAATTAACTGTCATGTCTGTAGAATCGAGTAATCTTTTGGTTGCTGTTAAGCCATCATGGTGTTGAATTGATGTATAAAGACTATTTACATCAAGTGTAATGAGAATACTTTCTGGTTCAATGTGAGTTAGATTTCTTATATTGTGTAGAAAGTGATTGGTATCTAAAAAGAATGAAGATGTTTCTTTGATAAAAGGTGTCAGCATTATTCCTAAGAATATTGAGAGTGGTGCCAGGATAGAATCAGTAGAGGCTACTATGGGCCGACCTGGAGGATTTTGGGGGTTCTCGACAGGCAGTTGGAGACGGACGGACGGACGGGGGCTAGCCCAAAATGTGTTTTGAACGCAATGACGTGTAAAAGTTAACTTCTTGTTCGAGGATGAAGGTGTTACAGGGGGCAGTGGGGCAAAAGGATAGTCCTTTTTGTAGTACAGAGAGATCTGTCAGGGTGAGGCTATGGGAGGAGAGGTTGATGACCAGGTTGTTGTCCTTACCTGGGATCTTGTCTGCATGTGTCACGTTTGATACGTTGACCCACTGGGCTGTACCGCCTTGACATTATGGCAGCTGGCCAACAGGACACAGGTCAAGTCTATAGTTCATATAGCTCAGACAGTAGCAAGACAGGCTCAGCTGGGACTTAGGCAGCAGGTAGGCACCAGGCGTGGTGTAGCACGACAGGCGTAGTACTCAGCACAGCATGACTCCAACTCAATACGGCACTTGACCAGGATAGCACGGGATACAGGTTACAGGTAGCAGGAACGGGAAAGACTAGGAACTGGAAAACACTTAGGAGACCATCTGCATAGACAGACTAGGGTAAAGACAACAAAGCTCAGGCAAGGCAGGAAGGGGCTGGGCCCTTCTTATAGTCCAAAGTGCTCTGGGAGCAATCAGCTCAATCTCTTACCTGTGTGCGCTTTGGCTCCTTAAGACTGGACTGAGCTCGCGAGCGCACCCTGATGGTCATTGTGGAACAGGATGGCAGCATGTGCAGACATCTCTGGAGAGAAGGGCGTCGACCGGATGGAAGGAGTTCGTGGTCTGAGACCATGGACGTTAAAGTATTCCCCCTCTTACGCGCCTTCGTCTTGGGACCAGAACGAGAGAGAAACTTCGTAATGTGGGTAGGAGCATTGAGATTCTCTTCTGGCTCCCAGGACCTCTCTTCTGGACCAAACCCCTTCCAATCTACTAAATAAAAGGTTCTTCCTTTTACTTTTTTGGTGTCCAGGATCTCCTTAACCTCAAATATCTCGGCAGAACCGCTGGGGGAAACTGCGGGGCTAAGAGTCTTAGAGTACCGGTTCAGGACACCAGGTTTCAGGAGAGAAACTTGAAAGGAGTTGGGGATCCGGATGATTGGAGACAGCCGAAGCTTGTAGAAGACCGGGTTAATCTGTTGCAAGATCTTAAAGGGTCCGAGGAACCTGGGAGCAAACTTGTAAGATGGCACCCTGAGCCGGATATTTCTGGAGGACAGCCAGACCTTGGTACCTGGAAAAACCTGGACAGGTTCTCTTCTCCTTGTGTCTGCCTTACATTTCATGTGGTCCACCGACAGCAGAATGAAGGATCGGGTCTGCTACCTGATCCGCAGGAAGTCCCTAAAAGCAGAATCAGCTGCGGGCACTTCGGACATAACGGACACCGGGACAGGGAGTCGTGGGTGTTTGCCGTAAACTATGAAGAACGTTGTATTTCTTGTGGATTTGCTAGTATGATTATTATACGAGAACTCGGCCCAAGGTAGAAGCCGCACCCAGTCATCATTCTGCTTGGAGATGAAGTGTCGTAGGTAGTTCTCCATGATTTGGTTGCTCCTCTCAGCTTGACCAATGGATTGAGGATGGTAGGTTGGGGAAAAGTCCATCTTTACATTGAGGAGCTTACAGAGGGCTCTCTAGAACTTCGAAGTGAACTGAACCCCCCCCCCCCCGATCAGACACAATATGCCTAGGCAAGCTGTGCAGGCGGAAGATGTGTTGGATAAAGAGGGGGGCCAGTCGAGAAGCAGAAGGTAGACTGGTCAGCAGAACGAAGTGAGCCATCTTCGAAAATCGGTCCACCACCACCCAGACCGCACTCCATCCCGCAGAGGGAGGCAGGTCCGTAACAAAGCCCATAGCAATATGTTGCCAGGGAGCATCGGGCACAGGCAGTGGCTGGAGCAGGCCAGCCGGTTTGGAGTGGGCAACTTTATTTGCTGCGCACATCGTGCAGGAGGAGACAAAGTCTATGACGTCTTTGAGCAGCGTGGGCCACCAGAACTGATGAGCAATCAGGTTCCGGGTCTTATTGGCACCCGTGTGACCTGCCAGTTTGGAACTGTGTCCCCAGCGGAGGATTCTTCTTCTGTCTGATGCAGGATGGATCGATGATATTCTGTGGACACTCCATAGTGTCCTCTGTCTCAAACGACCTAGACTAGGCAAGGCATAGGCCTTCACATTCTTGTCGGCCGGACGGTAGTGGAGCTCAAACTGGAACCAGGCAAAGAATAGAGACCACCTGGCCTGACAAGGGTTCAGTTGTTGGGCCATTTGGAGATAGGTGAGGTTCTTGTGGTCCAAGAATATCAAGATGGGATGAACTGCACCCTCTAGTAGATGTCTTCAGTCCTCCAGAGCCAATTTAATGGCCAGTAACTCCCCAATCGAGTAGTTGCGTTCTGCATAAGAGAAGAGTTTGGAGTAATAGCCACATACCATTGTCTTGCCCTTGGAGCCTCTCTGGAACAGGAGTGCACCAGCACCCACAGAGGAGGCGTCCACCTCCAACAAGAACTGTCGAGATACATCTGAATGATGGAGGATAGAGGCTGACATGAAGGCACGCTTCAGGCTATTAAATACGGATTCTGCCTCAGGAGTCCAATTTAATGGCCAGTAACTCCCGATCCCCAATCGAGTAGTTGCGTTCTGCAGAAGAGAAAAGTTTGGAGTAATAGCCACATACCATTGTCTTGCCCTTGGAACCTCTCTGTAACAGGAGTGCACCAGCACCCACAGAGGAGGCGTCCACCTCCAACAAGAACTGTCGAGATACATCTCAATGATGGAGGATAGAGGCTGACATGAAGGCACTCTTCAGGCTATTAAATACGGATTCTGCCTCAGGAGTCCACACTTTGGCATTAATGGCATTTCTTTGTGAGGGTAGAGATAGGAGATGTTAGTGAGGAGAAGTTTTGGAATGAACTGTCTATTGAAATTAGCGAAGCCCAGAAAGCGCTGTATGGACCTCAAGCCTTGAGGGTGTGGCCATTCCAGGATGGCTTTTTACCTTTTCAGGATCCATCTTGAGGCCTTGATTCGAGATGATGTAACCCAGGAGGGGTAGAGCATTCTTCTCAAACACGCACTTCTCCAAGGTGGCGTACAGGCGATTTTCCCTTAACCGCAGCAAAACTTGACGGACATGTCTCAAACAGTTCAGAAATCAATGGCAACGGATATCGATTTACCGTGATCTGGTTGAGACCACGGTAGTCAATGCAAGGACGCAGAGAAACATCCTTTTTCTTGACAAAGAAGAACCCAGCTCCTGCCGGGGAAGAAGACTCCCGTATGAAGCCCCTCTCTAAGTTTTCCTTAACATAGGCGGTCATGAACTGAGTCTCTGGCAAGGAGAGAGGATATACCCTACCACGGGGAATGGATGCACCAGGAATCAGCTCGATAGGACAGTTATATGCCCGGTGTGGGGGCAGCGTCTCCGCCTCCTTCTTGCTGAAGACATCCGAGAATGTGGAATAATGACAAGGCAATTCTGCCAAGGACTGAGGCAGAGGAGACTGAGCCGAACGAATCTGTACCAGGCAGCGGTTGAGACACTCGGAACCCCACTGGAGAACCTCTCCAGAATTCCAGTCCAGGACTGGGGCATGTAGTCGGAGCCAGGGCAGGCCCAGCAGCACAGGGTTGACGGCTTTAGCCAGGACAAAGAACGAGATGAGCTCGGAATGGAGGGCTCCCACTTTGAGCCTCCACGGCTTGGTCATAACTACAACCGGGTCTGGCAGAGGTAGTCCATTCAGAGATGCAACCCTCAAAGGCCTCTTCAGAGGGGTTGTGGGCAATTGGAGAATATCCACCAGGTCTCTTAGAATGAAATTAGCAGCGGATCCAGAGCCCAGATAATCAGAGACCCGGTGAGTTTTTTTGCCGGACACTATGGTCACGGGAATGGACAATTTGGACAAAAGTCCTTCTTCACCCATGGTTGTCTCTCCCACCAACCCTAGGCTCTGGGGCTTTTGGGGGCACAGATGCACAAGATGGCCTCCGAGGCCGAAATATAGACAGAGTCCCGAGGTGCGTCTGCGTTGTCTCTCCTGGGTAGACAGCTTAAACTGGTCCATCCTCACAGACTCCTTTGGAGGATCAGCAACTAAGGACAGCAGGGGTTGCTGCAAAGTAGGAACCGGGCTAGGGAGTCTTCCCTCGCGGCGAGCTTCTTGGAACCGTTCTCGGATCCTTATATTAATCCGGGAGGCAAGAAGGATGAGGTCATCCAGGGTAGACGGTAGATATCGGGCGGGAAGCTCGTCCTTAATCTCAGGAGACAGTCCCTGCCAGAATGTAGCCACCAAGGCTTCATTGTTCCACGACAATTCTCCCACCAGGGTGCAGAAATGGATGGCGTACTCGCCCACGGAAGTGTCTCCCTGGCGTAGGTTTAGCAAGGAGGCGGCTGCAGACAAGACTTGTCCAGGCTCCTCAAACACTGTGCGAAATGTCCGCAGGAACCCCTGGAAGTCACGGGTCTCAGGTTCTTGTCCCTCCCAGATAGGGTTCTCCCAAGCTAGGGCCCTGTCAGTGAGGAGAGAAATGATGAAAGCGACCCTTGCACCATCAGTCGAAAATGCTCTTGCATACAGGCTAAAGTAGATCTGGCACTGGTTCAAAAATTCACGGCAGGTCCTCGTGTCTCCATCATAGCGGTGAGGTTGCGGCAAAGAAAATCGGGGATAAGTACTGCCAGGAGGTGTAGTAGGAGGAACAGCAATTTGCACCTCCAGCTGATGTGCCATAATGTTCAATGCCCGGAGGAGTTGGTCCTGTCGAGACCGGAGGTCTAGCATATCCGCCCGCATCTCTTGTGACGTCATCTTAGTTTTGGATCGACCAGCGGGGTCCATGGCCTGAGCTTACTGTCACGTTGGGTACGTGGACCCACTGGGCTGTACCGCCTTGACATTATGGCAGCTGGCCAACAGGACACAGGTCACAGTCTATAGTTCGTATAGGTGTACCTGTGGTAGCTCAGACAGCAGCAAGACAGGCTCGGCTGGGACTTAGGCAGCAGGCAGGCACCAGGCGTGGTGTAGCAGGACAGGCGTAGCACTCAGCACAGCACGACTCCAACTCAATACGGCACTTGACCAGGATAGCATGGGATACAGGTTACAGGTAGCAGTAATGGGAAACAGTGGGAACTGGAAAGCACTGAGGGGACCATTTTCATAGACAGACTAAGGTAACGACAACAAAGCTCAGGCAAGGCAGGAAGGGGCTAGGCCCTTCTAATAGTCCAGTGTGATCTGGGAGCAATCAGCTCAATCTCCCAACTGTATGCACTTTGGCTCCTTAAGACTGTACTGAGCTCGCGAGCGCACCCTGTGGTCATTGTGGAACAGGACAGCTGCATGTGCAGACATTTCTGGAGAGAAGGGCGTTGACCGGATGGAAGGAGTTCGTGCTCAGTGACCATGGACATTACAGCATGTTCGTATTGGGTCCCTGTCCATCTCCTCCCCGCTGGCCTGGTGGCTCGTTTCTTCCTCTTCTTGCTCTTTGGATCTCATTCTGCTTACCATTGAAAATCTACAAACAAGAATCCTAGACTCCGATACGAAGATCAAGGCACACAACTCTCTGCAACTCTTAGCCCCAGCGAATGGGAAAATCTCAAAAGCTGCACAGACAACTCCATTAAGGAATTTTCCAAGACCTTCGAATTAAGGAAATGAGATAAATTCCAGAGGGACGCCAACGACTATGCTAACAGGGCATATCGATGGAACGTCTCATCAACCTATGGAAATTCATGGCGCCAACAGAGACAACAAACCGGTGTAAATTCCTCCAGTTCAGGCAGCGACACATCTACAGGCAGATATTAATAACGAAGTTTTTTGGCCAATCGCAGGGGAAGAAACGAACAACCAGGCGCGCGGGGAGGAGGTGGACGGGGACGCGATACGAACATGCAGACAAAATCCCAGGTAAGAACAACAACCTGGTCCTCAACCTCTCTTCCCATACCCTCACCCCGACAGAACTCTTTGTACTACAAAAAGACTATCCTTTTGCCCCACTGCCCCCTGTAACACCTTCATCCTCCAACAAGAACTCAATAACTTTTACAGGTCATTGCATTTAAAAACACATTTTGGGCTAGCCACCCCGCCCCCCATCTCCCAACAACTTGTCGAGAACCCCCCTCACCTTTACATTTCCACCTTAAGTTTACGTAATAAAAGCAATTTTTCTCCTCCATAAACCCATTATGCTAGTGAGTCAGTCAAAGAGTTCAGTCAATGAGAGATTAACATTATTCTACACAATTATAATCTAGGATAATATCCCCATAAAAAAAACCTATCTACTCAAGAAATTAAAGCACTATCGAGTCTAGAACACAACAAAGTGATCATAATAAAACCAGCTGACAAGGGAGGGGCCGTTGTTGTGCTAGATCGTAGAAATTATGTTTTAGAAGTAACTCGCCAATTAGCGGATACCTGTACATATCAAAAGATCTCTAAAGATCCGATCAGACATACGCAGAAAAATTATTTCCATACTAGACCATCATCTTGAAGAACATACAATAGACCAGAAGACCAATTTTCTGCAACATCTTTTTCCAATTACTCCAGTTTTCTATATTTTACCTAAAATTCACAAATCCCTCATTAATCCTCCAGGTCGGCCCATAGTAGCCTCTACTGATTCTATCCTGGTACCACTCTCAATATTCAAAAATACTGACACCTCTCATCAAAGAAACATCTTCATTCTTGTTAGATACCAATCACTTTCTACACAATATAAGAAATTTAACTCACATTGAACCACAAAAGTATTCTCATTACACTTGATGTAAATAGTCTTTATACATCAATTCAATACCATTATGGCTTAACAGCAACCAAAAAATTACTCGATTCTACAGACATGATCGTTAATTTTAAAATCCTCAGCCTAGAAATCTTAGAACTATTACTCAAGGAGAACTACTTCTTCTTTGGAGACGATTTTCATAGACAGATTTGGGGTACTGCAATGGGCTCTAATGTAGCCCCTCCCTATGCAAACGGCTATATGGCAGCATTGTTAGAATTTTTCACTGAAATCAACACAATATGAGAGAGACTACAATTTACACTAAACACTGACCCCCACAAAATTTGTTTTCTGGATACTCTAGTCAAAAAGAATGATATGGGTCATTTATCCATTGACCTATATACCAAGCCTACTGATAGAAATGGTCTTTTACATTTTCAGAGCAATCATCCTTTAAAAACGAAAACTTCTTTACCCAAATCACAATACAAACGCATCTCGAGAATAGTTACAGACAGTACCACACGAAATACCAGATTCAAAGAGAGGACAGCTATATTCCAACAAAGAGGCTATCCATCACGAATACTTAAACAGGAACTCATCAAAACATTACAGGAAGATTGTACACCACGCACCACCCTTATCAACACTAATCCCACCAGGATTCCATTTATCCATACATGCATCCACTTGCACCTAAACTCCAACAGGTAATCAAAAAACACTGGCATTCTTTACACACAGCCTATCCAATGATAGAGGAATTCTCTCTCCCTGCCATGATGTGTCTTAAAGGAACAGTGTCATCACAAATAATTTTTTTATATGTTAAAGATGTTAGTGCCTTAATATAAACGTTTATTTACATTTGTGTGTTTGTGTTTTACTGTTTCTTATTTTCACACTTTTTCTTCCCTATGGGGGCTGCCATTTTTTGTTCCATTTCTGTGTGTGTCGATTAACGACACACACAGACATGGAATACGGCAGCCACAGTCCCATAGGGACTGCGAACGGCTCCCGTCCCATTGACTGCCGTGTACGGCGTCTGTGTGGGAACTGCGCATGCGCCGCTCCCACACAGTCCTATTCGAAATTGGCGCCGTCCGGCGCCATTTTCCTGTGGACCGGAAGTCGCGGCTGGACAGTAATATTACTACTTCCGGTCGCGGCTTCCGGACAAGTGCACATGGAACAGCGGCAGCAAAGGGAGCTTACGGGCCGCGGCGGCAGGAGCAGGTAAGCGATTTCAATGTATGTTAGTGTTTGTGTGTGTTTACTACTGCATGTAAACCTACTACACTGTGGGTTACCTCAAAAAATGGCGACACACAGTGTAGGAGGTTAAACCTTTCAAACCCCTCGTTTATCCCGGCACTAGCCAGGATAAAGGAGGGGGGGATGCTGAGAGCTCACTAGAGCGATAGCTTTTAACCCAATGTTGCAATGCTGCAATTTTGGGAACTAGCTCCAAACAGCTCCATCTAGTGACCAAAAATGGGTAGTATTATAAATTTGAAAAAATTTATAATATTTCCTGACTCGCGAAAAAAATAAAAAAAATTTGAACAATGTTTAATCACCCACACACTAAATGTTTAAATTTTTAAAAAAAAACATGTTTTTGGGGCGACACCATGCCTTTAAATGTCCACCCAACTTCCGAGACAGACTAATTACAGCAGATATACAGTGAAGGAAATAAGTATTTGATCCCTTGCTGATTTTGTAAGTTTGCCCACTGTCAAAGTCATGAACAGTCTAGAATTTTTAGGCTAGGTTAATTTTACCAGTGAGAGATAGATTATATTTAAAAAAAAACAGAAAATCACATAGTCAAAATTATATATATTTATTTGCATTGTGCACAGAGAAATAAATATTTGATCCCTTTGGTAAACAAGACTTAATACTTGGTGGCTAAAACACTTGTTGGCAAGCACAGCAGTCAGACGTTTTTTGTAGTTGATGATGAGGTTTGCACACATGTTAGATGGAATTTTGGCCCACTCCTCTTTGCAGATCATCTGTAAATCATTAATATTTCGAGGCTGTCGCTTGGCAACTCGGATCTTCAGCTCCCTCCATAAGTTTTTGATGGGATTAAGGTATGGAGACTGGCTAGGCCACTCCATGACCTTAATGTGCTTCTTTTTGAGCCACTCCTTTGTTGCCTTGGCTGTATGTTTCGGGTCATTGTCGTGCTGGAAGACCCAGCCACGAGCCATTTTTAATGTCCTGGTGGAGGGAAGGAGGTTGTCACTCAGGATTTGACGGTGCATGGCTCCATCCATTCTCCCATTGATGCGGTGAAGTAGTCCTGTGCCCTTAGCAGAGAAACAACCCCAAAACATAATGTTTCCACCTCCATGCTTGACAGTGGGGACGGTGTTCTTTGGGTCATAGGCAGCATTTCTCTTCCTCCAAACACGGCGAGTTGAGTTAATGCCAAAGAGCTCAATTTTAGTCTCATCTGACCACAGCACCTTCTCCCAATAACTCTCAGAATCATCCAGATGTAAATTTGCAAACTTCAGACGGGCCTGTACATGTGCCTTCTTGAGCAGGGGGACCTTACGGGCACTGCAGGATTTTAATCCATTACGGCGCAATGTGTTACCAATGGTTTTCTTGGTGACTGTGGTCCCAGCTGCCTTGAGATCATTAACAAGTTCCCCCCGTGTAGTTTTCAGCTGAGCTCTCACCTTCCTCAGGATCAAGGATACCCCACGAGGTGAGATTTTGCATGGAGCCCCAGATCGATGTCGATTGACAGTCATTTTGTATGTCTTCCATTTTCTTACTATTGCACCAACAGTTATCTCCTTCCCACCCAGCGTCTTACTTATGGTTTTGTAGCCCATTCCAGCCTTGTGCAGGTCTATGATCTTGTCCCTGACATCCTTAGAAAGCACTTTGGTCTTGCCCATGTTGTAGAGGTTAGAGTCAGACTGATTAATTGAGTCTGTGGACAGGAGTCTTTTATACAGGTGACCATTTAAGACAGCTGTCTTTAATGCAGGCACCAAGTTGATTTGAAGCATGTAACTGGTCTGGAGGAGGCTGAACTCTTAATGTTTGGTAGGGGATCAAATACTTATTTCTCTGTGCACAATGCAAATAAATATATATAATTTTGACTATGTGATTTTCTGTTTTTTTTTTATTTTATATAATCTATCTCTCACTGGTAAAATTAACCTAGCCTAAAAATTCTAGACTGTTCATGACTTTGACAGTGGGCAAACTTACAAAATCAGCAAGGGATCAAATGCTTATTTCCTTCACTGTAGGCAGCAGAACAAATTACCAACACAAACCTTCTTAAAATCCAGACGCAATGGTACGTTTCCATGTCTTCAGTGCTCTACTTGTGCTAATGTAATCAAGGGTGACAGATTCCAACACAAAATCACCAACAAAACCTTCCCCGTTAAGGTTTTCTACACCTGTGACACGAATTTTGTAATATATCTAATCAAATGTCCATGCGGACTTGTATACATTGGAGAAACTACGCAACATATAAGGGACCGCATAGCCAGCCACAAATATACCATTCGGTGCAATAGAACTTGGCTACCCATACCAGAACATTATCACAAGGCCAACAATAACTTATCTCAGTTCAAATTCCAGATTATTGAACAAATACCGAGACCACTCAGGGGTGGAAACCACATCCGCTGATTAAAAGAACGAGAATCCTACATACGCTACAAACCATGGCTCCAAAGGGATTAAACAGGGAATTCGATTTAATGACATGGCTGATTAACTGTATGTATTTTGATTGAGACCCATTTATACTCCTAAACTATGTTATTCATTTAACTATATACTATGCTAGTATTTAACATAACTCTGTATTGATATTTGTTATAGGTATAAAATTAGATTTTAATCCAGATTGTTATTTCCCCTCTTTCAGACACGCTAGAATTATTCTCCACAGTGGACCAGGTAACAATACCATAAAACCGGCCATATTGTCTTTACCTTTTTTGTCTTTTTTCATTCCCTTTTGTCAATATACTTCCCATAATCTTATTTTTTCTTTCATCTTTTTCTATTTACCTACACTTATATTCCCAGATTACTAACTCCATTACGAGAAAACCAACCAAGGCGTGTTAAGGGGTTACCTTGACAAACATTAACATACACCATTTCTTAAACGTCACGTCCGGTATTCGGAATAAACATTCACCTCCATTTTACTACTCCCCACACATTGCATACTCCCAATGACCTCACTTGAGATATTCGGAACACATATTTCTTATACTCCATCTCAACTGAGATGTTCAGTGGGAGCTATACATACTTCTTTTCTCATTAAACCATCCCTTTCACCTCACTATTCAATATAACCCCACCTTTACATTCATTCCCAGAGCGCAATTTCTGTTACGTCACTTCCGCTTCTCGGGACTGACGCACTTTCGATTTGTCATATACAGTACATAGGAGCGCAGCACGCTCGTACCCAACACATACTGGCAGGTCTGGCAAACATCCACATACAAACTTCACTTCATGCTCAGGTAACGTCTTATCCATCCCTATTCTATTTATGTCCTTGTTCTTCGCTGTATTTTATGGTATGGTCTATAACTAACAGGGTCCTTCTACCTTCTCTCAAATCGTTTACCTATATCTACAATAATAAGATTTTGCTTGTTATTCTTTGCCTGTTCTGCTGATTTCAGTTACTGTACTATTATGTAATCTCACTGTCATTCTATATTTTCATAGCCTCATTACAATTGCACATTACGTATGTAACTAAGTGTATAACCTACACTAAAGACTATGTACTCTTGTCTCGCTAATGCTCAGATCAGAGACGTCATCTACTTTTTTCATCTAGTTTCATCAATTTGTGATTTATTTGTCATTCATAGAATAATGATAATTTCATTATTGACTACTTCTGTATTGTATTAATGTTGAACCCCCTTCCCCTTACAGTGACAAGGACAAAGGCCGTGGATTGGCCGAAATGTTAATCAAGTCGCCATTTATATTCAAATATGTGATATGCAGCCGTTCGTGCTACAATAAAAAAAGCTTTGCAAATCTACTTCTTTCTTCAGTTTGTGCTGGGGCTCTATGATTACATCTTTCCATATATGGACAGTGACATCAGGGGCAACTCCTGAAGCGGAATCCCCATCCACAATGTTGCAGACACTGTGCCCGGGAATTCCACTCCAGGAGAAGCCTGGTCACAGCGTTGCCGATGCTGTGACCTGGGATTCCACTCCAGGAGAAGCCATGGGGGGCCCGACGCCGCCAAGAGAAGAATCGCCCGGGCGGAAAGACAACTGCTCAGTCGCCAGACCCAGGCACTTCTGAAACACAAGCAGGGGAAGGGAGCCAGCGTAGCATCCCCTTCCACCTGCTGGTGTGATGCGCCCTGTGCAATGGCACAGGTTGTACACCCCTAAGGCCGGCCCTGGATGGAGATAAAGTTGTGTCTCCATGTATACATCATTTCTGTTCTTTATGTGTGCGTGTTTGCGTGAATGCACCTACTCTCCTGTGTGTGTGTGTGTGTGTGTGTGTGTGTGTGTGTGTGTGTGTGTGTGAATGCACATACTCTCCTAGACTACCAATAATGGGGCTGTATCCTTCTGCTTCTCCCCCTTAATTTATCGTCATAGAACACAAGTCTTACGGCTTGTCCACACGTAACGGATTTGCTGCAGAAAATTTCCACAGCATTTACACATCAACTAGCAGACAATCTGCTGCCAAAAATCTGCACAATTTCATGCATTTTATACTGCGGAAAAGTGCAGATTTTTGCTGCGTTTTTTGTTGTGTATTTTTCAAGGGCTGTTTGATGGTGATATTTCTTCTTTCCGTGAGGTCATTTCCACCCCTGTAAGAAATTCCGCAGCGTTTCTGCAGCAAATTATGCAGTACATCAGAAAAACAGGAAATCAGTCCACTTTCCACAGCAATAATTGACATGTTGCGGAACAAAGATTACGCACCGCAGGTGAATTGATGGACTGAATTTTTATGCAGTGTGTGGATGACATTTGTTAAATCACACCCACTTTGCTGCTACTGTAGTCCGTGTCATATTTTTAGTCCGCAATTCCGGACGGAAAATACGCAGTAAATGCGTTGCATGTGGGCAAGCCTTTAGGCGTTGGATTGCAACTGTCAGATTTTGTTCCGAATTTGAGCTGATCATTATCTATCTATCTATAATCTATCTATCTATCTATCTATCTATCTATCTATCTATCTATCTATCTATCTATCTATCTATCTATCTATCTATCTATCTATCTATCTATCTATCTATCTATCTATCTATCATCTATCTATCGATCATCACTTTTCTGAACAATATCAGCTCTGTTAGTTTTAGTGTGGTAATAATGTGGCAAGGCTATAGAGATAAAAGCGAGAAGAAAAGCATACCACATAATAGAAAATCAAAATCACTGTACAGGGAAGAGGATTACTGCTCAATTAAAGACTAAAACACAATATATTATAAAACTTCAATGAATCATCTCTGTATATACAAGAATGCTTTAAAAAATAGAAGCAATAGTCTGTTTTATCAATTAAAATACAAAGTGAATGAACAGAAGATAAATCAAAATCAACTCAATATTTGGTGTGACCGCCCTTTGCCTTCAAAACAGCATCAACTCTTCTAGGTACGCTTTTACAAAGTCATAGATTTTGTCAGGTGTATGATTAACCAATTATACCAAACAGGTGATAATGATCATCATTTTCATATGTAGGGTGAAACACAGTCATTAACTAACAGAAACAGCTGTGTAGGAGTCTTAAAACTGGGTGAGTAACAGCCAAACTCTGCTACAAAGGTAAGTTTGTTGAAGACAGTTTCAGGTCACAGGCCCACCATGGCAAGACTGAGCATAGCAACAAGACACAAGGTAGTTATACTGCATCAGCACGGTCTCTCCCAGGTAAAGATTTCAAAGCAGACTGGGGTTTCAAGACGTGCTGTTCAAGGTCTATTGAAGAAGCACAAAGAAACAGGCAGCGTTGAGGATCGTAGATGAAGTGGTCGGCCAAGAAAACTTAGTGCAGCAGATCAAAGACACATAAGGGTATGTTCACACGGCCTATTTTCAGACGTAATTCGGCCGTTTTACACCTCGAATTACACCTGAAAAAACGGCCCTAATATGCCTACAATGCTTTCAATGGGTTTTACAATGTTCTGTTCCCACGAGCCTTAATTTTACGCGTTGCTGTCAAAATACGGCGCGTATAAATAACAGCTCGTCGAAAGAAGTGCAGGACACTTCTTGGGCCGTAAAAAACGCAGCGAAAAACGCGAGTTGCTCAAAAATCATCTGAAAATCAGGAGCTGTTTTCCCTTGAAAACAGCTCCGTATTTTCAGACGTTTTTTGTTAAGTGTGTGAACATACCCTAATGCTTAATTCCCTTCGATATCGGAAGATGTCCAGCAGTGCCATCAACTCAGAACTTAAAGAAACAAGTGGGAACCAGGTACACCCATCTCCTGTTTGGAGAAGTCTGGCCAGAAGTGGTCTTCATGGAATAACTCCGGCCAAAAGCCATAACGTCGACGTGGAAACAAAGCCAACTTTGCACGAAAACATAGGAACTGGGGTGCAGAAAAATGACAACAGGTGCTCTGGACTAATGAGTCAAAATTTGAAATATTTGGCTGTAACACAATGCAGTTTGTCCGCCGAAGGGCTGGAGAGCAGTACAATATTGAGTGCAGGCAACAGTAAAGCATGGTGGAGGTGCCTTGCAAGTTTTGGGCTGTATTTCAGCAAATGGAGTTAGAGATTTGGTCAGGATTAATGGTGTCCCAATCGTAAGAAATACAGGCAGATACTTATTCATAATGCCATACCATCAGGGAGGCATCTGCTTGGCTCCAAATTTATTTTGCAGCAGGACAACGACCCTAAACATACAGCCATTGTCATTAAGAACTACAGTATTTTCAGCATGAACAAGAACAAGGAGCCCTGGAAATGATGATATGGTCCCCACAGAGCCCTGATCTCATCATCGAGTCCGTCCGGAATTACATGAAGAGACATAAGGATTTAAGGAAGCCTACATCTACAGAAGATCTGTCGTTAGTTCTCCAAGATGTTTGGATCAACCTCCCTGCCAAGTACCTTAAAAAAATGTGTGTAAGTGCACCTAGAAGAACTGATGCAGTTTTGAAGGCAAAGGGTGGTCACACCAAATATTCTTCTCTTCATTCACTTTGCACTTTGTTAATTGAAAAAACAACTATTAACACTTCTATTTTTGAAAGCATTCTTACTTTGCAAAAGTTTTATGCAGTTGTAAAAAAATGCTGCAAAGTATTGCATATAGTCACATTTTTTTTTTTAACCCCTTTAGGACGCAGCGTGTTTTAGCCTTGTGGCACAGCCGATTTTTTCAAATCTGACATGTGTCACTTTATGTGGTAATAACTTCGGAACGCTTTTACCTATCCAAGCGATTCTCAGATTGTTTTCTCGTGACATATTGTACTTTATGTTAGTGAAAAAATGTGGTCGATAAATTCAATATTTATTTGTGAAAAACTTTAAATTTTTTTCATTGGAGTCTATGAGAAAACGGCTCCAAAAACGTCCAAAGAAGTGTCCTGCACTTCTTTTGACGAGGCTGTATTTTTACGCGTCGTCGTTTGACAGCTGTCAAACGACGACGCGTAAATGACAGGTTGTCTGCACAGTACGTCGGCAAACCCATTCTAATGAATGGGCAGATGTTTGCCGACGTATTGTAGCCGTATTTTCAGACGTAAAACGAGGCATAATACGCCTTGTTTACGTCTGAAAATAGGTCGTGTGAACCCAGCCTAACACAGAAGGTTTTACCAGAGAAACGCCACACCAGCAGTGACTAGCAAGGAGGGAGGTTGTGTGTTTGGGAGCTGCTGAGTGTGTGCTGTGAGTGTGGACCACACCCGGAATCCAGGGAGTTTCCTTTTTTTCACCAGCCCAGGTTTCTATCACCTGCCTGGGCTAAGGAAGCTTCCCTGAAGGAGGCTCCATTCATACATGGAGCCTCAGACCTCTACCCCCTGGAGCATGCAGGCGGGGGGTAGGGGGTCTTCCCAACCTGCTGGGAGCGTGCAGCCAGCATCAGGGGTGAGAAGGTCATCCCGTGGAAAGATCTGTGCGGCCCCCCCTGATGCTGGGGCTCTGGAAGGAGCCAGGAGGAGAGACATGGCGGATCATCCAGGTGGAGGACCAGAAGGCCCAGCAAGGCCAGATGCCAGACCTGAGGACCAGAGCACGGTAGAGGAATGGGGGCTACTGCGGTCGGGAGAGTCGGTGGAAACCTTCAGCTCCCGCCTAGCTGCCCGGCTGGAAGAATACCGGGACCTCGGTAAGTCCCTGCGGCGGCTGCGGGAAGATCTGGCGGCCGCAAGGGGACGAGCAGCGAAAACATCAGGCGCCAAGAGGTCCCGGTATAATCTACAGGTAAAGGAACTACTTGAAGAAATTAATATGGTGGAGGAGAGAAAGATGGAGATTGTGGTCGGTGGGGGAGCCTTCGGGGAGAAATTGGAGAATGATGAAAGGTTTTCCCTGATGGCGTCCCCCACGCAAAGTAATGAAACCCCCTGCAAAAGGGGAGTAAAAGCACTGGCTGCTAAAGGTGCAGTGGAAGCTGCAGAGAAGGAGGCCGCAAAATTGGAGGCCGCAAAATTGGAGGCCGCAAAAATGGAGGCCGCAAAAATGGAGGCCGCAAAATTGGAGGCCGAAAAAATGGAGGCCGCAAAATTGGAGGCCACTGAAATGGACGAAAGTGTGGAGAGGACGCCAACCCGGGAGGAGACGGGCTCGGAGGACCCCTGGGAAGGCAGTAACGGAGGGGCAAGTGGGGAACTTACCTGCAGCCAAGGTGTGCATGACATTGAATCGGGCAGTGGGCACCCCCCGGGGTTGCTCACGCAAATACGGCTGCAGGAGTCCCCAGTGTCCCTCCAGAACTTTACTTTTGGAGCGGAGTTGCCACCAGAGGAGGACAAAGTGCAGAAGAAAAAGTTATGGAAGTTAAGGCGGAAGAAAACAAAGGCGAAGACAGGTGGGGTATCCTATAAATATTCCTACCTGTCTTCCTTGCGTTCCGGACCGGGTGAGAGCTCGGTTCGGGACGCAAACCCCGCAAATCCCCCAGCTCCGGCCTCTGCAGTGGGGTCGTGGCGGGTATGTGGGCAGAAAGATATGGTGCTGGTTTTGAGCAATGTGGCCAAGATGGCGCCAGACGCCGTCTCCTGTAAAGGAGGTGGTGTCGATGGCCACGTGGCGCTAGGGGGCGTGTCCCCGTGTCCGGCGGATGGGGAACCTCAGAAGCCGGTCTCTGGCGCAAGCCGGAGGCCGGGGGACGGGGGGAACTGGAAACCGGATGTGGCGCCGGAAAACCGGAAGTCTGCTGGTCATGTGACTCGGCCAGCAGACGCACCAGAAAGTGTTGCGGCAGCGAGTGGTGGCGGTAGGAGAGGCTTCGGCACTGCTGGCCACCCCCCGACGGGAGGGGGGGGTGGTTTGGTGCCGGGAGCGGCTCTAGCTGTGCCTGCGGCCCCTCCATCTGCATCGCCGCAAGGCGGTGGGAGGGGTTTAGCGGGCACGGGGGGTGACGGCACCCCTCCTCCCGAACATTGCATTGGTGGCGCAGCAGAAATGGAGGTCGGTGAAGCGGAGGGTGCTGAGGGATTGCCGCCTGAGATATCCGGCGGCGCCCCAGAAGTAGCGGCACCTGATGATGTGGAGACCCCAAAAACAACATATAAAAAGCCAGTGGACAAAAGGAAGAACTCCGTAACCAGCCTGGCCGGTATGAAAGTTGTGGAGAGGAATGTAAGTAGAAATGTAAATATTGATGGTAATGTTAGTAGTGTTGGTAATATTGTTGGTGGTGGTAATGTTGTGGATATTAATGTGGGTTGTAATATTGTGGGGGGAGTGTCAACCAGTGGCGGGCCGGATGCTCCTTCTGCCAGAGCGCCCGGCAGGTCGTATGCGGGCGTTGTGGTGGGGGGACCGTCGGCCCACCCATCCTCATCTTCTGGGCCCGGGGACGGCAGTTTGCAACAACGCCTCCTAGAAGCCTTAAGGGAGGGGAAGCAGACGATAACAGTAGGGGGAGTGCAGAAGGACCTATCCTTTTGGATAAATAGGTATGGTCTGGATGCCTTCCGAGAGAGACGGGGAGATCAGTGGTCGCTCCCAACAACCGGGCCGGCCGTGGCCAGGAGGAATGTGGTCCGTCTCCAGTGGCGTGGCAATGATGCGTGCCCTCCTCGTAAGAGGGTGGTGGAGCTGCTGCTGGAGATGGGCTTCAAGGCGAGTGACATCTACGCCTTGATACATCCTCATGGTACGGCTGAGTTTGACATCAGCTTTGTTCAGCCGGGGGGCCTTGAGGTCTTCTGGGGGAACTATGAGCTGGTGAAAAGCGAGCCCGGCTGGCGAGGGTTTGCTGCGCAAGCAATCTCTCGCCAGAATGGTCTCAGGAAAGTGACCGTTCTTACCCGTAACGAGTCGCTTTCCTGTGTGGACATCATGACCTGGTTGGGAAGATACGGTGAGGTAGCAGAGATGCCACGGAAGAACTGCGATGAGTTTGGCATCTGGTCGGGAGCCTGGACGTTTATGGTCAAACTTAAGCGTCTGGGGCAGACGGTGTCCCACATACCATCATCTGCTTTCTTGGGAAGAGATCGAATCCTTGTCTTCTACCAGGGGCAGCCGAAGCTGTGTCACCGGTGTGGCGACCCCTCACACTTGAGCGCAAGCTGCACTGTGCAGAAGTGCGCTCATTGTGGGGGGGTAGGCCATCTGGCCGCATCGTGTGAGCAGATTAGGTGTAACCTGTGTGGTGACCTAGGTCACCCTTTCAGTCGGTGTCCGCGCTCAGTCGTCAATGTCTGTTCCAACCCTACGGAGAATGTAAGGAGGGAGGTCTCCGTGGGCGAGGGGGCGGACAGAGACGATAGAGCCCAAGAGCAAAGGACGAACGCCAGGAGGGGACCCCCTTCTCGTCAGAGAAGGGCGGAAAAACGCAGAAGGGAACGAGAGCTGAGGAGGACCCAGGAAACTGGGGACTCCTCTGGCTCGGACCTGGATGCCCCCCAGGATACTGATGCTCTTGGGGGGGCCGTACTGGACGAGGAGATAAGGAGGATAGAGAGAGAGCAGAGGGCTGAGGACTCCCAGTCCTCCCACTATGAAAGTGTGGAAGAGGAAGGGAGGTCACAGCCTAAAACAAAACAGGGGACACCGGGTAACATCAAAACAGGGCTAAAAAAATCTGGCCCTGCCCCGGCCAAGGAAGGCAAAACCTGCACCCCCCTGGTGTGCTCCCCCAACCGATACCGTGTTCTCATGGATATTCCAGACCCCCAGGCCGGGGGGGAGAGCACGGTAGGGAGTCTAGGTGTCGTTGAGCCTCCTCTTCTGCGGGGGCCACTGTCCCCGGGGGAGGGGGTCGGCCCGGACCCAGGAGATGAGAATGGGAGGGGGGTGGTGGAGGTTATGGACTCCTCAACAACAAAAAAAAGAGGTAAAGAGGGTGAGGGGTCCTCCTCAGAGGAGAAAGCAAGGGGTGGGAAGAAGAAAACCATCTAACTCAATCATTTATGATGGCGGCACCCACTCCGTTGACGCTGGCATCGATTAACGTTGCCAGCATTAAGTCGAATATGGCTAGATTTGCAGCCTTTGATTTTCTCGGCCGGGTTGAAGCTGACATTTTGTTTTTGCAGGAGACCAGACTGTCACTTTTGGCAGAGGTCGTGAAAGCTAGGAGGGAGTGGCGACGTGGGCCCTCCTACTGGTCTCTTGCGGCTGAGCCATATAGCGGGGTGGCGGTACTTTTTACCGCACCGGTCACATGCCGGCGGATGATCGAGTTAGAAATGGGGCGGTGCTTGATCTTAGATGTTCTCATGAGGGGACAAGAACTAAGACTCATTAACATCTACGGTCCCCAGACAAAGTGGGACCGGAAAAGTCTCTTCATGAGGATTAAGCCCTTCCTTTTTACAGGCCGACAAGTCATTTTTGGAGGGGACTTTAACACTGTCGTTAGGCCCCAAGACAGAGGAGGTTCCAGAAAGGTACTGGCCTATGATAGTGTCGAGTTGAATAGAATAGCTAGTGATGCTCGCCTGGAGGACATCCACATTCGGTATACCCCAGGCCACTCGGGGTTCACCTATCATAGTGGTAGTCGTAGGTCCAGGATAGACAGGTTTTTTTTAAAGGAGGACGCCATCTCTTCGGCAGTGTCCGTCGTTGAGGTGGAGTTCTCCGATCACTGTATGATTATTTTTTCTTTGAATGTTGCAGAGTCCCTCCAGATGGGAAGAGGTATATGGAGGCTGAATTCTACTCTCCTGGAAGAAGCAGAGATAAGACAGGCCTTCGAGGATTTTCTTCAGAGCCAGGTACCTTTATTGGATCTAGGTGGTACTAAGTCTGAGTGGTGGGAGGTGTTCAAAGAACGGGTGGCTGAGTTTTTCCGTCAGATCTCGTGCCTCAGGTCTATGAGCAGGTATCGCCTGTATCAAGACATGAGGAGGAAACTCGAACATCTAGTCTCAACCGGAGGTAGCCGTGAGGAAATCTCCGTGGTGAAAGCTCTGCTCAAAAGATGCCAATATGATAGGCACACGTCTTTGGTTCTTGAACGGGATTTTGGGAGGTACCGCTTGCCCGACCCTTACAAGAACTGCAAGATGTCAGTGAGTCGTAAGGTGGTGACAGGACTGGTAGATAGTACGGGCTCTCTGATGAGATCCAAATCAGGGATCCTGGAGGTCATCAGATCCTTTTATTCGCAGCTTTTGGGTGAGCAGGATCTAAACCGAGACGAAATGTCGGCTTTCCTGGCTGTAACCATCCCTGAGCCAGGAGCAGACCCCTCGCTTGGTGTTTTGACAGAGTCGATCAAGGAAGAGGAAGTGATGCTGGCGATTGATGGGTTGGCCATCAAAAAGTCGCCAGGCCCAGATGGCTTAACATCTGAGTTTTATAAGGCTTTTAAGGGAACCTTAGTTCCCCTCTTGACTGCGGTTTTTAATGAGTGCCTCTCCTCGGGCGCTCTGCCAAAGTCAATGGGCAAGTCGGCCTTGATCATTCTGTCAAAGGGTAAGGATTCGACCCGTATTGAGAACTGGCGTCCCATAGCGCTCCTCAATACGGACAGGAAGGTTCTCGCAAAAGTACTGTTTAATCGGCTGGTGAAATTTGCACCCCGGCTCCTTTCGTCGGCCCAGCATTGCTCTGTTCCAGGCCGCAGCACCTTTAATGCTGTCCTCAGTGTCAGAGAGGCAGTGGAGCAGGGACATTCTGGCCGATGGGAGGGGTACATGCTGTCCTTGGATCAGGCCAAAGCTTTTGACCGGGTGAATCACAAGTACCTATGGTCAGTCCTTCTGAGGTATGGCCTACCGGGTGAGTTCGTTAATTGGCTCCAGACCCTATACGCTGGGGCTGAGTCTTTTGCACTGGTGAACGGTTGGACTGGAACCCCCTTTGAGGTTGGGTCTGGTGTCCGCCAGGGTTGTCCCTTAAGCCCCTTGCTGTATGTTTTCGCGATCGACCCCTTTCTTAGGCGGCTCGATCGTGGGCCATTGGCGGGGGTGGGGATGGACTTGGAGGAGCCGGAAGCCACTCAGAGGGTGGTTGCGTACGCGGATGACGTCACTATCTTTGTCTCCTCGAGAGGGGAGGCAGAGTGGGTGATGTCAGAAGTTGAGCGCTACTCACGGGCATCTGGGTCCAGGATCAACCGGGACAAGTGTGAAAGTCTCTGGCTGGGGGGAGGGGATCCTAGTTTTGATCTCCCGGACACCCTCCCAGAGCCCAAAGGGTCTGCTAAAATCTTAGGCATTGAATTTGGCCCGGGTGATTACCCCAAGAAAAACTGGGAAGGTAGGCTATCAATAGCTGCCCAGAAGGTTGGCCAATGGAAGGGATGGTCTTTGTCCCTTAGGGAAAGGGTTCACCTGGCCAAGGCTTACCTGATGCCCATGTTGCTCTACCTTGGCAGCGTGTGCATGTTGCCAGAGCCTTTCTGGACTCGGGTCTATAGCCTGTTCTTCCAACTGTTATGGGGAAACAGGCTTAACCTAATCAAGAGGGAGGTTACTTACCTACCGAGGAAACTAGGTGGGTTAGGTATGGTTAACCCAGTGGTGTTTCTAGTAAACACCTTCATTAAAATTAATTTGGCGAACATCTTTGAAAGAGAAAGGGCTCCTCTGTGGATATCCTCCTGCAGGGGATGGTTTCGGCCTTTCTTCCAGGAATGGGAGACAGGAGGCCAAGCGAAAGACCTACGTGTACCCCATGGGCACCTCCCGGCTTATGCCGCCCCGGTTCTGAAGGTTGTTCGTCGGTGGGGTCTGGAGGCGAGGGAGATCAAGACCATGTCGAGAAAATTTCTTGACAGAAAGGTCTTGTTGACCTGCTTCCAGAAGCCCCTGGCGCTCAGGGACTGCCCAAGTAGCGACCTCGGGGTGGGATTAAAACTTTTAAACTCTGTGAGGATTCCCCAGAAGTTTTGGGATCTGGCTTGGCGCTGCTTCCATGGGAGGCTGTATGTAAGGGGCAATCTGAAGTTCAGAAACTCCGATGAAAGAGGTTGTCCTCGGGAGGAGTGCGATGACACGCTGGAAAGCATGGACCATTTCTTGCTTCAGTGTCCCTTCAATGCAGAGGTTTACAAACGGGTGGGTGCCTCCATCGGTTGGCCCGGTCTGACCAACCTCTCCTACGCTGGTTGGGCCTATGGGGCATTCGGAGACCTGGGTGGAAGGGATCATTGCACTTCTTTTTTAGTTAGTTTAGTGATCAAGTATTTCACGTGGAACGCACGGTGCTTAGTATCGACTCAGTGTAAAATCCTCCCGGTCTCTGGAGGTTGAGAAACTGGGTGCATCCAAGGCCTCTCGACTTTGGAGGGGCTTCAATTTTAGGGTGCCCTAGGTGGAACCAACCTTCAGGGGGAGGGGAGGGAGTGCCCCTGGGTATTAGACTGGAGGTGGGGGTCTGCACCTGGCCATGACACCGGGAAATAGCGATAGGGACAGAATGAGAGACAGCAGGAGGGACAGATTAGTTTATAAAGTAATAAGGGATAGAGATAGGGCAAGCAGCATCGGTTTAGCGATAGGGACCGGGGTGGTGGTTGGGGGTTGGCTTTGGCCTCTGGGCTGGTGCTCTAGGGGGGCTTTCCTCTCTCTCTCCTCTGGTGATGGGCTGAGTAAGCACAAGTAGGTTTTTGTTTTGAGCTTTTTGGAGACAGAAAAAGGGCTTACAAGCAGCCAAACTTAGGTTTTCGGGTTTATGTATACAGTATGATATTTTGTTATAGTTATGTGTCGATATGGTGTATAGGTCTATGCATGGGTTTGTGTGAATGTTTAGGTAAGATGGGCAGTAGATAGGTGGGGTGGGGGGCCTGGGGGTGTGCCCAGCCTGATTCTGGACTACGTGGACGTGAGGAGGACATGAGACGTGGGATCGGGCTGGTTGGGTGATGTGTTGGGTGGTGGGGGCCAGCATCTGAACTATGCGGACATGGAAGGACATGAGGCGTGATGCTGGTTGGGGGAGGTGATGGGTGGTGATGGATAAGGTAGTATGTACAGGGTTAGGTATGAATGTGGATAAGTTAATAAAAGGCAAAAAAAAAAAAAAAAATATATATATATATATATATATATATATATATATATATATATATAATACAAAAAAAAAAAATGAAAAAAATAAAAAATAAAAAATAAATAAATTCTTTTTTTAGGTTTTGTTCTTTTCTTTTCATTTACATGGTGCACTGAAGTAAGTGCACCATGGGATGGCAACTTTTATTTTAAGAGTTTATTATTATTATTTTGTTTATATTTTTATTGTGATTATTATTTATTTTGTTTTATATGTGGTGTTTTTTTTAGGGGGCCATTGGTTGGCACATGGTTTTTAAGAGTATGTTGTATATAGTGTTATAGTTATGTTTTCTTGGGGTTGGGGGGATACCATATGTGTATCGTTTTTTTTAAAGTTTTGCAGCATTTGCATAATAAAATGAAGTTTCTATAAATTATTTATTTTCTGGGACACGCTATTCTGAGCCGTAACTTTTTTATTTTTTCGTCAAAAAAGCTGTTTTAGGTCTTGTTTTTTGCGGGACGGGTTGTAGTTTTTATTGGTACTATTTTGGGGTAAATGCGACTTTTTGATCACTTTTTATTCTCTATCTTGGGAGGGGTGGTGACCAAGAAATAGCGATGCTGACATAGTTTTCCGTTTATTTTGTTTGCGGCGTTCACCGTGCGGAAAAATTAACATTATAGTTCATAGTTTGGGTCGTTACGAACACAGTGATACCAAATATGTGTACTTTTTTTTAACGTTTTCATTTTTTCCCTATAATAAATGACTTATTATAGGAAAACCAAAACTTACTTTTACACTTTTATAAAACATTTTTATTAACTTTTTTTACTTTTTACACTTTCTTTTTTTGTCTATTAACTTTTCTTTTACTTTTTACACTTTCTTTTTTTGACCTACAGCTCTGATCGCTGCTAGAATACATTACACTACCTAGGTAGTGTAACGTATTCCAACTGTCAGTGTGACGTCACAGTCACTCTGACAGTTGGTCTACGAGGATCAGCAGAGGCTGATCCTCATAGGCTGACATACCCCAGGGTGCCATCACAAGCATCAGCAGCCCCCACGATTGCATGGGGGCTGCTGATGCGCTACAAACCCGTTACATGCGTAGATCGCAATCGAGCCCGCATGTAACGGGTTAATTGCCGAAATCAGCGGCGATGAGCCGCTGATCGGCAACACTGGAGTGTCAGCTGTCGGGGACAGCTGATCTCCAAGTTCCCGATGCACACTGTCGCCGACAGTGTGCCATCGGGAACGGCACAGTGACAGCTTCACAGGAAGCTTCACAGGAAGCTTCACAGGAAGCCTATCAGGACCAGCCGAAGGTTGTTCCTGATGGGCTTCCGTCCATGGAAGACCTGGAAGCCATTGTTTGGCTTCCGTTTGCCATACTAACTATCGGCAAACCCCGCGATTTCGGACCGGGATCTGCCGATATGTTAGAAACCCCCAAAATTCGGCGATTGCACCCAATCGCCGAATTTAAGGGGTTAATTCGCCGAAACCAGCGGCAAAGGACCGCTGGTCGGCAAGAGTGGAGTGTCAGCTGTCGGCGACAGCTGACCTCCCGGTTCCCGGTGCACACTGTCGCCGACAGTGTGCACCGGGAAAAACACAGTAACTGTACGTCCTTGTGCGCTAAGACACTGGCAGCAGGGATGTACAGTTGCGTCCTGGTGTGCCATGGGGTTAATCATATGTTTGCATTAAGAATAGTACCAGCCTATTTTAGGGCTTAAAGAGGCTCTGTCACCAGTTTATTAATTCCCTATCTCCTAACTAATCTAATAGGCGCTTTGATGCTGATAACTACAGTGTTTTAAAAAAGTTTATTATTTTAAAAGGTTGTGTTAATTTTTATACATATGCTAATTTGGCTCTAATAGCCAAATAGAAGGTTACATTTTATTTTCACTCTGGGCGATGTAAAGACAACTGTATGACGCTGACCAATCAGCTTCATACAGGTCTCCTCTTCACAGCCCATCGTGATCTCAGCTTCAATCGCGAGATCACGCTGTGTTGTCCCTTCCAGCCGCAGGTCCTACACCGCAGTCCCTCTGCGGTACTCCAAAACGACGGTCCCTACATAGCTTACAGCCTGATAGATAACTAATTTACAGCAGCAGCACCATCAACATCCCTCAATTGTAATTGCGATGGGTGACAGAGGGAGCCCCCTCCCTTTGAAACTACTTAAATGCCACAATTAATATGGACCGCAGCATTTAATAGCTTAAACGGTCAAGATCAGAGGTAACTTAGAATCTGACCATTAGAGCTGGAACCCGGCTGTTATTAGACAGCTGTGCATGACTTGGAGTGGGCAGCCGTGAAAATGCGGCGACCTAGCCTAAGGCCCATCAGTGACTTCCGTGAAAAGGCATATTAGTGGTAACTATAGAGTTAAAGAGCAGAGGAGACAAACTGCAGGTAGGAAATAAGTATTTGATCCCTTGCTGATTTTGTAAGTTTGCCCACTGTCAAAGACATGAACAGTCTGGAATTTTTAGGCTAGGTTAATTTTACCAGTGAGAGATAGATTATATTTAAAAAAAAACAGAAAATTACATTGTCAAAATTATACATATTTATTTGCATTGTGCACAGAGAAATAAGTATTTGATCCCCTACCAACCATTAAGAGTTCAGCCTCCTCCAGACCAGTTACACTCTCCAAATCAACTTGGTGCCTGCATTAAAGACAGCTGTCTTAAATGGTCACCTGTATAAAAGACTCCTGTCCACAGACTCAATTAATCAGTCTGACTCTAACCTCTGCAACATGGGCAAGACCAAAGTGCTTTCTAAGGATGCCAGGGACAAGATCATAGACCTGCACAAGGCTGGAATGGGCTACAAAACCATAAGTAAGACGCTGGGTAAGAAGGAGACAACTGTTGGTGCAATAGTAAGAAAATGGAAGACATGCAAAATGACTGTCAATCGACATCGATCTGGGGCTCCATGCAAAATCTCACCTCGTGGGGTATCCTTGATCCTGAGGAAGGTGAGAGCTCAGCTGAAAACTACACGGGGGGAACTTGTTAATGATCTCAAGGCAGCTGGGACCACAGTCACCAAGAAAACCATTGGTAACACATTACGCCGTAATGGATTAAAATCCTGCAGTGCCCGCAAGGTCCCCCTGCTCAAGAAGGCAAATGTACAGGCCCGTCTGAAGTTTGCAAATGAACATCTCGATGATTCTGAGAGTGATTGGGAGAAGGTGCTGTGGTCAGATGAGACTAAAATTAAGCTCTTTGGCATTAACTCAACTCGCCGTGTTTGTAGGAAGAGAAATGCTGCCTATGACCCAAAGAACACCGTCCCCACTGTCAAGCATGGAGGTGGAAACATTATTTTTTGGGGGTGTTTCTCTGCTAAGGGCACAGGACTACAAATCCTGAGTGACAACCTCCTTCCCTCCACCAGGACATTAAAAATGGCTCGTGGCTGGGTCTTCCAGCACGACAATGACCTGAAACATACAGCCAAGGCAACAAAGGAGTGGCTCAAAAAGAAGCACATTAAGGTCATGGAGTGGCTTAGCCAGTCTCCAGACCTTAATCCCATCGAAAACTTATGGAGAGAGCTGAAGATCCGAGTTGCCAAGCGACAGCCTCGAAATCTTAATGATTTACAGATGATCTGCAAAGAGGAGTGGGCCAAAATTCGATCTAACATGTGTGCAAACCTCATCATCAACTACAAAAAAGTCTGACTGCTGTGCTTGCCAACAAGGGTTTTGCCACCAAGTATTAAGTCTTGTTTGCCAAAGGGATCAAATACTTATTTCTCTGTGCACAATGCAAATAAATATATATCATTTTGACAATGTGATTTTCTGTTTTGTTTTTTTTATATAATCTATCTCTCACTAGTAAAATTAACCTAGCCTAAAAATTTTAGACTGTTCATGTCTTTGACAGTGGGCAAACTTACAAAATCAGCAAGGGATCAAATACTTATTTCCTTCACTGTATGCAGAAGCCCCTGAGGTACCAGTACAGTTGAAACCCGCAAGAAGTAACCCCGTTTTAAAAACTACACCCTTAAGGCATTCATCTAGAGGTGTAGTGAGCATTTTGACAGGGGACATACGTGCTACCTTAGACACATGCGCGTGCTGGTTCTTTAAAGGAACAGTGTCATGGCAAATAATTTTTTTTATATCTTAAAGATGTTAGTGCTTTAATAAAAACGTTTTTATTCATTTGTGTGTTTGTGTTTTACTTTTTCTTATTTTTACACTTTTTCTTCCCTATGGGGGCTGCCATTTTTTGTTCCATTTCTGTGTGTGTCGATTAACGACACACACAGACATGGAGTACGGCAGCCACAGTCCCATAGGGACTGTGAACGGCTCCCGTCCCATTCACGTCCGTGTACGGCGTCTGTGTGGGAACTGCGCATGCGCCGCTCCCACACAGTCCTATTCGAAATTGGCGCCGTCCGGCGCCATTTTCCTGTGGACCGGAAGTCGCGGCCGGACTGTAATATTACTACTTCCGGTCGCGGCTTCCGGACTTGTGCACATGGAACAGCGACAGCAAAGGGAGCGGACGGGCCGGAGGGAGCCGCGGCGGCAGGAGCAGGTAAGCGATTTCAATGTATGTTAGTGTTTGTGTGTGTTTACTACTGTATGTAAACCTACTACACTGTGGGTTACCTCAAAAAATGGCGACACACAGTGTAGGAGGTTAAACCTTTCAAACCCCTCGTTTATCCCGGCACTAGCTAGGATAAAGGAGGGGGGATGCAGAGAGCTCACTAGAGCGAGAGCTTTTAACCCAATGTTGCAATGCTGCAATTTTGGGAACTAGCTCCAACTAGCTCCATCTAGTGACCAAAAATGGGTAGTATTATAAATTTTGAAAAATTTGAAAAAATTTATAATATTTCCTGACTCGCGAAAAAAATAAAAAAAATTTAAACAATGTTTAATCACCCACACACTAAATGTTTAAATTTTAAAAAAAAAACATGTTTTTGGGGCGACACCATGCCTTTAAGGCCAGGTGTAAGCGGGCTACAGGATGAAGGAGGGCGCTGCAGCAGTGTGTGTCGGCATCTCTGAGGAGGGAGAGGCCGACATGAAGATACCGTCCTGTGGTTGCGGCTGCCGGCAAATGGGACATGCCGGTGGTCAGGGACATTCCGGTGGTCAGCGACATCGGGCATAACAGTACCACCCCCTTACACCCCCTCGTCTTAGGTGCAGAGCATAAGAGGAACTTTTGTATGAGAGCTGGGGTATTGATGTTCTCCTCTGGCTCCCAGGACCTCTCCTCAGGACAAAACCGTTTCCAGTCCACCAGATAGAATGTCTTTCCTGCTACACTCTTGTAGTCCAGTATCTCTTTCACCTCAAAGATGTCAGAAGAAATGCTGGGAGCCACTGCAGAATGAGGAGACTTACTGAAGCAGTTCAGAACCACAAGTTTCAGAAGGGAAACATAAAATGAGTTGGGGATTCTGAGCAGGGGCATCCGTCTTTTTTCTTTACGAAAATTAATCCGGTTCCGGCCGGAGAAGTAGACTTCCGAATGAACCCCCTCTCAAGGTTCTCCTTGACATAAGCCGACATGGCCCAGGTCTCTGGATATACCCGTCCACGTAGAGATGAAGCATCTGGAAGCAGCAAAATAGGATTGGCAGCTTTAGGCAGGACAAAGAAGACAATTTGTTCAGCATGCAGGATTCTGACTTGAAGTCTCAGCGGTTTAGTCCTGAACAATATAGGATTGGACAGAGGTTGCCCATTTACCAAGGTCACAGCCAGGGGTCTCTCTAGAGGAACCGTGGGCAATTGGAGACGATCTACTAGATCCTGTTCAATCAAGTTGGCCAACGGTCCCAAATCCATGTAGGCAGAGACATTATGCGTTTTTCACAACAAACAATAGTCACAGCAATGGACAGTTTGGGAGAGGATTTGGCTACCAGCGTTGTTCCACCTAGGGTTGTCTCTCAAACCAAACCTAGGCGCTGGAGTTTCCCGGCTTCTTGCAGCCATGTGTGTCGGCGTCTGAGGAGGGAGACGCCCACATGAAGATACAGTCGCAAGGGACGTGCCGATGGTCAGCGACCGCGGGCATAATAATTATCCTAACAGAGGTCAACATAGCATATATAACTGAACCCTGCCCGGACTAGTACAACACCTAATGCGTTTCAGCATCCCTTTGTTGTCTGAATGTATCATCAGAGGTGTATAATAATTCACAACAGGGGCAGATGTCACACAGTTTGGTGTATGTATCGAGCCCCCCTGTTGTGCAGATCTCAGTGACGGCACTGTATATAATATGTTTTCATTGAGCCCACCAGGTTTCACCGTGTCCATAATCCATTATAAAAATCCAGCGTGCATCCTTCTGCAGGATACGTTTATCCCAGTTCCCACCTCTGTATCCTGCAGAGGGAGGCACGCTGGATTTTAATTATGGACACGGGGAAGAGACTAGGACCTGCCCACAGCAGCGGACTGGCGTCACTGTGACGTGGTGTTGTCTGATTGGACTGATGAGAGGGTTCAGTCTGCCTTGGGTAGGCGGGGCTAAAACTATTAATAGCCGGCGTCTAACACACGCGCATCACGGTCAGACATCAGTGCCATCACTGAGATCTGCACAACAGGGGGGTTCGATACATACACCAAAATGTGTGACAGCTGCCCCTGTTGTGAATTAATGTACACCTCTGATGATACATTCAGACAACAAAGGGATGTTGAAACGCGTTAGGTGTTATGCAAATATTTTGGAGGAGATGTTAAACTCTCAATAACTAGTCCAGTCAGGGTTCAGTTATAAATGCTCTGTTGACCTCGGGAGGGGTAATCATTACATTGTTGCAGGAAATTGGGCAGTATTAAAGCAATTTGTTTCCTTCTATCACTCTACCTTGGTCGTTCCTTGCCTGGTTAGCCTGTAACCTAGATAGATTTTTGGCTAGTTTAGCACACTTTTTAATATTAAAGGAAGTCTGTCACCAGATGTCCGTATTGAACTACCAACAGGCTATTATAGATTAGGCTAACTTGATTGTGACATATACACTGCCGTACAAAAGTTTAGGGTCACTTAGAAATGTCCTTATTTTTTAAAGAAAAGCACAGTTTTTTTCAATTAAGATAACATTAAATTAATCAGAAATACACTCTATACATTGTTAATGTGCTAAATGACTATTCTAGCTGCAAACGTCTGGTTTTTAATGCAATATCTACATAGGTGTATAGAGGCCCATTTCCAGCAACCATCACTCCAGTGTTCTAATGGTACATTGTGTTTGCTAACTGTGTTAGACGGCTAATGGATGATTAGAAAACACTTGAAAACCCTTGTGCACTTATGTTAGCACCGCTGTAAACAGTTTTGCTGTTTAGAGGAGCTATAAAACTGACCTTCTGTAATGACGGGGAAGGGAGACAGACAGGTGAGCCCTAATCTACCCACCACTCAGTCCCTGCCTACTTGCAACGGCCTGTCCTAGGCGACGGCGTACAACTCGGCGACGATCCCTACGCTCAATAAGTGCATGACAGACAAAACAGACAAGGGTACACAGAAGCTAAGGGAAATGGGGCAGTTGCCCATGGCAACACCGTGAGCAACAAGAGTAGTGAACGAGCCGAGTAAGACCAGGAGTGTATGAGGTACCAAACGCAGAGCAGGAGAGTAGTGAACGAGCCGAGTTAAACCAGGAGTGTACGAGGGACCAAACGCAGAGCAGGAGAGTAGTCAGTAAGCCAGGGTCAATATGAAGCAGGGACAAATAGTTCAAGCAGCAGAGCCAGGAAACAGGAGAATCACAGGCAAAGGAGGAGCAGGAAATGCAGGTATAAATAGACAGAGGGCGGGAGCTAGCTCCGTCTGGCCAGGCTGTGATAGGCTCTCCCACTCCTAAGCCTGCCAGCCTGAGTGGTAGAAGATGGAGTCACTCTCTCAGACTTAGGAGCAGGTGCAGACAAATTACCCACGGGCGTCGACACAGAAGCTGTGTCTGGCAGATCCTTTACAGTACCCCACCTTTTATGAGGGGCTCCTGGACCCTTTCTAGGTGGACCTGGCTTATTGGGGAACCGAAGATGGAACCTCCTGAGTAATACCCCAGCGTGAACATCCCGGGCAGGTACCCAAGTCCTCTCCTCAGGCCCGTATCCTCTCCAATGGACCAGGTACTGGAGGGAGCTTTGGACCATCCTGCTGTCCACAATCTTGGCCACCTCGAATTCTACCCCTTCAGGGGTGAGAACAGGGACCGGAGGTTTCAACGAGGGAGCCAAGGACGGGGAGCAGCGTTTAAGGAGGGAGGTATGAAACACGTCGTGTATTCGAAACGACGGGGGTAACTCCAGTCGGAAGGAGACAGGGTTAAGGACTTCAATGACCTTGTACGGTCCTATATACCGGGAGGGCAAATTTTTTTGACGGGACTTTACGGCACAATTTTTTGAAGATAGCCACAGCAGATCCCCGACCACAAACAAGGCGTTAGCAGAACGTCTTCTATCTGCCTGAGTTTTTTGTATGCTCTGGGACGCCTCTAGGTTCTTCTGAACCTGGGCCCAGACTGTGCACTACATAATCACAGGCCCATATACCTTTTCTACCCTGGTCCCTGACACAACTATGGACCCCCTTGAGACCCTGGCTCAGCAAATGCAGAGCCTCTCCCTACAGGTCCAAGCCCTGGCTCAGAGGGGCAACTAGCATGATGCTACCCTGGTAGTGCCCCCCACTTCACCTCTTGAACCCCACCTCAATTTGCCTGACTGGTTCTCAGGGGACCGGAAGACCTTTTTCTCCTTTCGGGAGAGTTGTAGGCTCTATTTCCTTTTAAAGCCCCACTCCTCAGGTTCTGAGAGCCAGCGAGTGGGTATAATTATGTCCCGGCTCCAGGACGGGCCCCAAGAATGGGCCTTCTCCTTGGCTCCTAACGCCCCTGAACTTTCCTCAGTTGATCTTTTTTTTTCTGCTCTCGGGCTCATATATGACGAGACTGACAAGGCTGCCTTTGCCGAGAGTCAGCTGGTGACCTTACGTCAGGGTAAGAGACCCGTTGAGGAGTACAGTTCTGACTTTAGGAAGTGGTGTGTAGCTTCTCGGTGGAATGACCCTGCCTTGAGGTGCCAGTTTAGATTGGGTCTGTCGAACGCCCTGAAAGACCTGTTAGTTAGCTATCCCTCTTCTGACTCCCTAGATCAGGTTATGGCTCTCAGGGAACGACGACTTGAACGTTTTGGTGCCTTCTCCTCTGACTGCCCCATGATGGCTCCCGAGGTTCCGTTGCTTCGTTCTTCCACGGAAAACTCGGCTGAACCTATGCAACTCGGGGCCTCCGTGTCTCCCCAACAACGTAGAGAGTTCCGCAGGAAGAATGGTCTCTGCTTCTACTGTGGGGATGACAAGCATCAAGTGAACAACTGTCCTAGGCGTAAGAATAAGCAGCCAGAAAACTTCCGCGCCTAAGTGATCATCGGGGAGGTCACTTGGGCGCACAGGTATTTCCTGTAAATATAAAACAGGGACAAATAGTTCAAGCAGCAGAGCCAGGAAAAAGGAGAATCATAGGCAAAGCTGGAGCAGGAAATGCAGGTATAAATAGACAGAGGGCGGGAGCTAGCTCCGTCTGGCCAGGCTGTGATAGGCTCTCCCACTCCTAAGCCTGCTAGCCTGAGTGGTAGAAGATGGAGTCACTCTCTCAGACTTAGGAGCAGGTGCAGACACATTACCCACGGGCGTCGACACAGAAGCTGTGTCTGGCAGATCCTTTACACCTTCCTTTGAGCTAGTTGAGAATCTGGAACATTACATTTGTGGGTTCGATTAAACTCTCAAAATGGCTAGAAAAAGAGAGCTTTCATGTGAAACTCAACAGTCTATTCTTGTTCTTAGAAATGAAGGCTATTCCATTCGAGAAATTGCCAAGAAACTGAAGATTTCCTACAACGGTGTGTACAACTCCCTTCAGAGGACAACACACACAGGCTCTAACCAGAGTAGAAAGAGAAGTGGGAGGCCATGCCATACCCTGTGGACAGTGCTTGATTGGAGCCAATTTCATCCTACAACAGGACAATGACCCAAAGCACACCTCCAAATTATGCAAGAACTATTTAGGGAAGAAGCAGGCAGCTGGTATTCTATCTGTAATGGAGTGGCCAGCGCAGTAACCAGATCTCAACCCCATAGAGCTGTTGTGGCAGTGGCTTGACCGTATGGTACGCAAGAAGAGCCCATCAAGCCAATCCAACTTGTGGGAGGGCCTTCTGGAAGCATGGGGTGAAATTTCTCCTGATTACCTCAGCAAATTAACAGCTAGAATGCCAAAGGTCTGCAATGCTGTAATTGCTGCAAATAGAGCATTCTTTGACGAAAGCAAAGTTTGAAGGAGAAAATTATTATTTCAAATAAAAATCATTATTTCTAACCTTGTCAATGTCTTGACTATATTTTCTAGTCATTTTGCAACTCATTTGATAAATATAAGTGTGAGTTTTCATGGAAAACACAAAATTGTCTGGGTGACCCCAAACTTTTGAACGGTAGTGTATATTATGTTTTTCCACAGAGTGCCTCCTTTGAAGAGAAAAAGCTTTTATTACATTTATGCAAATTAGCATTTTGGAGCAACAAGAGTGTCACCGTTGCTCCAAAATGCTCTCTCGCCATTCCCCAGTTCAACCCCCTCTCCCTGCTTCCTTTGATTGACAGGTGCCAAGCAGCGTAGCGGGATATCAGCTGGCCAAACAGGTATAATGCAATGTCTATAGTTCTGAAAGGGTACCTGAGGCAATGTAGACAGTAGCCGTGGTTTCAGGCTAAGATGAGGCTCCGACAGTGGACAGACACCCGCGGGTGCGACACAATAGATGCAGCGGAGGGCACAACACAACTCCATCTCTTGAAGGCACAGAGGCAAGGTAGCACGGGATACAGGGTACAGGCAGCAGGGACAGGAAACACTGGGAACTGGAAAACACTAGGAGACCATTTGCAAGGACAAACTTAATATAACATAACAACGCTCAGGCAATGATTGAGAGGGCAGAGCTCCTTTTATAGTCCAGAGGCAGCTATTCTGCATATGTGCCCTTTAGGGCCGAGCACCCGCGGGCGCACGCACCCTGTGGGAGACAGTGTCCGGACCAGGAAGTGAATGCAGGCGTCTCCCAGGAGGGAGATGCCGCCGGGAACTCGCTCGTCCATGGCCGCGGCCGCCAGAGGGTAAGTCAGGACGATGGTCCGCGGCCATAGAGGTTAGGGTATGTGCACACGATAACTGCATTTACGTCTGAAATTACGGAGCTGTTTTCAGGAGAAAACAGCTCCGTAATTTCAGACGTAATTGCATGTTCTCGCGTTTTGCGAGGCGTCAATTACGGCCGTAATTTGGAGCTGTTCTTCATTGGAATTTTTTACGCGTCGTCGTTTGACAGCGTCGCGTAAATGACAGGTCGTCGGAACAGTACATCGGCAAACCCATTCAAATGAATTGGCAGATGTTTGCTGACGTATTGGAGCCGTATGTTCAGACGTAAATCAAGGCTTAAAACGCCTCGTTTACGTCAGTAAATAGGTCGTGTGAACCCAGCCTTACAGTGACAGTGTGAAATGTACTATTTTCATGGCCCCCATATGTGATAGAGTGCAAGTATGCTCTCTGATTGATAAGGGGGGTGATAACATGAAAAGTATGTTATTCCTCTCCCTGGGGTTACCTATATCGGGACAGTAGGAGGATGACAGCGTCTCCTCTTAATTCTGCACACTGTCAGCACATTCGCACTGCCTCACTCTCTTCCTCCACATAGGCCGAAGTGGGAGCATCAAATACACCGCGTTCCAAATTATTATGCAAATGTTATTTTTAGCTGATTTTCCTAAATAGTCGATGCAAATGACAGTCAGTATAATCTTCAAGCCATCAACCGTTGGAGTATAATGCTAATTTTATTGAACAAATCTCCTAATGAGAACAGATTTTTTTTAGAAGTAAAAAACTCAAAATGCACTGTCTAACATTATTATGCACAACAGAGATCAAAACATTTTAAAGGTTATAAAGAGAACTAAAATGGTAATTTGTTGAATTTGCAGCATCAGGAGGTCATATTTACAGAAATCAAAAGCTCTTTCAATCAAAAAAAACTTAACAGGCCAAGTTACATGTTAACATAGGACCCCTTCTTTGATATCACCTTCACAATTCTTGCATCCATTGAATTTGTGAGTATTTGGACAGTTTCTGCTTGAATATCTTTGCAGGATATCAGAATAGCCTCCCAGAGCTTCTATTTTGATGTGAACTGCCTCCCACTCTCATAGATATTTTGCTTGAGGATGCTCCAAAGGTTCTCAATAGGGTTGAGGTCAGGGGAACATGGGGGCCACACCATGAGTTTCTCAGCTTTTATGCCCATAGCAGCCAATGACACAGAGGTATTCTCTGCAGCATGAGATGGTGCATTGTCATGCATGAAGATAATTTTGCTACGGAAGGCACGGTTCTTCTTTTTGTACCACGGAAGAAAGTGGTCAGTCATAAACTCTACGTACTTTGCAGAGGTCATTTTCACACCGTCAGGGACCCTAAAGGGGCCTACCAGCTCTCTCCCCATGATTCCAGCCCAAAACATGACTCCGCCACCTCTTTGCTGACGTCGCAGCCTTGTTGGGACATGGTGGCCATTCACCAACCATCCACTACTCCATCCATCTGGACCATCCAGGGTTGCACAGCACTCATCAGTAAACAACACGGTTTGAAAATTAGTCTTCATGTATTTCTGAGTCCACTGCAACTGTTTCTGCTTGTGAGCATTGTTTAGGGGTGGCCGAATAATAGCTTTATGCACACTTGCAAACCTCTGGAGGATCCTACACCTTGAGGTTCCCGGAACTCCAGAGTCACCAGCGGCTTCAAATACCTGTTTTCTGCTTTGCAATGGCATTTTAGCAGCTGCTCTCCTAATCCTATTAATTTGTCTGGCAGAAACCTTCCCCATTATGCCTTTATCTGAACGAACCCGTCTGTGCTCTGATTCAGCCACAAATCTTTTCACAGTACGATGATCACGCTTAAGTTTTCTTGAAATATCCAATGTTTTCATACCTTGTCCAAGGTATTTCACGCTTTTTGGCAGCAGAGAGATCCTTTTTCTTTCCCATATTGCTTGAAACCTGTGGCCTGCTTAATAATGTGGAACGTCCTTCTTAAGTAGTTTTCCTTTGATTGGGCACACCTGGCAACTAATTATCACAGGTGTCTGAGATTGATTACAATGATCCAAAGAGCCCTAAGGGTATGTACACACGAGAACTGTCTTTTACGTCTGAAAAGACAGACTGTTTTCAGGAGAAAACAGCTGTGTCGTTTCAGACGTAAAAGCTCCTCCTGACATTATGCGAGGCATCTTTGTCTTGAGCTGCTCTTCATTGAATGCAATGAAGAACGGCTCAAATTACATTGCAAAGAAGTGCCCTGCACTTCTTTGCCGAGGCAGTCAATTTACGCATCGTCGTTTGACAGTTGTCAAATGACGATGCGTAAATGACAGGTCGTCGGCACAGTACGTCGGCAAACCCATTCAAATGAATGGGCAGATGTTTGCCGACGTATTGTAGCCGTATTTTCAGGCGTAAAACGAGGCATAATACGCCTCGTTTACGTCTGAAAATAGGTTGTGTGAACCCAACCTAAGACACAATACCATCCAGATCTTGTTTTAAAGCCTAGAATCTGTGACCTAACCTGAGATAGAGCCGTTAGTAGCAAGGATGTATCAGATACGTCCTTGGCTACTAAAGTGCCCTTCTGCCAAGATGTATGAGATACATCTTTAGCTGGAAAAGTATTAAAAAAGAAACCCGCTATACTTACCTCCCCTGTTACTCCCACGACAATGGTTCCCGGAAAACATTGTGTGCAGATTTTTGGGCGTAATTTCCGCAGTGAAAACCAGCGGTAAAAAAAAACAAAAACATTCATATTTACCCCGGCCGTTGTCATGGTGACGCCTCCCTCCTTTTGACGTCCGGTCCGGCCTCCCTGGATTGACGCTGCAGCCCAAGCGACTGCTGCAACCTGTGATTTGCTGCAGCAGTCACATGGAATGAAATGTCATCCCTGGAGGCCGGACTGGAGGAAAAAATCAGGGACTTCTGGGTTAGTATAAATAATTTTTTTTTCTTTTCCTGAGTTGCGAATTTTGCGGCTGATTCACTGCGATTCCGCTGCAAAAGTTGCAAAACTTGGATAATTGTTGCAGGTTTTGCATCCACATTGAATTTAAAGGGGGAAAACCCGCGACAAAACGGAAAGAAAACACAGGATAAATTGACATGCTGAGGATTTAAATTCCGTATCGCAGGTTTATTAACGCTTTAGCATTTTTTCCGCAGCGTGGGAATGAGATTTTCAAAATCTCATCCACTTTAGTGCTGCTGTAAATGCTGCGCAATTTCCACACAGAATTCTGTTGTGAAAATTCCACAGCGTTTACGTTACGTGAGGAACCCGGCCTAACCTGTTCTAGCTCCGGCTAGAATGGGGTGAGAGAAGCACTTCCGGTGTTGTTTTAAAGCTAAGTTTCTGGGCTCTAGCCCAATCCTACCGGAGCTAGAGCTTTTAGAGTAGAAGCTGTTTTAGCAGGTACACTGCTTGGGATAAAAAGTTAGAAGGTTAACATGCAGATTGAAGGGCAACAAGGGATTTCGTGCTCTGTATCCGAAAACAATGTTATGAAATTTATCAGCACAGAAGTCTGGTCCTAAGAATAAAATAGTGTTCAAAGTTGAAGTTACATTTTAAGTGGTATATGCACAGATCTCTTAATAAAATTTTGAAAAAGTTGCAATAGTGGTGTCTTAGAAGTTGAAAATGTACACAAATTCTCATATTCCCCATAGTCCACACTGCCAAGCTAATATTGTACGTTTAAGGCGTTACTTGGGTCAGACTTTCAGCCATAAACTTGAATTTGGGTGCCTGTTTTACAAAACATTATGCTTTTGTAATGGCAGGAAGGAGGTGAAGGGAAAGTGAGCCCTAATCTACCCACCGCCCTGTCCCTGCCTACTTGCAACGACCCGCCCTAGGCGACGAGGTACAACTGGGCGGCGGTCCCTACGCTGTCTAAGTGCACAGGAAAACAAACAGGGAACATGCAAGGGAAGGGGCAGTAGCCACGGAACGTCACGAGGAAACGGAGCGGCGAACGGACAGTCAGGACCAGGACGAAGTGAGTACACCCAAGCGGGCAAGGAGACAGAAGCAAGCCAGGGGCAAAGCAAAGCAGGTCAAGCAGAACTGCAGCAAGGCAGAAGCACGGCAGAAGCAGGCTGGAGCAAGCAGCAGTGGGGCCAGGAATCCAAAAGAATTACAAGCACTGAGGGAGAGAACAGGGCAGGTAATAAAGGACAGGGGGCGGAGCTAACTCCGACAGACCAGGCCGCGATAGGCTCTCCCACTCCTGAGCCTGCCACCCTGGTTGGTGGGAGATGGTGTCAGTCGAACAGGTCTGGCCTCAGGTGTGGATTGATTAATCCCAGGAGTATACCTAGATGAAGTACCTGGCAGATCCCTAACACTACTCCCCCTTTTATGAGGGGCCACCGGACCCTTACTAAGGGGACCCGGTTTAGTGGGGAAGAGAAGGTGGAACCTCCTGATCAATACCCCAGCGTGAACATCACGGGCAGGTACCCAAGTCCTCTCCTCCGGCCCGTATCCTCTCCAATGGACCAGGTACTGGAGGGAGCCCTGGACCATCCTACTGTCCATAATCTTGGCCACCTCGAATTCCACCCCCTCAGGGGTGAGAACGGGAACAGGAGGTATCCTCGAGGGGGACCAGGACGGGGAGCAGCGTTTAAGGAGGGAGGCATGGAAGACGTCATGTATGCGAAATGATGGGGGGAGCTCCAGACGGAAGGATACAGGGTTGAGGACTTCAATGATCTTATAAGGTCCAATAAATCGGGGAGCAAACTTCCTGGACGGGACCTTAAGGCGCAAGTTCCTGGACGACAACCAGACCAAATCCCCGACGACAAACCGGGGGTTAGCAGAACGTCTACTATCCGCCTGAATCTTTTGTGCGCTCTGGGACGCCTCTAGGTTCTTCTGAACCTGGGCCCAGACAGTGCACAGTTCCCGATGAACATCCTCTACCTCAGGATTATTGGAACAACCAGGGGAGACGGAGGAGAATCTTGGGTTAAACCCGAAATTACAGAAAAACGGGGAGACCCCTGACGAGTTACTGACCCGGTTATTCAAGGAAAATTCAGCAAGGGGAAGGAATGAGACCCAATCGAATTGACAGTCAGAGATGAAACACCTTAAATATTGTTCCAGGGATTGGTTGGTCCTTTCCGTTTGGCCATTAGTTTCGGGATGGAAGGCGGAGGAGAAGGACAGATCAATCTCCAACTTTTTACAAAAAGCTCTCCAAAATAAGGAAACAAATTGTACCCCTCTGTCAGAAACGATATTGACTGGGGCCCCATGGAGACGCAGGATGTGTTTCACAAACAAAGAAGCTAACGTCTTGGCGTTAGGTAGCTTCTTAAGGGGCACAAAGTGGCACATCTTGCTGAAGCGGTCGACTACCACCCACACCACCGACTTGCCCTGAGATGGAGGCAAATCGGTGATAAAATCCATGGAGATATGGGTCCAAGGTCTCTGGGGAATGGGCAAGGGACGTAGTAGGCCCGCAGGTCGGGACCTAGGGGTTTTGGACCTAGCGCAAACCTCACAAGCGGCGACGTAAGCCCTAACGTCTTTAGGCAACCCAGGCCACCAATAGTTTCTGGTAATGAGGTGTTTGGTGCCCAAGATGCCAGGATGACCAGATAGAGCGGAGTCATGGTTTTCCCTGAGTACCCTCAGCCGGTATTGCAGGGGAACAAACAGTTTGTCCCCAGGGACGTTCCCGGGAGCTGCACCCTGATCAGCCGCGATATCAGAAGCTAAATCAGAATCCGTGGCAGAGACGATTATACCAGGGGGTAAAATACAAGCAGGATCCTTCTCAGAAGGAGGATTGGCCATGAAACTACGTGACAGAGCATCAGCCTTAATATTCTTGGACCCAGCCCTATAGGTAACCAAGAAATTAAATCTGATAAAGAATAGTGCCCACCGAGCTTGTCTAGGATTAAGCCTCCGGGCCGATTCTAGGAAAACCAGATTCTTGTGATCCGTAAGGACCGTTACCTGGTGTCTGGCCCCCTCCAGGAAGTGCCGCCACTCCTCAAAAGCCCATTTAATGGCTAGAAGTTCGCGGTTGCCAATATCATAGTTACTCTCCGTGGGCGAAAACTTCCTAGAGAAGTAAGCACAGGGGCGGAGATGGGTGAGGGAGCTGGTACCCTGGGACAAGACGGCCCCCACTCCCACCTCGGAAGCGTCAACCTCCACAATAAATGGCTCCTCTTGGTTGGGCTGAATCAGCACGGGGGCCGAGATAAAGCACTTCTTGAGGGTCTCAAAGGCCTGGACGGCCTCAGGGGGCCAATGGAGGACATCAGCACCCTTGCGGGTAAGGTCCGTAAGAGGCTTAGCGACGACCAAGAAGTTGGCAATAAATCTCCTGTAATAGTTGGCGAACCCTAAAAAACACTGTAACGCCTTAAGGGAGGCAGGTTGGACCCATTCCGCCACAGCCTGAACCTTGGCAGGGTCCATGCGGAATTCATGAGGAGTGAGGATTTGCCCTAAAAATGGTATCTCCTGTACCCCAAAGACACATTTTTCAGTCTTAGCAAACAGATTATTCTCCCGAAGGACCTGGAGCACCTTCCTGACATGCTCCACGTGGGAGGACCAGTCCTTGGAAAACACCAGTATGTCATCAAGGTACACAACAAGAAAATTACCCAGGTACTCTCTCAGGATTTCATTAATAAAATTCTGGAAGACAGCAGGGGCATTACACAACCCAAAGGGCATGACCAGGTATTCGAAATGACCCTCGGGTGTGTTGAACGCAGTTTTCCACTCATCCCCCTCTTTGATGCGGATAAGGTTATATGCCCCCCGTAGATCGAACTTAGAAAACCATTGGGCTCCCTGAACCTGATTAAAAAGATCCGGAATCAAAGGAAGTGGGTACTGGTTCCTTACGGTGACCTTATTCAGGTTACGATAATCAATGCACGGCCTAAGACCACCATCCTTCTTCCCCACGAAGAAGAAGCCAGCACCTACAGGAGAAGTCGAGGGGCGAATGAAACCCTTGGCCAGGCATTCTTGGATATACACCCTCATGGCTTCACGTTCAGGACATGAAAGATTAAATATCCTACCCTTAGGAAGCTTGGCACCAGGCACCAAATCGATAGCGCAATCGTAATCTCTATGGGGGGGCAACACCTCGGAGGCCTCCTTAGAAAACACATCGGCGAAGTCCTGAACAAACTCAGGAAGCGTGTTTACCTCCTCCCGGGGAGAAATAGAGTTAGCAGAAAGACATGACGTCAGGCATTCATTACCCCATTTGGTGAGATCCCCAGTATTCCTATCAAACGTGGGATTATGCAACTGCAACCAGGGAAGGCCTAAAACCAGATCAGACGATAATCCCTGCATCACCAGTACAGAGCACTGCTCCAAATGCATGGAGCCAACCAGGAGTTCAAAAACAGGAGTATGCTGAGTAAAATAACCATTAGCAAGGGGGGTTGAGTCGATTCCTACTACAGGGATAGGATAAGGTAAATCAATACAAGGCATCTTTAGAGACATAGCAAATTCCACAGACATGATATTAGCAGATGACCCTGAATCCACGAAAGCACTGCCCGTGGCAGCCCGGCCAGCAAACGAGACCTGAAAGGGAAGCAAAATTTTATTGCGTTTCACATTAACGGGAAATACCTGTGCGCCCAAGTGACCTCCCCGATGATCACTTAGGCGCGGAAGTTTTCCGGCTTCTTATTCTTACGCCTGGGACAGGTGTTCAGTAGATGCTTGTCGTCCCCACAGTAGAAGCAGAGACCATTCATTCTGCGAAACTCCCTACGTTGTCGAGGGGACATGGAGGCCCCGAGTTGCATAGGTACCTCCGAGTCCTCCGTGGAGGGGCGAGGAGACGGGACCTCGGGGGGGATCGCAGAAAAGTCAGAGGGGAGCACACTGAAGCGTTCTAGCTGACGTTCCCTGAGACGTCGGTCAAGTCGTACTGCTAGGGCCATAACCTGGTCAAGGGAGTCAGACGAGGGGTAGCTAACCAGCAGATCCTTCAGGGCGTCAGATAATCCTAACCTAAACTGGCACCTTAGGGCCGGATCGTTCCACTGAGAAGCTACGCACCATTTCCTAAAATCAGAACAGTATTCCTCAACCGGTCTCCTACCCTGACGTAAGGTCACCAGCTGACTCTCGGCTAAAGCAGTCCTGTCAGTCTCGTCGTAAATGAGTCCGAGGGCAGAGAAAAAACGATCAACAGAGGAAAGTTCAGGGGCGTCAGGAGCCATGGAGAAGGCCCACTCTTGGGGCCCTTCCTGGAGTCGGGATATGATGATACCCACCCGCTGGTTCTCGGAACCTGAGGTGTGGGGCTTTAGGCGGAAATACAGTCTGCAACCCTCCCGGAAGGAGAGAAACGTCTTACGGTCCCCTGAGAACCGGTCAGGTAACTTGAGGTCGGGTTCTAGAGGTGAGGTGAGGGGTACTACTAAAGCAGCGTCACCCTGATTGACCCTTTGGGCCAGGGCCTGGACCTGTAGGGAGAGGCCCTGCATCTGCTGGGTCAGGGTCTCAAGGGGGTCCATGATAGCGTCAGCGTAGGAGAAATGGTAGACTAGGTAAGGGCTTGTAATTATGTAATGGCAGGAAGGAGGTGAAGGGAAAGTGAGCCCTAATCTACCCACCGCCCTGTCCCTGCCTACTTGCAACGACCCGCCCTAGGCGACGAGGTACAACTGGGCGGCGGTCCCTACGCTGTCTAAGTGCACAGGAAAACAAACAGGGAACATGCAAGGGAAGGGGCAGTAGCCACGGAACGTCACGAGGAAACGGAGCGGCGAACGGACAGTCAGGACCAGGACGAAGTGAGTACACCCAAGCGGGCAAGGAGACAGAAGCAAGCCAGGGGCAAAGCAAAGCAGGTCAAGCAGAACTGCAGCAAGGCAGAAGCACGGCAGAAGCAGGCTGGAGCAAGCAGCAGTGGGGCCAGGAATCCAAAAGAATTACAAGCACTGAGGGAGAGAACAGGGCAGGTAATAAAGGACAGGGGGCGGAGCTAACTCCGACAGACCAGGCCGCGATAGGCTCTCCCACTCCTGAGCCTGCCACCCTGGTTGGTGGGAGATGGTGTCAGTCGAACAGGTCTGGCCTCAGGTGTGGATTGATTAATCCCAGGAGTATACCTAGATGAAGTACCTGGCAGATCCCTAACAGCTTTGATGCAAAATTGCATGAAGGCGTAAATTGTTGGGTCGCATTTTTATAATGTGACAATTAAGGAAAGTATGTAGGTATACTATGATTTTATTTTATAATTCAGGTTAATTTGTGTATGTCAAAACTGTGAAAATTGTCCTGAAACACCAATAACAGCGAAAGGATTATTGCCACTATCCTAAATCACCAGGAATCTCCTCATGGAAGGAGAGTCATCAATGCAAATACCAATTATTCTGGTGTACTTTTATAAAAATAAATGACCAAGACTGTCTTGTGATAATGCCATATTACTATGTACTGGCATACTGTGCTGCCATTAAGGCTGCCTGTCACGTTGGGTGCGTGGATCCACTGGGCTGTATCGCCTTAACGGTATAGCAGCTGGCCAACAGGACAGAGGTCAAAGTCTATAGTTCAAATCGGTGTACCTGTGGCAACTTCGGACAGCAGCAAGACAGGCTCGGATGAGACTTTGGCAGCAGGCAGACACCAGGCATGGTGTAACAGGACAGGCGTAGTACTTAACGCAGCTCGACTCCAACTCTATATGGCACTTGGTTCTGCATAGCACGGGTCACAGGATACAGGTAGCAGGAATGGAAACACTTGGAACTAGGAAACACTAAGGGACCATTTGCAGAGACAAAGATATGTAAACGACAACAACGCTCAGGCAATGCAGGAAGGGGCTGGGCCCCTCTTATAGTCCAGGGTGCTCATGGGCTAATTTGGTTTTTAATTCAGGTGCGCACGCTAGCCGTTTAATAGCGGGCACGAGCGTGCTCGCGCACCCTACGGGACACAGCAGAGTAAAGCGGAAGTGAGCGCTGGCATCTCCTGAGGACGAGATGGGGACCAGCGCTCACTGATCCATGGCTGCGGCCGTCAGGAGTTAAGTAAACCTGGCCGCCCGTGGCCATGGGCATTACACTGCCATTAAAAATGTTGTGTCGCCATACAGTAAAATGGTCTTGGCCCCATTTGCACTCTTCCATATTTTCGAACTTTCTGTCCCTACAGTGCGTATGTTATTTGAATTGAGAGATTCGGTTGTGAGCTAGCTGCACTGAGATAATTGGCTTTGTTTTTCTGGTACAGAGCTCCAAAATCCTCTCATCCTTTTATACAGCCATGGAGTTAAATGATAAAATTCCAGCTGCCTACAGCTACCACTAGATGGAGCTCATTGTATATGAATTTATGCAGTCCATACAAGTCCATATGAAACGAGCTCCCCGTGAAGGTAGAAATTGCTTACATTTTTCAATTTAATAGTAGAAGGGGTTATTTTATTTCCACACTCAATTAACTCTGGTAGCACCAGAAGTTGGTGAGGACAACAATTGTTAATTAGGTCCTGATACTTAAAAACATAGAATTGTAGGATGGTGTACTCTACTTTTCCCCATAAATACACGTCTTGACACCTGTTTGCACTAGCTCCACAGTACTCAATGAAATGATTTTATCTGCATTGGTAGCCAGGCCCAGGCACCTCCTTCTCCCCCATTTTATTGCACTGCAGGGCAAGGTTAGGAAGTACCCTGGCATCAAATGAATAGCATGGTTCCCTGCACTGTTATCATTGGGAAGGGACCCCTCAGAGGTATATGTTTCTATCACTATTCCCTCTAAGCAGTGAGCAGTGGCAATGATAGAGTTAAAAATTCCACAACTATGTATTACTTTTATGGACCATTATTTGGGCACTTACTGAGGGGGCATTAAGTGAGTATGAGATTTATGAGTGGGTCTTGGCCTATTTGGCTCCGTTCATCCAATTCATTGTTAAACACAACTGAACCGGTTGCTGCTGAATCCCACTCCAGTGTCAAATACTACTGTAAATCACTTAATCACTACTAGCTGCCCTGCAGCCACCTCTATCCAATCCCTCTAATAGCTGCTGTAAAGAATGTAGTGGGTCAGACTATATTACCAGATACAAGACTTGCTGACAGGCCCCTGTATTAGACATCAGCCACCAATAAACTCAATCAGGAGCTGACATCTAATGAATCAGCATGTCCCCTGCACTGGCAGATCCTGTGTTTGCCCCCTGCCTGTATTAATGACTTCTAGAATAGCATTTAGGGACTGCATCTCCCCCTTCTGCACAAACTCCCCACTCCGCTACAGTGAGTGGAAGGTTATTTATGTATTGTGTATATGCAGGGCCGCCATCAGGGGGGTATTAGGGGTACTGATGTGAGGGGCCCGGCCAAACCTAATTGAAAGGGGGGGCCCGGCAACTTCCGCGACTTGCCTTTGGTAGAAAAAAATAGGCCCCTCCAAAGGGGCCCGTTTTTTTCACCAAAAGAATGTCGTGAGCTGCGGGCCCCCCCCTCTCATGGGGGCCGTCAAACACCGCCGACCGATCGCGCGCACCCGCAAACTGCCGCGTGTGCGCACTCTCGAGCGTCCGCGAGCGCGCACCCGCGAACGCCCACACTCGCGACAGCCTACGCGCGCACCCGCGGAAGCACGCACCCGTGACAGCCCGGGCGCTCGCAGACGCAACAGCACGCACGCAGCCGCGAACGCCCGCACGCGCACCCGCGAACGAAGCGCGCACCCGCGAACGAAGCGCCCGCAGCCGCGGACACACATGGACCCAACTTACCTGGAGCCTGGCTGGAGATGAAGGACTGGAGGTCTGGACCGAAGGCATCGCCTGGAAGACATCGCCTGACGAGGACTGGAGTGGGAGCAGCTCTTCTGACACAGTGAGTAAAGTGTCTCAAAGTGCTGTTTAAGTATGGCCCTGTTCACACAGAGTATTTTGCAGGCAGAAAAAAATCTGCCTCAAAATACCTTAAAGAATTTTGAGGCAGATTTTGACCTGCCCACACTATCTTGCCGCGTTTTTTTGCTGCGTTTTTTGCCCGCGGCGATTGAGGACAGCAGACAAAAAACGCAGCGAAAAATGCATTTTCTGCCTCCCATTGATTTCGATGGGAGGTCAGAAGCGGAACAACGGCAAGAAAGGACGTGCTGCTTTTCCTTTTTTTTGATTTGAGATTAAATCAATGGGAGGCGGTTTTGGAAGTTGTTTGGTGCTGATTCTGACGCAGTGTCCGAGTCAATATCAAGGCCCAAAAACTCTGTGAACTGGGCATTATTGTTAGGGCTTATTCAGATGAACGTGTAATACATCCGTGCAACGTGCGTGATTTTTACGCGCCTCGCACGGACCTATGTTACTCTATGGGGCCGTGCAGACTGTCAGTGATTTTCACGCAGCGTGTGTCCGTGTGTCCGCTGCGTAAAAGTCACGACATGTCCGATATTTGTGCATTGTTCGAGCATCACGCACCCATTGAAGTCAATGGGTGCGTGAAAGTCACGCCCAGCACTTCCGTAGCAGTATAAACTGTGAATGAAAACAGAAAAGCACCACGTGCTACAAACATATAAACAGAGTGTCATAAAGATGGCGGCTGCGCGAAAATCACGCAGCCACGCATCATACGCTGCTGCCACACGGAGCTGTTATGGACTTTTTGCATGCGCAAAATGCCACGTTTTTTGCGCGCGCAAAAAGCACACGCTCGTGTAAATCCGGCCTTAGGGTAGGAACACACTAGGCATGAACACTGCGGATTTTATGCAACACATTTTATTGCGGAATATCCGCAGCGTATTACTGTCGCAGCAGAGTGGACGAGATTTGAACAAACCTCATTCACACGCTGCAAAAAAAATGGACCTGCAGTGTGGCTTTTTAAGCCACAGCATGTCAATTTATGCTGCAGAATCGCTGCTCCTCTGTTGCGGAAATGCTGCGGTTCTTCCGCAAAAATCACAAATGAGAAAAAAAAAGGTGCTTTTTAAATTGATAAAGTTTAGACTTGCCCCGGCCGTAGTCCTGGTGACGCGATCCTCTATTCTTAGCGCAGCCCGGCCTCCTGTCATGACGTTTTATACTATGTGACTGCTGCAGCGGTCACATGGTCTAAAGCGTCATCCCAGGTGGCGGGGCTACGTTCAGAAGAGAGAGAGATGCGTCACCAGGACTACGGCCGGGGCAAGTCTAAACTTTTCTTTCCCTGCAGGATTCCCGCAGCGGACATGCCTCACCAAACCTGCGCCACTATTTGATGCGGTTTTGCTGGCGGAATTCCCTGCGGCTACCGGGGCGGATAAGCTGTGTAGTTTTACTCAGCGTATCCGCCTAGTGTGTTCCTACCCTTATGATGTCGCTCCTGGAGCTGCTGCCTGTCTCTAAATAGGCAGTTGATCCAGTAGAATTTGGAATTTTTTTTTTGTGAACCAGCTTAAAAAAATACAAAACTTTTGTGTTAGGGCCTGTTCACATCACCGTTCGCTTCCGTTCCGGGGTTCCGTCTGAGGTTTCCGTCGGGTGAACCCCGCAACGGAAAGTGAAAGTGACAGCACAGCTTCCGTTTCCGTCACCATTAGCGCAGTCGACTACGCTATTGATTCCATCCGAAAACCAGCCGGAATAGGTTTGGCCGGGCCCCTCACATCAGTACCCCTAATACCCCCCTGATGGCGGCCCTGGGTAGCATGATATAGTGCTGGATGGAGTACCGTTAACAGGCGGTGCCACGGTAGGGGGGCCCAGAAAATTTAGCTGTATGGGGCCCCGAAATTCCTGATGGCGGCCCTGTGTATATGCATGTATGATTGCATCAATGATTGCTGGGATTGCTTGAGTTTTTCTGAGTCAGATCTGTGGCGATCAGCTGAGACAAAACCCTCTAAATCTTTCTGTATTATCTAATAAAGGGGGAGCATGTTCCAAAACTTTAGTCAATAAAGTAACAGTTTTATAATTAGAGATTTATATTTTCTGTCATAAGGAGTTACATTGATTATTTTTTATGGGCTTTACAAATAGTTATTATTAGAGCTATCACAAACGTTTTGGCAGGAAACATTAACTTTTTTTTTATAAAGCAATAACATCTCTTTTTCTTTAATTGAGTAAGCAAATGTAATTTTCACAACCTTTACATTTAAAAAAAATTGTATAATGTAAATTCGAAAAAATATAAAGTCAATACTAGCACTGTGTTGTCTAGTGCCTTCTCAAATAGAGGGCTTAATTGACAACGGTGAAATAAAATCCGGTGGTGATGGAGCACCATCATGTGAAAATGTAGAGTAGGTGCAGGGATAAAAAATTGAGGATCCTTTTAAAAAATTACAGAATTACTGTTATCTATTTATATTGTTTGTAGCTAAATATAGAATGAAGAACAAAAAATCTCAAATGACTGTTGTAGAATTATTATAATTATTATTATTATTATTATTACTACTGGCAGTAAAAAAATAAAAATGTAATTACATAATTTATCAACTTCATTAAAGACCTACCATGCCCATACAGTATGCAAATCCTACATTTGAAGCCTTCAGCATGTGTCTGTGCTACACTGATATGTATGTTTAATTAAAAGCCAGTCACTGAATAATATAGAATAAAAAAATAAAATGTGTTAAAGAAACATAATTAATAAAAACAAAGGATGACCATGATAAACAAAGGAGAAGCAAATCAAATATAATTTACTTTATTGATAACTAGAAGAGGGCCTTTGGGAAGGGCAAATTAGAATTTTTAGCTAGTTTGTGTCTATCAATGCCAACATTTGTCCCATATTTTATGAATTTAAAGGTACACTTGATGTGCTGCCACTTTAATATACACTTATACTTGTACAGAAACCTTGTAATGTCAGCTATTTTGCTTCTCCTGGGGTCGGGTGTTTATGCTGTTAATTGGCTATTCAATTCCTGACAATTAATAAGGTCTTTAGGCATCAGGCACAGTAACACATTACCTCTTGTAACAGGATCAGTGCCACAGGATTAGTGGACGGTTGATGTTATACCAATATTTAAGAAGGGTAAGAAAGTGGAACCGAGTAACTACCGTCCAGTAAGTTTGACATGTGGTATGTAAAATATTTGAGGGTATTCTAAGAGATGAACTGCAACAGTTGGAGAATAGTCTAAAAAATGATAACCAGCATGGACTCATGAAAAACAGGTCGTGCCTAACTAACATGCTCGGTTTCTATGAGGAGGTAAGTGAAAATCTGGATGTTGGTCATGTGGCTGATGTGATTTATTTGGATTTTACAAAAGCTTTTGATACTGTTCCACACAACAGTCTTGTTCTGAAGCTACAGACACAGGGACTGGAAAACGTGTATGCACGTGGGTAAAGAATTGGTTAACAGACAGAAAACAAAGAGTCGTTATAAATAGTACTTACTCAAAATGGGTTGAAGTCAGCAGCGGGGTACCACAAAGATCGGTGTTAGGCCCAATTTAATGTTGATAAATGTAAAGTAACGCACCTAGGACGCAATAATAGAATTAATACATATACATTTTAGGGTGTATAAAAAGAGAGATAAAAACCCCTCTATAAATCCCTTGTGAGGCAACATCTTGAATATGGAATTCAGTTCTGAGCTTCACATTGTAAAAAGGATATAGGAGATCTGAAGACGGTTCAAAGGCGAGCGACAAGATTATTAAATGGGATCGGAGGTGTCGCTTACAATGAAAGGCTAGAAAAATTGGGCTTGTTTAGCTTGGAAAAATAGACACCTTAGAGGTGATATTATTAACATGTATATGTGTGGTCAATACAAATAAGGGTATGTGCACACGATAGCAGGCATTTACGTGTGAAAAGACAGACTGTTTTCAAGAGAAAACAGCTGCCTCGTTTCACACGTAAATGCTCCTCCTCGTAATATACAAGGCGTCTGTGACGCTCGTAAATCTTGAGCTGCTCTTCATTGAGTTCAATGAAGAACAGCTCAAATTACGTTGCAAAGAAGTGTCCTGCACTTCTTTGCCGAGGCAGTCAATTTACGCGTCGTCGTTTGACAGCTGTCAAACGACGACGCGTAAATGACAGGTTGTCTGCACAGTACGTCGGCAAACCCATTCAAATGAATGGGCAGATGTTTGCCGACGTTTTGTAGCCCTATTTTCAGCCGTAAAATGAGGCATAATACGCCTCGTTTACGTCTGAAAATAGCTCGTGTGAACCCAGCCTTACTAGCACATGATTTGTTCTTTCCAAGGACTCTATAAAGGACCATGGAACAGTCATTGCGTGTGGAAGAAAGACGTTTCAGACATCAATATAGGAAAAGGTTCTTTACAGCGAGAGTGGTCAAGCTATGGAATGCCCTTCCCCAAGAGATAGTAATGGCAGATACTACGTCAGCATTTAACCCCTTCCCGCTTTGGCCACTTTTGACCTTCCTGACAGAGCCTCATTTTTCAAATCTGACATATTTCACTTTATGTGGTAATAACGTCAGAATGCTTTTACCTATCCAAGCGATTCTGTGATTGTTTTCTCGTGAGACATTGGACTTTATGTTACTGGCAAAATTTAATTGTATCTACTTGTAAGACAGGCAGTTATAACACACAAAATTGTTTCTAACTAACATCCCCCATATGTCTACTTTAGATTGGCATCGTTTTTTGAAAATCCTTTTATTTTTCTAGGACGTTACAAGGCTGAGAACTTTGGCAGCAATTTCTCACATTTTCAAGAAAATTTCAAAAGGCTATTTTTACAGGGGCCAGTTAAGTTGTGAAGTGGTTTTGAGGGGCCTACACAATACAAACCCCCCACAAGTCCCCCATTTTAAAAACTGCACCCCTCAAAGTATTCAAACAGCATTTAGAAAGTTTAACAACCCTTTAGACGTTTCACAGGAATTAACCCCTTAACGCTCAGTGACGTACTATTACGTCATGGAAAGCGCCCTGTTTGCGCTCCATGACGGAATAGTACGTCTCGGGAGTAACGGCCGTTTCGGCCGTCCTCCCGACACATACAGGAGCTGTGACAGCTGCTGTCTCGTACAGTAGCTGTCACAGCTCCTACAGCGGGGACCGATCGCTGTGTCCCCGCTGATTAACCCCTTAAAAGCCGCGTTCTATAGAGATCGCGGCTTTTTAGTGGTTAAGCTGCCTTCGCCGGCCTGCTACACGATAGCGGCCGGCGATGGTGACTATGGCAACCGGACACCAAACAATGGCGTCCGGCTATGCCATAGACGGAAGCCTAGTGGGTCCTGACAACGTCAGGACCCACTATGCTTGCTGTCAGTGAGTAGCTGACAGTTCTAATACACTGCACTACGCATGTAGTGCAGTGTATTAGAATAGCGATCAGGGCCTCCTGTCCTCAAGTCCCCTAGTGGGAAAAAGTTAAAAAGTTAAAAAAAAGTAAAAAAAAGATGTGTAAAAATAAGAAAATAAAAGATTTAAAAGTATTAAAAGTAAAAATCTCCCTTTTTACCTTATCAGTCATTTATTATTAATAAAAATATATAAACAAACAAATAAGCTATACATAATTGGTATCGCCGCGTCCGTAACGGCCTGAACTACAAAATTATTTCGTTATTTATCCCGCGCGGTGAACGTCGTAAAAGAAAATAAAAATAAACCGTCCCAGAATCACAATTGTTTGGTCACTTCACCTCGCAAAAAATGGAATAAAAAGAGATCAAAAAGTCGCATGTACCTAAAAATCGTATTTATGGAAACTACAGTTCGTTACGCAAAAAATAAGTCCTCGCACGGCTTTATTGATGGAAAAATAAAAACGTTATGGCACTTAGAATACGGTAACACCAAAAGTGAATGATTTATTACAAAACGTATTTTATTGTGAAAACGCCATAAGACATAAAAAAAAACTATAAACATCTGGTATCGCCGTAATCGTATCGCCACACAGAATAAAGTGAATATGTCATTTATAGCGCACGGTGAACGCTGTAAAAAAAATAGAATAAAAAAACAATAGTAGGATTGCTGTTTTTTAGTCACCACGCCACCTAAAAATAGAATAAAAACTGATCAAAAAGCCGCATGCACCCCAAGAAAACTACAATGAATTCCGCAAGGGGTTTAGTGTCCAAAATGGGGTCACTTTTGGGGGGTTTCCAATGTTTTGGCACCACAAGACCTCTTCAAACCGGACATGGTGCCTAATAAAAAAGAGGCCTCAAAATCCACTGGGTGCTCCTTTGCTTCGGAGGCCGGCGCTTCAGTCCATTACCGCACTAGGGCCACATGTGGGATATTTCTCAAAACTGCAGAATCTGGGCAATAAGTATTAAGTTGCGTTTCTCTGATAAATCCTTTTGTGTTGTAAAAAAAATGGTATAAAGAGGATTTTCTGACAAAAAAAAATGTACATTTCACACCTACTTTGCTCTAAATTTCTGTGAAACACCTAAAGGGTTCATAAACTTTCTAAATGCTGTTGTGAATACTTTGAGGGGTCTAGTTTCTAAAATGGGGTGTTTGATAGGGGTTTCTAATATATAGGCCCTCAAAGCAACTTCAGAACTGAACTGGAACCTAAAAAAATAAATAAATGAGGCAATACTTCGCTTCTTACATTATACTGATAATGAGCCATGCCCACCCCGAGGTGACCCCAGTTTTGACCGTTTGCATAAACGGAGACCCCTATTAGACCGTTTCAGTGCCCGGTTTTCCCAAGAATTCACCCCCGAGACGTGTATTTCTATTGATGAGTCCTTGGTACATTTTAAAGGGAGGGTTCAATTCCGCGAGTACCTGCCGGGTAAGAGGGCAAGGTATGGCGTGAAGATATATAAGCTGCGAGAGTGCATCAGGGTATACCTACAAATTTAGGATATATGAAGGAAAGGCCACCCCCAAACCAGACTGCTTCCTGGACTACAATAGGTACATGGGAGAGGTGGACTTGTCAGATCAAATCCTGAAGCCCTACAGCGCCATGCGGTATGGTATAAGAAGCTGGCCGGGCACATCATACAGATGGCTTTGTACAATGCGTACGTGCTACGTCGATGTGCAGGCCAGACGGGAACTTTCCTGGAATTTCAAGAGGTGATTATCAAGAACCTAATCTTTAGGGACCAAGAAGGGGGGGCACCCAGTACTTCTGGAAGCGGGGCCACACGCATCGTACCAGGGCGGCAACACTTTCCAGGAGAAGTTCCCCAAACTGGCAAGAAGGGAAAAAGTCAAAAGAGGTGCAAAGTCTGCTATAAGAGGGCGATAAGGGATGACACAATATATCAATGTGACACGTGTCCCGAATAACCAGAGCTCTGTATGAAAGAGTGTTTTAAAATTTATCATACATCCCTTGGTTTATAATTTACCCCAATTTTACTTACCCTGATGCACTCCGCACAGCTTATCCCCCCTCGTCTTTCCCCTCTGAGCCCTGCTGTGTGCCCAGGCAGCTGATAACAGCCACATGTAGGGTATTGCCGTACCCAGGAGAACCCACATTACAGTTTATGGGGTGTAGGTCTCCGGTCAAAATGCTCACTACACCTCCAGATGAATGCCTTAAGGGTGTCATTTTTAAAACGGGGTCACTTCTTTCGGGTTTCAACTGTACTGGTACCTCAGGGGCTTCTGCATACATGACTTCGCACTAGAAAATCCCCAGTAGACCAAATGGTGATCCTTTCCTTCTGAGCCCTCCCATGGGCCCAAACGGCAGTTTATCACCACAAATGGGGTATTTCTGCACTCAGAACAAATTGCGCAACAGAATGGGGTATTTTGTTTCTTGTGAAAATAAGAAAGTTTCAGCCAAAACGACATATTATTTGCAAAAATAATTTTGTTTTCATTCCCAGCCCAATTCAAATAAGTTCTGTGAAAAAACTATGGGGTCAAAATGGTCACAACACCCATAAATGAATTCCTTGAGGAGTGTAGTTTCCAAAATGGGGTCACTTCTGGTGGGTTTCTATTGCTTTGATATCTCTGGGGCTCTGCAAATGTGACATGGCACCCGAAAACCAATCCAGCAAAATCTGGACTCCAAAGAACAAATAGCGCTCCTTTGATTTCAAGCCCTCCCATGGGCCCAAACAGCAGTTTATCACCACAAATGGGGTATTGCCGCTCTCAGGACAAATTGGGCAACAAAATGGAGTATTTTATTTCTTGTGAAAATAAGAATTTTTGAGCTAAAATGACATATTATTGGAAAAAATATATATTTTTTTCATTCCCAGCCCAATTCAAATAAGTTCTGTGAAGAAACTATTTGGTCTAAATGGTCACATTATCCATAAATGAATTCCTTGAGGAGTGTAGTTTCCAAAATGGGGTCACTTCTGGTGGGTTTCCATTGCTTTGATACCTCTGGGGCTCTGCAAATGTGACATGGCACCCGAAAACCAAACCAGCAAAATCTGCACTCCAAAGAACACACAGCGCTTCTTTCCTTCTGAGGCCTCCCATGAGCCCAAACGGCAGTTTATCACCACAAATTGGGTATTGCCACACTAAGGACAAATTGGGCAACAAAATGGAGTATTTTGTTCCCTGTGAAAATAAGAATTTTTCATAAAAAATTACATCTTATTGGAAAAAATGAATTTTTTTTTAATGTCACAGCCCAATTGAAATAGGTGTTGTGAAAAAACTGTGCTGTCAAAATGCTAACAACAACCATAAATGAATTCCTTGAGGGGTGTAGTTTCCAAAATTGGGTCACTTCTGGTGGGTTTCCATTGCTTTGATACCTCTGAGGCTCTGCAAATGCGACATGGCACCCGAAAACCAATCCAGCAAAATCTGGACTCCAACAAACACATAGCGCTCCTTTCCTTCTGAGCCCTCCCATGAGCCCAAACGGCAGTTTATCACCACAAATGGGGTATTGCCACACTAAGGACAAATTGGGCAGCAAAATGGGGTATTTTGTTCCCTGTGAAAATAAGAAATTTTGATCACAAATGACATTTTATTGGAAAAAATGACATTTTTTTCATTTCACAGCCCAATTCAAATACGTGCTGTGAAAAAAACTGTGTGGTCAAAATTGTAACAACAACCATAAATGAATTCCTTGAGGGGTGTAGTTTCCAAAATGGGGTCACTATTGGGGGATTCCTACTGTTTTGGCACCTCAACACCTCTTCAAACCTGGCATGCTGCCTAAAATATATTCTAATAAAAAAAAGAGGACTCAAAATGCACTTGGTGCTTCTTTGCTTCTAGGGCTTGTGTTTTATTCCACGAGTGCAGTAGAGCCACACGTGGGACATTTCTAAAAACTGCAGAATCTGGACAATACATATTTAGTAGTGTTTCTCTGGTAAAACCTTCTTTGTTACAGAAAAAAAAATGAATAAAATTGAAATTCAGCAAGAAAATTGAAATTTGCAAATTTCACCTCCACTTTGCTTTAATTCCTGTGAAATGCCTGAAGGGTTAAAAAAACTTTCTAAATGCTGTTTTGAATACTTTGAGGGGTCTAGTTTTTAAAATGGGGTGTTTTATCAGGGTTTCTAATACATAGGCCCCTCAAAGCCAGTTCAGAACTCAAGAAGTACCTTAAAAAAAAGGCTTTTGAAATTTTCTTAAAAATATGAGAAATTGCTGTTTATGTTCTAAGCCTTGTAACGTCCAAGAAAAATAAAAGAATGTTCAAAAAACGATGCCAATCTAAAGTAGACATATGGGAAATGTGAACTAGTAACTATTTTGGGTGGTATAACCGTCTGTTTTACAAGCAGATGCATTTAAATTCTGAAAAATGCTATTTTTTCCAAATTTTCTCTACATTTTGCAATTTTTCACAAATAAACACTGAATATATCGACCAAATTTTACCACGAACATGAAGCCCAATGTGTCACGAGAAAACATTCTCAGAATCGCTTGGGTAGGTTTAAGCATTCCGACGTTATTACCACATAAAGTGAAATATGTCAGATTTGAAAAATGGGCTCTGAGCCTTAAGGCCAAAACTAGGCTGCGTCCTTAAGGGGTTAAAGCAAAGTAGAGGTGAAATTTACAAATTTCATTTTTTTTTGCAGAAATTCATTTTTAATCCATTTTTTTTGTAACACAGAAGGTTTTACCAGAGAAACGCAACTCAATATTTGCCCAGGTTCTGCAGATTTAGGAAATATCCCACATGTGGCCCTGGTGTGCTTATGGACCTTTTTATTAGACAATATTTTAGGCACCATGTCAAGTTTGCAGGGCTCTTGCGGTGCCAAAACAGTGGAAACCCCCCACAAGTGGCACTATTTTGAAAACTACACCCCTTGAGGAAATTATTAGGGGTATAGTGAGCATTTTGACCACACAGGTTTTTTGCAGAAATTTTTGGAAGTAGGCCATGAAAATTAAAATCTACATTTTTTCAAAGAAAATGTAGGTTTAGCTTATTTTTTCTCATTTCCACGAGGACTAAAGGAGAAAAAGCTTCACAACATTTGTAAAGCAATTTCTCCCGAGTAAAACAATACTCCACATGTGGTCATAAACGGCTGTTTAGACACACGGCAGGGCTCAGAAGGTAAAGAGCGCCATTTGGCTTTTGGAGCTCAAATTTAGCAGGAATAGTTTGCAGAGGCCATGTCGCATTTGCAAAGCCCCTGAGGGGCCAAAACAGTGGAAACCCCCACAAGTGACCCCATTTTTCAAACTACACCCCTTGAGGAAATTATCTAGGGGTATAGTGAGCATTTTGACTCCACAGATTTTTTGCAGAATCAATTGAAAGTAGGCAGTGAACATGAAAATCTACATTTTTTCAAAGAAAATGTAGGTTTAGCTAATTTTTTCTCATTTCCACGAGGACTAAAGGAGAAAAAGCTCCACAACATTTGTAAAGCAATTTCTCCCGAGTAAAACAGTACCCCACATGTGGTCATAAACGGCTGTTTGGACACACGGCAAGGCTCAGAAGAGAAAGAGCGCCATTTGGAGCTCAAATTTGACAGGGATGGTTTTGGGAGGCCATGTCACATGTGCAAAGAATCTGAGGGGCCAAAATAGAGCAAACCTTACAAAAGTGACCCTATTTTGGAAACAACACCCCTTGAGGAAATTATCTAGGGGTGTAGTGAGCATTTTGACCCCACAGGTTTTTTGCAGAAATTTTTTGAAGTAGGCTGTGAAAATTAAAATCTAAATTTTTTAAAGAAAATGTAGGTTTAGCTAATTTTTTCTCATTTCCACGAGGACTAAAGGAGAAAAAGCTCCACAACATTTGTAAAGCAATTTCTCCCGAGTAAAACAGTACCCCACATGTGGTCATAAACCGCTGTTTGGACACACGACAGGGCTCAGAAGCGCCATTTGACGTTTGGAACTAGGATTTAGCTGGATATGTTTGCGGACGTAATTTTGCTTTTGGCATAATAAAGGGGTTAATGAAGCATGAAATTACTAATTTATGGATGTATGGTACTCTTTGAAGCAATCCTTGATACACAGGCCTGGTTTTTCGGGGCATGTTTCACAGTGGTAAATAGTGTCTTTTCTTATTCCCCTTTTGGAACACACTCTGCACCTTTTTGTGTCATACATAGTTACATAGTTACATAGTTAGTACGGCTGAAAAAATACACATGTCCATCAAGTTCAACCAAGGGATGGGAAAAGGGAAGGGAAAAATTTCTACACATAGGAGCTAATACTTTTTTGTTCTGGGAAATTATCTAACCCTTTTTTAAAGCCATCTACTGTCCCTGCTGTGACCAGCTCCTGCGGTAGGCTATTCCATAGATTCACAGTTCTCACAGTAAAGAAGGCTTGTCTCCTCTGCAGATTGAACCATTTTTTTCTTCAGACGGAGCGAGTGCCTCCTTTGTTTTTTTGAGGGGGTTTTACATGGAACAGGATTTCACCATATTTTTTGTATGTGCCATTAATATATTTATATAAATTAATCATGTCCCCCCTTAGTCATCTTTTTTCAAGGCTAAATAGGTTTAATTCTTTTAATCTTTCCTCATAACTTAGATTCTCCATGCCCCTTATTAGCTTCGTTGGTCTTCTTTGTATTTTTTCCAACTCCAGGGCATCTTTCTATGATCTGGAGCCCAGAACTGAACTGCATATTCTAGATGAGGCCTCACTAATGCTTTGTAAAGTGGCAATATTACGTCCTTGTCCCGTGAGTCCATGCCTCTTTTAATACACGACAATATCCTGCTGGCCTTTGAAGCAGCTGATTGACACTGCATGCTGTTATTTAGTTTATGATTTACAAGTACACCCAGATCCTTCTCAACAAGTGACTCCCCCAGTGTAGCTCCCCCTAGGACATATGATGCATGCAGGTTGTTGGTACCCAGATGCATAACTTTACATTTATCTACATTAAACTTCATTTGCCAACTGGATGCCCAAACACTTAGTTTGTTTAAATCTGCTTGCAATTCACAAACATCTTCCATAGACTGAACTATATTACATAGCTTGGTGTCATCTGCAAAAATAGAAATAGTGCTATTAAACCCATCCTCTATATCATTAATAAATAAGTTGAATAATAGTGGTCCCAGCACTGAACCCTGGGGTACACCACTTATAATCGGGGACCATTCAGAGTAGGAATCATTGACCACAACTCTCTGGATACGGCCCTTGAGCCAATTCTCAATCCAATTACAAACTATATTTTCTAAACCTATAGTCCTTAATTTACCCAATAGGCGTCTATGGGGGACAGTGTCAAATGCCTTTGCAAAGTCCAAAAACACTATATCCACAGCGGCCCCTCTGTCTAGGCTTCTGCTCACCTCTTCATAAAAACAGATCAGGTTAGTTTGACAACTTCTGTCCTTAGTAAAACCGTGCTGGCTGTCACTTATTATACAATTTTTTGTCACATAATCCCGTATATAGCCCCTCAATAGCCCCTCAAACATTTCCCCCACGATGGATGTTAAGCTTACTGGTCTATAATTACCCGGGGAAGACCTAGAGCCCTTTTTGAAAATAGGCACCACATTTGCCCTGCGCCAGTCCCTTGGCACTATACCAGTCACTAGAGATTCTCTGAATATTATGAAAAGGGGGACAGAAATAACTGAACTAAGCTCTCTAAGAATTCTAGGGTGTAACCCATCTGGTCCCGGGGCCTTGTGCACATTTATTTTATTTAATTTAGCTTGGACCATATCTACATTCATCCAATTCAGTATATCAACTGATATATTAACAGCACTGGCACCGGCTACATCATCTGCTCTATCTAGGGGTCCTACATGTTCAGACCTTGGCTTTTTAGCATTTATATACTTGAAGAATTTTTGGGGATTTGTTTTTCTATCCTTGGCCACCTGCCTTTCATTTTGTATTTTTGCTAATTTTATTAAATTTTTACAGATTTTATTAAGCTCTTTATATTTTACAAAGGCTGCAGATGTACCCTCAGATTTGTATTTTTTAAATGCCCTTTTTTTGTCATGTATTGCCTCTTTCACAGAAGGTGTAAGCCATGTGGGATTTAATTTTAGTCGTTTATACATGTTACCTATAGGAATAAATTTTGCACTATAATTATTCAAAGTAGATTTGAAAATCTCCCATTTATCATTTGTCTCATTATTTGACATTAGTTCTTCCCAGTCTATATCCTGAATTGCCGCCCTCATCCTGGGGAAATTGGCTTTCTTAAAATTACATGTTTTTGCCCTTCCAGCCTGCGTTTGAATTTTACAGTATAGGTAAAATGTAACTATATTGTGATCACCAAGGTTTTCACGAACATTGACATTCCCAACAAGATCTGCATTATTATAAATGACCAGATCCAACAGAGCTTCACCTCTTGTCGGGTCTTCCACAAACTGGTCCATAAAATTTTCCTGCAACAGGTTGATGAAATGTCTCCCCTTTGCAGTTGAAGCCGAACCATGACACCAATTAATATCCCGGAAATTAAAATCTCCCATTATCACTACAGTACCCGCCTGTGCAGCCCGCTCCATCTGTTTATATAGCTGACCTTCCATCTCCTCAGTTATATTGGGGGGTCTATAGATTACACCAAAAGTAATTTTTTCAGTGTTTACCTCCCTTTCTAGTTCCACCCACAAGGTTTCCACCTCCTCACAGTCTTCACCCACTATTGTCTCTTCCAGACTCGCCTTCATATCACTTTTCACATACAGACATACACCACCGCCTTTCCTATTTGCCCTGTCTTTCCGAAACAGTGTAAAACCCTGTAGATTTACAGCCCAGTCATGTGAAGAGTAGAGCCATGTTTCAGCAATACCAACTATATCTATATTTTCTTCCCTTCTTTGCCGTTTGGGGCAATTCATTGGGGAAATGTTGCCCTGGTATAATACGTGGCGTATCGCTACCAGCAGATGTGCTTGTGCCCGCCCCGGCCTGGTTCCCAAATAGAAGTGCCTTGATCACCACCTCTTGAAAGTTAAGGAATGTCCCTGTCCGGCCTGCACATCGGGATAGTACGTAAGCATTATACAATGCCATCTGTATAATGTGCACGGCCAGCTTTATGTACCACACCTTTGTTTTACGCATGGCACTATAAGGCTTCAGTACATGATCAGAGAGATAAACCCCGGCCATGTACTTATTGTAGCCCAGGATGCAATTTGGCTTCTGGGTCACTGTGGTGGTACCTCGTTCAGGGACAGGGGTGCTGCCGCTGCCATTAATTGTGGTCAATATATGGACATCCCTCTTGTCTTAATATTTGACGAACAGCATGTTCTCGCTGCATAGTTACCTGCTCTCACCCCTTCTGAGGCTTTGGCTAAGCAGTGTTTTTGGGAGGCCTCTCTGATTTTTGCGCACAGTACCACATGCTACAGTACTTCTGGCAGAAAGGCACTTAAATAGTGGGATGCTGGTATAGAAGTTATCCACGTAAAGGTGATAACCCTTGTCCAGCAATGGGTGTTTTAAATCCCGCACTATTTTCCCATTAACTCCCAGGACGGGGGGGGGGGCATTCTTGGGGTTCAATAATAGAGTCCTTCCCTTTGTAAACCCTAAACCTGCGTGTATACCCAGATGTACTCTCACACAGTTTGTACAATTTAATTCCATACCTTGCCCTCTTATTGGGCAGGTATTGGCGGAATTTAAGCCTCCCCTTAAAATGTATGGAAATATATTTATCGGGGGTGTACACTTGTGAAAATTTGGTGCAGAAATGATCAATGAGTGGCCTGATTTTAAATAGGCGGTGAAATGTGGGGTCGTCCTGGGGCGGGCACTGTGTATTATCATTATAATGCAAGAATTTTAAAATCGCTTCAAAACGAGTCCGGGTCATGGCCATGTGGTAAATTGGGGTGTTGTACAAAATATCCGCACTCCAGTATTGCCTAACCTCTGGCTTCCTCACTAGTCCCATATGCAGCACAAGGCCCCAAAATGTCATCATCTCCGCTGCATCTACTGGGGTCCACCTAACAAATGATGAAGTGGGGTTTTGGGTTAAAAATTGTTGGGCGTACAGATTAGTCTGGGCCACCATTAAATTAACAAACTCCTCAGAGAAAAAGACCTTGAAAAAAATCAAAAACTGAATTCCTGAGCTGCCTATAAAATCAGGAATTTGAGGCTCATAATTTTCAGGGAGTGGAGTCCACATGGGATCAATCATTGGGGTTGCCTCAGCTGCTCTCCTGGATCGCCTTTGGGGGGGTTCCTCATCACTGGAGGAGGAGGAAGGGGAGGAAACTAAAAGGAGTGGGGCATATTCCTCGTCTCCCTCGCTGGCCGAATCAGTGTCAGAGGCAATAATGGCGTATGCCTCCTCGACTGAATACATCCTTCTGGACGATTGAGACATTTTGATTTATTACAGGGGGTTGTGTGGTGTTTTTACACGTGTAATCAACTTTTATTTTTACACAAGGGGGTGTGTATGTGTAATGTTTTTACACGTGTATAGCGAACAGAAATTAGAAGATAAGAAAGAAGAGAAGAGAAGAAAAGGAAAAAAAAAGAATAGAATTTACTGTACGATCGCACTTAGAAAAAAACAACTGAACGTCCGTCAGTAACTGACGCTATCTATTACAAAAAAAAAACTGTAGTCTAACTAACGTGCTACAGTAAAACTAGGCTCTAAAAATTTACTGGACGAACGTCAGTAAAAAAACAACTGAATGTCCGTCAGTAACTGATGCTATCTATTACTAAAAAAAAACCTGTAGTCGAACTAACGTTCTACAGTAAAACTAGGCTCTAAAAATTTACTGGACGAACGTCAGTAAAAAAAAAACCTGAACGTCTGTCAGTAACTGACGCTATCTATTACTAAAAAAAACTGTCGTCTAACTGAATTACGGTAAATTTCTACTAAAACTGCAGAAAAAAGTTGCTAGATATATCTATCTAGATCTAAAACTAAATAAACGTTTCTAAAGCTGGCGTATGCTACCCTAACTCCCTACCTACTAGCTACACCTAACTACTATTATATTTTACATTTTATATTGTATTAGAAAGAAAAAAACCTGCGCCAGAAAATATGGTGATCAGTGATGTGCGTCACTGATCAGCACGCAACGCAGGACGCACACTATGGAAAGGTGCAGGTGAATAAAACCTAAAAACACCTGCATCAACAAATTACCACAGATGCTGATAACTAATCAGCAGTCTGTGGCCGCAGGGTGCACACTGGTAGATGGTGCAAATTTATAATTGGAAAAAAATGACAAAAATAAAAAAATCCTGGACCAAAAGTTGAGCACAAATGCCGATCAGTGATGGCGGTCACTGATCAGCGCTCAGCGGTCGCAGGACACACACAGGTAATTGGTGTGGGTGAAAAAAGGCACAAAGAAAGAACCTGCGGAAAAAAAAAACACGGATGTTGATCAGTGATGGCGGTCACTAACCAGCTCTTTGTGGCCGCAGGGCGCACACAGGGAGATGGTGCAAATGAAAAAAAAAAAATCCTGCGCCAAAAATTGAGCACAGATGGTGATCAGTGATGGTGGTCACTGATCAGCGCTCAGTGGGCACAGGACTCGGTCAGGGAGGGGGTGGGGTGGGAAAGGACAGAAGTAGCAAAAAAGGGCTCTTATTTTCTACACAGTAGTGCAGGACGCACTACAAATCCCAGCAAAGCCACACCATACAATCTCTCAACCGCTCTGCACGCTGCCTCAAACTGGAATGGCGGCGTGCAGAGCGGTATCGATGTTCACAACACTCCCCGGTGCTCTGATTCGGTGAAGTTGGTGGCGATGGGTGTTGTCTTAGACAGCACCAATCGCCACTGTCTAACTGTGCCCTGTGACTCCAGGGCGCAGTTTTAACAAAAATCCCTGCTATTGGCCATTCAGAATTGACTGACCAATAGCAGCGATCGCCGATGCAGGGGGGCCGAAACGGCACCCTGGGCGAGTAGTAGAGATGGCCTGCTGTCAGAGACAGCAGCCATCTTTACTTTGTCACGGTTAGCACCGATGACCGTTTCCCGTTGCGAAGTACCTATACGGCGCTTTGCGGGAAGCATCTCCCGACAGCGCCGTATATATACGGCGATTGTCGGGAAGGGGTTAAAAAGAGGCTAGATGTTTATTTACTGACAAATGGCATTGAAGGTTATAATTAACCCCTTCCCGCAAATGGACGTGACTATGTCCATATTAAGGATAAGTTACCGCAAATGGGCATATAGTCACATCCTGCAGATGAAGCGGGCGCAGGAGCCCTGCCGGCGCCATCTGCAGCGGGTGTCTGCTGTAATATACAGCTGACATCCCGCTGCATTGGCGGTGATCACAGTAACCTCCGATCACCGCCGTTTAACCCCTTAAATTCGGCGGTCAATAGTGACCACCGCATTTAAGCGGTTGACAGTGGGAGGGGGCTCCCTCTGTACCCCATCAGCCCCCCCGCGAGCGATCGCAGGGTGAGGATAGTTGCTAAGGCAACTAGGAAGCCTAGCATCGGCTTCCTGGTCAGCCATGTATGGAAGTTGAAAAATGAAAGTTACAATACACTGCAGCTGGGACCTCCCTCTGCCTCCAGACGACGTGACCCAGGACTTGCGGTGGGCCATGCTGGCGATGCTCCAGTCGGGCGGCCCACCTGTACCCAGGATGATGCAACCAATTCCAGGCGTGTGCCACGGTCGGTGGTGACACGGCGGGCAGGAGGGCAGCTACCTGCGGGCCGCGGGGTGGACGAGGCCCCCAACAGACGGGCGGAGAGGCCCAGTTCATTGGCGCAGGTCCAGAGCGCTCCATCAGAAGGTCGGGGATGTCATGCGTGCGGCGCTTGTACTGGGCCGTCTGGGCAGGATGAAGTGGACGACTGGGAGTTCGGTGACCAAGAGGGACGTCTGGATGGATCCTTCGCCCCGGCTGATGGGGACACAGCACCTGCGCAGCCCGGTGAGTCGCTGTCTCCTACTTTTTCATTGCCTGCTGTATTTCGGTCCCCGGGGGTAGGGGGTGGGGGTTCACTTTCGCCTACGGGATTGCCGGGGTGTAGCGAGGGGATTACAGGAAGTACGGGTGGTGGGGGTGAGATTCAGGAATTGTTGTGTTGTGTGCGTGACCTTTTGGCGCGATGCGGAGGGGGGGGGGCGATAGGTTCCCCGTCCCCGGTTGCAGCTTGGGTGGGGCCGTCGGGGCCTGCAGTGGTGGATAGCGCGCTATGTGGAGCTGGGGTGGTGGCTAGGGAATCGGGTGTGGCAGTGTCGGTGCAGACAGAAAAGGATGGGGCAGTGGATGAGGTGCGGTTGGAAGATAAGGCGAAGGGCGAGGTCTATGTTTGTTTTGAGGTCCCATTGGGGGCGCGTCTGAAACCGGAAGGGAAAAAACATGGAGGAATGAATATGTGGACATTTTTTCATTGTTGCCGTTGGAGAAGTTCAATTTAGATAAAGGGAAGTGGTTGGAAAGCAAGAAGGAGAAGGAGGAAAAACGTCGGTATCGGTTGATTCCCCAAACTTTTGTTAATTGTTTGCAGGCGTTTGCGATTTTGGCAAGCGTAATTGGACAGAAGACGCCGGAACATTGTTCCGGCCTCTTCTGTTATATGGATGCTATCGGAGAGGCTCATCGAGTTTACGGCGGGCAGACGTGGCTGCGCTATGATGAGCAGTTCCAGCAGCGGAAGGCAGTGAGACCTTACATTAGGTGGGATAACAAAGACATAGGGTTATGGTTGCGGGTCATGGCTCCAGTGCGTTTTGGCCAGTCCTTTCAAGGGGGGTGGGGCCGGGGTGGCCGGCCCCTCATTGCCTTCTGGGGGGGGGAGCAGGGGTGGCAGGAGGAAAATCCGGGTTCTGCTGGCAGTTTAATGAGGGCCAGTGTAAGTTCGGACCGGGTTGTAAGTTCAAACATAGCTGCTCCTCCTGCGGGGGGATCTCTCACGGAGCGGTAAATGTTTTTGGAAGGGAAAAGGACGAGGGGCCGGGGGCGCTAGTCAAGGGCCGGACACCAGTGAGGTGGGAAGACATGGAGCCCTTTCTAAATAGGTACCCTGATAGGTCCAGGGCAAGTTTGGTGTTGGATGGTTTTCGGGTTGGTTTCCGTATCCCTGCCCCTGCTCACAAGGTGGCGTTTACCTTGCGAAGTTTGCGTTCAGCGTTGCAGTATCCAGGGGTAGTAGGGGATAAGTTGCGGAAGGAGGTGGAGTTGGGGCGCATGGCAGGTCCGTTTGAGAGTTGCCCTTAACCGGATCTGGTGGTGTCACCGCTGGGGGTGGTGCCTAAGAAGGAGCCGAATAAGTTTAGGCTCATACATCATTTATCTTAACCGAGGGGGCGATCGGTTAATGATGGGATTTCTCCTGAACTTTGCTCGGTGGCTTACACTTCGTTTGATGCGGCAGTTGCGTGGGTGCGCCGCTACGGTGTGGGTGCATTGATGGCAAAAACGGATATTGAGTCGGCCTTTCGCCTCCTCCCTGTGCATCCTGAGAGCATACGGCTGTTAGGATGTTATTGGGACGGGGCTTATTTTGTGGATCACTGCCTCCCTATGGGGTGTTCTATTTCCTGTGCCTATTTTGAGGCTTTTAGTTCTTTCCTGGAGTGGGTGGTTTGCGATGTTGCGGGTGTCTCGTCGGTCATACATTACTTGGATGATTTCCTGTGTGTTGGTCCCGGCGGGTCTTCGGTTTGTGCTACATTGTTGAGCACGATGGAGTGAGTGGCAAAGAGGGTCTGTGTGCCTTTGGCCCAGGACAAAACGGAGGGACCTAGCTCCTGTCTGGTCTTTTTAGGAATCACCATTGATTCTTTGAGGATGGAGTGTCGGCTCCCGGAAGTTAAATTGGTAGCGTTACGGGCTGAGGTGGACCGGGCTAGGCATTTGCGTAAGATCACGTTACGTTCATTACAGTCATTGTTGGGTAGGCTTAACTTTGCTTGCAGGATTATGCTCATGGGCCGGATTTTCAGCAGGCGGCTGTCGGGAGCAACGGCTGGGGTGACAGCCCCTCATCATTTTATTCGTCTGACACAGGCGCTGAGGGCGGATTTGGCAGTTTGGTTTGAGTTTTTACATCGTTATAATGGGAGGTCCTTGATCATGGCCCCGGTGGTTGACAGCGTGGATTGGGAGCTGTTTACAGATGCTGCGGGGGGCGTGGGATTTGGGGCTTACTGCAGGGGTCAGTGGTGCGCGGCGCTGTGGCCTGAGGAATGGGCGGAGTTGGGTTTGGTGAAGAACCTGGCATTCCTAGAGCTGTTTCCCATAGTAGTGGCGGTGGAAATTTGGAATGAGAGGTTTCGGGACAGTAAGGTACGGTTCCATTGTGACAACTTGGGCGTGGTGGGGGCTATTAACAACGTGTCAGCGTCATCCCCCCCGGTCGTCTGGCTTTTGAGGCACTTGGTTTTACGTTGCTTGTCTTTGAACGCTTGGGTTGTGGCGGTTCATGTGCCAGGGATCAAAAATGACATCGCAGATTCTCTTTCTCGCTTGCAGTGGGAGCATTTAAGGATGGTGGCTCCGGACGCGGAGGAGGACGGGATCGCTTGCCCAGAATGGGTGTGGGGGCTGGCAGTGGCCCTTCCCACCCTGGTAATGCTGCCTGCTGCTGTGTTGTATCTGGCTGGTTATGAAAATTGGGGGGGGGGGACCCCACATCGTTCTTTCCAATTATTTTTTATTTTATTTTTTTTAAATTACGTGGGGCCCCCCCCATTTTTCATAACCAGCCAGATACAACACAGCAGCAGGCAACATTACCAGGGTGGGAAGGGCCACTGTTTTTGGCCTTCCCCAGCCTGATAATACCAGCCTGCGGCCACCCCATTGCCCGACCATCACTACAGATGGTCAAGTACTGGATCGTACCCGGCTCTGCCCAGCACCCCTGGCGGTGGTGGGTACCGGGCTAATAATGGGGGTTAGTGTTAGCCTCTGCACCGGCTAACATTAAGCCCCGCCTTAGCAATGTCAATCAGCCGGCGGCCATTACTAAGTAATATAGTTTAAAAAAAAAACACAAAGACAAAGAAATACTATTTTATTGAAATAAAAAAAAAACCTACACAACCCTCATTAACGATTTTATTGATAATAAAAAAAAACGTCATCGAAGTAGTCCTGGAATCCGACGTAGTCCAACGACCGAACCTGTAAGAAAACACACAAAAAACTATTTACTACGATTTACATGTGTTAGGCTTAGATACAGAGCCAATGTGTGATACTGTCTGTGGGACCCTGTATAACAAGGTAGGCTTAGATACAGGGTCCAGCAGACAGTAATCTTATACAGTATAAGATTACTGTATGCTGGGGCCCTGTATCTAAGCCTACTGTGCGGTAAGCTTAAATACAGGGCCCATCAGACAGTATCACACATGGGCCCTGTATCTAAGCCTACCATGTGATTGGCTTAGATACAGGGCCCAGCAGACAGCATCACACAATCTGTGATCCTGTCTCATGGGCCCTCTAAGCCAGCTACATTGTAGGCTTAAAGGGGTTGTCCAGTCCCTAAGTATTGATGGCCTATCCTCAGGATAGGCCATCAATAGCTGATGTGTCGGGGTCCGACTCCCGGGAGCCGGCCAATCAGCTGTTTTGAAGGGGCCGCAGCACTGGTACGAGAGCTGCTTCCCCTTCATTTCCCTTACTCGCTCAGACTGTGAATCGCAGACACGGATTCACAGTGTGAGCAAGTGACCGGAATTAAGTGACCGGAATGAAGTGACCGGAATGAAGGAGAAGCAGCTCTCGTACGAGTTCTGTGGCCCCTTCAAAACAGCTGATTGGCCGGATCCCGGGAGTCGGACCCCGCCAATCAGCTTCAGCAGACAGGGATATTAATCTTACCCTCCTCTTCAGCCGCGGCGGAAGTTCTGTCCTGACTCTATCCAGGGTCTCGATGTTGTGCGTGGGACCTCCGATGCGCTCCGGAACCAGGAAGGTAAGTACTGTCAGTTACTATAGTAACAGGGGCCCGTGGCCCGAGTTACTATAGTAACTTTTTATTGATGTGGTGAGGGAGGCCGCGGGCCCCCTGGCTTTGGGGCCCGGTCGCAATTGCGACCGCTGCGACCCCTATAGCTACGCCACTGTGTATAGTCATCTATAATCCTTCCTCTGGATTACACATATTGGTACTGAGAGTTTAGGCAAAAGAACAGTATTTCCTTCTTAAATTTTATTTTATTAGACAAAATAAAAAAAATATGCAGCAGATCTACCCCGTATCCAGTAGGTGTCATACTTCCCCCTTTAATAGGGATAGATCTAAAAAAAACTTTCTGTTTCCTTAACTACGTCTAAAGTTATCAGTTCTGGAAACTTTAGAATCATGTTGGTTTAGAAAAATATTGTAAAATATTCCTAAATCAATAATTTACCCTGTATATTTATATTTTTTAAAGATCTATATAGATTGCTTTGCAGTTATGTACTGTAAATGTGGTAGATATTGCTAGTTCTATGCATACCTCTCATGTTTCCTCTTTTTCTTCCTCAAATCCCACTTTCCCCCTGTGCCCATTAAATTTCCCTCGTTTTGAATGGATAAATAGACTTGGATTAATACATTTACTATATTGCTTCAGAAAGTGTCTGTTTGGTTCTGCACAGCATATTAGACACTAACTTGTATATTATGTCATGATCTGATGCTATATGAAAATTTATAAAAAAGTCTATGTTTAGTAGATTTTTGATTAAAAACGATTAGAGCGTAAAGATATGCAGGAAAAGGTGGTTCTTTTGTTCAATGAACCATAAAACCATCAGCGTCCCTCATTGGCAATCCAAAAAGCTAAGGCTTATGTTAATGTCTCACATCACTATTAGCCAATAGTACAGAGTTACATATGGGTAATAGCTGTAAACATTACAACATGAAAACTCACTTCCATTATTTATACCTTTAAATTCCACTCCTATGGCATAACGATGGTAACGTAATGAACATGTTTTTTTTATTTTGCCAAACCTTCAACATATTTTTAAGATGTATTAAGAGGAGCATCATAACATTTTCGCAAGGGGTGAAGAAGCCTGAACAACTGGTCTAGCCTGTCATACATGTGCAACATTTTTTGGTGCAAATAACTGACATAATGAGATGATACATATGTTGTATTATTGTGACAGTTAGGCCTTATTAACACGACAGTGAAAAAAAAATGTCCATTAAAAACTGATCAACTGTCAGTTTTTCATGGCCATTTTGCATCAGTGTCTCCAAATTTGTAACCATTTCCAGTCCGTCTGTCCGTTTTTAATTGCTGTTTGACATCCGTTTTGCATCAGTTTTTCATGGCCGTTAAAAAAAACTGATGAATTTCATTGGTCAGGCTTTTTTTGTCCCAACCCCCTGAAAACAACCAAAGGAAGGTCACATGTTCACCTAGACACTATTTACAGCCTCCCAGTAGAGGATGCCACACACCTCCCTGTATATGACGCCACACACCTCCCTGTATATGACGCCACACACCTCCCTGTATATGATGCCACACACCTCCCTGTATATGATGCTACACAGCCTCCCTGTATATGATGCCACACAGCCTTCCTGTATATGATGCCACACAACCTCCCTGTATATGATGCCACACAGCTCCCTGTATATGATGCCACACAACTCCTGTATGTGATGCCACACAACTCCCTGTATATGATGCCACACAACTCCCTATATATGATGCCACACACCTCCTGTATATTATGCCACACACCTCCCTGCATATGATGCCACACTCTTCCCTGTATATGATGCCACACATCTCCCTGTATATGATGCCACACGCCTCCCTGTATATGATGCCACACGCCTCCCTGTATATGATGCCACACGCCTCCCTGTATATGATGCCACACGCCTCCCTGTATATGATGCCACACACCTCCCTGTATATGATGCCACACAACTCCCTGTATATGATGCCACACAACTCCCTGTAGATGACACACAGCCCTGATGTATGTGATGTCACACACCTCCCTGTAGATGATGCCACACAGCCCGACATGAATGCCCTACATACTTACCGATGCAGCGCTGTCTTCTTCAGGTATGGTCTCCCGTCTTAACTGGATCTGCGAAGGCGACGCAATGACACTCACCGATGCAGCTCGTCTACACGCATGGTGTAATGCTGGGGTAGAGAGACAGACAGGTGAGCCCTAATCTACCCGCCACTCAGTCCCTGCCTACTTGCAACGGCCCGTCCTAGGCGACGGCGTACAACTGGGCGATGGTCCCTATGCGCACTATGTGCACGACAGACAAACAGACAAGGGTACACAGAAGCTAGGGGAACGGGGCAGTTGGCTACGGCAACACCGTGAGCAACAAGAGTAGTAAACGAGCCGAGTCAAATCAGGAGTGTACGAGGTACCAAACGCAGAACAGGAGAGTAGTGAGCGAGCCGAGTCAAACCAGGAGTGTACGAGGTACCAAACGCAAAGCAGGAGAGTAGTGAACGAGCCGAGTCAAACCAGGAGTGTACGAGGTACCAAACGCAGAACAGGAGAGTAATCAGTATGCCAGGGTCTATATGGAGCAGAGGACAAAAGTACAAGCAGCAGCAGAGCCAGGAAACAGACAGAATCTCAGGCAAAGGAGGAGCAGGAAGTGAAGGTATAAATAGACAGAGGGCGGGAGCTAGCTCAGTCTGGCCAGGTTGTGATAGGCTCTCCCACTCCTCAGCCTCCCAGCCTGATTGGTAGAAGGAGGGGTCACTCGATCAGACTTAGGAGCAGGTGCAGACTGACTAACCACGGGCGTCGACACAGAAGCTGTGTCTGGCAGATCCTTTACAGTACCCCACCTTTTATGAGGGGCCACTGGACCCTTTCTAGGTGGACCTGGCTTATTGGGGAACCGAAGATGGAACCTCCTGAGCAATACTGCAGTGAGAACATCCCAGGCGGGCACCCAAGTCCTCTCCTCAGGCTCGTATCCTCTCGAATGGACCAGGTACTGGAGAGAGTCTTGGACCATCCTGCTGTCCACAATCTTGGCCACCTCGAATTCTACCCCATCAGGGGTGAGAACAGGGACCAGAGGTTTCCTCGAGGGAGCCAAGTACGGGGAGCAGCGTTTCAGGAGGGAGGCATGAAACACGTCGTGTATTCGAAAAGACGGGGGTAACTCCAGTCGGAAGGAGACAGGGTTAAGGACTTCGATGACCTTGTACGGCCCTATATACCGGGGAGCAAACTTTTTGGACTTTAAGACGCAAATTTTTTGAAGACAGCCACACCAGATCCCCGACCACAAACAAGGGTTTAGCAGAAAGTTTTCTATCTGCCTGAGTCTTTTGTATGCTCTGGGACGCCTCTAGGTTCTTCTGAACCTGGGCCCAGACTGTGCACAGTTCTCGATGAACGATTTCTACCTCAGGATTGTTGGAACCACCAGGTGAAACGGAGGAGAACCGTGGATTAAACCCAAAATTACAGAAAAAGGGGGAGACCCCTGACGATTTACTGACCCGGTTATTAAGGGAAAATTCAGCGAGGGAAATGAAGGAGACCCCAATCATATTGACAGTCAGAGATAAAACACCTTAAATATTGTTCTAGAGACTGATTAGTCCTCTCGGTTTGGCCATTAGTTTCAGGATGGAAGGCCGAGGAGAAGGACAGATCAATCTCCAACTTTTTACAGAAGGCTCTCCAAAACAATGAAACAAATTGTACCCCTCTGTCAGAAACAATATTGACAGGAACCCCATGGAGACGCAGGATGTGTTTGACAAACAAGGTAGCTAACGTCTTAGCATTGGGTAGTTTCTTGAGGGACACAAAGTGGCACATCTTACTGAAGCGGTCTACTATAACCCACACCACCGACTTGCCTTGAGATGGAGGAAGATCAGTGATAAAATCCATTGAGATATGGGTCCAAGGTCTCTGGGGAATGGGCAAAGAACATAGTAAGCCCGCTGGTCGGGACCTGGGAGTCTTGGACCTAGAACAAATTTCACAAGCGGCGACGTAGGCCTTAACGTCTTTAAGCAACCCAGGCCACCAATAGTTTCTGGCAATGAGGTGCTTGGTACCCAGGATGCCTGGATGGGCAGATAGTGCAGAGTCATGATTTTCCCTGAGTACCCTTAGCCGGAATTGCAGGGGAACAAACAGCTTGTTCTCAGGAAGGTTACCGGGAGCTGAACCTTGATCAGCCGCAATTTCGGAGACTAAGTCAGAATCAACAGAGGAAATGATTATACCTGGGGGCAAAACACAAGCAGGATCTTCCTCCGCAGGAGGTCTGGCCATGAAGCTACGCGACAGTGCATCAGCTTTAATATTTTTAGACCCAGCCCTATTGGTGACTAAAAAGTTGAATCTAGTAAAAAATAACGCCCATCGAGCTTGTCTCGGGTTTAGCCTCCGGGCAGATTCTAAGAAAACCAGATTCTTGTGGTCGTTAAGGACCGTAACCTGGTGCCTAGCCCCCTCCAGGAAGTGGCGCCACTCTTTAAATGCCCATTTAATGGCTAAGAGTTTGCGGTTGCCAATGTCATAGTTACTCTCAGTGGGTGAGAACTTCCTGGAGCTGCACAGGGACGGAGATGGGTGAGGGACCTGGTACCCTGGGACAAGACAGCACCCACTCCCACCTCGGAGGCGTCTACCTCCACGATGAATGGTTCCATTTGGTTAGGCTGAATCAGCACTGGGGCCGAGATAAAGCACTTCTTAAGGACCTCAAAAGCCTGGACCGCCTCAGGAGGCCAGTGGAGGAGATCAGCACCTTTGCAAGTGAGATCCGTAAGAGGCTTAGCGATGATCGAGAAGTTGGCAATAAATCTCCTGTAATGATTAGCAAACCCCAGGAAGCACTGTAACGTCTTCAGGGAGGGAGGTTGGACCCATTCAGCCACTGCCTGAACCTTAGCAGGGTCCATGCGGAATTCATGAGGAGTGAAGATTTGACCCAAAAATGGTATCTCCTGCACCCCAAACACACATTTTTCGGTTTTAGCAAACAGTTTGTTTTCCCGAAGGGCCTGGAGCACCTTCCTGACATGCTCAATGTGGGAGGACCAGTCCTTGGAAAACACAAGTATGTCATCAAGGTACACTACAAGAAATACCCCCAGGTAGTCTCTTAAGATCTCATTTATGAAATTCTGGAAAACCGCGGGAGCATTACACAACCCAAAGGGCATGACGAGGTATTCGAAATGACCTTCGGGTGTATTAAACGCAGTCTTCCACTCATCCCCCTCTTTGATGCGGATAAAGTTATAAGCCCCCCGTAGATCAAACTTAGAGAACCATTGGGCCCCCTGAACCTGATTGAAGAGATCAGGAATCAAAGGAAGGGGATACTGGTTCCTTACAGTGACCTTATTCAAGTTTCGGTAATCGATGCACGGCCTAAGACCACCATCCTTCTTCCCTACGAAGAAGAAGCCAGCACCAACCGGAGAAGTAGAGGGGCGAATGTAACCCTTGGCCAGGCATTCCTGGATATACTCTCTCATGGCTTCACGTTCGGGACAAGAGAGATTAAATATCTTACCCTTAGGGAGCTTAGCTCCTGGTACCAAATCGATTGCGCAATCGTATTTTCTATGAGGAGGTAACACTTCGGAGGCTTTTTTAGAAAAAAACATCAGCGAAGTCCTGAATAAACTCAGGTAGAGTGTTCACCTCCTCAGGGAGAGAAATAAAATGAACAGAAAAACATGACGTCATGCATTCATTACCCCATTTGGTAAGATCCCCAGTGTTCCAGTAAAACGTGGGATTATGCATCTGCAAGCAGGGAAGGCCTAAAACCAAATCGGACGATAATCCCTGCATCACCAGTACAGAGCACTGCTCCAAATGCATGGAGCCAACAAGGAGTTCAAAAACAGGGGTATGCTGCATAAAATAACCATTAGCAAGAGGAGTGGAGTCGATACCCACTACCGGGACAGGTTTAGGTTAAGTTTTCCGGCTGCTTATTCTTACGCCTAGGACAGTTTTTCACTTGATGCTTGTCATCCCCACAGTAGAAGCAGAGACCATTCTTCCTGCGGAACTCTCTACGTTGTTGGGGAGACACGGAGGCCCCGAGTTGCATAGGTTCATCCGAGTTTTCCGTGAAAGAACGAAGCAATGGAACCTCGGGAGCCATCATGGGGGAGCCAGAGGAGGAGGCACAAAAACGTTTAAGTCGTCGTTCCCTGAGACGTTGGTCAAGACGTACCGCTAAAGCCATAACCTGATCTAGAGAGTCAGAAGAGGGATAGCTAACTAGCAGGTCCTTCAGGGCGTTCGACAGACCCAATCTAAACTGGCACCTCAAGGCAGGGTCATTCCACCGAGAAGCTACACACCACTTCCTAAAGTCCGAACAGTACTCCTCAACGGGTCTCTTACCCTGACGTAAGGTCACCAGCTGACTCTCGGCAAAGGCAGTCGTGTCAGTCTCGTCATATATGAGCCCGAGAGCAGAAAAAAAAAGGTCAACAGAGGAAAGTTCAAGGGCGTCGGGAGCCAAAGAGAAGGCCCATTCTTGGGGCCCGTCCTGGAGCCGGGACATAATTATACGCACTCGCTGTGTCTCAGAACCTTTACAGGCTTTCGACGAAAATAGAGCTTACAACTCTCCCGAAAGGAGAAAAAGGTCTTCCGGTCCCCTGAGAACCGGTCAGGCAACTTGAGGTGGAGTTCAAGAGGTGAGGTGGGGGGCACTACCAGGGTAGCATCATGCTGGTCGCCCCTCTGAGCCAGGGCTTGGACCTGTAGTGAGAGGCCCTGCATTTCCTGAGCCAGGGTCTCAAGGGGGTCCATAGTTGTGTCAGGGACCAGGGTAGAAAAGGTATATGGGCCTGTGATTATGTAATGCCGGGGTAGGGAGACAGACAGGTGAGCCCTAATCTACCCGCCACTCAGTCCCTGCCTACTTGCAATGGCCCGTCCTAGGCGACGGCGTACAACTGGGCGACGGTCCCTACACTCACTATGTGTACGACAGACAAACAGACAAGGGTACACAGAAGCTAGGGGAACGGGGCAGTTGCCCACGGCAACACCGTGAGCAACAAAAGTAGTGAACGAGCCGAGTCAAACCAGGAGTGTACGAGGTATCAAACGCAGAACAGGAGAGTAGTGAACGAGCCGAGTCAAACCAGGAGTGTACGAGGTACCAAACGCAGAGCAGGAGAGTAGTGAACGAGACGAGTCAAACCAGGAGTGTACGAGGTACCAAATGCAGAACAGGAGAGTAATCAGTAAGCCAGGGTCTATATGGAGCAGAGGACAAAAGTACAAGCAGCAACAGCAGAGCCAGGAAACAGACAGAATCACAGGCAAAGGAGGAGCAGGAAGTGAAGGTATAAATAGACAGAGGGCGGGAGCTAGCTCGGTCTGGCCAGGTTGTGATAGGCTCTCCCACTCCTCAGCCTCCCAGCCTGATTGGTAGAAGGAGGGGTCACTCGATCAGACTTAGGAGCAGGTGCAGACTGACTAACCACGGGCGTCGACACAGAAGCTGTGTCTGGCAGATCCTTTACACATGGCCTCTCGTCTCCATGGGATCTGCGAAGGCGGCGCGATTACATCATCGTGTCGCCTTCGCAGAACCCGTGAAGACGAGAGACCACCCATGAAGAGGTCGACGCTGCATCCGTCAGTGTGTGTCATCGAGCCGCTGATAGCCAGCAAGGGAACTAGTAGTGGACTAGTAGACATGTCCTATTTTTTGACGGCCATTATTCACGGGCCGTTAAAAAAAACGGCCGTGTGAATACACCCACAGAACATAATTGTTCTGAAAATGGCCGTGTGAATAAGGCCTTAGGGTATGGTCATACGGCTTATTTTCGGCAGAAAAATCGGACGCAGAACGCCTCCAAACATCTTCCCATTGATTTCAATGGGAAAAACGGCGTTCTCTTCCGACGGTCCGTTTTTTTACGTGGCCGTTTTGAAAAACGGCAGTGTAAAAAAACGGTTGCAAATAAGAAGTGCAAGTCACTACTTGAGCCGTTTTTCATTGACTCTATAGAAAGTAGATCCAAAGAGTTAATGAACAACGGCTCCAAAAACATCCCAAGAAGTGACCTGCAGTTCTTTTTCGTGGCCGTTTTTTTTACGCGGCTATTTTTTAAAACGGCCGCGTAACAAAACGACCCGTCGGAACAGAACGCTGTTTTTCCCGTTGAAATCAATAGGCAGATGTTTGGATGCGTTCTGCTTCCAATTTTTCGGCCGTTTTTCGGGCGTTTACGGCCCGAAAAACATCCGAAAATAGGCCGCGTGAACATACCCTTACAAAGGAATACAAACAATGCTTAAGCAAGGTGTGAAACGGCAGGGTTCCTTTTATAGTCCAGGGAGATCTGGGAGTAATTAGTTAACTCTTAACATGTGCGCGCGTTGGCACTTTAAGGACGGGAATGAGCTCGCGCGTGCACCCTAGTGGTCACTGCAGTACAGGACGGCCGCATGTGCTGGCATCTCCAGGGAGGAAGACGTCGGCAGGATGAGAGGGGTCTGGGGTCTGCGACCGCGGTCGTTACAGTTTGATCAAATAATACAAATTGAATCCTCATAGAATGTACAATCGCTATAATGATGTCAACATCCACATACTAAAAATAACAATGCCAATATGTGTGATATAGGAAATATGTGGCTAGTTTGACATTGGAACCTTATCTTAGGGTCCTTTTACATCAGTCAATTTTGTCCGTAACAACGAGCGCAGATGTAATGTCCGTGGCTGCGGGCTGTCAGCTCCAATCCTCTCCTGACAGCCGCAGCCACGAGTCGGCAAGCGCTGGCCCCAGCCTCCTCCTCAGGAGATGCCAGCGCTCGCTTCCACTCACCTCAGCCGTATCCCGTAGGGTGCGTGCGCACGCTCATGCCCGCTCTTAAAGGGGCAGCGCGCGTACCGGACTTCTTGTTGAACTTTGACCCATGAGTACCCAGGACTATAAGAGGGGTCCAGCCCCCTGCTTCTATGCCTGAGCGTTGTTGATGTTTCCTAGTTTGTCTATGTGATGGCCTCCTAGTGTGTTTACTGTTCCAGTTCCTGTTCCTGTTCCTTGCATTCCATACCATGCTAGTCGAGCACTGTGCTGTGCCAAAGTCGTGCGTGCTGTATTCCACGTCTGACCTGCTTTTCCTCGCCTGACGTCTACCTGCTGCCTAGTCCCAGCCGAGCCTCCTGCTGTCTGAGCTGTCACAGGTACCTATAAGAACCATAAACTTTCACCTGCGCCCTGTTGGCCAGCTGCCTTACCGCCAAGGCGGTACGGCCCAGTGGGTCTACAGACCCTTCGTGACAGCAGATCTACGAGACTGCTCGTTGATCGGCGCTCGTTTGCTCCTTTCATAAGTAGCTATGATCAGTAGTGCATGGGGACAAGCGATTGTTACTACGATCGCTCGTCCCCATGCATTACCATCATGTCGGCAGTACATCTCCCTGTTTACCCACGTTCAAAGAAATTATGAGCTTTGTAAGGTTATGGCTCATCATTCTACAATAAGATTGGGGGAAAATGGAATTCATGTGAGAGTAGTAAGTGTAAGGCTATATTGCAGCAATACCAATTAAGTGTACTTTTTATTTCTTTATATATTTTGACACAATAAAGCATTTTTGCTAGGGAAAAGGGGCAGGGGTTGTGTTTATTTCTTCATTTTTTAATATTTTTAAACATTTTATTGAGATTTCTCTTTAGTCCCAATAGAGGAATAAACTATGCGATCATTTGATCGCTGATATAATACACTGCAGTACTTTTGTATTGCAGTGCATCATGTCTGTCAGCACAACACTGACCACCAGGGCTTATTAGATGTGCAAAGATGGCAGAAATTATGTTTAGGGGGCTTTTCAATAGGGAAGACTTGATTTTACAAGCCTGAGGGCTTATTCAGACGAACGTAAAATACGCGCGTGCAACGCGCGTGATTTTCACGTGCGTTGCCCGTAGCTATATTAGACAATGGGGCCGTGCAGACATGGCAGCGTTTTTTGCGCAGCGTTGCTCCGTTGCAAAAAACTCACGACATGTCCGTTGATTCAGCGTTTTCAACGCATCACACACCCATTGAAGTCAATGGGTGCGTGAAAACCACGCATGTCGCACGGAAGCACTTCCGTGCGAACTGCGTGTTTGCGCAACAGCTGTCAAAAGGATGAATGTAAACAGAAAAGCACCACGTGCTTTTCTGTTTCCGAACATCCAAACGGAGTGTCTTTGCGATTTGCGAACCCCGACAACCGAAGCTAACTTCACCGGGTTCGGCCAAACTCGTTTTGGCCGAACCGGCAAAAAAATTTCCGGTCCGCGACGTCGGGGGACATTCACTGTGCATGGTGCTGAAAGAGTTAAACTGTTTCAGCACCATGGACAGTGACTTGCGATCCCAAAATACATGAACCTGTAAAAAAAACCGAAGTTCTAACTTACCGATTACTCCTGTCTCCTTCCTGCAGTCCGACCTCCCGGGATGACACTTCAGTTCAAGTGACAGCTCCAGCCAATCACAGGCTGCAGCGGTCACTTGGACTGCCGCGTCATCCAGGGAGGTGGGGCTCGATGTCAAGAGAGGCGCGTCACCAAGGACGCGTCACCAAGGCAACGGCCGGGAAGTTCTCGGTAAGTAGGAACTTTATCTTTTTTTTAACAGGTTTTTCACTGTTGTGTTCGGCATTCACTGTCGAGGGTGCTGAAAGATTTAGCTCTTTCAGCACCTTGGACAGTGACGGGCGTCGACAAGCCTCATCTCTATGATGCCGGCTGCGCGAAAATCACGCAGCCGCGCATCAGACACGGATGACACACGCAGCTGTCAAATAGTGTTTGCGCGCGCAAAACGCTGCGTTGTTTGCGCGCGCAAAAACGCAACGCTCGTGTGAATCCGGCCTAAATCACAGCAGTTGGTCAGTCTCTTTCTGAATCATCAAGCAGATAATTTAAAAAACAACATGGGGTCCCCCCATTTTTCATGACCGACAACATGGAAAAATATTTAATTTAAATAAAACACAACCCCCACACAACCCTCGTTAATCAATTTATTGAAAATAAAAACACCGTCATCTAAGTAGTCCTCGAATACGATGTAGTCCAACGATCGAACCTGTGAAAAAACAAAAAACAAACCCCAGGTGTAACACTAATAAGTAAGAAAGCAAAACCATAATCATACTTACCTTCCTGGGTTTGTGACAGTAAACTAAGCAGTGACAGCTCTAAGCTGTCATTGATTCGCTTACAACACATGGTCCCAGGTTACCTCAGTTTTAATGAAATTAGGTAACTGGCCACAACGTGATGTAAACTAACCAATGACAGCTTAGAGCTTAGTTTACTGAGCCTTGTAAGTAGTGCAGGACCACCCAAGAAGCGCCAGAATTTTGGCACATCTCGGGTGCGTGCGCCATTATAAGCCTAGTGCAGGGACTCCTTCAGATACAAAGGGGTCCCCGCTCTAGGATTAACTAGCGTTGGCGGGGCTCATAAATAAGTTTCTGTTAATGCAGGCCTGGTCTCTTCTGATCAGGCCTGCTCCAGCGGAACAATGATGTCATCACACAGCCTGCGACACAAGAAAAGCGCTGGATGATGAGGAAGGGAACTGATGGTTCCCTTGCCTCACTGGCACTTTCAATTGTATCCGCTTCCTAAGGACGCGGATGCAATTGAAGTACATTACATTACACAGTACATTTATGCATACCTGTAACGAAGGGTTGTGGACCCACTGGGCTGTACCGCCTTGGCGGTAAGGCAGCTGGCCAACAGGGCGCAGGTGAAAGTCTATAGTTCGTATAGGTGCTTGTGGCAGCTCAGACAGCAGCAGGGCAGGCTCGGCTGGGACTAGGCAGCAGGCAGACGTCAGGCGAGGTGAAGCAGGTCAGACGTGGATATAGCACGGCACGACTTTGGCACAGCACAGTGCTCGACCAGGATGGTATGGAATGCTAGGAACAGGTACAGGTACAGGTAACACACTAGTAGGCCATCACATAGACAGGAATACACAACAAAGCTCAGGCGTGGGAGGATGGGGCTGGGACCTTCTTATAGCCCAGGGTGCTCTGAAGCAATCAGCTCAACTACCAACATGCGTGCGCTCTGGCTTCTCAAGTCTGGACTGAGCTTGTGAGCGCACCCTGGTGGTCACTGTGGAGCAGGATGGCCGTATGTGCAGACAGCTCTTGAGAGAACGGCGTCGACTGGATGGAAGGAGTTTGTGGTCAGTGACCACGGACATTACAGTATCCCCCCTCTTACGCCCCCTCCTCTAGGGACCAGAATGAGAGCGAAACCTCTTAATGAGAGTAGGAGCATTGAGATTCTCCTCTGGCTCCCAGGACCTCTCTTCTGGACCAAACTCCTTCCAATCTACTAAATAAAAGGTTCTTCCTCTTACTTTTTTAATGTCCAAGATCTCCTTAACCTCAACAGTTTCTGAAGGGCCGCTGGAGGCAACCGCAGGGCTTGGAGTCTTGGTAAAGCGGTTCAGAACCACTGGCTTCAGGAGAGAAACATGGAACGAGTTGGGGATCTTGAGGGTAGGAGGCAGCCGAAGCTTGTAGGCGACAGGGTTGATCTGCTGCAGGATCTCGAAGGGACCGAGGAACCTGGGAGCAAATTTGTACGACACCACCCTCAGTCTAATATTCCTGGAGGAAAGCCAGACCTTCGTGCCAGGAAGAAACTGAGGGGGTTCTCTTCTCCTTGTGTCCGTCTTACGCTTCTTTCGGTCGACCGCCAGCAGGATGGAGGATCGAGTCTGCTGCCAGATCTGCAGAAAGTCCCCAAAGACCGTGTCAGCAGCTGGCACCACGGACGTAACAGGGACCAGGAGAGGAATTCGTGGGTGCTGGCCATAGACAATAAGGAACGGTGTGTTCTGTGTTGACTCGCTGGTATGATTGTTGTAAGAGAACTCAGCCCACGGAAGCAACTGCACCCAGTCATCATGCTGCTTGAAGATGAAGTGGCGTAGGTAGTTCTCCAAGATCTGATTGATCCTCTCGACCTGACCATTGGACTGAGGATGGTAGGCCGAGGAAAAGTCCAACTTTATACCTAGGAGTCCGCAGAAGGCTCTCCAGAACTTCGAGGTGAACTGAACCCCCGATCAGACACAACATGTTGCGGCAAGCCATGCAGGCGGAAGATGTGTTGGATGAACAGCTTGGCCAGCAGAGGAGCAGAAGGAACACCAGTCAGAGGAACAAAGTGGGCCATCTTTGAAACTCGATCCACCACTAGCCAAACAGTACTGCATCCGGCAGAGAGAGGCAGGTCCGTAATAAAGTCCATAGCTGTATGCTGCCAGGGAGCATTGGGCACAGGCAATGGCTGGAGCAGGGTATACAAAAAAAATGGGACATAGAATGTAATTAAAACCACAGAAAAGGCCATACTCACAGATTAGGAGGTGGGTAAAATACCCGTTCCAAACAGGACGCAACCAGGTCAGAGAATGCTGTTGATGGGAAGTGCCCAGGTGTGTTTAAATAATAGCCACTCCCACTAACCTTGAGGGGAGTGGTGTGTTGGGCATGGAAGTAAATGTGTAATAATAATAAATAAATAATAAAGTACTGTGTATAGTGCACATGTGAGGTATAGGGGACATGACTAAGTGTAGTGTGTAGAAATCAGGGCTCTGAGTGAAACAAAAAAGTGAGTGTAGTGTGTAAAACATGGAGGCATAGTGTTTGGATAGTGAGGCACAGCATATATCACCGAATAGCAGCCTATTTATAACGCCCATACTGTAAGAGAGCGGGCTGCCCTGCATGCAGTGTCAAACATCCGCACACCAGGCTATCCCAGCATCATAAGACCCGGGCGCGTCCTGAAAAAAAGTATGTACAATGTAAGTAACCATGAAAAAACATGGGGTATTAGTTGTTGTTTTGGCCAAAAAAACGCAAGCTCACAATCCACGTCACGGATCCCCACACTTGCGAGTCCCTACCTAGAACATTTCATGCAGGGCAGCCCGCTCTCTTACAGTATGGGCGTTATAAATAGGCTGCTATTCGGCGATATATGCTGTGCCTCACTATCCAAACACTATGCCTCCATGTTTTACACACTGCACTCACTTTTTTGTTTCACTCACAGCCCTGATTTCTACACACTACACTTAGTCATGTCCCCTATACCTCACATGTGCACTATACACAGTACTTTATTATTTATTTATTATTATTACACATTTACTTCCATGCCCAACACACCACTCCCCTCAAGGTTAGTGGGAGTGGCTATCATTATTTAAACACACCTGGGCACTTCCCATCAACAGCATTCTCTGACCTGGTTGCGTCCCGTTTGGAACGGGTATTTTACCCACCTCCTAATCTGTGAGTATGGCCTTTTCTGTGGTTTTAATTACATTCTATGTCCCATTTTTTTTGTATATCTTAGATTTTGGAACGAAAAGTTCTAGGTAGGGACTCGCAAGTGTGGGGATCCGTGACGTGGATTGTGAGCTTGCGTTTTTTTGGCCAAACAACAACTAATACCCCATGTTTTTTCATGGTTACTTACATTGTACATACTTTTTTTAAGGACGCGCCCGGGTCTTATGATGCTGGGATAGCCTGGTGTGCGGATGTTTGGCACTGCATGCAGGGCAGCCCGCTCTCTTACAGTATGGGCATTATAAATAGGCTGCTATTCGGCGACATATGCTGTGCCTCACTATCCAAACACTATGCCTCCATGTTTTACACACTACACTAACTTTTTTGTTTCACTCACAGCCCTGATTTCTACACACTACACTTAGTCATGTCCCCTATACCTCACATGTGCACTATACACAGTACTTTATTATTTATTTATTATTATTACACATTTACTTCCATGCCCAACACACCACTCCCCTCAAGGTTAGTGGGAGTGGCTATCATTATTTAAACACACCTGGGCACTTCCCATCAACAGCATTCTCTGACCTGGTTGCGTCCCGTTTGGAACGGGTATTTTACCCACCTCCTAATCTGTGAGTATGGCCTTTTCTGTGGTTTTAATTACATTCTATGTCCCATTTTTTTTGTATATCTTAGATTTTGGAACGAAAAGTTCTAGGTAGGGACTCGCAAGTGTGGGGATCCGTGACGTGGATTGTGAGCTTGCGTTTTTTTGGCCAAACAACAACTAATACCCCATGTTTTTTCATGGTTACTTACATTGTACATACTTTTTTTAAGGACGCGCCCGGGTCTTATGATGCTGGGATAGCCTGGTGTGCGGATGTTTGGCACTGCATGCAGGGCAGCCCGCTCTCTTACAGTATGGGCATTATAAATAGGCTGCTATTCGGCGACATATGCTGTGCCTCACTATCCAAACACTATGCCTCCATGTTTTACACACTACACTAACTTTTTTGTTTCACTCACAGCCCTGATTTCTACACACTACGCTTAGTCATGTCCCCTATGCCTCACATGTGCACTATACACAGTACTTTATTATTTATTTATTATTATTACACATTTACTTCCATGCCCAACACACCACTCCCCTCAAGGTTAGTGGGAGTGGCTATCATTATTTAAACACACCTGGGCACTTCCCATCAACAGCATTCTCTGACCTGGTTGCGTCCTGTTTGGAACGGGTATTTTACCCACCTCCTAATCTGTGAGTATGGCCTTTTCTGTGGTTTTAATGGCTGGAGCAGACCAGCAGGTCTGGAGTGAGCGACCTTGTTGGCTGCACATACAAAACAGGAAGAAACAAAGTCCATAATGTCCTTGGGCAGCGTGGGCCACCAGAAATGACGAGCAATCAGATCCTGAGTCTTACGGTTCCCTGCGTGACCTGCCAGTCTAGAGGAGTGTCCCCAGCGGAGGATTCTTCCACGGTCAGCCAGGCGCACAAAAGTCCTCCCTGGAGGAATGTCCCCAACTTGCAGGGGATTGACAGAGACAATGCAAGACGGATCAATGATGTTCTGTGGAATCTCCATGGTGTCTTCTGTCTCAAAAGATCTGGACAAGGCATCGGCCCTCACATTCTTGTCGGCTGGGCAAAAATGGAGCTCAAACTGAAACCTGGTAAAGAACAGCGACCACCTGGCCTGACGAGGGTTCAGCCGTTGGGCCGTCTGGAGGTAGGTCAGATTCTTGTGGTCGTTAAAAATTAGGATGGGATGAGCTGCGCCCTCTGGTAGATTTCTCCACTCCTCCCGAGCCAATTTGATGGCCAGTAACTCCTGATACCCAATCGAGTAGTTGCGTTCTGCGGAAGAGAAGAGCTTAGAAAAATATCCACATACCATTGACTTGCCCTTGTAGCCTCTCTGGAACAGGAGTGCACCAGCCCCTACAGAGGATGCATCCACCTCCAACGAGAACTGTAGAGAGATGTCTGGATGATGGAGGATAGAGGCTGACGTGAGGGCACTCTTGAGGCTATTGAATGCGGACTTTGCCTCAGGAGTCCAGACCTTGGCGTTCATGCCCTTCTTAGTGAGGTTAGAGATAGGAGAAGTTTGGAATAAACTGTCTGTAAAAATCGGCGAATCCCAGAAAGCGCAGTATGGCCCTCAAGCTTTGAGGGCATGGCCATTCTAGGACAGACTTTACCTTTTCAGGATCCATCTTGAGACCTTGATTTGAGACGATATAGCCCAGGAAGGGTAGATAATCCTTTTGAAACACGCACTTTTCCAACTTAGCGTTCAAACGATTCTCACTTAAGCTCAGCAAAACTGGATGGACATGTCTCTGATGCGTCATAGGATCTGTAGAAAAAAATCAAGATATCATCAAGGTAGACTACTACACAAACCCAGAGGAGGTCACGGAAAATGTCATTAACAAACTCCTGGAAGACCGCGGGAGCATTATACAGGCTGAAGGGCATTACTAGATATTCATAGTGTCCATCACGGGTGTTAAATGCAGTCTTCCATTCATCACCCTGGCGAATTCGGACTAGGTTGTAAGCTCCACGCAGGTGTAGTTTGGAAAAAATCTTGGCACCAGGTATACGATCAAACAGTTCTGAGATCAGTGGCAACGGATATTTATTTTTCACAGTGATCTGGTTGAGACCTCGGTAGTCAATACAAGGACGAAGAGAACCATTCTTCTTTTTGACGAAGAAGAACCCGGCTCCTGCCGGTGAGAAAGACTTCCGTATGAAGCGCCTCTCCAAGTTCTCTTTCACATAGGCAGACATGGACAGAGTCTCTGGCAAGGAAAGAGGATATACCCTACCACGAGGAAGGGATGCACCAGGAATCAGTTTGATAGGGCAGTCATACGCCTGATGTGCAGGCAATGTCTCCGCCTACCTCTTGCTGAAGACGTCCAAAAATGCAGCATAATGACTCGGCAATCCTGCCAATGACCGAAGCAGCAAAGGCTGAGCCGAATGAATCTGCACCAGGCATCAGTTTTGACACTCAGGGCCCCACTGGAGAACCTCTCCAGAATTCCAGTCCAGGACTGGGACATGTAGTCGGAGCCAAGGCAGACCCAGCATCACAGGGTCAACGGCTTTGGACAGGACACAGAACGACAGGAGTTCGGAGTGAAGAGCTGCCACTTGGAGCCTCAGCGGCTTGGTCACAGCTATAATTGGGTCTGGCAGGGGTAGTCCATTCACTGATGCAACCGTCAGTGGCCTCTCCAGGGGGGTGGTGGGTGATTGAAGAAGATCCACCAGGTCTCTACAAATGAAATTAGCAGCGGATCCAGAGTCCAGATACGCAGAGACCTGATGTGTTCTCTTGCCGGACACTATGGTCACTGGTATGGACAATTTAGACAGAAGTCCTTTCTTACCCAAGGTTACCTCTCCTAGCAACCCTAGTCTTTGGGATCTTTGGTGACACAGGCGCACAAGATGGCCACCGAGGCCACAATATAGACAGAGTCCCGAAGTGCGTCTGCGTTGTCTCTCCTGGGTGGATAGCTTACACTGGTCCATCATTACAGACTCCTTAGGAGGATTGACATCTGAGGACAGCAGGGGTTGCTGCAAAGTAGGGACCAGACTAGGAAGGCCTCCCTCCCGACGAACCTCTTGGAGGCTTTCTCGGATCCGCATATCAATTCGGGCGGACAGAAGGATGAAGTCATCCAGGGTAGATGGCAGGTCTCGAGCGGCAAGTTCGTCCTTAATTTTAGGAGACAGTCCATGCCAGAATACAGCCACCAGAGCCTCATTGTTCCATAACAGTTCTCCCGCCGGGGTGTGGAAGTGGACGGCATACTCACTCACGGAGGTGTCTCCTTAGCGTAGTTTAATCAAGGATGCTGCTTTAGATGAAACCCGTCCAGGCTCCTCAAACACCATGCGAAAAGTCCGGAGGAAGGCTTGGAAGTCACGGGTCTCTGGTCCTTGTCTCTCCCAGATAGGGTTCGCCCATGCAAGAGCCTTGCCAGTGAGGAGAGAGATGATGAAAGCCACCCTTGCACCGTCAGATGAAAATGTCGTAGTATACAGGCTGAAATGGATCTGGCACTGGATCAAAAATCCATGACAGGTACCTGCATCTCCATCATAGCGGTCCGGAAGTGGCAAAGAAAAACGCGGGTCGACACTGCCAGGAGGTGTAGTCTGAGGATCAACACTGCCAGGAGGTGTAGTAGGAGGAACGGCAGCTCGTGCCTCCCACTGAAGTATGAGAATGTTCAAAGCCTGGAGGAGTTGGTCCTGTCGAGACCGGAGATCCAGCATATCCGCCCGCATCTCCTGTGATGTCGTCATGGTCTTGGATCGACCAGCGGGGTCCATGGCCTGAGCTTACTGTCATGAAGGGTCTGTGGACCCACTGGGCCGTACCACATTGGCGGTAAGGCAGCTGGCCAACAGGGCGCAGGTGAAAGTCTATAGTTCGTATAGGTACTTGTGGCAGCTCAGACAGCAGCAGGGCAGGCTCGGCTGGGACTAGGCAGCAGGCAGACGTCAGGCGAGGTGAAGCAGGTCAGACGTGGATACAGCACGACACGACTGGCACAGCACAGTGCTCGACCAGGAAGGTATGGAATGCTAGGAACAGGAACTGGAACAGGTGCAGTTAACACACTAGGAGGCCATCACATAGACAGACTAGGAATACACAACAAAGCTCAGGCGTGGGAGGATGGGGCTGGGACCTTCTTATAGTCCAGGGTGCTCTGAAGCTCAACTACCAACATGCGTACGCTCTGGCTTCTCAAGTCTGGACTGAGCTCGTGAGTGCACCCTGGTGGTCACTGTGTAGCAGGATGGCCGTATGTGCAGACATCTCTTGAGAGAGGGGCGTCGACTGGATGGAAGGAGTTCGTGGTCAGCGACCACGGACGTTACAATACCTGACATGGTGCGGCTCCCTGCTGCTCTGCCGTCCGTTCCCCACAGCGCTTTTATTCATACGACAGAGTGTCGGCTGATATTTGGCCAGTTTTTCTCTGTTGTTTTGCATTCGTTTTGCATCCGTTCCGTTTACATTCCGGGCCGTGTTTCAGTTTTTAATGGCTGATTGTGACCCGTTTTTTATCTGTATTTCACTGTCGGTTTTAAAAACGGATGAATTTCATTTGTCAATTTTTTTTGGTCCCAACCCACTAAAAACACCCACAAGAAGGTCACATAATGGCCCAGACAACATTTCTCTTGCTTTCTAGAGAGCTTTGTCTGATCCCTTAGCTTCTTTGCGTTGGTTTCTCACTTTTTCTCTGCTATTTTTTACTTGCTACCATGTCCTCACAACCATTGAACCGTGTACTGCAGCTTTGGCTGATTTCTCGGCAATTAGTTCGGACAGCAATCACAGATGTTGATACCCTCTGTAGATAGCGCCACATTGCCCCTGTAGATAGTGCCACATAGCCCCCTTGTAGGTAGTGACATACAGCCCCCTGTAGGTAGTGCCACACAGCCCCCTTGTAGGTAGTGGCAAACAGCCCCCTGTAGGTAGTGCCACACAGCCCCCTTGTAGGTAATGGCAAATAGCCCCCTTGTAGGTAGTGACACACAGCCCCCTGTAGGTAGTGCTACACAGTCCCCTTAAAGGTAGTGACACACAGATTCCTTGAAGGTAGTGACACACAGCCCCCTTGTAGGTAGTGACATACAGCCCCCTGTAGGTAGTGCCACACAGCCCCTTGTAGGCAGTGCTACACAGCCCCCTTGTAGGTAGTGCCACACAGCCCCGTTGTATGTAGTGCCACACCCCATTGTAGATAGTGCCACACAGGCCCCTTGTAGATAGCACCCCCTCCCCCTTTAGATAGCGCCACTGTAGATCCACGTAGGAGCGGAATACTTCTGGACGGGGATTCTGCTCATAGAGGGAGACCCTGACCACTGGTGGATCATCATATGGGCGCTTCAGGCAGCCGCCCGAGGCACCAAGCTCCCAGGGAGCCCATGGCCACCCGTACTGCACATAATTTAAATAAATACTAAAAGAATGTAGCAGTGTTCTACCGCTCTTGACGGCCACTGCTGATGGGGAGGAGGGGCAGGGAGAGAAATTGCAGGGGTGGGCTGGGCCGGGATAGGGCTAGCAGACGTGCGGCACGATAGGCACGTCCAGGGGCGGATTGGCAATGTAAACTACCTTCCTGGTGGGCCGGTCAGTCAGTGGGCCACCCCATATTTCCAGCTTCCGGCTCCCCTGCACGCAGCACACTCTGTGCCATTTGTAATTGCTGTTCGGATGAGATCCTGTCAGTCTCTGTCACTGACAGGCATTCATCCAATCAGCAGGTCTTCTTGCAGCTATGGGAGAACCAATGCAGTGCTAGTGGGTGGAGCCACAATGAGAGGGCGGCCCTGCAAGTTAATGCAGGCAAACTACAGGAGATAGTGAAGGAGCCTAGACTGCAACGTACTACGGTACTAAAAGTAAGAGTAATGTTGGGTCAATGTCTGATTATATTTAATGTGCTGGGGCAGGTGAGAAGAAAAGTAAAAAAAAATTGCAGTATTCACATGCAGCGGTCAAAATGCTTTTTTTACCGCACCATTTTTCCGTGAATTTCGGCAAAATCACGGCAAAATGGTGCGGTAAAAAACACATTTTGACCGCGGCATTTGAACCCAGCCTCATGAATATACGCCGCTCCTGTCCACTGTTCTTTAACCCTGGATTCACATGTCGCGGTCAAAATGTGTCTTGACTGTGCCAGGAAAACCCTGCCTCAGGCCGCGTTCCCACGTAGAGTAAATACTGCAGAATTTCCGCAACAGAATTTTGTGCGGAAATTCCGCAGAATTTACAGTATCAGCAAAGTGGATGAGATTTAGAAAAACGCAGCGTAAACGGTAATAAATTGACCTGCGGTGCGGAATTTAAATCCGCAGAATGTCAATTTATGCTGCATTTTTGTTGATTTTCTGTTGCGGATTTTAACCATTGAATTCAATGGGGATGCAAAACCTGCAACAGAAAGCTATCTGTTGCAACTTTTGCGGCGAAAAGGATCTCAGGAAAAAATAAATAAATCATACCTAGGTCCCATGCACACGACCGTAAAAACTCCTGTAATTACGGGCCCATAGACTTCTATTGGCCACGGGTACCTCCCCGTATGCTTATGGGAAGGTGCCCGTGCCGTTGAAAAAGATAGAACATGTCCTATTTCAGGCCATAATTACGGCACGGGCAGCCCATAGAAGTCTATGGGGCTCCCGTAATTACAGGTGACTACGTGTGTGCACCCGTAATTATGGGAGCGTTGCTAGGCGATGTCAGTAAATAGTCACTGTCCAGGGTGCTGAAAGAGTTAAAGGATCGGCATTAACTGTTTCAGCACCCTGGACAGTGACTACCGATCACAATATAGATAAAGCTGTAAAAAAAAAACGGACGCGTCACCAAGACAATGGCCGGGTAAGTATGAATTTCTTTTACTTTTATTACGAAAATGGCTGTCCCTTCTCTCTATCCTGCACTGATAGAGAGAAGGTTTGCCGATTAGTGCAGTGCAATTTTGCCACCAAAAACGTGCCCGTAAATACGGGTGGAATACGGGTGACACCGGACCCATATTTACGGGCACGGGTGCGTAAATACTGGTGCAATACGGGTCGAATACGTGTGACCAAGGACCCGTATTTACGCCAGTATTTACGGGTGGGCAAAAATACGGTCGTGTGCATGGGGTCTTACCCAGTAAACTCTCCTTCCTGCAGTCGGCCTCCTGGGATGATGTTTCATCCCATGTGACCGCTAGCCAATAACAGGCTGCAGCATCACATGGCCTGCAAGGTCATCTTTGGAGGCCTGAGTACGCGCAGAAAAGAGGGAGGGGGTAAGTATGGACGTTTTTATTTTTACCCCAGCACTGCATTCCGCAGCGAAAATTCAGTTAAAAAAATCGCAACACAATGTGGTGCGGTTTTTCGGATGGAAGGTGTTGCGGGTTCCAGGTCACATACGCTAAACAGTTTTTACGCAGCGTATCCAATCCGTGGGAACCTGACCTCAGGCTGGGTTTTCAGGCTGCAGTTTTGGTCCTTTTTTTGCTGCGATTAGCGCAATATAGTGGCTAAATGCTACAGTTTCTTTAGTGATTTTGCAAAAAATGCTGCGTTTTGCCATAATTTCACAGTAGTCGCGGAAAAAAAAAATGCACGACAACCGTAGTGTGTGAACCCAGCCTAAAGTGAAAAGAGAAGCCCCTCCCTTCTAAATAATGACTATGATCTGCAACCTAGTTTCTCATCAAAGGAGGGGGGTTACCCCTTGGCACAGATCAGAAGCAGTTAGGCTAGGTTTGCCGCGAATTGCTGCAAAAATCCATCATTTTGACTGTGATCTGTGAACCCAGCCTAAGACCTAATACACACGACCGTAGTGATTTTGCGTACTGCAAAACCACGTATCCGTTTTCCGAATTTGTGGTCCATTTGTCCACAAAAAACTTCCGTAGAGCATCCGTGTATCATCAGTATTTACGGATCCGCAAAAAATGTAAGGCTGGGACTCCCTGAGTAAGGCCTCGTTTACACGAATGTGATATATGTGCGTGCGACGCGCGTGCTTTTCACGCGTGTCGTACGCACCTATGTAAGTCTATGTCGCAGTGCAGACAGTGCGTGATGTTTGCACAGCGTGAGTGCGTTGCGTAAAACTCACGACATGTCCTATATTTGTGCGTTGTTAGCGCATCATGCACCCATTGAAGTCAATGGGTGCGTGAAAATCACGCATGCCACACGGAAGCACCTGCGTTGAATGCGCGTTTTTTACGCATCACTTGTTATGTCCATGTAAATTACTAAAGGCCGAAGTGGTGATGGGGCATCAAAGAAACGGAGGTACATATATACCAAGCAGCTGTTGTTCCTCAAGGATATCATGGAGATGAGATCGTAAGTAAATGTCCTATTGCCTGTGTAAATGTTGCTTTGCACATGTCATCTGCACCATAAAGCATTTTTGTACATTGTTGACTATTGGTTTCTGATTCTGCTTTTATATTCCAGAACAACAGTAAATCTGAACGACTCTGAGGAGGAGAGTAACCAGGCCGAGTCCCAGCCGCATCCTCCCAGCAGTCGACTGCTGCCCCTAACCCCGGAGCCTACACCCCAGGATCCTGCCCCGGTAGAGTCGGCCTCACCAGAACTCCCTCCGGAAGAAAACCCACCCCCTCGAGCACCAGCCAGACGCCGACGCAGTCAGCTGCCAACCGCTGGGGCGCAAGTTGATGGAAGGGTCCTCGAATACCTCCGTTGTGCGGCCGACGAAGACGGGTACTTTTTTTGCTTGCAGCCTCGTGCCACTGCTGCGGAAGGTGCCAGACAATAGGCTGCCACGCCGAGAGTCCGCTATAATTTCCCTTATTGACTGCGCCACACTCCCCAACAATCCTTGCCAGTGTTTCTCTGCAATTGAGCAGTGGCGAGGATTCACGGAGGCTTCTACAACCTCTAATTACCCAGGCCCATCCCAACCAGCCACCCCCAGCGCACGACAACACCAATATAAAGCAGTGCCTGCCTGGTTTTCCCCTGGTCCTCTGCCTGCCCTTGAGCGCCATTTTGCTCAATACAGCAGAGGTCCTGAAACCCATGCTCCGCCTTTCCCTGGACCCAGCTACCAGGCACATCATCAGCACCACTATGCTGTAGACGAACATCCTCAGCAGCTCCATGGACAGCATAGTGGTGATGAAATGCCCGCGTATAGTTCCCCGGCCCATCAATACCACAACTTGTAAAAGTGGCTGTGGGATGATCCGACGAAGGTTTCTGTTTGCAGGCCTGCATTGTTTGGTCATATGTGTTTTGCACCATGTTGGTGCCACCTTTACTTATTTCTGGTTTGTTATTTTGCACCACGTTTTTGGTGTGCATTGAACATAAAAACTCAGGTGTTTAAAGTTGCAATTGCGTGTGGACATTTTTTTTGACCCTCCTCTTCAAAATGATTACCTAACTGTATATTACTGTACACTCACACACTGTTGACCTGGCCCCAAAAGAATGGCACGTGTTCATTGAGGTATTAGTTCATCTGTAGGGGTTTGCCATTGTTGTAAACAGATGTCAATATTGGCGTGCTGTGATTTCACAATAGCCACAGAAAGGACAGTCGGGATTGGAGGGAGGAGAACTTAATTTTGACGAACAGAATTGATTCTCATGCAATCACTTTCATGACTGTCAAAAGTACAAACCACAACAGATGTAAGCTCGCAACCCACGTCAAGGGTCCTCATGTATTGCGAGTCCCTAACACTACAAGCCCCTAACATAAAACAACAAACACTGGCCACTTCGGACCTGTGGACACAATAAACTAGGAACTATGCCACCCTTTAAATGCCATCGCGCCCCCATGGTGCGGCTCCTGATGGGCTCTCAAAATATGCTGCAAAACTCGGAGTACAGATGTGAGAGATCTCCCTAGTGGAATTGCCGACACAGTGTTGCTGGTGGGTGCATTTGTTAGTATATATTCGGCATCAAAAGTGGCATCATGAATGCGGCAGAAGTTTTGCAGAACTACACACGCTTGGATGTGTCACATTCTGCGGTGACATTTGCATTGTAGACAGAAACACCCGCCACCTGTTAGACATAATGCCAAAGGTGCATTCCACACATCTTCGAGCTCGGCATAGGCGGTAATTGAACATGCGTCGACGCTCATCCAAGCCCCTTCTTGCAAATGGCCGCATTACTTGCCTTGTCAGGGCAAAACCCTCATCTGCAACTATGACATATGGGATTTGTGGCCTTTTGGAGCCAGGGAGGATGGTAGTTCGGGCACCGTCAGTTGATTATTCACAAGTCGTTTACCCATTCTGGACGAACAAAATATGCGGGCCAATGTCTACAATCGTAAAACAATAATTACTGTCCGCCAAGGCCAAAAACACGATCGAAAAAAACTGCTTGTAATTATAGTATCAGGAGCCACTGCGTGGGGGCTTCTTCACACGAATGTGCTTCCCGTCTAGGGCACCAATACAATTTGGAAATTGTGTTGCACTAAGAAATGCGTCAGAAATTCGAAGCCACTGTTCTGTCGTGGGCTGAGGCATGACCGTGGTCTTTAATCTCTGCCACAGCACAACACAAGTGGATGTCACAATGAAGGAGATGGTGGTCACTCCCAAAAGAAATTCAAAATGTAAAGAATGGTAACTATTGCCTGTGGCCAGAAATCTAAATGCAAGATAAAACAGAAACAATAAAGAACACATGTTATGGCGGACTTGTAAAGCATACAGCGTCCTCTAAGAACTAATTGCAGCAGCACACAATCCTCAAGGTCACAAGAAGTCGTTCCTCAGGGGAAATGCAGCGCCGCATGTTGGTATTCTGGTAGGTGATTCCTGTGCGAATCTTCGCAAGCAGCATATCAAAGGTGGACACAGACATGCGGCAAAACGCACGAAATTTCTCAGGGTGACGCCGTATAGGGTCCTCATATAGGGTATGAAAGTGCCCTTTGGAGGTACGTTGGGCCACAAGTGGGTGAACCCAAATCCTACTTCTTTTACGCGGCTGGTGCTGCAGCATGGGGCGCCGTTCGCCAAATCGTCGCAAAATCATCCACGCGAGCAGCACACGTGCCAGCGACGGAGAAGGCATAAATGTAGATTGCAAGCCAAGACACGTGTCAACAGTTTACACAAGCACTGGTTTTGGCAGAGGATGAAATAAGGCTGACAACCTGTTCACCCAGCAAGCAGGGGTTTGGCCAGCCTGCCTTTTTGTAGGCTGGCCTCTCATTAACTCCTCCCTCCATTTTTTAAACGCAGGTCGCGCACGCGTTAAAAAATGCTTGACAAACGCATTTGCAACGTCCGCAATACGCTGCGTTTTTTGCGCGCGCAAAACGCACACGCTAGTGTAAACGAGGCCTAAGTCACATGATCCGCAAATACAGCCAGTAAAATGACATGTCCTGAGTTTTTGCAGCCCCCACGTGAACCCGTGAACATTATGGTCATGTGCATGGGGCCATATAAATAAATTTGTCCGTGTGCGGTCCGCAATTTTGTAGGTAGGTTCACACAAAGTGCATTTTTTCACCGCAGTTTTAGCTGGGGAATCACCACTGAATCACCCCTGCTACATTGGAAGGGATAAAAGCCGCTGTGAAAATCACATGCTATAGGTTTTAATATCTTCACCCCAGGTAAATTTTTGGGAAAAATCTCTCCCAATTGCCTGCTACTGTAAATTGCTGCAGATTTTAACTGCTCAAATCCACAGTATTTTCATAAGTTTGTTTTGTTTTTGATTTGCAGGTTGCTTTAAAGGCTACGTAAACCATTGAAATTGTTTTATATATATATATATATATATATATATATATATATATATATATATATATATATATACAGTATATATATAATCAATGTGCATCAGTGTTTTCTGCAACTTTCCAAATCCCGCGGACCTGATGGATTCAGGTCTTTGCGCACGATACAGCTGCTCTGTATACAGGATACAAAGCAGCTGTATCTAAAAAAGAAAAAAAAGTTTTTTTTATAAAAGCATTTAAAAAGTTGCACAAAACCCATACTGATAGATATTTTAAAAAAAAAACATTTCAAAGGTTGACATAGCCTTTAAGGTAAGCTCCAGGATAGGGAGTTTGGGGGTGTGCTTTAAAAGTGAACAGTAAGGGTATGTTCACACAGCTTATTTTCGGCTGTTTTTCGGGCAGTAAACTGCCGAAAAATGGCCGAAAAATCGGAAGCAGAACGCCTCCAAACATCTGCCCATTGATTTCAATGGGGAAAAACTGAGTTCTGTACCGACGGGGCGTTTTTTTACGCGGCCGTTTTGAAAAATTGACGCGTAAAAAACGCCCATGAAAAAAGAAGTGCATGTCACTTCTTGAGATTTTTTTGGAGCTGTTTTCCATTGACTTTATAGAAAAACAGCTCTAAAAATGGCAATAAAAAAACGCTGCGAAAAACGCGAGTGGCTTAAAAAACGTCTGAAAATCAGGAGCTGTTTTCCCTTGAAAACAGCTCTGTATTTTCAGAAGTTTTTTTTAGTAAGCGTGTGCACATACCCTAAAAGATGTCTGTGCAGTAAATCCTGCAGTGACTATTTGTGGGCAGGAGAAGTCGTCATGGTGGTCTGGGCCCAATGGAGAAGAAAAAGGAAACTAAACTACTTAGTAAAGACGTCACCTCTAAATCACTGAATGTAAGGCCTCATTTACACGAGCGTGTGCGTTTTGCGCGCGCAAAAAACGCTGCGTTTTGCGCGCGCAAAAGGCACTTGGCAGCTCCGTGTGTCATCCGTGTATGATGCGCGGCTGCGTGATTTTCGCGCAGCCGCCATCATAGAGATGAGGCTAGTCGACGTCCGTCACTGTCCAAGGTGCTGAAAGAGCTAACTGATCGGCAGTAACTCTTTCAGCACCCTCGACAGTGAATGCCGAACACAATATACACCAACCTGTGAATAAAAAAAGACTTTCATACTTACCAAGAACTTCCTGCTTCCCCCAGTCCGGGCTCCCGGCCGTTGCCTTGGTGACGCGTCCCTCTCTTGTCATGCGGCCCCACCTCCCAGGATGACGCCGCAGTCCATGAGACCGCTGCAGCCTGTGCTTGGCTGCAGCCTGTGCTTGGCCTGTGATTGGCTGCAGCTGTCACTTGGACTTAACTGTCATCCCGGGAGGTCGGACCGGAGTTATCGGTAAGTCAGAACGTCTTTTTTTTTTTACAGGTTCATGGATTTTCGGAGCGGAAGTCACTGTCCATGGTGATGAACCAGTTTAACGCTTTCAGCACCGTGGACAGAGACTGTCTCCTGACGTCGCGTACCCGAACATTTTTTACCGGTTCCGGTCAAAACGAGTTTGGCCGAACCCGGTGAAGTTCGGTGCGCTCATCTCGAATTTGACACTCCGTTTGGATGTTTGTAAACAGAAAAGCACGTGGTGCTTTTCTGTTTACATTCAGGAGTTTGACAGCTCTTGCGCGAATCACGCAGTTCGCACGGAAGTGCTTCCGTGCGGCATGCGTGGTTTTCACACACCCATTGACTTCAATGGGTGCGTGAGTGCGCGAAAAACGCACGATTATAGAACATGTCGTGAGTTTTTTTCTGCGCACACGCGCTGAGCGCAATTCACGCATCGTCTAAACGGCACCATTGACTAATATAGGTGCGTACGACATGCGTGCAAAGCACGCGCGTCGCACGCGCGTATATTACGTTCGTGTAAATGAGGCCTAAGTGTGATCTACTTTGACACTGACTGTGTTGGATCAGCCCTGTATTCACTTGTATAGTTTGCAGTGTTATAATACTCTGCAGGCTGCATACACTACTGCATGGTGGTATTATTTAGTCTCAATTTGCTGGTAATTAGAGATAAGTGAATCAATTCTACACAAATCAGTTACGAATTTGTTACATATTTGTTACGTATTTCCCAATCCAATATTTTTGGGATTCGTCCCACATAAATTGCTAATTTTTTTTCAAATCAATAGATTTTAATTAAAATTTCAATCCTGGTGCTGATAGCGTGCCGATGCCTAACTCAATTAGCAATTAATTTATTCTGATCAAATCTGATGGCCAAAAAAGGAATTTTGTGAAATACACTAATCTCTAGTGTTAATATTGATCTTGGTATAGGATTTTCTTATTCAGTTACAGTAGTATTATTCAGTCACTATGTCGTGGTAATATTTGTTTATGGTTTACTTGCCAAGACTGATGACGTGCCGTACCGGCACATGACCGCTGCAGACAGTAATTGGCCTCAGCGATGATGCCAGTATGTACTGCACGGGACTGCTGAGGTCAGGGATTTTGGAGTATTCGCCCTGTCTAACAGTGCAATGCTTCGCTTATTTGTTTGTTAGCCCCTACTGTAAATGCTCCGACTTTGTATTTTTGCAGTGGCTCAATCTACCACCAATATGACTACGGCTTATGATATTTTTGCCTACCTACTTGTGTTGGCCCCGCCTGCCGCCTATGTTACTCTATGGGGGCCGTGCAGACTGTCAGTGATTTTCACGCAGCGTGTGTCCGTGTGTCCGCTGCGTAAAACTCACGACATGTCCGATATTTGTGCATTGTTCGAGCATCACGCACCCATTGAAGTCAAAGGGTGCGTGAAAATCACGCCCCAGCACTCCCGCAGCAGTATAAACTATGAATGAAACATACAGAGTGTCATAATGATGGCGGCTGCGCGAAAATCACGCAGCCACGCATCATACGCTGCTGACACACGGAGCTGTTATGGACCTTTTGCATGCGCAAAACGCCACGTTTTTGTGCGCGCAAAAAGCACACGCTCGTGTACATCCGGCCTTAGGGTAGGAGCACACTAGGCATGAACACTGCAGATTTTATGCAACACATTTTATTGTGGAAAATCCGCAGCGTATCACAGTCACAGACGAGTGGATGAGATTTGAACAAATCTCATCCACACGCTGCAAAAAAAAATTGACCTGCAGTGTGGCTTTTTAAGCCGCAGCATGTTAATGTATTCTGTGGAATCGCTGCTCCTCTGTTGCGGAAATGCTGCGGTTCTGCCGCAAAAATCACAAATGAGAAAAAAAAAAGGCACTTTTTTACATTTATAAAAAAGTTTAGACTTCCCCCGGCCGTAGTCCTGGTGACGCGATCCTCTATTCTTAGCGCAGCTCGGCCTCCTGTCATGACGTTTCATCCCATGTGACTGCTGCAGCGGTCACATGGTCTACAGCGTCATCCCAGGAGGCGGGGCTACGTTCAGAAGAGAGAGATGCGTCACCAGGACTACGGCCTGGGAAAGTCTAAACTTTTCTTTCCCTGCAGGATTCCCGCAGCGGACATGCCTCACAAAACCTGCGCCACTATTTGGTGCAGTTGTGAGGGTTACAACGGGTCTTACCCCTCTCGGAGGACGGCGCAGGAGCGCGGGCTTGTAGGGCGGCTGAAGAGGAAAGAGCGTCGGTGGCGTCATGGCAACGGCCGCACCGCCGAGAGCCATGACGCATGCGCCCGACGGCAAGGAGAGCGAGGTCTGCACGGCGGGACAAGGAGGAGGGACTCGGCAGGAAGAGAGAGAGGGCGCCAAAAAGAGAGGGGGCGGAGTAAAGTGTGGCGCGAACAAGGAGTGGGGGAAGAGCGAGAGAGGTGTAAGAGGAGCAGGACGGGAAGAGGACGGGAGAGACAAGCAGGGAAGAGCAGGGGTCCGGACCGTGCCAGTGACCGTGACAGTGAGAGCTGTCACCGGAGACCGCAGGAGGCAAGAGAAGGCAGGAGCCTGGCAAAACGTGGGCTCTCCTAAGGGCTAGAAAAAGGACAGAGGACCGGCCGGAGCACAAGGAGTGTGCCAACAGCCACAGGTACCGTGCTCAGACCCCAAGACCCCAGATCAAGGACTAGAGTCCCGCCATAGAAGATAGGGCCCTTGTCCTAATCAGGTCTGTTTCACTCTGTGACGTCCATCGCTAGCTACCGTCAAACAATTCACCCTGAGCTAAGCCCAAAGACAGGCGGACTTGCTATCATATTCACCGCACCAGTGTCGCGGCGTGTCCTCCAGAGTAAAAGCACCATATGTAACCCTGCATGGAACTGTTATTGCTAAAACACCGCATGTAACCCTGCATGGAACTGTTATTGATGAAACATCGCATGTACCCTTGCATAGAACTGTTATTTATGAATCTTGTTGGGGCAGGAGCAGACAGAAGGAACGGTCGGGTTGACGGGACTTTGTTGGACTATTAGCTGGACTCCGTGTAACTCGTAGCGTCAGACCACCAGTTCAGTTGCGTCCTAGGGGGTCCACCGTTCGGACCACCGACTGAGGAGAGAGAGGGTTTGTCATGAAAGGTAGCGGATAGCTCTGCAAGGACCCGTGACGGTGCTAGTACGTACGTTAGTCGCTGATTCCCACGACGCAATCCGTGGGCCGAGAGTGTGACTCTTACCCTAGGGTAGGCTGTCAGTAGCGGGTAGCTCCCGCCGTGACTGACAGCGGCGTTTCCTTAGCCAAGCCGGCAACGTGGGGTCAGGCACAACCTCTCTCCGGGGGACTTCCAACGGGATCGAAGTCCTCAACCTCAGGCTTCCTGTCTGCTCCATAAAGAAGAAGTTATTGTTATTTGTCGCTGCAGTAAAGAAGTTGCCAAACAGAAGGTGTGTCTTGTTCATTGCGTACCAACCGCGGTAGTTCCTCCTACACGGTTTTGCTGGCAGAATTCCCTGCGGCTACCGGGGCGGATAAGCTGTGGTGTTTTACTCAGCATATCCGCCTAGTGTGTTCCTTATGATGTCGCTCCTGGAGCTGCTGCCTGTCTCTAAATAGGCAATTGGTCCAGTAGAATTTGGAATTATTTTTTTTTGTGAACCAGCTTAAAAAAATACAAAACTTTTGTGTTAGGGCCTGTTCACATCACCGTTCGCTTCCGTTCCGGGGTTCCGTCTGAGGTTTCCGTTGGGTGAACCCCGCAACGGAAAGTGAAAGTGACAGCACAGCTTCCGTTTCCGTCACCATTAGCGCAGTTGACTACGCTATTGATTCCGTCCGAAAACCAGCCGGAATGGTGACGAACGGAAACCATTAGCGATGTTTCCGTCACCATTGAGATCAATGGTGACTGAAACGGAAGCTGTGCTGTCACTTTCACTTTCCGTTGCGTTTCCTGGGATAACACTGTAGACCATGTGACCGCTGCAGCAATCACATGGGATGAAACGTCATGACAGACCTTTTTTTTTTCTCATTTGTGATTTTTGCGGCAGAACCGCAGCATTTCCGCAACAGAGGAGCAGCGATTCCACAGAATATTGACATGCTGCGGCTTAAAAAAACACACTGCAGGTCAATTTTTTTTGCAGTGTGTGGATGAGATTTGTTCAAATCTCATCCACTCGGCTGTGACTGTAATACGCTGCGGATTTTCCACAATAAAATGTGTTGCATAAAATCCGCAGTGTTCATGCCTAGTGTGTTCCTACCCTAAGGCCGGATTCACACGAGCATGTGCTTTTTGCGCGCGCAAAAAACGTGGCGTTTTGTGCATGCAAAAGGTCCATAACAGCTCCGTGTGTCAGCAGCGTATGATGCGCGGTTGCGTCATTTTCGTGCAGCCGCCATCATTATGACACTCTGTTTGTATGTTTGTAGCACGTGGTGCTTTTCTGTTTTCATTCATAGTTTATACTGCTGCGGAAGTGCTGGGCGTGATTTTCACGCACCCATTGACTTCAATGGGTGCGTGATGCGCGAACAATGCACAAATATAGAACATGTCGTGAGTTTTACGCAGCGGACACACGGACACACGCTGCATGAAACTCACAGACAGTCTGCACGGCCCCATAGAGTAATATAGGTCCGTGCGAGGCGCGTGAAAATCACGCGCGTTGCACGGACGTATTACACGTTCGTCTGAACAAGCCCTAACAATAAGGCCCAGTTCACAGAGTTTTTGGGCCTTGATATTGACTCAGCACCAAAAAACTTCCAAAACCGCCTACCATTGATTTAATCTGAAATCAATGGGAGCCAGTCGCGGAAAAAAGAAAAAGCAGCACGTCCTTTCTTGCCGCGGTTCTGCCTCTGACCTCCCATCGAAATCAATGGGAGGCAGAAAATTCAATTTTTCGCTGCGTTTTTTGTCTGCTGTCCTCAATCGCTGCGGGCAAAAAACTAAGCAAAAAACGCGGCAAGATAGTGTGGGCAGGTCAAAATCTGCCTCAAAATCCTTTAAGGAATTTTGAGGCAGATTTTTTTTCTGCCTGCAAAATACTCTGTGTGAACAGGGCCATACTTAAACAGCACTTTGAGACATTTTACTCAATGTGTCAGAAGAGCTGCTCCCACTCCAGTCCTCATCAGGCGATGTCTTCCAGGCGATGTCTTCGGTCCAGACGTCCAGTCCTTCACCTCCAGCCTGGCTCCAGGTAAGTTCTGTCCATGTGTGTCCGCGCGGTTTGCCGGCCCCCATGACGACATTCTGTGGTGAAAAAAACGGGCCCCATTGCCCGTTTTTTTCTACCAAAGGCAAGTCGCGGCAGTTGCAGGGCCCCCCTTTCAATTAGGTTTGGCCGGGCCCCTCACACCAGTACCCCTAATACCCCCCTGATGGCGGCCCTGGTCACTACTGTGGGCTCTATGGGGGATGGGGGGATTATACCCCCCTTCATAGAGCCCTCTGCAGTCAGTTAGATGGTTAGACCACCCCTTGCAGTATAATCCCCCCTTCCCATGGAGTCCTCAATAGTTATTATATTGCAAGGGGAGGTCAGATTGTCTGACTGACTGCTGAGGGCTTAAAGGGTAATAACTAAACTTCTAAAAAACGTTTGACATGTTAAAGTGACATGTCAGAATTTTTGATCTGTGGGAGTCCGATCGGTAAAAGAAAGTGGCAGAAGTGCTCGGGTGACCGCTGTGCCACTTCTTTTTTGATCTGCTTTTCTTGGAAAGCCGAGCAAGTGGTGTACGAATTTATAGGCTTTCTATTGAGACGTACACCACTCTGAGGAATGCCGTTCAGAAACGAAGCGGCGCAGCATTCAACCGAGTGCTTCTGCTGCTTCATTTTAGCGATTGATGGGGGTCCCAGCGCTTGGACTACGCATGTAAAGCAGTGTATTAGAATTGCGATCAGAGCCCCCTGCCGTCAAGTCCCCAAGTGCGCCAAAAACAAAAAAGTATAAAAAAAGTTGTGTAAAAAGAAAAGTTTAAAATTAATAAAAGTCAAAATCCCCCTTTTTTCCTTATCAGTCCTTTATTATAAAAATAAATAAACAAATAAACTAAACATAATAGGTATTGCTGCATCCATAGCTGCCTGAACTACAAAAGTATTTTGTTATTTATTCCGCACGGTGAACGCCATAAAAGAAAATAATAATAAACCAGACCAATTAAAAAAACTTTTTTTCACTTCACCTCCTCAAAAAATGTAATAAAAAGAGATCAAAAAGTTGCATTTACCTAAAAATGGTACTGTTCGAAACTAACGTTCGGTCACTACAGGATCAACTCCTCCTGGCAGTGAATGCCATTACACATCGGCTAGATGCGCAAGCTGCAGTCTCCACAGCTCCTGTTCCAGGTACCCCGGCTGTTCCTCCTGCTATACCTCCTGTAACTACCAGTGCTGATCCCTGATTCTCGCTGCCACTACCGCCTCTTTACGACGGAGACGCGAGTACCTGCAGGGGATTTCAAAACCAGTGTCAGATTCACTTCACGCTACATGCAGGAGCGTTCCCTTCTAATGGCGCAAGGATGGCTTTCATTATCTCTCTGCTTACTGGCAAGCATGGGCAAATCCTATCTGGGAACGTCTGGGACCAGAGACCCGTGACTTCCATGGTTTCTTACAGACATTTCGCACAGTATTTGAGGAGCCTGGATGAGTCTCGTCAGCAGCTGCCTCCGTGTTGGCACTTCGCCAGAGAGACACCTCCGGGGTCGAGTACGCCCTTCAGTTCCGCACACAGGCGGGAAAGCTGTTTTGGAACAACGAGGCCTCGGTGGCTACATTCTGGCAGGGACTGTCTTCCGAGATCAAAGCCGAACTTGCCGCTCGTGATCTGCTATCCACCCTGGATGACCTCATTCTTTTAGCCACATGGATTGACAGATTCCCTAGACTGGCTCCTACTTTCCAGCAATCCCTGTCGCCTTGACCAGTGGTTCCACCAGGGGAGCCTATGCAAGTGAACAGGCTCAAATTGTCGAACCAGGAGAAACAACGCAGACACACTTCGGGACTTTGCTTGTATTGCGGCCTCGGAGGCCATGTTGTGCGTTTGTGCCCTCAAAAGCCAAAAAACTCCAATGCCTAGGATTGGTTGGGGAGACAACCCTAGGCGATACAGCACTGGATAAAAAAAACTCTCCTCTAAACTATCCATCCCCGTGACCATAGTGTCCGGCGAGAAGACGCACCTGGTCCCTACCTATCTGGACTTTGGATCCGCAGCTAATTTTATCCAAAAAGACCTAGTGGATCTTCTCCAGTTGCCCACAGTCCCCCTGGGGACGTCTTTAGCTGTTGCCTCAGTAAATGGACTGCCTCTGCCCGATCCAGTCGTATCGGTGATCAAACTGCTGATGCTCCAGGTTGGAGCCCTTCATTCGAAGCTAATTTCTTTCCTCGTCCTGCCAAAAGCAGTCAACCCTGTGCTCCTGGGCCTGCCTTGGCTTCGACTACATGTCAACCGCTGTCTGGGGCAGATCAACTCCTCTACCTCAGTCGTTGGCAGGATTGCCTCCTCACTACTCACAGTTTGCGGATTTCTTCAGCAAGAAGGAGGCTGAGATGCTGCCCCCTCACCATGCGTCTGACTGCCTTATTGGTCTGACTGCCTTATTGAACTGGTTCCTGATGCGTCCCTCCCTCATGGATGGGTATACTCTCTCTCCTTGCCGGAGACTCAGTCTATGTCTGCTTACATGAGGGAGAATTTGGAGAGGGTTTTCATACAAAAATCCTCCTCCCCGGCCGGGGCTGGGTTCTTCTTTGTCAAAAAGAAAGACGGATCTCTTCGACCTTGCATCGACTACCGTGACCTCAATCAAATCACGGTCAAGAACAGATATCCGTTGCCGCTAATTTCCGAATTGTTTGACCGCATACCAGGGGCCAAGATTTATTCCAAGCTAGACCTGCATGGAGCTTACAACTTAATCCGGATCCGCCAGGGTGACGAATGGAAGACGGCATTCAATACCCGAGACGGACACTAGGAATACCTGATAATGCCCTTCAGCCTGTGTAACGCTCCCGCGGTCTTACAAGAGTTTGTCAATGACATCTTCCGAGATCTCCTCTATGTCTGCGTCGTGGTCTATCTCGATGACATCTTGATTTTTTTCTCCAGATCCAACGACTCATCAGAGACATGTCCGTCAAGTTCTGCTGCGATTAAGGGAGAATCGCCTGTATGCCAAGCTGGAGAAGTGCGTGTTTGAGAAAAATTCTTTACCCTTCCTGGGCTATATCCTCTCGGATCAAGGCCTCAAGATGGATCCTGAGAAGGTAAAGTCCGTCCTAGAGTGGCCACGCCCTCAAGATTTAAGGTCCATACAGTGAATTTTGGGTCTCGCCAACTTCTATCGGCAGTTCATCCCAAACTTCTCTTCACTGACAGCTCCCATCTCTACCCTCACCAAAAAAGGTGTTGACTCCAGATACAGAATCTACATTTAATAGCCTTAAAAGTGCCTTCACGTCAGCCTCAACCCTCCACCATCCTGATGTATCTTGACAGTTTTCGTTGGAGGTGGACGCCTCCTCTGTTGGTGCTGGCGCACTTCTGTTCCAGAGAGGTCCAAAAAGGAGGGCAGTGGTATGTGGCTATTATTCTAAACTTTTTTCTTCCGCAGAGCACAATTACTCTATTGGGCATCGAGAGTTACTGTCCATCAAATTGGCCCTAGAGGAGTGGAGACATCTACTAGAGGGCGCAGCTTACCCCATCCTGATATTTACCTACCACAAGAACCTCACCTATCTCCAGTCGGCCCAACAGCTGAGCTGAACCCCTGTCAAGCCAGGTGGTCACTGTTCTTTGCCCGGTTCCAGTTTGAGCTCCACTACCACCCTGCCAACAAAAATGTGAGGGCCGATGCCCTGTCCAGGTCGTTCAAGACAGAGAGAATTCTTCGCAGCTCCAAACTGGCAGGGCACGTGTGTGCCCATAAGACCCGAGATCTGATTGCTCGTAATTTCTGGTGGCCCACGCTGCTCAAAGACATCGTGGACTTTGTCTCGTCCTGCGTGGTGTGGGCTTCAAACAAGGCTGATCACTCCAAGCCTGCTGGTCTGCGCCAACCGCTGCCTGTGCCCAATCCTCTCTGGTAGCAGAGGATCAACCAAATCATGGAGAATCATGGAGAACTATCTAGGACACTTCATCTCCAGGCAGCATGATGACTGGGTGTAGCTTCTTCCTTGGGCCGAGTTCTCTTATAACAACCACACAAGTGAGTCCACTGCTGCCACACCATTCTTGAATGTTTATGGCCACCATCCACAAATTCCTCTCCTGGTGACAGCTACATCCCAGGTGCCCGCAGCTGACTCTGCATTCAGGGACTTACTGCAGATCTGGCAGCAAACCCGATCCCCTATTCTTCTGGTGGTCTATCGCATGAAGAGAAAGGCAGACACAAGGAGAAGAGCACCGCCTCTGTTTCTTACGGGTACCAAGGACTGGCTGTCCTCTAGGAATATCTGGCTGAAGGTGCCGTCATACAAGTTTGCTCCCAGGTTCCTTGGAACCTTTGTGATCCTACAACAGATCAACCCTGTCTCCTACAAGCTTCGGCTGCCTCCCACCGTCAGGATTTCCAACTCCTTTCATGTTTCCCTCCTGAAGCATGTGGTCCTGAACCGCTACACCAAGACTCATAGTCCTGCAGTTGCCCCCTGCGGTTCATCAGAGGTATTCGAGTTCAAGGAGATGTTGGTCTTCAAGAGGATAAGTGGAAAAGTATTTTATTTGGTGGATTGGAAGGAGTTTGGTCCAGAAGAGAGGTCCTGGGAGCCAAAAGAGAATCTCAATGATCCTACCCTCATTAAGAAATTTCTCTCTCGCTCTAGCCCCAAGAAGAGGGGGCGTAAGAGGGGAGATACTGTAATGTCCACAGCCACGGACTGTTGTTCTAACTTACTGACCGACTGCGCAGCCATGGATGAGTTAGTGCTGGGCAGCATCTCCCTCCTGAGAGACGCCGGCACTCACTTCCGCATCACTGTACTGGCTCCCGTAGGATGCGCGCGCATGCTCGCGCCAGGCCCTAAAGGGCCAGTACACACACTTGTCAGTAATCTGTAATTAACCTATAATTCCCCTGGACTATAAAAAGGGCTCTGCCCTTTCACTCATTGCCTGAGCGCTATTGTGTTTACCCGTGTTAGTCTTGCAAATGGTCCCTTAGTGTTTTGCTGTTCCCAGTGTTCCTGTGCCCTGCTACCTGTAACCTGTATTCTGTGCTACCTTGTTCCTGTGCCCTGTTACCTGTATACTGTATCCAGTGCTATACCTTGTAGAGTTGGAGTCCTGTGCTGCTTGCGTCGACGCCTGCTGTGTTACACCGTGTCTGCTGCCAAGGTCCCATCTGAGCCTAGCCATTACTACTGTCTGAACTACCACAGGTACCCTTGTGCTCGGACTATAGACTTTGTCGTGGTACCCTGTTTGGCCAGCTGCTATCCTGCTACAGCACTACGTCCCAGTGGGTCCACAAATCCACAGATCGTGACAATAGGCCCCTCAAAGCCACTTCAGGATTAAACTGGTACCTAAAAAAAAGAGGGTTTTGAAATTTTATTCAAAATATAAGAAATTGCTGCTTATGTTTTAAGCCGCGTAACGTCAATCGAAAAATAAAAAGAGTGTTCGAAAAAATTTCTCTAAATTTTGCTATTTTTCACATATAAACACTGAATATATCGACCAAATTTTACCACTAACATAAAGCCCAACGTCTCACGAGAAAATAATCTCACAATCGCTTGGATAGGTATAAGCATTCCGAAGTTATTACCACATAAAGTGAAATATGTCAGATTTGAAAAATGGGCTCTGAGCCTTAAGGCCAAATCTAGGCTGCATCCTTAAGCGGTTAAAGAGAGGTGTTACAATTTTTTTTAAATTATTATTTGATGTGTTAACCCCTTAAGGACACGGACAATTTTGGCCTTGAGGACAGAACAATTTTTTTATATTTCCCTCTTTGCATCACGACGCTCATAACTCTTTGATTTTTTGTACGACATAGTTGTATGAGACTTTGTTTTTTGCGGGACAAGTTGTACTTTATGTAGGTATCTTTTTTTGGTACAAATATATTATCGTTTAATATCTATTCATTTTTATTTTGACAAAAATGCAGAAAAAAAGCAGTTCCGCTGCAGTTTTAATATGTTTTTTTTACACCATACACCGATCATCATAAATAATGTTATACATTTGTTGTACAGGTTGTTACGGTCGTGGCGATATCAAATATGTCTATATTATTTCATGTTTTGGGACTTATATTTTAAAAAGTTTATTTATTATAAAAAAATGTGTTTCTGTGTATTTTTTTTTACTTTTTATTTATTTATTTATTATTCATTTTTTTACATTCATTGAACATTTTTTTTAATCCCATAAAGGGATTTATCATTTTGATTTTGATTTTTTAACTGTAATGTACTGGCATAGATCTATATGCCAGTACATTAGCCTGTGTACTGATTGTACACAGGCAGTTGTTAGGGCATACCTCAGTATGCCCTAACAACAGGAAATATGTTCAGACAGCCCTGGGGTCCTTCAATGGACCCTGGGCTGTCTGGCCGTACAAGTTATGGGCCTTGATCGCGTCACAGTTATTTTCTGTGACGCGATGAAAGTGCAGTCCCCTCTCCTTGAACGCCACAATCAGCTTTCATCGCAACTTTCAAAGGGTTAGTGGCAGAGAGAAGATGTTTCTCTTCTCTCCGCTGTCAGACCGGGGCCATGGCTGTGTATTACAGCCGTTGCCCCGCTCTCGATCGTGCGCACAGACGGCTGTCACACAGGACGAGAATGCTCGTCCTAATGCGCCAAGTACCCGCCGCTCAGGACGAGCATTCTCGTCCTGTGTCGGCAACCAGTTTGAAAACGTTTTGGTTTTTTTTCTTTAATAAAACGTATCAGTGTGTTCGGTGCAAATCTCTAAATACTTTTTATTAAAAATAATTTTTACTCTTTGAGATACAGCTGCTTTGTATTCTGTATACAGAGCAGCTGTATCTAGCGCTAAAACCTGTACCAGTCAGGGCTTCTACTGGAGCAGAATCCCCGGCCAGAGCAATTCCGATGGTCTGGCCGGGAATTCCGCTCTTAGAGGGAGCTACAGTGGTGCTATCTACAGGGGGGGGGGTGCTATTTACATGGGGGCTGAGTGGCATTACCTACAAGGGGGCTCAGACAAATGAACAGACAAGTTGGACTTCATTGCCTGTCTTTACCCTTTTGTTTTTTTGCATTTTATCATTTTAGCAATATTGTACAGTACAATACAGTACTTTTAATGTTATTTATGTTATATCTCAATGAAAAAAAAAAGTTAAAACGATTTGTACCGCTAAGGCTTCGTTCACATCTATGCTAGGGCTCCGTTCCGTCAGAGCTTTCCGTTGGAATGGAGCCGTGACGGACACAAACGGAAACCATAGTCGACTACGCTATTGATTCCGTCAAAACGATGGAACCCTTGCACAATGGAGACAAACAGAAACCATTGGCACCGGATCCGTCACCATTGAAATCAACGGAAAATGGTTTCCATTTGTCTCTGTCAGGGCTCCGTTCCGACGGAAAGCTCAGACGGAACGTGGGAACGGAGCCCTAGCGCAGATGTGAACGAAGCCTTTCAGAGCTTTATTGCTATACCATATCTCTTTAAATCAATCTATGTGTACAGGTAAAATACACTTTACAGCCGCATTGTTTAATTTTCCATCACTGCCTATTATTTGCATAGTTAAACCTGTTCATTTTGTTTTGAATGATTTGTTTGATATCTCCATGATGCAAGCTGGTCCTTTCAGCTTCATATACAAGTATCGTTGGTGTATTTGATTAATTAATACTTTCAAGAGACTTTATCATAGGCAAAAGCACTTAACGGATTGATACGTTATTTGTAAATATCTAAACGAAGTGTTATGAAAGTATTGCGTTCCTATATAACCACCAGCTCTAATATACAACGGTAACTAGCTGGGCTTATCTCCACTGTTATGACTCATGAAGACTGGACGTTGACAGGTACAGTCACAGACATTGTGCCAGAGAGGAAATATTTATCTTAAATATTCAGCTGAGATGATAGGTGTGAGCACAATTTTAGTGATTGTCATAAAGTGCATATCACTATTTTTTACTCGTCCCTACTAAAGCTGGCTATAGAAAAAAAAAATAAGAAAAAAGAATACAATTGTTTAAAGCCAAATCAGAGTCCCATAGATGATACAAGTTATCTGATAAACGATTGGTTGTTTACAGAAAAGCAAGTCATATAAACATTGGTCCTGCCAATTTAACATGGGGGGGGGGGGGGAGCATGAATACATTTGATAATTCAATATTCGCAACTGACCTGGAATTTTAGGCGATACAAAGAAAAAACTTTACAAAGAAAGCTGCATAAAGCTCGTGCTCATGATAGTTACGGCTAACCCATAATCTGTGTGCTTTGTAGTGATACCACTACTGTGTAAATATATTGCAAAGTGAACAAATCAAACTCGGTACAAAAATATGAACAGACATAATTAAAGCCACTGGTTTATTAAGGCTTACAACATTAATAAAAAATAATATATTATGCAACATCAGTCAATTGTAGATTTATTATTAATTAAATATTGTAACAAAGAAGAAATACAATTATGGATACATTGCAGTAGAGAATAATGGAGAAATAGTAGCCAATCAGATGGTATATAGGTTAGACTGAATTTATTTGGTATTCCTTAAATCAAAAAGTGGGAGTGAGATAAATTATCCAATCAAATAAAGCTAATTTGAGAGACGAGTCTTCTCCTTGTTGTGGCCAACCACATCAGTATTAGGTCTGAGTAGTTGGGGAGAAGCTATAAAAAAAGGACAATGAAGGAGTGGTCAGTGCTATACACACTATAGTGTGCATATAAATACCCTAAGGATGCCACTGTAAGAGAAAAACATGTCAGGTCACTGACAGTGCCTAAAATCTTTTTATTAACCTTGTATATCAGTGCGCATAAATGGTGGTCGGACCCATAGGAGCATGAGCCCTGACCCCCATGGCAGCAGTCGCATTGATACAATCAAACCTAAGAAGCAAATACAAAAAGCAGATTAGAAATATACTGTATGTTAGACTATGTTCACACCTGTGTTAGGAGCCTCCCTTGGAGATTCTGTAGTTTTTGGGGACAAAATAGCGCGGCAAAATGACAGACACCATGGTGGAAACCCAACAGAACTCATTAAAGTCAATGGGTTCAGTTGTGCGCTGCTGGTGTCTGTTTTGCGACGGATCTGGCGCTTATGTTTTTATCATTAATCCTTTTCTATAACAAACAGAATAACAGAAAACTTAGCGCAGATGTCAACAGAGCCTTATACATACCAATTATGAGAACAAGCATTATTCACCCTGGATAAAACAAAGATGGAAAAACGTATAAACGCCTTTTTTTCTTCTTGATCTTGAGTGTAGTCCATTTCATTTCATTTTCTTTTTTTTGTTAAAGGATAACTACAAACAAAACTAAAGTTTCCCATGTTTTTCTTTAAGGAATTCCATGTGTCAGTCTCTAACATGTTCTTTTTCTTGCTGCCTTTTGTCACTAAATCTAACACTGCGGACGTTGCATAGCAATAGTCTTAATTAGGCTTCGGTGGCACACTTTTTATACTTGAATCAATTGGGATAAACCCGCTCACTCATTCAGGCACTAGAACGTCCTGTATTATGAAATTGCTTTGACTGTGCCACACACACTCTCCACAGGGGGTGGGCCCACACTCCTATCACATTTACTGATGATTAAACAGGCTTCTGTCACACAGTTGTAATGAAGATCATAGTTCAACCTTTCTGGATCTATACTTATAATCTTGTATTTTATATAGGAAAATACTGAGGGAAGGATAAGCACACTGCACTCCCAATAGGCAGAGATGGTACTGACTCCACCCGCGCATGTCAAGCTAATCAGAAGCAGACAGGAGGCTGGATTGTATGATGGGATTTAAGTACAATATACATAAAATAAATCCAGAGCTGGATAGACAATCAGACAAGGCCGGATTATCATTGGTGCTCCTGGAGCTCCAGCTCCAGGCCCCACTCTCTGATTGGCTCAGGGGAGCCCCAAGGCATATTTTTGCATCTTTGCTTCAAAACTGCTGCAAATTTAGCATGATTTGTGCATAACCATATTGTTTCTAAAATGTTCTACGCAATTGCCAGAAAAAACGCTGCATTATTAGGAGAGGAGCAGGACTTTTGGTGACATCATAGTCACATGACAAAGATCCTAAACTGCTGAGGAGGATAGTAAATTCATAGAAGCTAGAGTGTAGGTCAGGTGACCACAGGAAGGGGAGGGTCTTACTCCTAATGCATCTCTATGCAGGGAGAAAATATACAAGGATGCTGCAGTGAGAGGTGGAAGATAATGAGTGGTTTGAAAAGGAGACAGAGCAGCGTATTTAAGGAAGGGGTTACATGGGGAGCACTGTATGTGAGGAAGGGGGTACATGGGTAGCAGTGTATGTGAGGAAGGCGGTACATGGGGAGCAGTGTATGTGAAGAGGGGGTACAGGAGGAGCAGTGTATGTGAAGAGGGGGGTACACGGTGAGCAGTGTATGAGGAGGGGGTGCACGGTGACTAGTCTGTTAGGAGGGGGTACACGGGGAACTGTGTCTGTGAGGAGGTGGGTACATGGGGAGCAGTGTATGTGAGGAGGGGGGTACATGGGCAGCAGTGTATGAGTAGGGGGTACATGGGGAGCAGTGTATGTGACGAGGGGGTACTTGGGGAGCAGTGTATGTGAGGAGAGGGTACATGGGGAGCAGTGTATGTGTGGAGGGGGTACATGGGGAGCAGTGTATGAGAAGAGGGGTACACGGGGAGCAGTATGTGAGAAGGGGTACATGGGTAGCAGTGTTTGAGAGCAATTGTGAGTAAGCAAACTGAGAGGGGTGCATGGGGAGCAGTGTATGTGAGGAGAGGGTACATATGGAGCAGTGTATTTGAGGATGAGGGGTACAAGGGAGCAGTGTTTGTGAGATGTGGGTATATGGGAGCAGTGTGTGAGGAGGGGGTACATGGGAGCAGTGTGTGAGGAGGGGGTACATGGGAGCAGTGTGTAAGGGGGGGTACACGGGGAGCAGTATGTGAGAAGGGGTACATGGGTAGCAGTGTTTGAGAGCAATTGTGAGTAAGCAAACTGAGAGGGGTGCATGGGGAGCAGTGTATGTGAGGAGAGGGTACATATGGAGCAGTGTATTTGAGGATGAGGGGTACAAGGGAGCAGTGTTTGTGAGATGGGGGTACATGGGAGCAGTATGTGAGAAGGGGTACATGGATAGCAGTGTTTGAGAGCAATTGTGAGTAAGCAAACTGAGAGGGGTGCATGGGGAGCAGTGTATGTGAGGAGAGGGTACATATGTAGCAGTGTATTTGAGGATGAGGGGTACAAGGGAGCAGTGTTTGTGAGATGGGGATACATGGGAGTAGTGTATGTGAGGAGGGGGTACATGGGGAGCAAAGTGTGAGGAGAAGGGTACATGGGAAGCAGTGTATGTGAGGAGGTGGTACATGGGGAGCAGTGTGTGAGGAGGGGGGTACATGGGGAGCAGTGTGTGAGGAGGGGGTACATGGGGAGCAGTGTATGTGGGGAGGGGAGGTACATGGGAGCAGTGTGTGAGGAGGGGGTACATGGGGAGCAGTGTTTAAGGAGGGGGGTACATGTGAGCAGTGTGTGAGGAGGGGGTACATGGGGAGCAGTGTGTGTGAGGAGGGGGGTACATGGGGAGCAGTGACTGTGAGGAGGGGGGTACATGGGGAGCAATGTGTGAGGAAGGGGATACATGGGGAGCAGTGTATTTGAGGAGGGGGTACATGGGAGCAGTATTTGTGAGGAGGGGGGTACATGGGAGCAGTGTGTGAGGAGTGGGTTACACGGTGACCAATGTGTGAGGAAGGGGGTACATGGGGAGTAGTGTGTGAGGAGGAGGGTACATGGGGAGCAGTGTATGTGAGGAGGGGGGTACATGGGAGCAGTGTATGTGAGGAGGGGGTACATGGGAGCAGTATGTGAGTAGGGGGTATATGGGGAGCAGTCTGTTAGGAGGGGGTTACATGGGGAGCAGTGTGTGAGAAGGGGGTACATGGGGAGAAGTGTGTGAGGAGGGGTACATGGGAAGCAGTGTATGTGAGGAGGGGTTACATGGGGAGCAGTGTATTTAAGGAGGGGTTACATGGGGAGCAGTGTATGTGAGGAGGGGTTTACATGAGGGAGCAGTGTGTGAGGTGGGGGGTACATGGGGAGCAGTGAATGTGAGGAGGGGGGTACTTGGGGAGCAATGTGTGAGGAAGGGGATACATGGGGAGCAGTGTGTGTGAGAAGGAGGGTACATGGGGAGAAGTGTGCAAGGAGGGGGGTACATGGGAAGCAGTGTATGTGAGGAGGGGGTACATGGGGAGCAGTGTGCGAGGAGGGGGTACATGGGAGCAGTGTATGTGAGGAGGGGGTTACATGGGGAGCAGTGTGTGAGGTGGGGGTACATGGGGAGCAGTGTGTGTGTGAGGAGGGGATACATGGGAGCAGTGTGTGAGGAGGGGGTATATGGGGAGCAGTGTGTGAGGAGGGGTACATGGGAGCAGTGTGTAAGGAGGGGTACATGGGGAGCAGTGTGTGAGGAGGGGGGTACATCGGGAGCAGTGTGTGAGGACTGGGGGTACATGGGAGCAGTGTGTGAGGAGGGGTACATGGGGAGCAGTGTGTGAGAAGGGGGTACATGGGAGCAGTGTGTGAGGTGGGGGCACATGGGGAGCACTGTGTGAGAAGGGGGTACATGGGAGCAGTATGTAAGGAGGGGGGTACATGTGAGCAGTGTGTGAGGAGGGGGGTACATGGGGAGCACTGTGTGTGAGGAGGGGGGTACATGGGGAGCAGTGAATGTGAGGAGAGGGGTACATGGGGAGCAATGTGTGAGGAAGGGGATACATGGGGAGCAGTGTATTTGAGGAGGGGGTACATGGGAGCAGTATTTGTGAGGAGGGGGGTACATGGGAGCAGTGTGTGAGGAGTGGGTTACACGGTGACCAATGTGTGAGGAAGGGGGTACATGGGGAGTAGTGTGTGAGGAGGAGGGTACATGGGGAGCAGTGTATGTGAGGAGGGGGGTACATGGGAACAGTGTATGTGAGGAGGGGGTACATGGGAGCAGTATGTGAGTAGGGGGTATATGGGGAGCAGTCTGTTAGGAGGGGGTTACATGGGGAGCAGTGTGTGAGAAGGGGGTACATGGGGAGAAGTGTGTGAGGAGGGGTACATGGGAAGCAGTGTATGTGAGGAGGGGTTACATGGGGAGCAGTGTATTTAAGGAGGGGTTACATGGGGAGCAGTGTATGTGAGGAGGGGTTTACATGAGGAGCAGTGTGTGAGGTGGGGGGTACATGGGGAGCAGTGAATGTGAGGAGGGGGGTACATGGGGAGCAATGTGTGAGGAAGGGGATACATGGGGAGCAGTGTGTGTGAGAAGGAGGGTACATGGGGAGAAGTGTGCAAGGAGGGGGGTACATGGGAAGCAGTGTATGTGAGGAGGGGGTACATGGGGAGCAGTGTATGTGAGGAGAGGGTACATATGGAGCAGTGTATTTGAGGATGAGGGGTACAAGGGAGCAGTGTTTGTGAGATGTGGGTATATGGGAGCAGTGTGTGAGGAGGGGGTACATGGGAGCAGTGTGTGAGGAGGGGTACATGGATAGCAGTGTTTGAGAGCAATTGTGAGTAAGCAAACTGAGAGGGGTGCATGGGGAGCAGTGTATGTGAGGAGAGGGTACATATGTAGCAGTGTATTTGAGGATGAGGGGTACAAGGGAGCAGTGTTTGTGAGATGGGGATACATGGGAGTAGTGTATGTGAGGAGGGGGTACATGGGGAGCAAAGTGTGAGGAGAAGGGTACATGGGAAGCAGTGTATGTGAGGAGGTGGTACATGGGGAGCAGTGTGTGAGGAGGGGGGTACATGGGGAGCAGTGTGTGAGGAGGGGGTACATGGGGAGCAGTGTATGTGGGGAGGGGAGGTACATGGGAGCAGTGTGTGAGGAGGGGGTACATGGGGAGCAGTGTTTAAGGAGGGGGGTACATGTGAGCAGTGTGTGAGGAGGGAGTACATGGGGAGCAGTGTGTGTGAGGAGGGGGGTACATGGGGAGCAGTGACTGTGAGGAGGGGGGTACATGGGGAGCAATGTGTGAGGAAGGGGATACATGGGGAGCAGTGTATTTGAGGAGGGGGTACATGGGGAGCAGTATTTGTGAGGAGGGTTGTACATGGGAGCAGTGTGTGAGGAGTGGGTTACACGGTGACCAATGTGTGAGGAAGGGGGTACATGGGGAGTAGTGTGTGAGGAGGAGGGTACATGGGGAGCAGTGTATGTGAGGAGGGGGGTACATGGGAGCAGTGTATGTGAGGAGGGGGTACATGGGAGCAGTATGTGAGTAGGGGGTATATGGGGAGCAGTCTGTTAGGAGGGGGTTACATGGGGAGCAGTGTGTGAGAAGGGGGTACATGGGGAGAAGTGTGTGAGGAGGGGTACATGGGAAGCAGTGTATGTGAGGAGGGGTTACATGGGGAGCAGTGTATTTAAGGAGGGGTTACATGGGGAGCAGTGTATGTGAGGAGGGGTTTACATGAGGAGCAGTGTGTGAGGTGGGGGGTACATGGGGAGCAGTGAATGTGAGGAGGGGGGTACATGGGGAGCAATGTGTGAGGAAGGGGATACATGGGGAGCAGTGTGTGTGAGAAGGAGGGTACATGGGGAGAAGTGTGCAAGGAGGGGGGTACATGGGAAGCAGTGTATGTGAAGAGGGGGTACATGGGGAGCAGTGTGTGAGGAGGGGATACATGGGGAGCAGTGTGTGAGGTGGGGGTACATGGGGAGCAGTGTGTGTGTGAGGAGGGGATACATGGGAGCAGTGTGTGAGGAGGGGGTATATGGGGAGCAGTGTGTGAGGAGGGGTACATGGGAGCAGTGTGTAAGGAGGGGTACATGGGGAGCAGTGTGTGAGGAGGGGGGTACATCGGGAGCAGTGTGTGAGGACTGGGGGTACATGGGAGCAGTGTGTGAGGAGGGGTACATGGGGAGCAGTGTGTGAGAAGGGGGTACATGGGAGCAGTGTGTGAGGTGGGGGTACATGGGGAGCACTGTGTGAGAAGGGGGTACATGGGAGCAGTATGTAAGGAGGGGGGTACATGTGAGCAGTGTGTGAGGAGGGGGGTACATGGGGAGCAATGTGTGAGGAAGGGGATACATGGGGAGCAGTGTATTTGAGGAGGGGGTACATGGGAGCAGTATTTGTGAGGAGGGGGGTACATGGGAGCAGTGTGTGAGGAGTGGGTTACACGGTGACCAATGTGTGAGGAAGGGGGTACATGGGGAGTAGTGTGTGAGGAGGAGGGTACATGGGGAGCAGTGTATGTGAGGAGGGGGGTACATGGGAGCAGTGTATGTGAGGAGGGGGTACATGGGAGCAGTATGTGAGTAGGGGGTATATGGGGAGCAGTCTGTTAGGAGGGGGTTACATGGGGAGCAGTGTGTGAGAAGGGGGTACATGGGGAGAAGTGTGTGAGGAGGGGTACATGGGAAGCAGTGTATGTGAGGAGGGGTTACATGGGGAGCAGTGTATTTAAGGAGGGGTTACATGGGGAGCAGTGTATGTGAGGAGGGGTTTACATGAGGAGCAGTGTGTGAGGTGGGGGGTACATGGGGAGCAGTGAATGTGAGGAGGGGGTACATGGGGAGCAATGTGTGAGGAAGGGGATACATGGGGAGCAGTGTGTGTGAGAAGGAGGGTACATGGGGAGAAGTGTGCAAGGAGGGGGGTACATGGGAAGCAGTGTATGTGAGGAGGGGGTACATGGGGAGCAGTGTGTGAGGAGGGGGTACATGGGAGCAGTGTATGTGAGGAGGGGGTTACATGGGGAGCAGTGTGTGAGGTGGGGGTACATGGGGAGCAGTGTGTGTGTGAGGAGGGGATACATGGGAGCAGTGTGTGAGGAGGGGGTATATGGGGAGCAGTGTGTGAGAAGGGTCGCATGGGAGCAGTGTGTAAGGAGGGGTACATGGGGAGCAGTGTGTGAGGAGGGGGTACATCGGGAGCAGTGTGTGAGGACTGGGGGTACATGGGAGCAGTGTGTGAGGAGGGGTACATGGGGAGCAGTGTGTGAGAAGGGGGTACATGGGAGCAGTGTGTGAGGTGGGGGTACATGGGGAGCACTGTGTGAGAAGCGGGTACATGGGAGCAGTATGTAAGGAGGGGGGTACATGTGAGCAGTGTGTGAGGAGGGGGGTACATGGGGAGCACTGTGTGAGGAAGAGGATATATGGGGAGCAGTGAATGTGAGGAGGGGGTACATGGGGAGCAATGTGTGAGGAAGCGGGGTACATGGGGAGCAGTGTGTGTGAGAAGGAGGGTACATGGAAGCAGTGTGTGAGGACTGGGGAGTACATGGGTGCAGTATGTGAGGAGGGGTACAATGGGGAGCAGTGTGTGAGGAGGGGGTACATGGGGATCAGTGTGTGAGGAGGGAGTACATGGGAGCAGTGTATGTGAGGAGGGGGTTACATGGGGAGCAGTGTGTGAGGAGGGGGGTACATGGAGAGCAGTGTGTGAGGAGAGGGTACATGGGAGGCAGTGTATGTGAGGAGTGGGTTACATGGGGAGCAGTGTGTGAGGAGGGGATACATGGGAGCAGTGTATGTGAGGAGGGGTTTACATGAGGAGCAGTGTGTGAGGTGGGGGTACATGGGGAGCAGTGTGTGTGAGGACAGGGGTACACTGGAGCAGTGTGTGAGGAGGGGGTACATGTCGAGAAGTGTGTGTGAGGAGGGGAGTACATGGAAGCAGTGTGTGAGGAGGGGGGTACATGGGGAGCAGTGTGTGAGGACTGGGGGTACATGGGAGCAGTGTGTGAGGAGGGGTACATGGGAAACAGTGTGTGAGGCGGGGATACATGGGAGCAGTGTGTGAGGAGGGGTACATGGGGAGCAGTATGTGAGGTGGGGGTACATGGGGAGCAGTGTGTCATGGGTGGGGTACATGGTGAGCAGTGTGTGAGGAGGGGGGTACATGGAGAGCAGTGTGTGAGGAGGGGGGTACATGGGAGCAGTGTGTGAGGAGGGGGGTACATGGGAGCAGTGTTTGAGAAGGGGGTACATGGGGAGCAGTGTGTGAGGAGGGGTACATGGGAGCAGTGTGTGAGGAGGGGGTATACGGGGAGCACTGTGTGTGAGGAGGGGGTTACATGGAGAGCAGTGTGTGAGGCGGGCGGTACATGTAAACAGTGTGTGAGGAGGGGGGTACATGGGGAGCAATCTGTGAGAGAGCGTTTTCTGGAGAAAAGAAAAAGGCTGGGTTCACATGACCTATTTTCATGCGTAAACGAGGCGTATTATGCCTCGTTTTACGCCTGAAAATAGGGCTACAATACGTCGGCAAACATCTGCCCATTCATTTGAATGGGTTTGCCGACGTATTGTGCAGACGACCTGTAATTTACGCGTCGTCGTTTGACAGTTGTCAAACGACGACGCGTAAATTTACTGCCTCGGCAAAGAAGTGCAGGGCACTTCTTTGCAACGTAATTTGAGCTGTTCTTCATTGAACTCAATGAAGAGCAGCTCAAGATATACGAGCGTCACAGACGCCTCGTATATTACGAGGAGGAGCATTTACGGCTGAAACGACGCAGCTGTTTTCTTCTGAAAACAGTCTGTAATTTCAGCCGTAAATGACAGCTAGCGTGTGAACATACCCAAACAGTGCTGGAATCAGAGGGAGCGGGCTGAAGGTAATATATGTGAGTTGGATGTTAGGACCTGGTGACAGTTCCTCTTTAAGTATGGTCTGGGATCTGTTTAAATTAGGGGTCCAGTCTTGGGGTCTGATTTAATTTTGAAATATGATCATGTGTCTGAGTTAATTTTGCAGGATCAAAAATGTCTAGGCAGCAAACTCTGCAGTCATCAGGAGACAACGCAACAGCGGTCTGGACCGAATAGAGAAGAAAAGAACTGTCAGAAAAAAACTTCACCTTTGAGTCACTGACGGATTCAGATTTCAGCGCACGATGCAGCTGCGCTGTATCTCAAAAAGTTAAAATAACCTTTCATATAAACTAATTAGAAATTTGCACCAAACACACTGATACACATTTATATATATATACATGAGTATATATATATATATATATATATATATACAGTCCAAATGTAGATGAACACAGCACTCCAACACACCCATATTTTAGGCCATCTGCTCGTAACCAGAGGATGAATCAGTTCCCCAACTTGAATATAAAACGACCATAGAACGAAGTAACTGCACTAGGACTTCAGAGAAGATGAAACAGGGTGGATTTATTCACCTCAAGTGAGCGACGTTTCGGTTCGTCACAGAACTAGCTGAGAACGGTAAGCTTGAGAAATGTAGCTTGAGAAAGGTTCTGTGACAAACCGAAACGTCGCTCACTTGAGGTGAATAAATCCACCCTGTTTTTATATACAGTGAAGGAAATAAGTATTTGATCCCTTGCTGATTTTGTAAGTTTGCCCACTGTCAAAGACATGAACAGTCTAGAATTTTTAGGCTAGGTTACTTTTACCAGTGAGAGATAGATTATATATAAAAAAATAAAAAAAAAAATCACATTGTCAAAATTATATATATTTATTTGCATTGTGCACAGAGAAATAAGTATTTGATCCCCTACCAACCATTAAGAGTTCAGCCTCCTCCAGACCAGTTACACTCTCCAAATCAACTTGGTGCCTGCATTAAAGACAGATGTCTTAAATGATCACCTGTATAAAAGACTCCTGTCCACAGACTCAATTAATCAGTCTGACTAACCTCTACAACATGAGCAAGACCAAAGAGCTTTCTAAGGATGTCAGGGACAAGATCATAGACCTGCACAAGGCTGGAATGGGCTACAAAACCATAAGTAAGACGCTGGGTGAGAAGGAGACAACTATTGGTGCAATAGTAAGAAAATGGAAGACATACAAAATGACTGTCAATCGACATCGATCTGGGGCTCCATGCAAAATCTCACCTCGTGGGGTATCCTTGATCCTGAGGAAGGTGAGAGCTCAGCCGAAAACTACACGGGGGGAACTTGTTAATGATCTCAATGCAGCTGGGACCACAGTCACCAAGAAAACCATTGGTAACACATTACGCCGTAATGGATTAAAATCCTGCAGTGCCCGCAAGGTCCCCCTGCTCAAGAAGGCACATGTACAGGCCCATCTGAAGTTTGCAAATGAACATCTGGATGATTCTGAGAGTGATTGGGAGAAGGTGCTGTGGTCAGATGAGACTAAAATTGAGCTCTTTGGCATTAACTCTACTCGCCGAGTTTGGAGGAAGAGAAATGCTGCCTATGACCCAAAGAACACCGTCCCCACTGTCAAGCATGGAGGTGGAAACATTATGTTTTGGGGTGTTTCTCTGCTAAGGGCACAGGACTACTTCACCGCATCAATGGGAGAATGGATGGAGCCATGTATCGTCAAATCCTGAGTGACAACCTCCTTCCCTCCACCAGGACATTAAAAATGGCTCGTGGCTGGGTCTTCCAGCATGACAATGACCCGAAACATACAGCCAAGGCAACAAAGGAGTGGCTCAAAAAGAAGCACATTAAGGTCATGGGGTGGCCTAGCCAGTCTCCAGACCTTAATCCCATCGAAAACTTATGGAGAGAGCTGAAGATCCGAGTTGCCAAGCGACAGCCTCGAAATCTTAATGACTTACAGATGATCTGCAAAGAGGAGTGGGCCAAAATTCCATCTAACATGTGTGCAAAGCTCATCATCAACTACAAAAACGTCTGACTGCTGTGCTTGCCAACAAGGGTTTTGCCACCAAGGATTAAGTCTTGTTTGCCAAAGGGATCAAATACTTATTTCTCTGTGCACAATGCAAATATATATATATAATTTTGACAATGTGATTTTCAATTTTTTTTTTTTATATATACGGTAATCTATCTCTCACTGGTAAAATTAACCTAGCCTAAAAATTCTAGACTGTTCATGTCTTTGACAGTGGGCAAACTTACAAAATCAGCAGAGGATCAAATACTTATTTCCCTCACTGTATATATGTGAATATATATAGATATAGTGTGCATAGCCTTTAATCTTATCTCTGACATCTGACAGGGGAGTTTGTATTAGAAAGTGTTGCAGACCACTCTGAAAGTGAATGAGAGCGTATATAACCCCAATCCTCCCTGTATATACCAACCATCATCCCTGTTACTGTATATACCAGCCATCATCCCTGTATATACCAGCCATCATCCCTGTATATAACCCCCATTATCCCTGTATATACCAACCATCATCCCTGTTACTGTATATACCAGCCATTATCCTGTATATTACCCCATCATCCCTGTATATACCAGCCTGGGTGGTATATACACGGATGATGGAAGGTTATATACAAGGATGATGGCTGTTATATACAGGGATGATGGAGTTTATATACAGAAATGATGGCTGGTATATACAGGGATGGTGGAGGTTATAGACAGGGATGGTGGAGGTTATATACAGGAATGATGGAGGTTATATACAGGTATGATGGCTGGTATAGAGGTTCGAACAAAGAAAGGAACTGCAGCACTCAAGATAATCCAAAGAAGTGTATTTGATTTATTCACCAAGCATAAAAACACTTGCAACGTTTCAACCCATGAATGGGTCTTTATCAAGCATGGAGGTTCGGTCAGCAACAGGAAATGGTAGGGTGCACGAGTAGAGACTCAAACCGATACTATAGAGAAGAAAGGACTCAGCACACCAATTATAGTGAAATTTCTTGTTTTTTATTTAGCCAGCGAATAGGTGTGTGCGATGTTTCGGTCATAATCGACCTTCATCATGCACTAAAAATATTTATACAAAAGAAAAGAGAAAGGTATGCATTATAACTCCGTACCTAATGTGCATATTTGGAAGAGGTTGTCACATGAATCATAAGCATACAGTACATATAGTGGTAATAGATCTAACCATGAGAAAATGGGTAACAATATAAAATCAAAAGATATATACACACAAGTACTTCAATATAATTTCATGTTAAATCCATTACAGTATAATACATAAGATATAAGAAAAGAAAGCAAAATGTCACAGGTGGTGACCTTGGATTGTCTGTATCTGGAATATGATAATTTATGGTTGATAATGCAAACGTGCCTTCCATCCAAATCACTGAAGAGTCATGTCCAATTTAACCCCTACCTGCACGACTCAGTAACTATACGTCGTCGCATGAGGTTACTTCCCGCACGAGGACGTATAGTTACTGAGTCGTTCTCGATGCACACTGTCGGCGACAGTGTGCACGGGGAGGTCAGCTGTCACCAACAGCTGACACTCCACTATTGCCGGCCAGCGGTCCTTTACCGCTGATTTAGGCAATTAACCCCTTAATTGCGGTGATTGGTTGCGATCGTCGCATTTTAGGGGTTTCTGGCACATCGGCAGACCCAGCTCTGAAATCGCGGGGTTTGCCGATGGTTGCCATAGAAGACTGAACAGACATCGCCTTCAGCTGCTGCAGATTCGGATAAACGTCCTGGCATGGCTGGAGGCAATGTGTGTTCAGTCTTCCGTCGCTCCCATAAAGGACCTGTGGGAGGAAGTCTCGCGAGATCCCGCTGTGCTGTGAATCAAGCTGGGCTGGAATGAAGAGAAGTGTATGACGCTGATTGGTCGGCGTCATACAGTTTTCTATACAACACCCACTTGGTGAATAGAAAAAAACGCCTAGTTGTACATTTAGAAAAGAATTGCATAAATTTAAAATGTTCATAACTTGGTCAATAATAAACTTTAAAAAAAAATACTATAAACAGCAGTTATCTACATCAAATTGCCTATTAGATTAGGTACGAGATAGGAAAGTTATAAACTGGTGACAGAGCCTGTTTAATAACCACAGAATCACTGAACTTGATTGGCCAGCAAACTCGCCTGACCTAAACCCCATAGAGAATCTATGGGGTATTGTCAAGCGGAAGATGAGAGACACCAGGCCCAACAATACAGACGAGCTGGAGGCTGCTATCAAAGCATAACACCTCTGCAGTGCCACAGGCTGATTGCCCCCATGCCACGCCGCATTGATGCAATAATTCATGCAAAAGGAGCCCCGACTAAGTCTTGAGTGAATATAATGTAAAAAATTTTGAAATTGGGCTTATTTAATATTCTAATTTTCTGAGAGACTACATTTTGGGTTTTCATTAACTGCTAATCATCAACATTAAAAGAAACAAATGCTGGAAATAGATCACTCTGTAATGAATCTATATAATGTATGAGTTTCACTTTTTGAATTGAATTACTTAAATAAATTAACTTTTTGATGATATTCTAATTCCTTGTGAAGGACTAGTATACAGGGATGAATCTGATGGGGTTTATATATATATATATATATATATATATATATATATAGGGATGATGACTGGTATATACAGGGATGATGAAGATTATATACCATGATGATGGTTGGTATATAATGGGATGATGGCTGGTATACACATGGATGATGGTGGGTATATACAGGGATAATGGCTGGTATGTACAGGAATGATGGAGGTTACATACAGGGATGATGTGAGTTATATACAGGGATGATGGGGGTTATATACAGGAATAATGGCTGGTATATACAGGGATGATGGCTGGTATATACAGGGATGATGGCTGGTATATACAGGGATGATGGGGGTTATATACAGGAATGATGGGCGATTTATACAAGGATGATGTAAAGGATCTGCCAGGCACAGCTTCGGGGTTAACTCCCATAATTAATCAGTCAGCACCTGAATCTACATCCCTGAGACTGACTCCAGCTTCCACCACTCAGGCTGGCAGGCTTAGGAGTGGGAGAGCCTATCGCAACCTGGCCAGACTCAGCTAGCTCCCGCCCTCGGTCTATTTAAGCCTGCCCTTCCTGTCCCTCGGTGCTTGTGATTCTTTTCGTGTGGTTTCCTGGCCCAGCTACAGCTCCTTCTATTTTGATCCTGCTCCATACAGACCCTGGCTTACTGACTACTCTTCTGCTCTTCGTTTGGTACCTCGCACACTCCTGGCTTGACTCGGCTCGTTCACCACTCTGGTTGCTCACGGTGTTGCCGTGGGCAACTGCCCCTTTCCCTTGCTTGTATTCCCTTGTATGTTTGTCGTGTTTGTCGTGCACTTACTGAGTGCAGGGACCGCCGCCCAGTTGTACCCCGTCGCCTAGGGCGGGTCGTTGCAAGTAGGCAGGGACAGAGTGGCGGGTAGATTAGGGCTCACTTGTCCGTTTCCCTACCCCCCGCCATTACATAATCACAAGCCCATACCTAGTCTACCCTGGTCCCTGACACCACTATGGACCCCCGTGAGACCCTGGCTCAGCAAATGCAGGGTCTCTCCCTACAGGTCCAGGCCCTGGCTCAGAGGGTCAACCAGCCTGATGCTACCTTGGTAGTTCCCCTCACCTCACCTCTTGAACCCCACCTCAAGTTGCCCGACCGGTTCTCAGGGGACCGGAGGGCTTTTCTCTCCTTTCGGGAGAGTTGTAGGCTTTACTTTCGTTTAAAGCCTCATTCCTCAGGTTCTGAGAGCCAGCGGGTGGGTATAATTATGTCCCGGCTCCAGGAAGGGCCCCAAGAGTGGGCCTTCTCCTTGGCTCCTGATGCCCCTGAACTTTCCTCCGTTGATTGTTTCTTTTCTGCTCTCGGACTTATTTATGACGAGACTGACAGGACTGCCTTTGCCGAGAGTCAGCTGGTGACCTTACGTCAGGGTAAGAGACCTGTTGAGGAGTATTCTTCTGACTTTAGGAAGTGGTGCGTAGCTTCTCGGTGGAATGACCCTGCCTTAAGGTGCCAGTTTAGGTTGGGTCTGCCGAATGCCCTGAAAGACCTGCTAGTTAGCTATCCCTCTTCTGACTCCCTAGACCAGGTTATGGCTTTAGCGGTACGACTTGACCGACGTCTCAGGGAACGACAACGTGAACGTTTATGTGTTTTCTCCTCCGACTCCCCCATGATGCCTCCCGAAGTTCCGTTGCTTCGTTCCTCCCCAAAAGACTCAGAGATACCTATGCAACTCGGGGCCTCCGTGTCCCCCTAACAACGTAGAGAATTCCGCAGGAAGAATGGTCTCTGCTTCTACTGTGGGGATGACAAGCATCAAGTGAACAACTGTCCTAAGCGTAAGAATGCAGCCAGAGAACTTCCGCGCCTAAGTGATCATCGGGGAGGTCACTTGGGCGCACAGGTATTTCCCGTAAATAGGAAACGTACTAAGATCTTGCTTCCCTTTCAGGTCTCTTTTGGGGGTAGGTCTGCTACCGGCAGTGCCTTCGTGGATTCAGGGTCCTCTACTAATATTATGTCTGTGGAATTTGCTATGTCTCTTGCTATGCCTCTGATTGATTTGCCTAAACCTGTCCCGATAGTGGGTATCGACTCCACTCCTCTTGCTAATGGTTATTTTACACAGCATACCCCTGTTTTTGAACTCCTTGTTGGCTCCATGCATTTGGAGCAGTGCTCTGTACTGTTGATGCAGGGATTATCGTACGATTTGGTTCTAGGCCTTCCCTGGTTGCAGTTGCATAATCCCACGTTTGACTGGAATACTGGGGAGCTAACCAAATGGGGTAATGAATGTTTTACGTCATGTTTTTCTGTTAATTCTATTTCTCCCCCTGAGGAGGCGAACACGCTACCCGAGTTTGTTCAGGACTTCGCTGATGTTTTCTCTAAGGATGCCTCCGAAGTGTTACCTCCTCATAGAGAATACGATTGCGCTATCGAATTGGTACCAGGAGCTAAGCTTCCTAAGGGTAGGATATTTAATCTTTCTTGTCCCGAACGTGAAGCCATGAGAGAGTATATCCAGGAATGCCTGGCCAAGGATTACATTCGTCCCTCTACTTCTCCGGTAGGTGCTGGCTTCTTCTTCGTAGGGAAGAAGGATGGTGGTCTTAGGCCATGCATTGACTACCGTAGCCTGAATAAGGTCACGGTAAGGAACCAGTATCCCCTTCCTTTGATTCCTGATCTCTTCAATCAGGTTCAGGGGGCCCAATGGTTCTCTAAGTTGGATCTACGGGGGGCGTATAACCTTATCCGCATCAAAGAGGGGGATGAGTGGAAGACTGCGTTTAACACGCCCGAAGGCCATTTCGAATACCTCGTCATGCCCTTTGGGTTGTGTAATGCCCCTGCGGTCTTCCAGAATTTCATAAATGAGATTTTGAGAAATTACCTGGGGATATTTCTTGTAGTGTACCTTGATGACATACTGGTGTTTTCCAAGGACTGGTCCTCCCACATTGAGCATGTCAGGAAGGTGCTCCAGGTCCTTCGGGAAAACAAACTGTTTGCCAAAACCGAAAAATGTGTGTTTGGGGTACAGGAAATACAATTTTTGGGTCAAATCCTCACTCCTCATGAATTCCGCATGAACCCCGCCAAGGTTCAGGCTGTGGCGGAATGGATCCAACCTGCCTCCCTGAAGGCGTTACAGTGTTTTTTGGGGTTCGCTAATTATTACAGGAGATTTATTGCTAACTTCTCGGTCATCGCTAAGCCTCTTACGGACCTCACTCGCAAAGGAGCTGATCTCCTCCACTGGCCTCCTGAGGCTGTCCAGGCTTTTGAGGTCCTTAAGAAGTGCTTTATCTCGGCCCCGGTGCTGGTTCAGCCCAACCAAATCGTGGAAGTTGACGCATCTGAGGTGGGAGTGGGGGCTGTCTTGTCCCAGGGTACCAGGTCCCTCACCCATCTCCGCCCCTGTGCCTACTTCTCCAGGAAGTTTTCGCCAACTGAGAGTAACTATGATATTGGCAACCGCGAACTCTTAGCCATTAAATGGGCATTTGAAGAGTGGCGCCACTTCCTGGAGGGGGCTAGGCACCAGGTAACGGTCCTTACCGACCACAAAAATCTGGTTTTCCTAGAATCTGCCCGGAGGCTAAACCCGAGACAAGCTCGATGGGCGTTATTTTTTACCAGATTAAATTTTTGGGTTACCTACAGGGCTGGGTCTAAAAATATTAAGGCTGATGCACTGTCGCGTAGCTTCATGGCCAGCCCTCCTTCGGAGGAAGATTCTGCTTGTATTTTGCCTCCAGGTATAATCATTTCCTCGATCGATTCTGATTTAGTCTCTGAAATTGCTGCTGATCAAGGTTCAGCTCCCGGGAACCTTCCTGAGAACAAGCTGTTTGTTCCCCTGCAATTCCGGCTAAGGGTACTTAGGGAAAATCATGACCTCGCACTATCTGGTCATCCAGGCATCCTGGGTACCAAACACCTCATTACTAGAAACTATTGGTGGCCTGGGTTGCCTAAAGACGTTAAGGCCTACGTCGCCGCTTGTGAGGTTTGTGCTAGGTCCAAGACTCCCAGGTCCCGACCAGCGGGCTTACTGCGTTCGTTGCCCATTCCCCAGAGACCTTGGACACATATCTCCATGCATTTTATCACCAATTTGCCTCCATCCCAAGGCAAGTCGGTGGTGTGGGTGGTAGTAGACCGCTTCAGTAAGATGTGCCACTTTGTGCCCCACAAGAAACTACCCAACGCCAAGACGTTGGCTACCTTGTTTGTCAAACACATCCTGCGTCTCCATGGGGTCCCTGTCAATATTGTTTCGGACAGAGGGGTACAATTTGTTTCATTGTTTTGGAGAGCCTTCTGTATGAAGTTGGAGATTGATCTGTCCTTCTCCTCTGCCTTCCATCCTGAAACCAATGGCCAAACTGAGAGGACTAAACAATCTCTAGAACAATATTTAAGGTGTTTTGTCTTTGACTGTCAATATGATTGGGTCTCATTCATTCCCATCGCCGAATTTTCCCTTAATAACCGGGTCAGTAACTCGTCAGGGGTCTCCCCCTTTTTCTGTAATTTTGGGTTTAATCCACGGTTCTCCTCCGTTTCACCTGGTAGTTCCAACAATCCCGAGGTAGAGGTCGTTCATCGGGAACTGTGCACAGTCTGGGCCCAGGTTCAGAAGAACCTAGAGGCGTCCCAGAGCGTACAAAAAACTCAGGCTCATAGAAAACGTTCTGCTAACCCCCTGTTTATGGTCGGGGATCTGGTGTGGTTGTCGTCTAGGAACTTGCGTCTCAAGGTTCCGTCCAAGAAGTTTGCTCCCCGGTTTATTGGGCCGTATAAGGTCATTGAGGTTCTCAATCCTGTCTCCTTCCGGCTGGAGTTACCCCCGTCCTTTCGTATACACGACGTGTTTCATGCCTCCCTCCTTAAACGCTGCTCCCCGTCCTTGGCTCCCTCGAGGAGACCTCCTGTTCCCGTCCTCACCCCTGAGGGGGTGGAATTCGAGGTGGCCAAGATTGTGGACAGCAAGATGGTCCAAGGCTCCCTCCAGTACCTGGTCCATTGGAGAGGATACGGGCCCGAGGAGAGGACTTGGGTACCCGCCCGGGATGTTCACGCTGGGGTATTGGTCAGGAGGTTCCACCTGCGTTTCCCCAGTAAGCCAGGTCCACTTAGAAAGGGTCCGGTGGCCCCTCATAAAAGGGGGGTACTGTAAAGGATCTGCCAGGCACAGCTTCGGGGTTAACTCCCATAATTAATCAGTCAGCACCTGAATCTACATCCCTGAGACTGACTCCAGCTTCCACCACTCAGGCTGGCAGGCTTAGGAGTGGGAGAGCCTATCGCAACCTGGCCAGACTCAGCTAGCTCCCGCCCTCGGTCTATTTAAGCCTGCCCTTCCTGTCCCTCGGTGCTTGTGATTCTTTTCGTGTGGTTTCCTGGCCCAGCTACAGCTCCTTCTATTTTGATCCTGCTCCATACAGACCCTGGCTTACTGACTACTCTTCTGCTCTTCGTTTTGTACCTCGCACACTCCTGGCTTGACTCGGCTCGTTCACCACTCTGGTTGCTCACGGTGTTGCCGTGGGCAACTGCCCCTTTCCCTTGCTTGTATTCCCTTGTATGTTTGTCGTGTTTGTCGTGCACTTACTGAGCACAGGGACCGCCGCCCAGTTGTACTCCGTCGCCTAGGGCGGGTCGTTGCAAGTAGGCAGGGACAGAGTGGCGGGTAGACTAGTGCTCATTTGTATGTTTCCCTACCCCCCGTCATTACAGATGATGCCTGGTCCAACCATAATCAGTGCATATAACCCCCATACTCCCCGTATATAACCCAATCATCTCTGTTTATAACCCCCATCATCACTGTATGTAACCCCCATCATCCCTGTATGTAACCACCATCATTCCTGTACATACCAGCCATTATCCCTGTATATAACCTCCATCATCCCTGTATATACCAGCTATCGTCCCTGTATATAATCCCCATCATCCCTGTATATACCAACTCTCATCCCTGTACATAACCCCCATCATCCCTGTATATACCAGCCATCATCCCTGTACATTGTATTTAACCCCCAACATCCCTGTATATAAACTCCATCGTCCCTGTATATAACCCCCATCATTCCTGTATATAACCACCATGATCCCTGTATATAGCCCCCATCATCACTGTTTATAACCCCCATTATCCATGTATATAGCAGCCATCAATCCTGTATATAACCCCCATAATCCCCGTATATACCAGCCTGGCTGGTATATAAAGTGATGATGGGGGTTATGTACAGGAATGATGACTGCTATATATAAGAATTGTGGTTGTTATATACGGGGATGATGGGGTTTATACAGTGAATATAAAAAGGTCTACACACCCCTGTTAAAATGCAAGGTTTTTGTCATGTCAAAAAATTAGTACAAGATGAATCATTTCAGAACTTTTTCCACCTTTAACCCCTACCCGACATTTATCGCAAGTATACGTCATGGAAAGCCAGTGTTTCCCGCAAAATGTTGTATACTTACGAAAAATGCATGGCACTGGCTCAGAAGCTGAGTTGGTGCCATCATCCCCAGATGTCAGCTGTATCATACAGCTGACATCCTGCTGTAATGGCGGGGACCGAACTTAGCTTCGATCCCGCCATTAATCCCTCAAATGCAGAAGTCAAAAACGATCGCTCCATTTAAGGTGTTTTCAGCTCATCGACACCCCAGCAATGAAATTGCCGGGGTGCCGGTGGCTGCAATGGCAACCGGAGGCATAAAAGTGGCCTCCCTGTCTGCCTATCATGGAAAACTTTCAGCCCCCTGCCCGGCATCATCAGCGGTGGATGTTAGCTGTCTGTTACAGCTGACATCCACCTGTAACAGCAGGAACCAGAGCTAGCTCCGATCCCTGCCATTAACCCCTTAGATGCAACGATCTGAAGCGATCGCTGCATCTTTGTGGTTGTTACCAGATCGGCAGCTGTGCCCTGCAATCGCACGGCTGCTGACTGCTACTATGGCAACAGGAGACCTAACAATGGCCTAATCGGCTTACTGTCAGTGAATGACTGACAGATCTAATACGTTGCACTATACATAGATAGTGCAATGTATTGGAAAAAAATCTGACAGTTGGACCTTCAAGTACCCTAGTGGGACTAAAGAAAAGGGTAAAAAAAAAGTGATAAAAAAACTTAAAAAACAATGCTATCATTTCTGGTTTTTTTGGCCCTACAAAAATTGAAATAAAAAGTGATCAAAAAGTTGCATGTATCCAAAAATGGTACCTATATAAACTATAGCATGTCTCGCAAAAAACAAGCCCTCATACAGCTCTGTAGACTAAAAAGGTTATGGTTCTCACAACGTGGCGACAGGAAAAATACATTCTTTTTACAAAAGTAATTTTATTGTGCAAAAAGTTGTAAAACATAAAAAGTGATATAAATTAGGTATCACCGGAATCGTACTGACCCGCAGAATAAAGTTAACATGTAATTTATAACGCATGGTGAATGCTGTATAAAAAAGCTAAAAAAACTATGCCAGAATTTCTGTTTTTTTGTCACCTTGCCTCCCAAAAATAGGATAAAAAGTGATCAAAAAGTTGCATGTACCCCAAAATGGTACCAATTATAACTACAGCTCATCCCGCAAAAAAACAGCCCTCATCCCACTACGTCTATGAAAAATAAAATGAGTTAAGGCTCCAATAAGTCAGGAAATAAAATATGCGGTTGTGCAGATCAGAGGGGAACATATCTTCTGTTTCAAGAGGCGATTTATAGGGGCCCTAAAATTAAGGAACCAGGAAGGGGAGGGCCCAAACATATCTTCTGGAAGTAAGGGTGCCCGTATTATACCAGGACAACACTTCCCAGCAAAATTCCCCAAACTGCAAAGGTGCCGAGTGTGGGCCAAAAATGGGGATAATAAAGACACCATTTATCAGTGCGACACCGGACTGTGCTGAATGGATTGCTTCACAGTGTAAGGCCGGATTTACACGAGCATGTGCGTTTTGCGCGCGCAAAAAATGCGGCGTTTTGCGCGCGCAAAAGGTACTTAACAGCTCCGTGTGTCATCACCTTATGATTCGCGGCTGCGTGATTTTCTCGCAGCCGCCATCATTATGGCACTCTGTTTGTATGTTTGTAAGCAGAAAAGCACGTGGTGCTTTTCTGTTTTCATTCATACTTTTACTGCTGTTGCGCGAATCACGCGAGTCACACGGCAGTGCTTCCGTGTGCTGCGCGTGATTTTCACGCACCCATTGACTTCAATGGGTGCGTGATGCGCGAACAACGCACAAATATAGGACATGTCGTGAGTTTTACGCAGCGGACACACGCTGCGCGAAACTCACGGACAGTCTGCACGGCCCCATAGACTAACATAGGTCTGTGCGAGGCGCGTGAAAATCGCGTGCGTTGCACGGACATATTACACTTTCGTCTAAATAAGCCCTAACACACATCTATGGATTATTTTATTGTTTACCCCATTATTATACCACCTAACTATGCCCCTGATGTACTCTGCCCAGATTGCATATGCCCCCAAATTAAATACCAGTAAAACTCCAAACAAAACTAGTACCAAGCAAAATCTGCGCTGCAAAAGCCAAATGGCTCTCCCTCCCTTCTGAGCCCTACAGTGTGCCCAAACAGCAGTTTACTTCCACATATATGGCACCGCCATACCCGGGAAAACCCTTTTAACAATTTTTGGGGTGTGTGTCTCCAGTGACATAAGCTGGGCATTACATATATGCCACTGAATTGGCATATCTGGTAAAAAAAATAAATTTTTACTTTGCACCATTTGCATTCATTTATGGAAAAGACCTGTAGGGTGAAAATGCTCTGTACACCCCTTAATAAATGCCTTGAGGGGTGTAGTTTTTAAAATGGGGTCACTTATCATGGGGTTTCTTTTATTATTTCACATCAGAGCCCTGCAATTGTGAAACAGTTTTCACTCTGCAACACCGAATGCACACTAATTTCTGCAAAACACCTGCAGGGTTAACATGCTCACTACACCCCTAGGTGAATACCTTGAGGGGTTTAGTTTCCAAAATGTGGTCACTTCTGGGGGGTTCCCACTGTTTTGGTCCCACAGGGGCTTTGCAAATGCTACATAGCGACCAGAAACCAATCCAGCAAAATCTGCGCTCCAAAAACAAAATGGTGCTCCTTCCTTTCTGAGCCATGTCATGTACCCAAAAATCAGTTTATGACCACATATAGGGTATTGCCGTACTCGGGAGAAATTGCTTTACAAATGTTGGGGTTCTTTTTCTCCTTTATTTTTTGAGAAAATGAAAAATTTTGCGCTAAAGCTACGTCTTATTGAAAAAAAGGTATTGTTTTTATTTTCATTGTCCATTTCAAATAAAATCTATGAAACACCTGTGGGGTCAAAATGCTCACTACACCCCTAGATTAATTCCCCAAGGGGTGTAGTTTACTAAATGGAGTCACTTTTTGGGCGTTTTCACTGTTTTGGTTCCTCAGGATCTTTGCAAATGCAACATGGCCTCCGCAAACCATTCCTGCTAAATTTGAGCTCCAACAGTCAAATGCCGCTCTTTCCCTCCTGAGCCCTGCCGTGTGTCCAAACAGCCGTTTATTACCACATATGGGGTACTGTTTTACTCGGGAGAAATGGCTTTACAAATATTGTGGTGCTTTTTCTCCTTTGGTCCTTGTGGAAAAGAGAAAAAATTAGCTAAACCTACATTTTCTTGGAAAGAATGTAGATTTTCATTTTCACGGCCTACTTCCAATAATTTCTGCAATAAACCTGTAGGGTCAAAATGCACCCTAAACCCCAGATAATTTCCTTAAGGGGTGTAGTTTCCCAAATGGGGTAACTTTTGGGAGATTTCCACTGTTTTGGCACCGCAAGAGCCCTTCAAACCTGACATGGTGCCTAAAATATATTCTAATAAAAAGGAGGCCCAAAATCCTCTAGGTGCTCCTTTGCTTCTGAGGCCGGTGATCAGTCCATTACCACACTAGGGCCACATGTGGGATATTTCCTGAAACTGGTGAACCTGGGCAATAAATATTGAGTTTCGTTTCTCTGGTAAAATTTTGTGTTACAAAAAAATGGATTAAAAATAAATTTCTGAAACAACAAAAAAATTAAATTTGTAAATTTGACCTCTACTTTGGTTTAATTCCTGTGAAACATCTAAAGGGTTAAGAAACTTTCTAAATGCTGTTTTGAATACTTTGAGGGGTGAAGTTTTTAAAATGGAGTGACTTATTGGGGGTTTGTAATATATAGGGCCCTAAAAGCCACTTCACACCTGAACTGGTCCCTGAAAAACTAGCCTTTTAAAAATTTTCTTGAAAATGTGGGAAATTGCTGCTAAAGTTCTAAGCCATGTAACGTCCTAGAAAAATAAAAGAATGTTCAAAAAACGATGCCAATCTAAAGTAGACATATGGGGGATGTTTATTAGCAACAATTTTGTGTGGTATAACTGCCTAACTTACAGATACATTTAAATTTAGAAAAATGCTAATTTTTGCAATTTTTCACAAAATGTTTGTGTTTTTCACAAATAAATACTAAATGTACTGAGCAAATTTTAACAGTATCACAAAGTCCAATGTGTCATGAGAAAACAATTTCAGAATCGCTTGGATAGGTAAAAGCATTCCGAAGTTATTACCACATAAAGTGAAACATGTCAGATTTAAAAAATGAGGCTCTATCAGGAAGGTCAAAAGTGGACAAAGCAGGAAGGGGTTAATGTCACCTATAATCTATACAATTCCATTGAAAAACAAACTGAAATCATTTAGAGGGGAAAAATAAAAATAACAAAACTACAATAATGTGCCTGAATAAGTGTGAACACCCTCTTATAATTGGGGATGTGTTTGTGTTCAGAATTAGCCAATCACATTTAAACTTATGGTAAATAGTAGTCAATACACAGCTGCCATTATTTAAAGTGATTCTCAGTAACCCCATATAAATTTCAGCTATTCTATTAGGATTTTCCTGACATTTTCTTTGTTGCATGTGACAGTAAAAGCCATGGTCCGTAAAGAGCTTACAACACATCAAAGGGATCTGATTGTTGAAAGGCATCAGTCAGGAGACGGGTCTCCAAAGGATTTCCAAGGCATTAGATATACCATGGAACACAGTGAAGACGGTCATCAAGAAGTGGATTACATTTGGCACAACAGTGACATTACCAAGCACTGGACGTCCCTCAAAACTTGTTGAAAAGACAAGACGAAAATTGGTCCGGGAGGCTACCAAGAGGTCTACAGCAACATTAAAGGAGCTGCAGGACTTTCTGGCGGGTACTGGTTGTGAAGTGCATATGACAACAATCTCCCATATTCTTCATAAGTCTGGGCTGTGGGGCAGGGTGGCAAGACGGAAGCCCATTCTAACAAAGGAAAACATACAAGCCCGGCTATGTTTTGCAAAGACCTACATCAACTCTGCCAAAAGCATGTGGGAAAACGTGTTATGGTGCGGCACGTCTGCTAGATTGAATAATACTGTAGCGTGGCTGCGGCCGGCAGTCATGGTGGGGGCGGTGGAATGGCGGGAGCAGTGGGCCCCACCATCTCAGTGGGCCCCACCATTTCAGTTGGCCCGGGGCCACCGCCCCCCTACTTCCCCGCTAGCTACGCCACTGGTTTGATCAGTTCAGAACTTAGACCAGTCTAACATGGCTATAATACAGATGCAGTTTAGGGTCCGTATTTTGTCGCATGGTTCTACTCAGATCACCACAGTACTTAGACTACCTAGAACTTATGGGTCAGAGTGCTGTGGTACAATACAAACCCTATAATACCTTTGTATTATAGATGCATTTTTCTTAATTGGGGCCTAATGCTGTATTCACATGGTTGTGTGATAAGTAACTGTGCGAACTGTATATTCTGTGCATTAAAAAAAACTGATCAGAACTCATAAGGGCATGTTCAGACTTGACGGAAATTTGCCACTATCTGACCACAGCGGAATTCTGTAGCAATCCGATAAGTCTGAACATGACCAAGAAGAAATCAGGAAAACTACCCCAAATTAAAAGTTTTAAGAAAAGGCTGTCCTGCATACCTCTGATGGGTTTCCTATTTGTTTTTGATATAAAGTATACAGCACTTAGTCTGAGCAAAAATACAATAGTGTGGAATACAGTCGTAATAAGATGCCAGGTGGATTCAGAGGTCGATCTGTCTATAAATGGAGAAAGCTGATAAATAAGCTTCTGTTTGCATTAACATTGATTTCAATGGTAACGCTTCAGTTGCTAATGGTTACTGTTTGTCTCTGTTCTGTAAGGTTTCCATTTCTATGGGTGGAAACAATAGCGTAGTCGACTGTGCTATTGTTTCCGCTAAAAAAACTGAAACCTTATGGAACAGGGACAAAACGCAAATTTGCAACGGAAGCAATACCATTGAAATCAATAGTAATGCAAACGGGAACTATAGTTTTCATTTGGCTTTCTGTTCATGGGTTCCCCTGTTGAAAGGTCTAACGGAATCCGATGCAGATGTGAACGAGGCCTTAAAATGTAAAGTAACGTTATTATTTTTGTCTGGAGTTGGTGAATGTCCCCAAGTTAGTAGGGGGGTCCCCATAAATTAACTGCTCCATATCCTAGACACCCATTTTTTTAATAATATTTTTTATTGCTGTTGATTTATATAACAAAATATTCCATACTACATAACAAAAAAAATTAAGAAAATGGGAACTATAGTTTTCATTTGGCTTTCTGTTCATGGGTTCCCCTGTTGAAAGGTCTAACGGAATCCGACGCAGATGTGAACGAGGCCTTAAAATGTAAAGTAACGTTATTATTTTTGTCTGGAGTTGGTGAATGTCCCCAAAGTTAGTAGGGGGGTCCCCATAAATTAACTGCTCCATATCCTAGACACCCTTTTTTTTAATAATATTTTTTATTGCTGTTGATTTATATAACAAAATATTCCATACTACATAACAAAAAAAATGAAGAAAATGTTCAGAGTTAACATTATATTAAACAAAATATTATGCAGTACAAACACTATCCCAAAAGTGAATGCTGGAAAATCAACAGTCGCCCCCTAAAACCCTGTAAAATATTACGTGGGGAGGAGAGAGAAAAAATAATTTACTTCTCAAACAACTACTAACACATTTTAAACCAGTCCTAAGGTCTTTTTCTTTTCGGGGAATAGTTCCATTATCCATCTATTTTAGATCTTATAAAAAAAATTCCCCTTCCTCTTTAATTAGCGTTAAATAATATGATCTTTCTAAATGCATCACTCTATTCACCCTATGGTGCAATTCTACTTCACGTGGGAAATCTTTTGAGATCCATTTATAAATGATAACCAATCTTGCCAGAAACCAAATCTTTGTAATTAGTTTGCTACAACCACAATCTTTGAAAAGACCGGAGATGCCAAAAATAAATAGCATTGGTTCGATTGGAACCTCTTTCCGAATTAATTTAGAAATAGATGCTGCTATTCCACTCCAATATCTATGTAGCTTGGGACAACGCCACAAGTGGATGAGATCCGCTTGATGTATACCCCATTTCTGACAATTATCGTTATTCCTTAACCCCATAACCTTTAAAAGCTTCGGTGTATAATAAAGTCTATGATTGATCATAAAAAAATAAATAAATCGGTGATCGTGATTTAATGATGCTTCTCCGATATGTTTATAAACTAACCCCCAATCAATCCTAATCTCAAGATCCTTATCCCATTTTCTTTGTGATGTAATATGATTTCCTTCATCTCCTAAAAGGAATATTTTATATAGTGAGAAAAAAAATCCTTTCTTACTTTTCAAACATTCTAATGATTGAAAAGGTGTAAAATCGAACCGTGATTTATATTTAATGGCCAAAAAGGCGTGTTTAATTTGAAAATATCTAAACCATAATCAGGGAACTTGTACAGTCTCTGCAGTTCCGTAAAAGATCCTAAACACCCTTAATCTGCCCCTGCAATCAGGTGGGAGTGCTTTGATGGTAAGTATTTTTCCCCTGAAGTGCTTCTTTAACAAAAAGGATGCTTAAAATCAAGGTAAGACAGATAGGTATTTAACCCCTTCCCGCTCCTTGACGTACTATTACGTCATGGCAGCTGTATCGTTCGCGCTCCATGCCGTAATAGTACGTCTCGGGAGTAACAGCCGTTTCGGCCGTCCTCCCGACACATACAGGAGCTGTGACGCTGATGTCTTGTTCAGCAGCTGTCACAGCTTCTACAGCGGGGACCGATCGCTGTGTCCCCGCTGATTAACCCCTTAAAAGCCGCGTTCTATAGAGATCGCGGCTTTTTAGGGGTTAAGCTGCCATCGCCGGCCTGCTACGCGATAGCGGCCGGCGATGGTGACTATGGCAACCGGACACCAAACAATGGCGTCCGGCTATGCCATAGACGGAAGCCTAGTGGGTCCTGACAACGTCAGGACCCACTATGCTTGCTGTCAGTGAGTAGCTGACAGTTCTAATACACTGCACTACGCATGTAGTGCACTGTATTAGAATAGCGATCAGGGCCTCCTGCCCTCATGTCCCCTAGTGGGACAAAGTAATAAAGTAAAAAAAAAGTTAAAAAAAGATGTGTAAAAATAAGAAAATAAAAGATTTAAAAGTAATAAAAGTAAAAATCCCCCCTTTTCCCTTATCAGTCCTTTATTATTAATAAAAATATATAAACAAACAAATAAACTATACATAATTGGTATCGCCGCGTCCGTAACGGCCTGAACTACAAAATTATTTCATTATTTATCCCGCACGGTGAACGCCGTAAAATAAAATAATAATAAACCGTACCACAATCACAATTCTTTGGTCACTTCACCTCCCAAAAAATGGAATAAAAAGAGATCAAAAAGTCGCATGTACCTAAAAATGGTACTGCTCGAAACTACAGTTCGTTACGCAAAAAATAAGTCCTCGCACGGCTTTATTGATTGAAAAATAAAAACGTTCTGGCTCTTAGAATAAGGTAACACAAAAAGTGAATGATTGTTTACAAAACGTATTTTATTGTGCAAACGCCATAAGACATAAAAAAAAACTATAAACATCTGGTATCGCCGTAATCGTATCGCCCCGCAGAATGAAGTGAATGTGTCATTTATAGCGCACGGTGAACGCTGTAAAAAAAAAAGAAAAAAACAACAATAGTACAATTGCTGTTTTTTAGTCACCACGCCACCTAAAAATAGAATAAAAACTGATCAAAAAGCCGCATGCACCCCAAGATAACTACAATGAATTCCTCAAGGGGTCTAGTTTACAAATTGGGGTCACTTTTGGGGGGTTCCCAATGTTTTGGCACCACAAGACCTCTTCAAACTGGACATGGTGCCTAATAAAAAAGAGGCTTCAAAATCCACTAGGTGCTCCTTTGCTTCGGAGGCCGGCGCTTCAGTCCATTACCGCACTAGGGCCACATGTGGGATATTTCTCAAAACTGCAGAATCTGGGCAATAAGTATTAAGTTGCGTTTCTCTGATAAATCCTTTTGTGTTATAAAGAAAATGGTATAAAGAGGATTTTCTGACAAAAAAAAAATGTAAATTTCACCTCTACTTTGCTCTAAATTTTTGTGCAAAACCTAAAGGGTTCATAAACTTTCTACATGCTGTTGTGAATACTTTGAGGGGTCTAGTTTCTAAAATGGGGTATTTGATAGGGGTTTCTAATATATGGGCCCCTCAAAGCAACTTCAGAACTGAACTGGAACCTAAAAAAATAAATAAATGAGGCAATACTTCGCTTCTTACATTATACTGATAATGAGTCGTGCCCACCCCAAGATGACCCCAGTTTTGACCGTTTGTATAAACTGAGACCCCTATTAGACCGTTCCAGTGCCCGGTTTTCCCAAGCATTCACCCCCGAGAAGTGTATTTCTATTGATGAGTCCCTGGTACATTTTAAAGGGAGGGTTCAATTCCGCGAGTACCTGCCGTGTAAGAGGGCAAGGTATGGCGTGAAGATGTATAAGCTGTGAGAGTGCATCAGGGTATACCTACAGGTTTAGGATATATGAAGGAAAGGCCACCCCCAAACCAGACTGCATCCTGGACTACAATAGGTACGTGGGAGGGATGGACTTGTAAGATCAAGCCTTGAAGCCCTACAGCGCCATGCGGTGTGGTATAAGAAGCTGGCCGGGCACATCATACAGATGGCATTGTACAATGCGTACATGCTACGTCGATGTGCAGGCCAGACGGGAACTTTCCTGGAATTTCAAGAGGTGATTATCAAGAACCTAATCTTGAGGGACCAAGAAGGGGGGGCACCCAGTACTTCTGGAAGCGAGCCCACACGCATCGTACCAGGGCAACACTTTCCAGGAGAAGTTCCCCAAACTGGCAAGAAGGGAAAAAGTCAAAAGAGGTGCAAAGTCTGCTATAAGAGGGGGATAAGGGAGGACACAATATATCAATGTGACACGTGTCCCGAATAACCAGAGCTCTGTATGAAAGTGTTTTAAAATTTATCATACATCCCTTGGTTTATAATTTACCCCAATTTTACTTACCCTGATGCACTCCGCACAGCTTATCCCCCCTCGTCTTTCCCCTCTGGGCCCTGCTGTGTGTCCAGGCAGCTGATAACAGCCACATGTAGGGTATTGCCATACCCGGGAGAACCCACATTACAGTTTATGGGGTGTAGGTCTCCGGTCAAAATGCTCACTACACCTCTAGATGAATGCCTTAAAGGAACAGTGTCATCACAAATTATTTTTTTATATGTTAAAGATGTTAGTGCTTTATTAAAAACGTTTATATTTATTTGTGTGTTTGTGTTTTACTTTTTCTTATTTTTACACTTTTTCTTCCCTATGGGGGCTGCCATTTTTTGTTCCATTTCTGTATGTGTCGATTAACGACACATACAGACATGGAATACGGCAGCCACAGTCCCATAGGGACTGCGAACGGCTCCCGTCCCATTGACTTCAGTGTACGGCGTCTGTGTGGGAACTGCGCATGCGCCGCTCCCACACAGTCCAATTCGTCCGTCCGTCCGGCGCCATTTTCCTGTGGACCGGAAGTCGCGGCCGGACAGTAATATTACTACTTCCGGTCGCGGCTTCCGGATTTGTGCACTTGGACCAGCGGCAGCAAACGGAGCGGACGGGCCGGAGGGAGCCGCGGCGGCAGGAGCAGGTAAGAGATTTCAATGTATGTTCGTGTTTGTGTGTGTTTACTACTGTATGTAAACCTACTACACTGTGTGTTAGCTCAAAAAATGGCGACACACAGTGTAGGATGTTACACCGTTCAAACCCCTCGTTTATCCCGGCACTAGCCAGGATAAAGGAGGGGGGGGATGCTGAGAGCTCACTAGAGCGAGGGCTTTTTACCCAATTTTGCAATGCTGCAATTTTGGGAATAGCTCCATCTAGTGACCAAAAATGGGTAATATTATAAATTAGAATTAATTTATAATATTTCCTGACTCGTGAAAAAAAATAAAAAAATTTGAACAATGTTTAATCACCCACACACTAAATGTTTAATTTAAAAAAAAACAACATGTTTTTCTGGCAACACATTCCCTTTAAGGGTGTAGTTTTTAAAACGGGGTCACTTCTTGCGGGTTTCAACTGTACTGGTACCTCAGGGGCTTCTGCATACATGACTTCGCACTAGAAAATCCCCAGTAGGCCAAATGGTGGTCCTTTCCTTCTGAGCCCTCCCATGAGCCCAAACGGCAGTTTATCACAACAAATGGGGTATTGCGGCACTCAGAACAAATTGCGCAACAGAATGGGGTATTTTGTTTCTTGTGAAAATAAGAAATTTTCAGCCAAAACTACATATTATTTGACAAAAATAATTTTGTTTTCATTCCCAGCCCAATTCAAATAAGTTCTGTGAAGAAACTATGGGGTCTAAATGGTCACATTACCCATAAATGAATTCCTTGAGGGGTGTAGTTTCCAAAATGGGGTCACTTCTGGTGGGTTTCCATTGCTTTGATACCTCTGGGGCTCTGCAAATGTGACATGGCACCCGAAAACCAATCCAGCAAAATCTGAACTCCAAAGAACACACAGCGCTCCTTCCCTTCTGAGGCCTCCCATGGACCCAAACGGCAGTTTATCACCACAAATGGGGTATTGCCGCACTCAGGACAAATTGGGCAACAAAATGGAGTATTTTATTTCTTGTGAAAATAAGAATTTTTGAGCTAAAATGACATATTATTGGAAAAAATATATATTTTTTTAATTCCCAGCCCAATTCAAATAAGTTCTGTGAAGAAACTATGGAGTCTAAATGGTCACATTACCCATAAATGAATTCCTTGAGGGGTGTAGTTTCCAAAATGGGGTCACTTCTGGTGGGTTTCCATTGCTTTGATACCTCTGGGGCTCTGCAAATGCGACATAGCACACGAAAACCAAACCAGCTAAATCTGTACTCCAAAGAACACACAGCGCTCCTTCCCTTCTGAGGCCTCCCATGGGCCCAAACGGCAGTTTATTGCCACAAATGGGGTATTGATGCACTCAGGAGAAATTGGGCATGTAATGAGGTAAACCACCCCCGCTGTTTTGCAATTGACAAAATCCCGAATGTTGTATTTCTCCTGTGTTGCAACACTGGTAAAGCTATTCCCTTTGAGAATGAAGTCACAAGCTTTACAGCTACCACATCTAAAAGTGCCTGGTATTTGTCTATCCAGCCACGTACCCCTAGGTAAAATGGGGTCAAAACAGCTATGCATGACTCTGTCCCTGATGTTTTTCCCTCTCCGATACGTGACAGAGGGCCACTGTGTGATCTGATCAACCAAATCTGTATCAGAACTGAGAATACGCCAATACCTTTTCAGGATTTGCATGATATCATTTTGTTTAGAATCATAGGTGCCTATGAGTCTCGTAACTTGTTCTTGTTTACGTTTTTTAGGAACCAGAAGACATTGCCTATCTGCGTCCCTTGCTCCCTCATAGGCCTTTCTGATTACACCCTTGGGGAAGCCTCTATCCTTCAATCTTATCTTGAGTTCCTGAGCCTGGCACTCAAAATCACCCATGGAGCTACAATTCCTGCGTACTCTCATAAATTGGCCTTTTGGAATACCACGTTTGAGGGGATAAGGATGACAACTGTTCCATTGCAAGAAACTATTGGTTGCTGTTTCTTTCCGGTGTACCTTTGTACGAATTGTGCCTTCTCCTGTTTTTATAATTTTCAAATCCAGAAAAGACAATTCTTTTTCACTGATCTCACACGTGAACCTAAGCCCTATATCATTTGTGTTGAGGGCTGCTACAAAGCTATGGAACTCCTCTGACGTAGAGTTCCAAAGAAGCAGCACGTCATCAATATATCTAATCCATAGTCCAATGGACGAAGTCCATTTGGTAAAATTGTCCCCGAAGACAATTGTCTCCTCCCACCAGCCAAGAAATAAATTTGCATAGGTGGGAGCGGCAGGACTCCCCATTGCAGTGCCACATTGCTGACGAAAGATCTTGTCTTCAAAGATAAATATATTTTTTTCAAGAACAAATTGTAATAACTGCAAAACAAATTGGTTATGGGCTGCAAACTGAGTGCCCCTTGATCCAAGGAAGTACTCGATCGCCTTGTAACCCAATTTGTGAGGTATGGATGAATACAACGCCTCAACATCCAGGCTAGCCAACAGTGTGCCTTTCTCCAAAGAAATACCATCAATCTGTTTCAGAACATCCATAGTGTCACGTACATATGATGTGAGACTCAAGACAAAAGGGCGCAACACCTGATCAACATATGTACTCACATTTTGAGTTAGATTATTAATGCCTGAAACAATAGGTCTGCCACGTAAGGGGGGATACCCTTTGTGGATTTTGGGCAGGCTATAAAAACATGCCATGATGGGAAATTGTGGAAACAGGAACCCAAACTCGCTAGCACTGATCAAAGATCTGCTCTTTGCATCACTCAGAATGCCCAGCAACTCTTTCTTGAACAGTGCTGTGGGGTTATCCTTCAAAATGGTGTAACAGTCAGGGTTAAGTAAAATGTCCTCACACATTTTTTTGTAGTCATCTCGGCCCATGACCACGATGTTCCCACCTTTATCAGATGCCTTTAGAACAATATTTTGTTTTTTCTCTAAAGTGGTCAGAGCTACTCTTTCGGACCAGGACAGGTTGTTGTCTATGCCCCTAATGTCCTGACTAAGATTTTTAATCTCATCTCCCACCATTTCCACAAATAAATCCACATTGGTAAAATCTCCTATAGGTGGCAGCTTCCTACTCTTCAATTTAAGATTGGTGAAAGGACCTAGACCTGGGGTTCTACCAGATTCCTCTAGTAACCCCTCTAAGGCCACCAGGCCTTCCATATCAGATTCTTCTAACCCCAATTCAATGCATTTTTTTCTATTATGGTGTTTGAAGAATTTGATCCATTTAAGTTTGCGAGCAAACAAATTAAGATCCTTTATCCAAGAAAATGAGTCAAACTTAACAGTGGGGACAAAGGAAAGGCCCTTTTCTAGTAGCGTGCTCTCTGATGCACTCAAAATATATTCAGATAGGTTTATGATTCGTAGTCTATCCATATTTCCCTTCACTAATCCTTTTGTCCCCTCAGCATGTAGCGGGAAATGGGGGGATTGTTGGCTAAAAAATTATTGCCACTATTAGAGGAGGCTCTAGCACGGCCTCTATTTCTACCTCTAGCTCCTCCCCTGTATTTTTGTTTCCCACCACCACCACCAAAGAAAGGGCCCACTCTTTCAGAGTCTGTTGTTTCACTCTCTGATGTGGAAGGGTCAGTTTCCCTCGGCCCCCTATTAGTCTGTTGATATTGCTGTTGTTGGGTATTGACAAAGTCGTAAGCTTTTTTCTCCCTAAATTCCTGTAGGTCTCTCTGGAACTGGAAGTGTTTACGTTCCTTTAAATGATTAGTGAACCTTTCTAGAGTTTGTTGTAGGATTTTATCTTTTTTATCAAAACCAGGGGTATCTACCAAAGACTTAGCTGCCTCAATCTCTTTTTTGAGCTCCGCACTAATAGAGTCAAACTGGACTTTCTCTTCCTCCACTAGAATCTGCATCAGCCTAAGTGAACTCCCTGTGATCTCCTGTTCCCACCTTTCTTTTATATTAGTGGTTTTTAATCTTGATGCTGGAACAATGGGGACCCTAAGGCCTCTGGGAACTATATTGTTTTTTAGATAGTTTTCCAAACTCTGGATCTCCCACCAGCTTCTAGTATAATCCTTGTGTAGTCTATTAAGGTTTTTAAAGGTAGTTTTGAGAGACGCACCCTGTGCTGTATACATCAGTTCACATTCAGAAAAGACACTTTTAGCCTCACTCATCCACCCTTCCGTGTTTAAATCAGAGAGTGCAAAGGCTGCCATACCCAGATATATTGAAAGTAATAACTGTATGGATTAAATATAAATTCACTGTATAAATTGATATAAATATAATTGTGCTCCCACAATATAAGGAAATTAGAAGGTTCACTGAAGTGACAACTGAGTAAAATATACCTTTTAATAGTAACTCGTTTTAAAAACAGGGGTAACACACCACTGTGAAATAAGCACCACCGTGAAAATTTAAAAGCGTATTAAACAAAAAAAAAATTGTCTTCGGGGACAATTTTACCAAATGGACTTCGTCCATTGGACTATGGATTAGATATATTGATGACGTGCTGCTTCTTTGGAACTCTACAGCAGAGGAGTTCCATAGCTTTGTAGCAGCCCTCAACACAAATGATATAGGGCTTAGGTTCACGTGTGAGATCAGTGAAAAAGAATTGTCTTTTCTGGATTTGAAAATTATAAAAACAGGAGAAGGCACAATTCGTACAAAGGTACACCGGAAAGAAACAGCAACCAATAGTTTCTTGCAATGGAACAGTTGTCATCCTTATCCCCTCAAACGTGGTATTCCAAAAGGCCAATTTATGAGAGTACGCAGGAATTGTAGCTCCATGGGTGATTTTGAGTGCCAGGCTCAGGAACTCAAGATAAGATTGAAGGATAGAGGCTTCCCCAAGGGTGTAATCAGAAAGGCCTATGAGGGAGCAAGGGACGCAGATAGGCAATGTCTTCTGGTTCCTAAAAAACGTAAACAAGAACAAGTTACGAGACTCATAGGCACCTATGATTCTAAACAAAATGATATCATGCAAATCCTGAAAAGGTATTGGCGTATTCTCAGTTCTGATACAGATTTGGTTGATCAGATCACACAGTGGCCCTCTGTCACGTATCGGAGAGGGAAAAACATCAGGGACAGAGTCATGCATAGCTGTTTTGACCCCATTTTACCTAGGGGTACGTGGCTGGATAGACAAATACCAGGCACTTTTAGATGTGGTAGCTGTAAAGCTTGTGACTTCATTCTCAAAGGGAATAGCTTTACCAGTGTTGCAACACAGGAGAAATACAACATTCGGGATTTTGTCAATTGCAAAACAGCGGGGGTGGTTTACCTCATTACATGCCCATGCCCCCTTAATTATGTGGGTAAAACGGCGCGACAATTTCGGCGCAGGATAAGGGAGCATGTCGGAGACATTATCCATGCTAGGGACACCCCAATATCCAAGCATGTGCATGCCAAACACCAAGGCCATGCAGCATGTTTAAAGTTTCAAGCAATTGAACTCATTAGACCCCCTAAAAGAGGAGGTGACTGGGACAATTTAATTCTACGCAAAGAAGCCCAATGGATCCATAGACTGGCATGCATACAACCAGCGGGTTTAAACGAGCAGACTAATTATACGTGTTTTATTTAATATGTAATACCATTCCTCCTCCTTAGGCGGCCAATATTCACCTTGGGTGGCCTTTTGGGTGGGTGGTTGCATTCTGCATAGTGTACTATATTTGATATGGCCATATTGGCCAGTTAACATATTTAGAGATCTTGTGTCAGGAATTTTTAATGGGAGGGATTCCGCTTTCTTGTCCACCCAATATGTGTTTATAAACTAGAGAGTTGCTTATTTGAGGTAGTCCACTTGCGGTGGGTAACTGTCCCGCAAGACATACTTACAAACAAATTATCGGCTTGCTCTTACCTTCCTCTTACTTGGCAGTCCGGGCGATACGTCCCTGGCTTCTACTGCGCCTGCGCGTTCGGTTTGATGCGGCCGATGATGACCCCTGGCTGTCAGCTGACGGCGGGGGGTCACATGGGCAGGTGTCACGAATCGAGAGGGTGTTGTGATTGGTCAGTTCATGTAGCGCCGCCAAAAACGAGGGGTGGAGTTTGGTGCTTATAGTAACCCAGCGCCTGCAATGAAGTATGCCGTTGACATCGATACGAGCATTTTCCCGTGACGCACAGCAGAATATCTGCTGTTGAATACTATTATCGCTGGTGATGAGGCCAGAGTGACCAAGATACGGACCCCTGAGGATGAGTATCTGAAACGCGTAGGGTCGTTCACTGTATATGGAATGTCTGCATAGGGGACAGTAGCATTGTTTTACACCCAGCGCTAGGAGATCCGGTGTTTTGTTCACGGACACTGGTGCACTTTGGGGATTGTACTACTGTTGTGCCTAGGTTAAATGCTGTTTTCAGTGAAACATTGTTACAAACACTGAGATATATTTATCATAATGACTCAGTGTTTTTTTGTTTAATACGCTTTTAAATTTTCACGATGGGGCTTATTTCACAGTGGTGTGTTACCCCTGTTTTTAAAACGAGTTACTATTAAAAGGTATATTTTACTCAGTTGTCACTTCAGTGAACCTTCTAATTTCCTTATATTGTGGGAGCACAATTATATTTATATCAATTTATACAGTGAATTTACTCAGGAGAAATTGGGTAACAAAATTGAGTATTTTGTTTCCTGTGAAAATAAGAAATTTTGGTAAAAAATTAAATCTTATTGGAAAAAATGTCATTTTTTTAATGTCACAGCCCAATTGAAATAGGTGCTGTGAAAAAACTGTGTGGTCAAAATGCTAACAACAACCATAAATGAATTCCTTGAGGGGTGTAGTTTCCAAAATGGGGTCACTTTTGGTGGGTTTCCATTGCTTTGATACCTCTGAGGCTCTGCAAATGCGACATGGCACCCGAAAACCAATCCAACAAAATCTGGACTCCAACAAACATATAGCGCTCCTTTCCTTCTGAGCCCTCCCATGGGCCCAAACGGCAGTTTATCACCACAAATGGGGTATTGCCACACTAAGGACAAATTGGGCAACAAAATGGGGTATTTTGTTCCCTGTGAAAATAAGAAATTTTGATCACAAATGACATTTTATTGGAAAAAATGTCATTTTTTTCATTTCAGAGCCCAATTCAAATACGTGCTGTGAAAAAACTGTGCGGTCAAAATGGTAACAACAACCCTAAATGAATTCCTTGAGGGGTGTAGTTTCCAAAATGGGGTCACTATTGGGGGATTCCTACTGTTTTGACACCTCAACACCTCTTCAAACCTGGCATGCTGCCTAAAATATATTCTAATAAAAAAGAGGACTCAAAATGCACTTTGCTTCAAAATGCAAAGTGCTTCTTTGCTTCTAGGGCTTGTGTTTTAGTCCACGAGCGCAGTAGGGCCACATGTGGGACATTTCTAAAAACTACAGAATCTGGACAATACATATTTAGTAGTGTTTCTCTGGTAAAACCTTCTGTGTTACAGAAAAAAAAAATGAATAAAATTGAAATTCAGCAAGAAAAATGAAATTTGCAAATTTCACCTCCACTTTGCTTTAATTCCTGTGAAATGCCTGAAGGGTTAAAAAACTTTATAACTGCTGTTTTGAATACTTTGAGGGGTCTAGTTTTTAAAATGGGGTGTTTTATCAGGGTTTCTAATACATAGGCCCCACAAAGCCACTTCAGAACTCAAGAGGTAACTTAAAAAAAAGGCTTTTGAAATTTTCTTAAAAATATGAGAAATTGCTGTTTATGTTCTAAGCCTTGTAACGTCCAAGAAAAATAAAAGAATGTTCAAGAAACGATGCCAATCTAAAGTAGACATATGGAAATGTGAACTAGTAACTATTTTGGGTGGTATAACCGTCTGTTTTACAAGCAGATGCATTTAAATTCTGAAAAATGCAATTTTTTCAAAATTTTCTCAAAATTTTGCAATTTTTCACCAATAAACACTGAATATATCGACCAAATTTTACCATGAACATGAAGCCCAATGTGTCACGAGAAAACAATCTCAGAATCGCTTGGGTAGGTTTAAGCATTCCGACGTTATTACCACATAAAGTGAAATATGTCAGATTTGAAAAATAGCCTCTGAGCCTTAAGGCCAAAACTAGGCTGCGTCCTTAAGGGGTTAAAGAGGAAAAATGTATTTAATCAACCCCAAGGAAACATTTTAGAGTGAAAAATGTGGAGGTTAAAAAGTCCATATCTACTGTGTTGACTATAGTGAGAAGAGCCTGTTATGTAATCCAAACTATGAAGCTATGTGCCATTACTATAGTTTTGACCCTAGCGTGATTTATGTAGGTTTTTATCAAGAGGGAGTGTCAAGTCACATTCATAAATACACACGCATACACATCACACACACTCTTTCAATGCCTTTTTCTTTGTCAGACATGCCTTGGTTTAATACTAGTGTAAAAAAAAATTTGCATAAATTACAAATCCATGACTCGAAGCTTATTAACACTACAATTCAATGTTTTTTCAGGAAACCTAAGCTACCTGCTTCAGGAAACCTCTGCTACCTGTTTCAGGAAACCTCTGCTACCTTGAAGTTTAAGGGGTGTAATTATAATTTAAAAGAAAGCAAAAACAACAGTGTGGTAGTCACCAGTGACTGATTAATTACTAACGGTTTGTGAGTGTGGTCTGTCAAAATCTAAAACTGCATGGGAAAAGCAAGGATAAATCACACAGAATAACCAAACAGATGATACAATTTATCTGAAAGACTCCAATTAAACACTACTTTTTTAGGAATTCTATTTAATACGAAGCAACAAACGTCTTCTTAAAATGTCTCTAGGTAACATCTCACTTGACTTCAGGTTAAACTAATTATTTAACAAAATTTATTACATTAATGAACACCAAAAGGAACTTGATAAGACAATATACTTGACAAATACACTATCATCTTAAGGGCTCATTCAGACGAGCGTGTATCATGTCCGTGTGACGGCTGTTACAAAAATGGTCGTCACACGGACTCGTATATCAATGGAGCTGTTCACACCAATGTTTTTTCAACGGAGATGTCCTATTTTTTTGCGCATCACACATCCCTCCATAGACGTTAGTCTATGGGGGATGCGTGATAACTGCAGTTTTTCACGTCCGAGGTTGGCCACGTTCGTTTGAATCTAGCTTAACTTTTTATATTTATTTTTTCCTATGCACTCATACATAGCTTTATTTGGAATTATCACCTAATAGCAGATGTAATCCCAATTGCCTTTATCTCGGACATGAGCAGAAGCCCAAGTGGCCATCTAGCCCATTTGCCTAAAAGACCTTTTGCACTATGTGTTTTCTTACTTTGGCCTTTAACCAGGGCTTTTTGAGCACAAGTATGTTGGTCACTCAAGGGTTTTTGTTTCTAACACAACTCATTGTACACTATTTACACACAGTATTGCAAAAGATATCCACTGCTTTTGAAATACTTAAACCAGCTCGTCAGAACACTGATGATCATGTCATGTTTAAAATCAGTACGATATCTAACATTTGCCATGTTTAGGACAACACATTCAAACTCTTTGAACCATGTTCTCTCTTATTAACTTTAAAGGGTGCACAAAGTAAGTGTTCACCTTCAGCCCTGGTGATTTGCAAGAGTTTTAAGGATATTTAATTCTTCTCCCTGATGAATATATACATATAGGAACAAACCAAGACAAAAGCTGCTCATATACATTCGATTTTTTTGGATGGTCTTCAGCTCAAACTATGTATGTATGGCATAATTGTCCTATTGTTTGCCACTGCACATGTCCCTGATCTGTCTGTTCAGTCTGGTATGTTCATGGTCTGATCCTTCATACAAACTATCCAACGTGCGATTGATGCATGATGGTCAATCTTAACCTAATGTGTATTAAATATGGATATGTAATTCTAACATCTTTCCAAATAATACACACACAGTTTGAAGCACATGTATGTGCAAGATCAAGTGACCAAAGGATTCTTCTTTTCATTCAGGCCACAATTTGCATGCTCTATAGGTTGCACATTTCTATACTATGGAGAGACTTTGAGCATGGCAGTAAGGAGACAGAAACAGTAAATTCTTATATACTGTAAGGCTATGTTCACATGGCATATGGCTGAAAAATACATGGCTGAAAAATACGTGGCTGATTTCAAGAGAAAACAACCTCTGAATTCCAGGGGTTTTTGGAGCTGATTTTTCAAAGCGTTTTTGATTTCTACAAGTGTTATTAAAAGGAACCTGTCACCAGCATTTCACCTATTGAACTTCACATATCCCTCACTGGCCGCTGCTATAAAAAGTTCATTGTGGTTATCTCCTCTCCTAAACTCCTCCTCCGACTGTAAAAAATGGTCTGCAAACATTTTGCGCCTTTTATCGTGATAATCCGGTGTCCCTTTGTGCGTACACACCAAAAGAGCACATCAATGCACAAGCGCGAGATTTAGTGTGCTGGGGGAAGGCGAGGAACTGTCATTCAAAAGTAAGGAGGCGGGGTAAACTCGGAAAGACTTGAGGAATGAAGATTTGACTCTTTTCAAACGAAGATATGACTCTTTTATGCTCATTAGCATACGGTGTGGGAATACTAAAAAACTGAATAATAAAGCTACAGAGGCGGCTAAGAAGACAATTATAAGTTATATAGAAATGATTTTTCACCCACTTCCACCAGGTATTGCTGGTTTAATAGGTGAAATGCTGGCGACAGGTTCCCTTTAAAGAGTATTTCGAGGTGTATTTTCAAAGTGTTTTTTGAAGTGTCAATAGGTGTATTACAGAAATATCCAGGATTAGAAAAGAGTGGTCTGCTCTTTGTGCCAGAAACAGCGGAACTCTTGTTCATGGGGTTTGCTTGGTATTGCAATTCAGTCACATTCACTTGAATGGGGATGAGCTGCAATACCAGTCGCGAGCTATGGATCTTGGACAACCTCTTTAAGTAGGAGACGGCGAGACTAAATAACTTCTCATGGAGTCCTTTAGTAAGTCACATCTTACATTTACGAGTAACTCTTTTTAAAAAAAATCTGTTTGGACCAGAGGACAAGACACATCAGACATTTTCCAGTTATGACATCACAAATGTTTGAACATAATGCAAACTACATAGCAATGTAAAAGGAGATACTGCATTACAATGATTTCTATGTGTTTGCTTTATCTTGTTTGGTCACACACCAGTTATACCCACATAAACACCAAAGAATTTAATTCTTTTATAAATGTGCGTTTACATGTTGGCAAGAACGGAGCTGTGGATTATAACAACACAAAAATAAACATGCAGATTGCAGCTCGCCAAAGCTTAAAAGCTGGAATCAACAAATAGATAAAGAACAGTTTGTAGCCCTTGTTAACTCCTGATCACCCTATGACACAGTTTTTCCTATCTAATCTAATATTTCAGGATAAGGAAAAAAATTGTATCTATAGGGATTGTAAATACAACCTTTGGTAAAAAGTTATTTTTAACCAGTTTGGTAAACTGTATGTAAATTGAAAGGAGCATAAGCAAACTAACCACATTAACGGTATAGTGCATGTAGCCACATATGAAAGTAGACAAATGAAGAGAAAAAGCACGGTGCCACATAGTGTGAGTAAGCCCAGGAGTAGCAGTCAGTACAATACAAGTGAATGCTTACCACAGGACCGTAGAATAATCGCATTGAAATTGCTGATAGGAGTGAGTGCTGCTGCCGAAATCCCAACCGATCAGGCCAATTGGCCACCGCAATGAAGAAAATGTATAAAGTAGGAAAAACGGGAATAAATGTAGCACTGCTTCTCAATGAACGTACAAATTATGTAAAGTGAAGAAGTTTTATTGATCAACCCAGGCTACGCGTTTCAATGCCGCACCGGCATCTTCCTCAGGCCATATAGATTACAGTACAAACACCAATGCTTTAAATAAACCACACGGTGAGAAAAAAAAAAAACAACGCCAATGTGATCAGGGTCAAAGGGCATCGGTGACGTAATCACTAGTAAAAATTGAAAGTTAAAAGGACATTATCAATATAAAGGATAAAAAGGCATGTACATGTAAATAAATAACAGCGTTCATTAAAAGAGAAAGAAAAACAAAAAAACATATAAAACATCAAAAAGAGGAATCATAGCGTTTAAAACATCCATTTGTATGTTAACCGGAAGGTGAAGCGCAAGTACGGTCTGAAACATCCATTCGGATGTTAAGGTACTAAACATCCTTTTGGATGATTAACAAGATGGTAAGGCACAAACGATGTCTGTAACATCCATTTGGATGTTATGCTCTAAGACATCCATTAGGACGCTAAGAAAAGTGGTGAAGCGCAAATAGGATTTTAAACATCCAATTGGATGTTAATAAGATAGTAAATGGCACATAAGTTTTTAAACATCATATTGGATCCTAACAAATAAGTATAGAGCACATTTGATACAATTGTGGATGTTTCAGACCGTACTTGCGCTTCACCTTCCGGTTAACATACAAATAGATGTTTTAAACCCTATGATTCCTCTTTTTGATGTCTTATATGTTTTTTTGTTTTTCTTTCTCTTTTAATGAACACTGTTATTTATTTATATGTACATGCCTTTTTATCCTTTATATTGATAATGTCCTTTTAACTTTCAATTTTTACTAGTGATTACGTCACCGATGCCCTTTGACCCTGATCACATTGGCGGTTTTTTGTTTTTTTTTTCTCACCGCGTGGTTTATTTAAAGCATTGGTGTTTGTACTGTAATCTATATGGCCTGAGGAAGATGCCGGTGCGGCATTGAAACGCGTAGCCTGGATTGATCAATAAAACGTCATCACTTTACATCATTTGTACGTTCATTGAGAAGCAGCGCCGCATTTATTCCCGTTTTTCCTACTTTATACATATGAAAGTAATAATACAATTAAAGTACTGTTACCATTAGTGTCTTGGTTACCATTATTACTGAAACCATGACAGTTATGACAGATCCGTTGTGTAACAGTACTAAACGAATCCCATTAATTATTACGGGGGTGGTCATGTTCCTGTTTATTTTTATTTTTTTACAGGAAAGAATAATGCAGTAGACAACACTGTCCTGGATGACAAAAAGCAATGGAAACCCAATGGAAAGAACTCTAATAGTAATGTTAACAGAACCTTAAGATCGCCATACACATGAGATAAAAGTAGACATAACCATTTAACAGCTCTCTCATGTGTATGGCCAGCTAGCTAGGTTCACACTCTTTCCACTTGGGTTGTTTTTGCAGTATTAATTTCTTTAACCTGTTCATGCAAATGAGTGTACCATTACATCCTAATTGCGGTCTATTGATCGTAATAGGACATAATGGTATGCCCAGTGGATGGCAACGGGTGCAGGCTGTAATATACAGCCGCCATCCTGCTGCGTTGGGCAGAATCAAAGTTACCTCCGATCCTGGCCGTTTTACCCCTTAGATCCCACTCTCAACGGCGACCACAGGATCTAAGTGGAAACAGAGAAAGGGGACTCCCTCTGTCACCCCATCGGTGCACCATGACACGATCATAGGGCGAAGATGGGTTGCCATGGCCACCATGGGCTTAACAAAGCCCACCAGGCTTGCCATGGCTATATGCCTATTAGGCCGTGTCTGAGTTTACAAAAGCATTATATAAGTTTAGTGAGGGGGAATTCAAGTGGCCTGAACAGAGCCATGACCTGACGCCCATCCTAAACCTTTTGGATGAATTGTAATTGTCACGGCTGTGGGATATGTGGACCCATTAGACCGCTCTCCCGTGGCAGAGAAGCAGCTGGCCAGATAATAGTCAATAACAGTCACAGTACAGGAGTACCTGGAGGGCTATGCAGGCAGATGCTTTGGAGTAGCAGATGACACCAAACATGGCAGATGGCCTCAGACGTGGCAGATGAGGCAACAGGACTCCAACAACGAATTTAGGCACAGGAACAAACGTAACAACAGGATACAGGAAGCAGAATATGGGAAAACTAGGAGCAGGATACAACTAAGGGACCATTTGCTTAATGATCATGGGTAGACACAACAACAGTCAGGCAAGGAGTGAAAGGGCAGAGCCCTTTTTAAAGTCCAAGGTGTTAATTGGATTGGTGGGACACTTTTACTAGGTGCGCGCGCTGGCCCTTTAAGGCCGGGAGTGAGCGTGCTTTTACCCTATGGGAACGAGCAGCATAGAGAGGCAGTACAGCCAGCATCTCCGAGGGGGAGAAGGCCGGCAGAGCGGTGAGTTAATATTGTGGCCGCCATGGGAAGCCGGGTAGCCATCCAGCCGCCATCGCTACAGTAATTGTAAGCCAGACCTACTAGTCCAACATCACCGCCTGACCTCACTCCAGTGCCAGACAAACTCCAGAAAACAGTCGAGGCTATTATAGCCGCAAAAGTGGGCCCAACTTCATATTTATGCCCATGGTTTTGGAATGAGATATCCAGCAAGGAGGTGTGAGGGTCAGGTGTCCACATACTTTTGGCCACATATTGTATGTTTTGCTCAACAATTCTAAAGTGATTGAAAAAGTTAACATACATGTTTTACATCCCCCACCCATTGACCTCTATGATAAAAAATAAACTCACCATGACAGACCCTTTAAAACAATGATCATGACGGAACCATATTTGCTGCTCTAATGATAGGCACTAAAATAAAAAATGAAACAAGGATGAAGTTTGAATATGTTTATTTTATTGCAAGAAATGATAAAATATGTTTACTCTTCATTATACAGTGTATGTACTGTGAATATAAATGTAGCATAGCCGAGTTTGGTGCAATTCATTAGACATATTGATAATGTAAGCACATGTAATAATAGTGGCAAGTACTTAGGATGCAAACATTTGTTCTTATCAAAAACATTTCAAGCTTTTTTAACTTGTGAATGGCATATCAGCCCTCCCCCTCCCACTCCCCCCACATTCACACATTCCGAATTCTGGGGAGTAGATATGAAAACTCCAATGGGGGATGTCATGAATGCTATTGCTGAATAGAACTTTAGGAGAATAACTTCTGCTAGTCTGTGTTTACATGATCTACAGAATAAAAAAGGTCAGCGTAAGTACAGCCGAGTATATGCCTTATTATTGGGACTCTATTATGTTTCTCTAGAGCTCTCACAATTGGGCGCCAAAAGAGTAAAGGTATCTAAACTGATAAAAACAATTGTGCAGGTCTCATGCTTGACAAAACCTTCTACATAGACACTCGGCTTTTCCCTAGGTAACCTTGGGACTTCAACCAGACAAACAATAATGTTGCTATGACTGCGTAATAACTGGATATCACTCTACAGACAGGCCTGTGCAATGACTAGGAGAATCGGCTGTAATAAGCTACAATGTAGAAAGTGCAGGAGTGAATTTAGGATACAATAGAAGAAGAGGCCCTCACTGCACAATAGTAACACAATGGACGCATCTGGCAACTAGAGAGTGCATTATATCTGGATCTTTTGGCACTCTATGCCCTACTAATTTTAATGATACATTTTGTGAATTAAAACTTATTTTAAAACGTTTACACAGGCAGAATAATTATGCATTATATCTAGATGACTTTTTGTGGCTTCCTGTGTTCTTACATACTACAGTATTTTAACCTACATGATAGAAGCAATAACTTGTATTCATTTATGTAACAATGTTGTGCAGTTACTTACATTCAGTGCTCACAAACCATAAGGCCTTATTCACACGACAGTAAAAAAAAAAAGTCCAGTAAAAACTGATGAACTGTCAGTTTTTCATGGCCATTTTGCATCAGTGTGTCTATACATTTTCATCCATTTCCAGTCCGCCTGTCCGTTTTTAATTGCCGTTTGACATCCGTTTTGCATCAGTTTTTCATGGCCGTTAAAAAAAAAGGATGAATTTCATTGGTCAGGCTTTTTTTGTCCCAACCCACTGAAAACACCCAAAGGAAGGTCACATGTTCACCTAGACACTATTTACAGCCTCCCTGTATATTATGCCACACAGCCTCCCTGTATATAATGCCACACACCTCCCTGTATATGATGCCGCACACCTCCCTGTATATGATGCCACGCACCTCCCTGTATATGATGCCACACACCTCCCTGTATATGATGCCGCACACCTCCCTGTATATGATGCCACACAGCCTCCCTGTATATGATGCCGCACACCTCCCTGTATATGAGGCCACACACCACCCTGTATATGATGCCACATATCTCCCTGTATATGATGCCGCACACCTCCCTGTATATGATCCCACACAGCCTCCCTGTATATGATGCCACACACCTCCCAGTATATGATGCCACACACCTCCCTGTATATGATGCCGCACACCTCCTGTATATGATTCCACACACCGCCTGTATATGATGCCACACACATCCCTGCGCAAACACTGCAAAACATAAAAAAAGATATACATATGGTATCGCCGTAATCGTACCGACCCGCAGAATAAAGTAAAATGGTCATTTATAGCGCAGGGTTAACGCCGTAAAAAAATAATAATAAAAACCATTGTCAGAATTGATGGTTTTTGGTCACCTTGCTTGCCAAAAAATGGAATAAAAAGTGATTTAAAAAAATCGAATGTACCCCAAAATGGTACCAATAAAAATTACAGATTGTCCCGCAACAAATAAACCCTCACACAGCTCCGGTGAAGAAAAAATAAAGAAGTTCTGGCTCTCATAATATGGCGATGCAAAATGTGCAGAGTGTTCCAAAAGCGGATAAGATTGGGCACCATTTATCAGTGCGACGCTGGCCACATATCTGTGGATTATTATATATAACCCATTATTATACCCTCTTATTATGCCCCTGATGTACTCCTCACAGATTACATATGCCCCCACATTATAAACTGAAATACCAGCAAAACGCCAAACAGAACTACTACCAAGCTAAATCTGTACTCCAAAAGCCAAATGGTGCTCCCTCACTTCTGAGCCCTACAGCGTGCCAAACAGCAGTTTACGTCCACATATATGGCGTCGCCATACCCGGGAGAACCCGGTTAATATTTTTTGAGGTATTTGTCTTCAGTGGCACAAACTGGGCATAACATATAGTGCACTAAAATGGCATATCGGCGGAAAATTGTAATTTTCACTCCGCCCCATCTGTTGGGGATTAATCCCTTCGCGCACCACGACTTAATAGCATGTCGTGGTGTGGGGGGTGATGTATGGAGCGGGCTCACGCGCTGAGCCTGCGCCATATGCTGCGGTTGTCAGCTGTGTATTACAGCTGACATCCGGGACTAACGGACAGGAACAGCGATCGCGCTGTTACAGGAGCCTGTAAAAATGACAATATACTGCAATACATTAGTATTGCAGGGTATTTTACCAGCTATCTACTTATTGCTTGTTCGAGTCCCCTAATAAAATGTGTAAAAACAAAAGTAAATTATTATTAGTGAAAAAAAATTAATAAATATTTAAAGTCCAAAAAAAAAAAACCTTTTCACATTTTTTCTAAAGTATTGTAAAATCTAATGTAATCTAAAGTAATGTAAAAAAAATACACAAAATTGGTATCGCTGTGTCTGTAAAAGTACAAACTATTACAATATAGCATTATTTAACTCGCACGGTGAACGCCGTAAAAAATAAAGAATTTAAAACGGCGCTGTTTTTTGGTCACCTTGGCTCTACCAAAAATGTAATAAAAAGTACTCAAAAAGTTGTGTGTGCCAAAAAATGGTATCAATAAAAACTACAGCTCGTTCCCGCAAAAAAGCCCTCACACCACTCTATTGACGGAAAAATAAAAAAGTTATGGCTCTTGGAAAGCGGTGCGGCAGAAACGAAAAAGAAAAAGCAAAAATGAATCAGTCTGGAAAGGGTTAATTAATTTCTAATGAAACAATATTTATGACCACATGTGGGGTATTGCTGTACTCGGGAGAAATTGCTTTACAAATTTTGGGGTGCTTTTTCCTCCTTTATCCTTTGTGAAGTTTAAAAAATTCAACATTTTAGTGGAAAAAATGTAATATTCATTTTCACGGCCTAATTCTAATAAATTCTGCAAAAGACCTGTGAGGTCAAAATGCTCACTATAGCCCTAGATAGATTCCTTAAGTGGTGTAGCTTCCCAAATAGGGTCACTTTCTACATGGCACCCAAAAACCATTTAAGCTAAATTTGAGCTCCAAAAGCCAAATAGCGCTCCTTCCCGTCTAAGCCCCGCTGTCGGTCCAAACAGCAGTTTATTACCACATATGGCATATTTCCGTAATCGGGAGAAATTGTTTTACAAATGTTGGGGTGCTTTTTCTCCTTTATTTCTTGTAAAAATTTAAAAAAATTAAGTTTTTTCAGAAATAAAGTAGATTTTCATCTTTACATACTAATTCAAATACATTTAGCAAAAAAAAAAACAAACTGTGGGATTAAAATGCTAACTACACCACTAGATAAATTCCTTGAGGGGTGTAGTTTCCAAAATGGGGTCACTTTAGTTTTTTTTTACTGTTTTGGCACCAGAAGACCTCTTCAAACCTGAGATGGTACATAAAATATATTCTAAAAAAAGGAGGCCCCAAAATCCACTAGGTGCTCCTTTGCTTCTGAGGCCTGTGTTTCAGTCCATTACCACACTAGGGCCACAAGTGGGATATTTCTAAAAACTACAGAATCTGGGCAATAAATATCAAGTTGCATTTCTCGGGTAAAACCTTCTGTGGTACAGAACAAAATGTATTACAAAAGAATTTTGGGCAAAAATAAATACATTTGTAAATTTCACCTCTACTTAACGCCTAAAGGGTTAAAACACTTTCTGAATGCTGTTTTGGGCTCTTTGAGGAATGCCGTTTTCAAAATGGGGTGATTTATGGGGACTTTCTAATATATAAGGCCCTCAAAACCACTTCAGAACTGAACTGGTCCATGAAAAAATAGCCTTTTGAAATTTTCTTGAAAATATGAGAAATTGCTGCTAAAGTTCTAAGCCTTGTAACGTCCTAGAAAAATAAAAGAATGTTCAAAAAATGATGCAAACATAAAGAAGACATATGGGAAATATAAACTAGTAAGTATTTTGTGTGGTATTACTATCTGTTTTACAAGCAGATACATTTAAATTTAGAAAAATGCAAATTTTTGCAAACTTTCTCCAAATCTTGGTGTTTTTTTACAAATAAATGTTGAATTTATCGATCACATTTTTTCACTAACATAAAGTACAATATGTCACGAGAAAACATCCTCAGAATCGCTTTGATAGGTAAAAGCATTCCGAAGTTATTACCATATAAAGTGACACATGTCAGATTTGAGAAATCGGCTTCGTCATGAAGGCCAAAACAGGCGCAGTCTTAAAGGGGTTAAGATCCAAAATTAGAATAAACAATGGATAATCAATCCTAGAATATTTACAGGACTATAGGGTCAAGCAGCAATATTGACCTATTAACAATAGTAAAGAATAAAGTAATCATTGCATGAAAGTGAAGTCACCCTCTTAATGCATTTTCTTGGAAAGAATGTAATTTTTTAAACTGATGCAAAGTTACGTTGCTAACTATACGAATATGCAAAATTGACAGCACCCGTATCTTAGAAATGGTCATCTGCTTGTTATCAAGCCATGTGCTCATAAAATAATTATATTTCAACAGCTCCTACTCTAGATTTTGTTTCACTGCAGGTCCCTTTGTGTTTCATGTATGTCTTATGTGTCATATCTGGAACAGAAGTGCACCTGCACCAACAGAAGAAGCGTCCACCTTCAATGAAAACTGCCGAGATACGTCTGGATGATGGAGAATCGAGGCTGAAATGAAGACTTTCTTGAGGCTAATAAATGCGGACTCTGCCTCTGGAGTCCACACCTTGGCGTTCACACCCTTCTTGGTAAGTGTAGAGATGGGAGCCATCAGAGATTAGAAGTTTGGAATAAACTGCCGATAGAAATCCCAGGAAACTCTGTATGGCCCTCAGGCCTTGAGTACGTGGCCATTCCAGGACAGACTTTAGTTTCTCAGGATCCATCTTGAGACCTTGATCCGAGATGATGTAGCCCAGGCAGGGCAAAGACTTTTTTCAAAGACGCACTTCTCCAACTTGGCATATAAGCGATTCTCCCTTAGTCGCAGTAGAACCCGACGGACATGCTTCCGATGGGTCATCAGATCTGGGGAGAAAATCAAAATATCATCGAGATAAACTACAACACAGATATAGAGGAGATCTCGGAAGATATCATTGACGAATTCCTGACAGACTTCAGGAGCATTACACAGTCCAAAGGGCATCACCAGGTATTCGTAGTGCCCATCTCGGGTATTGAGCGCCGTCTTCCTCTCGTCCCCTTGATGGATTCGAATTAAAATTATAAGCCCCACGCAAGTCTAATTTTGAAAAAATTCTGGATCCTCGTATACGGTCAAACAGCTTGGATATAAGTGGCAACGGGTATTTGTTCTTGACCGTGATCTAGTTTAGACCACGATAGTCAATGCAGGGCCGAAGAGATCCATCTCTCTTCTTAACGAAGAAGAACCCGGCACCGGCTAGGGAGGAAGATTTTCGTAAAAAAACCCTCTTCAAATTCTCTTTGATATAGGCTGACATGGATAAAGTCTCTGGCAAGGAGAGAGGATATACCCGTCCATGGGGAAGAGAAGTGTTTGGAACCAGTTCAATGGGACAGTCATAATTCTGATGTGGAAGCGAAGTCTCAGCCCCTCGCTTTCTGAAGACATCCGCAAAACTGGCATACTGAGATGGTAGATCGGAGAGTGACTGAGGCAGAGGGAGCATAACAGGACAAACTTGTGACAGGCTATGGCATCTGTGACCCCATTGAAGAATCTCTCCGGAACCAGTCAAGAACCGGGGCGTGTAGGCGAAGCCATGGCAGACCCAGCAGGATAGGATTGATAGACTTAGGTAGTACAAGGAAGGCGATCTGCTCCGAGTGAAGAGCTCCAACCCGTAGTGTCAACGGTTCCATGATGAACATAATCGGATCAGGCAATCGTAGACCATTCACAGAGGCAACAGCAAGGAGTCTCTCCAGAAGAACTGTGGGTAGATGTAAACAATCCACTAGATCCTGCTGGATGAAATTAGCAGCTGCTCCGGAGTCAAGATAGGCAGAGGAGGGATGTGACGTCTCTCCGGAGACGATGGTCACATGAATCGATAATTTGGAAGAGATTTTAACGTTTTGAGACATCCCACCTAGAGTTGCCTCTCCAACCCTAGGTGCTGGAGTTTCCCGGTTTCTGTGGACATTGACGCACAAAATGACCGTTAAGGCCACAATACATACATAGTCCAGAGGAGCATCTGCGCTGCTTCTTCTGTTTGGACAACCTGACTCTTTTCTTCAGGTAGCGCACTAGGGGAAGGCAATAGTCTTTGGACCCAGGGTGCAGGTCTGTGAGCCTGGCTCTCTTGAGTGCACTCCCAGATTCTCATGTCAACCCTAGTGGCTAACAGGATGAGGGCATCCACGGTAGAAGGAAGGTCGTGGGCTGCCAGTTCGTCCTTGATGTGAGAGGACAGTCTCTGCCAGAAGGTCACCACCAGTGCCTCATTGTTCCATGCCAGCTCTGCTGCCAGGGTACGGAAGGAGATAGCATACTCTCCTACTGTGGAACCTTCTTGCTTGAGGGTCAACAGAGTGGCAGCGGCAGAGAATGTACGGCCTGGCTCCTCGAACACGGAACGAAAGGACTGCATTAACAAGGCTAGGTCCGAGGATACAGGTCCTTGTTGTTCCAAGATTGGGTTTGCCCATGCGAGGGCCTTGCCAGCGAGGAGGGAGATGATAAACGCTACTTTGGCCTCCTCAGAGGGGAAGAGATGAGCCCGTAGCCTAAAATGAACCGTGCATTGGTTAATAAATCTTCTACAGGCTCTGGGATTAACATCATAGCGAGGAGGAAGAGGCAGAGGAACTCTGGATCTGAAACAAACAGGAAGAGCAACGGGCAGTGGCACAGCAACAGCCTCTGGAGGAGGAAGCGGAGGAGGAACAGCGAGTTGATCCAGACGGACCATTATAGTATTTACCACCTCAAGAAGTTGATCCTGACGTGTGCGTAGGTCATACATCTCCGTGTGTATCTTTTGGACTGGTGTCTTGGGCTGGCCAGCGGGTTCCATGGCCTGAGCGTACTGTCACGATCACAGGGTATGTGGACCCACTAGGCCGCTGAGGCAGAGGCAGCGGCAGCTGGCCTAGTCACAGTCTACACAAAAATTCTACAGCAGTTCGTAACACACGGGTACCTGAACTAGTCCAGACAGTGGCTGTGGCTTCAGCACAGATGGAGGTAGGTGCAGCAGGTTGCGCCAGACGTGGCGAACAGTACTAGACTAGTCCAGGAATCATGTGTAGTTGATGATGATGATTGTTTCACATGTGCGCACGCTGCCCCTTTAAGACAGGGCACGAGCGTGCGCGCGCACCCTACAGGACACAGTGGACCAAAGTGAGCGCTGGCGTCTCCTAGGAAGGAGATGCGAGCCAGCGCTCACTGATCCATGGCTGCGAGCATCGGGAGGTGAGTAAACCCGATGGCCCGCGGCCATGGACGCAACATTAGCTCATCATGGCACTGAAAATTAATGGAGGAGCTGCCTTTTGAATAACAGGCTGCTAAGGTTGCAGAATGCTTTGGCTATAAGTGGTGGCAATGATTAGCAGGGAAAATTTAGAATGCATTCAGCATTAACCAATATTCCATGTTGGATTCATGAAAAGATTTTTAAGGTTTTGTAGGAAAGATGCTAAATCTAAACTTTTGTGATCTTGTTGCGACAATTTTTTTAAAATGTCATTTTGCTAACCCCTACTTCACTTGTATACTAAATCTCTGTACACACCCAGCTTCATGGCTTCCATCATGTCTCCCATTTCTAACAAATCCCTTTTCAGCATATCAAAGTAGAAAGCATTATGCATCATAACGGTAAAACATTTTTAAAAATGGACGAAAAAGTGTTCTGGTCTATGCTATTCTGACCACCAAAAACAATGGAAACCTGACAGCATTTGCCATTAGAAAAATCCTATTTAAATCAAAGGGAACATTTAACAAATTATGGAATAGAATAAAATAGAAGAAAACGCTAGCGTCAATAAAAGCCAAATATATTTGAGGGTGGCATTTCTTTAATGTTGAACAAGTAAACAAGTCATCTAACAAATTCGTCCCAAATGTCTAGGTACTTAAATAGTAGTTGGCCACAAGTCAAGTAAGATGGATCTGTCTTCAGTTTTGTAGCAGTTCCTTGGCAAGAAGTATTTGAATATATCAGCAAAACAATGTTATTTATTATGATCAAACATAACCTAATTTTATTTATTGGTAACTAAGATTAAAGGATGTTATTTTGCCAGCAGCAAAGGCCAACAACATGGAAAATTATGACACTCAGCACCTTAAGACACATGTCAATCCCAAAAGAAATTATGAATATGTTAAAAGATAGAATAGAGTTGATCAAGGGAAAATTAGGTTGCCATTAGTAAAGTCAGAAAATATTTATCCCATATAATTTTCAAATGTTTCACTGCATTTCTTCTATATGTGAATGTTCATGGATTTTTTTTATTTATATGTATTCGACAGTATTATCATAAGTAAAACCTTCCCATTCTGTGAAAATGCTCATTATAAAAAATTTTATCTGACTTTTTTTTATTTTTTTTAACAAAAATACGATATCCACAGCATAGGCTTTAAGCTTTGTTCTCTTCTGCAAATTCTAAAATGAAAACAGCTGTTTTGGGAATGTCATAAAAGTCAAACTTTCTGTGTAGAGAACAAAAGTTTTATAACACAGAAAATATCTACCAGCGCATATTCCATATAGAATATCAAGCCTTCCATGTTTATATCACACTCACTTTAATTATCGTGAGATACTATATTAGCTCGAGTGTTCAAGGTTTATAACACAAAAAGTATCTGCAAGTGCACTTTTTATATAGAATATCAAACATTCCATGTTTATATCACACTCACTTTATTCAATTTGAGATACTATATTAGCTAGAGTGTTCATTGTGTTTTACTTCATGTTTTACTGCAACAAACGTCTTTTCATGACATGATCATTATAAATTTATTATAAAAATCAATACTAAAGCAAAGCAACAGGAAATCTAGATAACATCAGTTTCAACTCCACTACATTGTGCTTCTAAATGTATCAGTGCTGCCACATATATCAGTAGGAGAGCACAAAAAGCAAAAATGGGATATATTTTACAGCGCTGCTGACATCAAGCACGGACACATGCATTATCTTAAGTTTTATTCTCTATTCAGTCTACGCGTTTCAACACTGGACCATCGTCTTCATCAGGCCAATGGTAAATACAAAAACCAAACACAACATTTATAGACTTGAATAAAAACGCTGAGCCATCATCCCCTGGTGTGATGTCATGTGAGGTCAATAGGTTATTAGTGATGGATAGAAAAGTCAGCCAATCAGACTGTGTAGAGTGACAGTCTGAAGGAAAATGATTTTAAAATGAATAAAACTACAAGGATATACATATAAAAGTATTATTGCTGACACTATAAAAAATATTTATCGTAAAATTGATAGTAATTGCATATGTGATTGGATAAATACGGAAAGGGGTGAACAAATGCGGCATTTACGATAGCCAAAAGTATTTATTGGATAAACCCAGTTATATGTACATACATGGTAAACGTTCCATTATGATGCAAAAACGTTGTACAGAAGGCAGATACAGACTGGCACTGGTGGGTAATTGCACAGATTACATTTTCGGAAAGATGTAGGCAATTAAAGTGTTTTTTGTATTTACCATTGGCTTGATGAAGACGATGGTCCAGTCTCGAAACGCGTAGTCTGAATATAGAAAAAACATTAAGATTAAACTAAGTGTCCATGCTTTATGTCAGCGGTACTGTAACATATATCCAATTTTTGCTTTTCCTGCTCTCCTTATATAGTGGTGATGAGCATAACCACTTCTGTCCTCTGCTTCCATCCACCCTGAGGTGACCTGCACAATGAGGTGCTGTGCGTCCTTTTACTTTTAGGTTTAAACATATACCAGTAGGACACTCTCATGCTCCATACATCTGCCCTGCCCACTGTTCAGACCTCATGGCAAACATCTTGTATAGATAATACCTCTAAATAAGCTAAATTGATCAGTAGATTGAACAGAGCCATGGATGAATCAATTTTAAATAGGAGCTGTTAGCTCTCCTGGCATGTTTATTTTTAGTAAATACATTCTCCATTCATTAACTATTCTGAAGACTAGAATACTGCATTGTGCCATTCCTCTATTAATCCTCCTTGAAATATATAGAAATAAGGCTGTGTTCACATCAGCGTTGCTTTCCGTTGAGGGATTCCCTCTGAGCTTTCCGTAGGGGGAACTCCTCAAAGGAAAGGCTAATGGAAACCTTAGCTTCCGTTTGCATTACCATTGATCTCAATGGTGACGGAAACTTTGCTAATGTTTTCCGTTTGTCACCATTGTGAAAGGGTTCGTTGTCGACTGTGTTATTGATTCCGTCTAAACAACAGAACCCTTTCACAACAGTGGCAAACGGAAACCATTAGCAAAGTTTCCATCACCATTGAGATCAATGGTGATGCAAACGGAAGCTAAGGTTTCCGTTTGCCTTTCCGTTGAGGGGTTCCCCCGACGGAAAGCTCAGACAGAACCCCTCAACGGAAAGCAATGCTGATGTGAACAGGCCCTAAAATGTCACATTACAAAAACCTTTGAACTCCCAAAAATTGTTCTTATATCACTCATACTGTAGGATAAGTTACCACCTATATTACATTTTATGATGGAACAAATGAGCACCTGCACTTATGCCGGTGAGCTTATGGTCATGATTACTTTCTTTCGATGGTCCAGTAAAGTTGCAATGTGCTGCCAGTAACTGTATGTAATAAGACCTTCTTCAGTACCCTGAAGTACTCCACTGCCTCAAGGGTGGATGCCATGGTTTTTAAAATTGGCAAAGTTTTCTTAAAAATTACCTTGGGGACTTGTGATGGAGAAATGGAAAATTATTTGATAAAACTGAGTTAATATTCTACCAAGTCCCCTAGAATTTTTTCTGCATTAATGCTAGATTACATTTTGGTAGGTTCATGAAGAAAGCCTCTCTCTAAGAAAGGCTGAGGCCTCAAGCACACAATTTAGTTAGAGTTTTGGATCACTTGGATCCTGAATATAGCTGCAATGCATCTAAATAGGACAATGTATACCACTGTATAAAATAAAAACATTTTTATTTTGTGCAGTCTGCCAAGTTTTCCCCTAAAACACTCTTATCAGCTTCTAGGGGAAAACTCCACATAGTACCATACAGCCCACAATATGGTTACATTTTGTATACCACATTGCTGACCAAGATGAACACAACAGGCATCAGTGCACACAGTGATCTTCAGGAAGTCTCCTCATCTGTGGTTTAGCAGCCATTCCCCCAAGCATAGAAAGTTTGCTTGGAGGAATATTTTTTTCTCTTTTCCCTCTGCTATGTGGATCTAATTAATTTAGGGGTCTGGTCTGAGGTCTGAATTTATATATGTCGCTACAGAGGCTGAAGATGCCTACAGAAGTGAAGAGCCAAAGCTGTCGGCAGGAAACTCTGCAGTCGGCAAGAGTAGTCGTCATGGCAATCTGGGCCGGATGGAGAAGAAAAAGAAAGAGGACCCCTCCCATCAGAGAAGAAGTCACCTGTGAGTCACCGGATTTATAGAAAAGCCGTCACATCTCCTAACATGTCTGTCACTTAAAATAGCAATTCTGGAACATGTTTTCTTAGAACTCTGTATTGAGACGTTCCTCTGTTATTCCTCTTGGACATGTATGAATAAGGCTTGGGCTACATGGAGATTTTTTAGTAACACAACACATTCATATTTACTATGGAGCTACAGCTTAAATATAAAGCCATACATTGAGTTGCATGCTGTCTTGTGGACTGCACGTGCTTATTTTAACAATCGAGTTTTCCAGTTTAAGTGTCGCTAAATGCAGTCTGGCTGCTCAGTTGGCAGCATCTGGCAGACACAAGAGTATCAAAATTGGGCAGCCCCTTTTTATAGTGCCTCAGTGCCCTCTGTAGATACTGTTACAGTGCCTTCTGTAGATAATGCCACCCCCCTAGATAATGCTACAGTGCCCTCTGTAGATAATGACACACACACACACACACACACACACACACACACACACACACACACACACACACACACACACCCTATAGATAGTGACACACACATACCTCCCTGTAGATAGCTCCACTGGGGCTCCCTACAGGAGTGGAATCCTGAGCCAGAGCATTGCCGACGCTTAGGCCAGGGATTCCTCTACTGGAGGAGCCCCTGACGTCACTGTCCTTAGACTACAATTGAACAAAATCCAGGGCATTAACCGGTCACTGTACAGGGGCGGCGTTGGTAGCAGTGGCAACATCAGTGGCAGTACAGTATGGAACATGATGGGCAAGGTCGCAGGAGATGATGTTCAGTGTGTAGGGGTGGTAGTGGTGGTGGCAGCATTGGCGGCATCAGTGGCACTGGCAGTAGAGTATGGAACATGAAAAACAGGACATGCGGATGGCAGGTGTCTTCTCGGTCTTCTGAGGTAAGCATGTTTGTTTGTTTGTTTTGCCTCGCATTGGGAGGCAAAATTCCCCCATTTTGCCTTTATAGCGAGAGTCTTAAAGAATGGCTATCCGATAGTCATTCCTTTGCTTGGTGTAAATGATACACGTATTGGCATGTAAGCCAGAAAGCATGCAGCTTGCCATGCTTGCCAGTGTGTGCAAGGACTCAGGGGCCTACCATGGTCGGTCTTGGCCAGTGGCATTGTTGTCATCATCATCATAATCGCCCAAAGAATAAGGTTCTGCCTCGTCCCATGGCTGTGAAATATCAACGCCCCCTCTACATCTACATCAAACTCCTCCTCTTCCTTAAGTCTGGGACCCAGACCCAGTTCCTCCTACATTTCCTCTTGCACGATAGAGGTCCCTATTAGCCCCAGTGTGGCTACCAAGATGTGGAAGCTGTTGTTGGTCATACTCCATCTGTTTCATGAGTATGAGTGTTTCCTCTAATACACATATGAGGGGAATCAGGGCCAGCCTTAGGAGTGTGTGACCTGTACAAGTGCACAGGTTGCTACAGCCTTCCTGCATGTAGGGGGCGCTACTGTAAAGGCCATTTGATGGGCTCTTTATCCTCTGCTCCTGGTTACCTGGTTAGACACATGGAGGAGACCGGATCAGAGGCAACAACAGGAGAATGAAGCTCCGCCCACAGCCCACCTCGGCAAGAACCTGTAAACTTGTGCAGTAAGGGAGGAGATAAGTGCCTATGTGTGTCTATATGTGCCTACGTGTGTCTATGTGTCTCTGTGTGTCTCTGTGTGTGTATATGTGTTACTGTGTATGCATGTGTATATGTTCCAGTATGTGTGTATATGTGTGCCTGTGTGTCTACATATGTGTCTATATGTCTATGTGTATACTTGTCTGTGAGTGTATATGTGTGTGTATATATATATACACAGTATATATATATATATATATATATATATATATATATATATATATATATATATATATGTATATATATATATATATATATATATATACATATATATATATATATATGTATATATATATATATATATATATATATATATATATATATATATATATATATATATATGTGTGCCTCTGTGTGCTTCTGTGTGTGTTTGTGTGCCTGTGTAGGTATACTTATCAAAATGTGTTATTTGTGGTGTTACATAGGACTGCAGGTAACATCTAGTACATTATGTGTATTCAGAGAGCTATCACCATGTGTTATCTGTGGTGTTATATAGGACTGCAGATAACATCTACTACATTATCTGTACTCCGAGAATAATCACTGTGTTATCTGTGATGTTACATAGGACTGCAGGTAAAACTACTACATTATCTGTACTCAAAGTGTTATCATGGTTATCTGTGGTGTTACATAGGACTGCAGCAGTGGCGTAGCTATAGGGGTCACATCAGTCACAACTGTGGCCGGGCCCCTAAGTCTGGGTGGCCTGCAGGGCCCCCATTGCCACACAGCACTGACTGCTCTGGTCCTGCTTCCAACTGAATCTGCGTCCGCAGGACGCACATTCAGTTGAGTTCAATGATGGAGCCTTGCTCCAGCATTCACTGTGACCCGAGCGGCTCAGCGCAGGCAGGCGCGATGTAGTAACGTCATCGCGCCTGTCTGCACCGAGTCACTCACAGCACAGTACAGAGGAGGAGAAGGATCCTCCACCCGTCGTGGGAACGGGGATACGTAAGTAATTATGCTATTGTTTTTCTATTAGGTACATACATATGGGGGCATTATACTGAGTATCAGAGGGGTGCTCATATGGCATCTGCTGAGGGGGCATTATACTGTATGTGGCAGCTATGGGGGGCATTATCCTGTATGGGGGCATTATACTGTGTGTGGGGCATTATACTGTATGTGGCAGCTATGGAGTGCATTATACTGTATGTGGCAGCTATGGAAGGCAGTATACTGTATGGGACAGCTATGGGGAGCTTTATACTGTATGGGGGCATTATACTGTATGGGGGGGCTTTATACTGTATGGGACCACTATGAGGAGCATTATACTGTATGAGGGCATTATACTGTATGGAGGGCATTATACTGTATGGGACAGCTATGGGGGCATTATACTGTAGGGGGGCATTATACTGTATGGACAGCTATGGAGGGCATTATACTGTATGTGGCAGCTATGGAGGGCATTATACTGTATGGGGGCATTATACTGCATGGGGCACATTATACTGTATGTGTCAGTTATGGGGGCATTATATTGTATGGGGGCATTATACTGTATGGTACAGCTATGGGGCATTATCCTTTATGGGGGCATTATACTGTATTTGATTTCTGTGATTTTCTGCAGGCAGAGCTGTGAACTCTAATGCTGTCTTCTCGCTTTCTTCATCTCCACCAAATGTCTATGTACTGGGTATGGCCTTATATGGTGCCATCAAAGTGACCTCACACTTAATCCCTCATGATTGGTTGAGAGGCTGAATGCAAGGAATTTTGGAATAGCCCGCATAGTCCTTAGTGTCATCTTCTCTCTGCTTCTTTAGGTTTAATCTGGCGGTGGACGTTTATTCTGTTTCGCCCAAAACTAATCTCAAAACTTTCGTATTCGGCAGAAAACTAAACTAAATCCAGTTTCTACCAAGCTGTTTTGCTCCTCTCTTGATTGCCAGGAGTTCACGATATCCGATGCCATAATTTTTTTCGGCTGGGGAGAAGGCTTTGGAAAATAACCCACAGGATTTGGTTTTACCTTTATCTCCTTTATAGAAGAATAGTACACTATTCCTACTGAAGAAGCTTCTACTTCCAGAACAAAAGGTTTGTTGGGCTCCAGTCTATAAAGTACTGAAGCAGAGGAGAAGGCTTGTTTGAGCCTGCAGAAAGCTGAGTTAGCCTCTGAAGTCCAATCTTTGTCATGCCGAATGGTATGACCAAATACTCAAAGTGATCATCTCTAGTATTAAATGCAGTTTTCCACTCTTCCTCTTCATGGATTCTAATTAAATTGTATGTGCCACCTAAAATCTTTGTTCCATGCAGATGGTCAAACAGCTCAGAAATTAAAGGCAGAGGATATTTGTTCATTATCGTGATCTTATTGAGCCCTCTATAATCTGTACAGGGCAGTAAAGTACCGTCTTTTTTCCTCAACAAAAAGGAAGCCAGCTTCAAGAGGGGATGAGGATTTGTGAATTGTCACAGGGACCGTGGATTGTGAAACTGTCATGGGGCCTACAGAAGATGGTGTGGACACAGGACTAATCTGGGGAGTGGAGTCTAAGGGATGACTAGGTCTTCACCCTTAGACCTTCATATGGAGATGTGGCCTTGGCCGCTAGTATCCACAGGTCGCTACCCCCAGAGTAGTATTCCTTGGCAATGGCCGATGTGAATATGCGTGGTGCAGAAACAGCAGACGATATGCAGGATCAGGTACATCATAGGTCACGGCAGGTGGCAGACGAGCATTCACTACTAGCGGAGCCAAAAGTCAGGGCAGGCGGCAGACAGGGATGGTCAAAGTTCAAGCAAAGGTCAATCACAGGTAATCCAAACAAATGATAATGCAGGATTTCCCTGGCACACTAGATGGACATTAATTGCTCTGGCAAAGTAGTGGTGTGGATGGCACCCTTTCATATCTTGGGAAAGCTGAGCCAAAGGATGCCGTGAATAGGTAAATATACGGTGGTGGTGGGGAGCGGCGGCTGTTACAGTACCCCCTCCTTACGCCCCCTCTTTTTATGTTTGTGGGGAAGGGTACAATAAAATTTCCTGAGGAGAGATGGAGCATGAATATTTTCCTTAGATTCCCAGAATCTCTCCTCAGGACCAAGGTTTTTCCAGATGAAGGGGTATAACAGCTTTCATCTATACCACTTGGCGTCTAGGATCCAGCTAACCTTATATTCAGCATCAGGACTAAGGAGGCCAGAGAACAAGGAGATTTCCTGGAGAAGTAATTAAGGACTAGCGGCCTGAGGAGAGACACATGAATATAATTGGGGATTCTCAAAGACTGGGGGAGACAGATTTTGTAGGAGACAGGATTAATTTGTTTCAACATGACATAGGGACCTAGAAACCAAGGAGCCAACAAAAAACAGGGAATTCTAAAGCGAATGTGCTTAGAGCATAGCCAGACCTTCTCTCCAGGGTGAAACTGGAACTGGTAGGGGGATTCTGTGATGCTGCCCATGCACAGGGCCAGCCCTAGGGATGTGTGACCTGTGCCATCAAACAGGGCACAACACTCCAGCAGGTGGAAGGGGACGCTGCGCTGGCTCCCTTCCCCTGCTTGTGTTTCAGATGCGCCCAGGCCCCGCGACTCAGCAGCTGTCTTTCCGCACAGGCGCCTCTTCTCTGAGTGGCGTCGCTACCGCTGTAGCAGCCATAGCGACGACACCGGGCATGAGGATGCACATGCCGCCTGTCGGGACGGCCCCCCTATGGCGACGGCTACGCTAGCAGCCGCTGGGACTGCTACAGCGGTAGCGACGCCAGGACGCAGATACTATTGAACACTATAGCAGAGCAGGAAGGTATCTCCCTTCTCTGCTATCTACTAGCACCATTGTAGCTCCCTGAAGGAGTGGAATCCCCCTGTGGCCGGGGATTCCGCTCCTGGACGGAGTGCTTGATGTCTCTGTCCATATATAAACAGTGAAATCAGGGGCTATTCCTGAAGCGGAATCCCCATCCACAGCGTTGCCGATGCTGTGACTGGGGACTCCACTCCAGGAGAAGCCCTTGACGTCTTTGGCCATTTATGAACAGTAACATCAGGGGCAACTCCTGAAGTGGAATCCCCGTTCACAGCGTTGCCGATGCGGTCGCCGGTGATTCGGCTCAAGGAGAAGCCCCTGACGTCACTGTCCATAAATGGATAGAGACATAAAGTGCTCCATCCAGGAGCTGAATCCCCAGCCACAGGGTGATTCCGGTCCTTCAGTGAACTACAGTGGCACTATCCACAGGAAGGGGGGTGCTATCTTCAAGGGGGTTGTGTGGCACTGCCTACCAGGGGGCTGTGTGGCACTACCTACAAGGGGACTGTGTAGCACTACCTATAGGGGAGTGGCACTACCTACAAGGGGGCTGTGTGGCACCACCTACAAGGGGGCTGTGTGGCACTACCTACAGTTGGTTGGGTGGCACTACCTACAAGGCTTCTGTGTGGCACTATCTACAGGGGGCATCTGTGAGTGGGGGGCTGACCTCCAATTGAAATTAATAGGAGGCAGAAAATACGCTCGTTTGGAGTGCTTTTTTGCTGCGTCTTTTGCATTAGCTTCAATGGCAAAAAAAGTCAAATAACGCTGCCAATTCAAAAAAATGTTCTGCCTTACATAAAACGCTGTGTAAGCATACCCTAAGACTGTAGTGCTTGTTTTTAGAATTTTTTTGTCTTTCTCTAAACAATTTAGGAAGTCCCGGACCGAACACAGTTCAGGGAGCCGGGCTCCTAGCATCATAGTTATGTACGATGCTAGGAGTCCCTGCCTCGCTGCAGGACAACTGTCCCGTACCAAGGGCGTAACTAGGAAAGACTGGGCCCATAGCAAACTTTTGACTGGGGCCCCCCTCCCCTGGGTGTCACACAACCCCCCCTTGTAAATAGTGCCTTTTTTACAGCTATATGGCGTTATCTACAGGGGGGGACTCTGTATGGTGTTATCTACAGGGGGTTTGTATGGCGTTCTCTACAGGGGGGGGGCTATATGGCGCTATCTACAGGGGGGCTTTATGTCGTTATCTACAGGGGGGCTGTATGACGTTATCTACAGAGGGGGCTGTATGGAGTTAGCTACAGAGGGGGCTATATGGCGCTATCTACAGGGTGGGCTGTATGTCGTTATCTACAGGGGGCTGTATGACGTTATCTACAGAGGGGGCTGTATGGAGTTATCTACAGAGGGGACTGTATGGCGCTATCTACAGGGGGGCTGTATGTCGTTATCTACAGGGGGGCTGTAAGACGTTATCTACAGAGGGGGCTGTATGGAGTTATCTACAGAGGGGGCTGTATGGCGTTATCTACAGGGGGGCTGTATGTCGTTATCTACAGGGGGGCTGTATGACGTTATCTACAGAGGGGGCTGTATGGAGTTAGCCACAGAGGGGGCTGTATGGCGCTATCTACAGGGGGGGCTGTATGTCGTTATCTACAGGGGGGCTGTATGACAGTATCTACAGAGGGGGCTGTATGGAGTTATCTATAGAGGGGGCTGTATGGCGCTATCTACAGGGGGGCTGTATGTTGTTATCTACAGGGGGGCTGTAAGACGTTATCTACAGAGGGGGCTGTATGGAGTTATCTACAGACGGGGCTGTATGGCGTTATCTACAGGGGGGCTGTGTGGCGTTATCTACAGAGGGGGCTGTATGGCGCTATCTACAGGGGGGGTTGTATGGCGTTATCCAAAGGGGCTGTATGACGTTATCTACAGAGGGGGCTGTAGGGAGTTATCTACAGAGGGGACTGTATGGCGCTATCTACAGGGGGGCTGTATGTCGTTATCTACAGGGGGGCTGTAAGACGTTATCTACAGAGGGGGCTGTATGGAGTTATCTACAGAGGGGGCTGTATGGCGTTATCTACAGGGGGGCTGTATGTCGTTATCTACAGGGGGGCTGTATGACGTTATCTACAGAGGGGGCTGTATGGAGTTAGCCACAGAGGGGGCTGTATGGCGCTATCTACAGCGGGGGCTGTATGTCGTTATCTACAGGGGGGCTGTATGACAGTATCTAAAGAGGGGGCTGTATGGAGTAATCTATAGAGGGGGCTCTATGGCGCTATCTACAGGGGGGCTGTATGTTGTTATCTACAGGAGGGCTGTAAGACGTTATCTACAGAGGGGGCTGTATGGAGTTATCTACAGACGGGGCTGTATGGCGTTATCTACAGGGGGGCTGTGTGGCGTTATCTACAGAGGGGGCTGTATGGCGCTATCTACAGGGGGGGCTGTATGGCGCTATCTACAGGGGGGGGCTGTATGTCGTTATCTACAGGGGGGCTGTATGACAGTATCTAAAGAGGGGGCTGTATGGAGTTATCTATAGAGGGGGCTGTATGGCGCTATCTACAGGGGGGCTGTATGTTGTTATCTACAGGGGGGCTGTAAGACGTTATCTACAGAGGGGGCTGTATGGAGTTATCTACAGACGGGGCTGTATGACGTTATCTACAGGGGGGCTGTATGGCGTTCTCTACAGAGGGGGCTGTATGGCACTAACGCCATACAGCCTCCACTGTAGAGAACGCCATACAGCCCCCCCTGTAGGTAATGCTATACAGCCCCCCCTGTAGGTAACGTTATACAGCCCCCCCTGTAGGTAACACCATACAGCCCCCCCTGTAGGTAACGCTATACAGCCCCCCTGTAGGTAACGCTATACAGCCCCCCTGTAGGTAACGCCATACAGCCCCCCCCCTGTAGGTAACGCCATGCAGCCCCAACCCCCCCAAAAAATCCGACCTACAGTGCGTCCTACAAAAGACATGTATCCCCTATCCACAGGATAGGGGATACATGTGTGATCGCTGGCATTGATAGGGAGAACGGGGGACCAAAAGTCCCCTGAAGTTCTCCATGACTAACCTCTGACTTCCGGCGTCTGCGCAGCTCAATAAAAATGAAAGGAGCGCTGGTCACGCATACGCACAAGCGCGACCGGCGCTCCATTAATTTATACGGAGCTGCCGACAAAGACCCCGGAAATCCGAGGTTTGTGATGGAGAACTTCAGGGGACTTTCAGTCCCCCGTTCTCCCTATCAATGCCAGCGATCACACTTGTATCCCCTATCCTGTGGATAGGGGATACATGTCATTTGTTTAATGGCAGAGCGGGGAGATACCTCCCTGCTCTGCCGTAGTGTTCAGTGGCGTCGCGCTGTAGCAGCCATAGCGGCTGCTAGCGGAGCCTCCGGCCATGGTAGTCCCACTGTCCCATACTGTAATCATGTTTTCAGTATGGGACAGTTGTCCTGCAGGGAGGCAGGGACTCCAAGCATCGTACATAACTATGATGCTAGGAGCCCGGCTCCCTGCACTGTGTTCGGTCCGGGACTTGCGGCCGAAATACGTTCCGTCCATTACGGACATAACATGGTCGTGTGAACCCAGCCTTATAGTATTCCTCTTTGTGCCCCCAAAGAAATAATCCCCTCTGTGCCCCCGAAAGTAATAATACCCCTTGCAGTCTGCTGAGACAGACTGAGTGGTCCGCTGCCGCCCGCCTTTGATCATGAAAAGTCTTTATTGGCAAAGTATCTATATTGCATACACTAGTATACCTAAACATAAAGTATTTGCAGTTTTTCTTTTTTAAATAACTCACAGTGACCCCTTTATGGCTTTCTCCCTCCATTTCCTTGTCTGTTCCCATTTGGTTGCCCGCAATCCTTGTAGGCCAGCACAGCAAACACAGCTTGTACTTCTACATCAGTTCAACAGGCAGTATTTTAAGATTTGTCTTTTTATATCTTTCATGGGCAGTGAACCCTGAAGTGATAACTACAATGCAGAGAGCATGCACTGAGCTATGCACAGCAGAACACATTATATATAGAGATCTAAATATCTCTGCAAACTCCAGAAGAAAGAAATCAAGAGTTTTTATTTTCGCTTTCCCTGGCAAGTGCAGAGAAGATAAGACGGGAGGCAGGATGCTTGCAGAAGAAGGAGAAGTCCTAGTCTTATCTAATGCTAATTAGCAGCTCAGTTCTCAGATTACAGAGTCTTTGCAGGAGGGAAGGGGGAGAATCACCCAGGCACAGAGACCAGTGCGCACCTCTAAAAGATCTTAAAGGAACAGTGTCATCACAAATAATTTTTTTATATGTTAAAGATGTTAGTGCTTTATTAAAAACGTTTATATTTATTTGTGTGTTTGTGTTTTACTTTTTCTTATTTTTACACTTTTTCTTCCCTATGGGGGCTGCCATTTTTTGTTCCATTTCTGTATGTGTCGATTAACGACACATACAGACATGGAATACGGCAGCCACAGTCCCATAGGGACTGCGAACGGGTCCCGTCCCATTCACTTCTGTGTACGGCGTCTGTGTGGGAACTGCGCATGCCCGCTCCCACACAGTCCAATTTGAAATTGGCGCCTTCCGGCGCCATTTTCCTGTGGACCGGAAGTCGCGGCCGGACAGTAAGATTACTACTTCCGGTCGCGGCTTCCGGACTTGTGCACTTGGACCAGCGGCAGCAGACGGAGCGGACGGGCCGGAGGGAGCCGCGGCGGCAGGAGCAGGTAATAGATTTCAATGTATGTTCGTGTTTGTGTGTGTTTACTACTGTATGTAAACCTACTACACTGTGTGTTAGCTCAAAAAATGGCGACACACAGTGTAGGAGGTTACACCGTTCAAACCCCTCGTTTATCCCGGCACTAGCCAGGATAAAGGAGGGGGGGGGATGCTGAGAGCTCACTAGAGCGAGGGCTTTTTACCCAATTTTGCAATGCTGCAATTTTGGGAATAGCTCCATCTAGTGACCAGAAATGGGAAATATTATAAATTAGAATTAATTTATAATATTTCCTGACTCGTGAAAAAAATAAAAAAAATTTGAACAATGTTTAATCACCCACACACTAAATGTTTAATTAAAAAAACAAAAACATGTTTTTCTGGCAACACATTCCCTTTAATGTCGGGGAAGTACAGCAGCCATTGCACGTCCACCACTGCTGCCTGACACAGCGCAGAGTGTGGCAGAGTGAGTATCCTGACTCCTCCTCCTTAGTAGCAGCCAAGTCAGCGTTAGTGTGGCAAGGGGGGCCTGCGGGCCCCCCTGGCTTAGGAGCCCGGTCTCAACTGTGACCGCTGAGACCCCTATAGCTATGCCACTGGCTGTATTGCACTGTCTACATGAGGGAGTGGGGGGGGCTGTATGGCGCTGTCTACAAGGAGGAGGTGGGGGATTATGGCACTGTCTACAGGGAGGCTGTATGGCACAATCTACAGGGGGGCACTATCTACAAGGGGGGCTGTGTGTAGCAGCTAGGGGAGGGGGCATTATACTGTGTGGAGGCCACAAAGCGGACATTAGGCTGTTTAGGGGCACTAAAAGAGGCAATTTTCTGTGTGTGGCTCTTAGGGGGCATAATACTGTGTGGGCACAATTAGAAGACAAAATACTGTGTCTTTGAAGGCGTTATAATATATTATATTATTAAATATTATTATTATACTGTATGGGGGTCACTAAAGCGCCATCTATCCTAAGGCCGGCCCTGCCCATACACCAAGAGAAAAAGGGGTGGCTGTGTGGATTCCCCAGTATAGTTGTAATAGGCAAACTATTTCCAATGAAGATTTGTCCAGACGTCTTGAAGGGGGTACACAAAATTCCTGAAGTTCTCCAGAACCCGGTTGATCTATTCCACTTGTCCATTAGATTGAGGGTGGTAGATAGATGAAAAGGCCAACTTAACCTCAATTAATTTGCAGAGAGCTCTCATCAGAATCCTGAAGTGAATTGCACTACTCTATCAGATACAATATGCTTAGGGAGTACATGCATGTGAAAAATGTGTTTGATGAAGAGAGTAGCAAGATGATTAGCAGAAGGAAGGCTAGAAAGTAAAATGAAGTGTGCAATCTTCGAGAAACGGTGAACTATGACCCAACATTATCTTTAATGTCCCAAGACAGAGAAGGCCACCAGTAATAAGTGTTTTCAGAATGCCAGGGTGTCTAGTGAGATTGAAGGAATGGCCCCAATGAAGGATTTGTTTTTTCAACTAGGAGGAACAAAAGAATGTTGTGAACTTTGGCCGGTAGCACTGACAAAATGCTCCTAGGGTCAATGATAAATTGAGGACCAGGATCTTCATATTTTTGTGAGCTGGTAATGGAGGAAGAAGTTCATTTGTGAGAAAAACAAAGCCGAACATGCTTCACGAGGCTTTAGTCGATGTGTCATTTTCATATACAATACATTTTTGTGGTCGGTGAAGAAACTGATTGGATGATGAACTTCTTCTAGAAAATGTCTCCATTCTCGAGAGCCAATTTGATAGCCATGAGTTCTCGTCTCTGATGCTATCATTTTTCTCAGCAGACGACAAGACCTGGAGAAAAAATCCAAAGTAAAGGGTTTTCCCTTTATCTTTTTTCTGAGAAAGAACAGCGCCCACTCTTACAGATGAGGCATCCACCTCCACGATGAATAGTTTGCTGAGGTCCAGGCTATGGAGAACAGAGGCAGAGGAGAAGGCTGGTGTCACGTAAGGTTCGTGGACCCATTGGCCCACACCGCCTTAACAGTATGGCAGCTGGCCAACAGGACACAGGTGAAAGTCTATAGTTCGTATAGGTGTACCTGTGGTAGCTTCAGAGAGTAGCAAGGCAGGCTCGGATGGGACTAGGCAGCAGGCAGGCACCGGCCTGGTGTAGCAGAACAGGTGTGGAACACAGCGCAGCATGACTCCAACTCGATAAGGCACTTGACCAGGATAGCACGGGATACAGGTTACAGGTAGCAGGAACGGGAAACACTGGGAACTGGAAGACACTTAGGAGACCATTTGCAGAGACAAACTAGGGTAACGACAACAACCCTCAGGCAATGTAGGAAGGGGCAGAGCCCTTCTTATAGTCCAGGGTGCTCATGGGCTAATTTTCTCTTTAATTCAGATGCTCGCGCTGGCTGTTTAAGAGCGGGCACGAGCGCATATGGGATACGGCAGAGCGAAGCGGAAGTGAGCTCTGGTATCCCCTGAGGAGGAGATGGGCACCAGCACTCATAGATCCATGGCTGCGGCAGTCATGAGGTAAGCAAACCTGGCGGCCCGCGGCCATGGGCATGACAGTATCCCCCCCTCTTACACCCTCTCCTCTTGGGGCCAGAGCGAGAGAGAAACTTCTTCAGGAGGGTAGGAGCATTGAGGTTCTCTTCTGGCTCCCAGGATCTCTCTTCAGGACCAAACCCCCTCCAATCCACCAAATAAAAGGTTTTTCCAGCCACTCTTTTGGTGTCCAGAATCTCCTCAAAATTATCTGATGAACCGCTGAGAGCCACTGCAGGAGTAGAAATTTTGGAGTAGCAGTTCAAGACGACAGGCTTCAGAAGGAGGACAAGGAAGGAGTAGGGGATCTTGAGGGTAGGAAGCAGCCGAAGCTTGTAGGAGACCGGGTTGATCTGTTGCAAGATCTCGAAGGGTCCGAGGAACCTGGGAGCAAACTTGTAAGATGGCACCCTCATCCGGATATTTCTGGAGGACAGCCAGACCTTGGTACCAGGAGATAGGTGAGGTTCTTGTGGTCCGTGAATATCAGGATGGGACGAACTGCGCCCTCTAGTAGATGTCTCCACTTCTCCAGAGCCAATGTGATGGCCGGTAATTCCCGATCCCCAATCGAGTAGTTGCGTTCTGCGGAAGAGAAGAGTTTAGAGTAATAGCCACAAACCATTGTCTTGCCCTTGGAACCTCTCTGGTACAGGAGTGCACCAGCACCAACAGAGGAGGCGTCCACCTCCAACGAAAACTGTCGAGATACATCTGGATGATGGAGGATAGAGAATTACGTGAAGGCACTCTTCAGGCTATTAAATGCGGATTCCACTTCTGGAGTCCACACCTTGGCGTTCATGCCTTTCTTGGTGAGGGTAGAGATAGGAGATGTCAGTGAGGAGAAGTTTGGAATGAATTGTCTGTAGAAATTAGCGAATCCCAGGAAGCGCTGTATGGACCTCAAGCCTTGAGGACGTGGCCATTCCAGAACGGCCTTTACTTTCTCAGGATCCATCTTGAGGCCTTGATCCGAGATAATGTAGCCCAGCAAGGGTAGAGCATTTTTCTCAAGCACGCACTACATGCGATTCTCCCTTAACCGCACTAAATCTTGACGGACATGTCTCTGATGAGTCATTGGATCTGGAGAAAAAAATCTAAATGTCATCAAGATAGACCACAACACAGACATAGAGGAGGTCACGGAAGATGTCATTAACGAATTCTTGGAAGACCAGGGGAGCATTACATAGGCCGAAGGGCATTACTAGATATTCATAGTGTCCGTCACGGGTGTTAAATGGCGTCTTCCATTCGTCACCCTGGCGAATCCGGATTGGGTTATAAGCCCCCAGCAGGTCTAGCGTCGAAAAAATTTTGCCACCTCGTATGCGATCAAACAGTTCAGAAATCAATGGCAATCTATTTTTTACCGTGATCTGGTTGAGACCCCGCTAGTCAATGCAGGGGCGCAGAGAACCATCCTTTTTCTTGACGACGAAGAACCCGGCTCCTGCCGGGGAGGAAGACTTCCATATGAAGCCCCTCTCCAAGTTCTCCTTAACATAGGTGAACCTGGACAGAGTCTCTGGCAAGAAGAGAGGATATACCCTACCACGGGGAAGGTATGCACAAGGAACCATCTCGATAAGACAGTCATATGTGGGGGCAGCGTCTCCGCCTCTTTCTTGCTGAAGACATCCGAGAATGCAGAAAAATGACAAGGCAATCCTGCCAAGGACTGAGGCAGAGGAGGATGAGCCGGACAAGTCTGGACCAGGCAGCGGTTGAGACACTCGGGACCCCACTGGACTACAGGACTGGGGCATGTAATCGGAGCCAGGGCATGCCCCGCAGCACAGGGTTGACGTCCTTAGACAGGACAAAATATGAGATGAGCTCAGAATGAAGGGCTGCCACTTGGAGCTTCAGCGGCTTGGTCACAGCGAAAATAGGGTCAGGCAGAGGTAGTCCATTTACCGAGGCAACAATCAACGGCCTCTCCAGAGGGGTTGTGGGCAACTGGAGAAGATACACCAGGTCTCTCTGAATGAAATTGGCTGCGAATCCTGAGTTCAGATAGGCAGAGACCCGATGCGTCTTTTCGCCGGATACTATAGTCACAAGAATGGACAATTTAGGAGAAAGACCTTCTTCACCTAAGGTTGTCTCTCTAACCAACCCTAGGCTCTGGGGCTTTTGGGGGCACAGACGCACAAGATGGCCTCCGAGGCCTGCAATACAGACAGAGTCCCGAAGTGCGTCTGCGTTGTCTCTCCAGGGTAGACAGCTTGAAACAGTCCATACCAAAAAACTCCTTTGGCGGAACAGCTGATGAGCACAGCAGGGGTATCTGCAAAGTAGAAACCGGGCTAGGGAGTCCTCCCTCCCGATGAGCCTCTTGGAACCGTTCTCGGATCCTTATGTCAATCCGGGCGGCCAGAAGGATGAGATCCAGGGTAGACAGCAGATCTCGGGGTGGCAAGCTCATCCTTAATTTCAAGAGACAGTAGCTGCCAGAATGTAGCCACCAAAGCCTCATTGTTCCACAGCAATTCTCCAGCCAGGGTGCGGAAGTGGATGGCGTAGTCACCCACGGAGCTGTCTCCGTGGCGTAGGTTCAGCAAGGAAGCGGCTGCCGACGAGACTCGTCCAGGCTCCTCAAACAACGTGCAAAATGTCCGTAGGAACCCCTGGAGGTCACGGGTCTCTGGTCCTTGTCTTTCCCAGATAGGGTTCGCCCATGTTAGGGCCCTTCCAGTGAGGAGAGAGACGATGAAAGCGACCCTTGCACCATCAGTCGAAAATGCCCTTGCATACAGGCTAAAGTGGATCTGGCACTGGTTCAGAAATCCCCTGCAGGTCTTCACGTCTCCTTCATAGCGGTGAGGTAGCGGCAAAGAAAAACGGGGATCAGCACTGCCAGGAGGTGTAGTCGGAGGGTCTGTACTGCCAGGAGGTGTAGTAGGAGGAAAGGCAGTTTGCACATCCATCCGATGTGCAATGATGTTCAATGCCTGGTGCAGTTGGTCCTGTCGGGACCGGAGGTCTAGCATCTCGACCCGCATCACTTGCGACATCATCACGGTCTTGGATTGACCAGCGGGGTCCATGACCTGAGCGTACTGTCACGTAGGGTGCGTGGACCCACTGTGCTGTACCGCCTTAACGGTATGGCAGCTGGCCAACAGGACACAGGTGAAAGTCTATAGTTTGTATAGGTGTACCTGTGGTAGCTTCAGACAGTAGCAAGACAGGCTCAGACGGGACTAGGCGGCAGGCACCAGGCGTGGTGTAGCAGGACAGGCGTGAAACACAGCGCAGCATGACTCCAACTCAATACGGCACTTGGACCAGGATACCACGGAATACAGGTTACAGGTAGCAGGAATGGGAAACACTGGGAACTGGAAGACACTTAGGAGATAATTTGCAGAGACAAACTAGGGTAACAACAAGCGCTCACAGATCCGTGACTGCGGCCGTCAGCAGGTATGCAAACCTGGAGGGCCGCGGCCATGGGCATGACAGCTGGTTTGAAGCTAAGGAAAGCAGAATCAGCTGCAGGAATGCAAATTTTGGTATTTTTGTGAGGGTTGAGATGGATGTCACAATGTAAGAAAAATGAGAAATCAATTATCAAATCTTAGAAGTTTGTTATGACCAGCGGATTGTGGACCCACTGTGAACCTCCACCGGTTTGACGTAGAGCCACCTCTAAGGGAGTTATCTAAGTAGCCTCCCCGTTCTTCACCCTTTAACCCACATACGGGGATCTGGACTTTGCCTTCGTGGAGATTACCAGGTCGTTACCTCTTGAGGTGGTACCGGTATGAGAAGCTACAGCGGACCAGGATACAACGGTCTTGTACACCGAGACTACAGGCACTGACAGATGATACCTTGGCAGATAGGCGAGGGTCTGTAGTCACAGTTCGGAACAGGTAGTAAGCCTCAGGCTCTTCTCAGGATACAGGCTAGTAGCGGATAGCTGAATACTGGTGGATAGCTGGATACAGGCTAATAGCGGATAGCTGGATACAGGCTGGTAGCGGATTGCCGGATACAGCTGATCGCAGGTAGCGAGGAGCAGACTGGTGTCAGGATGAAACATGAACCTTTGCAGGACACAACTAGGCTGCACCAAAGTTGCTCAGGCACCAAGTAATCTGAGGAGGTGCCTTAAATAGTCCTGGAGCAACAGGGATTGGATTGGGAGCTTTTGAATAGTGTGCGCGCTAGCCCTTCAAGAGGTGGCCATGCATGCGCTCCCTAAGGAGAATGCAGCCGTAAGAAGGCGGAGATGCAGGAAAGAGATGCCGATGGCCACGCAGAGCAGAGGAACCAGGCCGCCAGCGTGGGAGATAGAAGACCCAACGGTGGGGACTGGCGGCAGGAGCGGTCGCCGCCGCAGGTGTAACAAAGTCTTTGAATGGCTTGAATCCTTGGGGACGAGGCCATCTAAATACTGTGTACAATTTATCTGGATCCATTTGACAGGCAGACAGGATCTCGATAGCTTAGCGTATAGATGATTCTCATCGCATTGCAGGACCAGATGCACCTGCTTGCCATACGTTTAGAGATTTGGGGAGAAAACAAAAATTGGCATCCAAATATACCACAACACAACTTTAAACAAGATCTCTGAAAAAGTTATTAAAAATCAGCTGCATCATTACTGAGACCAAATGGCATGACTAGATACTCTATCACGTAGGGTTCGTGGACCCATGGTGCCGTACCGCGTTGGCGGTATGGCAGCTGGCCAACAGGGCACAGGTCAGAGTCTATAGTTCATATTGGGTACCTGTGGCAGCTCGGACAGTAGCAAGGGAGGCTTGGCTGGGAATAGGCAGCAGGTAGACGTCAGGCGTGGAGTAGCAGGACAGGCGTGGTATACAGCACGGCAATAGCTCAGCACGGCACTAGATCAGGATACAGATTACAGGATACAGAAACAGGGAACACTGGTAGCAGGAAACACTAGGGGACCATTTGCAACACAAACTTAGGATACGACAACAACGCTCAGGCGTGGGAGGAAGGGGCTGAGACCTTCTTATAGCCCAGGGTGCTCTGGGAGCAATCAGCTCAATCTCCCACATGCGTGCGCTCTGGCTTCTTAAGTCTGGAGTGAGCTCGCGAGCGCACCCTGGTGGTCACTGTGGAACAGGATGGCCGTATGTACAGACCTCTCTGGAGAGAAGGGCGTCAACTGGATGGAAGGAGTTCGTGGTCAGCGACCACGGACAATACATACTCAAAGCGTCCATCGCATCCAAAACGCAGTTTTCCACTCATCCCCTTCACAGATACAAACCAAGAACCAAATAACTCTAGCTTGGTGAAAATCTTAGCTCCTTGCAATCGGTCAAAGAGCTCAGAAATTAACGTCAGAGGGTACTTGTTTTTAATAGTGATATCATTAAGTCCACGGTAGTCAATACAGGGCCCTAATGTACCGTTCTATTTCTCTATGAAAAAAAACCTGCTATAGCAGGAGATGATGACTTGCAAATGAATCCCCTCTTTAGGTTTTCCTTGATGTACAGCCACATTGCTTCTGTCTTGGGAATATAAAATGTATATACTCTCACTTGAGGAGGAGTGGAATTGGGTACCAAGCCAATCGCACAATTGTGCAATTTCTGAGGTGGAATAGTCTCTGCTTGGTCTTCTGTGCTGCCGAGGGATTTGGCATATGGCTAAACTGGGGCTGCGTAATCTGAGGCATAGCTAGGTGATCACCCTGTATCCCCAGGTTACTAGCCCCAAATTAGTCTCTGTTGGCAGTCGATATAGAAAGACGAGAAAAAAATGCATGGACTGAAATAAAGTATAGGTCAGGGACGGTGGCAGTCGGTCATTTACGGTTTGGCAGAGCCAAAGGTCATGTCAGGTGGTAGATGGTCGTCACAGTGAACAGGCAAAAGGACAGGCGGCAGGGAGGCAAGGTTAAGTACAGGCAGGGTTGGTAACAGATAATCCAAATAGACGACACAGGGGAATACCACCAGCAAGCAACAATATGGAACCTATTTGCTCAGGCAATGGGGTAGGGTACCTTAACCCCTTAAGGACGCAGCCTAGTTTGGGCCTTAAGGCTCAGAGCCCATTTTTCAAATCTGACATATTTCACTTTATGTGGTAATAACGTCGGAATGCTTAAACCTATCCAAGCGATTCAGAGATTTTTTTCTCATGAGACATTGGGCTTTATGTTAGTGGTGAAATTTGGACGATATATTCAGTGTTTATTGGTGAAAAATTGCAAAATTTAGAGAAAATTTATAAAAAATAGAATTTTTCTGAATTTAAATGCATATGCTTGTAAAACAGATGGTTATACCACCCAAAATAGTTACTAGTTCACATTTCCCATATATCTACTTTAGATTGGCATCGTTTTTTGAACATTCTTTTATTTTTCTTGGAAGTTACAAGACTTAGAACATAAACAGCAATTTCTCATATTTTTAGGAAAATTTCAAAAGCCTTTTTTTTAAGGTACCTGTTCAGTTCTGAAGTGGCTTTGAGGGGCCTATGTATTAGAAACCACCATAAAACACCCCATTTTGAAAACTAGACCCCTCAAAGTATTCATAACAGCATTTAGAAAGTCTATTTAACCCTTTAGGCATTTCACAGGAATTACAGCAAAGTGGAGGTGAAATTTGCAAATTTCATTTTTCTTGCTGAATTTCAATTGTATTAATTTTTTTTCTGTAACACAGAAGATGTTACCAGAGAAACACTACTAAATACGTATTGTCCAGATTCTGCAGTTTTTATAAATGTCCCACATGTGGCTCTAGTGTGCTCGTGGACTAAAACACAAGCCCCAGAAGCAAAGAAGCACCTAGTGGATTTTGAGGCCTCTTTTTTATTAGAATATATTTTAGGCAGCATGCCAGGTTTGAAGAGGTGTTGAGGTGCCAAAACAGGAGGAATCCCCCAAAAGTGACCCCATTTCGGAAACTACACCCCTCAAGGAATTCATTTATGGTTTTTGTTATCATTTTGACTGCACAGTTTTTACACGGCACGTATTTGAATTGGGCTGTGAAATTAAAAAAATGAAATTTTTTCCAATAAAATTTCATTTTTCATCATAATTTCTTATTTTCACAAGGAACAAAATACACCATTTTGTTGCCCAATTTATCCTTAATGCAGCAATACCCCATTTGTGGCGATAAACTGCCGTTTGGGCCCATGGGAGGCTTCAGAAGGGAAGGAGCGCTGTGTGTTCTTTGGAGTGCAGATTTTGCTGGATTGGTTTTCGGGTGTCATGTCGCATTTGCAGAGCCCCAGAGGTATCAAAGCTATGGAAACCCACCAGAAGTGACCCTATTTTGGAAACTACACCCCTCAAGGAATTCATTTATGGGTAATGTGACCGTTTAGACCACATAATTTCTTCACAGAACTTATTTGAATTTAGCTGGGAATTAAAAAAAATATATATTTTTTCCAATAATATGTAGTTTTAGCTCAAAATTTCTTATTTTCACAAGAAATAAAGTACTCCATTTTGTTGCCCAATTTCTCCTGAGTGCAGCAATACCCCATTTGTGGTGATAAACTGCCGTTTGGGCCCATGGGAGGGCTCAGAAGGAAAGGACCGCTATTTGTTCTTTGGAGTGCAGATTTTGCTGGATTGGTTTTCGGGTGCCATGTCGCATTTGCAGAGCCCCAGAGGTATCAAAGCAATAGAAACCCACTAGAAGTGACCCCATTTTGGAAACTACGCCCCTCAGGGAATTGATTTATGGTTGTTGTTACCATTTTGACCGCACGGTTTTTTCACAGCACCTATTTGAATTGGGCTGTTAAATGAAAAAAATGAAATTTTTTCCAATAAGATGTAATTTCTGATCAAAATGTCTTATTTTCACAGAGAACAAAATATCCAATTTTGTTGTCCAATTTGTCCTGACTGCGGCAATACCCCAATTGTGGTGATAAACTGCCGTTTGGGCCCATGGGAGGCCTCAGAAGGAAAGGACCACCATTTGGCCAACTGGGGATTTTCTGGTGCGAAGTCATGTATGCAGAAGCCCCTGACGTACCAGTACAGTTGAAACCCCCGAGAAGTGACCCCGTTTTAAAACTAGACCCCTTAAGGCATTGATCTAGAGGTGTAGTGAGCATTTTGACCGGAGACATACATCCCATAAACTGTAATGTGGGTTCTGACGGATATGGCAATACCCTACATGTGGCTGTTATCAGCTGCCTGGGCACACAGCAGGGCCCATTGGGGAAAGACGAGGGGGGATAAGCTGTGCAGAGTGCATCAGGGTAAGTAAAACTGGTGTAGATTAAAAATCAAGGGATGTATCATAAATTTTAAAACACTCTTTCAAACAGAGCCTGAGTTTTTCAGGAAACGTGTCACATTGATATATTGTGTCCCCCCTTATCCCACTCTTATAACAGACTTTGCAACTCTTTTGACTTTTTTCCCTTCTTGCCAGTTTGGGGAACTTCTCCTGGAAAGTGTTGCCCTGGTGCGATGCGTGTGGCCTCGCTTCCAGAAGTACTGGGTGCCCCCCCTTCCTGGTCCCTAAAAATTAGTTTCTTGATAACCACCTCTTGAAATTTCAGGAAAGTTCCCCTCTGGCCTGTACATCGACGTAGCACGTACGCATTGTACAATGCCGTCTGTATGATGTGCCCGGCCAGCTTCTTATACCACACCGCATGGAGCTGTAGGGCTTCAGGACTTGATCTGACAAGTCCACCCCTCTCATGTACCTACTGTAGTCCAGGATGCAGTCTGGTTTGGGGGTCTCTGCACTGGTACCTCGTACAGGTACATGGGTACTGGTGTGGCATCTCTTTTCTTGTACGTGACACACAATATGTTGCTGCTAGATTCTGCCCTGATCTCACCCCTTCTGAGTGTTTGCCCAAGCAGAGTCTTAGGGAGGCCTCTCAGATTTCTTCTAGCAGTGCCGTATGCCGCTGTACTTCTGGAAGAGAGGCAGTTGAAGAGCGGGACGCTGGAATAAAACTTATCCAGGTAGAGGCGGTAACCCTGATCCAGCAGTGGGTGCACCAAATCCCACACAATTTTTACATTAACTCCCAGTAAGGGGGGTGGGAGCATTCTGGGGGCTGAGCACTGGTGTCCTTCCGTTCATACATCCTAAATTTGTAGGTATACCCTGATGCACTCTCCCACAGCTTACACATCTTCACGCCATACCTTTCCCTCTTACTCGGCAGGTACTGGCAGAATTGAAGCCTCCATTTAAAATGTACCAAGGACTCATCAATAGAAATACACGTCTCGGGGGTGAATGCTTGGGAAAACCGGGCACTGAAACGGTCTAATAGGGGTCTCCGTTTATACAAACGGTCAAAACTTCGGTCATCTCGGGGTGGGCACGGCTCATTATCAGCATAATGTAAGAAGCAAAGTATTGCCTCATTTTTTTTTTTTTTAGGTTCCAGTTCAGTTCTGAAGTTGCTTTGAGGGGCCCATATATTAGAAACCCCTATGAAACACCCCATTTTAGAAACTAGACCCCTCAAAGTATTCACAACAGCATTTAGAAAGTTTATGAACCCTTTAGGTGTTTCACGGGAATTTAGAGCAAAGTAGAGGTGAAATGTACATATTTTTTTGTTAGAAAATCCTTTTTATACCATTTTTTTATAACACAAAAGGTTTTACAAGAGAAACGCAGCTCAATATTTATTGCCCAGATTCTCCAGTTTTGAGAAATATCCCACATGTGGCCCTAGTGCGGTAATGGACTGAAGCACCGGCCTCCAAAGCAAAGGCGCACCTAGTGGATTTTGAGGCCTCCTTTTTATTAGGCACCATGTCCGGTTTGAAGAGGTCTTGTGGTGCCAAAACAGTGGAAACCCCCCAAAAGTGACCCCATTTTGGAAACTAGATACCTTGAGGAATTCATTGCAGTTTTCATGGGGTGCATACATTTTTGATCCGTTTTTATTCTATTTTTAAGTGGCGCGGTGACTAAAAAACCGCAATTGTACTATTGTTTTTTCATTCTATTTTTTTTACAGCGTTCACCGTGCGCTATAAATTACATATTCACTTTATTCTGCGGGGCGATACGATTACGGCGATACCAGATGTTTATAGTTTTTTTTATGTCTTAGGCCGGATTCAGACGAACGTGATTTGCGTCCGTGCAGCCCGTGTGGTTTTCAAGCGGCTCGCACGGACCTATACAAGTCTATGGGGTCATGCAGACAGTCCGTGAGTTTTGCTCAGCGTGAGTCCGCTGAAAAAAACTCACGACATGTTCTATATTTAGGCGTTTTTCGCACATCACGCACCCATTGAAGTCAATGGGTGCGTGAAAATCACGCATGCCCCACGGAAGCACTTCCGTGGGTCAAGCGTTATTCGCACAGTAACATTAAAAGAATGAATGTAAACAGAAAAGCACCACGTGATTTTCTGTTTACAAACATCCAAACGGACTGTCATAAAGATGGCACCTGCGCGAAAAGCACGTAGCCGCGCATCCATATGAACAGGGCACACGGAGCTGTCAAGTGCCTTTTGCGCGCGCAAAACGCAGCATTTTTTGCGCGCGCAAAACGCACACGCTCGTCTGAATCCGGCCTTATGGCGTTTGCACGATAAAATACTTTTTGTAAAAAATCATTCACTTTTTGTGTTACCTTATTCTAAGGCCTCATGCACACGACCGTGTTTTTGCGTCCGCAATTCCACCGCAAATCCACGGCTTAATTGCGGACCCATTCATTTCTATGTGGCCATACCCACTATCCGTGTTTTCACGGCTCTCCGCATGTCCGCACATCCGTGCCGCAGAAACTCCGGACATGTCTTATTACGGGCCGCAAATGCGCTGCGGACATGCCAATAGAAGTCAATGGGCCCGTGGAAATTGCGGATACACCGCCGTGTGTCATCCGCAGTTTGCGGATTTGCGGAAGTGTTGCTAGGCGACGACCGGGAATGACTTCTGTCGTCGTGAAGTCTGGAGACAGTGCATGAAAGCAGCAGAGAGCAGCAGAGAGCAGCATGGCTTCAATTATAAACGTCGAGAAAGTAATCATCCTGGTCCAGCACAAGCCCTGTCTGTGGGATAAGCGGGTGGAAGAGTATGCAGACAGGAATCTGAAAGATCTTGCCTGGCAGGAGGTCTGCAGTGAGGTGCATCTTACCGAGTGGGAGAAGGCAACTAAAGTGCAAAAGAAGCGCATGGGTAAGTTTCACACCTTGATGCGGTTTCTGAGTACTCCTGTCATGTCATAATGACATGCCTGACGTTTTGATTGGTGGCGGTTGGATCACTGAAACACCCACCAATCGCTGAAATGAAGCTGCAGAAGTGCACGTGAGATTGTGGGGGTCTCATGGCTCTGAACAGCACCGATCAAAACGTGACATGTCACTATGAGGGTATGTTCCCACACACTAATTACGGACGTAATTCGGGGGTGTTTGACCTCTATTACGCCCGCTAAATACGCCGCAATAGCGTTGACAAACATCTGCCCAGTGAAAGCAATGGGCTGACGTTTGTGTGTTCAAGCGGCGTGTATATTTACGCGTCAATAGACGCCCGCGTCAAAGAAATGACCTGTCACTTCTTGTGCCGTAATTGGAGCCGTTATTCATGGGCTCCTATGAAAATCAATTACGTCCGTAATGGACGCGGCGTTAAAGCGCCAGCACATGCCTTTACGGCTGAAATTACGGGTGATGTTTTCTCCTGAAAACAGCAACGTCATTTCAGCCGTTACGGACGCTGTCGTGTGGGCACATGGAAAACGTGGCAAGTCCGCTGTAGTTTCTGCAACGTCGGAATTACCTGTCAAATATGCAAATGTAGGTGCAGATTTGTTGCGTAAACAACAAAAATTTGCAGCATCATTTTCATATAATAAACAACATTTCCTAATATCTAGTAATGTACTCTTCTAAAATGTTGATCTGTGATTGGTTTATTTTATATCATAGTCGAAAACGTGAAAACACGCTGGAACACGTGCCGAGACCAATTAAAGCGTGAGATGAATGACAAGGGGAAGAGCGGAGACGGACGTCTGAAAAAAAAGCCATACATGTACACCAAACAACTTTCGTTTCTTCTGGATGTAATGCAGGTTGGGCCGTAAGTATTGCTTATATACTTTGATCATTGTAGTCTGCCCATGTAGGCAGTTGTGTAAGTACCGCTGTAGCAGCCGTAGCGACTGCTACGGGGACCGCGACATGAGGGGACTCCACCATGTGCGGAGGCTCCGCTAGCAGCCGCTATGACGGCTACAGCGGGACGCAACTGAACACTACGGCTGAGCAGGGAGGTATCTCCCCGCTCTGACATTAAACAACAGACATGTATCCCCTATCCACTGGATAGGGGATACATGTGTGATCGCTGGCATTGACAAGGAGAACGGTGGACAGAAAGTACCCTGAACTTCTCCATCCCAAACCTCGTACTTTCGCCAGCTCCGTAAAAATGAATGGAGCCAAAGTCGTGCTTGTGCGCATACATAACCAGCGCTCCTTTCAATTTTTTGGAGCTGCGCAGACGCCAGAACTTAAGGGGACTTTCAGTCCCCCCTTCACCCTATCGCTGCCAGCGATAACGCATGTATTTGTAGGACACACTATAGGTGGCATTTGTCCGGGGGGCGGGGAGGGGGGCCTGTATGGCGTTAGCGGCATACAGCCCCCTCACTAGATAACGCCGTACAGTCCCCCTATAGATAACGCCATATAGTCCCCCGGTAGATAATGCCATACAGTGTACAGTGTGGGGCTGTATGGCGTTATCTACAGGGGTGGGGGGGCAGCAAAAAAGGCACTATCTACAAGGGGGGGGTGACACCCAGTGGAGGGATGGCCCCAGTCAAAAGTTTGCTATGCGGCCCTGTCTTTCCTAGTTAGGGCTCTGCATGTAGTGATGCATACATAGTGTATTTGCCCAGCTGTAGACATGACGTTAAATTACTACAAAAATTCCCTAACATTATGTTTTCATTTTCAAACAGAACCAAGGATAATCTGGAGGAAGAAGAAGACTCTGATGAGACTCAAATTGAAGAGCCTGACGTAGCTTTGGGGACTGCTAGGTCCACTTCCACTCCTGTGACAGCAGAACCAACAACAGTGGATAATACAGTCTGTGCCGCGGACGAAGAAATTATACCCCGAGGTAAACGTCGACGTTCTGCCAAAGGTCCAACACGTACAGAGCCAAGGCAGGACGTCGACTTGCGTGTATTAGAACTCTTGGAGAAAAGAGCTACTGAAACTGAAGAGGGCACCTTCTGTCGCGCTCTCTCTAATATTCTTAAAAGAGTGCCAATTTCCAGACAGATAAGGTGCCAAACAGCACTAATGGAAGTCGTGGAAATATTTGCGACACATCCTGACCCACGTGCAATGCATCAGGCCATCGAGTTTCATAGACGGGGGTGTGATGCAAGCACCTTCCACTCTGTCCCTCCAGCACCTGCAGCAACCGCGCAAGGCATCCAGCAGCCGTCATATGTAGACTCAATGCCGCTATTCAGTGACGATCGTCCAGTGTATGGCATGCCAGGACCTTCTCAACAACAGTATGGGCACATGCAGCAGGGGGAGGCAGTTCCACGACCACATCATGAACCTGCACCTTCGCAATCCTTTTACAATTTATAATTTAGTTATATAACATAGTTTTGGTTATGTTTGTTGACACTATTTTATGCAAGAAATAAAATAAGTTTATAGTTAATTATGTGTTTGTCTTTATTATTATTGCAAAACATAATGAGGTATTGGTTTGCATTTCTGCCAAATGCAAATAATCGCATTTTTTTTTTTTTTAATTAATAAAGAATTTAAAAGAAAAAAACAGAAATACATTAGCTCGCAACCCGCGTCAAGGGTCCTCATTCTCTTGCGAGTCCCTACTCTACTACTGCAACTTTAACTACTAACATTTGTAACATAAACAGGAAATACAACAGTCCCTCTAAAATTTTAATTTGGCAGACGAAGCACATCCCTTTGCCAAGGAACTGCTCCCTCAGGTGATACAAAATAGTCTGTATACAAATTACGGACTGCCAGTCCAGACACTCCAGGTCTTCCATGTGGTGTGTAGTCCAAAGGGATGTAATTAGTTGGGAAATGGTTCAGCTCTGCGTCCACTGCCGACTCTTGAATCCTCAGAAAATTGTGGAGGACAACACACGCTTGTATAACCTTTGTCACATTTTCAGGATTCATCTGAATGGAGCTCTGGAACACACGCCACTTGCTGCTTAGAATTCCGAAGGCGCACTCCACATACCGTCTTGCACGGGTAAGGCGGTAGTTAAAAATGCGCCTCTGTTCATCTAAGCCACGCCTAGGGAATGGACGCATCAGGTGAGGGGACAGTCCGAAACCTTCATCACCCACAATGACAAAGGGTGCTGGTGGTCCTGTAGATCCTGGAAGCTGTCTAGGTTCCGGAAGGTCGAGCTGGTTAGATGCTAGACGTTCACCCATTCTGGAAGCCCTGAAGATGCCAGCATCCGCAGAGCTTCCATAGGCACCAATATCGACAATTATAAACCGATAGTCACTGTCAGCCAAGGCCAACAGCACCACCGAGAAAAACTGCTTATAATTGAAATACTGAGACCCTGAGTGAGCAGGCTTTTTTACGCGGATGTGCTTACCATCTAGCGCACCAACACAGTTGGGAAACTGTGCTGATTGTAAGAAGCCATCGGCAATCCGAATCCAGTCCTCTGGCTTGGGCTTTGGCATAACTGCTGCTCGAAGTTGCTGCCAGATGACTTCGCAGGTAAGCTTGACAATCTTCGAAATAGTGGAGCACCCCAGCAGAAACTGGAAATGTAGCGATGCAAAGGAGTTGCCGGTAGCAAGAAATCTGTAAAAAAAAAAAAACATATATAACAAAATATGCACATACAGGAAAAATATCTGCAGCACGGTGGCAAGGCGGCAATATGAACAGGGGACAAGTATGCTATATTGTTTGCAGGGTAGAGACATGTCGTAGAAGGGGATTGAGGTTTTCTTACCTCAGAGTGACGATCAGGCGTTCCTCTGGAGAAATGCAACGTCTCATGGTGGTGTCCTGGAAGATGAGTCCAGGACGAAGGTCCGCCAGCAGACAGTCAAAAGTTTGCACGGACATACGGCAGTAGCTGAGGAACTTGTCCGGGTGCTGCCGCAGGTCTGAGTACAGCATGTTAAAATGCCCCTTCCTAAGCCGTTGGGAGATAATGGGGTGAACCCAATATCTCCTCCTCCTCCTCCTCGGTTCTTCGTCCAGCATTGGTGGTTGCTGTCCAAATCGCCTGGAGAGGAGTCAGTGCAGGAGTACATCATCCACATCATCAGAAGACATGTTCGCAGTGAGTAACTGACAAAAACCACAGCTATATCAGCAGCGCAATCTCACTGAACTCGCACAAAGCAAAGATCAGGAAAAATGCAGCAGGAAATGGCTCCAGAGCGATCATGTGACCTTCTAAAGGGGGTTTGACCAAGCTTTTGGCATCCTGTTTAAAAGTACTTTTTTTTTTTTTTTTTTCATCCGCATTTTTGCGGATTACATACGGATGAACTGCGGATTACATACGGATGAACTGCGGATGACATTCCACGGAACACGGTCCTGGAATTTGCGGACCAGAAAAACACCACGGTCGTGTGCATGAGGCCTAAGAGCCAGAACTTTTTTATTTTTCCATCAATAACTCCGTGCGAAGACTTATTTTTTGCGCAACGAACTGTAGTTTCGATCATTACTATTTTTAGGTACATGCGACTTTTTGATCTCTTTTTATTCCATTTTTTGGGAGGTGAAGTGACCAAACAATTGTGATTCTGGTACGGTTTATTATTATTTTCTTTTACGGCGTTCACCGCGCGGGATAAAGAACAAAATAATTTTGTAGTTCAGGCCGTTACGGACGCGGCGATATATCAATTATGTATAGTTTATTTGTTTGTTTATATATTTTTATTAATAATAAAGGACTGATAAGGCAAAAAGTGGGATTTTTACTTTTATTACTTTTAAAACTTTTATTTTCTTATTTTTACAGCTCTTTTTTTTACATTTTTTTTACTTTATTACTTTGTCCCACTAGGGGACTTGAGGGCAGGAGGCCCTGATCGCTATTCTAATACACTGAACTAAATGCGTAGTGCAGCGTATTAGAACTGTCAGCTACTCACTGACAGCAAGCACAGTGGGTCCTGACTTCGTCAGGACCCACTAGGCTTCCGTTGATGGCATAGCCGGACGCCATTGTTTGGTGTCCGGTTTCCATAGTCACCATCGCCGGCCGCAATCTTGTAGCAGGCTGGCAATTGCAGCTTAACCCCTAAAAAGCCGCGGTCGGTATTGAACGCGGCTTTTAAGGGGTTAATCAGCGCGGACACAGCAGTCACAGCTCCTGTATGTGTCGGGAGGATGGCCGAAATGGCCGTTACTCCCGCGACGTACTATTCCGTCGCTGAGCGCGAACGTATTGGTTAGCGCGACGGAATAGTACGTCGCTGAGCGCGAAGGGGTTAAGTACCGGGAAAAGCAGGATGAATTTGGTGCGCTGGCCCTTTTAAGAAGGGAAGAATAAGTGCACACATTAATGGCAGACAGGGGAGCTTAAGGAGATCGGGGTAAGCCGCAAGCAGCGTAGAGTGGAGAAAAGGCACGGCGCCGACAGGGAACCAGAAGACAATGGGGACTAGTAAGTACACGGCAGTGGGAGCGGTCGGCAGTAGCTTTTATAATGTGTCTATAACTGGATCTATGTCTGTGTGCAGTAGGCAAAATAACTCAGTGTCAGAGACAGAATATAGTTCATGGAGTGGGAGGTGGTGCAGAAATCTCCATTCAGTACAGCACTATGCATAAATGAGTTTACCGCCTGAAACCTTATAATTAAGACATATTTGGGGTTTCTATTTTATATAATGTTCCAGATGCTCTGGTTTATCAGTTACTTATGTGAGAAAGTGAGTAAGGTGTGTTTATGTGACTCCATTTTGTATGAAGACTCCATTTCATAGTTTGAAGTATCTGTCTCTCTGCGAAATCATGTTTTGACCTTGCATATCTAAGTTTGTCATGAAAAACGTAGACGTGTTGACCTTGAATTGCTGTAAGTTTCTCATGAGAACCTTGTCTTACTCATGATTGGCACAGCTCGAGCCAACTCCCTACTTGTGGGATATAATGTAACTGCGTAGTAACAACAAACTACAGAAGGATTTTGGGTATACAAAGCATGTCTTTGTGTCTCTTACTTCTCTCCGATATATCGATATAACGAATGGATTTGGATCGGGGCAAGTGACTGAAGGGTTTCCGTTGACACACCCATCTAAACCTTCAGTCTAATATATTTTGCATTAGATTGCGTCAAAACTATGAAAGATTTTAATACTAAACAAGAGAATATGATTTTGTGATCAAAAGGCTAAAAGGCCATGTTACAAATATGAGTATAATGAAAGTTACAAAATGCAACTTAATAAAATGTTTTCTGGTGCTAAGGTTAAAGGGGTTTTCCACAGTATAGGTGATAAATGTATGATGGGTGGGGACCCCACCACTAGTACCCCCACCGAAAACTAGCACAATATTAGTGAGGAGAATTTTGAATGGAGCACTGGTCACACATGTGTGCTGCCGCTATATTCAATGTTTATGGGGCGACGGAGACAGCCAAGTACAGTACTTGGCTGTTTCCATCATTCCTATAGACTTTAAATGGAGTGGCAGTCCACATAAAGGAAGGTCCTATAGAATGGTGGGGATCCCAGTGATTGGGCCCCCAGCGATCATATATTTATCACCTATTGTGTGGATAATGATAAATGTCCTATGATGGAAAAACCCCTTTAATGGATCAATAGATGAGTCTGTTAAGCCATCACACATAACCTGGTATAATTGAGTCACACACAGTAAAACACATCCTGCATAGAAGTGGAATGCATGGTTATTATTTACACAGGAAGCCACTGCTAAAGTCAAAGCACAAGTAAGCTTGTATAGAATTGCTAAGGCTCAAATTGGTAAAGGTCAAGACTTTTGGCAATCTAAACTCTGGTTTTATGAGACTAAAATTAATCTTTTTGGATCTAATGTGTCACGAAGCGGGTTAGTGGACCCACTAGGCCGTACCGCCGTAGCGGGGAGGCAGCTGGCCAATTAACAGGAAACCCCAGAAATACAATGTCCCGCACAAGGGTACCTGGATAGTCCAGATGGTGGCCGCAGCTCTGGCACTGATGTAGATGGTTGCAGCAGATAACGCCAAACGTGGCAGATGACACAGGTGCCGCAGGTTGCGCCAGACGTGGCGGATTCCTCCGGACGTGGCAGATGACACAGGACGTGGCAGATTCCTCCGGTCATGGCAGATGACACAGGACGTGGCGGATTCCTCCGGACGTGGCAGATGACACAGGGCGTGGCGGATTCCTCCGGACATGGCAGATGACACAGGACGTTGCACGACTAGATACTAAAGGCACAGCACGGGAAACAGGAACAGGGAACAAGGCACGGGTAACAACTGGAACGGGAAACACTAAGGGACCATTTGCAAGACAGACTGGGAAAACTAACAACGCTCAGGCAAGGATCAGAAGGCCTGGGGCCTTATTATAGACCAGGAAATCGTGGCAGTTGATGATGATGCCGATTTCCTATGTGGGCCCTTTAAGGCCGGGCACGAGCGTGCACGCGCACCCTACAGGACACAGCAGAACGGAGCGGAAGTGAGCGCTGGCGTCTCCTAGGAAAGAGATGGGGACCAGCGCTCACGGATCCATGGCAGCGGGCATCGGGAGGTGAGTTAACCCGACGGCCCGCGGCCATGGACGCTACAGTATCCCCCCTCTAACGCCTCCTCTTCTTGGGCCCAGAGAGAGAGAGGAACTTTTTAATAAGAGCAGGAGCGCTGAGGTTCTCTTCTGGCTCCCAGGACCTCTCCTCAGGACCAAACCCTCTCCAGTCTACCAAATAGAAAGTCCTTCCTCCTACCTTTTTGCAGTCCAGAATCTCCTTTACCTCGAATACATCAGAAGGACCGCTGGGAGCAACTGTGGAACTAGAAGTCTTACTGTAGCGGTTCAGGACCACTGGTTTCAGGAGAGACACATGAAAGGAGTTGGGGAATCTGAGGGTAGGAGGCAGCCGCAGCTTATAGGAGACAGAGTTGATTTGTTGCAGGATCTCGAAAGGACCAAGGAACCTGGAAGCAAACATGTATGAAGGCACCCTCAAGCGAATGTTTCGAGAGGACAGCCAGACTTTAGTCCCCGGAAGATACTGAGGCGGCTCTCTACTCCTAGTATCTGCCTTTCGCTTCATGCGATCTACTGCCAGCAAAATAGAGGACCGGGTCTGTTGCCAGATTTGCAGGAAGTCCCCATATGCAGAGTCAGCCGCAGGTACCTGAGGTGAAGTCGACACAGGAAGAGGGACTCTAGGATGTTGACTGTATACAATGTGAAATGGAGTGGAAGTGGTGGACTCACTTGTGTGGTTGTTGTATGAGAACTCGGCCCATGGAAGAAGCTGTACCCAGTTATCGTGCTGTGAAGAGATGAAGTGGTGGAGTTAATTCTCCATGATCTGGTTGATCCTCTCCACTTGCCGATTGGACTGGGGGTGATAGGCTGAGGAAAAGTCCAAACTCACATCCAGGAGTTTACAGAGGGCTCTCCAGAACTTTGAAGTAAACTGAACCCCCCAGTCGGACACAATGTGTAGAGGCAAGCCATGCAAACGAAAGATGTGTAGAATGAAGAGACTCACCAGTCGAGGAGCAGAAGGTAGGCCGGTCAGCGGGATAAAATGTGCCATCTTAGAGTACGGGTCCACCACCACCCAGACAGTGTTACATCCTGCTGAGGGGGGAAGGTCTGTGACAAAGTCCATCGAAATGTGCTGCCAGGGGGCATTGGGTACAGGCAGAGGTTGAAGCAGGCCGGCAGGCTTGGAGAGAGTAACTTTGTTAGAGGCACACACCGTGCAAGAAGAGACAAAGTCCAGAACATCTTTAGGTAGTGTGGGCCACCAGAAGTGACGAGTAATCAGGTCTCGGGTTTTACGGACACCAGCGTGCCCAGCCAGTCTAGAACTGTGTCCCCAGCGGAGAACTCTTCTCCTGTCTGCCAACCGAACAAAAGTCCTCCCAGGAGGGATGTCTCAAACCTGCAGAGGATTGTCAGTGACAATACAGGATGGGTCTATGATAGTCTGAGGGAACTCCACCGTGTCTGCCGTCTCAAAAGATTTGGACAGGGCATCGGCCCTCACATTCTTGTCCGCGGGACGGTAGTGGAGCACAAACTGAAAACGGGTGAAGAACAGCGACCACCTGGCTTGACGGGGATTCAGTCGTTGTGCAGACTGAAGGTAGGTAAGGTTTTTGTGGTCGGTGAAGATCAGAATGGGGTGAGCAGCGCCCTCTAGAAGATGTCTCCACTCCTCCAGAGCCAATTTGATGGCCAGCAGCTCCCGATCTCCAATAGAGTAATTGCGCTCAGCAGAAGAAAAAAGTCTTGTGTAGTAGCCACATACTACTGCCTTTCCTTTGGAGCTCCTCTGGAACAGAAGTGCACCTGTACCAACAGAGGAGGCGTCCACTTCCAGTGAGAACTGCCGAGATACGTCTGGTTGATGGAGGATCGAGGCTGAAGTGAAGGCATTCTTGAGGCTAATAAATGCGGACTCTGCCTCTGGAGCCCACAACTTGGCGTTCACACCCTTCTTGGTAAGGGTAGAGATGGGAGCCGTCAGAGAAGAGAAGTTTGGAATAAACTGCCGATAGAAATTGGTGAATCCCCGGAACCGCTGTATGGCCCTTAAGCCTTGAGGACATGGCTACTCCAGGACAGCTTTCACATTCTCAAGATCCATCTTGAGGCCTTGATCCGAGATGATGTAGCCCAGGAAGGGCAGAGAAGTCTTCTCAAAGACGCACTTCTCCAGCTTGGCGTATACACGATTCTCCCTTAATCGTAGTAGAACCTGACGGACATGCCTCCGATGAGTCGTCGGATCTGGGGAGAAAATCAAAATATCATCGAGATAAACAACAACACAGACATAGAGGAGATCTCGGAAGATATCATTTACTAACTCCTGAAACACTGCGGGAGCGTTACACAGTCCGAAGGGCATCACTAGGTATTCGTAGTACCCGTCCCGGGTGTTAAAAGCCGTCTTCCATTCATCACCCCGGCGAATCCGGACTAGATTATAAGCCCCCCGCAGGTCTAGCTTGGAAAAAAATTTGGCTCCTCGTATGCGATCAAACAGCTCAGATATAATTGGCAACGGTATTTGTTCTTGACCGTGATCTGGTTGAGACCCCGGTGGTCAATGCAGGGTCGAGGGATCCGTCCTTCTTTTTAACGAAGAAGAATCCAGCCCCGGCCGGGGAGGAAGACTTTCGTATGAAACCCCTTTCTAGATTCTCCTTGATATAGGCCGACATGGATAGAGACTCAGGCAAGGAGAGAGGATATACTCGACCACGGGGGAGAGAGGCATTAGGAACCAGTTCAATGGGGCAGTCATAAGTCCAATGTGGAGGCAGCGTCTCAGCCTCCCTTTTGCTGAAAACATCTCCATACTGAGCAAACTGGGGGCGGGGGCAGTTCCGCCAATGACTGAGGCAGAGGAGGCTTGACAGGATGGATCTGCAACAGACAACGACCATGGAACTCGGAGCCCCATTGGAGAACCTCTCTAGAATTCCAGTCCAGGACTGGAGCATGTAGTCGAAGCCAAGGCAGGCACAGCAGAACAGGATTGATGGCCTTGGGCAAAACAAGGAAAGAAATTCGTTCAGAATGAAGTACTCCAACCTGGAGCTTCAACGGTTTGGTTTTAGAAACGACGGGATCCGGCAGAGGCAGTACATTAACTGAGGCAACAGCCAAAGACGTCTCTAGGGGGACTGTGGGCAACTGAAGATGATCCACAAGCTTTTTCTGGATGAAGTTTGCAGCAGAACCAGAGTCAAGGTAGGCCGAAACTTAATGCGTCCTCTCGTCGGATACTAGGGTCACAGGAATAGTCAACTTGGAACAGAAGGCTTTATTAGGTACTGTTCCATCTAGGGTTGTCTCTCCAACCAATCCTAGGCAATGTCTCTCTGGCCTCTGGGGACACAAATGCACAATATGGCCTCTGAGGCCGCAATACAGACAAAGTCCAGAAGTGCGTCTGCGTTGCTTCTCCTGGGTAGACAATTTGACAAAGTTACTCTGCATCGGATCCTCTGGTGGGACGACTGAGGAAGATTGCTGAAAAGTAGAATCCAGCTTAGGAAGTTCTCTCTCCCGGAGAACCTCTTGGGAAAATTTCACGGATCCTCATGTCAACCCGGGAGGCGAGTAGGATAAGATCGTCCAGGGTAGATGGCAGATCGCGTGTAGCCAGCTCGTCCTTGATCCCTAAAGACAGTCCCTGCCAGAATGTGGCCACCAAAGCCGCGTTGTTCCAGGTCAATTCAGCAGCCAGGATACGGAACTGAATGGCATACTCGCCCACGGAGAGATCTCCTTGATGTAGGGTCAGCAAGGATGCAGCATCTGAAGAAACTCTCCCAGTTTCCTCAAAGATTTAGCGGAAGGTCTGTAAGAAGCACTGCAAGTCCTGGGTCTCTGGTCCCTGATGTTCCCACAGAGGATTAGCCCATGCCAGGGCTTTGCCAGTAATGAGAGAGATGATGAAGGGGATCCTGACGTCATCCCAAGAGAAGGACCTGGCATGTAGTCTGAAATGGATCAGACACTGATTCAAAAATCCCCTGCAGGACCTCGGATCTCCGTCATAGCGTGGAGGTAGCGGCAAGAAACACAGGGGGTTGGTACCGGTACAGACAGGACGTGTAGCAGGAGGAACCGCAGGAATGGGTGCGGTGCAGACTATGGTGGGAGCAAGCAGCCGATGGGCTATGGCGTTCACCGAACAGGAGGAGCCGGTCTTGTCTTGACTGGAGATCCTCCATCTCGGCGGCCAGCATGGCTTGTGTCGTCAAAGTCTCAGGTTGACCAGGGGGTCCATGGCCTGAGCGTACTGTCACGAAGCGGGTTAGTGGACCAACTAGGCCGTACCGCCGTAGCGGGGAGGCAGCTGGCCAAACAATAGGAAACCCCAGAAATACAATGTCCCGCACAAGGGTACCTGGATAGTCCAGACGGTGGCCGCAGCTCTGGCACTGATGTAGATGGTTGCAGCAGATAACGCCAAACGTGGCGGATCACACAGGTGCTGCAAGTTGCGCCAGACGTGGCGGATTCCTCTGGACGTGGCAGATGACACAGGACGTGGCGGATTCCTCCGGATGTGGCAGATGACACAGGACGTGGCGGATTCCTCCGGACGTGGCAGATGACACAGGACGTGGCGGATTCCTCCGGACATGGCAGATGACACAGGACGTGGCACGACTAGATACTAAAGGCACAGCACGGGAAACAGGAACAGGGAACAAGGCACGGGTAACAACTGGAATGGGAAACACTAAGGGACCATTTGCAAGACAGACTGGGAAAACTAACAACGCTCAGGAAAGGATCAGAAGGCCTGGGGCCTTCTTATAGACCAGGAAACCGTGGCAGTTGATGATGATGACGATTTCCTATGTGCGCGCGCGGGCCCTTTAAGGCCGGGCACGAGCGCGCGTGCGCACCCTACGGGACACAGCAGAACGGAGCGGAAGTGAGCGCTGGCATCTCCTAGGAAAGAGATGGGGACCATGGCTGCGGGCGTCGGGAGGTGAGTAAACCCGACGGCCCGCGGCCATGGACGCTACATAATGGCATCCAAATAGAATGGCATCATAAGAGGGGAGAGTATGGGGAGATAATTTAGAAATAGAAATATACTGTGTGTCATGTCCATGGCTGCGGGCCATCAGGCTCACTCACCTCCTGACGGTCGCAGCCATGGGTCTGCAAGCACTGGCCCCAATCTCCTGATCAAGATGCCACTTCCGCTCACCTCGGCCGGGTCCCGGGTCCCGCTCTTAAAGGGGCAGCGCGCACAGCGGACTTTAATGTAAAAATAGCCCATGAGTACCCTGGACTATAAGAAGGGCCCAGCCCCTTCCTTTCATGCCTGAGCATTGTTGTCATACCCAAAGTTTGTCTATGCAAATAGTCTCCTAGTGTTTTCCAGTTCCCAGTGTTTCCCGTACCTGTATACTGTATCCTGTATCCCGTGCTATCCTGGTCAAGTGCCGTGCTGAGCTGTAGTCGTGCTGTGCTGCATACCACGCCTGTTCTGCTACACCACGCCTGACGTCTGCCTGCTGCCTAGTCCCACCCGAGCCTGCCTTGCTACTGTCCGAGCTGCCACAGGTACCCTATACGAACTATAAACTGTTACCTGCACCATGTTGGACAGCTGCCATACAGTCAAGGTGGTACGGCCCAGTGGGTCAACAAACCCAACGTGACAGTACGATCAGGCCATGGACCCCGCTGGTCGATCCAAGATGACGTCACAAGAGATGCGGGCGGATATGCTGGACCTCCGGTCTCGACAGGACCAACTCCTCCAGGCTTTGAACATTCTCGCACGTCGGCAGGAGGCACAAGCTAACGTTCCTCCTACTACAGCTCCTGGCAGTGTTGATCCTCAGACTACACCTCCTGGCAGTGTTACTCCTCATTTTTCTTTGCCCCTTCCTGACTACTATGATGGAGATGCAGATACCTGTCTTGGAATTTTGAACCAGTGCCAGATCCACTTCAGTCTGTATGCTAGTGCATTTTCATCTGATGGCGCAAGGATCGCTTTCATCATCTCTCTCCTCACTGCCAAGGGCCTTGCTTGGGCGAATCTTATCTTGGAGAGACAAGGACTGGAGACCTGTTACTTCCAGGGCTTCCTCCGGACTTTTCGCATGGTGTTTGAGGAGCCTGGACGAGTCACATCTGCAGCGGCTTCCTTGCTAAACCTACGCCAAGGAGACACCTCCGTGGGCGAGTACGCCATCCACTTCCGCACCCTGGCAGGAGAACTGTTGTGGAACAATGATGCCCTGGTGGCTACATTCTGGCAGGGACTGTCTCCTAAGATTAAGGACGAACTTGCCGAGATCTACCGTCTACCCTGGATGACCTCATCCTTCTGTTCGCCCGGATTGATATGAGCAACCGAGAATGGAGAATGGCTCCAAGAACCTCATCGAGAGGGAGGCCTTCCTAGTCCGGTCCCACCCTTGCAGCAACCTCTGCTGTCCTCAGATGCCGATCCTCCTAAGGATTCTGTGAGGATGGACCAGTGTAAGCTATCTACCCAGGAGAAACAACGCAGACGCACTTCGTGACTCTGTCTATATTGCGGCCTCAGAGGCCATCTTGTGCGTCTGTGTCCCCAAAAGCCCCAAAGCCTAGGGTTGGTAGGAGAGAAAACCTTGGGTAAAAAAGGACTTCCGTCTAAATTGTCCATACCCGTGACCATAGTGTCCAGCGAGAAAACGCATCGGGTCTCAGCGTATCTAAACTCTGGATCCGCTGCTAATTTCATTTGTAGAGACCTGGTGGATCTTCTTCAATTACCCACTACCCCTCTGGAGAGGCTGTTGATGGTTGCATCGGTAAATGGACTACCTCTGCCAGACCCAGTTATAGCTGTGACCAAGCCGCTGAGGTTCCAAGTGGGAGCTCTTCACTCCGATCTGCTATCGTTCTTTGTCTTGTCCAAGGTCGTTAACCCCGTGCTGCTTGGGCTGCCTTGGCTCCGACTACATGCCCCAGTCCTGCACTGGAACTCTGGAGAGGTCAGGTCGAGAGGATCAATCAGATCTTGGAGAACTACTTACGCCACTTCATCTCCAAGCAGCATGATGACTGGGTGCAGTTGCATCCGTGGGCTGAATTCTCAAACAACAATCACACCAACGAGTCCACACAGAAGACACCGTGCTTCCTTGTCTATGGCCAACACCCACAAATTCCTCTCCCAGTGCCTGATACATCCGAGGTACCAGCTGTTGACACTGCTTTTAGTGACTTTCTGCAGATATTGCAGCAAACTCGATCCGCCATCCTGCTGGTGGTCAACCGCATGAAACGGAAGGCAGACACAAGGAGAAAAGTACCTCCTCAGTTTCTCCCTGGCACGAAGGTCTGGCTGTCCTCCTGGAATATTCGAATGAGGGTACCATCATACAAATTTGCTCCCAGGTTCCTCTGACCCTTCGAGATCCTACAGCAGATCAACCCTGTCGCCTACAAGCTTCGGCTGCCTCCTACCCTTAAGATCCCCAACTCCTTTCATGTCTCTCTCCTAAACCGGTGGTTCTGAACCGCTTTACCAAGACTCCTAGCCCTGCGGTTGCCTCCAGCGGTCCTTCAGACGCCTTCGAGGTTAAGGAGATCTTGGACACTAAGAAAGTAAGAGGAAAGACTTTTCATTTGGTGGATTGGAGGGGGTTTGATCCTGAAGAGAGATCCTGGGAGCCAGAGGAGAACCTCAATGCTTTTACCCTTCTGAAGAAGTTTCTCTCTCGCTCTTGCTCCAAGAAGAGAGGACGTAAGAGGCGGGATACTGTCATGTCCATGGCCGCGGGCCGTAAGGCTCACTCACCTCCTGACGGCCGCAGCCATGGGTCTGTGAGCGCTGGCCCCAGTCTCCTCCTCAGGAGACTCCAGCGCTCACTTCCGCTCACCTCGGCCGGGTCCCGTAGGGTGGAAACGCACGCTCGTGCCCGCTCTTAAAGGGGCAGTGCGCACACCAGACTTTAATGCAGAATTAGCCCATGAGTACCCTGGACATTAAGAAAGGCCCAGCCCCTTCTTTCTATGCCTGAGCGTTGTTGTCATACCCAAAGTTTGACTATGCAAATGGTCTCCTAGTGTTTTCCAGTTCCCAGTGTTTCCCGTACCTGTATCCTGTATCCCATGCTATCCTGGTCAAGTGCCATGCTGAGCTGTAGTCGTGCTGTGCTTGCATACCACGCCAGTCCTGCTACCCCACACCTGACGTCTGCCTGCTGCCTAGTCCCAGCCGAGCCTGCCTTGCTGCTTTCCGAGCTGCCACAGATACCCTATACGAACTATAGACTGTTACCTGCGCCATGTTGGCCAGCTACCATACCATCAAGGCGGTACGGCCCAGTGGGTCCGCGAACTCAACGTGACACTGTGTTTTTATGTTCTTTAAGATCTTTATGGTGTACTCATTCAGTGTACTGCACATAAAATGTAGTTCTATGCTGTTAACAATGATAGAAGAATACTAATTTTAACCCCTTTACACATTTGGTTGTACCATCAAGTCCTAATTCCATTCTTTTTTCCAGAATTGGACATAATAGTAAGTCCAGTGGATTGCAGGGGCATAGATGTGCTTGCGCCATCAGCAGCGGGTGCCGTCTGTAATATACAGCCAACATCCCAGCTGTTCAACCTATTAAGTGCCACGGTCATTAGCGAACGCAGCATCTTAGTAGCTACAGAGGGAGCGGGCTTTCTCTGTCACCCTGTCTGCACCCTGCAATGCGATCGCCAGGTGCCAATAGATTGCCATAGCAGACCCTGGGGCCGTAAAAAAAGGACCACAGACCTGCCATGGCTATTTGCCTACTAGGCTGTGCCTGTTTACTGAGTCAAAGCATTAGAAGGACAGAAAAGAGCCATAAAGCCAATTCATATAAAAAGTAATCTTTTATTTAACATATATCACAGATCACAAACACGGTATAAAAAGTTAAATAAGAACAAGACCCTAGTATGAACAATGGAGCAATTGTTAACACTTGCAAGATAGTGTCCACAGGTGTAAGGACTATATTAATGAATTACGTAAATTGGGTATAGACCCCAAAAGAGAGAGTTAACCTATTATTCATCCAATAACCCTATTAGTATAATCAAAATAAGTAAAGGATAAGCGGGAAGGAAAAAATATAGGATAAAGCAATAGTGCTTTAAAGTCTCATTTATATCTGGCAGCCTTACCCATGACAGCAAGGGAAAGTAATAGTCGGTGCTATTCTCATTCCGCGAGGATTGAGAGTCCAAGTTTTTCCCTCTTTTGAAATCGAGAGTGAAGATTTCAAAAAGAAGTGGGAGGAATTCTCTGACACATGCTTCAAAGGCTTTATGGAACTTTTAGTTCTTTCCAACCAAATGAGTCTGGTAGAAATTGAGAAGGAGATAGAGGATATCCAATCAATACATAAATCAGAGCTCCCCAGTGCAGCATTAGATAAACTCTCTGAGGACCTCGATAAAGAATATTTAAAATGGGAGAAGGAGATATGTGGAGTTAAAGCCAATAAATTTCAACAGGATGTCCATGATTATCAGCAGCATCGGGTTTACAAATGGCGCATAGGTAGGGGGAGATCGAGAAGTATATCTCACTCCAGATCATCCGCCATCTCATCTCGTACCTCTACAGAGGAGCTCCCCAGACCTAGAGAAGCTAGGAATATATCAGAATCTGGTAATATTCAGAACTCTCAAGGCCCGCGATGGCACTTTGACCGACAAGCAAAAAGGAAGAATGTCTTCAATCATCAGCGGGATAAAAATCATAGGAGTAATTTGGAGGTAATAAATCTCTCTTCACATGCCCTCTCTGATGCCCAATGTGAGATCCTAGGAAAAGGATTGACTTTCTCACCTACCAATTCCTTCAATTTCTTCACAGCTCTAAAAGACTTATACCTTTTCTCAAGGAAAGTGGTTTTAAAGAAGTTACATAGTAAGGGATCTATGGAAGTCACTAGTCAATTGGAAAGGGATGCCCTGTTGGCACTGGAAGAACTTTTGCAAGAACAAACAACTGAAGTGCAAGGTACGTTTCCATCTACTATTTTGCCCAAATCCACCTGGTTTCCCCCCTTGTCCCTGTGTCCCCATGTCGAAATCTTTACTAAATTGGTGATTGAGGACTTTAAGAAGCTATCCACCAATATGACCAATGATAATCTAACGTTAGATCAAAGGAATACATTAAAGGAACTCCAAGCATGGGATGATGTAGTCTTTAAGGCTGCGGACAAAGGGGGAAACATCGTGGTTTGGCCAATGGTAAAATATGAGAGGGAAGCCTTTAGATAGTTACGAGACAAGGAAACCTATGTTAGGCTACCTACAAATCCTATGTGCCTGTTCTCTCAAGAACTATTGAGAATTCTAGACAGAGCTCTCGATAGGGGCATTATCTCCAAAAAAGTTTACGAGGGACTAGTGACCAATGACCCCAAAGTTCCTACTTTGTATCTTCTGCCGAAGATTCACCAGGATCCCATTGATCCACCGGGACGTCCGATCTTGTCCGGTATTGATGGATTATGTGATCCTGTGTGTAAATTTATTGACCACTATTTGAAAACCTTGGTGTCTGACTTGCCTTCATTTGTCAAGGACACGACGGATGTGCTCGGGAGGATCAATGGGATCCAAATTGAATCTGATATGTATTTGGTGACAGCAGATGTAGAGTCACTCTACACGAGCATAAGACATCATGATGGGGTGGAGGCGGTCCGCTTCTTCCTGGGGACTGGCAACTGTGATGGCCAGTCATCTGACTTTATTTTGGACTTACTACAATTCATCCTGAGCCACAACCTATTTGTATTCAAAGACTGTTATTATGTGCAGAGACAGGGTACTGCAATGGGCGCGGCGTGCGCGCCATCCTATGTGAACCTTTTTCTTGGTTTTTGGGAGAGACAGGTTTTTCATGGGTATGGCGCGTGCGCCACGGACCATGTGCATTTGTGGCTACGTCACATCGATGATATTTTCTTTATTTGGCAAGGTACGGAGTCTGGGCTGACGAGTTTCATGCAACAATTAAATAATAATCCATTTAACATTAAGCTCACATATAAATATCACCAGCAGTGTGTAGAATTCCTGGATATACAGATCTTTACAGATGGTCTAGGCTTTCTGCATACTGATGTTTTTCGAAAACCAACATCAGTTAACGCTTTGCTTCATGCATCGTCAGCCCACACTCCGTCCACCATTAAAGCCATCCCAGTTGGCCAGTTCCTCAGGATGAAGCGGATCTGCTCTTCTGACGTTTTGTTTGAACAGCAATTCAAAGATCTGAGATCACGATTCAAAGATAGGGGGTACAGCAATAGAATGATTAAATCTGGCTATAGGAGAGCAAGGTGTACATTTTATATCAACATACAATGGACAGTGGAATAAAATGAGAGCAATCTTGCAAAACAACTGGCCCATTTTAAGATCTGAGCCACAACTGGTCCAAAGCCAATCCGAAAGGCCAATGATGACAGCCAGAAGATCTAAAAACTTGAAAGATTTTCTTGTCAGAAGTCACTACATTCCACGCCAGATATAGCCCTTTGGATCTCGGGGTCCAAGAAAGTGATGTTACCCGTGCGGTGACTGTAGAGCTTGCGCTAATATTTGTCGAGCAGTGACTTTTTCCTCAGCTGATGGAACGAGGCATTTTGATATTAGGGAGTATATTTCATGCAGTACCACACACGTGGTATACTATGCCACATGTGGATGTCCTAAAATATACATTGGACTCACTTCCAGAGAACTGACAATCCGCACAAGAGAGCATGTGCGTGACATTGTGGGAGCCAATGAAATTGAGGATTTAACAATGCTGAAAACCCTACCTAGACATTTTAAATTATACCACGACTGTAATCCAAGAACTTTATCGGTACGTGGTATAGATAAGATACATTGTGGCATCAGGGGGGGCAATGTGAAGAGAGTTCTAGCACAAAGAGAGTGTAATTGGATTGTCATGTTGGGATCCACGACACCTCATGGTCTGAATGAAAAGTTAAGCTTTGTTCCATTCCTATACATCTCTACTATTTATCGTGTTTTCACTAACTTGTGTTTTGTATTGTATGTTTTTAATAGGTCTATGTATGATGCATTTATTCGCCCTATGCCCGAGACCTGGAAGGGGAGAAATCCAGTACTCTACGATATAGTGGGATAATGTAACAAAAATTGTTAGATTCGTTGTTTCTTATAGAATGGTATTGACGGAGGATGGGGGTTTTGTGCTCTAACTTTGTTAGATCGAGTCATGATGATGCTGACCTGAAGTGTTGCTAGAGATATATGAAATGGAGCATATATGTAAGATATAATCACCTATGTTTGCTCGACACATTTAGTATGTTTAGTGTAAGCATTTGGTATTATGTACTACCTATTACGTACGTTAGGCAACCTCAGTATATCTTTTCTTGCAATAATAGGATGATGCAACAAAGATTTTTTATGTCATATTAATTTTTATCACTTGAGATGTATGTTTTTTGATCTTATGATTACACTATTCTACGGTCGTTTGTGTATTGTGTCATTCATGTAATATTATATTTTTCATGCACGTAATGCTACAATGTATTTTAAATTAAAAAAAATGTCATTTAATTTTTTTATGTTATTTATCTGATGATTTGTTTCACCTGCACTGAATATATACACGTTGATATTTGTATTCACTTTTGTCTCTTTATTGTTGTTCTCTGTATTCATCACTTCTTTTTGTGTGGTAATTCATTATTATACAGGGTGGGCCATTTATATGGATACATCTAAATAAAATGGGAATGGTTGGTGATATTAACTTCCTGTTTGTGGCACATTAGTATATGGGAGGGGGGAAACTTTTCAAGCTGGGTGTTGACCATGGCGGCCATTTTGAAGTCGGCCATTTTGTATCCAACTTTAGTTTTTTCAATGGGAAGAGGGTCATGTGACACATCAAACTTATCGAGAATTTCACAAGAAAAACAATGGTGTGCTTGGTTTTAACGTTACTTTATTCTTTCATGAGTTATTTACAAGCTTCTCTTTGTTTACAGCCATTGACATGTCGCAGAGGTTAACACGTGAGGAGCGGATAGAAATTGTGTTGATGTCTGGTGAACACAGTATCTGGGTCATTGCAGCAGATTTCAATGCAAGACACCCTACGAGACCACCCATCTCCCATGCTACAGTTTGCAAACTGCTTGCCAAGTTTCGTGAAACTGGTCCAGTGTTGGATTTGCCCAAATGTGGACGCATGAAAACTGTCACTAATGAAGAAACATCAGTGGCTGTCCTAGCTTCATTCAGCAAGAGCCCACAGCGTAGCACTCGCCGCATGTCACTGGAGAGTGGCATCAGTCGAACATCCCTTCTGCGGATATTAGCTACTCACAAATGGCACCCTTACAAACTCCAGCTGCTGCAGCATCTCAACGAGGATGACCCAGATCGGCGCACTGAATTTGCAGAATGGGCAAAACAAAAATTGGAACAGGACCCTCAGTTTACACAGAACATTTTGTTCAGTGATGAGGCAAACTTTTATGTGAATGGTGAAGTTAACACACAAAACCACCGCTATTGGTCTGACACTAACCCACATTGGATAGATCCCTCCAAGACTGTTGGAACACAAAAATTGATGGTATGGTGTGGTATATGGGATACAAAGATAGTGGGGCCATTCTTCATCAATGTATTTACAAAAGGCTGCTACCAGCAGAAAAATTCCTCTTATACCAACTGCCAATATTCAATATACAAACAAATAAATAAATAAGTTTTTATTGTGCTTCTTGGAGCAAAAAAGACTAACTACACCAATTTATTTAAAATGAATAGCATCACCTCCGTTTTAAATTTAAATTGACTGTGCACCACATATGTATGTATTATGTGCAGTGCTGCTCCTGGCTGCAGTCCAGCGAGTCAGACACTCAACATGTGTGGAAGGCAACTGAGGTACAATACCCCGGACGAAGGCAGTTGCCGAAACGCGCGTCGGGTGCAGACGTCGTATCTACGCATTACAAATGTCAATTGGTATGTCCAACTAATATTGTCATTTTTTAGTAGCTTGCAAACACTGTCTGTCACTTCCATCTTCATCCAATTCGGTCTTCAGTTTTGTCTTATATTTGTAATTTATAGCGTTATTGACATTTTTGTCCACACCTATAGAAAATCGCCATTATCTGTTGACAGTACATTTATATCTGTATGCTTGTGACAGTCTGTTTTGAACCAACTTAACCTCATTTGCTGCTCCAATATTATGGTTACTCTAAACATGTTGGCTAAACAACCATATCTGGCTTACTACTGATTTTGACGTCTTTTTATTGTGTGACCCATTCCCTATTCCATTTTTTAACTTGTTCAAATGTCTTTATTCAATAAAATTTGTGTATTTGTTGCATCTCCATTTGCGTGGTCGATAATTTTTTCTTGATAGTTTCTCATGTCAATTGTTGATCGACGCACCAAGTATACCTTGGTCAATACTAAGGATATATAATATAGTGCCGCCTATATAACTCACAATATTGATTTACAGTTTAATGGTGACCTTTGTACATTATCTGTATTATATATTCTATCTGTTGGTATTTTTTGGTTCATAGTGAAGTGCGCATGTCTGCGTCGGCTGCTGGCGGCGATGCTTTGCCCTTTCTGTTTCCAAGGGCCCATTGCGCAAGTCCGGATCTCCCGTACGCGTCTGGTATCTGGGTACGCGCTGCTGTGCCTGGAACCGGAAGTGGGGCTGGCCTCATTTCCGGCCACGTCATTTGAGATGCGTCAGTATCCACTGCATGAGTGACGTTCCACACACTATTTAAGGGCTGTCAATATTAGGACATACACACACACATTCCCCCTGAGGAAGCAACCGTAGCGAAACGCGCGTTGGGGTTCATGTGAAGGAGCAAATACCTACTATTACTTTCCCTTGCTGTCATGGGTAAGGCTGCCAGATATAAATGAGACTTTAAAGCACTATTACTTTATCCTATATTTTTTCCTTCCCGCTTATCCTTTACTTATTTTGATTATACTAATAGGGTTATTGGATGAATAATAGGTTAACTCTCTCTTTTGGGTCTATACCCAATTTACGTAATTCATTTATATAGTCCTTACACCTGTGGACACTATCTTGCAAGTGTTAACAATTGTTCCATTGTTCATACTAGGGTCTTGTTCTTATTTAACTTTTTATACCGTGTTTGTGATCTGTGATATATGTTAAATAAAAGTTTACTTTTTATATGAATTGGCTTTATGGCTCTTTTCTGTCCTTCTGTGTATAAGCTAATTATGTGGAGCTGCCTGTATGGTAAATTATGGGGGGACGATTGTGCAGTAATCTGTACCCAGCCCTTATCATAAATGCTTTTGGAGTGCATATGGTGGTCAAAGCATTAGAGTAGTGATCATATTATTGAAATTGTAAAGTTCCGTAGTGGGATTAAAAAAAGTAAAACCATTATTTTCCATAAAAAGTGTTTTTTATTGTAAAAAGTGTCAATACTATAGATATTTGGTATTGCCACAATCATAATAATTCATATAATAAAGTTAACACGCTATTAATAACAGACAGGGAATAACTCAAAAGAAAATGCAAAAAATAACGACGGCATTGCTTTTTTTTCCATTCCCCCCCCAAAAATAACAAAAAGGTTAACCAATAAGTCGTATGTACCCCCAAAAATACAACTCGGCCCACAAAAAACAAGCTTTCAGTTGGATACATCGATGGAAAAATAAAAGTTATGTCTTTCAGATAGTGACAAAGTAAAAAAAAATTGTCACGAAAAGTGCTTTTATCGAGCAAAAGTAGTAAAACATAAGACAAACTATACATATTTGGTATTGTCGAAATTGTACCGACCCATAGCATAAAGATAACATGTTATTTATGCTGCACTGTAACTGGCGTCAATAAAAAAAAAACCTATGGCAGAATTGTTTTTTTTTCATTCCCTCCAAAAAAAGTTATGAAAATGAGTCAATATGTTTTATGTACACCACATAAACACAAAAACAAAAAAATCCTGCAATCCTTAAAGTGGATCAGTCTGAGGGCAGCAAAAATAGTGATAAGCATGCTAATTTCAGCGTGATGTTACTTATTAGTTAATGTTATGTATTTTACAAGTATTTTGGACTTATACTCGCATCATGCGGACAGCGCCACAAAGAGTCCATGTATGTTCATATATTTATACTCCACCCGACTCCCCATCCAGTCACTGAATGCCACTTTTCTCCCTTTACACAGTAATAGGGAGAAAGTCTCAATCAGGGGCTAGAGGACGGAGAGAGCAAAAATGTATACTTGAACTCATACTTCTGGCGCTGACCACGTGCCGCACGTGTAAGGCTTAACTCGTGGCGTAAAAATATGCCACAAAATCCGCAACAGTAATTCAGTAGCAATTTCAGCAGTGAAATAGCTGTTGCAGAATTTGTGGTGTATTTGCTCCAGATTTGTATTGCAAATTTCGGTGTTGAATTTTACATAGCACTGAAGTCTATGGTGAAATTCGCAACACTTCTAGAAAAATTCCATGTGGAAAATTAAACCATGTATGTATCTCATAATTATGTGTAAATCCACCCATAGGCCCCATGCACATGACCGTATTTTTCATCCGTAATTACGGACCGTGAGTACGGACCCCAATTACGGACCCATTCATTTACAGATGGGTGTCCGTGCGGTACAAATGATAGAGCATGGCATTTTTTGTCCGTAATTACGGCACGGACTCCCCATAGAAGTCTATGGGCACTTTTGTACCCAAGATTCCTCCCTGTTTTTTTGTGGGTCTGTAAATACGGATGCATTGCGGATGCACTACGGAGAGTATTTACGCACACCCTTCCGTATATGCGGATGATTTACGGATGACTATAAATGACTACGGACCTGTATTTACGGACGGTATTTACGGATGGATGAAAAATACGGTCGTGTGCATGGGGCCTTAGACCTGCTTTTAAGCAATTCCTTCATATTTCAGTGTCTCTAAAGTAAAGTTTCACATCACGTGAAGATACAATTATGTGTCAGACGACAACCTCTCATATAAAAAAAATGTTTTTCATGTCTCTATCATTTTTTTTTTTTAGGTACCAATAATTTTTCAGATTTGATATTACTCCCTATCAACCAATTCTAACTATTATTACATATTAAAATCATTTGTTTTATATTTTTTTACACTTGTGTTTTTTTTGGGAAGTTGCACTTGAAAATAAAAATAGATAGTGTTAGAAATAATTGTAGTAATTCTGAAAAACTACAACTGGATAAAAAAGTAAAACAGTATGTTGGTTAGCTTTTTGGTGTATTATTTGTTTAAAAAATGTTTTGCCATTTTTACTGTTAAGTAATCGGGAGGGAGCCTCATTTATACATAATAGAATTTCTATAGACTGTGGCAGAATGTTAATACAAATGTAGTTGTAATTAGGTTTAAGACTTATCTAAACATATGGCCCATGGGCATCACAGGTGGTATTTTATATACCATGGAAAAATTATGCAGAATGTGAGTAAAGCAAGTGGTAGTCATAGCACATAGATCCACCCCATCAAATTTATGATCGAAAACAGCAGTTTCCTCTGAAACATTCCTATGGAGACACATTACAACTGTTAAGTGGATAGACAGGAAATTCTGGATAAAAAGCTCACTTGTCCCCAAAGGGCTCTCAAATAGAATTCAGGTAAACGTCTTTTCAGAAAGATCTGAGCTTTTGTGTAGGTTTTGTATGAAATCTCCGTACAATGCCTGCCATGTATAACCAAAAACAGAAGAAAACAAAATGCAGAAACATAATGCTAACATCATTTATAAACATCTAACAGATCTTTTTGGCAAACCAGTGACAGGGAGATACAATGCAATTGAGAGTGAGGTAGGAGCTGGGTGAGTGGATCCTACAGGGAGATTTTTTTAATATAATGCACCAGGATTCTGTTGCAAATCACACCAAATAATGGAGTGCATGACATGCACCAAATTAAGTCGGTGTCTTTGAGACTTTTAAAAAGTGTAGAGAGAAAGAGGTGTGGCTAAAATAAGACGTACCGTACTTTTTGGACTATAAAACGCACCTGACTATAAGACGCACCCAGGTATTAGACAACAGAAAATAGGAAAAAAATTCATATTTTACTACTTTTACAAAGAAAAAACTATTGGTTAAAAAAATAATTTGTTCGGTTTCACCACATTTTGAGAGCCATAACTTTTATATTTTTCCATCGTTTGGGCGGTGTGAGGGCTTATTTTTTGCGGAACGAGCTGTAGTTTTTATTATCACCATTTTTTTTGTATATATGATTTTTTTATCACTTTTCATTTCATTAATTTTATGAAATTATGACATTTTATGGTGACCAAAAAACAACGATTCTGGGGTTTTAAATTATTTTTTTTACGCCGTTCACTGTGTGAGTCAAATAATGCTAGATTGTAATAGTTTCAGGCTTTTGCGGACGCAGCGATACCAATTTTTTTAATTATTTTTTTATTTTTACATTGTGCTTGGAGAAAAATGGGCAAAGTTTTTTTGTTTTTTTTAACTTTTTTAATATTTTTTTACACTCCTAAAAATGTATCTAACTTTCTTTTTTTTTACACTTTTTATTAGTTCCCCTAGGGGACTTGAGCCAGCGATCATTAGATCGCTGGTACAATACACTGCAATACATGGATGAGTTACGGAAACAGCGTAACTCGCTGTGCTATGCTGTTTCCGTAACTCCCATAGTAGTGAATGTCAGTTACAGAAGAAGCGTAGCATGCTACGCTGTTTCCGTAAATACTATTCAGTTCTATGGGAGTTCTGAAAACAGTGTAGCTCAGCGAGTTACGCTGTGTTCGTAACTCGACTCTGTACGCTATTTCCGTAGCTAACGAGTCTTGGAAACAGCGTAGCTCACGGTGCTACGCTGTTTCCGTAACTCCCATTCACTTTTTTGGGAGTTACGGAAGCAGCGTAGCTCAGCGAGCACTCGGCTGTTTCTGTAACTTCCGACCACCTAATCAGGAAGCGGAGCCGGGTAAGATAGAATGGGGTTTAGGGGGCCCCATTCTAGAGATAGGTGCGGGTCCCATAGGTGGGACCCGCATCTATCTGACATTTATGACATATCCTGTGGATATGTCATAAATGTGCTTCATGGGAAGAACCCTATAAATGCAGCGGTTGCTATTGACTGCGGCATTTAACTGGTTAAACGGCCAGGAACAGGGCCATCGCTGTTCCTGGCCGTTAGAGCAGCGTGTCAGCTGTAAAACACAGCGGACACCTGCAGTGTATGGAGCAGGCTCAGCGCGTGAGCCCGCTCCGCTCCAAACATCATCCCCTCCACGCTCCATGATTTGCCGGCACATCATGGGTCGGGAAGGGGTTAAGTAAGAAGCGGTCAGGGAGCCCTGGCGCTGACGGGTCCCTTGACTGGCGACTATAAGACGCAGGGACATTTTAGCAAGATTTATTCTTGCTAAAAACGGCGTCTTATAGTCTGAAAAATACGGTGATTATTAAAGATTTACACCCTTGTGGCACAAACTATTGGTGTAAATGTATAGCAATCATGATTTAACATAAGAAAGATTTGTGTAGCATGCTAAGGGCTTGTCCACACGTAACGGAATTGCTGCAGAGAATTTCTGCAGCGTTTCTGCTAAAACTAGCAAACACTCGGCTGCGGATATAGCGCACCGTTTCCTGCGTTTTTCACTGCAGGAACTAGAATGGATTTTGCTGCGTTTTTTTCAAGTCTGTGAGATGGTGATATCTCCTCTGAAAAACGTAGCAATTCAGTCCACTTTCCACAGCAGGAATTGACGTGCTGCGTTAATGAAAAATACGCAAAGCAGGTGAATTTCGGGTGGAAATTTTACACAGCGATAAGATTTGTTAATTCTCACCCACTTTGCTGCTACTGTATTCTACTGCGTATTTTACATCGGCAATTCCGGATGGAAAATACGCACCAATTCTGTTACGTCTGGACAAGCCCTAAGAGAGCTGCCCCTAATATATTATGGCTCATGGGCCATGTTGATTTTGCTAACAAAATTCTTCATTCTGACTCCCTGTATACTACAGCTTCTGCTGTAGGGCCCGGAAGTCAGTTTCTCAATGCAAGTCTATGAGATCCTTTATGTGAGTCTCATAGACTTGCATAGAAAGACTGACCTCCTCCAGTTTCTACAGTAGACGCTGTGGGATACGGGGAGTCAGAATAAAGATCTCGTGACCCAACTGTGGCCAGAATGAAGCATCTACCCGTGAAATACTGCACCAAGTAAGCCGATACACATGACTACATTGCACCACATCACATTTGCAAACGGGAAGGGGGGAGCCAGAGTGCTTCTTTAATATGCTGGTTACTTTAAGCCACCTCTAAGAGGGAGCATGTGAGCTTACTGCATACTGTGTAATTATTGAGTTCAATTTATGTACGCAGTAAGCTCCCATGTTCCATCTATTGGCGACTGCAGCCAGCCAGTTTTTATCTTTTTGCTCCTTGTCTTTGCGGGGGATTTGGAGCTCTGTATCAGAAAAACAGAGCATAATAAACCATCATAATATCTGACCATAATAAAGATATATTAAGAAATTAATAAGCCCAGAATTTTTACCCTTTTTAGAGAAAAAAACTAAATTGAGTCCAAGAGTGAGCATTCAATATACAGAGAATGAAGGGATCAAAGCTTTAAAAACACAAATCCATGCTAACTCTTGTGGGCGTCAATAAAAAAAACCTCCTTTTTTTATTTAAACTGAACATTACTTGAAGGGACAGCACAAATGGGACACTATCTGCAGTATAAGGCCCTATTCACACGACAGGGATTCACAAATCTAAATTTACAAATTAAATTCATCCATTTTTAAAACGAACAGGGAAAACAACAGATGCAAAACGGGTCAAAATCGTTCGTTAAAAACGGAAACACAGGCAGGAACGGATGCAAAACGGATACAAAAAGGCCGAGAAAAACAGACCAAATCGGCCGACACTCAGACCCTGTCGTGTGAATAGAGCCATAGAATAGAATGGAAAATAGACCTGGAAAAGTAATGATTTCCTTAACATGGAATAAAAGCAGCGTTTATTTTTTATGTGTCATGTTTATGTAAAATAGATTATGAAAAATTGCTGTTTTCACATGTGCTGACACCTAATGGCCAGTCATGCAACACTCTTAAATGCTACAAGAGAGCACACTCTATAGCAGGGGTGCACAACCTTATTGCATAACAACAGTATTTGCCATAAATGTCTGATAGGTGGGGACTCCCGGGAGAATGGATTCTCATGCTCGGCTGTTTCACAACTCTCATAAACTACAGAGAGTGAAAGACACCTAGTATCATTCTTCTAGATAATCACACTTATTAGACATTTTTCAGGCAATTCTGGGGACAAGAAAATATGCAGGTATTGTGAATGTTTCACCATACAGGAGTCAGAAGTATTCAAAATGGTCTCCTGGACAGATAGAATATCTGCTTTACATCGTTTGGCTTCATTCCAGAGCAACGATCTTTTATAAGGGCTCTTAAGGCCCTTAGTGTTAAAGGGGTTTTCCCATCAGGGACGTTAATGGCATATCCACAGGATATGCCATAAACGTCAGATAGATGCGGGTCCCACCTCTGGGACCCGCACCTTTCTCTAGAACGGAGCACCCTAAACCCTGTTCTATCTTTCTCTGTTCCCGTCTGGACTTGTAATTTCCAACCATGTAAGTAAAAAACCGCGTAGCGCACATAGAAGTGTATGGCAGTTACTGTGGATATGCCACAAATGTCCCTGATGGGAAAAACCCCTTTAAAGGACATGATTTGTATCACAATAATGAAGCAGAAATTTAGCTGAGTGAGTACTGAGTGAATGGGAGAGGGGACAGAATAATATCACTATAGACCAGGGCATCTGAGCTGGATTGCATGGAGAATACAATAGGCTAGTAATACATAACAAAAAAACAGACAATAAGCCAATAATACAAACTGTAGTAGTAGAACATCAGGTAGGAAAAGGATCAGTATACCAATGGTGTAGTGTAGGGGGAGTTAGAGTATCTCTAATGAAAAACCATAGACTGTGCCCAGGCTACAAAAAAGAACGAGACCTAGGGTCATGTGAAGCCCTAAATGTGAGAAAGACCAGTAAAAAATGGATGTCAATAAAATCCCTGAGGAACATTCAATTTAAAGTAGAAAATGTATAAATGTCACCCAGAGTTACTATAGAGGGCAAAGATGGGTAATATCATAGGTACAAAAGCAGGTAGAGAGCATACGACCTGTGTCAGTCCCATGCTTGTTGGAAGATCTGGTTTCCAAGCCCTTATCTAGATGGGTTGAGTGTGAACGCTGGTGTCTGGTCGGGGATTCAGAAGCAGTACAGCCATTCCAATCCTTCAGGAGTTGCAAAGCTTTGGCCAGGGACTTCACAGCAATCTTGGAACCATTTTTGGTTATCACCATTTTCACTGGAAACCCCATATGTAGGGGATGCAGTGAGCACGTTACATAGTTAGATAGTTAGTATGGTTGAAAAAAAGACAAATGTCCAGCAAGTTCAACCAAGGGATGGGAAATGGGAAGGTAAAAATTTCTACACATAGGAGCTAATATTTTTTTTTTCTAGGAAATTATCTAAGCCTTTTTTAAAGCCATCTACTGTAGATACTGTGACCAGCACCTCACGTAGACTATTCAATAGATTCACAGTGCCTCCTTTGTTTTTTGAGGGGGTTTTACATGGAACATATTTTTTGTATGTGCCATTAATATATTTATATAAGATAATCATGTCACCCCTTAGTCGTCTTTTTTCAAGGCTACATAGGCTTGATTCTATTAATCTTTCCTCATAACTTAGATTCTCCATGCCCCTTATTAGCTTCGTTGCTCTTCTTTGTATTTTTTTCTAACTCGTGGTCATCCTTTCTATGAATTGGAGCCCAGAACTGAACTGCATATTCTAGATGAGGCCGCACTAATGGTTTGTAAAGTGGTAATATTACATCCCTGTCCCGCGAGTCCATGCCTCTTTTAATACACAACAATATCTTGCTGGCCTTTGAAGCAGCTGATTGACATTGCATGCTGTTATTTAGTTTATGATCTACTAGTACACCCAGATCCTTCTCAACTTCTCAACAGGTGACTCCCCCAGTATAGCTCCCCCTAGGACATATGATGCATGCAGGTTGTTGGTACACAGATGCATAGCTTTACATTTATCTACATTAAACTTCATTTACCAAGTGGACGCCCAAACACTTAGTGTGTCCAAATCAGCTTGAAATTCACGAACATCTTCCATAGACTGAACATTACTACATAGCTTGGTGTCATCTGCAAAAATAGAAATAGTGCTATTAATCCCACATTAATAAATAAGTTGAATAATAGTGGTCCCAGCACTGAACCCTGGGGTACACCACTTATAACCGGGGATCATTCAGAGTAGGAATCATTTACCACAACTCTCTGGATATGGTCCTTGAGCCAATTCTCAATCCAATTACAAACTATACTTTCTAAACCTATAGTCCTTCATTTACCTATTAGACGTCTATCAGGGAAGTGTCAAATGGCTTTGCAAAGTCCAAAAACACTATACCCACGGTGGCCCCTCTGTCTAGGCTTCTGCTCACCTATTCATAAAAACAAATCAGGTTAGTTTGACAACCTCTGTCCTTAGTAAAACCATGCTGGCTGTCACTTTTAATACTATTTATTGTCACATAATCCTGTATATAGTCCCTCAATAACCCCTCAAACATTTTCCCCACAATGGATGTTAAGCCTACTGGTGTAATGAATCGGGTAGGGAGACGACAGGTATGCCCTAATCTATGATTAATTGATTAGGCTGATTAAGCCCGGGCGTCGACACAGAACCTGTGTCAGGCAAACCCTTTACAGTACCCCCCCCCTTTTATGAGGGACCACTGGACCCTTCCTAGGTGGGCCTGGCTTGTTGGGGAACCGAAGATGGAACTTCCTGAGCAATATACCGGCGTGAACATCCCGGGCGGGTACCCAAGTCCTCTCCTCAGGCCTGTATCCTCTCCAATGCACCAGGTACTGGAGGGAGCCTTGGACCCTCCTGCTGTCCACAATCTTGGCTACCTCGAATTCTACCCCATCAGGAGTGAGAACAGGGACCGGAGGTTTCCTCGATGTAGCCAAGGACGGGGTGCAGCTTTTCTAGAGGGAGGCATGGAACACGTTATGTATCTGAAAAGACGGTGGTAACTCCAGCCGGTAGGAGACAGGGTTGAGGACCTCAATGATTTTGTACGGCCCTAAATATATAATTTCTTGGACGGAACATTAAGGCGCAAATTTTTAGAAGACAGCCACACCAGATCTCCGACCACAAATAGGGGGTTAGTGGAACGTCTTTTATCTGCCTGAGTCTTTTGGTTGCTCTGGGACACCTCAAGGTTCTTCTAAACCTGGCCCCAGACTGTGTACAGTTCTCGATGAATGAAATCTACCTCAGGATTGTTGGAACCACCAGGTGTAACGGAGGAGAACCGTGGATTAAACCCAAAATTGCAGAAGAAGGAGGAGACCCCAAACGAGCTACTGAGCTATTAAGGGAAAATTCGATGAGTTGAATGAAGGAGACCCAATCATTTTGACAGTCTGAGATAAAACACCTTAAAGGGGTTGTCCCAAGTTGACTCAAATTTTTTTTTTTATACATTCTAAGCAGGAAATGAATTTTAAAACATTTGGTGTTAAAAAAAATTTAAAATTCATTTCCTAAGTGCCTTTTTTTTACACTTGATAACTCAGCAAGTGCTGGTTATCTTTTCTAAAAAGGGGCGTGAGCGGCTCGATGTCAATCAAGCCGCTCCGCTCTGCAGTGTGCGCGCTCCCGATGTTGCTAGATACTGTAGTTCTAGCAACATCGGGAGAATGTTCGTCTCAAGCGGGCATGGTAAGCCCGATTGAGACGAACTTACCGTGAATGTACTGTACACTACACTACACTACATTCACCCCGTTTCGGCAAGCCACTTTTCCCTCCCCCACCCTGTCACTACATTTTTGTACCCGCTGCATCGGTGCTGCATCAGCACCCGGCGAACAACTAAAAATATATAAAATAAAATAATAATCACCTAAGACGTTCTAACGGCGCTCTGAACGGTCCCGTCACTTGCCATCTTCCTTCTTCTTGGCGCCGCTCGCATTCATAGTAACAATGCGTTGTGGCGCAGATGACGTAATCATATCAGGCCCACGTGATTACTTCATCTGCGCCCACCGCTCTGTTATTGTGAATGGGAGAAGAAAAGTGACGGGACCGTTCAGCTCTTCGTGGGAACGTCTTAGGTGAGTTTATTTTTGTATGTATGTTGTTATGTATGTTGGTATGTATGTATGTATGTGTGTATGTATGTATATGTTTTCTTGTATGTATGTTGTCATGTTTGTATGTGTATATGTGCATGTATGTGTATATGTGCATGTATGTTTGCATGTATGTATGTTTTCATGTATGTATGTTTGCATGTATGTATGTTTGCTTGTATGTATGTTTGCTTGTATGTATGTTTGCTTGTATGTATGTTTGCATATTTGTATGTGTATATGTGCATGTATGTGTATATGTGCATGTATTTTTGCTTGTATGTATGCTTGTATGTATGTGTGTATGCTTGCTTGTATGTATGTATGTATGTTTGCATGTATGTATGTTTGCTTGTATGTTTGCTTGTATGTATGTTTGCTTGTATGTATGTTTGCTTGTATGTATGTTTGTTTGCTTGTATGTATGTTTGCTTGTAGGTATGTATGTTTGCTTGTATGTATGTATGTATGTATGTATGTTTGCATGTATGTATGTTTGCATATATGTATGTTTGCTTGTATGTATGTTTGCTTGTATGTATGTTTGCTTGTATGTATGTTTGCATGTATGTATGTTTGCATATACGTATGTTTGCTTGTATGTATGTTTGCATGTATGTATGTATGTTTGCATGTTTGTATGTGTATATGTGCATGTATGTGTATATGTGCATGTATGTTTGCTTGTATGTATGTTTGCTTGTATGTATGTATGCTTGCTTGTATGTATGTATGTTTGCATGTATGTATGTTTGCTTGTATGTTTGCTTGTATGTATGTTTGCTTGTATGTATGTTTGTATGTGCATGTATGTGTATATGTGCATGTATGTTTGCATGTATGTATGTTTTCATGTATGTATGTTTTCATGTATGTATGTTTGCATGTATGTATGTTTTCTTGTATGTATGTTTTCTTGTATGTATGTTGTCATGTTTGTGTTTTCATGTATGTGTTTTCATGTATGTATGTATGTTGTCATGTTTGTATGTGTATATGTGCATGTATGTTTGCATGTATGTATGTTTTCATGTATGTATGTTTGCATGTATGTATGTATGTTGTCATGTTTGTATGTGTATGTGTTTTCATGTAGGTATGTTTGCATGTATGTATGTTTGTATGTATGTTTTCATGTATGTATGTTGTCATGTTTGTATGTGTATATGTGCATGTATGTTTGCATGTATGTATGTATGTTTGTTTGTATAAATGTCTGTATGGCCATGTATGATACTGTCTGCTGGCACCCTGTATCTAAGCCAACTTTGCCGCAGGCTTCTATACATGGTATAATAGTCAGTATCACACATTAATCTGAATCTAAGCCTACGACATGTTTTATTTCATTTTTTTTTTTATATTTTTGATTTTTTACAGGTTTGGTGTTTGGACTACGTCGGTTTCGAGGACTACTTAGATGACGCTTTTTTTTTCATCAATAAAATGGTTAATGAGGGTTGTGTTGGGGGTGCTTTATTTCAATAAAATATTTTATCTATATCTTTGTCTTTTCTTTTCAAGTTTTATTACTATCACTTTAGTAATGGCCGCTGTCTGAGTGACAAGGTCCATTACTAAGGGGAGGCTTAGTGTTAGCCGGTACAGAGGCTAACACTAAACACCATTATTACCCCGGTACCCACCACCACCAGGGGTGCCGGGAAGAGCTGGGTACGATCCAGTACCCGACCATCTGTTGTGATGGTCGGGTACTGGGGCGGCCGCAGGCTGGTATTATGAGGCTGGGAAGGGCCAAAAACAGTGGACCTTCCCACCCTTGTAATGCTAGGCTGCTGCTGCTGTGTTGTATCTGGCTGGTTATAAAAATGGGGGGGACCCAACGTCTATTGTTAAATTTTACAAAAAAACGACGTGGGGGTCCCCCCCATTTTTATAACCAGCCCGATACAACACAGCAGCAGCAGCCTAGCATTACAAGGGTGGGAAGGTCCACTGTTTTTGGCCCTTCCCAGCCTCATAATACCAGCCTACGGCCGCCCCAGTACCCGACCATCACAACAGATGGTCGGGTACTGGATCGTACCAAGCTCTTCCCGGCACCCCTGGTGGTGGTGGGTACCGGGGTAATAATGGGTGGTTAGTGCTAGCCTCTGCACTGGCTAACACTAAGTACCGCCTTAATAATGGACGCTGTCAATCAGCCAACTGCCATTATCTAGGCACTAATAAAGTTTGAAAAAAAAACACAAAGACAATTTTTTTTTATTGAAATAAGAAATCCCCAACAAAACCCTCGTTAACCATTTTATTAAAATGTGAAAAAACGTAGATCTACGCAGTAGTCCAACGAATCGAAAGACGTAGTCCAATCGGTACATCAAAATCTGCAACAACATTAAAAAAAAGTTAGCAATGTGAACAATACCGATACTTATACTCACCTACACACACACAAACAACCACACACAAACATATACACAAACACATATAAACACACACCCATATATTACACAAACACACACATAAACACATATACACACACACATATACACACACACATATACACACACACATACACAAACACATGTACACAAACACACCCATATATACACAAACATATACACACACACACATATATACACAAACACACACACATATACACAAACACACACGTATACAAAAACACACACAAACATATACACACAAACCTATACACATATGCACAAACACACCCATATATACACAAACACACACACACATATACAGACACACATATGCATACATATACACATATGCACAAACACACCCATATATACACAAACACACACATATACACACACATATACATATACAAAAACACACAAACATATACACACAAACATATGCACAAACACACCCACATACACAAACACACACACACACATAAACACACACACAAACATATACACAAACACACATATACACACAAACATATACACAAACACATGTACACAAACAAACCCACATATACACAAACATATACATATATACACAAACACACCCATATATACACACACACACATATACACAAACACACCCATATATACACAAACACACACACATAAACACACCAAAAAAGCACACACATATACACACAAACATATACACACAAACATATGTACACAAACACACCCATATATACACAAACACATACACAAACCCACACATATACAAAAACACACACACACACACACAAACATATACACAAACACACCCATATATACACACACACAAATATACACAAACACAAAAATATACACAAACATATACACACAAATACACCCATATATACACTCACACATAAACACACACACATATACACAAACACACCCATATATACACAAACACAGACACACACACACACACACACACACACACTTACCTTTAGCGGAGCGCAGACTTCTCGCGACGGGTGCCTTCCACTTCATCTCCTTGCATCTCCTGCGCATGCGCCGAGATGCGCCGAGATGCGCGTTCATGAGTAAATGACATCCTCTGCTCCGGACGCAGAGGATGTCATTACGCATGCGCGGCCACCGCTAAAGGTAAATAGCGGTGGCCGGGAACCTAGGCAACGAGCAGGATACAAAGAGGGACCGACCGCAACTTCAATCAACGATATCAAGAAAACGACATCGCTGGACGACGGACAGGTAATTAGAATTCTTCTTATTTTTACATGGGAGAGCTAACTAGCACCATTTATCAACTTGGGACAACCCCTTTAAGTGTTGTTCTAGAGACTGATTAGTCCTCTCAGTTTGGCCATTAGTTTCAGGATGGAAGGCCGAGGAAAAGGACAGATCAATCTCCAGCTTCTTACAGAAAGCTCTCCAAAACAATGAAACAAATTGTACCCCTCTGTCAGAAACAATATTCACAGGAACCCCATGGAGACGCAGGATGTGTTTGACAAACAAGGTAGCTAACGTCTTGCCATTGGATAGTTTCTTGAGGGGTACAAAGTGGCACATCTTACTGAAGCGGTCTACTACAACCCACACCATCGACTTGCCTTGGAATGGAGGCAGATCGGTGATAAAATCCATGGAGATATGGGTCCAATGTTTCTGGGGAATGGGCAAAGAACATAGTAAGCCCGCAGGTCGGGACCTGGGAGTCTTGGACCTAGCACAAATTTCATTTCACAAGCGGTGACGTAGGCCTTAACGTCTTTAAGCAACCCAGGCCACCAATAGGTTTTGGAAATGAGGTGCTTGTTACCTAGGATGCCTGGATGGCCAGATAGAGCGGAGTCATGATTCTCCCTGAGCAACCTTAGCCGGAATTGCAGGGGAACAAACAGCTTGTTATCAGAAAGGTTCTCAGCAGCAGAACCTTGATCAGCCGCAATTTCGGAGGCTAAGTCTGAATCCACAGAGGATATGATCATACCTGGGGGCAAAATACAAGCGGGATCCTCCTCAGGAGGAGAGCTGGCCATGAAGCTATGCGACAGAGCATCAGCTTTGATATTTTTTGACCCAGCCCTATAGGTAACCACAAAGTTGAATCTCGTAAAAAAACAACGGCCATCAAGCTTGTCTAGGGTTTAGCCTCCGGGCAGATTCTAGGAACACCAGATTCTTGTGGTCAGTAAGAACCGTTACCTGGTGCCTAGCCCCCTCCAGGAAGTGGCGCCACTCTTCAAATGCCCATTTAATGGCTAAGAGTTTGCGGTTGCCAACGTCATAGTTTCTCTCAGTGGAGGAACTTCCTGGAGAAGTAGGCACAGGGACGGAGGCATCAACCTCCACGATGAATGGCTCCATTTGGTTAGGCTGAATCAGCACTGGGGCAGAAACAAAGCACCTCTTAAGGATCTCAAAAGTCTGGAACGCCTCCGGGGGCAAGTGGAGGAGTTCAGCACCTTTACGAGTGAGGTCCGTAAGAGGCTTAGCGATGACCGAGAAGTTAGCAATAAATCTCCTGTAATAATTAGCAAACCCCAGGAAACACTGTAAGGCCTTCAGGGAGGCAGGGCGGACCCATTCTGCCACAGAATAAACCATGGCAGGGTCCATGCGGAATTAGTCAAGAGTGAGGATTTGAACGAAAAATTGTATCTCCTCCACCCCAAGCACACATTTTTCGGTTTTTGCAAAGCATTTGTTTTTCCGAAGGGCCTGGAGCACCTTCCTGACATGCTTGGAAAACACAAGTATGTTATCAAGGTACACTACAAGAAATACCCCCAGATAGTCTCTTAAGATCTTATTTATGAAATTCTGGAAGACCGCGGGAGCATTACACAACCCAAAGGGCATGACGAGATATTCTAAATGACCTTCGGGTGTATTAAACGCAGTCTTCCACTCATCCCCCTCTCTGATCCGGATAAGGTTATAAGCCCCTGGAAGAACCATTTTGGCCCCCTGAACCTGATTGAAGAGATCAGGAATCAAAGGAAGGGGATATTGGTTCATTACAGTGATCTTATTTAAACTTCGAGAATCGATGCACGGCCTAAGACCACCATCCTTCTTCCCTACGAAGAAGAAGCCAGCACCTACCAGAGAAGTAGAGGGGCGAATGTAACCCTTAGCCAGGCTTTCCTGGATATATTCTCTCATGGCTTCACGTTCAGAACAAGAGAGATTAAATATCCTTCCTTTAGGGAACTTAGCTCCCGGTACCAAGTTGATTGCGCAATCGTACTATGAGGAGGTAACTCTTCGGAGGCCTTTTTAGAAAAGACATCCGCGAAGTCCTGAATAAACTCAGGTAGAGTGATCACCTCCTCAGCGAGAGAAACCAAATTAATAGAAAAACATGACGTCATGCATTCATTACCCCATTTAGTAAGATCACCAGTATTCCAGTTAAAAGTGGGATTATGCGTCTGCAACCAAGGGAGACCTAAAATCAAATCGGAGGTTAACCCCTGCATCACTAACACAGAACACTGCTCCAAATGAATGGAGCCAACATTGAGTTAAAAAACAGGGGTATGCTGCATAAAGAAACCATTATCAAGCGGAGTAGAGTCAATACCCACTACCGGGACAGGTTTAGGCAAATCAATTAAAGGCATAGCTAGAGACATGGCAAATTCCACAGACATAATATTAGCAGCAGACACTGAATCCACGAAAGCACTGCCGGTGGCAGACCTTCCATCAAAAGAGACCTGAAAGGGAAGCAAGATTTTATTAGGCTTCATGTTAACGGGAAATACCTGTGCGCCCAAGCGACCTCCCCGATGGTCACTTAGGCGCGGAAGTTTTCCGGCTGCTTATTCTTGCCCCTGGGACAGGAGTTCAATTGATGCTTGTCATCCCCACAGTAGAAGCAGAGACCATTCTTGCTGCGAAAATCTCTACGTTGTTGGGGAGACACGGAGGCCCCGAGTTGCATCTGTTCATCCGAGTTCTCCGTGGAAGAACGAAGCAGCGGAACCTCTGGAGCCATCATAGGGGAGCCAGAGGTGAAGGCACCAGAACGTTCAAGTCGTCGTTCCCTGAGACGTCAGTCAAGACGTACCGCTAAAGCCATAGCCTGATCTAGAGAGTCAGAGGTGGGATAGCTAACTAACTGGTCTTTAACAGACCCAATCTAAACTGGCACCTCAAGGCAGGGTCATTCCACCGAGAAGCTACACACCACTTCCTAAAGTCAGAACAGTACTCCTCAACGAGTCTCTTACCCTGACGTAAGGTCACCAGCTGACTCTCGGCAAAGGCAGTCTTGTCAGTCTCGTCATAGATGAGCCCGAGAGCAGAAAAAAAATAAAAATATACGGTCAACAGAAGAAAGCTCAGGGGTGTCAGGAGCCAAGGAGAAGGCCCATTCCTGGGGGCCATCCTGGAGCAGGGACCTAATTATACCCACTCACTGGCTCTCAGAACCTGAGGATTGGGGTCTTAATCAGAAATAGAGTCTACAACTCTCCCGAAAAGAGAAAAAAGTCCTCCGGTCCCCTGAGAGCCGGTCAGGCAACTTGAGGTGGGGTTCAACAGGCGAGGTGAAGGGTACTACCTGGGTAGCATCACGCTGGTTGAACCTCTGAGCCAGGTCTTGGACCTGTAGGGAGAGACCCTGCATTTGCTGAGCCGGGGCCTTAAGGGGATCCATAGTAGAGTCCAAGGTAAGAAAAGGTATAGGGCCTGTGATTATGTAATGGATCGGGGTAGGGAGACGACAGGTGAGCCCTAATCTACCCGCAACTCAGTTCCTGCCTACTTGCACGGCCCGTCCTAAGTGACGGCGTACAACTGGGCGACGGACCCTACGCTCAGTAAGTGCAAGACAGACAACACAAAACAAGGACACACAGAAGCAAAAGAGAAGTAGGGGCAGTGTCCCACAGAAAACCGTGAGCAACAGGCAGTGGTGAACGAGCCGAATCAAACCAGGAGAGTAGGTAGTAACAAAACAGAGCAGGAGAATAGTCAGGCAAGTCAGGGTCAAAAAGTTACAGCCGTCAATCTGGTAAATAGCAGGAATAGCAAAGCCAGGAAACCAGAGAATCACAGGCAAGGAACATGCTGCAAGTGAGGGTATAAATAGACCAAGGGTGGGATAGGTTCTCCCTCTCCTCAGCCTGCAAGCCTGAGTGGTAACAGATCGCATCACTCTAGCAGACCTTGGAGCTGATGAAGGCTGATTAACCCCGGGCGTTGACACTGAACCTGTGTCAGGCAAACCCTTTATAACTGGTCTATAATTACCCGGGGAAGATCTAGAGCCCTTTTTTAAAATAGGCACCAAATTTGCCCTGCGGCACTGTACCAGTCACTAGAGAATCTTTAAATATTATGAAGAGGGGGACAGAAATAACTGAACTAAGCTCTTTAAAAACTCTAGGGTGTAACCCATCTGGTTCCGGGGCCTTGTGTAGATTTATTTAATTACATTTAGCTTGGACCATATCTACATTCAGCCAATTCAGTATATCAACTGATATATTAACAGCACAGGCACCAGTTACAACAGCTGCTCTTTCTTCTGTTGTATATACAGAGCTAAAGAACCCACTTAGTAACTCTACCTTCTCTTGATCCCCTGTGACCAACTCCCCATTGCCACTATATAGGGGTCCTACATGTTCAGACCTTGGCTTTTTGCATTTATATACTTGAAGAATTTTTTGGGATTTGTTTTACTATCCTTGGCCTTTCATTTTGTATTTTTGCTGATTTTATTACAATTTTACAGATTTTATTAAGCTCCTTATAATTTAAAAATGCTGTAGCTGTACCCTCAGATTTGTATTTTTCAAATGCCCTTTTTTTCTCATGTATTGCCCTTTTTACAGAAGGTGTAAGCCATGTGGGGTTTCATTTTAGTCGTTTATACTTGTTATCTATAGGAATAAATTTTGTACTATAATTACCCAAAGTAGATTTAAAAATCTCCCATTTATCATTTGTACCATTATTTGACATTAGTTCTTCCCAGTCTATATCCTGAATGCAGCCCTCATCCTGGGGAAATTGGCCTTCTTAAAATTAAGTGTTTTTGCCCTCCTAGCCTGTGTTTGTTTTTTACAGTATAAGTAAACTGTAACTATATTGTGATCACTGTAAGGGTAAGGCCACACGGCGCAGTCACGGTGCGTTTATGTTGCGTTTTTAAACTGAAGCCAGTCATTTTTCAATAGAAGTCAATGGTGAAATTTGTGTTATGGACAGACTGCTGCTATTATATTACAATGTGTTTTTTCTGCAGTTAACTGCATGTTCATAATGTCCTACTGCATGCTGTTAATGACCGCACTGCCAAAGTCGTTGCTGAACTGCTTGCGTTTTTGCTAACAGTTCTGCAATGCATTGAAATGAACTATATACAGGAAGCACCTAACAAACTTCAACAGCGGTGAAAACTATGTCCATCAATTATTTCCTTTAAAAACACAACAGAACTGCAGCATTACAGAGTCAACAACGCACCATGTGGCCTTACCCTTACCGAGGTTTTCACAAACATTGACATTTCCAACATAGCGTCACCTCTAGTCGGGTCTTCCACAAACTGGCCCATAAAATTTTCCTGCAACAAGTTGAGGAAATTTCTCCCCTTTGCAGTTGAAGCCGAACCATGACACCAATTAATATCCCTGTATTAAAATCTCCCATTATCACAGTACCCCACTGTGCTACCTGCTCCATCTGTTTATATAGCTGACCTTCCATCTTCTCAGTTATATTGGGGGGTCTATAGATTACACCAAAAGTAATATTTTCAGTGTTTACCTCCCTTTGTAATTCCATCCACAATGTTTCAATGTTTCCTCCTCACAATCTTCACCCTCTAATGTCTCTTTCACACTCACCTTCATATCACTTCTCACATACAGACATACACCACCGCCTTTCCTATTTGCCCTGTCTTTCCGAAAAAGTGTAAAATCCTGTAGATTTACAGCCCAGTCATGTGAAGAGTCTAGCCATGTTTCAGCAACACCAACTATATCTATATGTTCCTCCAGTACCAAGGCCTCCAGCTCCCCCATTTTGCTTGCTAGACTTCTGGCATTTGTGAACATACATTTTAACTTGCCTTTAATTTTTTTCACTTTCAGTTTCAGAAATGTGATTATTTGACATTATTTGGGAATATTTATTTTCATTGCTGTTTTGTAACAAAAGGATCTCCCTATCCTGTTGTCTAGTCCTCTTCCCACAGTCTATTAATCCCCCCACCAATATAGTCTGACCCCTCTCTAACCTGAATACCCCTTTATTTTCTACATTGACCTCCCTCCTCAGCCCGTTAAACCGTAGCAGCTGGGAGAAATTTTCTTTGGTGGGAGAGCGTAGTCGCAGATGGTCAGCAAATAGCTGATTGTCACAAAACCACTCAGGCAAATTCTTGGCATCTCTGGCAGTACACATCAGTATCACTTCGAAATTATAGAAATGCAGCCGAGCTATAACATCTTGTGGCCCACCCCTGTATATAGTGTCCCACATATAGCCCACCCCTGTATATAGTGTAACACATATAGCCCAATCCTGTAGATAGAGCCCTACAAATAGCCCACCCCTGTATATAGTGTCCCACATATAGCCCACCCCCAGGGGCCTAGCTAAAGGCTCATGGGCCCCGATGCAAAAGTTCTTAATGGGCCCCCCCCGCAAATTCCTCATGGCCGACGGTCCGCAGCTTTCAGCTGCATCGCTGGGTCTCCTAAGTGACCCAACAATGCAGCACTAGCAGCCGGGGCGTCACTTAGGCTGGGTTCGCACACCCTATTTACGGACGTAATTTGGGCGTTTTAGCATTGAATTACGTCCAAAAATGCGGCTCAAAAGCGTTGGCAAACATCTGCCCATTCATTTGAATGGGTCTTACGATGTTCTGTGCCGACGGTCATTTTTTTTACGCGCCGCTGTAAAAAGGCGGCGCGTAAAATAGACGCCCGCGTCAAAGAAGTGCTTGTCACTTCTTCAGACGTAAATGGAGCCGTTTTCCATGGACTCCAAGGAAAAACAGCTCCAATTACGTCCGTAATGGACGCAGCGAAAGACGCCTGCATATGCCATTACGGCTGAAATTATGGTGCTGTTTTCTCCTGAAAACAGCACCGTAATTTCAGCCGTAACGGACGCTGCCGTGTGAACATACCCGCAGGGCTTAAAATGTCAGGGGAAATAGCACCAATACATATGTGTCCGCCCCAAAAAAAAAGTGTGTATAGGAAACAGCATAGCATATCTATAGCACTACGACCCTATAAACTATGGATAGGATTAGATACATTGGCTCAGCAGACAGTATCACACATGATAGGATTAGATACAGTGGCTGAGCAGACAGTATCACACATGATAGGATTAGATACAGTGGCTGAGCAGACAGTATCACACATGATAGGATTAGATGCAGTGGCCCAGCAGACAGTATCACACATGATAGGATTAGATACAGGGCTCAGCAGACAGTATCACACGTGACAGGATTAGATACAGGGCTCAGCAGACAGCATCACACGTGATAGGATTAGATACAGGGCTCAGCAAACAGTATCACACATGATAGGATTAGATATAGGGCCCAGCAGACAGTATCACACATGATAGGATTAGATGCATTGGCTCAGCAGACAGTATCACACATGATAGGATTAGATACAGTGGCTCAGCAGACAGTATCACACATGATAGGATTAGATACAATGGCTCAGCAGACAGTATCACACATGATAGGATTAGATACAGTGGCTCAGCAGACAGTATCACACATGATACGATTAGATACAGGGCCCAGCAGACAGTATCACACATGATTGGATTAGATACAGGACTCAGCTCGCTGACATTGCGGCTCCAGCGTTGGACCCAGGAAAGGTAAGAATAATAATTTTGCTTCTTTATGTGTTACTGATTATTTTTGTGTGTTTGTGTTTTTTTACAGGTTCGGTTGTTGGACTTCGGATCTCAGGACTTCAATGACGGCGTTTTTTTTATTCTCAATAAAATGGTTAATGGGGGTTGGGTTTTTTTATTTCAATAAAATATTTTTTCTATGTGCTTGTATCTTTTTAAACTTTATTATCACCGCCTTAGTAATGGCCACTGGCTGATTGACAACCTCCATTACTAAGGCGGGGCTTAATATTAGCAGGTGCAGAGGCCAACACTAACCCCCATTATTACCCCGATAGTAGTGATGCTCAGGCACCGGGGCGGCCGCAGGCTGGTAGTACTAGGCTGGGGAAGGCCAAAAACAGTGGCACCTACCACCCTGTTAATTCTGCCTGCTGTTGCTGTGTTGTATCTGGCTGGTTATGAAAATTGGGGGGGGACCCGACATTGTTCTTTCCAATTATTTTATTTTTATTTTTTTTTAAAATGACGTGGGGTCCCCCCCATTTTTCATAACCAGCCAGATACAATAAAGCAGCAGCAGGCTAGCATTACCAGGGTGGGAAGGGCCACTGTATCTGGCCTTTCCCCTCCTGATACTACCAGCCTGCGGCCGCCCCAGTGGCTGACCATCACTACAGATGGTCAGGTACTGGATCGTACCCGGCTCTTCCCAGCACCCCTGGTGGCGGTGGGTTCTGGGGTAATAAAGAGGGTTAGTGTTCGCCTCTGCATCGGCTAACACTAAGCCCCGCCTTAGCAATGGATGCTGTCAATCAGCCGGCGGCCATTACTAAGGCGGTAGTAATATAGTTTAAAAAAAAACAAAGACATAGAAAAAATATTTTACTGAAATAAAAAAAAACACACACAACCCTCATTAACCATTTTATTGATAATAAAAAAAAAGCCGTCATCGAAGTAGTCCTGGAATCCGCCATAGTCCAACGACCGAACCTGTAAGAAAACACAAAAAAAACGATTAGTAACACATGTGTTAGGATTAGATACAGGGCCCATGTGTGATACTGTCTGTGGGACCCTGTATCTAAGCCTACCACAAGGTAGGCTTAGATACAGGGTCCAGCAGACAGTAATCTTATACAGTATAAGATTACTGTGTGCTGGACCCTGTATCTAAACCTACAGTGTGGTAGGCTTATATACAGGGCCCATCAGACAGGATCACACATGGGCCATGTATCTAAGCCCACCATGGGATTGGCTTAGATACAGGGCCCAGCAGACAGGATCACGCATGGGCCATGTATCTAAGCCTACCATGTGATTGGCTTAGATACAGGGCCCAGTAGACAGGATCACGCATGGGCCATGTATCTAAGCCTACCATGTGATTGGCTTAGATACAAGGCCCAGCAGACAGGATCACACAATCTGTGATCCTGTCTCATGGGCCCCCTAAGCCTGCTACATCATAGACTTAGGGGTTGTGCAGTCCCTAAACATTGATGGCCTATCCACAGGATAGGCCATCAATAGCTGATGTGTCGGGGTCCGTCTCTCGGGACCCGCCAATCAGCTGTTTTGAAGGGGCCACAGCACTCGTACGAGAGCTGCTTCCCCTTCATTTCACTACTCGCTCACACTGTGAATCGCCGACACGGATTCACAGTGTGACCGGAATGAAGTGACCGGAATGAAGGGGAGCAGCTCTCGTACGAGTGCTGCGGCCCCTTCAAAATAGCTGATTGGCGGGTCCCGGGAGTCGGACCCTGCCAGTCAGGGCTAATCTTACCTTTCTCTTCAGCCGCGGCGGTAGTTCTGTCGTCTCGATGCTGTGCGCGGCGCATAGCGCTGGGACGTCATGCGCTGCGCACAGCGCTTGACGTCAGGACCTCCACTGCGATCCGGAACCAGGAAGGTAAGTACAGTCTGTTACTATAGTAACGGGGGCCCGCGGCCTGAGTTACTATAGTAACTTTTTATTGATGTGGTGCGGGGGCTGTGGGCCCCCTGGCTTCGGGGCCCGGTCGCAATTGCGACCGCTGTGACCCCTATAGCTACGCCAGTGCCCACCCCTGTATATAGCGTCCCGAATATAGCCCACCCCTGTAGATAGTGCCCTACATATAGCTCCCCCTTTATATAGTGCTCCAGATATCCACATATAGATCCCCCATGTAGATAGAGCCCCCACTATAGATAATGCCACTCATAGATTTGTTAGAAAAAAAATCAAAAACTCTACACACTCACATGATCCCGTTCCCGTGCCGTCCGGTGGCAATGCAGATCTGCTCTCTTCTGAGCAGGTCTGATGGAGCTGAACAAGCGGCGCATCGTTGAAAGGCGCTGATTAGCAAGGCAGAATGACTAGCCTCGTCAATCAGCGCCTTTGAACCACGGAAGCAGCACGATGACGCTATCGCGCCGCTAGCGTCGTTGAGAGGTGCTGATTGGCGGGGCAAAGTGACATCAGTGTCATTATAAGGCGCTGAATGGTCGGGCACGGAACGTGCCCGGCCATTCAGCGCTAATGCATGTATTTGTACCTGCGTGATATAGACGCAGGTACAATTACTGCAAGAGGGGGTGGCTGTTGCTAGCACCGGGGCCCCCTCCGGTGCTAACAATGCCACCGGGCATGAAAGGGCCTGTGCCGCCTGGTCCATAAATGTCAAAGACTCGGCGGCGCGGGCCCCATAGTAGCGTCGCTACTGCTGTAGCAGCCATATCGGCGGGCGGCACGGGCCCCCTCATGCCGCGGGCCGCATAGCAGCCGCTACGGCGGTAGTTATGCCACTGACCCGACAGGAAGAAAGACAGAATAGTGGGATGGGATCAACAAGTAAAACCAGAACCGCCCAGAAGCTAGATTAGTAGTCATGGCGATCTTAAAGGAACAAATGTTTCCTAACAAATATCAGTAATTTTTTTTTATTATTAGCCACTATTCAGTAACAACAACTATCCCATGTGAAAAAAACTGATTTCATAATAATGGTGTGAGTATTTCCAATCCTGTTGATGAAGAATATATCCAGCCATTCCAAGGCTGGGTTCTCACATCACTGTGTAAATATGTTTTTTGCAAAGAACTCGCAAAGTTGCCACGATTTTCATAAAATCTGAGAAAAAATAGCACAGTTTTACGACGATTTGCGGCAAAAATGCATTAAAATCAGGAAGTGAGAACCCAGTCTTAGATGTTAATTGTGAGAATCTACAATATGTCTGCTTTTCCATGGCTATGTATTCTATCTATAGTACCTCCCAAAGAGTAAAATGTATAATGTGACAACAGGCTCTCTTTAGCACATCTTGTGAAGACTAATTAATAAATATTCTCCTTGGTAAAGTTAGCTCTTTATGTAACTCCCCTCTGCAAAAGTAACAATTTATCATTAACCACACAAGAGACGCGTTCATCCTTCTTGTTCTTATTTGCTGCACGTCTTCTAGGTCAGCCTTGCTGCTGCTCACACTGCTTTTTGTTGATCTCAGACAAGAATTGGTAGAAAGCCTTATTTGAAGGCAGACTGGTGCAAGGTTGTGTGAAAGTGCTTGATGAGCGGGATGATATTGGCGGGCTGGCAGCTTCCCATCCACTTGGAAAAACGTATCCATTTTTTTAATTTCAGATCTCAAAATGTATTTTTGGCTATAAACTAAGTTTAAAGGAGTATTCCCATGAAGGACATGTATGACATATAGACAGGATATGTCATAGGTGTCAGATAGATGCGGTTCCCACCTCTCAGACCCGCACCTATCTCTAGAACGGGGTCCCCTAAAACCCGTTCCAGCTTTTTGAGCTCACGCTGCCTCCCGACCACTTACTGATTGCATGGTCGGGAGTTACGGAAACAGCGTAGCTTGTATGCTATGCTGCCTCCATAACTGCCATTCACTACTCAGCGAGTTACGCTGTTTCCATAACTCCCGACCATGTAATCAGTAAGTGGCCCGGGAGGCACAAAAAGCTAAAACGGGGTTTAGGGGACCCCATTCTAGAGAAAGGTGCGGGGCCCAGAGGTGGGACCCGCATTTATCTGACATTTATGACATATCCTGTGGATATGTCATAAACGTCCTTCATGGGAAAAACCCCTTTTCATACTTATAATAAACTATCATATTTCTGTTATATGGAGAATGTTCAATTCTGTGAAGTTAAATTCCTACTAAGTCACATTAAAACATAAAGTACACTGCATTAATGAGTGCATTCTTCTGAAGTTTTTTTATTCCCTGTAAGGGCTCGTGCACACAACCGTTGTTTTCTTTTGCAGAGAGGACACTGAACCATTAATTTCTTTGGAGCCATTCACACGTCCGTTGGTTTTGCGGATCCATGTGTCCGTTCTGCAAAACTATAAAACATGTCCTATACTAGCCTGTACTTTCGTTCCATTTCTCTCATTCAAGTCTATGGATCCGCAAAAACAAAGGACAGCACACGGAAGCCATCCGTTTTTACGGTTCCGTTTACGGAATGGTTGCTAGGAGATGCTTCGAAATCCCTTGCAGACCATGTGATGCTTCAGTGTCATACTTCCAGATTCCTCAGAAGACACATTAAAAAAAACTCTGGTGACAAGATACCACAGAATATTGACGTTGAGCGTCTCATAGTTTCAGTTCAGGCCTGAGTTGTGGGACAGCAGGCAGGACCATGACCGGGTTCAAAAGGATGGCGCATAGCAAGCGGTTACCAAGGAGCTGCTCCCACGCCTGGGAACAATCTACAAATGGCCAGCGACAAAAAGTAAGTAAGGTCATTCATAGGTTTTCCCACTGTTCCCTACCCAGTCCTTCTATTTAACCCAAATAACCTGGGGATTTTAAGCGTAACGACCCCTCAGTATTGTTGCCATGTTGTCCTGATTGCCCTCAAGAAATGAATGCCATGTGACCCAGATATTTTTTGCTCAACCAAAATGGCCGTATTTTCACCATTTTGTCCTGATTGGGTAGATGATTAGATGATGACATTTTTAATTCTGTATATTTTGGATTATATATATATATATATTGTAATGACGGGGTAGGGAGACAGACAAATGAGCCCTAATCTACCCGCCACTCAGTCCCTGCCTACTTGCAACGACCCACCCTAGGCGACGGGGTACAACTGGGCGACGGTCCCTACACTCAATAGGTGCACGACAGTCAAACAGACAAGGGTACAAAGAAGCAGGGAAATGGGGAAGTTGCCCACGGTAAACACCATGAGCAACAAGCAAAGTGAACGAGCCGAGTCAAACCAGGAGATGAGCGAGGTACAAAAACGCAGAGCAGAAGAATGGTCAGTAAAGCCAAGGTCAATCACAAGCAGAGGATCAGTAGTTCAAGAAGCTGCAGCAGGGCCAGAAAACCAGCAGAGAAGAATCACAAGCAAAGGAGGAACAGGAAAGGCAGGTATAAATAGACAGAGGGCGGGAGCTAGCTCCGTCTGGCCAGGCTGTGATAGGCTCTCCCACTCGTAAGCCTGCCATCCTGGGTGGTGGAAGATGGAGTCAGTCTCACAGACATAGAAGCATGTGCAGACTGATTACCTATGGGCGTCGACACAGAAGTTGTGTCTGGCAGATCCTTTACATATATATATATATATATATATATATATATATATATATATATATATATATATATATATAGAAAGCAGCAGCACTCTATAGCAAATTCCACTATAGTAATGGGTGCACAGCAGGTAATCCTGATCCAAGGACTATGTAATATATTGAAAAAAAATCCTGCAGCACTCCAATATTAGCAAAAAGAATGTGATTTATTCAATTAATGCAGAGATGCAACGTTTCTGTCCAGCCTTAGGACTTTTCTGGACACTCTATCCGACAGACTCTATCTCCATGAGCGGACACCCCAGAGAAGACATTCCACCCTGGTCCGTCTTGTTCCAGATTTTCAAGTTGAAGACAAAGATCTGGGACCTCCGATGCTGCTGGTGGTGGTCAGGTCTAGGACACGCGGGCCATTATTGACTCACATGTCCTGGACTGATAAACCATAGTGGAGGGACCTGAGGACGCTTTCCTCAGCAGTATGGTGTCTCATTTAAAGGAGGTGGTGCCAGAACCCTAACTGCATTGCCAAACGGCAATAATGGGGGTGGTGGAGGTATTTAAAACTGGCCGCTGCACTAGAGAGCTCTACTAGGCCAATGAGCATTTCTGGGTAGGACGAAGTCGGAAGTGCACTCACAGTCTACCACCCTAGCACATTATGTCACCCATGCCGACATAATGGCCCATGGAGTACTGGAGTACTGCCCAGCAACTGGTCGGAAGTCCTACTCTGGGAATTATTCTTTCCCGGCGTCTATACAGGAAAGGAGTGAGGGTGGAGGCACACTAGCTCCTTCTGTGCTGTTGCGCAAAATGTTTGATTTATGAACTAAGTTTATTATTTTTTTGTTGTTTTAATCGCTTCCCGCAATTTCACGTACAGTTACGTGATGGGAACTGGTGTTTTCCCGCAATTCCACATAACTGTACGTGAAAGAGATGGAGCTGGCTCAGGAACTGAGCCAGCGACATCACCGCCGGGTGACAGCTGTATGTTACAGCTGGCACCCTGAGGTATCGGCCAGGACCAGAGCTAGCCTCCGATCCGACCGATTAACCCCTCACATGATGCGTTCAATAGAGATCGCAGCATGTGAGGAGTTTACAGCCACCGGCACCCCAGCAACGTGATCGCTGGGTTGCCGGTGGCTGCAAAGGTGATCGGAGGCCTAATACTTACCTCCCGGTCTGACAGCAATGGAATCCTCCTATGCGCCATCGTCGGCGGGGCCCAGGAGGCTCCGGTACTATCGGCAAGATGGCGCCGGTTCAGCTTCTGGCTCAGAAGCTGAGCCGGCGTCATCAGCAGTGGGTGTCCGCTGTATGTTAGAGCAGACATCCCACTGTAAAGGCAGGAACCCGAGCCAGCTCCGATTCCTGCCATTAACCCCTTCAATGCAGCGATTCAATGCAATTGCTGCATCAAAGCAGTTTGTATGAAATCGGCAGCCTACCATGCGATGGCAAGGCTGGCGACTGCTACCATGGCAACAGGAGGCCTAACAATGGCTTCCTATCTGCCATTACGGAAGCCGATTAGGCCCCGTCCGGAGGCGGAGCCTGATTGGCTTGCTGTCAGTGAACAACTGACAGTTCTAATACATTGCACTACATAGGTAGTGCAATGTATTAGAACATCAAACAAACAGTTGGACCTTCAAGTCCTCTAGTGGGACTAAAGAATAGTGTAAAATAAAAGTGTAAAAAAAGTAAAAATGAAAGTTGTAAAAAATACAATAAAAGTTTCAAGTAATAAAATAAAACACAAATCGCCCTTTTTCCCTTATAAGTAATTTATTATTGAAAAAAATATTAAAGCCATACATATTTGGTATCGCTGTGACCGTAACGACCTGAACTATAAAAATATTATGTTATTTATTCCGCACAGTGAACACCGTAAAAAAAAAACTAAAAAATACTGACATAATTGCTATTTTCTGGTCACTTTGTCTTCCAAAAATTGAAATAAAAAGTGATCAAAAAGTCGCATGTACCCAAAAATGGAACCTATAAAAACTATAACTCGTCTCGCTAAAAACAAGCCCTCATACAGCCCTCATATGGCTCTCACAACATGGCGATAGAAAAAATCCATTCTCTTTGCAAAAGTTATTTTATTGTGCAAAAAGTTGTAAAACATAAGAAAGTCCTATAAATTAGGTATCACCGAAATCGGACTGACCCGCAGAATAAAGGTAACATGTAATTTATAACGTGTGGTGAACGCTGTATAAAAAGAACTAAAAACATATGACAGAATTGCTGTTTTTTGGTCACCTTGCCTCCCAAAAAAAAAAGCATAACAAGTGATCAAAAAGTCGTATGTACCCCAAAATGGTACCAATAAAAACTACAGCTCGTCCCGCAAAAAAACAAAACAGCCCCCATACCACTACGTCTATGAAAAAATAAAATTAGTTAAGGCTCCAATAAGTCAGGAAAGAAAAAATATGCAGTTGTGCCGGCCCGAGGGGAACATTTCTTCTGTTTCAAGTGGCGAATTATCAAGGCCCCTAAAATTAGGGAACCAGGAAGGGGAGGGCCCAAACATATCTGCTGGAAGCGAGGGTGCACGTATTATACGAGGATAACACTTCCCAGCAAAATTCCTCAAACTGCAAAGATGCCGAGTGTGGACCAAAAAGGGGATAAGTAAGGACCATTTATTAGTTTGACACCGGCCTGTGCAGAAAGGATTGTGTCACAGCGTAACAAATATCTATGGATTATTTTATTGTTTTTCTTTACCCCGTTATTATACCACCTGACTATGCCGCTTATATACTCCGCCCGGCTTACATGTACCCCCACACTATAAACGGAAACACAAAGTAAGACTCCAAACAAAACTACTACCAAGCAAAATCCACGCTCCAAAAGCCAAATAGCGCTCCCTCCCTCCTGAACCCTACAGTTTGCCCAAACAGCAGTTTACTTCCACATAAATGGCATCGCTATACCCAGGAGAACCCTTTTAACAATTTTTGGGGTGTGTGTCTCCAGTGGCATAAGCTGGGCACGACATATTTCCCACTAAAATGGCATATCTAGGGAAAAATGTTAATTTTTACTTTGCACCTTCCGCAGCGCAATCATTCATTGAAAAGGCCTGTGGGGTGAAAATGCTCACTTCACCCCTTAATAAATGCCTTGAGGGGTGCAGTTTCCAAAATGGGGTCACTTCTCAGCAGTTTCTTGTATTATTTCACATCAGAGCCTCTGCAATTGTGATCCAATACTTTGTAAATTGCCAAATTAGGTCTTAATTTTACATGGTACACTTTCACTCCTGAGCCTGGTCGAATGTCCAGGCAACAGATTAGGACCACACGTAGGGTGTTTCTAAAACCGGGAAACACAGCATAATAATTAGAGAGCTGTCTTGTTATGGTGGCACAAGATGGGCACCCCATATTGGCATATCTATGGAAAAAATCCCATTTTCACACTGTAACATCGAGTGCACACCCATTTCTGCCAATCACCTGTGGGGTTAATATGCTCACTACACCCCTAGGTGAATACCTTGAGGGGTGTAGTTTCCAAAATGGGGTCACTTCTGGGGGGGATCCACTGTTTTGGTCCCACAGGGACTTTGCAAATGCGACATAGCGCTCAGAAAAAAATCCAGCAAAATCTGCACTCCAAAAGCCAAATGGCGCTCCTTCCCTTCTGAGCCCTACTCTGTGCCGAAACAGCAGTTTATGACCACATATGTGGTATTGCCGTACACAGGAGAAGTTTCTTTACCAGTGTTGGGGTGATTTTTTTCATTTATTTGTTGAGAAAATGAAAAATTTTCAGCTAAAACTACGTCTTATTGAAGAAAAAGGATTTATTTTTTATTTTCACTGCCCAATTCTAATAAAATCTATGAAACACCTGTGGGGTCAAAATGCTTACAACACCCCTAGATGAATTCCTCAAGGGGTGTAGTTTCGTGAATATAGTCAATTTTGGGGAGTTTCCACTGTACTGGTACCTTAGGAGCTTTGCAAAAGTGACATGGTGTCAAGAAACCAATCCAGTAAAATCTGTGCTCCAAAAGCCAAATGGCGCTCCTTCTCTTCTGATCCTTGCCGTGTGCCCAAACAGCAGTTTATGACCACAAATGGGGTATTGCCGTATTCCAGAGAAGTTGCTTTACAAATGTTGGGGTTCTTTTATTCCTTTATTTGTTGAGAAAATGAAAAATTTTGAGGTAAAGCTACGTCTTATTGGAAAAAAAGGATTTTTTTTATCTTCACTGCCCAATTCTAATAAAATCTATGAAACCCCTGTGGGTTCAAAATGCTCACTACACCCCTAGATGGATTCTTCAAGGGGGTAGTTTCCTAAATGGAGTCACTTTTTTTGTGTTTTCACTGTTTTGGTCCCTTAGGGGCTTTGTAAATGCGACATGGCCTCCGCAAACCATTCCTGCTAAATTTGAGCTCCAAAAGCCAAATGGCGCTCTTTCCCCTCTAAGCCCTGCCGTGTGTAGAAACAGCTGTTTATGACCACATGTGGGGTATTGTTTTACTCGGGAGAAATTGCTTTACAAATGTATTGGTGCATTTTCTCCTTTTAGTCCTTGTGGAAATTAGAAAAAATTAGCTAAACCTACATTTTCTTTGAAAGAATGTAGATTTTCATTTTCACGGCCTACTTCCAATAATTTCTGCAAAAAAGCTGTGGTGTCAAAATACTCACTATACTCCTAGATAATTTCCTCAAGGGGTATAGTTTCCAAAATGGGGTCACTTTTGGGGGATTTCCACTGTTTTTGCACCGCAAGAGCCTTTCAAACCTGACATGGTGCCTAAAATATTTTCTAATAAAAAGGAGGCCCCGAAATCCTCTAGGTGTTCCTTTGTTTCTGAGGCCTGTGCTTCAGTCCAGTAGCACACTAGGGCCACATGTGGGGTATTTCTAAAAACGGCAGAATCTGGGTAATAGGTATTGAGTTGCGTTTCTCTGGTAAAACTTCCTGTGTTACAAAAAAAATAGATGAAAAATTAATTTCTGCAAAAAAAAAAGACATTTGAAAATTTCACATCTACTTTGCCTTAATTCCTGTGAAACATCTAAAGGGTTAAGAAACTTTCCAAATGCTGCTTTGAATACTTTGATGGGTAAAGTTTTTAAAATGGGGTGACTTATCGAGGGTTTCTAATATATAAGGCCCTAAAATCCGCTTCACATCTGAACTGGTCCCTGTAAAAATAGCCTTTTGAAATTGTCTTGAAAATGTGAGAAATTGCTGCTAAAGTTCTAAGCCTTGTGATGTCATAGAAAAATAAAAGGATTTTCAAAAAACAATGCCAATCTAAAGTAGACATATGGGTGATGTTAATTAGTAACAATTTTGTGTGGTATTACTATCTGTCTTACAAGCAGGTACATATAAATTTAGAAAAATGCTAATTTTTGCAATTTTTTGCTAAATTTTGGTGTTTTCCACAATTAAATACTGCATGTATCGAGCAAATTTTGCCAGTAACATAAAGTCCAATGTGTCACGAGAAAACAATCTCAGAATCACTTGGATAGGTAAAAGCATTCCGAAGTTATTACCACATAAAGTGAAACATGTCAGATTTGAAAAAATTGGCTGCGTCCTGAAAGCCAAAACAGGCTGCGTCCTGAAGGGGTTAAAAACCTTCAGTTGTGTACCATATTGGTGTTTATTTTGTTTACATTTTTGCATTTTTAAGCACCAGAATGGTGTTAAATCAGGGGCTGTATGGCGTTCCCTACAGGGGGGGCTGTATGGCATTCCCTACAGGGGGGGCTGTAAGGCGTTCCCTACAGGGGGGGGCTGTATGGCGTTCCCTACAGGGGGGGCTGTATGGCGTTCCCTACAGGGGGGCTGTATGGCGTTCCCTACAGGGGGGCTGTATGGCGTTCCCTACAGGGGGGGCTGTATGGCGTTCCCTACAGGGGGGGCTGTATGGCATTCCCTACAGACCTCCCCTGTAGGGAACGCCATACAGACCCCCTGTAGATAACGCCATACAGACCCCCTGTAAATAACGCCATACAGTCCCCCTGTAGATAACGCCATACAGCCCCCCTGTGGATAACGCCATACAGCCCCCATGTAGATAGCGCCATACAGCCCCCTCTGTAGATAACGCCATACAGCCCCCTCTGTAGATAACGCCATACAGCCCCCCCTGTAGATAGCGCCATACAGCCCCCCCTGTAGATAATGCCATACAGTCTCCCTGTGGATTGCGCCATACAGTCCCCCTGTAGATAACGCCATACAGCCCCCTGTAGATAGCGCCATAAAGCCCCCTCTGTAGATAACGCCATACAGCCCCCTCTGTAGGTAACGCCATACAGCCCCCTGTAGATAGCACCATACAGCCCCCTCTGTAGATAGCGCCATACAGCCCCCTCTGTAGATAGCGCCATACAGCCCCCTCTGAAGATAGCGCCATACAGCCCCCTCTGTAGATAGCGCCATACAGCCCCCTCTGTAAATAGCGCCATACAGCCCCCTCTGTAGATGGCGCCATACAGCCCCCCTGTAGATAACGCCATACAGCCCCCTTTGTAGATATCTACAGAGGGGGCTGTATGGCGTTATCTACAGGGGGGACTGTATGGCGTTATCTACAGGGGGGGCTGTATGGCTTTATCTACAGAGGGGGTGTATGGCGTTATCTTCAGGGGGGACTGTATGGCTCTATCTACAGAGGGGGCTGTATGGCGTTATCTACATTGGGGACTGTATGGCGTTATCTACAGAGGGGGCTGTATGGCGCTATCTACAGAGGGGGCTGTATGGCGTTATCTACAGGGGGGACTGTATGGCGTTATCTACAGGGGGGCTGTATGGCTTTATCTACAGAGGGGGTGTATGGCGTTATCTTCAGGGGGGACTGTATGGCTCTATCTACAGAGGGGGCTGTATGGCGTTATCTACATTGGGGACTGTATGGCGTTATCTACAGAGGGGGCTGTATGGCGCTATCTACAGAGGGGGCTGTATGGCGTTATCTACAGGGGGGGCTGTAAAAAAGGCACTATCTACAAGGGGGGGGGTTGTGTGACACCCAGGGGAGTGGGGCCCCAGTCAAAAGTTTGCTATGGGGCCCAGTCTTTCCTAGTTACGCCCCTGCCCTTACTCATAGCATATGTATGGATGGAGTAGTTTGGCCAGGTTCACCCTGCCAGTATTTCAAAATCCAGTGTCAAAACTTGGGTGCAGTCATACTCGGCAGAATTTGTTGCAGAAATTTCTACGACTGAAAAGCAGTTGCATTTATCTGACTAAAAATTGAAGAAATACATGCACCTGCTGGAAAAACAGCCCCATTCAAATGAATGGAACAGATTTTTAGATGCAGAAATTTCTGCAACAAAATCTGCCATGTGTGACTGTACCCTAAGGATGCAAACCTGGAAAAAAATATATATAAAAAGTATTTATTTTCCACATGTATTCTTTGTTTTTTTTTTTTGCTGGACTTGTGTCCGCTACAGACACAAGTCCAGCAAATGAGAAAAGAAAAAAAAAAAAGGACTTCAAACACAATTTTTCACACAGTCAACCTTTATTAAAGTACTTACCTATTCGTGCTGCTTCTTCCTTTATTCTTTGTTAAATTTCCTTTTTCTACTTTTTTATAATATTTTTATTTATATTATTTTTGTTTATATTAATTATATTTTATTGTTCTTATTTAGTTTTTTAATTTACATTTGTCCAAATGTTTATGATTGTTGTTCTCTTTTGCATGTTCTTTGTTGCGATAATAAAGTTCTATTGTGTATTTTAGGTGATATCCGTTGTTTCTTAATCCCTTCCTGATGTATGACGTATACCAACATTATAGCTGGATAGGGGAAGTATGGAGCGGGCTCACGGGCTAAGCCCGCTCCATACAATGCGGGTGTTGGCTGTATGTTACAGCCGACACTTTACAGTAACGAGTTGTTGTCGCGCTCGACAGGGCCGCCATCAGGGCACTCCTATCGCCACAATGATGAAAAAAAAGGGCCTCTCCGCTTCTCAGCTGCTTTAAACATTTGAATGAGGGCCCCAGCGTTTGTTACTTGGAGAAAGGAACGGATAATGCAATGTAATAGGGCCCGTTCCTTACTCTGAAGTAACTAACGCTGGGGCTCTGAGACGACTTACAGAAGGGGAAGATGCTGCATGTGTAACGTCCGTGGTCGCTGACCCCGAACTCCTTCCATCCTGTTGGCGCTGTTGTCTCCAGAGATGTCTGAACATACGGCCGTCCTGTTCCACAGTGGCCACCAGGGTGCGTTCGCGAGCTCAGTCCAGACTTAAGAAGCCAAAGTGCACGCAGGTGGGAGATTGAGCTGATTGCTCCCAGAGCACCCTGGGCTATAAGAAGGGCCCAGCCCCTTCCTCCCATGCCTGAGCGTCGTTGTCGTACCCAAAGTTGTCTATGCAAATGGTCTCCTAGTGTCTTCCAGTTCCCAGTGTTTCCCGTACCTGAATCCTGTATCCAGTGCCAGGGGCGTAACTAGGAAAGACTGGGCCCCATAGCAAACTTTTGACTAGGGCCCCCCCTCTGCTGGGTATCACGCAACCCCCCCCCCCTTTATAGATAGTGCCTCCCTATAGATTCCACCACACAGTGCCCCCCTATAGATAGCACCATACACAGCCCCCTGCAGATAACGCCATACAGCCCCCCCTGTAGAGAATGCCATACAGTCCCCCCTGTAGAGAATGCCATACAGCCCCCCCTGTAGATAATGCCATACAGAACCCCTCTGTAGATAACGCCATATAGCCCCCCCCCCCAAAAAAAAACGGCCTATAGTTTGTCCTACAAAAGACATGCATCCCCTATCCACAGGATAGGGGATACATGTGTGATCGCTGGCAGCGATAAGGAGAATGGGGGACCGAAAGTCCCCCGAAGTTCTCCATGACTAACCTCGGACTTCCGGCGTCTGCGCAGTTCAATAAAAATGAAAGGAGCGCTAGTCACGCATGCGCACAAGCGCGACCGGCGCTCCATTCATTTCTACGGAGCTGCCGACACAGACCCCGGAAGTCCGAGGTTTGTCATGGAGAACTTAGGGGGGACTTTCGGTCCCCCGTTCTCCTCATCGCTGCCAGCGATCACACATGTATCCCCTATCCTGTGATTAGGGGATACATGTCTTATGTAGGAACAACCCCTTCAGTGGCGTCGCGCTGTAGCAGCCATAGCGGCTGCTAGCGGAGCCTGCGGCCATGGGAGGGGGCCGTGCCGGCGGGTGGCACGGGCCCCCTCATGCTGCAGGCCCTGTAGAAGTCGCTACGGCTGCTATAGCGGTAGTTACGCCACTGCGTATAGGTTTGTACGGCGTATAACTACAGCTCCCAGCATGGCCTGAACAATGATAAGGATATGCTGGGAGATGCGGTTTCACAAAAAAAATCCTATCACCATCATCTCGCTGCAGATCATACAGTGACTACATTACTGATTAGAGGCAGAATAAATATTTACATTAAGTGACTCACCGGTGACGTCTCAGATTCTAGTTCTTTTCTTCTCCCTCCGGCTCAGACATCTATGATGGATTTCTACCGGCCATGACCCATTTCTGCAGTTTTCCGTTCAGATGTCTTCAGCTTCTCACTTTTAAAACATTTCTGCACCTATAAACAAAGTTAAAATTCTCAACACATCTAAATATAACTGTCACAAACACACAACATGCCCCCTGTAGATAGTGACCTACATAGAAGCCCCTATAGATAGTGCCCACATATGGACTCCAGAGCTGCAAGGCAATAGTGCTAACCACTGAGCCACCGTGCTGCCCTACATATAGCTTCCCCTATAGTTATTGCTCCACGTATAGCCCACCTCTGTACATAGTGTCTCACATATAGCTCCCCCTGTATATAGTGTCCCACATATAGCCCACCCCTGTAGACTGTGCACTACATATAGCCACCCTGTTGCTAGTGCCCCACAGGTAACCCACCCCTGTATATAGTGGCCCACATATAGACCCCCCTGTATATAGTGGCCCACATATAGACCCCCCCTGTATATAGTGGCCCACATATAGAGCCCCCTGTATATAATGGCTCACATATAGAGCCCCCTGTATATAGTGGCCCACATATAGACCCCCCCCCCTGTATATAGTGGCCCACATATAGAGCCCCCTGTATATAATGGCCCACATATAGAGCCCCCTGTATATAGTGGCCCACACCCCCACATATAGACCCCCCTGTAGCTACTGCCCCACATATAGACCCCCCTGTAGCTACTGCCCCACATATAGAACCCTATATATAATAGCCCACATAAAGATGACCCCCCCCCCCACTATAGATAATGCCATTCGCATTTTTATGAGGGAAAAAAACCAAAAACTTGACATACTCACATTCTCCGGTTCCCACGCTGTTCACTGGCGATGCAGACATGCTCTCTTCTGAGCATGTCTGCAGGAGCTGAACGAGCGTCCTCCAATGACGCTGATTGGCGGGGCAGAATGACTTGCCCCGCCAATCAGCACCTTCTAAGCATGGAAGCGGCGCGATGATGTCATCGCGCCGCTAGCCAATCAGTGTCATTGTAAGGCACTGGATGGTCAGGCACGGAACATGCCCGGCCATTCAGTGCTAATACATGTATTTGGCTGCCGCTAGCACTGGGGCCTCCTCCGGTGCTAGCGACACCTACAGGCATGAGAGGGCCTGTGTAAGGCTCGGCGTCGCGGGCCCCACAGTAGCGACGCTACCGCTGTAGTAGCCATAACGGCTGCTAGCGGCGCCACCGGGCCCCCTCAAGCCCCGGGCCCCGTAGCAGCCGCTACTGCTGCTACCGCGGTAGTTATGCCACTGTCCAGTGCTATCCTGGTCAAGTGCTGTGCTGAGCTGTAGTCCTGCTGTGCTGCATACCACACCTGTCCTGCTACACCACGCCTGACATCTGCCTGCTGCCTAGTCCCAGCCGAGCCTGCCTTGCTACTGTCCGAGCTGCCACAGGTACCCTATACGAACTATAGACTGTTACCTGCGCCCTGTTGGCTAGCTGCCATACCACCAAGGTGGTACGGCCCAGTGGATCCATGAACCCAATGTGACAGTACGCTCAGGCCATGGACCCTGCTGGTCGATCCAAGACCAAGATGACGTCACAAGAAATGCGGGCGGATATGCTGGACCTCTGGTCCCGACAGGACCAACTCCTCCAGGCCTTGAACATTCTCGCACGTCGGCAGGAGGCACAAGCTGCCGTTTTTCCTACTATGCCTCCTGGCAGTGTTGATCCTCAGACTACACCTCCTGGGAGTGTTGATCCCCGTTTTTCTTTGCCACTTCCTGACCGCTATCATGGAGACGCAGGTGCCTGTCGGGGATTTTTGAACCAGTACCAGATCCACTTAAGCCTGTATGCAAGGGCATTTTCGTCTGATGGCGCAAGGGTCGCTTTCATCATCTCTCTCCTCACTGGCAAGGTTCTTGCATGGGCGAATCCTATCTGGGAGAGAGAAGGACCAGAGACCCGTGACTTCCAGGGCTTCCTCCGTACTTTTCGCATTGTGTTTGAGGAGCCTGGACAAGTCACATCTGCAGTGGCTTCCTTGCTAAACCAACGCCAAGGAGACACCTCCGTGGGCGAGTACACAACCAACTTCCGCACCCTGGCGGGAGAACTGTTGTGGAACAATGAGGCCCTATTGGCTACATTCTGGCAGGGACTGTCTCTTAAGATTAAGGACAAACTTGCCGCTCGAGATCTACCGTCTACCCTGGATGACCTCATCTTTCTGTCCGCCCGGATTGATATGAGGATCCGAGAACGGCTAAAAGAAGCTCGTCAGGAGGGAGGCCTTCCTAGTCCGGTCCCACCCTTGCAGCAACCTCTGCTGTCCTCAGGTGCCGATCCTCCTAAGGAGTCTGTGAGGATAGACCAGTGTATGCTATCCACCCAGGATAAACAACGCAGACACACTTCGGGACTCTGTCTATATTGCGGCCTCGGAGGCCATCTTGTGCATCTGTGTCCCCAAAAGTCCCAAAGCCTAGGGTTGCTAGAAGAGACAACCTTGGGTAAAAAAGAACTTCCGTCTAAATTGTCCATACCCGTGACCAGGGCCGCCATCAGAAATTTCTGGGCCCCATACAACCAAGGAGTCTGTGGCCCCCCTCACTATTGGGGTGGGCACAAAGTAAAGGGGTGGGAGGTAAGGCAGCGGTAAAAAGCAAACTAGTAGGGTCTCTTTGGAGGGGCAGGGCAGAGACAGCTGGTGGGTATCAGGGGGCAAGGTGGAGAGACTAACTGCCAGGGCTCAGTGGGGGAAGTAGGAGGGGATTTCTGGGAGAACAGGAAGTGGCATGGGTGGCAACACCGGGCATGTGGACGCCTCTCAAAATGGGCCCCCCCATGGTCGGCGGCGTACTATAGCAGAGCAGGGAGGTATCTGCAATCTACTAGCGCCACTGTTAGCTCCCTGAAGAAGCGAAATCCCTGTGTGGCCGGGGCTTTCGCTCCTGGTGCGCTCCTCTTGATGTCTCTGTCTGTATATGGACATTGACGTCAGGGGCAACTCCTGAAGTGGAATCCCTGGTCACAGCATCGGCAACGCTGTGGACGGGGATTCTGCTTCAGGAGTTGCCCCTGATGTCACTGTCCATATATGGACAGATACATTAAGCGGAGCGCTCCAGGAGCGGAATCCCCGGCCACAGGGTGATTCCGCTCCTTCAGGGAACTACGTTTGAAAAGTGAGGAGCAAAAGACATCTGAGCAGCAAACTGCAGAAATTTGTCGTGGCCAGGAGAAGTCATCATAGAGTTCTGGACCGGATGGAGAATAAAAGTAAAAAAGAATGACGAGAATCTAAGAAGGCATAAACCTGTAAGTCACTGAATGGAAATGTTTATTCTCCCACTGACTGCGTTGTATCAGTGCTGTAGTCACTGTATGATCTGCAGCAAGATGATAGGTGGTATCACACTTTTTTGTGAAACAACAACTCCCAGCATATCCTTACTATTGTTGAGGCCATACTAGGAGCTATAGTTTTACGCCATACAAACCTATATGCAGTGGCGTAGCTATAGGGGTCGAAATGGTTGCAGTTGCGACCGGGCCCCTAAGCCTGGGGTGCCCACAGGGCCCCGTTGCCACACAGCTTTGACCGCGCTGGTCTCGCTTCCAGCTGTATCTGCGTCCTCAGGATGCAGATACAGTTCAATTCAATGATGGGGCCTTGCAGGCGCGATGTAGTGACGTCATTCACCTGCCTGCTCTGAATCACTAACAGCACAGTGTAGAGGAGGAGAAGGATCTCCTCCACCCATCGTGGGAACGGGGATAAGTAAGTATGTTATTATTTTACAATAAGGCACATATGGGGGCAGTATACTGGGTATGGGAGGGGGACTGATATGGTGGCTGCTGAAGGAGCATCATACTGTATGGGGGACATTATACAATATGGGGCAGCTATGGGGGCATTGTACTGTATGGGTGGCATTATATTGCATGGGGGCATTATACTGTATGGGGCAGCTATTGGTGGTAATATACTGTGGGGGCAGCTATGGGGGGGCATTATACTGTGAGGGCAGCTATGGGGGGCATTATTCTGTGTGGGGGCAGCTATGGGGGCATTATACTATGTTGGGGCCGCTATGGGGTGCATTATACTGTGAGGGTAGCTATGGGGCGTATTATACGGTGAATGTAGCTATGGGGGGGCATTATACTGTGGGAGCATCCATTGGGGATGTCGGGCAAGGCGGCTGGGCATAGGCGTGCGCAGGGGTCTGGTGGTGTTGGGAAGGGGAAGGGGGCCAAGCTGAATTCTTGCACCAGGGCCCATGAACCTTGAGCTACGCCCCTGCCTACATGGCAGGGGTTAAACTGAATTTGCTCTATTTCTGCTGGTACTTTATAAATTTTACTGAATATGTTTTGGTGCTTTATTTATGTACTGAGCTTAGTTCTGTTGCTGTATTTATGTGCTGGGCTTCATTTTGGTGCTGTATTTACGTACCGAGCTTTGTTCTGGTGCTGTATTTATGGACCGAGCTTGGTTCTAGTACTGTATATATGTACTGAGTGTAACGTCTATGGCCGTGGACCGTCGTCCTGACTTACCCCCTGACGGCCGCGGTCATGGACGAGTGAGTTCCGGCCGGCACCTCCCTCCTGAGAGACGCCAGTACTCACTTCCGCGTTCCGAGACTGGCTCCCGCAGGTTGTGCGTGCATGCACGTGCTTGGCCTTAAAGGGCCAGTACGCGCACATGCAGAATAGCTGCAAATTATCACAGAATGCCTCTGGACTGAAAAAGGTGCTCTGCCCTCCTAATCATTGCCTGAGCGTTGTTGTGTTACCGTGGTTTGTCTTTGCAAATGGTCTCCTAAGTGTTTAACAGTTCCCAGTGTTTCCCGTTCCTGCTACCTGTACCCTGTATCCCGTTCTACTGTGCACCTGTGCCTCAAAGAGTTGGAGTCGTGTTGTGCTCTCCACTGCATCTACTGTATCGCACCCCGCCGGGTGTCTGTCTACTGCCGGAGCCTCATCTTAGCCTGAAATTTGTTTTATTAGAAAAATAGAAAAACATAACAACATGACTAATACATAACATAAATCACAACAATATATACAATATATACACAAAATACATTACTGCATTTTTTTCCCATCCCTGGTCTTGGCCAATTTCCTCATCCATTTGCACTCATCCACATTCAACCTTTATCATATTCCCCCCTCCTCCCACCAGAATCCACTCACCCACACTCACTCCCTTCCGTACTCATTCGAAACAATCAGCCGGAAATGTGTCAAACCCCCGGCATACATACCTATATACATGGTGAAACACCATACACCGCACACATTATATACACCCTAACATTTTTTTTATTATATTATTTTTTTTATTTTTATTTTTTATTTTTATTTTTTTATATTAATATACTGACCCTAACTCTATTTAAACTAACCCATCACAACACCAGGCCAACCCCCCGCCCCATGTCCTCTCATGTCCGCTTAGTCCTGGTGTTGGCCTCCACCACCTCACCCTAAACCTCCCACTCAGACCCTCGCCCCATGTCCTCTCATGTTCTGCATAGTCCGGGCCTGAGTAGGAAAAGAAAAACCACCCCCCTCCCCACTCCCCTCAATTCCCCCACCCAACCTTTCTAAACCCCTTTCACTATCCCTCACATATTCATAGCAACAAAACACCAAAACCCGAAAGCACCAAGTTCGGCTCCTGCAAGCCTTTATACTGCCTTTACGTATCAAAAAACAAAAACCTGAAGTGCACTAATCCAGTCTACCACCAGAAGGGAGGAGACAGGAGACCCACCCGACCCCCCCAAGGCCAGGGTCCACCCACGCCGACACATTCCCTATCGCTTGCCCTATCGCTTTCCCCTATTACTGTCCCTTCTCTTACCCTACATTTAATCTAGCCCTAAACTTACCCTCCTTTCCTTATTATTCTCCCTATCGCTTCATTTTATGTGCCGAAACGAGGGCGAACCCCCCCCCCAGACACGCCGGATGAGCCCCCCCCTGAAGGCCGATACCCTAAGGCACCCTAAATGAAAAGCCCCTCCATAAGCGAGAGGCTTTGGGTGCTCCCAGTCTATCGACCTCCAAAGAACGCACCTTCACCAGGTCACCGATGATATTCCCTACGGCCTCATCAACACGGAGGATTTTGCTCTGCGTAGATACTAAACACCGTGCATTCCAAGTAAAGTGCCTAACCACTATGCTAACTAAAAAGGAAGTGTTACGGTCCCTACCACCTAGGTCTCTGATCATCCCATAAGCCCACCCGGCATAGGAGAGGTTGGCTAAGCCGGGCCAGCCGATGGAGGTACCCACCCATTTATATACTTCTGCATTAAAGGGGCAATGAAGCAGAAAATGCTCCATACTCTCCAGTGTATTGCTACACTCCTCCCGAGGACATCCTCTGTCATCAGTGTTTCTGTACTTCAGATTGCCCCTTACGTACAGTCTCCCGTGGAAGCAGCGCCAAGCCAGATCCCAAAACTTCTGGGGAATCCTCACTGAATTTAAAAGTTTTAATCCCTCCCCGAGGTCACTACTTGGGCAGTCTTTGAGCGCCAGGGGTTTCTGGAAGTGGGTCATCAGAACCCTTCTGTAGAGAAATTTTCTCGGCATGGTCCCGATCTCCCACACCTCCAGACCCCACCGGCACACCATCTTCAAAACCAGGGTGGCATAAGCCGGGAGATGCCCGTGGGGTGTACGCAGGTCTTTCACTTAGCCTCCTCTCCCCCATTCCTGGAAGAAGGGCTGAAATCACTCCCTGCAGGAGAGAATCCACCAAGGAGCCCTCTCTTGTCCGAGGTTTGCTAGATTAATCTTAATAAAAGTGTTCACTAGGAACACCACTGGGTTAACCATACCTAACCCTCCTAGTCTCCTTGGTACATACGTGACTTCTCTCTTAATTAGGTTAAGCCTGCTCCCCCACAACAGTTGGAAGAACAGGCTAAAGACCCGAGCCCAGAGAGGTTCTGGCAAGATGCACACACTGCCAAGGTAGAGCAACATGGGCATCAGGTAAGCTTTGGCCAAATGAACCCTTTGTTTAAGGACCAACCCTTCCATTGGCCGACCTTCTGGGCAACTGAGTTTAGCCTGCCATCCCAGTTTTTCTTGGGATAATCACCCGGGCCAAATTCCACTCCTAAGATCTTTGCAGACCCCTGAGGCTCAGGAAGGGTGTCCAGGAGACCAAAACTAGGATCTCCTCCTCCCAGCCAGAGACTCTCACACTTGTCACGGTTAATCTTGGACCCAGATGCCCGCGAGTAACATTTCACTTCTGACATCACCCACTCCGCCTCCCCTTGCGAGGAGACGAAGATGGAGACGTCATCCGCGTATGCAACCACCCTCTGAGTGGCTTCTGGCCCTTACAAGCCGATCCCGATCCCCGCCAATGGTCCACGGTCAACCCTTCTAAGAAGAGGGTCAATCGCGAACACATATAGCAAGGGACTCAGAGGACAGCCCTGGCGGACACCAGACCCAACCTCAAAGGGGGTTCCAACCCAACCGTTAACCAGTGCAAAAGTCTCTGCCCCAGCGTATAAGGTCTGGAGCCAATTGACAAACCCACCCGGCAGGCCATACCTAAGAAGGACCGACCATAGATACTCATGATTCACCCGGTCAAACGCTTTGGCCTGGTCCAAGGACATGACGTACCCCTTCCACTGGCCAGAATTTCCCCGCTCCACTGCCTCTCTGACACTGAGGACAGCACTAAATGTGCTGCGGCCTGGAACGGAACAATGCTGGACAGGTGAAAGGAGCCGGGGTGCAAATTTCACTAACCGATTAAACAGCACCTTGGCGAGAACCTTTCTGTCCGTATTGAGGAGCGCTATGGGACGCCAATTCTCAATACGAGTCGAATCCTTACCCTTTGATAGAACATCAAAGCTGACCTCCTCATTAACCTCGGCAGAGTGCCCGAGGATAGATACTCATTAAACACCGATGTCAAGAGGGGAACTAGGGTTCCTTTAAAGGTCTTATAGAATTCGGATGTTAAGCCAACCGGCCCTGGCGATTTTTTCAGACCTAGCCCGTCAATCGCCCAGCATTACTTCCTCTTCTTTGATTGGATCTATCAAAACATTAAGAGAGGAATCCTCTCCTGGCTCGGGAACAGTTTCAGCCAGGAAAGCCGACATCTCCTCTCGGTCTGGATCCTGCTTACACAAAAGGTGAGAGTAGAAGGATCTAACGATCTCCAGAATCCCTGACTTGGATCTCCTCAGGGACCCTGTACTGTCTATTAGTCCAGTCACTATTTTATGACTCACTCACATCTTACAGTTCCTGTAGGGGTCGGGCGAGCGGTACCTCCCGAAATCCCTCTCAAGAACCAAAGATGCGTGCCTATCATACTGACACCTCTTGAGCAACGCTTTCACCCCGGAGATCTCCACCTGGCTACCTCCGGCCGAGACCAGACGTCGAGTTTCCTCCTCAGTTCCTGATACAGGCGGTACCTGCTCATGGACCTGAGGCCTGAAAGCCGGCGTAAAAATCCTGCCACCCGATATTTGAACAACTCCCACCACTCTGACTTAGTGCCACCTAGATCCAACAAAGGTACCTGGTCCTGAAGAAAATCCTCAAAGGCCTGTCTTATCTCTGCTTCTTCCAGGAGAGTGGAATTCAGCCTCCTTATACCTCGTCCCATCCGGAAGGATTCTGCAATGTCCAGAGAAAACAAAATCATACAGTGGTCGGAGAATTCCACCTCAACAACGGACACCGGTGAAGAGATGGCTTCCTCCTTCAAAAAAAAACTGTCTATCCTAGACCTACAACTACCTCTTTGATAAGTGAGCCCGGGGTGACCTGGGGTATGCCTAATGTGGATATCCACCAGGCGAGCCAGTCCCTCCTGGCTTTTACAACATCTGCCAAAAGTGACAGTCTGGTCTCTTGCAAAAACAAAACGTCAGCTTCAACTCGGCTGAGAAAATCAAACGCTGCAAATTTAGCCATATCTGACTTAATGCTGGCGACATTAATGGAAGCCAGCGTCAACGGTGCGGGTACCGCCATCCTGAATGATAAAATTAGACGGCTTTCTTCTTCCCTCCCCTGTCATGATCTGAAGAGGACCCTCCAGGCTGTACCCTCTCTTCTTCACCAATACTTTAATATTGGGAGGATTGAGAGTCCTCAGCCACTTGCTCCCTCTGGATCCTCCTGACCTCCTCATCCAGTTCAGCGTCCCAAAGGGCATCCGTCTCCAGGGCAGGCTCCGGGTTCAGGCCAGAGGTCCCCCAAGTTACCTGGGCTTCCCTCAGCTCCCTCTCCTTTTGCCTCTTCTCCAGCCTTCGATGGTAGGAAGGCTGGAGCCCTTTCCTTGATGTCTTCACTTGCCCTTTTGCCCCGCCATCTATGCATGCCTCCTCACCCACAGGAGTCAACCCACTCTCTTCTCCTGCAGGCTTGGCGACAGCATTGACCACGGAGTGAGGACACCTACTGAATGGGTGACCTACCGTAAGTCACCACATAGGTGACACCTAATCTGGTCACACGATGCAGCTAGATGACCTACCGCCACACAGTGAGCGCATTTCTGCACCGTGCAGGCCGCACTCAAGTGTGAGGGGTCGCCACATCGGTGACACAGCCTCGGCTGTCCCTGGTAGAAGACCAGGATGCAATCCCTCCCAAGGAAAGCAGAGGATGGAATGTGGGACACAGTTTGCCCCAGACGCTTACGTTTCACCATAAACGTCCAGGCCCCCGACCAGATGCCAAACTCATCCAGATTTTTGCTGGGCATCTCCGCTACCTCTCCAAACCGACTTAACCAGGTCATGATGTCAACACAAGAAAGTGACTCGTTACGGGTGAGAACGGTCACCTTCTTGAGACCATTCTGGCGGGATATTGCTTGTGCAGCAAAATCCCGCCAGCCGGGCTCGTCCTTCACCAGCTCATAATTCCCCCAGAAGACCTCCAAGCCTCCTGGTTGAACAAAGCTGATGTCAAACTCAGCTGAGCCATGAGGGTGTATCAGGGCAAAGATGTCACGTGCCCTGAAGCCCATCCCCAGCAGCAGCTCCACCACCGTTTTTCTGGGGTGGCAAATCTCATTGCCACGCCACCGGAGACGGACCACATTCCTCCTGACCACAGCCTGCCCGGTTGTCAGGAGTGACCACTGATCCCCTCTTTTCTCTCGGAAGCCCTCCAACCCGTACCTATCTATCCAGACAGATAGGTCCCTCTGCACACCCCCTACAATTAGGGACTGCTTCTCCTCCCTTAAGGCCTGCAGGAGGCGCTGTTGCAAGTAACCTTCCCCAGGGCCAGAGGACGAGGATGGGTCCTGCTTAGGGCACTGGGGAGAGGAGCACCAGGCCTCCCCACATCAACGGCTGATACATTCACCCGCGATCCTACCATTCTCTTGGCCAAGCCAGGTTCTTTATTTTTTTGCTTTTACGTTGCTTTCCCTGCCCTGACCCCAACCCCCACCTCTGCATCATCAGGTGCAGCTATGGAGGGGCCGCCAGATGACATAAGCGGCACCTCCACGCGACCCTCCGCATCATCGGTGTCCATATCGCTTGCCAGGGCAGGAAAATAAATTTCTTTACTTGCAGAAATATTTTTATTCTTATCTTTATTTTTACTTTCTTTATTAACTTTATTGCCTTCGGTGACTTCATTTGCTTTTTCTTTTGCAGGGCTGCTTTGCAGCGGCCGTTCTGCGCTTATTCTTGCCAGGCCACTCCCCTCCTCCGCTCCGGAGTGGCTGGCTCCTCCCCTTGCAGAGGCTCTGACTCCGCCCATATCCGAGGCATCGGGTGCCTGCAGACCTATCACGCCGGCCGGTCCCTGTGTGACAGGACCGGCCACGTTACAGGCACCCGACCCATGGGACCGCGCTGCAGCCGACTTCCGGTCCGTCCCCTCCTCCGATGCACGGCTCACACCGCCCACCGGTCTTCGGGGCTCGCCATCAGCCGGGTCTGGGACCACGCCCCCTGCTGCGCTCCGGCTGGCAGTTCCTCCCACTTCATTGTGAGTAGCGTCCGGCGCTATTTTGGCCGTCCTCGCTTCAATCTTCCCGCTTTCCCGCCCTGACTCCATTGCGGGACCTGCACTCTGGGCCAGAATCTCTTCTGACCCGGAGTGCAGGGGAGACCCATGAACATATACGAGCCTCACCTCTTGTTTTAGCCGTCTCTGCTTCTGTCTTAGCTTCTTCCTTCTCCGCTTCTCTGCTGCCGCACTTCGTGCTTCCTCCTCCGGGGGCAGATCCGGGCCGAAGCTGAAGTTCTCCAGAGACACGGGGGACTCCTAATCCCGGATCTGTGTTAGTATCCCGGGGGGATGCTCTCCCTCCGACCCGGAACTGGACTCTGACAGGCGTGCCATGTTGGGAGAGATCTCCTCCCTCACCGTGAGCTCCCCTGACTCGCGTGGAGCCTCAGAGTCCGACTCACTGTCAGGGACCGGCACCGGCGTGTCAGGGGTTTCTCCCATGGTGACCTCCATGCTGGTCTCCATGCTGGTCTCAGCTGCCTCTTCCTGCTGCTTCCCCCCTCTCTGGCTTGCGTCAGCCATCGCCTGGAATCTGTCTTCATTCTTTAGCTTTTCGGCGAAGACTCCCCCTCCGGCCATTATCGTTCCCCTCCGCTCCTCCACCTCCTTCACTTCCCTTAGCAGGGCACGGACCTGTGCAGCGAACTTCGCCCGCCTGCTGCCTTGGCTGCCCTCTGCGGGCCACGGTCAGATCGCCGCGGATTCGCTGCAGGGACCTCCCCAGATCTTTGTACTCCTCCATGTGGGCCACCAGGCGGGAGCCAAACGTGGCGGCGTCTTCTCCTGGCCTCAGTGACCCCCACTCGGACGGGTCCCTGCAGCCTTGTTGATCCATTCCCAGTTGTCCTTCTCCTCCTCTCCTCGCGGCATGCTGCGATGCCCCAACCCTGGGAGAGGACGAGGCCACGCTGTTACTGCCTCGAGATGTCCTTCTCTCCCCCAGGGCTGGCTCCATTTTCCCAGCTGGCTGGGATGTCCCTCCACCCCCCACCGGCCTTTTCCGGAGGGTGGAGGACCGGGACTCCATCTCCAGATGGAGCCCCCCCTCGGGGCACTCTGCTAGCCCAGGCAGGTGTAATAAACCTGGGCAGATGAAAAGGCAGAGTCCCCGGGAAGGTATATGCTCCAAGCACAGTGCACCACACCCAAAACACTCCTCTCTCCTCAGAGATCAAGCTCGTTCTGGCACCTGTCTTAGCCTGAAACCACCGCTACTGTCTACATTGCCTCAGGTATCCTTTCAGAACTATAGACATTGCATATACCTGTTTGGCCAGCTGCTATCCTGCTACCCGGTACGGCCCAGTGGGTCCACACCTCGCGCCGTGACAGTACGCTCAGGCCATGGACCCCGCTGGTCAATTCAAGGGCCTGTCACCTTCTCAAGCCATGCAAGCGGATCTGCAGGACCTGCGAACACGACAGGATCAACTCCTTGTGGCAGTAAACTCCACAGCACTACAGCTAGGGGCGCTAGCTGCTTCCTCCTCTGCTCCTGCTCCAGTTTCTCCGGCTGATCCTCCTGCTACACCTTCTGTCAGCAGCAGTTCTGATCCCCGATTCTCGCTGCCACTACCGCCTCGTTTTAACGGAGACGCAAGCGCATGCAGGGGATTTCTCAACCAGTGTCATATCCACTTCACCTTGAATGTCAGTGCATTTCCCTCGGACAGCACCAGGATCGCCTTTATTGTTTCCCTGCTTGCCGGCAAGGCCTTAGCATGGGCGAATCCTATCTGGGAACGAAAGGGACCCGAGACTTCCAGGGGTTCCTGCGGTTATTCCGCACTGTGTTTGAGGAGCCTGGATGAGCTACCTCCCTACTGAACCTTCGCCAGGAGGACACCTCCGTGGGCGAGTACACCATCCAGTTCCGGACCCTGACAGGTGAGCTGTCCTGGAACAACGAGGCGTTGGTAGCTGCCTTCTGGCATGGACTGTCATCTGAGATGAAAGACGAACTGGCTGGCCGTGATCTACCACCTACCTTGGACAATCTAATTTTACTTGCTACTGTAAAGGATCTGCCAGACACAGCTTCTGTGTCGACGCCCGTGGGTAATCAGTCTGCACCTGCTCCTAAGTCTGAGAGAGTGACACGATCGTCTACCAGTCAGGCTGGGAGGCTGAGGAGTGGGAGAGCCTATCACAGCCTAGCCAGACGGAGCTAGCTCCCGCCCTCTGTCTATTTATACCTGCATTTCCTGCTCCTCCTTTGCCTGTGATTCTTTTCTGTTTCCTGGCTCTGCTGCTCCTGCTATGATTATTCACCTTGCTTAATTTTTGACCCTGGCTTTACTGACTACGCTCCTGCTCTGCGATTTGTACCTCGTGCACTCCTGGTTTGACTCGCCTCGTTCACTACTCTTGTTGCTCACTGTGTTGCCGTGGGCAACTGCCCCATTCCCTTAGCTTCTGTGTACCCTTGTCTGTTTGTCTGTCGTGCACTTATTGAGCGTATGGACCGTCGCCCAGTTGTACGCCGTCGCCTAGGATGGGCCGTTGCAAGTAGGCAGGGACTGAGTAGCGGGTAGATTAGGGCTCACCTGTCTGTCTCCCTACCCAGTCATTACAGTTACCCTGGTTGATATGAGGCTCAGAGAAAGATCCCAAGAGGTTCGTCGAGAGTGAAGGCTTCCTAGGTTGGCTCCCAACTTCCAGCAACCCCTCTCCGTCCGAGGCCCCTATGCAAGTGAATCGGCTTAGACTATCTGTCCAGGAGAAACAGCGCAGGCGCATTTTTGGACTTTGTCTATACTGCAGCCTCGCAGACCATGTCGTGTGCCTGTGTCCCCAGAAGCCAAAAAACTCCAACGCATAGGATTGGTTGGGGAGACAACCCTGGGCGACACAGCATTTGACAGCGAACTTTCTTCCAAGATGGAGAAGACCCACCTGGCCTCTGCCTATCTGGACTCTGGCTCTGCAGCCAATTTTATACGTAGAGACCTAGTGGGTCTTCTTCACTTGCATACTACCCTTTTAGAGAAGTCATTGATCGTTGCCTCAGTAAATGGACTGCTGCTGCCCGACCCAATATTGTCTGTGACCAAACCGCTGAGGCTTCAAGTGGGAGCCCGTAATTCTGAGCTCATCTCCTTTTTTGTCCTGCCCAAGGCCGTCAACCCCGTGCTGCTGGGTTTTCCTTGGCTCCGTCTACATGCCCCAGTCCTGGATTGGAACAACGGAGAGGTTCACCAGTGGGGTCCCAAGTGCCTCAACTGCTGCCTGGGGAATATCCGGTTCAGACTCCTCCGCATCAGTCATTGGCAGGGTTGCCCACTTGTTACTCTCAATTTTTGGATGTCTTCAGCAAGAAGGAGACAGAGACGTTGCCTCCACACCGGGCGTATGATTGTCCTGGAACCTGATTCGCCTCCTCCTTGCGGTAGAGTATACCCTCTCTCCTTACCTGAGACCCAGTCTATGTCTGCCTATATCAAGGAGAATTTAGAGAGCGGCTTCATACGCAAATCCTCATCCCCAGCCGGGGCCGGGTTTTTGTTTGTTAAAAAGGACTACCGGGGCCTCGACCAGATCACGGTAAAGAACAGATACCCGTTGCCTTTAATTTCAGAACTGTTCGATCGCATACGGGGAGAAAAAAAATGTTCCAAAATAGACCTGTGGGGGCCCTACAATCTAATCCGGATTCGTCAGGATAACGAATGCAAGACAGCATTTAATACTCGTGATGGGCACTACGAATACCTGGTTATGCCCTTGGCCCGTGTAACGCTCACGCGATCTTCCAAGAGTTCATCAATAACATCTTTCGTGATCTCCTCTATGTCTGTGTTGTGGAGTATCTCGATGACATTTAGATTTTTTTCCCCAGATCCAGCGACTCATCAAAGACATGTCCGCCAAATTTTGGCTTCGATTAAGGGAGAATCGCCTATATGCCAAGCTGGAGAAGTGCATGTTCAAAAGAAAGTCTATACCATTCCTGGGCTACATCATCTCCGATCAGGTCCTCAAAATGGATCCTGAAAAGGTAAAGGCTGTCTTGGAATGGCCACGCCCTCAAGGCTTAAGGGCCATACAACGCTTTTTGGGATTCGCCAACTTCTACCGGCTGTTCATCCCCAACTTCTCAATGACAGCTCCCTTCTCTACCCTCACCAAAAAGGGCAAGAACGCCAAAGTGTGGACTCCAGAAGCAGAGGCTGCGTTCAAGAGCTTAAAGAAGGCCTGTCACGTTGGGTGCGTGGACCCACTTGGCCGTACCATCTTGACGGTATGGCAGCTGTCCAACAGGATGTAGCTCACAGTCTATAGTTTGTATAGTGTACCTGTGGCAGCTCGGACAGTAGCAATGATAGGCTCGGCTGGGACTTAGGCAGCAGGCAGACATCAGGCATGGTGTAGCAGGACAGGCGTGGAATACAGCACAGCACGACTACAGCTCAGCACTTGACCAGGTAGCACGGCATACAGAATAAAGGTACAGGAACGGGGAACACTGGGAACTGGGAAACACTAGGAGACCATTTGCTAGACAAACTTAGGGTACGACAACAATGCTCAGGCATGGGAGGAAGGGGCTGGGCCCTTCTTATATTCCAGGTTACTCATGGGCTAATTTAGACATTAAACTCCGATGCGCACGCTGGAATCCGGCCAAGGTAAGCGGAAGTGAGCGCTGGGGTCTCCTGAGGAGACTGGGGCCAACGCTCGCAGACCCATGACTGCGGCCATGGACATCACCGTATCGCCCCCTCCTCTTGGGGCCAGAGAGGGAGAGAAACTTCTTCAGAAGGGTAGGAGCAATGAGGTTCTCCTCTGGCTCCCAGGGCCTCTCTTCAGGACCAAACCCCTTCCAATCCACCAAATACATTTCTTCCTCTTACCCTCTTGGTGTCCAAGATCTCCTTAACCTGCCCTGCCTGCCATATACTTACCTCTCCACGGCGTTCTCTGGCTCCTGGCCGCCAAATCCCTCCATCACTCCGGACTGGACGCGCTTTCCATCGCCGTGGCTCTTCTCCTACACTACCAAGTGCAAACGCGCATACTGACCTTCCTATTCTAAAAGGGCCACTGCTCGCCTAATTATCCACCCAGCTTTTTCAGGGTATAATGGTATCCTCCCTAGTTTGATTCATTGCCAGTGTCACTCTGCTGATCGTATGTTTGTAATTCCTGTGTTTGACTTTGCCTGTACCTTTGACTATCTTTTCCTGCCTGACCTCTTGCTAGTGACCTGTGACAAACCTCTGCCACCTGCCTTGAACTTTTTCTTGACCAACCATTTACCCTGATATTTGCTATACCTGACTTTGCATACTGTCTGCCGAATTTAGTCCTACGCCTGTTGAAGTTGGCCATCACGAAGGGAGACTACTCTGGGGGTAGTGACCTGGGGTTCCCCAGCAGCGAAGTCCAGATTCCTGTATAGGGGTTAAAGCAGGGGTCTCAAGCACGCGGGCCGCATGCGGCCCCTGAGGTTGTCATCTGCGGCCCGCGGGACACAGAGCCGCTAGTAGCGGCTCTGCTCCGGTACTCTGTGAAATCCCTGACATCGCTGTCCATGAATGGACACGCGATGTCTGGGGCTTCCCCAGAGCCTGAGTCCCGGGCAGAGCGCTAGTATAGGTTCTGCTCCGGGACTAAGTGGAATTCCCTGACATCGCTGTCCATATATGGACAGTTTTGTGAGGGTCTTCCCCAAAGCGGAGTTTCGGGCAGAGCACTAGCATAGGCTCTGCTCCGAGACTCTGGAATCCCCTGACATTGCTGTCCACATATGGACAGCGATGTCTAAGGCTTCCCCAGAGCTCAACAGTGATGTCAGGAGCACAGCTGGAGTCCCAGTAGGAGCGCTAGTAGCGCTCTACCCGGGACTCCAGCTCTGGCTTTGCCCCTGACATCTCTGTCCATATATGAACAGTGATGTCAGGAGCAGAGCTGGAATCCCAGGCAGGGTGCTAGAAGCGGCTCTGCCACAGGACTCCAGCTCTGGGCAAGCCCCTGACATCACTGTCCATATAGTGCTTCCGTGTGCTGCGCGTGGTTTTCACGCACCCATTGACAATGGGTGTATGATGCGCAAGAAACGCACAAATATAGGACATGCCGTGAGTTTTACGCAGCGGACACCCGCTGCGTAAAAATCACTGACTGTCTGCACGGCCACATAGACTAACATAGGTCCGTGCGACATGCGTGAAAATCACGCGCATTGCACGGACGTATATCACGTTCGTCTAAATAAGCCCTTATAGTAATATAGTGTTATAGTAGTTCAAATAACGAATTAATTAACAATAATTTTGTAATTTATCAAATTTGAAAGTAATGCGGCCCGTCAAATTCAAATTTTTTCTATATGTGGCCCACTTACCCGGCCTAGTTTGAGACCCCTGGGTTAAAAGGTAAATAGCTGCGACCCTCTTACACTCCGCTCCATCGTTTAGCGCTACATCAAGTCCCTTGGTGACAAAGTCACACCATTCACAGCAGGCCCCATGATAGGCTTAAAGTCCAAGAGCCCTGTGACTTGGGCAGGTTAAAATACCAGTTAAAATACCAGTTCTCAGCAGGATGCTGACAAGCCACAATGTTATAGGAGGGAGATTGCACTGGTGCAAAATACTGATGAACAGCTACTCACATACCTACCATTGATGAGTGGGGGTCGCTGCTTAGTGATATAATTGTACACAGATAGGCATTTTTAAGGTGCTGGCTAGATATTGTTTAAGCACAAACTATTACATCAAAAGGACTGCTCAGCATTCTTAAAATTGCACCACACAAAGAACTAACACCCCAATCTCCCCAACATCACAAGGCCAGGAGGCATCCTGCAGAAATGATAACATGATAAACATGAGGTATTAGTTAATATTTTGGCCAAAATTCACAAGCTTTGTGTGGTGTTCTTAGTAGGTGCTAGGCAGTCTGTTTGTTCTAATATGATGGTAATTGCCAATACAAAATCTGTCCTGGTCATGTGATGGACACACAGGTGCAAATTCACTGCAGCTGATTTGTAACAAAATCCATAGCTGCAAACTACCACCAACTTATTTGAAAGTGCCTTAAAAAGTGGCGCTTCAGTATCCAGGTTTCTTCTTCCTTCCTAGATACTATAATTTTGAGTAACAGTTCTGTTCTTAGAAAGATGACATATGATCAATTATAAGCCACCTAACAAGACCAATTATGAATATTTTGGAAATAACTTGGCCTGAAGTTATAAAGATACATCACTCAGTGAAAACCACTGAGACTGAAGTAATTACAAACATTAAACATTACTTCTTCTGAAAGAAAATGCCTGGCTGTGGAAAAAAACATCTGTGAATTTTAGAATTCAGAATATAGGCATGTGATCTATCAGATATAAATAGCTGACCCCTAAATCAACTCACTGGATTTAATTTTGATTGCCTTTTATTTAAAGGGATGTTATTATTATTATTTCATTTGGAATTGTAAAATTCACACATGCTGATAGATGTTAATAGACAACCGTATGCCAAAAGAGTGTCCTTTGGCATTAGCCGGTATAGGTCACGATACCACAGCCTCAGCTGTATTAAAAAGCTTAGTTGAATATGATATATGGCAACAACAACAAAAAATAATAATTGTATACTGTGTGGTATACTTTTTTTTAAATGAAAGTGAATAGCAAACGTATGCAATTGCGTGTGCCTGTGTAATATATATATATACATACACAGTCCAAAAGCAGATGAACACAGCACTCCAACATACCATAAATTAGGCCATGTGCTCGTTTCCAAGGGATGAATCAGTTCCCAAATTTCAATATTAAATAACCATAGAACAAAGTAATGGCACCAGGACTTCAGAATAGATGAAAGAGGGTGGATGTATTCACCTCAAGTGAGCGACGTTTCGGCAGATGCAACTGCCTTTCTCAAGCTATATATATATATGGCATCCAAATGTAAGTTTGCCAAACATATACCAAGATTAAACTCTTTTGGCATACATTTGCCCTATACAAAAGAGTACTGCACAGTATACTTATTTTTAATTCAAGAGATATGTGCCTTACATAATGGCCAAATGTGGTGTAAACTTAGTTGGTCTCCAGTAACGGTAGGGTAGTTGGGTAGTAAAATGATAGCAATATGTATATAATTCATCCGAGACTCTTGGGAAGATACGTGTAAAAAGAAAAAATCTCCTTTAACTAAGGTTTGGGGACGTTAATGGAATTATTTCTCCATGTTTATCTGTAAAAATAACAGAACAGAATAACTTAAGCTGGCCATGCACTAGAGATTTTGGATAACCAATTTTTGCAGACTGTCGTAACCTTTTCGTGACAAAGATTCCTGTGTAGAAGTTGATTTTGTTGTTTAGTCATTTTTGTTAAATAACAGATCTGCATCCCATCAATAGAAGCCCAGAGCAGGCCACAGGTCAGGGCAGAGATTGATCGGCAATTTATCGTTTTAGCTTACGGTTTTAGCTTTTGTCATCCAAAACAAACACCTTCACAGACCGACCGTAAATGACAAATCATTCAAAAAACATCCATCTGAAATCCCTACTGTATGGCTAACTTTAAGATACAGTAATGGGAACAGAGACATATTTATGAAAACTTGTAATGCTGAATGTAGATTAAGTTGTTTATTTTGGGTCGTTAAAGGGAAAAACTAATTATAATAAATCCCTGATATGTAATTCCTGCAATTATTCTGCATTTTACCGAAGTGTAAGCAATGTGTAATGTGTAAGCTGCCAGAGGGTGACACTGCAAGAGCTCAATTTTCCTGTGGCGATTTATATACATGGGCGTAACTATAGCCATAGCAGCTGCTATGGGACCCAGAGGTCGAGGGGGCTCACTCAAGTACAAGAACATTGTTCATTTTCATTGGGAATAACAAGTTGGTGGTTTTCTGCTGTCTAGCACTACTATGGGGATTCTCTGATATATGGTGCTATTATCCATACCTTTAATTATTGCTACTTATGCTGCTATTTGTTTCCTGTCACTAGTTGGTGGAGGCCCATCTCATTTTCCTTTGGGGCCCTATGAATTCTATTTACGCCCCTGTCTATAGGGGTCCACTCACTAAAGAGAACCAGTGTTAGGCTGCGTTCACACCTGCATTGGAGGCTCCGCAGATTTCACCATAAAATCCCGGACAAAACAGAGCAGCATGCAGCCGTATTTTGTCCAGGAAATTGAAACTTGACGGTACCCATTAAAGTCAATGGGTTCTGTCAGGCGCCGTTGGTGTCCATCAAGTGATGGATCTGGCAATTTCGTTATTTTAATTTCTGTGTTCGTATGACGGAACAGGAATATCAAAATAACGTCAAAGATTTGAACATAGCCTCAGTTGCAGAAAACTAATCCTTTCCCTACTGGTTTGTGCCATCACAAGACTGTGAAAATAATATATTATGTGACGATATAAATCTTTATTAGATATTTTTATAATCATATATATAAAATTTTCAGGTCCCATCTACTTTACGTCAATGTCATAAATGACCTCCAACTTATTAAGCTCTAATGAAATGTGGCATGTTGCTTGTGAGACATTAACAACAAAAAATCAAAAGTAGACATAAGCTGCCAACATCTATTCCTCCTGAATCCCACATACATATGCGCGCTCGGTACACATGTTTATTCAATAGACAGAAGGGAATAAGATGCTGTCAGACCATTCTGGCAGTAACTTATCTCCTGCAGATACAAAGGATCGGACACGTTGAAATACAACATGTGCGATCCTTCTTTCAGTCAGGACACCACCATAAATATCAGATATTTAGGCGGTCACACCGAAATTAGCGGGTTCATGCGGGTTCAGGCGATTGACGTTTGATATGTATGGGCACCTATGCTAATTGAAATTATCGACCCAAAAAGAACAAATAGTAAAGGAGTAGTATAGAATTAATTAGGATTTAGGCTCTAACTCCACAGCCAATATAGTACAGGACATGCTCTCTTTTGGTTATAACTGACATACTTGCCAATTGCTAGTTAAAAGTGGACATGTTCAGCACTGGGTACAGGACTCAAACTGCAGATGTAATTGTACTCCTTTTCCAGCTCAAGATTGCCTGGGGTAGTCATCTGTTGTTACTGTACTGTGAAAAATGCTTTAGGGATTTTATAGAACAGCATGAAATACACTGTGGGATGATCCAAAGCAAAAGTGCTGCAGAGCCTTCTTATTATCCTGGGTACACATGTATTCCTTTGCATATAATTTCTCTTTAATGCTGTGTATGTCATACAGGGAATTGCACTGTTAAGTTACAGCTGTAAAGATGTCAGAGTAAAAAACATCACAAATCACAAAGATGTACCATGGATATTTAAAACATCGGTCACCACAGATAAAGCGAAGACTTAGTTTATATCACCAGCACTAAGTTCATATGCGGCAGATTTGTTGCAAATATTCGATGCAAATTCTGCATTAAAGATATGCAACTAATTACAGTGCAATACTTGGGAATGGGGTTTTCAATATCTGTGTGGATTTCAGGGCATGATTTTAAAATCTGAAGAATGTCTATTATGGTGTGGAATTGCTGTGATACAATGGGTGAAATGCGTCAGTGTTTTCTTCGTACCTTTCCTTCCTTTGGATCCACTTCTGACTTTGGCTTCAAAATCTGCATCAAAACTGTGTGTGTAATCCTCGCCTTATACCTGCAAATTTTGTTAAAAAAATTTGCATCTGAACATTTTTCAATCAGCCCCCACAAAAAAACAATAAACGTAATTTAATACATTATATGTACCCTCAGTTAGTACCATTAAAAAATACAGCTTGGCTTGTAAAAAAATAAGTCCTCATACCCCTTGTACAGTGCTGCAATAAGGTTTAATGGCTGCACTGAAGGGATTGTAGAAGGATTATGACTGTGCAGCGCTTCTGTTAGTGACCTCGTGAGCACAGTGCTTGTACGAGCACCTTAATATACTAGTACATCAAGGTGACCAAACTATTACATCAAGGTGCTGGTAGGTGTTATTGAACTACAGAAACTACAGTTTCATATGTTGCAATGCTGAAGGCTAATAAGCAGGGGCGTAACTAGGAAAGACTGGGCCCCATAGCAAACTTTTGACTGGGGCTCCCCCCTCCCCTGGGTGTCACACAACCCCCCCCCCTTGTAAATAGTGCCTTTTTTACAAACCCCCCCTTTTGATAACGCCATAGAGACCCCCTGTAGATAACGCCATACAGCCCCCCTGTAGATAACGCCATACAGCCCCCTTTGTAGATATCTACAGAGGGGGCTGTATGGCGCTATCTACAGAGGGGGCTGTATGGCGTTATCTACAGGGGGTCTGTATGGCGTTCCCTACAGGGGGGGTGTATGGCGTTCCCTACAGGGGGGACTGTATGGCGTTCCCTACAGGGGGGGACTGTATGGCGTTCCCTACGGGGGGGGCTGTATGGCACTATCTACAGGGGGGGCTGTATGGCGTTATCTACAGGGGGACTGTATGGCGCTATCTACAGGGGGGACTATATGGCGCTATCTACAGAGTGGGCTGTATGGCGTTATCTAGAGGGGGACTGTATGGCGTTCCCTACAGGGGGTCTGTATGGCGTTATCTACAGGGGGGACTGTATGGCGTTATCTACAGGGGGTTGTATAGCGTTACCTACAGGGAGTCTGTATGGCGTTCCCTACAGGGGGGGTCTGTAGTGAACGCCATACAGCCCCCCCTGTAGGGAACGCCATACAGACTCCCCCCTGTAGGGAACGCCATACAGCCTCCCCTGTAGGGAACGCCATACAGCGTCCCCCCCTGTAGGGAACGCCATACAGCGTCGTCCCTCCTGTACGGCTGCTACGGCAGTAGTTACGCCACTGCTAATAAGCCTTAAAGGGGTTGTCTGGGATCAACAAAAAAATCGGGCTAAGGGAGAGAAATGCCGTAAAATATTAAAATATCCATTACTTACCTGTCAGCTCTAGCAGTGCCACTACGATGCTCCCCCACGGTCTTTCTGTTCTGCATCTATGAAATGCCCATCAACACACATGACCACTGCAGCCAATCACTGTCCACAGTGGTGCACAGCAAGACACCGCTGAGGCCAGTAATTGGCTGCAGCAGTCCCGTGTGTTGGCGGTCACATAATTGCTGCAGCACATGAGAGGTTGTGCATTTGTCAGTTTGTAGCTGAAGCTGCTAAATTAGGTATTCTAAAAAGGTAAGACACAATAATAGATTTTAATGAAAATTCCTTTTGATTAAAATACTTAAAATTAAATTTAGGAGGATCACAGTGCATTACATGAAGATAATAACATTCACATGCAAAATATATGTATAATAAATGCCAAAGGAAATTTTCCATTGCTTATTACCTATGGGTTACCTTTTTTTTGATGTTGTATATAATGAAATCTAAAGAGAGTCCAATAGAAAAAAAATTATTCTAAACTTCTGACCCCCTTTATAATAAGCAACAACAGTATGTTGTCTTATTATACAAAACCCCTTTAAAACACAAAATGTCTGTTATGACAAGAATCTGAAAGAAAATTTTACAGTTAAAATTTAGTGTGGTGTTAAAATGCATTCATACCAGGAATTCTGTTTAAAGGGGTGTAAATATGTCCACGAGAAGGGAGACTGTAATCATGTGGAAATTTATGATCCCACAGCTCCTATAATATTGCGAATTGTTTTGGTTAAGTTAGATAGCAGTAGTATTGAAAATATGCCCCAGACCAAAATGCAGATCTATCTATCTATCTATCTATCTATCTATCTATCTATCTATCTATCTATCTATCTATCTATCTATCTATCTATCTATCTATCTATCTATCTAATATCTATCTATCTATCTATCTATCTATCTATCTATCTATCTATCTATCTATCTATCTATCTATCTATCTATCTATCTATCTATCTATCTGTCTATCTGTCTGTCTGTCTGTCTGTCTGTCTGTCTGTCTGTCTATCTATCTATCTATCTATCTATCTATCTATCTATCTATCTATCTATCTATCTATCTATCTCTCTCATATCTATCTATCTATCTCATATCTATCTATCTATCTATCTATCTATCTATCTATCTATCTATCTATCTATCTATCTATCTATCTATCTATCTATCTATCTAGTCTGTCTGTCTGTCTGTCTGTCTGTCTGTCTGTCTGTCTATCTGTCTGTCTTTCTGTCTGTCTATCTATCTATCTATCTATCTATCTATCTATCTATCTATCTATCTATCTATCTATCTATCTATCTATCTATCTATCTATCTATCTATCTATCTGTCTGTCTGTCTGTCTGTCTGTCTGTCTGTCTGTCTGTCTGTCTGTCTGTCTATCTATCTATCTATCTAAATATATATATAATATTCTATCTAAAAAGCAACTAAAGTAAATATTCACATCAAAAGAGGAGCTTAAACACTACCATGCAACCTGTGAAATTCAAATAATGCATTTTTTTGAGACTCACTTAAAATCAAGAAGCCAAACAATTGTTACATTTTGAATTAGTTAAATTAATGATAATAGTATACAGGCCATAAATGTCCACAGTGTTTATCAATTAAGTATGAACAGGCATGCACCATATTTATTTTTTTTGCTGCAGTTTTAAGAAGAAAATTGGCATATTTTAGTTGTACCTTACGTATTATCATATCCACCCCAAAAAAAAATTTTCTCTAGCCAAGGGGGCATGGTTATGGGCATTTATGGACATTTTAAAAAGTCACAAGAAATTCACATCTGCGTGTAACAGCAGGCTGGCTTGGCTGATCTCCTGGGACATATACATTAGGAGAGGAGGATATTAAGGGAAAAATTGCTGGGATTTTTTGTGTGTATTTTCTAAGTTTACATGTCTATGAGTGGAGGCGGCAGGCTTTTTCCCATTGGTCTCATGACCTACTTGTGTGTGTGTGTGTGTGTATATGAGTGTGTGTGTGTGTGTGTGTGTGTGTGTGTGTGTGCGCGTGTGCATCGTGTGCTGGGGTACAGGCGATGCAAAAAGCCCATTATTATTTATTCAGGGGGCACAGTGGCCAATATTGTTTACTTCAGTGGGCACAATAGCCATTTATATTTATTTCAGAAGGCAGAGTGGCCATTAGTGTTTACTTCAGGGGCAACAGTGGCTATTATTATTTACTTCAGGGAACATAGTGGCCATTATAATTTACTTCAGGGTGCACACTGACGATTGTCATTTACTTCAGGGGGCACAGTGATCATTTTTATTTATTTCAGGGGGTAGAGTGGCCATTATTATTTACTTTAGCGGAACAGTGGCCATTATTATTAATTTCAGGGGGCACAATGGCCATTATTATTATTCCTTTCAGGGGACATAGTGGACATTATTAGTTATTTCAGGGGGCACAGTGGACATTATTATTTATTTCAGGTGACATAGTGTATATTAGTACTTTTCATTTCACGGGGCACAGTGTATACTATTATTCATTTCAGGGAGCACAGTGAGTGGGACCATTGTGTGGCACTATTATTTTTGGGGGACACAGCTTGTGGCATTATTATTTACTTCAGGGGGCACAATAGCCATTTGTATTTATTTCAGAAGGCACAGTGGCCATTAGTGTTTACTTCAGGGGCCACAGTGGCTATTATTATTTACTTCAGGGGACACAGTGGCCATTATAATTTACTTCAGGGTGCACACTGACCATTGTCATTTACTTCAGTGGACATCCGCTTTGAGATGTTTCTCAAACACCTTTGATATGAATTGGAACGCACATTGCGAGCTAGTCCTTCTTGTCCAACATCAGCACCTGACCTCAAAAACTATGTTTTTCTTGAAGGTGCACAAATTCCCACAGACACACTTTAAAGCCTATCCAGAAGAGTGGAGGTTATAATAGCTGCAAGAGGGACTCAACTCTATATTAACGACCATGGTTTTATAATGGGATGTCTAACAAGTTCATATAGATGTGATGTTCAGGGGTCCACATACTTTTAACCTTATGGTGCATATATATATATATATATATATATATATATACACTGCCGTTCAAAAGTTTAGGGTCACTTAGAAATGTCCTTATTTTTTAAAGAAAAGCACAGTTTTTTTCAATGAAGATAACATTAAATTTGTCAGAAATACACTCTATACATTGTTAATGTGCTAAATGACTATTCTAGCTGCAAACGTCTGGTTTTTAATGCAATATCTTAATAGGTGTATAAAGGCCCATTTCCAGCAACCATCACTCCAGTGTTCTAATGGTACATTGTGTTTGCTAACTGTGTTAGAAGGCTAATGAATGATTAGAAAACACTTGAAAACCCTTGTGCAATTATGTTAGCACCGCTGTAAATAGTTTTGCTTTTTAGAGGAGCTATAAAACTGACCTTCCTTTGAGCTAGTTGAGAATCTGGAGCATTACATTTGTGGGTTCGATTAAAGTCTCAAAATGGCTAGAAAAAGAGAGCTTTCATATAAAACTCAACAGTCTATTCTTGTTCTTAGAAATGAAGGCTATTTCATGCGAGAAATTGCCAAGAAACTGAAGATTTCCTACAACGGTGTGTACTACTCCCTTCAGAGTACAGCACACACAGGCTCTAACCAGAGTAGAAAGAGAAGTGGGAGGCCCCGCTGCACAACTGAGCAACAAGACAAGTACATTAGAGTCTCTAGTTTGAGAAATAGGTAATGTGATGGTCTGGGGTTGCTTTGGTGCTGGTAAAGTGGGAGATTTGTACAAGGTAAAAGGGATTTTGAATAAGGAAGGCTATCACTCCATTTTGCAACGCCATGCCATACCCTGTGGACAGCGCTTGATTGGAGCCAATTTCATCCTACAACAGGACAATGACCCAAAGCACACCTCCAAATTATGCAAGAACTATTTAGGGAAGAAGCAGGCAGCTGGTATTCTATCTGTAATGGAGTGGCCAACGCAGTCACCAGATCTCAACCCCATAGAGCTGTTGTGGGAGCAGCTTGACCGTATGGTACGCAAGAAGTGCCCATCAAACCAATCCAACTTGTGGGAGGGCCTTCTGGAAGCATGGGGTGAAATTTCTCCTGATTACCTCAGCAAATTAACAGCTAGAATGCCAAAGGTCTGAAATGCTGTAATTGCTGCAAATGGAGCATTCTTTGACGAAAGCAAAGCTTGAAGGAGAAAATTATTATTTCAAATAAAAATCATTATTTCTAACCTTGTCAATGTCTTGACTATATTTTCTAGTCATTTTGCAACTCATTTGATAAATATAAGTGTGAGTTTTCATGGAAAACACAAAATTGTCTGGTTGACCCCAAACTTTTGAACGGTAGTGTATATATATATATATATATACATATATATATATATATATATATATATATATATATATATATAAAATTATATATACAATTGCCTGGGTGGGGGTAAACTGTCGGCACACAAACCAGGGTGGGAGAAGTGATAGACCGAAGGGGAAGTTCAGGTAAGACTGAGAGTCTCTTCATAAACTCAGGCTCAATTCCTAGTCCTTCCCACTTTCACCTCCTGTAATGTCTGTCCAACCTTTATTATTCACAGAAAGCCCTGTGGATGACCTGTGTAACACTCTGTGAAAAGCAGAGGCTGGAGAAATTCCAGGGGAGGTGACAGTGAGTTGGAGGGAGCTCAGCCTCAGCTTAAGAAGAGAAGGAGAAACTCGGTCACAGACTCCAGCAGTAGAGAAGGACAGTTTGTGGTAAATTTAGCAGGAAATCCAAATAAAGAGGAAGAAACCTCAGCACTCCAGTAGAAAACTTTTTGTCTTTTATTCACCAAAACATCACCTGCAACGTTTAAACTCTCACAGGGTCTTTGTCAAGCATCTTCTCAGGATGCTTGACAAAGACCTTGTGAGGGTTGAAAGGGTTGAAACATTGCAGGTGATCTTTTTGTGAATAAAAGACAGAAACTTGTCTACTGGAGTGCTGCGGTTTCTTCCTCTTTATTTGGATTGACTATTTCCCCTGGACCGTGTTATCCGCTGCGAGCACCCCCTGAAGTTGGGATCCATATGTGCTCCGTATGGTCTGATGCTGGTTGTGCTGCTGATATCTACTAAATCTAGCAGGAAAGGCATCAGTAGGCTCCCTGCATGCAGTGCGCCTTGGCATCTTACGCTGGCCCTGCTTGAAATTTCTAACATCAATATTTTGTGGGTTTCCAATATTGTAATATAACTAACATACCAGTGTACCAACATAGCCTAAGTAGAGTATCAGCTTCCCTCATACAGTATACCTTCCTTATTCCTAAAATTACACCACAGTATCAGTCCTCCTAATACAGTGCATTCCACACAGTATCAGCCCCCCTTTTACAGTGAATCCTATCCAGTGTCTGCCCCAGTGCTAAATTAGTTTAGTGGAGGCCCCTGGGCACTCACCTGAACACCTCTCTTAGCCACAATTAGGAGAGATGGCCACATGTGGCCTCTCCATTGAACTTTCGGAGTTGTGGAGACAGCGAGCGACTCTCTTAGGGTTCACATGGCTTATTTTTGCCTGTTTTTCGGGCCGTAAACGGACGAAAAACGGCCGAGGAATCGGAAGCACAACGCCTCCAAACATCTGCCCATTGATTTAAATGGGAAAAACTGCATTCTTTTCCGACTGGGCATTTTTCTACGCGACTGTTTTGAAAAACGTCACTTCTTGAGCCGTTTTTGGAGCCATTTTTCATTGACTCTATAGAAAAACAGCTCCAAAAACGGCCGTAAAAAAACGCAGCGAAAAACGCGAGTTGCTTAAAAAACTTCTGAAAATCAGGAGCTGTTTTCCCTTGAAAACAGCTCCGTATTTTCAGACATTTTTTCTAAGCGTGTGAACATACTCTAAGAGGAAGTCCAAATATCCAGATTTTGCTAAAGGATCATGCTGCAGATTTAACCCACTGCAAAGGGGGATATCCGGGGTGAAAATTCATGTCATTTGCCCAACAGAATTGATTTGAAAATACGCAGCTGCATTTTACAAAACCTATCAACATGTACTGGACTGTTAATTCTTCCTATGAATGCACCCACACTGCTGTATATACTCTCAAAACATCTACTGTGCGCCCACCATGCACACATGTGTACACACACTTACATTACCTGCAGTCAGTAGGAGAGCAGGACACTGGATGCTCATGAAAATAGCTGTGTAAAAGTAGTCAGCAGAGCAGCCATGTGGCAGGAGCAGAGCTGTGGAAAGCAGAAAAACGAGCCCATCTATAAAGATATATTATGTAATTAAACATCATAGAGTTTTGAACCTATTTACAGTAAATTATTCAGTGTCAGCACTATGCTAGCTGTGTTTATGAAAGGGCACTCTGCTGGCACTTTTTAAGAGGGTCACTCTGCTGGCACTTTTTGATTATTGCGGAAATTCTGCTGGCGCTATTATAAAGGGGCGCTCTGCTTGCACTGTTTATATGTGCACTTTTCTGCCACTTATTATTGCCATTGTTTTGGCACTGTTAATGGAAACATTTTGACTGTCATTATAGGGGCATGGGTTGTAGAAGGGGGTTGGCAAGTAAAAAAAAATTAAAGTCTTTTTGAAAATGATTCATAAAAACAGGGCCAGTTTTAAACAAAGTGTGGCCCTGGGCAAATGCTAAAATATTGTACCAACACTTTCACTTAGTTTATACTATAGTCAGATTAACGTTACAAAGAGGAATATTTTCAATAATACCTACAACTTCCACTATCATTACCACTTAATAGTGACTCAATATTATTACCATACTATTACTGAATAAAAACACTATACAAAGACCAATAATACCACCATACAGTGACCATATAGTGGAAAGATACAAAGGCACTATGCAGATCGTATAAATGAATACAGTACAGTAAATCTAGTGACTCACATTTGACGTCTACTCTGATTTTAATCTTTCACTTTTGTCGTCTTTTCCATCCTGCGCAGACTGCCATGAAGACTTTTTCCAGCCATGACATGTGCCTGCGGAGTTTTGTGCCTAGACTTCTCGCTTTTCCAGCGCCTTTCCTATCTTTTTTCAAACCTACATAAACTCCCCATCCAGTTGCTGCCTCCAATTCTGTGCCTGTTGCTGCCCTATATGCCCCTATTACTGTACCTAATGTGTTGCACAGTGCCACCAAATATTGTACTTCAGAAATAATGGTGTCATAACTACAATATACAGTAGTTACCCCACAAAAAAGTGACATACAGACAGTGCCCTTGAAAAGAATAGTGCCAAATGTAGTGCCGCCAAAAATAGCAGTGCCAAACAGATAGTACCTCATATTGTTCACCAAAAGGGTAATAGTGCACCACACAGTAAAAGCCCCCTCTCTTGTGTCCCACAAAGAAACAGTGCCACCTTTTGTACCCCATATAGTAATTCTCAGTGGCTACAAACCGTAATAGTGCCCCTTTTAGGCTCCACACAGTAATTGTGCGCCTCTTAGTGCCCTACAGAGTTATAAAGCCCATGTTTGTGCTCCCTATACAGTAATAATACCCCCTTTGTGCCCCTACAAAGTAATAATGCCAACCAATTTGCCCCCTACAAAGTAATAATGCTCCATTTGTGTCCCCTAGAAAATAATTAAGGTGGCACAAAGGGGGTTGTTATTAATGTTTTTGGGGCATAAAGAGGGTATTAGTATTAATAAAACCTTTTCTGCCCAAAAACAATGATAACCCGCTTTTTGCCCCCACACTATAAAAATGCCCACCTTTGTGCCTTGGTGCCCCTTAATAGAAAATAGTGCCCCTAATAGCCAAGAGTGCCCCCTAACAGCCAGTCGTGCACTTTTACAGCCAGTAGTGCCCCCTAATAGCCAATAATGCCCCCAATAGTGCCCTCTAATAGCCAATGGTGCCTCCTAATAGACAATAGGGCCAATAGTGGGGGATGGAAGCCCAGGGCAATTGTGCAGTTTGCCCCCACCCTAACACCGGTCCTGCATAAAAGTATACAAGTATGAATTGTACCCAGAAGTATCATGTTTGACAGGGTTAAAGGGAACCTGTCACCAGCATTTCACCAATTAAACTCTACTCTCCCCTCACTGGCCGTTGCTGTCAAAAGTTAAATTGCCATTATCCCCTCTACTAAACTCCTACTCCGACCATAAGTAACGATCTGCAAACATTTTGCGCCTTTTATGGTAATAATGCGTCAGTCTTGTTCGTTGCTCTTCTTTTGCCCGCCCACCGCCGAAAACTGGCCCACCCTGAATGCCAAAATCTCATCTGAGATAGCACACATGCACCCGTCATGTATGGTCCGATCAGGGCCGGCCTCAGGGTTGTGCGAGCTGTGCGAGCACAAAGGGCGCTGCCCCCTTCAAGCGTGCAGGGGCGCCACTGGGCTCTGCCTCTACTCTGTGCTCTGTTCTTAGTTACACACACGGAGTAAATAAGAGCCGAGGAGCAGAGGAGGAAGCTCCGCCACAGCCCGTCCTGCACGAAGCCTGTGATCCTGTCAGCATGGGGACATGATGAGTGTCTCTGTGTGTGTGTGTGTGTGTGTGTGTGTGTGTGTGTGTGTGTGTGTGTGTGTGGTGTGTGTGTGTGTGTGTGTGTATACAGTATGTGTCCCTATATATCCTGCTGCCCCTTATATAATCTGCTGCCTCCTATATACTCTGCTGCCCCTTATAAACCCTGCTGCCCCTTATATACTGTGCTGCCCTTATATATATATGCCTCGGTGTGTGAGTTTATATGTGTCTGTGGGTATAGTTATCATCTACGACAATATCTGTACTCAGAGAGTTATCACTGTGTTATCTGTGGTGTTACATTGGACTGCAAATAACACTGCTATATTATCTGTACTCAGAGAATTATCACTGTGTTATCAGTGGTGTTACATAGGACTGCAGGTAACATTAATGGCATTATCTGTATTCACAGAGTAATCACTGTGTGTTATATGTGGTGTTACATAGGACTGCAGGTAACATCTATGACATTATCTGTACTCAGAGAGTTATCACTGTGTTATCCGTGGTGTTACATAGGACTGCAGGTAACACTACTACATTATCTGTACTTAGAGAGTTATCACTGTGTTATCTGTGGTGTTACATAGGACTGCAGGTAACACTACGACATTATCTGTACTCAGAGAATTAGCACTGTGTTATCAGCGGTGTTACATAGGACTGCAGGTAACATTTACTGCATTATCTGTATTCAGAGAGTAATCACTGTGTGTTATATGTGGTGTTACATAGGACTGCAGGTAACATCTACAGCATTATCTGTACTCAGAGAGTTATCACTGTGTTATCAGTGGTGTTACATAGGACTGCAGGTAACACTACTACATTATCTGTACTCAGAGAGTTATCACTGTGTTATCTGTGGTGTTACATAGGACTTCAGGTAACATTACTACATTATCTGTACTCAGAAAATTATCACTTTATTATCTGTGGTGTTACATAGGACTGCAGGTAACATCTACTACATTATCTGTACTCAGAGAGTTATCACTGTGTTATCTGGGGTGTCACATAGGACTGCAGGTAACGTCTACTACATTATCTGTGTTCGGAGAGTAATCACTGTGTTATATGTTGTGTTACATAGGACTGCAGGTAACACTACTACATTATCTGTATTCAGAGAGTTATCACTGTGTTATCTGTGGTGTTACATAGGACTGCAGGCAATATCTACTACATTATCTGTACTCAGTTAATACTGTGTGTTATCTGTGGTGTTACATAGGGTTGCACATGAAATCTACGACATTATCTGTACTTGGTATATATGGGTCTGTTTGTAAATGTGTCTTTGTACTTGTATATATGTGCCTTTTACGTATTTGTATATGTCCCTGTCTGTGTATTTATCTGCCGTGTGTGCGTGTGTGTATATATGTGTCTGTACGTCTATATATTTACCAGTGTGTATATAGTCCAGATGTGTGTAGGTATATTTGCCTGTATGTCTAAATATCTGTCTTTATGTATGTACAGTATATATGTTCCAGCGTGTCTATATATGTGGTTCATTTTTGGTTTGTGTAGGGGGCGGCAATAAAGAGTCTGGCACAGTGCGCCATTCAACCTAAAGCCGGCCCTGGGTCCGATACCCTTCCCTGCTTCGCCAGGACCTCTAATATAGTTACTTCGCATGCGCCGCTATGGTGACCCGTTGTGCGCACGGACCAGTACAGGACATCGTTCCGCAAGCGCGGGATTTCGTGTGTGCTGGGAGGAGGCGAGGAGTTGTCAATAAAAAGTAAGGAGGCGGGGTAAACCCGGAAAGACTTGAGGAATGAAGATATGACACTTTTATGCTCATTAGCATACGGTGTGGGAACACTAAAAAGCTGAATACTAAAGCTACAGAGCCGACTAAGAAGATAATTACGGGTTACATAAAAATGATTTTTCACCCACTACCACCAGGTATTGCTGGTTTAATAGGTGAAATGCTGGTGACCGGTTCCCTTTAAATCAGGATATCTTTTAGACTGGTACACTATACAGCAGCACAAAAACATGATATGCAATGGAACCTTTCATGTTTCACAATAGAAGTCAATGGGCAGGCAATTCCAAACACATGCACTATGTTTACACAGTATGTTTGTACCAGTCTGAAAAGAAAAAAAAAGATTGTAAAATAAAAACATAAACAGATGTGATGTACAATAAGCCTATGCAAAGCCCCTCTTCCACTGATCTTTTAACACATCACTACAAAACATACTTGCACCGCCATTTTTTTCCCGTATACATTTTTGTCATGTGAGGTGCAGGAAACCTTAGACATTTGTGCAAGTGTTCTGACACATTCAAAAATAATAACGAAGGTTAATAAAGATTAATAAAAAATTGCAGCTGGAAATGTGCCCAGAGACTATATAGATAAATGTGCCCAGGGACTATATAGATAAAGGTGCCCAGAGACTATATAGATAAAGGTGCCCAGAGACTATATAGATAAAGGTGCCCAGAGACTATATAGATAAAGGTGCCCAGAGACTATATAGATAAAGGTGCCCAGAGACTATATAGATAAATGTGCCCAGGGACTATATAGATAAAGGTGCCCAGAGACTATATAGATAAAGGTGCCCAGAGACTATATAGATAAAGGTGCCCAGAGACTATATAGATAAAGGTGCCCAGAGACTATATAGATAAAGGTGCCCAGAGACTATATAGATAAAGGTGCCCAGAGACTATATAGATAAAGGTGCCCAAAGACTATATAGATAAAGGTGCCCAGAGACTATATAGATAAAGGTGACCAGAGATTATATAGATAAAGGTGCCCAGAGACTATATAGATAAAGGTGCCCAGAGACTATATAGATAAAGGTGCCCAGAGACTATATAGATAAAGGTGCCCAGAGACTATATAGATAAAGGTGCCCAGAGACTATATAGATAAAGGTGCCCAGAGACTATATAGATAAAGGTGCCCAGAGACTATATAGATAAATGTGCCCAGAGACTATATAGATAAAGGTGCCCAGAGACTATATAGATAAAGGTGCCCAGAGACTATATAGATAAAGGTGACCAGAGATTATATAGATAAAGGTGCCCAGAGACTATATGGATAAATGTGCCCAGAGACTATATAGATAAATGTGCCCAGAGACTATATAGATAAATGTGCCCAGAGACTATATAGATAAAGGTGCCCAGAGACTATATAGATAAAGGTGCCCAGAGACTATATAGATAAATGTGCCCAGAGACTATATAGATAAATGTGCCCAGAGACTATATAGATAAAGGTGCCCAGAGACTATATAGATAAATGTGCCCAGAGACTATATAGATAAATGTGCCCAGAGACTATATAGATAAATGTGCCCAGAGACTATATAGATAAAGGTGCCCAGAGACTATATAGATAAATGTGCCCAGACACTATATAGATAAATGTGCCCAGAGACTATATAGATAAATGTGCCCAGAGACTATATAGATAAATGTGCCCAGAGTCTATATAGATAAATGTGCCCAGAGACTATATAGATAAATGTGCCCAGAGACTATATAGATAAATGTGCCCAGAGACTATATAGATAAAGGTGCCCAGAGACTATATAGATAAAGGTGCCCAGAGACTATATAGATAAAGGTGCCCAGAGACTATATAGATAAAAGTGCCCAGAGACTATATAGATAAAGGTGCCCAAAGACTATATAGATAAATGTGCCCAGAGACTATATAGATAAATGTGCCCAGAGACTATATAGATAAAGGTGCCCAGAGACTATATAGATAAAGGTGCCCAGAGACTATATAGATAAATGTGCCCAGAGACTATATAGATAAATGTGCCCAGAGACTATATAGATAAAGGTGCCCAGAGACTATATAGATAAATGTGCCCAGAGACTATATAGATAAATGTGCCCAGAGACTATATAGATAAATGTGTCCAGAGACTATATAGATAAAGGTGCCCAAAGACTATATAGATAAAGGTGCCCAGAGACTATATAGATAAATGTGCCCAGAGACTATATAGATAAATGTGCCCAGAGACTATATAGATAAATGTGCCCAGAGACTATATAGATAAAGGTGCCCAGAGACTATATAGATAAAGGTGCCCAGAGACTATATAGATAAAGGTGCCCAGAGACTATATAGATAAATGTGCCCAGAGACTATATAGATAAATGTGCCCAGAGACTATATAGATAAAGGTGCCCAGAGACTATATAGATAAATGTGCCCAGAGAATATATAGATAAAGGTGCCCAGAGACTATATAGATAAAGGTGCCCAGAGACTATATAGATAAATGTGACCAGAGACTATATAGATAAAGGTGCCCAGAGACTATATAGATAAAGGTGCCCAGAGACTATATAGATAAATGTGCCCAGAGACTATATAGATAAAGGTGCCCAGAGACTATATAGATAAATGTGCCCAGAGAATATATAGATAAAGGTGCCCAGAGACTATATAGATAAATGTGTCCAGAGTCTATATAGATAAATGTGACCAGAGACTATATAGATAAAGGTGCCCAGAGACTATATAGATAAAGGTGCCCAGACACTATATAGATAAATGTGCCCAGAGACTATATAGATAAATGTGCCCAGACACTATATAGATAAATGTGACCAGAGACTATATAGATAAAGGTGCCCAGACACTATATAGATAAATGTGCCCAGAGACTATATAGATAAAGGTGCCCAGAGACTATATAGATAAAGGTGCCCAGACACTATATAGATAAATGTGCCCAGAGACTATATAGATAAATGTGCCATGCTGTATAATACCCATAGGAAGTCAGTGAAACATGTTTTATTAGTCATGAGGAGTGAGTCCTCACAGATGTATCACTGAGCCGTCCACGGCAGTGAATGAGTCAATGGGAAGCGGGAGATTGTGCTCCTGGTCAGTGACGACATCTAGAGTCGAGTCTCCTCATGACCGGAGAGAGGACGGTGCTGAAAAGTCTGGGTCTCCTTATCCGCGTGCATTATGTGTGACATCGGTGGCCCACAGGTATTTAACCCTTTGAAAATACAGTTATCAATAAAAAGTAGCCATATGGACACTTTTTTTTTGACCAGAACTATTTTCTTTTATTGCAGGGGCATCATAATCTGTGTGAGGTGAGTGCCCTAAAATAATGAAACCTGCTATTTATTTATTTTTTAAAATGGCCACCTACACATTTTAATATCAGTATTCATACCTGAAACCCCTTTGGGCAAGTCTGGACTCAAATAAATGTTTTGAGGGGCATCTTTTTCAGTGTGCTTGCTTTAGGAAATTTGTGTCCCAAAGTCATTTAACCCTGTGAAATCAACTGTTACATATTTAAAATAATTTTAAAAAACACCGTAAAATGCCCAGAACCACATTGTGCCAGCCTGGACTTGACTGGGTTTGATGC